>NC_072801.1:30192500-31442500 GCF_028583425.1 Eublepharis macularius | reverse complement strand
CCTGCGCAATGATGTCACTTCCCAAGAGTGACGTCATTGCTCAGGTGCATAAGGAAGGAAAGGAAAGTAAGTGCTCTGTCGCCCCCCCCTTCTGCTGGGAAGGTATATGGACCTGGCAATACTAGAGCTGTTCCATGTGGTGATTCCCATGTGATATGGAAGTAGTAGGTCTCACCAGGGGCTGATTGAGTAAAAATTGACCCCAAACACTAAATCAAGGGTTCCTGAACTGTATGTTCCACTGGTGGCCTTCTAAGTAGATTTCTAATGCAGATTTTGTCTTGAGCCCCATTTATCCTGCTGCTAGGTGACTATCCTTTTGTTAGGTGAATGCCTCAGAATGGTTGGCTAATGTTTCTTGGTAGGTACTTGTTTGAAGAAGATAGCTGTCAGGTATCCATCAAAGCTTGGAGAAGGTGAGTTCTCCCAGCTGAGGGGAGGGGCTAGCTATCAATGTAGGAGAGAGACAAAACAGCATGTTTGAGTCAGAAATAGAGGTGGAGAGATTCAGACAAAATGCTGTGAGGTGGCTGAAGCTAGACCTAGATCTCTAGTGATCTAGTATAGGTGGCTGCTTTGCCCTGCAGGAGTGCCTGTTTGCTTTTCCTGTACTCACAAACAGTACAAAAACACTAAGTAAATCTCTGTACCTGGAACCTTTCAACACTTTGTGAAGTATGCAACAATATAGTATGTACCGCATGTAATAAGATCCAGAGGAGTTAGCAGTGTTAGTCTATAGTAGCAAAAATATAAAAGCGTCCAGTAGCACCTTTAAGACTAACCAACTTTACTGTAGCATAAGCTTTTCAGAATCACAGTTCTCTTCTTCAGATGCAAGATGCATGTAATAAGGGCTCTCAGGATCAGTTTTCACACTACAGTATCTCATTTAAAGAGACATCGTAGGAGCCTCAGCAAATGCAGATTTTGAGTGTGAGTTCCAATCCTGTCTTAGTGAAAGTGTTCTCTCATAGCTTTATATAAATCTTTACAACTTGATGTCCTATCCCATGCGTCATTGGCCAGAGTGGCTGTCAGAAACTGCAGTGCTAATCTATTTTGGGGGGGGGGGAATAAAAAGCAAAAACTAACCATTTATTGTTGACCCCACACTGAAAGAGCTCTGCTTCTTGTGTAGTGATTTTCAGTTTATAATGGTGGTGCCTATGTTTCATTTGGGGGATGGGATATTTGGCCATCAGCCAGGAGCAGCAATTCTGAACCAGCAGTCTGTGTTCATTTCTTTTTCAACAGGATACAGACAGAGGAACTTCCTCATTTGAACTGCATCCCGCCTATGATTGCTGGGAAGGTATTTGCAGGGAGATTGTCTATTATTGAGGGGGAGGGGGGAGAATCAAAAACTTTTCTTCTAACATAGATTCCACTAGCCTAGTCAACAATATTTGACCTGTGAATGTAGTTGAGCTCAGTTTGTCCCTCTGAGGTGATGCAGTTGATGGAAATAAGAGCCAATTAAAAAGGAGGCCCAGTTACCTCTGCTGTATCTGCATTAACCTCACTGGCATAAGGAGAAACATTCCCTGAAAAACCTTTTGCTTCAACATTTTTTTTAAAAGTCTGTGTCCAAGAAAGGCATGTTTAAATTATTTATTTACAAAATTGTGTGAGCACATTTGTGTACTGCTTTTAGTGTGGGCATTCTGTCACTCCTAGTTCATCCTCCCCCCTCCCACACACACACACATTTAGATTATCATTTCATATAAACAATTTTGACTTGGGAAGCTTATTGCAATTTTCTTAGTAGCATCCCATAACAACTGGACTCTTCTAGCATGGACTCTCAACAGAGAATTTGCCCTCAAAACAAAAAAAGGTTTCTTCATGGCCTCATATAATGCTATCAAGTTTTGCTGTCTGATAAAATTGACCTTTCAAAATATATCAGGAGAAATATGTTTTTAAAATTCCAGTTAGGATTCCAACACATCTAATAGGAGCGTCTAATAAGCTGAGGGGCTTTGTATACATGTCTGTTGCTACTTGATTGTTTGCGGGTCTTCTCTTTCTCCTCAGCTGTCTGATTTTATGTGACTGTGCCAATACTGCCATCTTGCTAACCTTGTACAAATATTTGTGACTTTAATCATTTTTAAAAATGTAATATAACATAAACACAGAGAAACCTTGACCTTTTTAGAATTGGTGCCTAGTGGTGTTTGTAATTCTATCAGTCTGTGCCAATGCTGGTGCAGTTAGAGGAAGAACCGACCCCACACAGAATGTTGGGTTCTTTATTATAATGGCTGGGAACTATGAAAACAAGAGGAAATATTGTTTTAAACTGTGCCTCTTAATTTGGGATCCATCACTTATGTATGATCACCATGGCAACCAGGAGACTGGAACAGGATGAATTCCTTTTATGGCCTATTTCCGATTCAGCCTGGCCAGAATTGGTGCTTGCAGTTACTTAGCAACCTGTACTCATGCTGCAGTTGCTAGGAAGCACTGTCCATTGCAAAGTGTTGGGGTTTTTTTTATTAGAACCTTACATCATGATCATATGTTTCATTCTGCTTGCTTTCTCTCTCTTTTCCGCCAGTATGAATAATTAGGTTGCGATAAATCTGTAGAAAAGTTACTGTTTCCCTTTGTCATTGTTGTTGCTGCCTTCCCCCATCCTTGACTGTGTGATTATTTTACATTTTTGAGAAAGGACAAAAAATGACAGCCAAGGTTCTTTAAACATTCCTCACAAGATTAATAATTATCAAAATAAATTAGCTAGCGAAATACTAGGGCAATGTGTAGTAAAATATATAGAACAGGTTTTTAAAACATTAATGTCATGCATAGTTACCAAGACTTCACTGAACATACAAAGTTAATTTTGTGGTCTATTATCTGGATTCAAATACATTTCAGTTACATAGTGCCAAATATGCTGTACCTGTTTAATTTGAAGCAAGTGACTAGAACTGTTGAAAGATAACCAGGGGTGACGCCAGGGTTTCTGGCACCTGCAGCTGCCCCTCTGCGCACATACACATAGTGCATGCACACTCGCCCCAGACTGCGTGATGACGTCACTGCTTGTGACGTCATCACGCAGCAAGCCGGGCCCATTGGCTGGCGGGTGGCTGTGACGGCATGCGGAGGCCGCCCGCACTCCTAGTCTGGCACGGTGGGTGGCTGGGGAGGTTCCGCATGCTGCCCCAGACGCCTGCCGCTCCTGGTCCGTGGCTGCTGTGCCCAGCTGGGGGCGTGTTGGCAGCGGTGGCAGCAGTGCGGGGTGAGAGGGCTGGCAGGCTGCAGCAGCTGTGGGCCAGGCACACCAGCTCCATGGCATGCCCCCCCCATCCCCGGCACCCCCTCCAGCCCCCCAGCGCTCAAGGCGGGGGTCGGGTCTGCCTCAATGGGCGTGCCAGCCCTGAAGATAACCAAACAATAGTTAATAAATGTGTGTGTGTGTAGTCTGAATAATATGAGCTAGAATATCTGTCTTATTCCATAAGGAAAGAGATTGGAAGGGTCTTTGAATTCTACAGTTTTGATGTACAAGGTAAAGAAGCTAGGATAGATGTTCAAGTGAACCTCTAAGGATTGGAAGGACAGCCTGACATCACTTCCTGTTGTACCTTGAAGGGATGTCATTATGCTCAGGAATTCCCCAAGTGGTTCTTATTATAGAGACTGGGAAAATCCTAGCTCATGGTGATATCACTTAAAGTTTCAACTAGAAGTGGCATCATAATGTTGCTCCATGCACCCACCTCATGTTTGCTTTTGTTGGGCACCCAAACTACTGCAGATCACCTGAGGCTGCAGTTCTGCTTTAGGCTCCTCACCAGGCTATGCTGTTTGTGCCACAGGATGCTGCTTCTCCTCAGATGACTTTTGTGTCCCTTTTTCCTCAGAAAATGTTCCCCCTCCCCTCAGAAATTTCTCCTCTCAGAGAAATTTCCCCTATGTTTCCCTTACAGAGACAAAATACTGCCCCCCCCCCCACAACTCCAACAGAGAGCAAAGCTCATAGGGTTACAGATGTTTTTAGGTCTCTTGTTAATAAATGGTTGAAAATAGAAGAGAAAAATAATCCTACGAGACATTTGCAACAGATTTATTAATAACAAAGGGGAAAATCTTTGAATTTATCAGTGAGAACAGCAGCATTATCTAAGGATTTTAAAAGAGGTTGTGTGTCAGATTAGGATCTTGGAAACTGAGATTCAAACCTGCTCTCTGCCATGGAAGCTTCCTGGATGAATTTGGGCCAGTCTCTCTGTCCCTACCTAACCTACATCATAGGGTGGTGGTTCTATTGATACAAGGGAGGAAAAGAGAAAATGTTGGAAGCTGCTTTGAATCCCTATTGGAGAAAAAAGCGGGTTATAAAATATCATTAAAAATGGTGTAAAGTGAAACCAACACCCTACAGAACAAAACTATTCTTTTTCTCAGGACTGATTTTTTTCCTGATTTCCCCATTGTCGTCAGTAAATATTTAATTAAAACTTCTATTTATGTAAACAATAACTGGTCATATTAGAGTTAGAACCAAGCAACCCATGTTTTTCAGTGTAAACTGAATCAATTTCTTGTTGAGCAACAAGGTTAAATAAGAGTTTCAGTCTTTGTTAAAAGAGTGAGTTTATTTATTTATTATTTGTTCATTTGTTTAGGATATCTCTATGCTACTTCTTCAGAGTCCTGCTTGTGGTAGCTTACAATTAAAACAATATCACAGTTAAAATTACAATTACAATTATAATTAAAACAATAAAACAAGCATAAAAACTTCCCATAAAATGGACAGCATAAAAACTTTCCATAAAATGAGGCTGACTATTAAAAAGCTGATAATACTCCTAATTAAAATCCTGAGTAAAAAGATGTCTTTTGAACTGGTGCCTAAAAGAAAGTAAAATAGGCACCAGGTGAACCCAGTGCCTGTATCCAGTAGGGTTGCCAAGTCTGGGTTGGAAAATTCCTGGAGATTTGGGGGCAGAGCCTAAGGAGGGTGGAATTTGAGGAGGGACCTCACCCTCCTAAGCTTCCATTTTCCCCAGGGGAACTGATCTCTGCAGTCTACAGAGCAGTTGAAATTCCAGGAGAACTCCAGACTCCACCTGGAGGTTGGCAATTCTACTGCCAGGTTGCTCTTTCCCTCAGCAGCCAGCCTGACAGAGCACCACCTACAGACCTCACTCCCTGCAAGTTGCCATGGCTGTGCCGTGGCTGGGGTGGGGGTGCCAGGCTGACCTCGCTCACAACAACCAAGCAATGACAGCGTGTTGAAGTACTGGCTGACCAGTGGCACTGAGGGAGGGTGTTTGAGTTTTCCACCTACATCTTGGAGTAGGGGGAGGCCAGTGTCCCTCCCAGCTGGTAAGTCCTGGCAGAGTCCCACCACCTAACTCTCGTTCCAAAACAACTTTTCTAGGTAGGTCCCACTTTGTTATACTTGGAAAAGAAAAATCCAACAGATGAAAATTTGCTATATGAATGTATACTCAACTTACCATGCAATGAACAAATTAAGAAATCCACATATTTCCTGGTTGTTTGTACAGAGTAATTAAAGCGCATTAAGGAGGCAAAGATATTACTTTAATGATCTTCAGCCTTCATTTTAAAAAGAAACAGGACTAATTAAAAAGTGACTCAAATGTGTCATCTACAGTCTACGGAAGCATCTTGGGGCATCTATTGGTGAAAGGAGTTCATCTACACCATTTGCTTATCAGTTGTACAGCCAGGAGGATGGGGGAATTGCCGGAAAGCATTGAGCGGGAGCCCAGCTGCTGTGTGGCACAAGGCAGGGGGGCAGGGGGAGGTGTTGGTGGGATCCAGCACCTCTTAGAAGAGTTCTGTGCAGGAAATAACGTGCCCCAAAAGTACTTGCCACCTTCACTTGCTAATACATGAATTAATTAAATAAAAAGGGAAAGAAACATGTCATCCAAAGCACAATTTATGGAGTCTACCGTGAGATTTGAGACCAAGAGCACCTTAAAGACCAACAAGATTTCCAGGTTATGAGTTTTGAGAGTCAAAGCTCCCTGCATCTATTGTGATTACTATCTTGTCAGGTTCTGCCCCGGGCACCGCTAGGCCGGGTGCTGTCGCGCCTGATCTTGACTCTAGGAGGTCGTCAGGGACAACGCAGGTTTTCACTCTGTGGAAGGGGGGGTATACATCACCCGTGCTCCCTCTCAGTCCACTTGCAGGCCTGCTCAACCTGATGGAGTCCCAGCTGCCTCCCCTTACTTTTTACCTTCCACAGCCTTCGGCCTCCTGGTCTCCTCCAGGCTCGATCTTCCTCCTTCCAGCTCCTTTCTCACTCTACCAAACTCAAGTCAAGTCAAGTTAGCCTTGATTGGCATATAGCAGCAATTCAAGTTATCCTCTTACAAAAAAGAAAGAACAGAGTTAAAAGAATGCTGTATTACAAATACAAAAATACATTTAGAGCTTAACTCCGTGATATCCTTTGACGCAACTTCAAGGCAGAATGGAGAAACTCAGCCACCTTCTCGGTTACATCATGAAGGGAATCGTTCAACAGTCTATAGACTTTGAGCGAGTCAGAACAATCCATCATACTAGTTAAGACAGCTTTTAAGTATGTTTGACGTATACCAGCGTACAAATGACAGTGCAAAAGGACATGAGTAACTGACTCAACACATTTTTGTTCACATAGACAGGAATTTACTCTACCAAACTCCATCACGCTCCTACACAATCCACACCATACTCCTTCTCCCTCTTCCTGCTCCTAACTCACCAGTAGAGGTGGGCACGAACAGCAATACGAACAAAAAAAGGCCACGAACAGCCCGATCAGCTGTTCGTGAGCAAGATGTTCCTTCGTCAAGCTAGACAGTCTGGTGCCTTTCAATCAATTCCCTTGGTAACAGTAGGCATGGACTTTCTGAACTCTGTCTGAACTCCTGTTGCCCTGGAAATCCCAATCTATGCACAGGGGCACTTCACCCCCGACTCAGCCGCTTGTCAGAGGTTTCCCTGACAAGCAGCTGAGTGCAGCCTGCTGCGATTTAAATTTCCCTCTCCCTGTTGCTGTGCAGTGCCGGAAGAGGGACATTTAAATCCCCCACTCAGCTGCTTGTCAGTGCAGCCTGCCGGGGTGAAATGCCCTTCTCCCTGCTGCTGCACAGCAGCAGGGAGAGGGGCACTTCACCCCCCCCCCCCCGACTCAGCTGCTTGTCAGGGGTTTCCTGACAAAGTCTCCCCCCTCCCTCCAGCCAGCTGTCAGGAGGGAAACTTTGAAGGGAAGGAGGTTCCCCACGCCATTTGCAAACGGTGCAGGGAACTTTCTTCCCTTCCAAGTCTCCCCCTTCCCACGAACAGCCAACCACGAACATGTTCGTGAACAGGGTCATGTTTGTGGTTGTTCGTGATTCCCTGTTCATGGATGGCAACAAACAATGAACATCATGTTCATTTTTTTTTCCTGTTTGTGCCCACCTCTACTCACCACCCCACCTTGTGAGAGAACTTCCCTTATATCCCTTCTCCCATTTCCAGCTTCATCTGCCAACCATGCCCCCCAGCCCTCTAACCATGGCCCTGGCTGTCCTAGGCAGCAACACCTGTGGTTGCTTCGCTGGCTGCTCTGGGCAGCCACACCTGCACCTTCTTTGCTGGTTGCTGGGCTTCCTCTGCTGAATGCCTCAGGCAGCCCCATCTGGGGCTGCTTTGCTCCCAGCCTTATCTGGCTTTTGTTAGCTCCTTCTAGCCTGCCTGCAGGTTGGGGCATGGCCCTGTACTGCTTTCTCTCCACTACAGGTAAGGTTGCCAGCTGGCTTGCTGCTGGCTGGCCGTCCCTGCGTCTTGTGCCCTCTCCCTCTGTTGGGGTCCCCTCCAGGCTGTCCTCATTCCCCGTCTGGGCTCCTAGGCTCTCACCAGAGGGTGGGGCTAGCTGGCTTCCACTTGCTCCGTCTGACCCTCTGATGCTTTGGTGCTTCTTTCCCTCCCTCTGTTGCTGTTGGGTTTTGGACCAGGGTGTCAGTTGGGGTGGCTGGGTAGCTGTCTCCCGGCTGTCTCCTGTCCCCTCCTCCTGGTAAGTCTGAGGGCTGGGCCTCAGACCCCGGACATATCTGATGTATCAGTTATGGCCCTGAGGGCTCAACATACATTTTTTTCTCAAATATATTATACATTCCGCACTCTTTTTGGGGTGTGGGGGTCAAGATCTGCTACAACTACAACAAAGGTGTTGGGAGATTTAGAGAGGTGTCCCAAAATTTTCCTTGAAAGATGCAGTATACAAATTTTACTTCTTTGGGGTCCTGCTTGATAGTTATATTTATGATTTCAGTACTTTCTGCTCTTTACTTGGGTTTCAAAAATGTTACTTGGGAAGACAGTATGGGATTCTGAGCTAAAACAGGCAGCTACATTAGACAGTATTTGTAGTTGCTTTGTAGATCACCCTTACTAGTTTATATGGGGCCTCAGAGGGTTACCCTCCCCTCAACAGTCAATGTGGCTGATGACCACCTAAAAACCCCATGCTTGAGGAACCAGGTAATTACTTATCTCATTACCAGCCAATTCATCTCAGCAAATTACAGAAACAGGCACAACATAGAGGGATAGATCTTCATAATATCAGTTCAATACTGATCCAAAAGAGTTAGCCGTCTTAGTCTGTAGTAAAGGAGAACAATAATCGTGACAACCTAATGAAATAAACACTTATAACAATTGCAAAAATATTCTTATTGTTATTGCATAGTTCAATTTGCCGTTGTAGTAGCAAAATAGAAAAGAGTCCAGTAGCACCTTTAAAGGTGCTACTGGACTCTTTTCTAGTTCATTACCGGGCATAAAAACTGGCAATAATAATGGAATTGTACAATATAGATAAGATTGCAATCTCAGAACAAGAAATGATCATCCTGTTTTTTTAAAAAAATATTAATATTGCAAATACATTTTTATATCTATTCTGTTTATGCATACTTTGTTTTGGTGGTCTTTGACAGTAAAATAAAATCTATCATATTCATTGCCATAAGTTGGAAGTGACTTGATGGCACATAACACACACACCATATGGTATCAGAGGAGAAAACCATGAAGAAAAGATGAATATTGGTTCTCCACTAAAATAGTGTTATTGATCTGGAACCAATACAAGCAGTATTTCTGTCTGAGACTGTTCTCTTGGTGTCCATATTTTAAAATTAAACTTAATGTGTGTGTTTACTCCTGGGGCCCTTCCAGTAACACTACAGTGCTCCTTACAGTGTAGGGTGTTATGTTCCCTTTGTTTCCCCCCTGTGTGGACAACAGTCTGATATCTGAAGTGTGTGGCTGCAATAGCATGCACTTGTAGGCAGTTTCCATCTACCTGTAGATGCCATTAAGGGACTGTTGGCTTGCAGTAGGGTTCCTATGATTTCTACAATTCTTATGCTCCCTGCCTAGCACAGGGTCTGAGGTTTGGGTTGCCTGTAATTATCAGTATATTTCGGAGCAGAAAATTGATTGAGGGGGGAATATTCATTTTTACCACAATCATCCTACCAATGAATGACAATCTGTTTCTGTTATCACATGTAAAACAGTTAAAGTTCTTTAACAGAAAGACCAAAATGTTATTCTAACCCTCTTTGTTCTTTCTCTGTAAGACTAATACTCAGTAATCCTGTTTTCATCTGTTTTATCTTTAGTCGAGTTAGAATTTCAAAATGCAGATGACAGCCCTGCTTTTTACATTTAGACAGATAAACTGTTCATGCTAATTTTGACAGTAGGAATTTCATATATTTTATTTATCCAAGATAAATAAAGAGCCAGTGTGGACTAGGATCCAAGTTCAAATCCCCTTTCCACTCTGCCATGGCAGCTTGCTGAGTGATCTCGGGCCAGTCACACACTCTCAACCTAGCCTACCTCACAGGGTAGTTGTGAGGATACAATAAAGGATGGGGAAAACAACATAGGCCACTTTGGGTCCACACTGAGGGGAAAGGTAAGGTATACGTGAAGTAAATAAAATAAATAATAAATATAATGGCCTTCCCAAACCTAAAGACAGTTAAGATATAAAAAGATACCTCCTTTCAATCCCATTGAATATTTTCTCATCTTTGACATACATGATATCTTAATCCCTATCCAATCTACAAAATCAGTAAATTAACCATTGTAAAATATTAACCATACTATGATTGTTGTATAAGCTTTGTAAGTTGTAACATACCAAAGTAAGCAAAAACTATTCCAAATCTTTTTCCAGAATCGCTGTAAAGATTTTATAACCACAGTTCAGCAAATAATATCATATGAAAGGAAGAGATCAAATGAAGATATTTGTCTTACCCATCACCATAAATATGGTGTTTATTTCATGTCGTCACTGAGGGAGATTATAGGACTGACAAAAAAATAACAGTACTTAATAGAGGGACATCAGCACCTGGAGCTTTCTCTAGTTTTGATTATCTCACCTTAGCGTGGTATAGTGGTTAAAGTGTCAGACTAGGATCTGGGAGAACCAGGCGCAAATCCCCATTCGGTCATGGATAAAACAGAGGTGAGGAGAATTATGGAAGCCACCTTCAGTCCCCATTGGGGATAAATGTCAGGTATAAATGAAGTAAATAAAAATAAAATCCATCCTGCCAGTTAAGGGCCGTTCCCACATAGCTGGTCATTCCTGCCATTCGCCCGCTTTTTCTGTGTGTTTCGCTGAGATGCTATGAAAATGCAACCTCCACACACACTCCCCAAAAACACCTTGCAGTTTGCGAGGGGAGGTCAGGCACTTTCATCATTGTCCACCTTCCTTTCAATTTTTTTTTTTTGCTCTGCACATGCGCGATTGCATGGTGAAAGCTTCAGGGGAGGAGCTGGGCTGTGATTGGAGGATTCCTCAGAATGCTTTAATCATTCACATGCTCAAGAATGCAGAAGAAGTGCTCCATCAGCCCGCGGCAAAAGGAAAGAACAGGGAAAGTCCAGTCCCAGAAAAGGTGCCGAAAAAATAGAAGCCTGCAACCATTTTGAAAATTGAGACATCTGGAGTCAAGGGGAAAAGCAGCCAGTGCTTGCTTAGTGGGCTGTCCCTTTAAGGACATGTGGGAAAAGCCAAGATATACATCTTTACCCTGCTTTCTGGGCCTCTTGTGTTCAGAGGAGAGGCAGGGGGTGACTAGAGGCAGGGCATTTAATGTGGTGGAGCCTTGCCTCTAGAACACCCTCCCCCATGAGCTTCACCTAGGGCTGCCAAGTCCCTGCTGGTGGTGCTGGATGTGCTGCTGCCTGTTCCTGCTGCCCATTGCACTCAAAGCAGTGGTGAGAGAATTTTTTTTAAAACCTACAGCATTGTGTATGGTGTCATATAACTTGGAGTTAAAAGAAACAGAAGGGAAGCTACATAGGGTAGCTCTAGAAATCAAAGAAAACTCTATGGTAAACCATAGAGTGTCCAGCAATTATTTGAGCTACCTATGCCACTTTAAATTTTTTTAAACAAAAGTTGGGGGGAAATAATAAGAGTGATAAGTGAGATTTTACAATTTCAAGTTAATAAGAACCCAGAACTCCTGCTACTGAACTTGGGAATGGAGGATATTCCGGCACAATACAGGACATTGTTATTTTACATGACAGCAGCGGCTAGACTTTTGTATGCGCAAAAGTGGAAAGTAAAAGAAGTGCCAACTATCGAGGACTGGATTTACAAATTGCTGTACATGGCGGAAATGGACAAAATGACAAGGAAACTGAGAGACCTTGATCCAGGACAGTTTAATATGAATTGGGAAAAGTTGAAGCAATATTTGGTGAAAAAATGGGAGGTGGGAGGAGAACTGTGGCAGTTTGAAAATTACTGAAATACAACAAAAGAAGAGGGAAGTGACTTTACCGAGGGGAGGAGAGTTATTCTTTACCGAGGAGAGGAGAGAAATTCTAAGCAAATATTTTATTTGACTACTATATATAGTACTAAGTAATAGAGGTGTTATTATAAGAATTATAAGGATAGAAATTAACTAATTTTATTTCTGGCAGATAATCGTATAATGGAGAAATTATATAACTAAAATAGAATGAATATAAGATATAAGGAAGTAAAGAGTAACATATAGAGTACAAGTTAAATTGATTGACTTACAGTGAATGTATACAATGCTTATAGAAGTACTTAAAGTTATGCAGAATAAGGGACAAATTGTTTGCCCCATATTGACGAGACAAGAATGAAATAAGATAGAATATGGAGTATAAAATTAGACAAATGACTGTTATTATTAAAGAATATATGCCAGGAATGTAACATTTAGTTGATAAGTGGGAAAGGGAATAGAGATAGCACTGTGTTATAATAGAAGCTTAGAAGAGAGTGAAAGTATATGTTTAATAGAATAAAATGTTTGAAATGAGTAGGGGGAAAAATGGATAAGGGGTTGGAAAACTGTTGGAAGTCAACAAAAGGGGGGGAAGGGGGGGTTAGAACTGGAATATTTAAAGGAAATTGATTGTAATAGATATGATAGAGTTTTCTAATCCAATAAAAAAAATTTAAAAAAAAATTTTTTAAACAAAAGTGACATGATGCTGCAGCCAGTGTTGTGGCCTCCTCTATCCCCACCAACATCCCTTCCTCTGGTAACTTGGCTGTTGGAGGAAAGCTCTCACAGACATGGAAAAATGGCTAGGAAAGACTGGCATCTCACTGGTTATTTAAAGAGTACCCAGAAGCAGGCCACGGGCATTGTAGATAACCTTGCTCAGAGTGGTGGGGAGGAGAGGTTGAGGGAGAGGAGGAAAATTCTGGTGTTGCAATCCCGCCCCCCTCACTGTGGCTGATCAGGCCCTCTAGCAATGGGAGTGTTATGACAGAGGGTCAAACTGTGAACTAGGGGCAGAAGAAGCCCCTGGAAGGGGCAGCACATGATCACCTTGCGAACTAACATATTTTGGCAGGTGTGTGTTATATGCTAAGCCCATCATGTCCTGTATCGCTATGGGTGGCAATGTTTGGAGCCCAAAGTATATAGCATGAGAGTGTTTTAGTATGAAAATTAGTGGCTTTGAGACTGTGAATATGGAATAAGTAGACGGTTATTTTTGCAGAATAAAACAGGAGCATATGCCAATGAAATAACATCATTGGAATTTCAAGATGAAATTTACCGTTGTTGTTGTTGTCATGATCTGTAAAAACTTGAATTCATTGTGGCTAAATAATTCAATAAGTTGTCAGTAGATTCAGTTAAAAAAGAGCCCTTACTTCTTGGTCTTGTAGATAAGGAGAATAGTATTTCGAGGCAGTTGCTGTGGTATGAGACCCTTTTTTGCTTCCTGTATGCAGTTTACCTAGGGAGTGTCCCTTTTTGCGTAACCAAAAACATAATTATACAGACTGTACTGTCCTCTTGTTTTCCTTCCACGTTTTAGCTTTTGATGCAAGAAAAACCAACCTATATTCAGCTGATGTAAGTCTATAAAAGGCAGATGTGTAATTATTCATCACTTGTCCTAAATGTTGATCATTTTATTGCTGAATGTAATAGATTTAAATGGGCCAAAACTTTGTGTGGGCAGGTTGGGAAAGATGTTTTCTTTAAAGCATGAAAGAATCGTTACTGGTAGGGGTGGGGAAATTATTAGGAAATCTCCTGTTGTATATTTAAAATATTGCTCTTCTACAAAGCAGTATTACAAGCAGCTTACAAATCTAAAAGTTCACCTAGCAAGCTTCTGTAGAAGAGTATGGATTTGAATCAGCTATTAGAAGGAAGAAGCTGAGGGCCTATAAGTGTTAAGGGGACCAGGATATACGATTTGGACATTCAGACACACATACCCTCCAAGATTCTACAAATTCCAAGGGGGTGGAGCAAGCTAATTTCCATTCTCTTATCCCCACCCCCACCCCTCCTGCATTGAACTGACTCTTAAGTCCTCTCAGCATCTCATGCCTCCCAGTCCTTAGCGAGGCAATTTTAAATAGTCATATTTTTCTATATCCCGAGGAGTCCCTCTGTGGAGAAATGAGTTTTACTTTGGACGTTTGGACTGTTCTGAAGGCTTCAGACTTGTAGGTTTAAAAAAATGTTTCCTCCCTCTTAGCTGACAGGAGGGTTGCAGGCAGGGCTCATTTTGAGGGGGAACGCGCCAGAACCTCTCCCTCTGAAAAGAAATCATGTGGGTGGTGGCCCCGCCCACATGATTCCTTTTCCTCCCCACTGCCTGTGTCTTCAGCAGCAGGTGGCAGTGGCGGTGGAGGCTGCGGCAGCAGCAGCAGCAGCAGCTGCCCCCCATCACCACCTGGATTCCCTAGTAGGAAGCTGGAGGGGTGGCCATGGGGCAGCTTGTGGGGGGTGGCCTGCACAGCCTGTCCTTCCGGCCTGTCGGCTGGTTGAAGTGGCGTGCAGCGCACAGTGGCCTCCAGAGCTGGCCCCACGGCCTGTCGGCACTGCTGCGGCCTCTGTGGCCCATCCTCCTGGCCTATAGGCCCACGGCGGTCTCCAGAGCCAGCCCTGTGGCCAGCTGGCACTGCTGTGACCTACATGGCCTGTCCTCCCTGCCTGCAGGCTGATGCAAGCCCTGTGCAGGCCACAGCAGCCTTGGAGCTGAGCCTGCGCCTCTTTCCTCTGGGTCTGCAAGAAGTGAGTGTTGCTATTATTTATCTCCCCCCCCCCCCACAGTACCTGTGTTTTGCTGGCTTTGTTTTCTGTGGTGAGCTCTAATCCGTCTAGAAAAACACTACGGAAACACACTGTTCTTGTTACTGTTATGTCCCCCCTCCCCAGATGTACAGTGTGACACCACTTCCGGTGACGTCAGGTGGTGTGGCATAAGCAAATCAGTTATGCCAATGACACACTCCTGGTGATGTCAAGGGGCATGGCATAGGCTGATGAGTTATGCTAATGAGTCCCTGCAGCTCTTTTTCTACGAAATGACCTCTGGTTGCAGGGAAGCCAAATATTTTTCAAGCTACATCCAGCCTGAGGCTTTAGATGCACAGATGCCCTGCCTGGCTGCAGACAAAGGAGTGCCAGTTAAGACTTTCTGATAAAAACTGACCCAGATGTGTGTATGTGAGGGGGAGATTTGAAAATATAAAAGGCCAGAGAGGATTCTTCCTGTAGGCTTGAGGAAAAGCCTCTTTGACCTGCCCAGTGGGTGGGCAAAGTGAGATGATAAAATCTCCTGGCACCGGGAGAAGGTACTCTTTGGCTGACTTGAACTGGAGGCAGAGGATACACAGCTGGCCTTCTTGCAGGTGGTGGCCATTGGCTGGGTGGAGGCTGGAGGCCTGAAACAGGACTGCGGCTATAGAATCTTCTCAGTAAGTTGGAACATTCTAAGTTAAAGACCCTGCCTTAGAATGAGATCTAGCTAGGGCATGTGTGTGTGGAGGGGGGCAGGGGAATTGCATTTTTACATATTTCTTGTTGCAATTCCATGCACAATCAGTTGCTATGCTCAAAAGTATGTGTATGAGCCTTTTTACTTTAAAAAAAATGCTTTCTAATTCTTAAATACTGGTAGCTGTTCTCTTTATCACATAGACCCCCATGGCTCAAGCATGTTATCTTAAAACCAGAAGGAAGGGGATGGCAATTGCTAATCCCCTCCAGTGCACAAGAGCAACAAGCAATCCCTGGGTAGCAGGAGACACAAGCATGAGGCAGAGCCTGGAACAGCAAGCCTACACAGAAGAGCGGGGAGCCTTGGCCCTCCCTATGGGCAATTCATATAAAGGCCAAGTGGTTGCAACTGGTACCAGAGTGAGAGCGTAAAAGACCCTCAGAGGATTGGGTGGAATCAGGTCAGTGGTACATGCAAGGCAGAGACTTGGACTGCCACTGGTTAATCACCAGATACCCCAGAGAGCTAGTTTGGGCAGTGCCTGCAGGCTAGTGCAGCTGTTCCACCATACCTTCATTATGTAGAAACACTTGCACTGTTTGTGTGTGATCTGCTTTTGCTAATTTCATGTTGGCACAAGCCATCTAGTGTATTATTAAGTATAATCAGATATCCAAGTAAAGCCTCATGGTTTAGTGTAGCCAGTTTGGTGTAGTGGTTAAGAGTGTGGGACTCTAATCTGGAGAGCCGGGTTTGATTCCTCACTCCTCTACTTGAAGCCAGCTGGGTGAACTTGGGCTAGTCACAGCTCTCTGGAGCTCTCTCAGCTCCACCCACCTCACAGGGTGTTTGTCGTGGGGATAATAATGACATACTTTGTAAAGCGCTCTGAGTGGGCATTAAGGTGTCCTGAAGGGCAGTATATAAATCAAATGTTGTTGTTGTTGCTATTTGTGGCATTATATGGCATGGGGCCAGCATACCTACTCCCATTTGAACCTAACTAACCACTCCAGTCATCTTCAGAGGCCCTGCTTTGGGTGCCCCCACTTTCTGAGATTAGGTGGGTGGCAACCTGGAAGAGGGCCTTCTTGGTCATGGCACCCAAACTCCAGAACTCTCTCCCCAGGGAGATTAATCTGTCTCTGTCACTGACTTCTGCCAGCAGGTGAAAACTTTTTTGTTTGCTTTGGTGGTCGCTTGCTAACTCTGAATGGCCCTTCTCCTGTGTGTATCTTTATTTAATTGTTTTAAATAGATCAGATATTTCATCTGTATTTTAAACATTGTTTTGATCAGCACCTTGGAAACCCTAGGTTGGATGGGAAGGTGACATACAAATGTTTTAAATGAATAATGGGGACATAATTTTACTACTCAATATTAGTAGGAGTTTGCAAACTATGGCTTTGGATTCAAATGTGGTTGAGTACAGAACCTTTAAAAAAGGAATGGAAATCTTTAAACGATATTGGAGAAGCAGGTGGAATGCTGGGAGCCTGCATATTTGAAAGTTAATGGACAAACTGCAGAAATGTTGGTAGAGGTGTCCCCATCACTGCACTCATGAGAAAGGTACACATAATGAAGGTATGGCCAGTTAAACAACTATCAAGCCATTTGCAATGGGACAAAGGCCAGGCTGGAACAAGAGAGCAGGCAACCACACAGCAAAGCAGCGAGAAGCACATTAGTTATGACAACTGTCAGACGTCTTGCAGCCTGGGCAGGTGGGTGACACTGCATTGGGAACTGGATTAATCCTGACTGCTTGCAAAAAGCCAAATGTCCAGGTCTTGATGGCATTCACCTGAGGGTTCTTAAAGAGCTCGATTGTTTTTCAGACCAATATATATAACTGTGGTTGTTGTGGATTTTCCAGGCTGTATAGCCATGGTCTTGGCATTGTAGTTCCTGACGTTTCGCCAGCAGCTGTGACTGGCATCTTCAGAGGTGCCTTACAGGATGACTCAGCCCAAACCCACCTTCCTGAGTAGATATAAATTACCTGCCAACATTTCCACACTGTGACACTGAGAGATCTCTGTCTTTTGGTGTTACACCTCTGAAGATGCCAGTCACAGCTGCTGGCGAAATGCCAGGAACTACAATACCAAGACCACGGCTATACAGCCTGGAAAATCCACAACAATCATGGTTCTCCGGCCGTGAAAGCCTTCGACAATATATTATATATAACCGTTTGCTAAAATCAGTCATATCTGATTGATGAAGCTCAAAACACATGTTGCAGCACTGAGAAAAAGTGCAGAAGAGAATCACCGAGAATCTTGAGGGGTTGGGGCATCTTCCCTCAGAGAAAGGCTAAAGAATCTGGGGCTTTTCAGTTTAGAGGAAGGACAATGGTCAGGAGAATAAGTTAAGGTTCATAAAATTTGTCTCCTTTTCCCATAATCCCAGTAATGTGTGACCTGGTATAACCAACAAGAGCCAGCCGAACCCCATCAAAAGTGGGAAGCTAAACGTCCTTCAAGATCTCTGCCTTCCCAACGCCCTTCGGCATTTTCACCTTTCCACCCAGCATGACCCCATTCTTCTTTGAACGGCTGTGTTAGTGACTGATTTAGGATAGACACTATGGGCTTCTTGATGTTTTCCTTCCCTCCCCCCTTCTGAGGGGCTACCGCTTGTGGGCTTTCATGTGCTGAAATGACATATTTATTTACAAAACTGATATTGCACCTTTCCAATAGGGCAGCACACTGTGCAATTCAAAACAGGCACATGTTATCGAAGCGGGAACTGTTGCACTCTTTTCAGTTCTTCTGGACTCCAAGAAGTGAGAGGGCAGGAGCTGGGTCAGCAGGCTGGAAGAGCGCACCGCGAAAACTTGTAATATGTTTGCGTTGAGGCATTATCATCCGGTTCTCCTGGTCAGTCATCCAGCAGCTGGAATAGCGTTGATGTTTCAACCTCCTAAACACGCATATGAAGAAGTGAGCCGGGTCGCATGAAAGCTGCTGCTGGAATAATCCGCCTTAAGTCTTTAAGGTGACCCTGGACTCCTGTTTAATTTTTGTGCAACTGACTGACATGGCTATCCCCATGCAATCATTAAAATGTTCTTGGTGATGATTAAGGTTGAAGCGAGAAAGATTTTGGAGAAAAGGTATTCAGAGAGGATTGTGGGGGCGGGTGGGTGTCAGGAAATCTTTGGAGGTTAGCCCATCGGCAGCCTCTTTCTCCATGCTCCCTTGCCAGGAATGTTTCTTTCCCTGCTGGCAGGCAGTAATTCCAGCGGGAGATGCAACAAATGTAACTCGCGGAAGCTCAAGGTCTTAGTACTCGCGCCCCAGGATGCAAGAGAACTGAGCGTCGAGGGAGCGAGCCGCCTTTGACCCATCCCAGCGGGCGCTCCCAGCCCTCGCGAAGCATCGTCTTTTGCATAGTCCACGCCTCCCCCTCCCCTCCCGAGGGGGGACCCTCGCCCGCCCCGGGGGCCAGGCACGTGCCGAGGAGCAAAAGGAGGAGGGAGAAAGGGCGGGGCGACAGCGCGCGAGCTCTGCCCCGGACTCCGCGGCTTGCGGGGTGTGTGCGCGGGCACGCGCAAGCGCGCGCGCCTGAGAGGTGCTCCCAGTCCCGCCCAGCACCTGCGCACAGGCTCCCGCCTCCGCCCTTCACGGGGTGGGGGTGGGGAGGACCTGAGCGCGCCTCGCCGAACAGCCTGAGAAGCGCGTGCGCGTGTCGGCGCGCGCAGGACCAGAGGCGGCGGGCGAGGCGGTGCCGGCGCCCCAAAAGCGCTTCCCTCCTTGGGGTGCCGCGGGCGCGCATGTAACAGGCAGGCAAGCAAGCGCGCTCCCGCTCGGGTGGAGAAGGGAAGAGACAGCTGAGTGACCGAGGCAGCCGAAGACGCCGCCGCCGCTGCTCGCCCCCGGTGGAGGGAAGGACGGCGAGACAGACAGCGCCGGGCAGGCGCTCGTTCTCCACTGCGGGATGCGGTGAGGGCGGCCGAGAAGGCTCCCCAGCCTGTTCCTGGCAGCAGCCCTCCTCTTCCGAAGGGGAGAAGGACGGAAGGAAGAGGCTGAAGCCGCCGCGCCCTGCGGGGAGCCCGGCGCCGGGCCAGGTGAGGCTGGCGAGGGGAGGGGGGGCGCAATGTCTCTGGGGAGGCGGCGGCGGTGGGGGTTGGGCCGCGGCGACCGGGTCGGGGGGCGCGCTCGACGCCGCCCCTCCTCCGCCGCGCACACGCGCCCCGCCCGGGCGGCGAGGGCCCCTGCGGGCGGAGGCGGCGCCAGCGGAGGAGCCGCGACCCCCAGCAGCCGCGGCCGCCTGTCAACTGTTGCTCGCCCCCCGCTCGCCTTTGACGGGCACCATGAAGGTGGGGGCGGGGAGTGAGGGGTCGGCTGCGGCTTTGGGCCCAGGTCTGGTAGTCCGAGGAAGGGTTCAAGTGGGCAGGAGAAGGAAGGGGCCAGGCCCTGCTGGCGGCGCCCTCTCGCTTTCTCCCCCTCTCCCCATAACCCGATTGCCACGTCCTTGTGTGAAGAAGGGTTGGGCTGGGGTGTTGATGGGTGGTGGTGATGGGCTGGATTGCCAGGGGAAGAATGTATAGGTAATTACAGCGGAGAGAAACTGATCTGTGGGGGGCTGAAGTTGGTAAGTCGATTGATTTTGTGTATGCATGTGTGTGTGTGTGTGGGGGGGGGGTCGGCTTAGAAATAATGATGGGGGGGGGCAATTTTCCTGAAACAATATATACGTCAAAGAGTTAGTGCAGCTCAGTCTGGGTAGCAGAATGGATTCGTTTGGGTTCTGCAACTAATTTCTTGGATTGACTATTGAGCATGGGAATGGTGAGAGAGATGCTATATACAAATATGCTACTGCCTTCACACTTCAGTACTTTAAAACATTTTGCACTCTTATAGTGGTAATGTACAAGGTAGGAATGGCCTACAGTGCATTATTTACAACTTGTGTAAATTGGTGGTGGGAGTTCCCGTGATGTACCAGTGAAGCTCTCAGAATATTTAGCAGCTTTGTGTGGAGATCAGATGAAATCTGGACATGAAGATGGTGAGAGGGCTTTGTAATGAAGCAGATGATAGAGGCATAGGACCAAATCAAGGTTGTGTGTGTGTGTGTGTGTGAGAGAGAGAGAGAGAGAGAGTGAGTGAGGGGGGTTGGCCTTTGGGCAGGATGGGAGTGAATTGTTGAATGTCTCTTACTGTCTGGGGATTTGCCCTTTATAACTTGCTTATGTTGGGGTGTCAGGTAGGCAGGGTCTTAAACCTTATCCATATTTATAGGTCTGGAGTGTGTTAAAAATTATAGGTACCCCCATTGCTGTTTGAAGGAAAGGAGAAGTCTCTTCTTAGCACTGCTGGTGAGAAACAGAAATTCATTTGAACTATTTTGAATTCAAATATTACTTTACGTGCTTCCTTTATACTCCATTCACAACATTCTGCAGTTCTCCATTTTATCCTCCTGACATCTCTGTGGAGTTGGTGAGGCTGAGAGTGTGTGACTACCTCAAGGTCACCCAGTGAGCAGAATTAGTGGCAGAATGGAGATTCAAAGCAGAGTCTCCCAAAACCTTGTCCAGTGCTCTAGCCATTACACCAGTTACTAATTTTCTTATATACACTGGCTGAAAGTTGTGGGCTTTCATGAGGGCTTACCAGAAAAGCCCCTCCATCTGTGTTACTCACATTGTCAAGAAAGTCATTGAATAAATCTCGTTGATGTGGACTGCACTGTATATAATTTCTGTATGTGTGAGTTATGTGGATTTGAGTAGCTTCTGTCTTATAGCAACACTATGGATTAACGACTCCCAGAATGTCCTATCATTAACAGCCTTGCTCACATCTTGCAAATGAGAGGTTGTGACTTCCTTTATTGAGTCAAACCATCTCATTTTGGGTCTTCTTTTCCTCCTGCCTTCCACCTTTCCTAGCATTATTGTCCTTTCCCATGAGTCTTGTCTTTTCTTCATGTGACCAAGGTATGATAGCTTTAGTTCCATAATTTTAGCTTTTAAGGAGAATTCCGGCTTGATTTGATCTAGAACCCACTTATTTGTCTTTTTGGCGGTCCATAGTATTCATAAAACTCTCCTCCAGCTCTACATTTCAAACGAATTGGCTTTCTTCATCGTCCACCTTTCACATCTATACATAATAATGGGGAATACCATAGACGGAATTATCTTGATCCTCAGTGACATAAGTGATCTTTAAGGATCTTTTCTAGTTCTTTCATAGCTGCCCTCCCAAGTCTCAGTTTCCTTCTGATTTCTTGGTTGCAGTCTCCTTTTCCATTAAAATAGATAATCTTTAGCAATTTCAGTTTCTTCATTGTCAACCTTAAAATTGTGTAATTCCTCTGTAGTTGTTACTTTTGTCTTCTTGATGTTCAGCTGTAATCCTGCTTTGGTACTTTCTCCCTTAATCTTGATCGGTAGTTGTTTCAAGTTTTCAATTATTTCAGCCAGTAATGTGGTGTCTTCTGCATATCTCAAATTGTTGATGTTCCTTCCACCAATTTTCTCTCCACCTTCATCTACATCTAATCCATCTTTCCTTATGCATAGAGTTTGAACAAACAGCAATAATATATATCCGTTGGATACCTTTGCCTGTTGGAAACCATTCTGTTTTCCATGTCTTGTCTCAACAGTAGCCTCTTGTCTGAACTACAGGTTGCACATCAAAACAAACAGGTGTTGTGGCACGCACAGAAGGCTTTGTTGTAAAATTTTGAACATAATTTTGCTTGCATGGGAAATGAATGCGATGGTCTGCTTGTTGCTGACTCTTTGATGTTATTTTTTAAAAATTGGAATGTAGTTTGAAGGCACATATGAAATAGACTGTTTCCAGTCTATGGGCCATTGTTTCCTCTTCTTCATTTTATTCCCACAACATATAGGTTGAACAGACGGGAAGATAATACACATCCTTGTCTGACATCTTTGCCAGCTGAAAGCCATTCTATTTCCTCATATTCTGTTTTAAACAGTAGCCTCTTGTACAGAGTACAGGTTGCACATCAACACGATTGTATATTATGGCATACCCATTTCTTTTAAAACCATCCATAGCTTTTCATCATCCACATAGTTGAAAGCTTTGCTGTAATCTATAATAATAATAATAATAATAATAATAATAATAATAATAATAATAATAGATTTATATACTGCCCTTCAGGACAACTTAATGCCCACTCAGCGGTTTACAAAGTATGTTATTATTATCCTCACGACAATCACCCTGTGAGGTGGGTGGGGCTGAGAGAGCTCTGAAAGCTGTGACACAGCTGGCTTCAAGTGGAGGAGTGGGGAATCAAACCCAGTTCACCAGATCAGAGTCCCATGCTCTTAACCACTACACCAAACTGGCTCTCAATCTAAAACACAGGCTGATTTTCTTCTGACGATCTCTGGTGTACTCTATTAACCATTGTAAATTTGCAATATGATTTCTAGTGCCTCTTCATTTTCTGAACCCAGCTTGAGCATCTGACATTTCTTGTTCCATATACAGTCAGAGTCTTTGTTGTACAAACTTGAGCATTACTTTGTTTATATGGGAAATTAATGTGATGGTCCAAAGATTCTGCAGTCTTTAGCATCTCCTTTTTTGGAATTGGAATGTAGATTGAGCGTTTCCAGTTATGTGAGCTGTTGATTTGTTTTCCACATTTGTTGACATATTCTTGTTAAGATTTTGATAGACTCAGTTTCTGTAGCTTGAAATAGCCCTATTGATATCCCATCTACTCCAGGTAATTTGTATCTCCCAATTGCTTTGAGTGCAGCTTTCACTTCACTTTCTAAAACTAGTGGTTCTTCAAGTGATTCTTATTTGAAGGAATCTGTCATCCTTCATCTCCTGTATAGTTCTTCCCTGTATTGTTTCCATATTTTCAGGATAAAATCCTGACCAGATACTGTATTTCCTTGTTGATCTTCCAGCACTCCTATGTGTAGTTTGAATTTTCCTTTGATTTTCTGGATCTTCTGAACAAAGCTGTCATTCTTCCTTTTTTGTTGTTCTCTTTTATTTCTTTGCACTGGCTACTATAAAAGTTCTTTTTGTCTCTGCATGGAAGTAACTGAAAACCTGCATTTAGCATTCTGATTCTGTTTCCATCAACTTTTTCCTTACGTTTCTCATCTGTTTTTAGCAATTTTAAGAGTTTCATCTGTCATCTGTCTAGGCTTTTCCTTTCTGTTGGCTACAGGAATAGTCTTTGCACATGCATCCTTAATAATGTCTGATTTAGCCTACAGCTCTTCTGGTTCCTGATCAATTAAACAGTAATGCAATTGTTTTCTTTACATGATCTTTAAATTCTTCAGGATTTTTATATAGATTATATTTTGGCACTGTGATTCTTTTAGTATCTTTCTTCCGCTTTATTCTAATTTTTGATGTTAACAGTTGGTGATCTGTACTAGTATAAGCTCCTGGTCTTGTTTTGACAGAAAGAATAGAGCTTCTAATTCTGTTTATGTAATCTATTTGATTCCTGTATTGGCATTTGGTGATTTCCAAGTATACAATTGTTTGGTTGCCTGAGGCATGTGTTTGCAATGAATGAAGTGTTGGCTTCACAAAATTCTGAGTCACTCTCCTCCTTTATTTCATAATCCTCGTCCAGACATTCCAACAGTGTTTGATTCTGCTTTGTCTCCTACTTTTGCATTCCAGTCACCTATGATTAGCAGTGCGTCTTGTTTAGGTGTATGATCAATTTCTTCCAGAACACTTGGATAAAAGCTTTCAATTTCTTCCTCTTCAGCATCTGCGCTTGATGTTATGTTGGCAGCTCTTCCATGAAATCCAATTAATATTATTGGTCAGACTTTGCATTATAGCTTCTGATTGGTTGAGCTATGTCTGACCTCACTATAAAAGCAACACCATTTCTTCCAAGTTTATTTCCACAGTTGAACACTTGTAATTTTCTTACTGAAAATGTCCTAATCCAGTTCATTTTAGTTCTCTCACACCCAGGATTATAATGTTTAAATGTTCCATTTCTCATTTGATTTCAAGGTTACCTGGATTCATATGTCTTACATTCCATGTTCCTATTGTATGTGTTATACAATTCTGGGCTTTCCTTTTGCATCTGTTCACATCAGCAACAGGATGTCCTTTCAGCTTTAATGCATCTTTACCTGTCTTGCTTTAATGTAATTCCTAGTAATTTTAATAGTTTATAGAAGCTAGTACAGTTGTATAATATTTCTGGTATGAAATCAAGATCAGTATGAGGGATAGTTGTGTTTGTACGGAGCCTGATCAATTAACTTGTAATGAATAAAGAGAAAAAGTTACTTCATCGATTTATTCTGCTTATATGATCATAGGCCTTAAGCATAGTTAAACATGATTAAAATCAAATACAATACAATCACCAAATAGCAATACATTAAAAATGCAAGATCTACAGAGTAAAAAGTGAATCATAAGTAGTAGTACTTTTCAAAATAGATAAAAAATAAACCCATATAGTTAAGATGTAGCATTTAGATATTTAACAAAATCAAAAACTTTGCAGAATCCAAGTCCAAATGACAACAGAGAATCTCTCCTAAAAACTAGTATAAAGGTAATTTTGGTGTTAAAAAAGTTACTTTATAGTAGTACCTGTGTGTGAATGTATTTAATTTTAAATTGCTTGGGATCAGCAGTTTCTTCAGAAAGCAAAATCAACCAACCCTCCTTAATTAAAGATGATCTGTATCACATATTAAAAGAATAATACATTATTTGGAACTGAGGGTGAGTAGTATAGTAACCAAGTTTGCAGATGATACCCAGTTATTTAGGATGGTGAAACCCAAGGTGAATTGTAAGAGTTACAGGAAGATCTCTCTAAATTGGGTGAATGGACAACAACATGACAAATGGGGTTGAGTGTGGGTAAGTGTAAGGTGATGCATACTGGAACACAAAATCTAAATTCAGGTATATGCTAATGTGATCTGACCTTGCTGAGACTGAGAAGGAAAGAGACCTTGGAGCAGAAGTGGAAAGCTTGATGAAAATGGTGTTCCAGTGTGCAGCAGTGGTGAAAAAGGCAACTCCATGCTAGGAATTACTTGGAAAGGGATTGAAAACAAAATGGACAATGTTATAATGCCCTTGTATACTGCTATGATGCAGACTGTATGCAGTTCTGATTGCCTTATCTCAGAAAAGATGATTAGGCTGTTAGAACACTTTTCCTATGAGAAAAGGCTACATGGTCTGGGGCTTTTCAATCTAGAAAAAAGTTGGCAACGGGGAGACATATTGGAGGTATATAAAATTGTGCATGGAGTGGAAAAAGTGGATTAGAGGTGTTCTTTGTCCCTCTTGCATAATACTAGAACTTGGGGGCGCTCAATGAAATTGTTGGCAAATAGGTTCAGGACAGACAAAAGGACATCTTTTTTTAACAAGCAATTAAAGTGTGGAATTCATTGCCAGTGGAGGTAATGACAGCTATAGCATAGATGGCTTTAAAAGGAGGTTAAGCATTCATGGAAGTGAGGTCCACCAAATGGCTGCTAGCCATGGTAACTGAACAGTGAGGCAGCAAACCTGTGAATGGGAGTCAGTAACAGGTAGTAACAGTGGAGTCAGCAACAGTGGAGGGCCTTGCCTTTTCTGTCCTATTTGTTTGGTCCTCCAGGGCAACTGGTTGGCCACTGTGTGAAACTTGCTGGACTAGGTGGACCACTGGTCTAATCCAGCAATCTCTACTTAATGTTCTGGTTTTCTCAAAGGCTACTAGGCTATTTGTCCATGGGTGTTTTGTTCCACCTCAGCTTCTTTATAGCAGTTCCCTTTTTTTGGATGCATCCACAGGACATTATTTTCTCTTGTCCTGTTTCTGTGTTTCCTCCACCTTCCTGTGATTTTTTCCAGAATTGGTTTAATATGATCTTTTGTGCGATTTTTGTGGGGAGAGTGCTTTTGGGCATTGTGTGGTTCAGAAGGTATGCATTTTTTCTCTTCCTACCTGCATTGGCACCATTTTTCTTACCTCACTCTCCATGACAACCATTTCTCCCATCTACGGGCTATATTGCTATAACATTATAATGATGTATGTTTTTTGTGTGTGTGTATCTGTAAAGTTCTGTCAAGTTATAGTGACCCCTGTAAAGTTCTGTCAACTTACAGTGACCCCTGCCTGGGTTTTCAAAGGAAGAGACTGACAGAGGTAGTTTGCCATTGCCTGCCTTTGCACAGTGACCTTGGTCTTCCTTGGTGGTTTCTCATCCAAGTACTAACCATTACTGACCTTACTTCCAAGATCTGATAAGATCAGGCTAGCCTCAGCTGTCTAGGGTGTATTTTAACAACAACGTACTAGTTCCCAGCTTGCAGTAAAAAAAACACAAGTGCATAACTCCTTTGATTTCAGAATTATATGGGACATATCTCCTGCACATATTTCTTTATTGTTTCAAAAGGACTGGAGACCTGCTTTTTTTAAAAAAATGAAATCTGGGAGCTAGTACATTATTGTAGTGGATTGTTATAATGTTGTAATGCCCCACACAAAAAGAGGAGCTGGTGAGAGGGAGGCTCATGGCTGAGAGGCCTGGTGAAGCTCTCAGCCTGGCCACAGTGCCTGGAGGTCCTAGCTTCCTCAGCAAAGCTGTGGGATGGCCAGTTGGCCAGAAGGAAGAGTCACCACCACAGCATCAAAGCTGTGAGTCTGACAGAAAATAGATCAGGGGAGTGAAAAAGAGAGAGTTGAGGGAGAGGGGTGGAAGTGAAGGGATAAGGATGGGAGGAAGCAAGTAGGCAGAGTGTTGAGGGTGGGGGCATTGAGGGGGTCAGTGGAACAGTACAGAGGGGGTGGGATGGGAGAGAGGGGACACACAGGGGATATGTTGCCCATTTGTAGTATTTCTATACTCTAGTTCTCACACTTTGCATCCAAGCCCTACCTTGAACCTCAAAGCTGTCTCTCATTGGTGGTAGCCAAATTACGTATGGGCATTAGCACCTCCTTTTAAGGAAAAACAGTTGCTATTGGATGCATGTGTGTTGTCGTTCTTGAGCCATAATGCAGTAGAAATGTTTTTCTGGCTGTTTTCTGAAGAGTGGTCAGGCCTGATTTTGATATAGGCACACCCTTAAATTCTAGGCAGCTTTCCCATATCAGATCATTAATCTCCTGGCAAAAGGTACACGACACGTTTTTGGTTGTTTTGTTTATAGTTCATTCACAAGTATAAATATTACTAGAGAACCTAGCCTCCATTTTATCTTTATTAAAACATATTTATTATCACTTTTAACATAGACTAACTGAAAATAGTATGACAATACTGTCTGTAGATTTTCCGTAGATAATTAAAGGAGTGCCATTATTTGAGCCCATTAATTACTTCTTACCAAAGGAAAGCAGGTAAGGCAGGAACATCTTCAGAGAATATGTTCCAGATAAATTCATTTTCCTATATTTATAGGTTTTTAAAATCATCTTACACCAATAGCTATCTGTGTCACAACTCTCACATTCTTTGCCAATTACTTATCTTATAACTTCAAACTGTACAAAGTTATCTATACTCAAATATATTTTCAAAATATATAAAACTACATTACTGGCTACTTTTTATCATAACGAAGAATATAAAATATAGCAGTTACAAGTAGGGTTTTCAATTCGGGTATATGATAGCTGAAAAACCCCCAAAACAACCTGTTTCGGGTTGTTTCGGGTTCTCCCAAAACGTTTCAGAAAACCCGAAACAGAAAAATTAACACAACTCACTTAACATCAGAGAATCACAAAAACACAATTCCTGTCAAAAACACTTTATTTCTTGAACAGTTTTAGGTTACACAGCAGGGGGGGCACACCAAAGGGCATTCCAGCATTCCACCTCACAAAAATAACACAACTCACTTAACATCAGAGAATCACAAAAACACAATTCCTGTCAAAAACACTTTATTTCTTGAACAGCTTTAGGTTACACAGCAGGGGGGCACACCAAAGGGCATGGCAGCAGTATCTTACACAAAAATAACACAACTCACTTCACATTAAAGAATCACCCCCCAAAAAATGCTGTCAAAAGCACTTTATTTCTTTAACTGCTTTAGGTTACACAGTAGGAAGGCACAACAGGGCATGAAAGCAGTGTACTACACAAAAATAACACAACTCACTTCACATCAGAGAATCACCCAAACACAATTGCTGTCAAAAACGGTGAAGTAGGTTGTATTATTTTGTGTAGTACACTGCTATCATGTTGTTGTGCCTTGTTGTGCCCTCCTACTGTGTAACCTAAAGCAGTTAAAGAAATAAAGTGTTTTTGACAGGAATTGTGCTTTTGTGATTCTCTGATGTTAAGTGAGTTGTGTTAATTTTTCTGTGTGGGGGACTGCTGGTGTAATGTGTCATAATGCTTTGCCTATATGTACTTTGAAAGGGAGAAAATATTTTTTAAAAAACTTTATTTTGTGTTGTTCGTGTTTTATTCTTTGTTGTGCAGTTGGTTCCCATCATAGGGAACAATGGGGAGGCTGGCCAGCCTCCTCTGTAGGTGGTGGGGGTGTCAGGGGGTGGTTGTATGTGTGTCAGGTCAGGTGCTCTTTCCCAGAGACAAGTTGGCACTCAGAAGTTTGCCCACCATTGTGGCACCCCTGGGCTGTGCGGAATTGCCCAGGGAAAGAGAGTTTAGAAGTTACCAGCATAGGGAACAAAAGGGGAGGGCTGGCCAGCCTGTTCCTGGGTTTATGGGTGTAGGGCTGCTGGGGGTGGATTTGGGTCTGTGAGGGGCTAATGTGGGGATTTGGGTCTGTGTGTGGCAGCTGGGGGGGAATTGGGTTTGTGTGGGGCTGTAGGGGGTGGACTTTGGGGGCTGAGAGCACCTACTTGGGGAGGCCATGAAATGCCCCCCCCAAGTGGGAGCTGGCTGATCCTTGGTGGGGGGTGGGAGTAGAGGTGGGAGAAGGGCCCCTGAGGGTTGGGGGCATTTTGCATGCAAAATGCCACCCCTGGCAAGACAAGCCTCCCCCAGCTGTAAGTAGTAGAGAAAAGAGCTCCTACTTGGGGAGGCTATGAAATGCCCCCCCAAGTGGGAGCAGGCTGTGCCTTGGTGGGGGGTGGGAGGAAAGGTGGGAGAAGGGCCCCTGAGTGTTGGGGGGCATTTTGCATGCAAAATGCCACCCCTGGCAAGACAAGCCTGCCTCTTCATTTTTTCCCCATAGGAAATAATGAAGAAGATTAGCAGCAGCAAGCTAAAAATATGTTCACGTTTCCCTTTTTTAGGCGAGGATAGGGGGACCTGGTTTGGGGGGCCATAACATGTCCCCCCAATGTCCAATTGGTCTGAAACTTGGGGGGTTGTTAGAGAGGAGTTAGAGGAAGGTCCCCACCAATTTTGGCTTGATTCGGTGGGAAAATGCCTCCCCCAGGTGTCCGGGAAGACGGAGGCATTTTCCCATTGAAAACCCCGAAACAACCGGAAACAACCGAAACAATACCAAACTGCTAGCCGTTTCGGATTTAGCTGTTGCCGAAACAGATTCTCGTTTCGGGTATACCCGAAACGAGAATCCCGAAACAGTGTGCCTTTGCACACCCCTAGTTACAAGTTTTTCATACAGATGACTTGTCTGTCAGACCCCAACCAATTTACTCCATCTTTGAACTTTATCTTCATTTTTATACTTCATTTCCTTAGTTCAGCTTTCTTGCCATTCTTAGTTGCTTCTTGTGCCTAGGCCCAAACACATTTATTATCCATTGATACTATACTATTTTTTAATCTACTGAAGGCCATATTGTTCTGTTACTCCTTTGTTCCCTGTGTCTCTTCAAGGCTCTTTAATTCTGGGTTGCTGCTCCTTATTTGCCCCATTTAGCTGAGAGAGTAGGCCAGTCTTGTTTCTGGCCTGCAGAAGCATCTTCAAAGACCCCCAACTGATCCCCTGTGTCTCTGGCTGTATATTCCATGGTGAATCACCAGTGCAATAATTTTCCCCCTGTCCGTGTTCTAGTTATAATTAGTTTTGATAACTTTAGCAATTTCCTCCTTGAATTTTTACTTCTCTTTCAGTTACATTTGTTTTTCTTCTCACTTATTTTGTTGGGTAAGATTTTTAGGTTTTAAAACAAACTTCCTTACATGCTTTTTGGTTCTGCTTATTTAATAATCCCTGCATCTTTTTGGTCTCAGTTGCCTTTCCTTAGTGATCTGTGGAATATACATGATTTTAGCTTCAGTTATAGTGGTCTTAAAATGATATTTCAAGATGAGATTTTGTTCTATTCAGTAATATAGATTTTTTGGGGGAAATATGAATCAAGACGTTTTCAGAATGCCCGAAATACAGCGTGATTTATTTTAGGATATTATTTTGACATATTTAGTAAACAAAAGTAGCTAGGGTTTGCTTCTCCCTGCTGGGGGTAGGGGATACCCCAGCTTCTGCCTCCCCACCTCAACTCACCTGGCTGGTGGGGAGAAGTTACCTGGGCAAAGATGTGCTGGAAAGTAACATCATTTTCTGACATGATATAGAAACTACAAGCTGCGCTGAGGAATGATTCAAGGACAGAGTTAAACTCTAAATAGTCAGTAAACATTTACTTTAAAAAAGTGGGGAACCAAAACAAAAGGCTTAAAGGCTTCAGCAAGCATTAGATAATTCAAGCAGTTGCTTAGAATTGGTCCTCCTCTATGTCAATTTATTGGACTTACAAAAGGGGCAGTTTCAGGAGTGTTTAGGAAGTCAGGAACCCTGTCCATAGGATTGTATCTTATTTATTTATTTACATTATTAATAGTTCACCTTTCTCACTAAGATTCAAGGAGGATTATACAGTGTGAGTACATAAAGCAAATTTGAAAAGATTTTAAACTAACAAATCCCACATAGAGTTGAAGAGATTCTAAAGCAGAGCATAAGCAATTCTAAGGCTGACATATTAAACAACATAGAAACTATCCAGAAGGATCTCACTTATAGTAAGAGACAGTCCATAGTACTAAAGTCTATAGTTTGTCCCTTTACTTATGCACCTCTTTTGAGACCACTTCTTTACAGCACAGCCCTCCTATCTGAGTAAAAAGCTCTCTTGAATTATTCAGTTTTGCATAGTTTTTGAAAAGCCAAGAGTGGGAGCTTTCATGACCTCTTCAGGTAAGGCTGTTCCATGAGACAGTGGCCACCACAGAGAATGCACATGTACAGGCAGCTCTTGATTTTGCCAGTGTGCAAGGTGGCACCTACAGAAGGCCCTGTTCAGATGAGCGAAGCTGCCATGGTGGAACATAGGGAGAGAGGTGGTTCATAGATAAGATGGGCCAAGGCCTTGACACGTTTTATATGTGATAGCCAATACCTTGAATCAAGCCTGGTAGCTGATAGATAGCCAACAGAGTGACTGCAGAGTGAGAGTTGATATTTATGGTCCTCCTAGTTCCCATTTTGCACTAACTGGAGTCCCCAGGTGAACTTAGAAGGAAGATCTATGTGCAGGGGATTACAGTAGTCAAGTCTCGTTGTTAACATGGCATGAATCTAGGTGGCCAGATTGGCCATGTCAAAGTAGAGGGCCATCTTACAGGCTAGACTGAGTTTGTAGAAAGTGGTGTTTTGTGTGTATATATGTGTGTGTTTTTTTTGCAGCTGCCCTAACTTGGTTTTCTAGCAGTAGTACTGGATCCAGTATAACCCCCTAGGCTCTGAACGGAGTCTGCAAGAGTCTGATAGATTCCATCAAAAGAGTGGAGTATGATGCCCTTCAAAATCTCTGCCTTCCCAACCAGTATCACTTTAGTCTTGTCTGGGTCCAATTTCAATTTGTTCATTTTTCAGTCGTTTGACCACAGCTGCCAGCAGTGACCCAAGATCTCTACTGCATCCCATGGTGATTAAGATATAGACCTAGGTGTCATCTGTATATTGATGGCATCCAGTTCCATATCTATGAATGAGTTCTCCTAAAGGATTTACGTAGACGTTAAAAAACATGGAGGAGATAAGATTGCCATCTTGACTGTTAAAATAATGTAAGGATCACATAAACGAACCCTTAAGATCTGTCATAAATCAGTCATTAACTCAGGTTACCTTCCCTTGGCCTCTCAAACAGGCTGTTACCTGCTTGCTAATTTTTAAAAAATCCCTAGACAAACATGATGTGGTCAGTTATCCTCCAGTCTACCCTTTCTGGGCAAATTGATTGAGAGAGTAATAGCTGACCAACTCCAGGTTGTCTTGGTAACTCTGGTGCTTTGGACTCTTCAGTCTGGATTCAGGCCAGGCTATGGAACAGAGATGGCTCTGGTAGCTTTAATTGATGATCTCTGCCTGAATGTAGACAAAGGCCATGCTTCTTTGTTGCTCCTCCTGGATCTATCTGCAGCCTGTGATACAGTAGACCATGCTATCTTGCTGAGCTGTTTGGAGGCAGAAATGGGTATAGAGGGATGAGTGTTGGGCTGGTTTAAATTGTTTCTCATGAAATAGACTCAAAAGATTGCTGTTGGAGACCAGCTATCTCTAGAGTGGGAATTATATACAAAGGCATAGTTAAAACTTAAAAGAAACTTACCCTTTTTATTGTGGGGGAAAATGACAGGGAGGGGACGCTGAAATGCTACACTTGAATCTGTTTCAGGGCTGGTGGTTAACTTGCAAAACAAAACAGAAAGCCTAACATTTATCCAGCATGAACTTTTGTGAGTCATCCTTGAAAGTCCTGGATGGTGAGCACAGTTCCTGATCAGTAGGTTTGTGTACTCAAGATGGCAATCTTATGCACAGTTCTAGAGGAATAAGCCCCTACGACGTGTGGGATTTACTTCTGAGTAAATGTTCATAGGATCAGATTGGTCCTGTGCTCCAGCTTGGTGTTGAGCAAATTGGTCTCTTGTGCCTTTGAGGCAAATGCCATCAGCAAAAAGGGAGAACTCAGCCATCGTGAATAAAGTTGTAAAACTGTAAGTTGTCAGGAGGAGTCAACGTGTGATCAGAGTGACCTGGCACCTGGGGTTTGCTGAGCCCTGTCACTGAAAAGGTATATAGCATGAGGAAGTCTGACTACTTTTTTTCAGTTTTTCCAATGGAAAAATTGAGAAATTTGGGAGGTGTACTGAAAATAGAAAGTTCCTATTTCCTCTTTTTGACTGAGAAAAAAACTTGTCTTAAAAGCATTTCGCTCATTCCAAATCTGTAATTTGAACAAGTGCAAGGACTTTAATTAAAAATTGGGAAATTTTGAACAGTGCTAAATAAACTGTTTTTCTTCTTTTGCTTTTGGAATGAGTGAAATGAAAGACAAACTTTTATTCGAAAGCCATAGTAGGAAAATATTTATGTATAAGCCTCTGTAGCAGTAGGTAATGATAGAGTTGCCAGGTCCATGCTGGGAAATTCCTGGAGATTTGGGAGGTGGAGCCTGGGGAGGGCAGGAATTAGGAATGGGAGGGACCTCAGATGGAGATAATGTCATAGATTCCACCTTTTGAAGGCAGCAATTTTCTCCGGGGTAACTGATTTCTGTCGCCAGGAGATCAATTGTAATTCTGTGAGATTGTCGACCACCACCTGGAGGTTGGCAACTGTAGGTAATGATAATTCCTATGCAATACACAAAGCATTTTCAAGAATTGTTTTTGTTTAAATGTAAATAATTTTGCCAACAATTTAGCAACAATTAATATAATTATTATGTTTAACAATATTAAAGAGGTCAGTGTTTTCAATGTTACCAAGTTTAACTTCATATATGCTGGTAGTTCTACCCGTTGTGACTGAATGAGTTTTTGTCCTAATAATACACTTTCTTTTGTTTTCTACCTTCAATTGTTACTTTTTCCTACCTCTCAGATTGCAAAAATTAAGATACGTGTGCCATGGCAGCATAAGGTGCAGCACTTTGCAACTCTTTCTCAAGCATCTGGTATACTTGCAACTTTTCTTATAGAAAATGAAGACATTTGTGCTTCCAAAAATATTCCAAATAGCAAAGTATTATATTGCTAAGTAAGTTAATTTTAAGTTGTTAAATCAGTAAAAGAAGTTTAAATTTGATAAGAAAGTAAGTATTGCGTATATGTTTCAGTTATTCCTGGAATGTCAGGTCCCCCCACCCTCAGTCCCCGGCTTTGGAACTCCAAGGTTCAGCAGACTGTGTGAAGAATCTAAGGGTTATATTTGACCCATCATTATTGCTGGAGAAGCAAGTTAATTCAGCTGCAGAAAATGCTTCCCTCCATCTTCCTTTAGCTTGGAAGGAGGCTCTGACCTTGACCTGATCTGCTCTGCAGCTTTGCTCATCTGTGCAAAACCTTCTTAAAGTGCCAACCTGAAAATGGGTAAGATCAACAGTTGCCTGAAACTGAGCATTCTTTGTTGTGGCTCCCACCTGGTAGAATGACTTGCCTGATGAGATCAGGAAGGCTTCAGAACCTCTATTGTTTCACAGAATTGTTTAGGAGGGTGTTCTTTCATCAAGAGAATAAGGTTGTAGTTTAATGCCTGTTAACATTTTAGTCAGTTCTTAATGCATAATGTATTGTATTATACTATTTTTAGTTTTTTAATTTCTCTTGAGTCGCAGCAAGAAAGGCAGATTATAAACAAAATAAGCAAGCAGGCAAATGTGTTTGTACATGTATGTGCTCTCTATAGCACAAATCCTGGGGATAATCACCTGTAGAACGTTAATTACAACTTTGAAGCTCCCAAGTCTTGCCTGTTAGTATATTGGCTATAGCATCCATTTATAATAATTTTATGAAACAATCTTTGGAAGTGGAAAGGTTTCTGCGCTTCCAACTCGCATCTCTGTTTCTGCTCCATATATCCTTATCCAAATCTCTTATGGATGTAGTAGAGGTCCTGACTCCTGAATCACTGCCTGGCTGCTGTGGTTAATTGACTATGAGTGAATAAAGTGAACCTAAGCCCTGGAAAAACAGAGGTAATGCTGATTGGGAAGCCAGAGATCTTCAAGGATGTTGTGCTCCTCACTTTTGATGGGGTTCAGTTGACCCTTGTGACTCGGTTAAGAGCTGGGGATCATACTGGATCCATGTTTCTGCTGGAGAAGCAAATAAATGCAGCTGCAAAAAACACTTTCTTCCAGCTCAGTCGAGCCCAGAATATGGCCTCTACCTTGATAAGGACAATCTGGCTTCCTGGATACACACCATGGTAACATGCATATTATTCCCATTCTGCCGTCACTCCAGCTTATTGGCTGTAGGCAGTACAACGGTATATAATTCATACTATCTGTTGCTGTAGGTAGGTTTTTGCTATGTGATTTTTGCATAATTTAATGTGTCATGTTAATACTTACACTTTGCCACTGTTTTTGATCATTGGTTGGTTCCAGATTTCTTCAAGTCAAATCTTATTGCATTGTCTGTTGGATGTCGCTTCCTTTTGATTATAATATTGTATTCTGTGTAATCCATCTGGAGTCCCTGAAAGAAAGGAGGGCTATAAGTAATGTCAATAAAGCAGTCCTGAGTTGGAGCCAAAGAACTGCTGATGCAGCTCCATCACAGAAGACCTTATGTAGCCCTCCACACCACTTGAAATGTTGCCAGGGAGGGTGGCTTCTCTCCTCTGGACTAGTTCAGGGGGGAAATCTGCATAACACACCAATTTTCCTTCATGAAAGGAATTGCCTTCTGTTGTGCAAGAGGTACTCTGTATCCATCCCTTTGTTTTTAATTTTTCCTGTCCATTTCTCTTACAGTCCATTTGTCAACTTGTTTCAGACAAAGAGGAGGAGGACTGGGATAGAGAGGGCTTTAATTAGAAAATGCAAATTACATGGGTACTTAATTTGCCTTCAAAAGTTTAATATACATCCTAGCATAAAAACAAGTAAGCCTATTTTGGTCAGGTGTGTTGAAGACAGGTGAGGAAAAGTTCTGATTGGGCATTATTGTACAGCTTTATAAGCTTCTCACTAAATTATTTACATAAATGTTTTTCTGGAATTTAAAGTTTGGTATAGATCGATTGTTACTGTTCCCTGGCCTTTTTGGTTCACTTGATTATAAAGATTTTTTTTCTGTTAAGCATAATGCAAGTTCTCATGTACGGTTACTGGAAGAGTTTAGCCTTCAGAAGTTTTTTTTTCCCTGTTGTATATTCCTATAAAATCTGGCATGGTGTCACCAGTGGTGAAACGCATATGAAGCAGTGGTGAGAGTGGCAAAGAAATGTTTTTTCTCTGCAACCATTGCATCAGCAAGTTCACGACCGTCCCAACTGTTTAAGGATATCTCAACACCTTCTAACTCCTAAATCTGAACTATTACTGTCTCAGGAACAGACAATTAGCTGTGACACCTTTGCAAAGTTCTTTGCTTGACAAAATATCACGAATACGTGCTGATTTGGATGTTGGCTGTAATTTAGGTGAGGTGGAAGAAATGCCTAATACACTATCTGGTCTGCTTATGGACCATTTTGACGTAGTTACAGTGATACATATGGGCAGGATCCTGGCACTGTGCTCTGGATCCTTGCCCAGGCTGATTACTAAAATCTTGTAAATACCGTAAGTGAGCCCTTGATGTCTCAGTTACTGACTCAAGCCCCTCCCCCCAGTAATTAAAAAAACATCCCCAGACAAACCAGATGTGGCCTGTTATCACCTAATCTCTAATTTGCCCTTTCTAAGCAGAGTGATTAAGAGAGCAATAACAGTTCAACTCCTGTTTCCTTGGATAACTCTTGTGCTCTACACCAATTTCAGTCTGGTTTCAGGCTGGACTATGGCATTGAGATGATTTTAGCGGCTTTAGTTGATGACCTCCATCTGAATGTAGAAAAAGGGCCATGCTTCTTTGTTGCTCCTCCTAGATCTTTCTGCAGCCTTTGACACAGTAGATCATGTCATCCTGTAGAGGCATTTGGAGGCAGAAATTAGGATGTGCTTTGGACTGGTTTAAATAATTCCTCATGGAACAGAATCAAAAGGTTGCTGTTGGAGATCAGTTATCTTTAGAGTGGGAGTTACCTTGCGGGGTTCCACAGGGCAGAGTCTTATGCCTCATGTTATTCAACCTGTATTCAACCTCAGCTTTTAGGAGAAATCTTTTGTAGCTGTGGAATTGGATGTCATCAATATGTGGATAACAGCTTTATATCCAAATCCCCCTGGTGACACAGTAGATGGTTTAAATTGCTGCCTGGCAGGTGTGGTCAGTTGACTGAAAGCAAACAAACTGAAACTGAACCCAGACAAAATAGAAATGATGCTGGTTGAGAAGGACATCGAAGAACATTGTGCTCTCCACTTTCTATGGGGTTCAGCTGATCTTTGTAGCTGTGCTACTATTGGAGAAGAAAGTTAATGTAGTTGCAATAATTGTCTTCCAGAAAATCAGTCTAGCTCAGAATATGGCCCCTTACACAGCCGATCTGGATTCATGCCACATTAACATCAAGACTAGACTACTGTAATGCATTCTACAAAGGTCTCCCCCAAAGTCAACTTGGAGACATTATTATCAGGAGCTAGGTGAAGCATGCATATTACTCTTACTCTACAGTCACTCTATTGACTTATCCATCAGTTATTAGACTCAGTTCAAAGTTTTGGCTATAACATACAAAGCCCTTCATGACCTTGGAATCTCATGTTTGCAAGACCTCCTCTTCCCCATGTTTCACCACAACAGCTTTGCTTATCTGAATGGGACCTTCTGCAGGTGCCACCCTGCAAATGGGCAAAACAAACAGCTGCTTGTTTATGCACTTTCTCTGTGGTGGCTCCCATCTTATGGAACAGCCTGGCTGAAGAGGTCAGGAAAGCTCTCTCTTATTGGTAGCACGTAATCCAGTGCAATGCCTTTCCCCTGTCTCTCTCCAGTTTCCCTCCCTCTAGCCTCCAGATACTGAAACATTGGTCTTCTGTTAGTCACTTGTGGTTTCATCATCTCTCATTGCCTAATTCAATGTACGAAGTTTGGGAAATACCCTATCGTATTGCTTATTGAGTGTCCCAGCTGTTGATCATATTGAACTACACTGTGTAATTCACCTTAAGTCTCAGTGAGAAAGGCGGACTATAAATAATTTGAAAAAATAAACAAATGACATTCGATTCTTTCTAGTAAGAGATTGTCTTGCTTGCAGAAGGCTAAGAGTTGTGCTTTTGATTTTACGTGACAAATTTTGTCTTTTAAATGGCCACGTAGCATTTTGGAACTTGCTTCTAATGCTTTGACTTTTCAGATGTCACAGAGACACCAATGTTTTTGTGGCTGCCTTAGATGTGGGCTAGTGTTGGGCTTGTGCATCCATTGCCTCCTTCCCTTGTCTGTCAAGGGGTGCTAAGATTGATGGTGGGTGTCTGATTGCAGGTATTTTAACAGATTGAGGATTTGTTTCATTCCTGGTAAATGGCGTTGCTAAACTTGGTTTAATCTATCTTTAATCTTGGCCTGTCAAGAGAGGGGAAGGAGTAGAGCAGTATACCAGCTTTCTACCCATCACAAGTTATTTGTGATGTTTGAGTGCAACCTGTGAAAACACAAATTTGTGTGTGTTTATGAGTGACTTTTTAATCCTGCAGTGTGGGAATGAAAGATGTATGCATGCTCATTGTTCTGAGTGAGAATTTTGAGTATTCATCTTGAATTTAGGATACATTTTTGAGTACTTGGTAGTGGGTGGTTTGCCATCTTTCTGTCTTCACCCGTAGATAATAGTCTCCTCCTTTAGTTATTTTTCTGTATGGACAAAATGAGACCTCTGCTTTTTTTGTATCCTTTCCCCTTCTACTTGTAGCTTTCAGGTTGCAAAAACATTTTTTTCCTCCTTCAACCGCCACCCTCTTTGCCTGTCCTGCCTTTTCTTCTTTGCGGGAATTCTGTTACCAGAATGGGTCTCCTTGTGAGTACGGGGAATTAGCAAACAAGGAGAAAATTTGCGAGAGGTTGTAATAATTGAGATTCTCCACCAATTTTTACCATCTCTCTCCGAGGAAACTAATGAGATGGGTGTTTTCCAAAACAAAGAATACATTTATTTAAAAGGAAAAACTCGCACAAACAAGAAGCAAATAAACAATTTTCACAAGCATGCAAGTGTCCTAGGAAAAGCAGTTGGAAAATGAGGAATGGTTGTAATTTTTGGGTAATAGTTACCTATCAGAGGAGTAGAGAGGTCCACAGAGAAAGAAGGCTTCAAATGGCTTGTGTTTTTGATCAGGAGGCTCAGAGGGATTCTGAGGGCACAGTGCTTAGATCCAAATAAGCATGCTTGGCACTGTACAATTTGGCCAGGGCAGAGCCAGAGTAATTATAGGGCAAAATGGACCCTGAGGTTGGAGAGTGACTTCAGCCTGTGAAACAAAGACCTTAATGGGTTGTCTCCTGGGAAGGACAAAAGGGTTCAAGTAACTTTGATTGGCAAGCTGGTGTGGGATAAAAGAGAGAGAGTGGCTGTTTCCGATGCCTTACAAAGAAACCTTGGTTTTAACTGAGAACCAAGCTACAAGTGACGCCTTACACAGGTTGAACACTTGTCAGCTTCCCTCAAGTTTTGATGGGAAATGTAGGCATCCTGGTTTTACAGCTTGGCTCTCCATTACAGCTGCAAGACCAGGATACCTACATTTCCCATCAAAACTTGAGGGAAGCTGACAAGTGCCCAACCTGTGTCAGGCGTCACTTGTAGCTTGGCTCTAAGTGTTTTCGGAGCTGGCTGATGAATTTAGAGTTTTGATTAAATGTTTCCAAGGAGAACTTAAACTTATCAGAGCTGATTGATGGCCCTTAATTGCTGGATAGGATTTTTAACTGGAGTTGTAATCAATGGGGAGAAAGCAGAACATTTTTGAAAAATCTGCTCAGCCAATCAGGAGCCCTGCTGCACAAAAGCTCCACCTGGCCCCACCCACCTACTCATGTGGTGGGCATCAGGATAGGTGTCGGCAGGTGGCATGGTCCTGCAGGCACCATGTTGGAGACACCTGCCTTTGGCATTCTCACTAATGACTGGCTCCTCGACTTCATGCTGCTTGATAACAGAGAGAAGATCAGAAGAGTAGCTGTGTTGTAGATAAGAAGAGTCATTTTGGGAACCCTGATGCTCTTGACTCATTCAAGGATTGATACTTGTGGCCATAGATAGGAATGGTTGTGTTGGCCAGATCACACAACACTCCCATATTCTGCAGTGGGCCATTACTCTCTCAGAATGAGACAGCTTTCAGCAGCCAGGTTGGAGTCAGGATGTGTATACAAGTTTGATGCAGCATGGCAGTCAGTGTTCTCATTCCTGTCAGAAGGGAAACACTTCTGGATTCAGGACAAGTTTACCATCACCACAGAAGCTTTTTGGCTTGGGAGCAATCAGTCTGCTGAGACAGCTGCAAGGAACCTGGTTGGAGGTGAAAGAAGTACTTGGTATTAGCTTGCTGGATGGAACAGGGGGTCATTCAGCTAGATGTGAATCATCTTCAATCTTTCTTGACATAGTACTCCTTGTACTTTCTGATGTCAAAGTAACTTGTCTCCATTTTGGACAACATCAGGTAAATCTATTCACCTCCTCACAGAATACACACTACCTAGATTTCTTCTCCGAGTTTAGTTGCTAGAAAGCTGAACAAATGGAAGGTCTTTCAGCACTGTGGCCTTCTTTGTTCCTGTATGAATTTCTTACTTTCCTCAGTATTCCCAAGATGCTCAGCAAGCTCAGGTAGGAGTATTCATTGATGTTCCACATCACTTCAAAGTGACCAAGGGCAATCTTGCTTTTGTACCCTAATGGAACTGTCAGTTCAACTACTGGGCCAGTTCCTGTCTCTGAGAAGATGCTAACGGATCAAATCTCTCATCCAAATTTGGACTGGCTTCACGAAGTCATATAGTAATTGAGTGGCAGACATTATTGCCTCTAACAAACCACAATCCACATAATACCCTTTTATTATTAGGCTTAAACAGTATGGAAACTTTTGAGTTCTCCAGAACTTTTCTCAGGCTGTATGTTACAAAATAGAAAAGGAGGTGAGAGGGAAAAAAGAAATGTTTCAGGCCATGACTTTAAAGACCTTTTCTCACCAGCATCTCTCTGCTCAATGCTGGTGAACAAGTAGGTATATATTGGTGGCTTTAGTGTCAGGTTGCAACCACTAGCATTAAGCAAAGAGCTGCTGGTGGAAAAGAGTCCTTAAAATCATGGCCTGAAACATCTCTCTTCCCTTTATTTTGTAACATCCATGCTGGAGAGTTTTGGAGAATTTGAAAGCTTGCACACACTTTTGTGTCATTGTATACGGTCCTAATAAAAGGTATTACATGGACTGTATATTGATATTAGGACCAGTAGGGCTGTACACAATTTTTGTAAGCTTTATTACAACGGGTTTTCATCAGATGTCACACCTGTGAAAGAAACCTTCCACTGCTAGGCAGTATTTGGAAAGTGTTCTTTAGTTAGAATATCCTTCCTTCTGCACTAACAGTCTCAGTGACTCTTCCACAGATACTCCCCTCCCCCTACAATTAGGCTTTTGCAGGTCCTATGACATATACAGGTCCTGCTTTAGTTCTGCCAACAGCTTATCATGTTCCCATTAGTAAACGTCCTGATAAGTGTTTTCTTTGTGGGGCTTCTATATCTTCTCCAGTATTATTATGGGAAGCATCTCTGAAACAACTCACCCTTAAAGTAGATAGACTATTAAGAATATGGTTTCAACTGCCAACTTTGCCATTGACATCACCAATATATGCCTATTATTGTAATAAATAAAACTGAGTATGTTAATTATGAATATATGATGGATAAAAAGGGAATAAAAACATGGCAAGAAATTCAAGCTCAAGGAAAGAATGTTTCATGGCTGATGTATTATCAAATGGTGTCTAAACTGAAAGAACAATTATCTGAAGAAGGTGGCCAGTTAAGAGAGAAAACAGTGTTTGAACAACTAATTACTGGAGACTCAAAACACCTATTAGGAAAAGTATATAAAATCTTATTGAAATATAATACAGAATCAGATCAAGTTAAAAAAAGTATGACAAAATGGATGCAAAACTTTGGAGAAAATAAATCTATGAACCAGTGGAATAAATTTATGGAATGAATGAAATCTATTTATTATTTATTTATTTTATTTTATCACATTTCTAGACCGCCGTCCCCATCAGACAGGCTCAGGGCAGTTTAACAACAGTTTAAAACAATAAGACATTTTAAAAACATTAAAACATATCATAAACAATTAAAATTGGTGGGTATAAAATATTAAAATACAGCATTTTCCTGCATGGGTGGTGGAAGGTCTTCGGTGGTATGGCCAGCGAGAGGACAGCCTAGCCCCCACCAAATGCCTGGTGGAACATCTCCGTCTTGCAGGCCTGGTGGAAAGATAACAAATCCTGCCGGACCCTAGTTTCCTTAGACAGAGAGTTCCACCAGGTTGGAGCCAGGACCAAAAAGGCCCTGGCTCTGGTAGAGGCCAGGTGGACCTCCCTGGGGCCAGGGACCATCAGCAAGTGCTTAGTGGCTGATTGAAGCAACCTCCGGGGAACATATGGGGAGAGGTGGTCCTGAAGGTATACTGGTCCCAGTCTGCATAGGGCTTTATAGGTCAGCACCAAAACCTTGAACTGGACCCGGTACTCCACCGGTAACCAGTGCAGCTGACAGAGGATAGGTGTTATATGAGCCATGATTGGTGCTCTGGCAACCACCCGTGCAGCTGCATTCTGAACCAGCTGCAGTTTCCGGATCAAGCCCAAGGGAAGCTCTGCGTAGAGCGAGTTGCAGTAGTCTAATCTGGACTACTAACAGATTGTCAAATGTTAAGGAAGAATTGTTATAAAATGTTTTTTAGATGGTATATTACTCCTAAGGACATTGCAAAAAGCTAATAAAGGTTATAGTGGAAAGTGTTGGAAATGTCAACACACAGATGCAACATTCTATCATATGTGGTGGACATGCAAGACGGTGAGAAAATACTGGATAAAAATACAGAAAGAGATGCAAAAGATATTAAAGAGTTGCTTTGTGTTGCGCCCCAAAAATATGTTCAATATTTTACCAAGGAATATTACAAAAACATAGTGAACTTTTTAAATAAATGGTGACAGCGGCAAGAAGCAACAAAATAGAAGGCAGAATCCTTCCGGATTTGACAGAATGGCCGAATAAACTATATGAATATGTGTCAGTGGCAAAATTAATATCTTATATGCACAACAGACCAATCCTGGAATTTCAGAAAAAATGGAAAGTTTTTTTGATTATATAGGTAAAAATGAATAAACTAAGAACAGTGATCAGCCAAGTGGATTAGTTATCAAATTTATAATATAATATAATATAATATAATATAATATAATATAATATAATATAATATAATATAATATAATATAATATAATATAATATAATATAATATAATATAATATAATATAATATAATATAATATAATATAATATAATATAATATGTAAGGAGATGGAGGGGAGAAATATTTTGTAGTTCATATATTCTGTTATTTATAGTTACCTTTGATTTGTCTGCCTGGCATCTCCTAGAACCTGTGCTTATTTATAATAAGTCTTACCCTATGGAACGGATGATCTGAGTAGGTGAGAGGATCCTTTTTAGAGAATCAGATGTAATTTCTGGTCTTCAAATTAGCACAAGAAAGAAAAAAAAGCAGATGAACCATGCTTTTTGACCATTCATTTTACTTGTTGCTAGTATGTGTTGTTTGCTCACTATTCATGCTGAAAATGTATTGGACAGAAGATTATGGCTTAGTGTAGACAGCTAGATTTAAACTTTGATATTAAGGCAGGGCCAGATCGATGGGGGGGCAGGGGGGGTAGTCTGCCCCTGGCGCTGTCAAAGAGGGGGTGCCGGGCGCAGCTGGGGCCGGACTTGGGTTACCCTGGGTACCGGCAACCCTAGATCCAGCCCTGTATTAAGGGTCTGTTTTGAGGCTTATTTCAAAAGATGGTGAATATTGAAGTTCTTAGAAAATAGAGCCTGAATAAACATGCCTCTTTAAAAAAGGCAAAAATTTGCCATCCTTTGAAACCTTCCTTTTATTTGTAGAACAGTATACTGTATAGTATTAGGTCTTGACTTGCTCTTTCTTCGTACAAATAGTATGGCAAATTTCTTTTGGATTTCTGCTCTGCTGTATCTAAGGGTAGCATGGCACTCTGTATATTATTTAGTTTTTTCTGATTTTCAAGCCTTGATACATTTTTGGGGGGATCTAGGATTCAGCCCTTGATTTTTTTTTTGAACAGTCCATTTGACATCGCCAGGCCCTACTTCACATAGTTTTGATAACCATAACAGTGTTTTTTATAGAGTCAAGAGTCAACTTTCATGGTGAAAATTGGTTTGGAGGAAAGTGTACTTCATCTCTGCGAAGTCTGGGTCTGGCTTTCTCAAAATCTGAAACTCGCAGTCAAATCAGATTTGGCATGCACCTGTCTGAAACTGGACAGATTTATTTCCTTTAATAAGCTGCCCAGTGAACAAAATGAATGTATTTACTCTAAGGACTTATCCAGGAAATGAAATGAATTTATTTACTTTAAGGAGACAAGGAAAAGCCAGAAACATTGAGAATGTATGTTTCCTGCAAGTAGGTCTTTGGCCAGATTTCTTCCTCCCAAGATGATGAGCATAATTGTTTGGCAAAGATTCATATCCAGGTTTGCTTGACAGGTGGATATGGATGGGGGATGGCTTAACATCAAAGGACAATCCAGCTGGTATGGTGGGTAAGCCATTCGGCTGTTTTCATGACTTCCATTCCATGTGTGCATCATCCTCACCTTCCGTCTCCTGCATGCCAGCCAAGCTTAGAGCTGCCACCATGCATCCTTAGCCAGAAAAAGGACCAACAGATGCAAGTACTGGAAGGCCTGCAGGCTGTATAAAGGATGAAGTATCTTGCAGTCCGACCCGCCCCCCCCCACCCCAAGGGAGCCTGCAGCACATACCGTGCAGAATATCCCCAGCCAGCTCTGCCTAGCTAGCACCCATAGTCGTCGCACCCCCTTGGTATGGTAATTCCAAGGAGAACTTCATGCACTCACCTGAGGTGGAAGCAGTGGATATAGTTGTTTAATGGGAGGAGGGCTTCTCCAGCAAGACGTTGGATCTGTCAGTAGGGCTGGTCAGAATGCTGCAGTGGCTATGGTATTGCTTTTCTGAAGTACTTCCTGCCCCCGCCTCAGAGGGCAAGTGACAGATACATTAAATGCCACGAGGAAACTTTTAAGTCCCATGGTGACCTGGGATTTGTGCATTACACTTGAGCACATTTGTATCATGCTAGATCTACCATTATTTGTGTTTTGTCTTCAGCAGACATAATGATCTCAGGTTTATATAACTATGTTTTAAACAATTGCATCTAAGTTGTAGAAGGTTCCTCAGAGCATATACAGAGTTCCACTTTGGAACATTTGGAGACCCCAAGACCAGGGGTTAAGGAATTAAGGACTCCTCCACTTCCTTGGTACTACAAGGAATTCTGCATATGCTCTGAGGAACCTTCTACAACTTAGATGCAATGCTGTAATGTGGGAGAGATGTGCCATGTTTTAAGCAAGTGTAAGTTGTCTGAGGGGCTTCACCACCACCCTGTCACCTGGAGTATGAATCCTGTCAGCTGCCTTCACCATAGTTAGTTGCTTTGGTTAGGGACACTTATTAATATTAGGGTTTGGAACACTTGGTTAAGGAGAAACTTTTAGTAGCCTCATAAGTAATTAAGGTAGGTTGTTGGAGAAGAAGCACAAAATACTATTGCTCGCTTCTTAATGGTTTCAGTTTTGGTTAAGCAATTGGGAATATTACACCTGCAAAAGTCCTCCATTGTCTAGTGATCATGTTGCGTGACAGGCATGGTACATAAAACTAGAAATTGCCCTTCAGAAAACTGAAATGGATACATATTTTGGGGACTAGATAGAAGAGATTACCAAGTTGGCATTATTAATAACTTTTCACAGAGGAGCAATGCTTCTAACCTTCATGACAGAGGAATTAAAAATTACTTATATGGGGTTTTCATGATTTGGTTCTAGCCTGCCTTCATATATTGACATTCTGCTGTATTTCTCTTGTTACTTGTCCGTTGTGAATACTCAAGATAACTAAGGGTTGTGGGTGATTGTAGAAAAATGTGGCTTTTATATATTATGTCAAAGATTTGCTTCTTCTTTGTATGTTATGGAAGTACATTATGTTCTTCATATGAGGTAGTTCAGGAAGAATTGTCTGTTGTGAATAGAATGCTGAGGTGAGATCATGTTTATGCTGAATGTCGCTCAAGCCCTTTCACCTGTGTCCCATTTTAAAATAGAACATTGTTCTGGACATCTCAGCAGTGTTTGATGCTATCAACCACAGTATTTTCTGGGCCAGATCACCAGTTTGGGGATTAGTAGCATTGTGCCCCTGCTTAGGGCAGCCTGCCTGGCATCTACTAGAACCTGTGCTTATTTGTAATGACTCCTACCCTATGGAACAGATTCCCTGAGTAGGTGAGAGGGCCATCTTTAGATGCTTTTAGAATTAATACTATTACCAGGTTTTTTTTCCAGCAGGAATGCAGTGAAACGGAGTTCCAGCACCTCTTGAAAATACTCGGCAATAGTGCGTGAAGAATCCTGTGTGTTTCTTCTTCATTTCCCTCTTGAGAGTTCCGCCACCTCTTTTCCCAGAAAAAAAACTCTGACTATTACTATTGTTGTTGTTTATTTGTAGTCCACCTTTCTCACTGAGATCTGAGAGGGATTACATACTGCAAGTGAATACAATATAATCCATAGCTGGGACATTCATGGAGCAAAAATACAATATGATCAACAGTTAGGGCATTCAGTGAAAACAGATACAATAGGGTATGGTAGTTGCACGTTTGAAAAGTAGCATAAAGCCAAATGCCTAGATGAAAGCTTTCTGAATTAAAGCACAAGTAATTAACATGACATCTTTGGCAAAGTTGAGCTACCCAGTAGGAGCGTATCTACATCAACAGATAGTACCCGGTAGCCTAGTCTATAGTCCTTTCCCCTTGCCATGGTATCTCTTTGAGCTATTTCTTATGACCCAGCCCTATAATCTGAGTAGAAAGGCCTCCTGAATAATTCAGTCTTGCATTGTTTGTGGAAAGCCCGGAGAGTGGGAAGCTTTCCTAACCTCCTCAGGCAGGCCATTACACAATGTGGGGGATACCGCAGAGAAAGCACATGTGTGGGCACTTGTTGATTTAGCCCAACTGCAGGGTGGTGTCTGCAGAAGCCCCTGTTCAGATGAGCGAAACTGTGATGGCACAACATAGACAGAGAGGTGGTTTCCCATATATGAAGGACCTAGGCCATGAAGGACTTTGAATGTAATAGTCATGACCTTGAGCTGAGCCCAGCCCTTTTACTCACTAGGACTTATGATGTAGGCATTTTCTTGTAGAGGAGTGTCAATTGGAGTTTTATTTTACCTTGTGTGTTTTAAAATTTAGAACCGTAAGTTGCCTTAGTCAAAAGGGAAAGGCAGGGTATAAATATTTTAATAGAAATTCTTGCTGGTTAAGATCTTAGGTTACTTAAGAAAAAAAATCCGCTTCAAAGGAAAATTAATTAATGGTTAATTCATCTGCTAAAAACCTGCTGATCTTCCTAAAGTCTCAACGATTAGACGAAAGAGCAGAATTAATTCAGTATCACACATCCTTTGATACATGTAGCAATTTCATATAGTTACAATTGCGATGCCCTTTACCAACCCAGCCTATCAAATGTAGCATAAAACAAGAGATCATGATATCTTGTTTCACACTTATTCTTACTTGAATTGAAAGGTCATATCTTGCCTAAATTCTGAGAAACTTGTCCTTGTTTGTTCGTGCATACTACAGTGATGGAGAAATAGCTTGGTGAGCAATTGTATTTTGGTTCCTGGAAAAGAACTTCAAAATTGTAATTAGTTGTAGATATAATCCCCCCCCCCCCGGAATGTGTATTGTGTTTTCTGGGATCCCCTCATGGTCACTTACGTTTAAACAATTTAAAATGTTACATAAGAATTAAAGTGAACCCTGTATTGTCGAAGGCTTTCACGGCCGGAGAACGATGGTTGTTGTGGGTTTTCCAGGCTGTGACACTGAGAGATCTCTGTCTTTTGGTGCTACACCTCTGAAGATGCCAGCCACAGCTGCTGGCGAAACGTCAGGAACTACAATGCCAAGACCACGGCAATACAGCCCGGAAAACCCACAACAACCAAAGTGAACCCTGTTCAAAATGAAGCAAATAAGCAAGTTCTTCTGATAAACCCAAGCCAGTTGACCAACCAGAACTGCAGAAGAATGAATGGCTGCTGTACTCTACAGTTTGGTGTAGTGGTTAAGAGCACGGAACTCTAATCTGGAGAATCCGGGTTTGATTCCCCACTCCTCCACTTGAAGCCAGCTGGGTGACCTTGGGCTAGTCACAGTTCTCTGGAGCTCTCTCAGCCTCACCCACCTCACAGGGTGTTTTGTTGTGGGGATAATAATGACATACTTTGTAAACCACTCTGAGTGGGCATTAAGTTGTCCTGAAGGGCGGCATATAAATCGAATGTTATTATTTATCCAGCCCAAATTTGTTTCTTCACTTATATCGCATCCTTCTCCCCAATGGGAACTCAAAGTGGCTTATGCTGTTCTCCCCCCCTCCCCGCCCCCGGCAAGCTTCCATAGCGCAGTGAACGCTATGGTAACGCTGTAGGGTTCCTGAGCCAGTTCCTGAATGGTTAAATGGCTGCGGGTAGGGGAATTGAAATTGAATCTTAACAAGACAAATGTACTATTGGTTGGGAAGGCTGAAGTCTTGAAGAATCCGCTTTCCTGACTTGCTGTACCATGATAGTTTTGCTTATCTGAGCCAGGTCTTCTGAAGGTGCTACCTGGTGAAAATGTGAGATCGGCATGTGGAATTCAGTTTAAGGGGATATATCAAAGGTCACATAAAAAGAGAGGTCCTGGGAGGAAAGTGAAATGTGTCTCTCACGTGTGGCTCCTTGTGCCCATTTTCATTTGCGTACATTGTCTGTGGTGGCTCCCATCTCATGGAACTGCTTGCCTGACAGGATCAGAAAGGCAACCACCCTTCATTTTACGAAATGTGCAAAACTGAAATGTTCAGGAAGGCATTCATACAAAGGTATTAGAAATGTAGTAGGGAGCAGCTGAGATTATTTCTTTATATAGGAGAAGATTGTAGTCTATTGCACTTTTTTGTGTGTATCAGCTTCCTCTTATTGCACTGCATTCTTCTTTTGTTGTGCCTAGACACTTTTTTCTTTTTTCTGTTGTGGCTTGCACTGTCTTCCAGTTCTGTAATCCTAGTCCTACTGCATTGTCTTGCTGTCTGATTGAACTGTTTTAAAATTCTGTAATTCCCCTTGAGTCTCATTGTGAAAGTCAGGCTATAAAAATAAGTAACTAAATAATGAAAAATTGCTTTACATATGGATTTACCAGTGATTTGGGATTCTAGCAAAGCCTTTTTTAGGGACTATTAGTATTTTGTCCTCAAGAAGAAGTCGGGAAAAGAAATAGCTAGTGTAGGACATTCGAGTTAGAGACCCAGCATTAAAAAATTTCTCAAAGCCAATGTATCAAAACCTGGCAATTGTAGGAAACAACTGGATTTGATAGGCACATACAAAACATAAATGATCTTTTCCAGAATTTGAAAAAAGCAATAAACCTAATAAAGTCTAATAAAAACCAACATTGTTCTATAAAATGGTTTCAGATCTTATTGTGGATCCACTGACAGAGGTAACAAATGATATTTTAAAATCAGGTAAAGTGTTAGAATATTGGTAAGAGGCAAAATTAATTGTGATTCCCAAAGACAGAAACTTGGAGTGCCTGCACTGACTTTAATACTTGAAAGAACATAACTCTGCTTAGGAACAAACCATTAGGTACATCTTATAGGATCCCGACTAAATTGGCCGTGTCCGCTGATCCCCTCTTTCCACTGCTAACCCTTCTCATGTTGTTCCTCGAGGTCCCTCATCCCTAGGGTTACCAGCCTCCAGGTAGTGGCTGGAGATCTCCCGGAATTACAACTGGTTTCCAGGCCACAGAAATCAGTTCACCTGGAGAAAATGGCTACTTTTGGGGTGGACTCTATGGAATTATGCCATGCCAAGGTCCTTTCCCTCCCAACATGGCCCTTAATATCTTTACTGCATGGACGCCATTGCTTCAGCTGATGTGGCTTTTGGTAGCAGGTGAATTCTCTGAACTTATCTCTCAGGTGGGTGATATTCTCCCCCTGAATGAATGTACTGCTTAGTAACATCCCAATAGTTAGGGAATATTCTCCTCAAGTGAAAATGGAATGTGGCACTTAATTGCAAGGTTAATTTTACTTTAGAATAGAGGAGGACATTCTGGAGCCCACCTGTGCTTGCGGAGAGGTTGTACCAGATACCTGGTTGAACGTTTTACCTACCTTCTATAGACTCACATGCCTGTGTTCTTAGGTTCTTTGTCTGAATACATGAAGCTTATACCATATCAGACCATTGGTTCATCGAGGTCACTAGGTCTCACAGTTTGTTTCAACCCATTATTTCTTCAGTTTTTCTTTTTGAGGTAATATAGGTAGGTAGGTTTATTGTTTGTGGCCAAAGGCCATTACAATCCATACACATAGAACACATAAAACACTCTAACATATAAACATAGGTACAAATATTAAAAGATTAAAATGATCTAGGCAGAAAATACCAGTCAGTTAAAACCATTGCTACCTCTGGAAACAGCTCTAGCCCAGATTTTTTTGGCTCCTAAGGCGAACAGAGAGACTCTATAAGAAACAAATGCAGCAGTGTCAGACAAGAGAAAAAGCAACTTCTCAGAGTCTGAAGCGGCGTTTAAACCAATTAAAAACTCTTCAGACCATTGGTTCATCAAGGTCATTAGGTCTCACAGTTTGTTTCAACCCATTATTTATTCAGTTTTTCTGTTGAATCAAAGAGATGTCATCTCTTGCCCCAAAGAGGCATGCAGTAAGGTTGATTTGGTTCATTTTGGATGTCTGCAGCCTGAAGAGAGGTAAGTATTCCCTCATCAACTGGAGATAGAAAGACCAACCTACTTCCTGCCTTTGGTGATTGTGGGTAGAAGAGTACTCAGTTGTTCTGGAATGTTCTTCTGTATTCTCAAGTAAAATGAGCCTTCATGGAATGTGGTACGTCCATTAGTTATCTTGACATGTAGTTTTGGGCTGCTGAGCACCTTTGGAGAAAATCTAAAGTCTGTTTGACTTTTTTTCTGTATAAACATTAACTTTTCCTGAGATGTGTATCTGATAAAACAAAATTACTGCCACACATTGATCAAAACCCTTTCTAAAAATCCTCCAAGTCATTACTCTGTTTTTTGATATTCCACTGAGACATTCCCTAGGATCTATCTTTTTATGTGACCTGTGATACATCCCTTTAAGGCTAATTCCACATGTAATGAAGCTAATATGTGTAACTGCGTCTGCCATACATACACACCCTCCAGTCTTATATTTTTACTCCCTGTTGTTTCTTATGTTGTTCTTTATAGGTTGTAAGCAGTCACCAATTATTTTTTGCATGTGTAACTTTGTAAGGTGCCATGTTCTTCGATGGCACTTCGTAAACAAAACACTGGTAGAGGATGATGATGATAATAAATGGATACACTTTATTTTTATATTTGTACAGCTTCTGGGTTGTGCTGATTTCCAGAATAGACATGTTCCGGAACAGTCTTAAGATGCTTCTGACAGGTGGGAAATCAAATCGCAAAAACAGATCCAGTGGTAAGTTAATGAAAGATTATCTTCATGTAATTACAGTCACTTCAGTTCAGCAAATGAAATTTGCTTATGGAAGCTTGGTGGCCAGAGTGGGGTGTGGAACACATCATGCCTAGAAGTCTGGTAAAAATTTTGTTGTATTCTATTGTGATCTCTGTGCAGTCCCCAGCTTTTGTGCTAAGCACGTACAGCAGTATGGGTTGGATTCAAAGACTTCCTTAGATTATGTATCTTCCTGGTTGCAGAAAAAGCCAGCTGTTTAAGAGTGCTGATCATGACATTCACTAGGATATTTCCCATCAAACTCTCCATCTTGCAGTGCAGAATGCAGATTGGCTGGCATTCATTGCAAAAAAACCCACCAAAAACCCAACAACCAAAAAACATTTCTTTACTCTTTTCCACAACTTCAATTTTTTTTTAAAGGGAGTCACTTCTAACAAAAAAAGTGGCAATGAATAGATTTTTTAATGACTAAATATGCCAAACAAAATAATAAAATGAGAGGTACCAAGTTATGGGGGAGAAAGTATGTGCTGATTCAGAGCCAGGTATGGCTTTTAGTAGAGAAGGGAGGTTGTGGAAAAGCAAAGTTCCTCCCACTACATTAATACACCCAAATTTGCTCCAAGGGAAAGGGATGTTGGTTTTCAGCCCAAGTCACTCATTGTGAATCACTTTGGAGTAATATGCATAAATCGGCTTTAAATTAACTAATGATGCTACACTTCAGTTACATAAAGTTTCTACCCCAATATATCATGCTGCTTTTTGATTTCAGAAAAAAATGTGGTAATTTTAGAATGGAATGCACAAAAGATGCCTTTTTCACAGACTGCTTTTAGGGAGAATTTCTGTTGAAATGCTGGTAAAATTTGCCAGCTTCATTTTACAAAATGAATGCATCATCTAATTTATATGAGATCTCTGCTGGTATGCAGAGTTTCCATAAAAATTGTAATTGAGATGTTTTTTCCTGCTCAATGTAAATAAAGGGGGTTAAATCAAACATTTTGGTAAAGTTGCTGGACTTGATATTGACTCTTAAGCGGTGAATCTGTGAGATATGTTGGTTTGTGGATCATAATCATAGTGTATGTTTACTGAACTATAAATTGCATATTTTGGAATCTGTCATCTAGATTTCAATGGGTTCAATGCTGTTTTGCTTAGTCTTGCCCGGTTCTCCTCCTTACATCCCCATTGCTCTTTGCTTTTGTCTTTGTAGATTCCATGATCCCCATCATAGCCTTTTTAGGTGCTCTTTCCTTTATTACCAGTGGAAAAACTGGTTGCAGCCAACGCAATTAATGTGTATCCAGAGTAAGCTTCAGAATATAAGTTCACATTTATGTTAGTGAATCATAAGCAGTTACATGCTTTTAAGTCAGTTGTGAATGGGCTTAGAATGGTGTAACTTCATTTAGGATTACACTATTAGTAAACTAAGCTCAGCATTTTTTTGGTGTTGCTTCCTCATTTAACAGAAGCAGTGTCCCCGGGGTCTGAGGTTCAGGTCCCGGACTTGCCAGGGGAAGAGGACGGGGACTGCTGGGAGACAGCGGCATGGCTGCCCCAGCGGACACCCAGATCCAGAACCCACCAGCACCAGAGGGAGGGAAAGAAGCTCCCAAGCCTCAGAGGGTCAGATGGGGCAGGTGGAAGCCAGCTATCCCCACCCTCTGGTGGGAGGCTATGAGCCCAGGCAGGGAGAGCGAGGACAGCCAGTAAGGGACTCGACCAGAGGGACAGGGCACAAGAAGCAGAGCCAGCCAGCAACCTTACCAGCAGGGAAGGAAAGGCAGCCAGAGCAAGCAAGGGCCACACCCAAACCTGCAGGCAGGCTAGAAGAGGCTAGAAGCAAAGCAGCCACAGGTGGGGCTGCCTGAGGCCGTCAACTGAGAAAGCCCAGCAGCCAGCAAAGGAGGCGCAGGTGCAGCTGCCCAGAGCAGCCAGCAAAGCAACCACAGGTGTGGCTGCCTAGGGCAGCCAGGGCCATGGCTAGAGGGCTGGGGGCGTGGTTGGCAGGTGGATCCGGGAATGGGTAAAAGTACATAAGGGAAGTTCTCCCACAAGGTGGAGTGGTGAGTTAGGAGCAGGAAGTGGGTTGTGTAGGAGTGAGGAGATGAGTAGAGTGAGAGAAAGAAGGAGGAAGAACGGGAGGGAGGAACAAGAGAAGGAAGAACCAGCAAGGAGGCGGCGAAGAGGGTGGAAGCTGTGGAAGGCTGGAAGTAGGAGGATGCCGCAGGGACCCTGACAGGTTGAGCAGGCCCACGAGTGGTAGAGAGGGAGCAAGGGTGATGTATACCTCCCCTCCTTCCACAGAGCAGGGACCTGTGCAGTCCCTGTCCATGGCCAAGGGCCGCAGTTCAGGCACACTAGTGCCATGTGCAGCTATTCCCCTGGCAAAGCCTGACAAACAGATTATTAAACTTACATTCTTTACATTTGTTCTTATGTCTAAAACTTAATTCCATAGAAATTGGTGAGTGATCTGCATATATCCAGTCCTGACCTGGATAGCTTTGATCTTATCAAAGCTCAGAAGTTAAGCAGGATTGGCCCTGATTAGTACTTGAATGGGAGACAACCAAGGAAGTCTAGGCTAAGCAGAGGCAGGCAATGGCAGGCTACCTATGCTCATCTCTTGCCTTTCTATGAAGGGTTGCCATAAAGTTGGCTGTGACTTGACAGCACTTTACACACACTCAGACAAACACACACAAACACACTTCTGATCTAATAAACAGTCATCAATTTGAGCCTAAGAATGTTGTATCTTTGGCAGAAAGTATAGCCTCTTTATGTTGTTCTTCAGGAAAGATTTTCACTAGGCCTCTTGTCTGTCACTAGCTGGGCTTGGATTCTTCTTTTCCCATAGCAAACTGGCAGTAGAAGATTGTGGTATTGCACTAGCTCGTGTATTTGTCACAATTTGTACTTGGGCATTTGATCAGGACCTTCAGCCAGTCAATACTGTCAGCCTAACTTACTTCACAGGATGGTTGTGAGGACAGAATGGAGTTTAGGAGACCTTAACTCACTGTTGTGTGGTGGAGGTCCCTCTAGGATTTCTCAGAATTCACAGGTCAGCTCACACTCAGAGTGGCTATTGAGCATACCATCCCATTAATAGCTGCTGGCAGCATGAGAAGTCCTCTTGCCTGCTGCATTCAGCCTTTCCTTTCTTACTTTGGAATGACCAGCAACCTGTCAGAAAGAGAATGGGCATGGATCCTTGCCTAATTTATGCCAAATTTAATGGAAACTGTGGCTAATTAACTTGTAACCTCTATGCACTCCGCTTGTTTTATAAATCCTGTTCTTTGTCCTCTCTGCTTTCCCATCATTTCTTAAAAATGGTTATACTTGTTAAAGCTATCTTTAGCTGGTTTGTTTTTTATCACATTTATAGTTCGCCTTTGTCACTTGAGACTCGAGGTGCTTTATAAAAATACAATAATGCAATTAGACAGCATAAGGCAGCCAATAAACAAAGCAATAGGGCTAGGGTTATGAAATAGAAAAAAATGCAACAAAAAGCCAGCAGTGCATCTGCTTGTTGGTGTAGTATTTGAAGCAGAATTCAAATAAATATTTTATGATATTTAGACAGCAGAAGTCTTCAGATTTGTATCCATCTTGTTTCATGTTGAAAAACTTAAAAAACCTGTTTTGTCCTAATCGCTTTCTTAGTTATTTTTTCTTCTATCGCATGTTGTCATATTTTCTTTCTCTGTTCACAGCTGTCAAAGTTTATTCTTCTGTGTATGTTCAGAAATGCTCTTTAATTTTCATATTATATCTGCTTTTTTAAAAAAAATCTCCAAACATCAAGTTACCTCATCAAATAATAACCTGATTTACGCAACTGTGGTAGGGAACAGGTTCTGTTACATGGTTTTTAGAAGGGGCATATCCTGTTTTGTGCTTTGGGTTGGTCAGTGTACCCAGACTTTTTGAGCCTGCAGGCACCTTTAGAGTTTTGAGAGAGGGTGGTGAGTTTAAAATGGCTGCCACAGAAGGCAGAGCCAACAGAATACCTCCCTCCCCACATCTCTTGGGAAGAAGAAAATCCTGAAGGGGAATGAAACAGCACACTGTCTAAGCAATGCTTAGGTGCTTACTAGTCTTCCTGACCTTTCAGTGGAAAACCCTTTCATTTGAAACAAGGTAGCCGCCACTAACAAGCCCTGCCATACAGTTGCTCTTCTGCCTTTTTAGAAAGCTGGCAGATGCTGCGAAAAACACAGGTGGGTACCATGGTGCCAATAGGCATCATGTTGGGAAGCTCTGGTGCAGATGATAAAAGAATTTTGTATATTTTGATTTTTTCTGCATAATATGGTATTGAGATGTGGTAAGCCAAATTTGGAAAATCTGTATTGGGGTTACTAGGGAACCATTGAGGGGACTGAAGAGAGGAGATTTTCTCCTGAACAGCAACATTTTAGGCAATATGGTTTCCTGCCCTGCTGGATCAGATTAGGTATCCAGCCTAGAGCAGCCAACTATGAGTTTATCTGCAGAGAACAGCCATCTTGTTGACTTTGTCTGGTATACAGACAGTGTAGGTTCGTGGGGTGGGGGGGAGGTATACACAGCTGACTGTGGCCAGTCCAAACAAAAGGAAAGGTCGGCTCCTTGCCCCCCTCCCTGCTGAATAAATATCTGAGGGCCAAGCTACACATGACGAATGACACTTGAACGGCAAGTGGATTGAGTGGAGGGCAAGTGAACAGGGAGAAATACACTTGCCATTCAAGTGTCATTCGTCATGTGTAGCTTGGCCCTGAGTCTGCATAATCACACATAAGTCAATGGAGCAGGTTATTTGTAGAGTATGAAACATATTTGCAAAGTTTCAAAGACCTGTAGGGGCATAACTATCGTGAACTGATTTTTGGCACAAATGATCAAATTATGTAATGTTTATGTGGTGTTGGTGATGAACCAGTAGAGGGAGTACAAGTATACGGAACAATGTATAATGAAGGTTGTGTAAATTGCTGATTTGCAGGTATATTTTGTGGCTGTTTTAAATGGCTCATTTTCTTCTACACATGTATTGATTACACATGTTGCTTTGCTTCAAAAATACAAATTTTAATATTTGCCATCAGGATGCTTCCAACTTATGGTGACACTATGAACTAATGACCTCCAAAACGTCCTCTCACTGACAGCCTTGTTCAAGTCTTGAAAACTGAGGGCTGTGGATTCCTTTACTGAGTCAGTCCATTTCATGTTAGGTCTTCCTCTTTTATCTACTGTCTTTAACTTTCTTATGACTATTGGTCATTTTTAGTGAGTCTCGTCTTCTCATGATGTGACCAATGTAAGATAGCCTTAGTTTTGTCATTTTAGCTTCTAGGGACAATTTGAGTTGCCAGCCCCCCCCCCCCTTACCTCAAAAGTGCAGAGGGGCGCACTTATAGCTTTGGGGGCCTCATCCATGCTCCTAATGCCCGGATAATGTCACTTCTGCTTGAAAAACGGAAGCAACAGGGTCTCAGTGGGGGGAAAATCAGCCTCAAACGTACCATTTTCGCCATGCTTGGGGTGGATTTGGCACTGCTGAGACCCTGTCACTTCTAGTTCTTCTCTGTTTTCAGCCAGTAATGTGGTGTCGTCTGTGTTGTTGTTCCTTCCACCAGTTTTCACTTCACTGTCATCTACGTCAAATCCAACTTCCCTTACATTCTGCATATAGGTTGAACAGACAAGGTGTTAATATACATCCTTGTCTGACACCTGGTTTGCCAGTTGGAAACCATTCTGTTTCCCCATATTTTGTCTTAACAGTAGCCTCTTATCGAGACTACAGGTTGCACATCAAAACAGTCAGATGTTGTGGCGCACCCATTTCCTTTAAAACCATTCATAGCTTTGTATAATCCACTCAGTTGAAAGCTTCGCTGTAGTCTATAAAACTGAGTTTCTTCTGAAATTCTCTGTTATGCTTCAGTAACCCTGGTAAATTTGCAATATGATCTCTAGTGCCTCTTCCTTTTCTAAATCCAGTTGAATCAAGCCGCACATCTGGCATTTCTTATTCCATATATGGTAAGAGTCTGTGTTGTAAAATTTTGAACATCATTTTGCTTGCATGGGGAGTTAATGTGATGACCTGCTAGTTGATGCAGTCTTTGACATCATTTTTTAAAAAATGTAGATTGAAGGCTCATATAAAACAGACTTGTTTCCAGACTGTGTGCCATTGTTTTCTCCATTTTATTCCCACAACAATACCTCTGTGAGGTGTGTGTGTGTGGGGTGGGGGGAGTGATGATCCCAAGGTAACCCAGTGAGCTTCCATAGCAGACAGGATTCAGACTTGGGTCTCCCAGTTCTTTAATCTGGCATTACAGCCTCAACACCATGCTGTATCTCAATATATCAAACATTTCTTATTAAAGTAATAACTCAGGTTTGTTTGCAAGTCATATAGCTAATATGGTTTTGCTCAGTTTTGAATAGGAAAGGAAGGCAAGTTGCTGCAAAGCTGTTAGGGTCTGTTTGGCCTCTTGCTATCTTAAGTAGCCAAGTGTGTAATCCTGCTTACACTTACCTAGGAGTAAGTCCCAGAGAATACATGTATAGGATTGTACTGCTTGTAAGTTTTTCCAAATGCAATTGAACCAGGATTTCTTACTGATTTGCCTATGACTTTTCTGTTGAACAGCAGTAGACTTAATTGCAGAGTAAATGTACTTTATGTGGTGGTTAAGATCTAGAATAAAAGGGCTGTTCAAGACTCAGGGTTGCAAAAAAAAGTCCCACAATTGTGTTAATCTTGGTAAAAACCATTTCTGAAAGCCGTTTCACTTTAGGACAAGTTATTTTTTATTTTCTTTATTTATAGCCTACCTGTCTCACTGAGAATCAAGGTGGGTTACAGAATGACTGTCATTTAGTCATACAGCACAAGATGTCCAATGAACAGTGTCATAGTACAAGATTAAAACACGATGTGAACAAACAAGCCTCCCTCTCCCTCACCTTCCCCTAAGGCTCATTATCAGTTTTAGGGGATGATAATCTTCCCCTCTCCTCCTTCTCTTTGTATTCTTGCAGGCTGGGGAAAAGACTCTTTTGGCAGGAATGGCGGCAGAGGTGGGCCTAGATGCCTCAAGAGCAGCAGAGGGAGCTCTGTGCGATTTAGGCAAGGTGTATTACAGTGTCGTAAGTGGAATTACAAAGCTAGAGGGCAAAGCAGTAAAAGCAAGGTTACAGTCCTGTTCTCCGGTGGACCAGGGAGTGGGGGCAGTCCTTCACTGTTTGGGAATAGCTCTTTTTCTCTGAGGCAGGTCCAGTTGTTTCGATCGATCTCAGAGGGGAGGGGCTTGTCGGCTCAGCATTTTTTTCCGGCTCTGCAGCCGAGTAGGACGTCAGTAGACTCTGCTCCTTAATCCGGGGCAAGCAGACGGATGAAGATAGGTGGCTGTGAGGCACAGACCTCTTGAAGCTCGCAGGGAAAAGGAAGGAATTTTCCTCCCCCACCCAGCCTCGCCTAGGTCCTGGTCTCCGTGAGAACTCCCGCAGTGGAAGTTCTGGGCAGGAGAACTCCTCACCCCAAACAAATGAGCAGTATAGGGGTTGTGGTTGAATCCTCTGGAGTGGGCAAGAGTGATGCTGAGGCTCAGACAACTTCCAGGAGCTCAACCCCTGTGGCTGCAACTGGGGAAGGCAGTAGCACTTTGATCACTGAACTCCAGTAAGCAGCCCTGTAAATGGTGCCAAAACTGGAGCGGGAACTCCCTGTGAGTAGAGGTATGTCCCAAAGCCAAGCTTGCAGCCTCCCTCTCCCTCACCTCCTCCTGAGGCTCATTATCAGTCATAGGGGATGATTATCTTCCCCTCTCCTCCTTCTCTTTGCATTCTTGCAGGAAAAGCCTCTTTTGGTGGGAGTGGCAGCAAAGATGGGCCTAGATGCCTCAAGAGCAGCAGAGAGAGCTCTGTTCACCTGCTTCCACCCAGTCACTGCAGTTCCCTGATGAGGAGGGTCAGATGGCTAACGACCTAGAGCTTAGTGGCCAAGATGCCAAGTCAAACCTCCTCTCTTGTCTTAGAGCAGAAATAAAGAAGGAATTTAAGGAGGCTATTAGTGAAATTAAGGAACAGGGCCCAATAACCAAACAGGGTGACCGACTACACACTCTAAGAATAAAAGGCCTGAGAAATCCCTTCCTCCTACTAAACCTAAAAGAAGGAGGGTGGAGGAAAATTGGAACCAAGGAGATTTTAGCCCCTTGGAGGATCCTCAAGATGACTCTGAGATCTCAGATACTTCTTCTGATAATGAAGGAGAGTTATCAGATGAGGAGGAGGAAACAACAGGCCAGGCTAGACAACTTCCAACTTGGCCAGGCCAGGCCAGCCTGAGTGGAAGCCCGGGGGAACTTGGAGGCTGCCCAAAAGGCCCAGAAGGCCTACTACGACAAAGGGGCCCGGCTCCGCACCTTCAAAAAGGGAGACTGTGTCCTGGTGAGTCGACGTGTAATGGGCCCAGGACCCGGGGATCCCTGGCAAGGCCCATTTCAGATCACCTGCGTGCTGGGGCCTCTGTCCTATGTGGTCCAGTGCGGCCTGCTGCGGCGCCACTATAAGCAACTCCATGTTAACAACCTGAAAGAGTGGGTGGAAAACCCAGCGGGCCCAAACCCCTGCGGCCCAGCTGAAGAGCCCCTCGGACTCCCCAAGGGGGACCTTCCCTGGACCCCGGATGAGCAACCCCCAGAGCTCCCCATCCTTGACCCCGGCCTGACGAGGGCCCAACAGGCTTAAGCCTGGGAGATGATAGGAGGCCACCCAGGGTCTTTTCGCAGCAGCTGGGACGCACGACGGTGATAACCCACACAATCGACACACCTCCGGGGAAGGTGGCATGGGCCCTCTGGAGGCCCCTCCCGCAGAAGCGTTGGGAGGTTGTGGCCAGGGAGGTGGAAGATATGCTGTGGCTCGGCATTATAGAACCCTCCCGGAGCGCATGGCGGAGCCCCATCATGTTAGTTCCCAAGCCGGATGGCTTCGTCCGGTTCTGAGTCGACTATCGCCAGGTGAACGCAATAGCCAAGTTCGACGCCTACCCGATGCCCTGGGCTGACCTTCTGATAGATCAACTCGGCACGGCCCAGTACATATCAGTGCTAGACCTCACAAAAGGGTACTGGCAGGTCCCCATGGCCCCAGCAGATAAAGAAAAGATGGCTTTCGCCACCCCGCAAGGCCTGTACCAGTTTAAGGTGATGCCCTTCAGCCTGCACGGGGCGGCAGCCACTTTCCAGATGCTGGTGGATCGGGTCCTGACTCATTGCCAGGGATTTGCGTGGGCCTATATCGATGACATTGTCATCTTCAGCGCTGACTGGCCCACCCACCTGAGGCACCTTTCAGAGGTGTTGCACGCCCTGGCGGAGGCGGGGCTGTGTGCCAACCCCCGCAAAAGCCACATCGGGTTTAGGGAGCTCACGTATCTGGGATACCAGGTGGGCCAGAGATGCCTATGACCTGTGGTGGACAAAGTGAATACTTTGGAACAGAGCCCACAACCCCGCACGAAGCGACAGATGCAATGGTTTTTAGGCCTGGTTGGCTACTATAGCAAATCCATCCCCCATTTTGCCAGCCAGGCCAGTCCCCTGTCAGACTGCTTGAAGAAGGACCAGCCGGCTCTTATACGCTGGACCCCGGAGCGGTGGCACGCCTTCGAGACCCTCCGGTAAGCACTGTCCCAATCTCCTGTGCTTCACAATCCAGACTTCACCAGGCCCTTCATTGTGCACACAGACGCGTCTGCAGTAGGCCTCGGGACGGTGTTGTCCCAGGTATCCAAGGGCCAGGAGCACCCTGTTATCTTCATCAGCCGCAAGCTGCAACCCGCAGAGACCCGCTACGCCACAGTCGAGAAGGAGGCATTGGCAGTCAAATGGGCCGTTGGGGCCCTGCAATTCTACTTGGCGCACAACCCCTTCACACTCATCACCGACCACGCCCCCCTCCTCTGGATGGCTCGGATGAAAGAGCACAACTCCCGCATCTTACGGTGGTACCTCTCTTCTCCTTTTCAGCTTCACCCTGCAGCACTGGCCCGGCTGCCAGCATGTGAGCGCGGACTACATGTCCTGGATCTACGATGAACCCCCGAACAGCCCCCTGCTGAACCCCAAGGAGGGTGTGTGTCTGGCCTGACAGGACTTGACTGCGGGGCGACCGGGGCCACCCTCCATTCAGGAGCAACCGCCCTGCCCAGCTTCCACGCCTGCCGGCTCGCTTACCTGGTTGGGGGGGCTGGCGGAGACCCTTGCGGCTGCCCAGCAGCCCGGCCCTGCGGCTGCCGAGCAGGGCAACATCAGCTCAGGAGGGACCACCCCCCGAGGGCCAGCTGGAGAGCGGGCCACCACCGATGCCGCCCATGCTGCAGCCGAGCCCGGGGCTGGCAGGGGAGGCTCCCTCACAGGCACCCAAGGCCCAGCGGGCAGGGGAGGGACTCACAAAGTGGTGGAGAATGCGGGTACTGGCGCCGCGGTGAGCCGGCCCCTCCCCCACCTCCTGACACCCATGGGCTGGACCAGCTCCAGGCCACTACTGCGACCCGCCACGCTCCAGGCTGAACCCGTCCTCCACGCTGGGGGAACCACCCTCGACCCACCCAAGATGGATCTAACCCAGCGGGGGAAATGGCCTAGCCTGGCCTGGCCTCCAGGTCTGGCCTGCATAAGGAACGTGTGAGAGGCTGTGACAATGGCATGACACATTTAGCTCTTTAGTTCTCTGTAGGGGAAAGATGTTCAAAAATATTTTGGTAACTGTTTTATTTGGACCTGAGGAAACATGGCGAATGCAGTTAGTAACAAGATTATTACCAAATTCCAGAGGAACAGATTGAGTGTGTTGCAGTCAAAATAACAGTACCTTGTGGCATTGTAAAGATGAATAAATGTCTTGTGGCATTTGTTGTGAGGCAAAGCTCCCTTTGTCAAATGCATGAGGTAGAAACAGATTATGGGAGGAAGGGGGAATTGTTAGGAAAGGAGAAGGCTTGGCATTTGAAAACTTAAGGCTGTATGTCCCTGTCACCAGGAGGGGGCAGGACTTGAGGTCCAATCCCAAGGCATTTTATAGTAGTCTTAGCAAGCCTTGGATGATGATGATTTTCATTTATAGTCTGCCTTTCTTCACTGGGACTCAAGGGGGACTGCATGTATGATAAACTTTTTAGTCAATCAGTAACGAGATTATGAGATATAATATTTGAATCTAACAACAGATTTCTAGTAAAACAAAAATGCAGTAGGGTTGGGATTATAGCACAGGGGAAAAATGCAAACAAGGCACGCAGATAACTTTTTAATTGATGAAACGGTATAGGAAAGTTCTTATCCCTTAAAGAAGTCACCTTCCGAGCTGAATCTTTGCTCCTTCTACAAGAATGCCCTCTTGTACAATTCTGTTTTGCGCCTTTTGTGAAATGGTAGAAACATGAGGCCTTCCTAATAGTCTTAGGCAGATCATTCGGCAATGTTGGAATCAGCACAGAGAATAATCATGAACTGGGCAGTTGCTAATTTTACCTGTTTGCAGAGTGGCACCTTCAGCAGCCTTTGCTCAGATGAACGGAGCTGTTGCAGCAGAACATAGCAGGACCATCTACAGTGGTCCTGCAGGTATATGTGATTCCATGCCTTTAAGGTCTTTGTAGGTGATGGCTAGCTCCATGAATTGGACCTGGTAACTCATCAGTAACCAATGGAGTATCCATAGAGCGTGTGTAGAAATGCAGATTCTGCTTGACGCCTGATAGTAGTCAGGATGTGTTATTTTGTCTTTAAAGACAACCCATGTATAGTGCATTACATGGCCAAGTCAGCTGAGATAGGGGGCTATCGTCTGGGCTAAATGGAGTTCATAGAATGTCTTCTTTGCAGCTTGCTTTTCCAGTAATAAAGCTGGATCAAATATCACCTCTCAGCTCTTAACTGAGTCAGTGAGAGTCAGCTGGAACCCAGGGTCCTCAGCCATTCTTACCCACATTACCTGTGTCTAGTCCTGCAGGGGTCAGCGTATTGGTGATGTCGTAATCCAGAACCATGAATGATTTCTCTTAAGGGCTTCACTTAGAGTTCAGGGTTCAAAACTGAACTTTATGGTGTGGAACTCCTTAAGGCAGGTCCCACATCTGAACAGCAGATTTCTGAGTCCTACCTCTAAGGAACGGTTTGAACTAATCAGCAGAAGGTCCATGTTTTACAATGAGAAGTATTAATGTCCAAATTATGGTGCTTGTTGTAAGTAGCTGCTCTGTTTTAAAATAAATGGAGTCTGATTACCCTTCAGAGAATGATGAAGTGTGAATGAGATAAATGTGTTTGCAGACACTTGGAGAATCAGGATTGCCCTGCAGATTCCTATTAAGCGTACATTGGTAGATTGTGTTGCCTGATTATGCCTTGCAAAATAGGTGAAACACTCCTTAAATTGTTATACTTTGCCCAGTAATACAGTAGAGATAGTCAAAATGTTTATACTACTACATCATTACATGTTGTTTCCAATATAAGTTATAGTCTTCAGTTTCTCATCTCATAAAAAGGACCTTCAAAAAAGGCTTAATGGCTTAATGTTGCAGTGTGCTTCAGAAAGAGCGATTAATGCTGCAATTATACATGAACATTTTCTGCAAGAAGGTAACCAAGTTTTGATCCTGGATGACGTCTAATTAATTTTTTTAAAAAATGGAGCTGCAGAAGATTAGCTGGCATGCCACTCTTATTTACTATCATTTCATTATTAGTTATTTTAGTTATTAGCTTTCATTCCTTCCTCTTCTTCCCTGCAGGCTCTTGTGGTCTTCTTAGACAATATGCCATGCAGCAAGGTGTGGTAATGTGGTGAAATCTCCTTTTTCCTCCATGTTGCTCTTAGGAACACAAGAATGAGTCATTTTACCCCCTTTAGCGCAGCCCCCTGTAACTTGGTATTTTGCTAAGGAAGTTTTCCCTGACATTCAGAATCAGCTTTTGAGAAGTCATAGAGGGCTGCTGGGGGAAAGGGAAAGGCTGGGGCAGTCTGCCCTCTGGAATGCCTTCTGTTCACAGATAGAAGGATCTAACTTGTTGTGATGTTATAGGATGTTTTATGGGTGAGGGAGATAATAAATTGAATGTATTAGAATTCCAGATGTGTGCATTTTAATTTCTTTGTTCTACCCTTCTCTTGTAGTTGAGGAATATGACAGATTCCAACATGGTATTTTTAAAGGAAAAAATGTTTGTTTGTTTTTGAAAAATTGCAGCTACATTCCAAAAATTTCTGCAAATCATGCAGAGGTGTAGTATTTTAAATTAATGGGCATAATGGCTTTTGGAGATTGGTTGGAGATAATGCTTATGTGACATCTTGTAAGTGTTAAAGACCAAGGAATGAGAACTGACAACCCTCTTTTATGTAGCTGAATTCTGGATTTTCCTAGATAGGTGGAAATGGACCCAGATAATGTTTCATCCATGACCAACTAGAATTGCATGGCCTCCACACATATATAGTTACTTTCCAGTACCTGGCCTACTCATCCAATGTAGAAGATTTAGAAAGGCAGTGAACATGGTCATTAACTTGCTTCGGTATGACAGTAGTAATACCAGTAAGACAGTTTCAGCAAAAGAAGTATAAAAGCAGAGCCGAATCCAGTGACTTAACACTAGGCAGATCTAGATGTTTTGTGGAACAGGGTGTAAAATTGTGCAACTTGAATAGTAATTAAGTTTGTTTATGCAAAGAAACTGAATTAACACCGGCAGCCTACATTTAAGTATGCTATGCTGAATGAAAAGGCAGCTTTTTACATTTTTCTGCCATTGTTGCATCAATTATGATGACATTTTTAAATTTCTCCCTCTGCACTTTTCTGACTCACAGTTAAGTACATGATTCATCTGATCATATAACAGATCTTAAATATATTCTGTGGTGATGTTCACAGTTCTTGTTCTAATCACCAGTGTTGTAATTAAATCTGAGGGGTGGGGGAGTGGAGAGCATTCTGTGTCTTAGAATTGATATTCACGGGCAGTATATGAGCTTCATTAAACATTATTTCAAGAATTCCCCTCTCCTGCTTTTTCCTCAGTAAGTAACCCAGAATCATATATAATACTTCCACTGATACATGCCTTCCAAGTGTTTTGGATAAATGTTACTGTTGAGAGGTTTAAGGATTATCCTGATTTGTAATGGGTGTTTGCAGCATGAACCAGTATGTGCCTTGGACTGGAGTTGGCACTACAGTATTACAACATGGCTCCTAAAGGATGAACGGATGCCAGAAGATTCTTGATTGCCTATAGGTGACCTGGCTTTTTAAACTTAGAAGTTTCATAGCCTTGGATATCAAATTTGCTGAACATATGGCCAGTTCTGTGACTGCCTTCTGTTAAATAAGGAATCTTTCATTGTAGAGAGGAGAACTCTGAAGGACTCCTTCCTCTACTGGAAGAGGAACCTCTTCATGCATGCAATAAGTCCCTATCTCAGGATATTTGCAGACTACTCCATCAGCCCTAAGTCACATATCCATACATACATTTGCTTACTTGATTACTGAAGTGATATTATCACCCCTGGAATTTTAACTCCTGCGGCTTTTTGCCACTCTGATCCTGGGAAGGATTATACAGATAAAGAGCACTCTTCTGTGTTTTTTGCACTCAGCTGCTAGATTCTACCTGTCATCTGTCCTCTATAGCACTGTGTTTCGAGTATCAGCAAGGTCTCAAGTTAGTGAATACAGGAATATGTTTGTACGTCACAAATCTTAACTAGTTGAAATGGTGCACAGATCTGGTTGGAGATGTAAGAGTTACCACATCATTTGGCAAAAATTATGACAACTCTATAAATTCAACATATATTTGAGTGGATCATTGCCTAGAAAGTCTAGCAGTCTCAATTTCAGAAGGATGAAATTTTAGAGCTAATTAAAAAATTACAAATGAAGAAGTCATTGAGGCCTAGATGGAGTTCATCAGAGAGTAATGATTGGAAACTAAAAAGGAGCTAGCTATACAGGAAGGAAGAGTTGGAGGGTCTAATTCCTTTTAAAGTCTAACATTTGCTGAAATGACTAGGCAAATCAACATTTGCTGAAATGACTAGGCAAATCAAGAGAGAATTTGAAGCAAGTTGCAAAACGAGCAAGCATTTATTTAAATCTAGCCCAGGCTGTAATTGAACCATTAGACTACTATTTCCTAGCATGCCTGCGTGCCATGACACCTTCTTCCCCTGGCACCTGCTGAGCTTTTCAGAGAGTGGATGAGACCTCTGCAAGGCAAAGTTTGTTATTGGCTGCCCTTGCTCAAATTGAAAGGGTTTTCCACATCTATCCCAGAAGATGGGCTGTTGAATGAGGAGAGAGAGGTATTTAGAAGTAGAAGCCCCTCCTCTGTCTCCAGTCTCCCTGTCCTTCCAGTGACTGGACCATGTTTCCAACCCAAGACAGACACCCAGCTTTGACAGACCAATGGCTGGACTCTGAATAAGGCATAACCACAATGTGTTCATTATGGTTGCCATACAAGCATCAGCACCGAAAAAGCCTCCCCTTCCCACTGACCTCAACCATGGGAAGAGATCCTCAAGGCAGTGGAGGGGACAACAGAAGCCTCATTTGCCTTCGGAGGGTGGCTCTCCCTCTCTTTCTCCCATCATCATCGACAGGGCTTCACTCCACTTGGACCTACATTTCTAAGATGATGGTGAAGAACATTAAGGGAAAAAAGTATGCAAAAATGAGAAGATGTAGATGGAGGGATGAGGATTTCTCCTCCCCCTGTCCTGACTCCTCTTCCTGACTAGGGAAAGGAGGGGGAGCTTATTTTGGCCCCCAACAGGCCACTAATGGGTCCCACGAGAAATTCAGCAGTATTCCCACAGCCAGTGCAATGACATCATTGTACTGAGGTTGGGAGTGTGCATGCGCAAAGCGCGCACACAAATGCCAAAGTTCTGGTAAGTGCTGCTCCCACCCACTAGGAGCCTATGGGGACCTGGCAACCCCAGTAAGAAACAATGTCTTCCGGCCCAGCCCTTACCAGGCTGTTCCAGTGGGAGGATTTTCCATACCTTCTGTGTAAAGGCATGTCTGTTCTATGATTTACAGGCAAATCTGTCCCTGACACTTCCCAAGACAGTTTTAATGGGGCATGCATGGTTTTTTCACCAGCTGACCCTGACTTCCCCCATAATTTCTTTTTCATATTCTTTTGATAAGGTCTTCAGAAGCAAGTGGGCCTCCTTGGGTAGAGGCTTATCCTTGGTCGCAAAGAGAATATACACCTTTCCCTCTCCACTATGAAAACATTGAAGGTACTTCTTGGATGCCCTGGCTGCCACTCTGGTTTCAGAGGCAAATCTTCTCAAAGATGGGGACAACACCCTCAGAGACCAAAGTGGCAGAAAAATCTCAAGATTTCAAGGAAATACCATGAGGCCTTAGCCCTTCCCATCAAAGCACGTGCAGCCTCCTCAGTCTTCTCCAGAGTTTCCATCCTCTTGGCAGAGGAACTCTTACGTGATCCACCCCTGACTGAGTTAGGCTGAAACAAAACCTTTATAATATAAAGAGAGCTTCTGAATTCTCTGCAGACACCAGTGTAGTCACTGTGCAGTTCTGAGCTTTTTAACCTCCAACATCGTTATTCACCATAACCTATGGCTGAAGAGAAACTCTTTGGGGGAAGCTCTTTGGAGACTAGGGAAAGAAGAAAGTAGTATCACCTTACAAAAAAGACACCCTCCCCACAGACTTGGCTAAAGTTCCTTTCATACCTCTGGAAGGTCTTACCAACACAAACTTCAGATTCTGTGAACCAGGTTCACCTCCATGACTTTCTCGTACAGGTTCTTCTGTTTGATCCAAGTGTGGGTTGGCTCTGCCTCTCTGCATGAAAATTGAAAGAAGAGCATTAGAACAACCTGGATATCCAGAAAAAGTTAATTAAGGTGATCTTGGCTTCTTGGAGACCCTCTGCTCTCAGAATGTATGAAGCCACTTGGAAAGCTTTCCATAGATGGTGCCACAGAATGAAAATAAGCTCACATGCAGCAGAGGTCCTGCTCCCCTGTGGAGGTCCTTTACTTCCTGCAGGGTGGCCTGAATCAGGGCCTCAGACCAAACACTCTGTCACAGTGTGGTGGCCTTCTCATCATTTCTCCATCCTGTTGCGGGACAACCCCTTTCCAGACACAGCCATATAAAGCATTTTCTAAAAGGAGTAACCTTATCCATTCCTCCCATTCAGCATTGTTTCCCTTTGTGGAACCTCCAAAAGGTGTTGAGAGTTCTACATAAACCTCCATATGAACCCCTGGGGTCTGTTCATGGAGAATTCTTTCCTTCAAGTTAGCATTTCTCGTAGCCATAACTTCAACCCGGAGCATTTCAGAACTCACTGCCCTTTCAATCAGAGATGTCTGTTCTTTTCAGGAGGGTGTGCATTGACCCCTCCTTTATACTTACGGTTAACTCTTTGTTCCACAGGGATCAGGAGATCCCTCTTCTTTCTGTCCTCATCCCAGACATGCTTAGGAATGTGACTGGCATAAATTAGATGTTATGAGGGCCCTCTGCATCTACATAAAGAGATCAGCTTTCAGATATTTGCATGCCTTGTTCGTTTCCTCCTTACTTAAGATCAGAGAGAAGAAGGTATTATCGTCAACCATAGCCATGTGACTTAAAGCATGTATTTTCCTAGCTTATGGTATTCAGTATTTCCTAGCTGTCCTCAAAGATCACTGTCTATTCTACAAGAGCAGATGCTACTTCCACAGCCTTCTCTACCATTACTGAAATCTGTAGGGCAGCTATCTGGGCAGTAGCCTCTATCTTTGTGAGACACTCCAGAATAGACACATTTGCCTTGACTGAGACAGTGGCAGAAGAGTCCTCCAAAACGTGGTTCCTCAGTAATTACTTTCTTTTTGATTTTTCCCACCTGGCATAATAGAGCTTTTCATTATCTCATACGAGAGAACGTTCCTCCATCAGAGAATGAAACACTGGACTTACTATGAAGGTTTCTTCTCATCAGTGGATCAGTATACTTACGTGCCCTAGCTGGAGAAGAACTTAGAGAGGAACTCCCTAGCTCAACTCAGAGACTGTCTGGGCTTTCTCTGTCTTGTTTTTCTGTCTTACAACATATCCAGTTACAGGTCTCCAAGGAGGTACTGATCTTCATCTATGATTGCTACATTAGAGGCAGATCTGACTTCCTCAGAAGCTTGGCAAGATATGAACTGGGGGCTGGGGGCTGACTGCCTCAGGATAGTGGGAGCTTTTAAAAAAATTGCATATGCCATGCCCACAAAGCATGGAAGAGACACAACCCATACAAGAATTCCTTCCAATCCACTGATGAAAAGAAACCCTCACGGTAAGTTAAATGTTTTGTTCCCATCCTCCAAAATTAGCTGATACTCAAATTTATACTTCATTGTATGCTGATGATACAGTCATTCTGTCTCAAACCAGATTACATCTCTCACATGTTCTAAAGGAATTTGCACAGTATTGCAGAAATGAGTACTTGGAAATAAATTAAACAAAACTGAAGTTTTCAAACAGCAGAATTAAGTATAGAAGTCCAATGGGTGGTCATCTACTCGAACAAGTACAGTCCTATAAGTATTTGAGCATTGTATTTCATTCTTCTGGTAAATGGACTGCACGTCTCCATTCTGCACAAGTGAATGCTGAACAATCTGCTTGAGCAGTTACTCAGTTCTGTTGTGTCAAAGGTAGACGTTTTGTTCCTGCTGCGGCTCATGCATCTAGGTCCAAAGTTGTATATTAACTACTTTATGGAGTTTGTTTCTGGCTTCATGAAGGCAATCCAAATGTAGAGAGAGGATACAAACTTGTTTCTTCAGAGCTATTCTGGTACTCCCTAATTGTGTGGCATCTCCAGGCCTCGAGGTGGGGTTACATTCATTAACAGCTATTACACCTGTGCTTTATTGGCAGCCATTCTCAAAGGTGTCTCTCAGTGAGCTGTAGAACTGCCACATGATCCTCTGCCTTAGGCTTCATCAAGGATTACTCTGTGAATGTGAGTCATGAGCTAGTTGTTGGGAGAACTGTATTGTGTAGCATCTTCCACTGAGATTCCACACTCAACTGCTGGGTGATAGATCCAAAGGAGTTAGTTGTGTTTAGTCTGTAGTTGCAAAATAGTAGAGAGTCCGGTAGCACCTTTAAAACTAACTGACTTTATTGTAGCATAAGCTTTCAAGAACCACAGTTCTCTTCGTCAGATGTATGGCGGGTATGAAGAAACTGGCCAGAGATATATAGGTGGTGAGGGGAGGAGGGAGTAGATGCAAATCAGTTGCAAAAGTTATGAAAGAGGTGGAGTGCACAATCCAGGCTGGATGCGGCCCCTCCTCTCCATAGCTGAATTTGAGTGGAATGCCTGAAAGGCAGTTACTTCTGATAATGAGATAACCGTCCAGAGTCTCTATTTGATCCAAGTCTGATTGAGACAAATTTACATATGAATTCCAGTTCAGCAGCTTCCCCTTGGATTCTGCTTTTAAAATGTTTCTCTTGAACTATAGTGACCTTTAAGTCCTTGTTGGAGTGTCCTGGTAGATTGAAGTATTCTCCTACTGGTTTCTGGATATTGCCATTTTTGGTGTCAGATTTGTGTCCATTTATTCTTTTGTACAGAGGTTGGCTAGTTTGTCCTATGTACAGAGCAGAGGGGCATTGTTGGCACATAAGGGCATATATCATATTGGAGAATGAGCAGCTGTAAGAGCCAGAGATTGTGTAGTTGACACTGTTGGGTCCTGTAATTGTATTTTCTGGGTAGATATGTGGGCAGAGTTGGCATCTGGGTCTGTTGCAGGGTCTGGTTCCTGTGTTGGTGACTCTGTTAGCCGGTTCATGGTTGTTAGTGAGAAGTCGTTTAAGGCTGGGGGGCTGTCCTGGGTGAGCAAGTTTTATAGTCTCCCAATGTGAGACAGCACAGAAAACATGATGATGAAAACAGGCTATGCTTATATGTAACTGTTGTTCATTAAGTGGCCTTCTATTCAAGCGCACACACCCGCCCTCCTTTCCTGATGTGGGTGTCTGTTATTTTCTTCCTTGGACTAGGAAATAGGTGGCAAAGGGAGAACTGAAGTAAGAAGCGCTCCCTGTTCCATACCATGTGTCAGTTTTGCCAGGAAATGCTGGTATGTGATAGAGAGAGGTGAATACTCCTTGCACTATCAAAGTCCTAGAAAGCTTGAGAAAATTAATCACTGCAGACTGCAGAGATCATTAGATGAACAACAGTTGCAGGTGGGTGCAATCCTGTTTTCTTGGACATCCAAAAGCTTTTAATACAATTCTACACCAAAGGCTCTTGGGTATACTCATCTGTGGGATAAGGGGGGTAAGCCCTCTTATTGATTAGTAATGGGTTAAAGGATGGATAAATAGCAGATGAAAGGTATATTTTTGAAACTATGGAGAAGTAGGGAGCATAAACCATTCTTTAAGAGAAGATTAATAAAACTACAGCTTGACAGAATACTTTCCCAAGAATTACTAATACCGATAACCAGCCAGCCTCTTGTGGGAAAGCCTTACAACTTGGTAAAGACTGCATACTTTATCAAACTGCAGAATGCATAGCAGAGAAGAATTACACTGCTTTTGTAACTATATTCTCCATGTGGTAGGCTAGTTGGCAGTTTTGTTTCAGTGGCAGGCAGATTTATTAGGATCAAACTAGTACATACTGCATGAACTTATTTTTTTTCTTGCTGTTGAAGGACTGCCATGAAAAAATTAGATTCAGCCTGGGGCATAATTGTCAATGCTTCTTTGCTGGGTGTGTGCTTATATATGTGTGTATGTGTGCATCGCTTACAACTTTAAAGGAGATAGTCATTTGTCCCCTCCTAAAGGAGTCGTTGGTAGGTAGAGATGTTTCTTCCTGTTTGACCAGCTTGCAACCTTTTATTTGGGAAGAACATAATAATGATACAGTTACATGCATTTCTAGATGAAGCAGAAGTCCTTTTCATTCATTCCATTTGACCATGTGTATGGTATAAACACATTGCATCTGATCCTTCCAATATGTGTGATTGCTTTTTCTTATGAAAAGCAAGAACAACAAACCAGGGCTTCAAAAAGTTAAATCCTGAGTGTAATCCAGTTTCTCATAATACAAAGTGCAAAAGTGCTATAAATATATACATAAATACAAGACAGATTATACAAAATTAATCATAAATACAGAGTTCAGGTAAGTAGCAGGTATACAATAATTGCAAATCTTCACTGTCCAGAACAAATCTATCAGTTAAAGTGCAAATGCCAAAATTAACAAAGAAGAATCGGTAGGTGGGAGCTTGTGCCAGTAGTACATTAACAGTCCATAAAGTCCAAATATATACAGAAAAATGCGCCGACGGGAACTTGCAGGCAAATAACAATAACCCGTTTCGTGAGTATCACTCCTCACTTCCTCCTGGGCGTGCAACAGTTCGGACTGAGCATAAGTATGAAGCCAGCACAACAAACTCTCCCACCGTTCCTCCGACCACGTGATTCACGGACACGGAATCACGTGGTCGGAGGAACGGTGGGAGAGTTTGTTGTGCTGGCTTCATACTTATGCTCAGTCCGAACTGTTGCACGCCCAGGAGGAAGTGAGGAGTGATACTCACGAAACGGGTTATTGTTATTTGCCTGCAAGTTCCCGTCGGCGCATTTTTCTGTATATATTTGGACTTTATGGACTGTTAATGTACTACTGGCACAAGCTCCCACCTACCGATTCTTCTTTGTTAATTTTGGCATTTGCACTTTAACTGATAGATTTGTTCCGGACAGTGAAGATTTGCAATTATTGTATACCTGCTACTTACCTGAACTCTGTATTTATGCACTTATGATTGATTTTGTATAATCTGTCTTGTATTTATGTATATATTTATAGCACTTTTGCACTTTGTATTATGAGAAACTGGATTACACTCAGGATTTAACTTTTTGAAGCCCTGGTTTGTTGTTCTTTTCTTATGAAAAGGGCAATACATGGATTTTCAGCCTCAGATTACATATACCAAACCAAATCTGGTGTCTGATATGCATGTATCCATACATTGTCCCTTTCAGAAGAAATTTTATTCATTTATTTATTTACAATATTTGTACCTCGCTTTTCTGCCCCATTAGGACCACCAATCTGGCTAACAATTAAGGCAAGCATTATAAAAACAAAATTAGAACTAAAATGCATATATAAAAGAAAACAAGTTATTAAAACATAGGAATCGTTGAAGGAATGCCAATTGGAACAGAAAAGTCTTCACCATTGGTGGAGGCCAGTGATGGAAGGGGACAAACAAATATCCCTGGGGACGGTTCCGTAGCTTTGGTTCCACTCTCTCAGGTTGTCACCCACCTAATAGAAGAAGGCAGAGGCACGTGAAGTAGGGCCTTGGAAGATGACCATAGTGGTTGGGTAGGTTCATATAGGAGTAGGTGGTCCTTCAGATATGTTGGTCTCAAGCTATTATAGGTTTGGCGATCCCACATATCAGGAGGATCGAGTATAGCCTTTTTCAGTAGTTTGTTCTGTATGCATGTTCACAGCACCAGTAATGTGACTATTGAAAAAGGCTAAATGTTTCTGATACAGTTTGGCTTCTTGCCTGACTTACAGTGCCAAGGCATTTACAACCAGCTTTTGTAAACTAATTGCATATGGAGGTCACTGCAAAGCTTCTCTACAGCTTGATAACCATCAACCACATTAGATGTCATTTTGTTTCTGGACCCAGTTCACATGGCTAATCTAAACAATTTAGGTCATGCCTGTTTACTGTAAACCTCCTTGTTTCTGTGAAATGATATAATTTTCTTCGGTGGCAGTGTTTTCAAATCCATTTTGTTTTGTAGACTTCATTTAGAAAGCAAGGAGCAGAGAGGAGAACATCATTTGAAAACTTAATTTACAGGGTGTTGGAAGTGCATAGTAAATGGTTTAGAGCTCATGCTTCTTAATTTTTTAGGAAAAAAGATTCTGACATAATATTTCTGCTGAAGTGTGGATGTAGTTTGCACAGCCTATTTCTACATTTACCTTGTGTATCATTTTAAGTGAAAATGCCTATTCAGTTTTGTTAATATCCTACTCCAATTAGTGAAGTTAAGTAAAATATATGAAGCGACGCATGGCAAATGTTGGAGATGTGTGGCAGCTCAAGAGTAGATCTTACACATATTTGTTGGGAGTTGTCCAAAGGTCAAGTATTATTAGTTGGTTTTAGAATGTGCCAAAAATGAGAGGGCATGAAATGTTATTTCAATCACTTTTTGTTCAGTCAGGATTTTTAAAGGACATAGTTTTCTCTGATAACTGGAAATAGTTATGAAGAATATAGTGCATTAAGATTAATATGGTGCATTAATCAATCATTAAAGTAACTATTGCAATATAAGAATAAGGGAGGCTAATAATTTGTATATTGGAGGGTGGGTTCTGTTTTTGATTTATAGAATTGATGAAAGACCACCGGATAATGTTCAGACATCTGCACTGTAAAGATCATTAGGCACAGTAATAATGCCTGTTTCAGGTGGGTAGCCATCTTAGCCTGCAATAGAAGAGCAAAATTTCAGTCCAGTAGCACCTTAAAGACCAACAAGATTTCTAGAGTATAAAATTTTGAGAGTCAAAGCTCTTTGTCAGATACCCAGTGAAATTTAAAGGTGCTACTGGGCTCCAATCTTATAATGCATGTTTGCTCCCTGGCCTGTTCCATGTGCTGTTTCTTCATTTTTTTGGATGACTATCATATCGAGCATGCCCAGGCCAGCCAAAGGGAGGAGGGATGCTCCTAGTCTTCTAGAAAAACACCAAGAGCAACTAAAGACAGTCACAAGTTGCATATATACCTGCAGTAGAAAATGAATTAAGAGCAAAGATAGGCAAATAAAATCAGAAAAAGAATAAAGTACTTTCCAGAAGAAGAGTGCAAAGGGATGCAATAGAGAGAGTGCATGAAGGAAAGAAAGGTAATTGGGCTCAGAGAGGCCTGACACAAGAAATAAAACATCCAAAAAAAGGAACTTAGAGCCAAGAAGACTTGATCCCAAGCAACAAACAAAAGTCCTTTTAGGGTTTCCTTTATAACATCACAGTTACTGTCCCATGTAAATGAAGTGAATTAATATGGACACTTGTGCCTTTTTTCACATTGGGTAGCTTTACTTAATTTGGAGTGAGATTAGATATGAAATGAATGAAATCCTGCCCTCAAGTCAGATTTGACTTAATGGTGACCCTGGTTGGGGTTTTTATGGCAAGAGACTGTGGTTTGCCATTGCCTGCCTCTGCAACTTTAGTCTTTATTAGAGGTCTCCCATCCAGTTACTGACCACAGCCGACCCTGCTTAGCTTCTGAAATCTGATGAGATCAGATTGGATATAGCCATGCCTAATATATAGTGGAAAGATCCAGAGGCTGTTAATTATGATGCCTACTGTGTGTTGGAGACAAGGAGTTGGTGGTCTGGGGGTGGGTGTTTTGAAGTCTCTTATATGTAACATCTTACTTAATAACACCGAGGTGTTGAAAAGATGCAACAACTTAAAAAAAAACCTTTTAAATTCAGGAGCTGACTTCCTTGGAAAACTAAAAGGATTAGGTCTACACAATATGCATATGTCGATGTTCGTCTGTGATGCTGTTGGTGTTGTCTCTGATATCTGTCTTTATAATTTAATGTGCAAAAAAACAAAATTGTAGCTAATGCTGGAGCCTGTTCTCCTCAGTAGGACCGAGGAAAGTAATTACCCTTTTAAATCAGTGGTGGTGACAGAGTGTGATGAAATTTAATCTTTTAAATTAAAGCAGAGTTCCCAGTTCAATTTATGTGTACTGGCATGAAAACCTTTTTTAATTTTTATATAAAGATAACACATCTAACTTCCTAAGATCGCCAGATTAATCTTTGTGCTCTTACGTAAAATGTGCTTCAACGAAGAGCTCCAGTGATGGTGATACTTCAAAGCCTTCTTCCTGTCTTGGTTAAAAGAGTAGGTGGGTTGGAGAAATTCCTCCTTTTCAATTGCTTCTTCTGCTGATTTCCCCCTTCTGATTTTTCATGGTCCACCCTATGGGTGGGGCTCATTGCAAACATGCCCTGTTTTCCCCTTCTTCCTTGCACATGCCTGTAGACAATGCTATCCCCTAGCAGTGTCAGCTCCTGAAGCATATGTTATGAATATAATTTGTGCTTGGATGCTTAAGAGAGCAAATACAATGGCAGCTATGACATGACTATCTTGGCTACACAATGTGGTGAGGGTGTTTTGGGTGTGTCAGTGAAGCTGAGAGCAGTACTGTCAGGAGTTTAGACTTGGTCAAGAGTCTAAAACTCGGAGCAGAGTTACTCAAAGCAGAATAATTAAAGCTGAGACACCATACTAAGTTACATCTACTCACTTCAGGAATCAGTAGTTACATCAGTTGAAGAGAATTGACAGTCCCCATCACAATGGGAGCAGAGGAATCCTTATGGGTAGTTATGGGGCAGTAGCATTAGTGGAAGGTGACACTAGTGGAAGATCTTTAATAGACAACAGCAGTGATATTTCATCTAATCCTAGGTTGTACTGCCCAGGAGAAGGCAATTGTAAACCACTTCTGATAATCTCTTACCTCAAAAACGCTGTGATGAGACAACCCAAAATCCACCCTGAGCCTGCTGGAAATGTGGGGAGGGCGGAATAAAAAAATCAGAAATAAATAAATAAATAAATAAATAAATAAATAAATAAAAGATTGTAGAGTGCTGGAAGGCAGGGCCCTCAGGTTGGAAGGCCCTCAGTTGGCTACTGGAGAAGAGCAGAGGACAAGTACGAATAACACTGTCCTTAATGATGGGACTGGATTAAAATTGGAAGGATGTCCAGTTGCTAATATGAATATAAGCAAAAGGGAAATCCAACGACATCCAACACATATAATAGGAACATGGAATGTGAGACGTATGAAGCCAGGTAAGCTCAGAATCATAGAACAAGAAGTGGAAAGTTTAAACATTTTAATCTTTGATGTGAGAGAACTAAACTGGACTAGATTAGGACATTTTTAGCCAGAGAATTACATGTTCTACTCTGAGAATGACAAACTTGGAAGAAATGGCATTTCTCTTGTTGCGAGGGGAAATGTAGCACATTTAATGCAAAGTCTTACCAAATAATATCAATCAAACATCATGGAAAGCCTATCAACATAACTATTCAATTTATACCCCAAGTATAGCTAATGAGAAGGAAGCAGTTGAAAGTTTTTATGCAAGTGTCCAGATAAAAATTGATCATTGAACAAGATACATTGATAATGTACTGGTATGGAAAAGTAGGAGACAAAGCAGAATCAAACATTGTTGGAAAATTTGGATCATTTTACACATGGACATCACCAGATGGCCAAAACAGGAATCAAATAATTACATAATTGGAAGAAGAAGATGGAGAAGCTCTGTTCTCTCTTTTAAGACAACACCAGAAGCTGATTGAGGGACACACAACAAATTGTTAATATCAGAAATTAGAATAAGGCTGAAGAGAAATACCAAAGGAATCTTAGTTCTAAAATCTATTCTTGATAATATTCCTGAAGAATTTAAAGATGTAAAGAAAAGATTTACATTACTTAGATCAATTGATCATGAACTGGCTGGAACCCGAGACATTGCCAACGAAGAATGTGCAAAGGCTATTCCTGTATCCAAAAGAAAGGAGAAACCTAGGTGGCTGACAAATGAAACCCTTAAAATTGTCAAATAGATGAGAAGCAAAAGTAAAAAGTGACAGAAATAGAATCAAAACTCTAAATGCAACTTTCAGTAATTTACGCACAGAAAGAGCTCTGACCTGGATAGTTCAGGTGAGCCTGATCTTGTCAGATCTCAGAAGCTAAGCAGGGTTGGCCTTGGTTCGTCATTGGATGGGAGACCTCCGATGAAGACCAGGGTTGCAGAGGAAGGCAATGGCAAGCCACCTCTGTTAGTCTCTTGCCATGCAAACCCTGCTAGGAGTTGCCATAAATCAGTTATGACTTGACAGAACTCTCCACCACACACACAGAAACAAAGAGAACTGTTATAATAACCAGTGCAAAGAAGTAGAACAACAAAAAGGAAGAACAAAAGATCTGTTCCTGAAGATCTAGGAAATCAAAGGAAAATTCAAACCATAAGTAGGGACGGTGAAAGATTAACACGGAAATACATTATCCAGTCAGAACAAAATAAAGGAAAGATGGAAATATACCGAAGAACTATACTATACAGATGAGCTAAATGGACAAGAGATCCCGTCAAAGTATAATCTTTTGATAAAGAGCCTACAATTTTTGAAAGCTGCACTCCAAGCAATTGGAAGAAACAAATCACTTGTACTAGATCAATAGAGTTATTTTAAGCTACAGAAACTTGAGTATTAACAAGGACATGTCAACAGATATGGAAAACACAACAGCCCACAGACTGGAAACGCTTAATCTACGTTCCAGTTCCAAAAAAAGGGGTGCCAAAAGGTGCAATAACTATTGGGCCATTGTTTTAATTTCCCATGCAAGCAAAGTGATGCTTAAGATTTTACTGCAAAGACTTAACCATATATGGAACAGATGTGAAAATTGTACAATGAAGAGAGCTGACAAGAAGAAAATTCATTCAATTGCTGGAGGAGAGTTTTATGGATACCATGAATAGCCAAAAAGTCAAATAAGTGGGTTCTTGATTAAATCAAGCCTAAATTCTCCCTAGAACCGAAAATGATGAAACTGAGGCTATTGCACTTTGGTTGCATCATGAGAAGACAAGACTCACTGGAAAAGACAATAATATTAGGAAAGGTGGAAGGCAGACAGTAGGAAAAGAGGATGACTCAAAATGAGATAGCTTAAATCAGTGAAGGAAACCACAGCCTTCAGTTTGCAAGATCTGAGCATGGCTGTTATAATGGTAGGACATTTATGAGGTTGTTAATTCATAGGGTCACTGTAAGCTGAAAGCGACTTGATGGCACATACACATTGCTATATCTGGATTTGTTGCGATCACTAGGTCTTCAGGTTGAGGCAAAAAGCAAAATTCTTTCAGCAGTTCATAGCACACCTGAAGTATAGAAAGGCTTGAAGAGAGGTCATACATTGTGACTTCAGAGATTTATTGCACCAAGCCCTTTGCTTACTTGCCTCCCACCAGCATATGGTTTTACAGCTTTTACAGATGGTTTTGAACAATGTTGTGAGAGAGTTTATGCCACATTTTAAGAATATCACTCGTCGTCTAGTTTCTTATTTGGTTTGGCTAGAAGATGTTTAGTCAATCAAAACCAAAGAGGGGAACGCCCAGGGAACCCAACAAAACACTACCAGGTGCAACTCAATTTTTATACCAATATAATTGAATCAAACTTCTATACCAATCACTCAATAATCAACAGTAAACTTGTAAACTCGATAATCAACAGTAAACTATACTATATATATATACTATACTATACTATATGCTATATACTATACTAACCACTAACAGTGGTTAGTATACAAGTTTACTGTTGATTATTGAGTGATTGGTATAGAAGTTTGATTCAATTATATTGGTATAAAAATACCAATTTTTTGGTATTTACACCTGGTAGTGTTTTGTTGGGTTCCCTGGGCGTTCCCCTCTTTGGTTTTGATTGTTAAGGAACCCCCTGTTCTTTGTTGATGTTATAGAAGATGTTTAGAACATTCATCAAAATGTAACACACAATTTCTGGTTTTTGAATAATTTGTTCTGTTCCAATTCTTTATTACTGTAGAATATAATAATAATTCTTTAATATTATTTAGTTTTAATCCATTCATCTACAAAAGCTTGAAGTGGGCCTGCTGCTGTTTCCCAGTCTAACATACTCCACAGCAGCTGCTTTGGAAAAGGGTATGAATCAAAGATCACCCTATGAGTTTTTGTGGATGAGCAGCCTCCCATCTATTATGCTATTCCAGCTTTCAAAAACAAAGACAGGGATGAGATAAATTGTAATCTTGGGCAGAATCTGCTAGAAAATGCCCCAGTTAATTATAAGTAGAAGAAAATCTGAGATTCCACATTTGATTCCTTCTCCCATCTTACTTTGTGGAGCTTTTTGGCAGAACTGGATGAAAAATGAGCTTGGGTGGCACCATTATAGATTGTTTTGAGGATGCTTAGAACACTTGCTACCAGGAATCCAGGCTTACTACTCTTGACAAAGTCAGATTCAGCTTGTTCCAGGAATAAGACACTTTAGCTGCACACCAATGATCTTGACAGGTTGCTTGAAACAGTCCATAACATTCTTGAAATACTTTTCCATAGTTTCAAGAGTGAGTGCTTCCCTATTACCTATTCTTGGCCAATCTCTCCGCCCCTCCAGCCATGTATTTTCAATATTAAATAAGCAATATCTCGGTGTGAGTGAATAGTGAATTGCCTGCTGTTGTGTGCAGACTTTGATGCGGTTACATGACTGTATCTCAGAAATATGGCAGCACCACTTTTCTTGTAAAGAAATGGAGCAATTAGGCTGCTTGCAAAAATCAATTTCAAGTATACTTATAGACAGTAATGGCATTGTGTTTCCTGGCTGTTGAAGGCTTTGAAAGTGAAGTGGATATTCTGGATTGCCATAATTAATGGGCAAAGAGTCAACACACAGGTAAATATCAGCCATGGTGGATAGGTTGGGTTTATTTTTTCTTTATTTCTCTCTCTGTCTCCCTAATAACTAAGTGTACTCGATCTGCAGATACTTAAATCCATAGATTGGGACCACTTGGAGACAAAACAGGTGGTTATGAAAACTCCTCCCCTCTGTATAAGTTTGCAGAAACAACTGAAACCTACAGATTTGGGTTAAAAAAACGTAAACAAAGAAGTTGTCTGCACTTGTGCATACAATGTGCTTGCCAGTGTCCACCCTCCTCAGCATATGTAGAAGATTTTGGAACTGGCATGGCTTCCCCCTTCATTGCCTGCTGCCTACAGTCTTGCAGCCAGAGGGGCCATAAATGGTGCTGACAATGGTATGGCCTCAGGATGAAGCAGCAGGCAGTCACCTAAGCACCTTTGTAGTGGCTGAGAGCCCCAGGGACCAGCTAGAGTACAAGTTCTGCCAGGCACTTTTCTCTTATTGTGGAGTTCATGGCTGGCTCAGGTGAGCCAGGTGGTGCAAGGGGCGTTGCAATCTCCTGTGCACTTGGCGCTGTACCCTGAGAGTGCAGCTGAAAGTGAGCATGCTCTTTCAGAATAGTGACTATACTTTGGTTGCTGCACAGTATATTGCAGGTCTTGACCTGCCCAATGCAAGCATTGAGCTCTACTTCAAGAGCTCTTTAATTTCACATCTGCAGGTTCTAAGGGTGAGGAATGAGACACCCCCCCCCCCGTGCCTGAAGAGGGAGGTAATAGTTGTCCCTCAAAGAATAGAAAATCTCCCCCCTTTAATTTGTAATGGTGGGATTGTATTGGCGGGGGTGGTGGTCCGTGTTCCCGCTAATGTGAGCACATGAGCAATCGCTCACAGATTCTGGCTCCTCGGCTCACAGCTTCTCAGCTGTAGCTCACAGTTTCTAACCCTCAGGCGGCCCCGCCCTCCCACTCAGCTAGCATCTGCAGGTGAGCCCTATAGAGATGGAGCAGGGATGGAGCCTCATCCCACTTCTCTCCTCCCTTCCTGGCCATGGCTGGTTTGGCCCCCAGGGTAGTGCCAGAGAGCGCCTACTGCCACTGCTGGCTCTCTAGCTGGGGAACAGAGCAGAGCTGGGTGATCGGGTCTGGCCTGACCCGTGCAGCCTGAAATCGCTAGGATCCCCTCAGCCCCAGAGAGTGGAGGAGAGGAAGTAGCACCTCAGCGGCCACCATGGTGAAGGCCTCATTTAACTTGGCCTTGGTGCAGAAGGAGGCTGTAGAAGTAAGCATTGACTCACAAAAGCTCATCTTGAAATAAATGTGCTAGTCTTTAAGGTGCATTGTGTGTCTGCTTTATTTTGTAGCAACAGACTAATACAACTCCCCCTTTGTAATCAGCATGGACATAGCCATTTTTATACAGAAGTATACTCTGATTTGTGTGGCCCTTTCACCTAATGGCTTTTATTGTGAAATTGTTTTGATTGTAATCAAAACAATTTGATTGTAATTTTTTTTTAAAAGGAGGTGCACTCAAAACTTTAAGTTGTTGTCTTGGCTCACAAAGTAGATTTTTAGCTCACAACACTGCAAAGCTTAGAGGGAACATTGTATGGTCTCTTCTCCCCTCCTCCCCCGGGTTTCCTTTCTTCTATCTCATTGCTCATCTTTTCTTTTTCACAATAGGGTGAACATTCTTTTCATTTCTCTGTGATATATTCTTTGCTTTCCAAATAGCAGAACAGCAATAACCATCTATATTAGCCCATGCAAAATCCAAAACAAAATCGATGTAGTCCCTTTTATAAGTGCCAACCAAGTTGCCCGTTATAACAAAACAGTTGAACCCACAGAAACGTGGTTAATAGCAGTGTAGCTATGTCTGTGTGGGGCTAAATCTAGAAGAGAACTAGCAAGACAAATTAATTTAAAACAGAATTTCTTTCACTCACAATCCTCCACCACCATACAGAAGAATACAAGAAAGATTTATATAGCTAAAAGCAGAACAGTATAGCAGTGAACAGAAATTCGAGCAGCAAAACGATCAGTTACAATTAGCATGGCGGGGGGAGAAGGAGAGTAATGGGGTGGGGGAGGGAGAGAGAGAAATAATAGGGTGGGGGAGGAAGAATGTCAGAAAAAGTGATGCGTGACAGTAGGCATGGGGAAGAGAAGAAGAAAAAGACATAAGTAAGAAAGAAGAGTATAGAGAAAATCTCTCTTAACCATTCAAATTACAACTGCATGCATAGCCTAAACTAACAGAAATGTTTGCTGAACATAAATCACAACACAGTCTGCAATATTGTTGTAAAATATGAGAGCATTCTATTGTACTTCAGCATTATGTTCTAGTGTGACCAAATAATTGAGAACATAAGAAGAGCCTGCTGGATAGACCAGTGGTCTACCTAGGCCATAATACTGCTTCACACACAGTGTTCATCTTTTTGCCCTGTTGTGCCAGCAAACAGAGAGAGGCCAAAGCCTTCTCCTGATGTGTTCCAGAGGTTTACTGTCTCAGAATATGAAGGTTTCCTTTACTCACCATGGCTAGTAATTGTTGATGGACTTCTTCTCCATCAATCTCTAACTCTCTTTTAAAGCCATCTATGCTTGTGGCCATCACTATGTTCGCTGGCAGTGAATTCCTAGGTTAATTACTTGTTGAATAAAAGAAATGTTTTCTTTTGTCTGCCCTGTACCTGTTGTTCACCCTGAACTGGATAGCCCAGATGAGCCTGATCTCGTCATATCTCAGAAATTAAGTAGGGTTGGCCTTGGTTAGTCATTGGATGGGAAACCTCCAGTGAAGACCAAGGTTGCAGAGGCAGGCAATGGCAAACCACTTCTGTTAGTCTCTTGCCATGAAAACCACACCAGGGGTTGCCATAAGTCAGCTATGACTTGAGGGCACTCTCCACAACCACCACCTTTTGCTCAGCAACTTCATTGGAGCTCCCTGAGTTCCATTATTATAGAAAAGGGAGAAAACTTCTGTTGACTTTCTCCATCACAATATTTTTTCTGCTTTATTCTCAGTTCCTTTCCGAATAATCCCCTGCATGGAATTTAGCTTGCATAGTTGCCACACACTGAGTCGACATTTTCATTGACCTATCCTCTATAACCCAAACATCTCTTTCATTCTTGGTCTCTGACAATTCAGACTCCCCCACTCCCCAGCATATATTTAAAGTTAGGAATTTTTGTTTGACTGTGAATCACTTTACATTTACCAGCACTGAATTTCAATTTCCACGTTGTTGTCCACTCACCTAATTTGGATAGGTTCTTCTGTAGCATATCACAATCCACTTGGTTTTTCACTATTGTGAATAATTTGGTAGCATCTGCAAATTTGGCCGCTAACCTCCTCAGCCCCTATTACAAATAAAATATAAGCAAATTAACTGGTTCCAATACCTATCCTTTTGGGATCCCAGTCAATTTCTTGCTACTCTGTTTCTTGTTGTTTAACCAATTTTTAATCTATAAGAAGACCTATGTTCTTAATTAATGCCCACTTAACTTAAAGTCCAAGCATATAATGACTACAAGGACAGTATTGTTTACCGGCTTGTTCACTTTCTAAAAGAAGAGGTCAGTGAGGCAAGACTTCCCTTTGCAGAAGCCATGCTGATATTCCCTCCCTTCACCGGCAGTGAGTTCCACAATTTAATTGTTTGTTGGCGGGGGTGGGGGGTGGGGAGGAATGCTTCCTTTGTCTATCCTGATCCTGTTGCCTAATGGGTGTCCTGGAGTCCTAGTATTATGGGAGAAAGAGAAAAGGCTCTCTGTATCCAAATTCTTCACCCCATGCATAACTTTATAAACCTCTACCTTACCTCAGAGGAAAAATGCTTGAACCCTGAAATCATATTGTTTGCCCTCTTCTGTTCTTATTCCAGCTCTGTAATATTCTTTTGAAATACCATGACCAGAACTGCACACAGTATTCCAAATGCAGGCAATTTGTCACTCCTCCAATTTTCTTTTTGCTCACATTATTATCAACTTAACATTGGTTCTGCCAGAAGCCAAGCTCCTCTCTGTTCACTTCATTTGGGAAAACCTTCCACTTCTTAAAATAAGCCCTTTTTTGCCTTTTATGGTTTCCTTGACTTGGGCTGTTAGCCACATAGGCATCTTTTAGATTCGGTGATACCTCTTTTGACCTGAGTGATACAATCCATCTGGGCCTCAATTAATGTGGTTTTAAAGATCTTCCAAGCATTCTGGAGGGATATGACTCTTTTGATTCTTCCTTTTAACTTACTTCTGTGATGATGAAAGCAAGTCAGTTCCTGTAAGTGTCGAGGAGAAAATAGATCTGCTGTAATCAGCACAAATGGCCAGGGAAGAGGAAAATGAGCCCAGCTCAAAGATATGACCAGGGCAGGTTCTCCCTTTCCCCACAGACTGCATCTTGAGTACTTTCTCCCGTGACTGCCATTAACTCCTTCTGAAAAATTGTGGGAGATGTGGGTTGAACCAATCGCACATACACGTTTCCTGACTAATCTACCTCACAGAGCTGTGTGAAGACAAAATGGGGGCAAGAACACCAAGTATGTTGCCTTGAGCTCCTTGGAAGAAGACATAGGGTTCCCAACTCTGGGTTGGGAAACTCCTGGAGATTTGGGGGTGCAGCCTGGAGAAGGCAGGGTTTGAGGAGCAGAAGGGCCTCCACTGGGATGTGATGCCACAGAGTCCGCACTCCAAAGCATCTATTTTCTCCAAGGAAACTGAACTCAGTAGTCTGAAGATCAGTTGTAATCCCATCTCCATGTTCATTGGGAAGTTACCAACCCTAAAGAAGGACAGGATTAAAGTTTTATTGACAGACAAAGTGTTGTACCTTGTTGATCTGGTTTCAGAAATCTGCACTCACCCTGCTGTCTGTGAGAGGTGAACTCTAAGGGGAGTCTCCCATATGTTTTGATGAGCAGAGCACCAAGATATAGGCTGTGTCCACCCAGAAGTCCTCTATCCACCTCTCCTGCTTCTTCCACCCCTCATAATGACAGGCAGTTTGCTCCATTATGAAACCTAAAAAATAAAAAACAAGATTATATGATAATGATTGGTGTACAAATACGCAAATATGTTTAAAACGTTTCAGTTTATTTGGTAGGTTGTAACATAGTTAAGTCCTAATGTGGATCGCCCAGGCTAGTCAGTTCTTGGAAGCTCAGCAGGGTTAGCCCTGGGTTACTGCTTGGATGGGAGACCACCAACGTAGTCCAGGATTGTTACGCAGAGACAGGCAATAGCAAACCATGTGTGAACATCTCTTGCTGTGAAAACCCTATGGGGTTGCTATAAATAAGCTGTGACTTGATGGTACTGTCTACCACCAACATAGTTAAGCCACTTACATACAAAGTCGTCATAATCATGTGACATTTGCAGTCGACACAGAGCAAGAGACTGCCATGAAGTTTCCTGAAATGCATCCTGTCTCTTACATCAAGATTTCTTCCATGATGCTGATCTGCCTCTTCTGTAGCTTGATCATGCAGTAGGTTAGTGACGAGTATAAGTAGATCACAAACCTGCTGGAAAAACATTGCCTGCAGCAGTAGGGCTTTCCATAGGCACCTGTGGGTTTCAGTGCGTTGAATGCACAGACTGCAGTATGAGGTTAGCGCTGACATTGCTGACTCCAGGAGACTCCTTTGCCTGCCGCTCCGTCAGCTTCTGCACCGTCCAGGAGACAGGCAAAATGGTGCAGTGTGTTCTGGGCTCGCTTAGGAAACAATAACCTTCAGTATGATCCAGAGGTAGGTTTACAACGCTGTCTGGCACAACAGAGAGACAGTGAACAAGAAGAACTGCCTTAGCAAGATTATTCTGGATATATATTATCTAAGCCTGAATTTAGTTACAAGCGTTTGAGCCTTGCATGTGAAATACGTCTGCATGCTACTGTTAAGAGATGACGTTGAACATATTGCTACATGCATGAGATGTAAGTATATGCTAAATACTCATTTCTAGCATGTTTGAAAGAAATGCTTTCTTATGCTAAGCTTTATTCTGTAGATAAAATTACAATGAGCTATTTGTTGTCACAGTGGATTTCTTGGGGGGAGGAGAAGGGATGATGATTTATTTTGTGTTTGTGGAATATTCTCAGTTAAATGGCAAAAGAAAAGAAAAACCTTGGCAGGAGACTACACACCACTTTATTATTATTATTTTTTATTAATGCATCCTGTTAGGTTTGTACTGCATATGGTCAGCTTTTGAAAATTGCTACCTTAGTGTACAAACTAATTGTTTTGAGACAGGGAGATATATAAGAACAATGAAGAGCCTAAGGTCTCATTTCTTATGATACAACAAACATAAAAACAAATTAGATTTCTCTTTGATGAAAGCATTGTGTTTAAAATAGCTTTAGTTCTTATTGTTTCAATGCTTTGCTATAAAGTTCATGTTAAATAGATAATTCAATATCACAAGAAATATTTTGATGAAATGTGATAGAAAATGGTCTATCAGTAACCTGAAACCTTATTATGTCTGGTTCATTTTAAGTGGAATTTTACTATTCTTTTTATACTTTTTGCCTTTTCTTTAGCCTGAAATTCAAGCTTTGTTTTATTGCATTGCAGGTTAGGGAATATAATAAAAGGTTGAGATTAATTGGCCACAGCTGGTTGTTTTCTTGGCATTTTGCTCTATGATACAATAAATTTATAATCCATTGTGCACAAACAAAATGGAGTGAGGCATATTAGGCAGTGCTGCATAAAAAATTAGAGCTTGATAAAAAAAAATCAGAGTGCTGATTTCTATACATTTGTATAGCTGTATACTTTAACATGAAACACATTTTATTGAAACGACTGCTTTAGACTGTATGCCTCAGAAGAAAAAAATGCCATATATGCATAGAAGCAGTGTTGCCGGTCTTTTCTCTTTATAGGCATGTTTTGAATCATGGTTTTATGTAGACTTTGTTGGGATAAAGTTATATTCCTGGAGAAAAAAACTCAGTATAATATTTGAAGGGGGAGAAATGGTTAGATGTAGGAATTTCACTGGCATTTTAAAATTACTGAGGATTATCTTAAATATTCTTCAGTTTTGATTCTGCATTTTGAAATTCCTCCTCTCCAGTCTATCAAATAAATACAGTTGAAATCAGGTTTTGTATTAACAAATATACATTTACCTGAATGTCATCAATGTTCAGTAATTGTTTCTGTTCCCTTGTGTTAAGCCCTGTGTTTTTGCTACCACTGTGTGCAACTGTAACAAGATTTAGAATATCATTGTTATAGGCAGGCAGTAAATAACTCAACCTGAGTTGTACACTTGCCCTCATGGCTAAGTCTCCTGCTTGGAATAACTTCTGGACATCTCAGTGTCCATAGAATGTTATATAATGCTGATGGAGTGTTGCAGATGAAATGGAGGAACCTGATTGGGTCTTTAATGAGGTACATCAACAGTGAGATGTGTTTGACTGTCTGCTTCAACCTCACCTACAGCATGCTAGTGAGAGAGGAACATTTCTGATGCATTTGAAGTAAAAAATAAAGGTGAATATCAGCTCGATGTTTAGGGTAAATTAAGGTTCTGCTCTGTCCTTTATTCCATAGAGTTTAAATCAAATGTTGTACCATATTATTTGTATGTATGTTGTACCATATTATTTGACTCAGTTTCCGTTGTACAAATGGGTTGTATTGAGAATTTGGAGGGCTGTAAGGGTCTGTGTGGGTGGAGGTGGTTTAATCTCAGCTAGCTGTTTTCCTGAAGTATGGTATATAAAAACTTACATTTGGGACAGATGACTTTAAAGAAACACAAACCACAAATTTCAAAAGTGTTTGAATTTAGATTTTTAAAGCACATGGGAAAGAGCACAAGGTAATTGGCATTCACGCAGCAGGCTATTGCAGTCAAGACAGGTGGGGAATTGGCTTCCTTTGACTGGTGTGTAGGAGCCAGAGTACTGTATGCTGGCTTTGGCCTTTGTTATTTACAGCAACCTTATACAGGGAAATAGATTTACTTTACTAAATGTATGACCATTTCCCCTTTAATGTTAAGCATTTAAAGGATAGCTTTCTATAAACTTTGAAGTTGTTTATATGGAAAGTAAAGGCAGCAGGAAAAGAGGAAGACCTAAAACAAGATGACTTGACTCAATAAAAGAAGCCACATCCTCCAGTTTACAGGATCTGAGCAAGTCTGTTAAAGATAGAACGTTTTGGAGGTCTTTCATTCATAGGGTTGCCATAGGTCGGAGACGACTTAACGGCACATAACACACACACAAATGTATAGAAAGTATTTCTGTTTTGAAATCAGTTTTAAACCTTATCTCCTGATAATGTGGTGTGGATATGAAAGTAAGAGATGCAAATAAACGGGCATGGCTTATGAAGAAAGGCATGCTGTCCGATGTCAGATATCTGGTGGCATATACTATTTGAGTGCTTACATTTAAAAATAATCAGGTCTGCTAGTGCTAATAAAGAGATAGAATGGAGACATCTGGTGGCCAGCTTTCATGCACCAAACAAAATTGCTGGTAACTTCTCTTGCTGCAAATTGCAGATGAAAGACTGGCTGCAATTAAAATATATTTTCAGTGCAAGGGAGAACAACAAACAGTGATTGGGAATGGCTGTTTGGTGCCAGATGTTTTCCAGAAAGAGAGCTAAAATAGTCATTTCTTATTAGAGAAAATTTGCAAACAAATGCTCAGAGTTGTAGTTTTAAAGTTTTTTAAAGGTAAAATTACAGGATAGATTAATTCTTTCAGTTATATTATTGTATGTTTTTATTTTCCTACGTTTTTATTTTCCTTTAAAGGCCAACGTGTGTTTCTGATTATTTAAAATAAAGTGCTGTTTAATTGATGGAAGTAAACTACTCCGAAGAATAGACAATTGAAGGGAACGTTTGGGTTTTCAGATTCTTAGAGACGATAAAAGCTTTTCAGAAAAGTGTTCATGACATTTTAGGAAGGCAATTTATATAAGTTCATGAGGCAGTGGCAAATTGCCCAGGTTTCAGAGTACAAGGAATTATCTTTCCAGTTGCTATTACTATATGAAATGGAGATAATTGTTAGAAGAATTTCCAGTTAGCTGTGTGGGTCCTATGAGCTCACACTTTTTTGCCATGTACAAGCAAACACAATCTATGTGTGGGAAGAAGTTTGGCAGACAGATGTACTTTACCAGTTGCCGAAAAGCCTGTATTGACAGTGGTGCCACACCCACTAGCTTTATAATGCATATGTAGCCCTATGTGGCAGTCCTTGTACAACCTGACACTATTTCCAGGCACAGCTGCATGTGCACAGTGTCTGCTTCACCTGCGGGAATAGTTGACTGCAGATGTTCCCCTCCCCTCTTCCTGATAGCTATTTCCTGATATCATCCATCTAGAATGCACTGGTTACATCATATAATTTTAGCCAGAAGAAAGTTTCACTGAAGTACATTGCTTACATGTTGAAGAGGTTAATCTTGAGCATATCCAGTTGAAAGGGACATAGGTAGCAAGGCTGGAAAAGCCATTGGAGTTCCACAGGCAGTTAAACTAGAGGCAACTAATTTTGGCCATGGGCCACTGAATGAGTGAGAGGAGGTGGAGGGCAGGTGTGTACTCTTCTTGAGAACATGAGCCATTGGATGAGGGATAGCTGAGTTGGGCAGATCTCAGGAAGTTATAGACAGCCATTGCAGGAGGCTTTGGGGCACATCTTCACCAAGAATGCCAAGAACTTTGTGAACACAATTGCCAGACAACCTTACCCTGATGAGACTCCTTGTGTATGGCTTGCCTTGATGTTGCTGTTTGAAGGCATACTTTGTGTAATACCTTTTATTCGGAGCAACCAAATTGACACAAAACATTGTTAGACTCAAAAGCCCTTATGAGCAGCTTTGTGGCTGCTCAGTAACTGCTTATGTTACAGGGCCATGGCTTGACCATGCATTGTTAGATAAATTTCATTTACCCCGTCTTGCAGCTTGTACCTGCATGCTCAGGGATCTCAGTCTTTCCCCAAGATCATGGGTGAATCCCTAAAGTGATGTTTTTCATCACACAAGTTTTGAAAGAGTTATTTTATTGTTATGTTTTTATATTTAATGCCATCATGCTTTCCTAAAAGACAAGAGGGAGAGGGTGACCTCCAGGGAACTTGTGGGGAGTCTGTATTCCATTCTCTTGCTTTTGCTTTCTCCCCTTTCCCCACACCATTGTCTCCCACTCAGTATTATTCTCTCTCTCTCTCTCTCTCTCTCTCTCTCAGTGCTGAGCTGCAAGCGACGAATGACACTTGCCTGGCAAGTGAACAGACTCACATGTATTCCTCCCTGTTCACTTGCCATTCACTTGCTCTCCACTTGATCAAGTGGAGCGCAAGTGAACAGGGAGGAATACATGTGAGTCTGTTCACTTGCCAGGCAAGTGTCATTCATCACTTGTAGCTTGGCTCTAAGACTCAAAAAGTGACTGTTTCCTTCCGCATGACTCACCTTCCGGAACGCTGTGGAACATTGCCAAAAAACACGGAAGATAGTGTCTTCTCGCGTGAGTTTTGTGCAATGTCGCTTTTCCCGTGACATTCTGCAGCGTTCCAGAAGAAGGTGAGTAGTGTGGAAATGGCCGGTGTTTGGTTGTGCGGCATGGCTCAAAGTGTTGTGAGGGGCAAGCAGAGGCTTCTGCCTTCCCTCCAGTGCCATTTTCTCTACAGAAAACAGCTGTGAGAGGGAACACAGAACAGAAACCCTCCTCACTTCCTGCAGCGTTTGAAGCTGCACTGAGCAATGAAGCAGTTTAAGGTGAGTACCTGCAAGAAAGTCTCTCCCTCCCCCCAGGGTGATGGAGGTGCATTGCATGTGCAAGTGCAGACAACCCTCCTCTGTTCGGAAAGACTCAATCCCCAGTCATTTTTTTCAAATTTTTAGGATTTTTTTGGCAAACCTGAAGGTACCTTCCCATTTGGAGGAAAAAGTTCTCTCAGTGTGGCCCCCATCTTCAGATTTAAGTATACATAGACAGGGCCATGCTGAGAATTAGATATGTTATACTAACACATCAGTAAAACCCATTTGAAATTACTCCCTGGGTATGCCCCTAAACTTATTCTTGGTACATCAAAGGGATAATATTGAAGAGATTTTTTATGTTTCTAGTGTTACATTGTGGAAGATCACAATAATTTGAATCTAGGGGAAGATTTCTGTTGACAGAAGAAGGGGGTCTTTGCTGACTCCACTTTCTCCCTGCAGTTCCTGAGGACCCCTGTCCTCAAGTGCAGCATTTCAGCGGATGTTTTGGACTGTATTGGGAAGAAGGAGGTGGGAACGTCCTGTTCTGCAGTTGGAAAACCTTTCTGTCTAAAGAAATCTCTGGTGGATGTAAGCAAATATAGAAAACAAAACAAAACAAAATTTATGAAACACGCAAAACAAAGAAAAAAAATCCTTCAAAGCTCACCCTACATGAACTAAAGGTGTTTTGGGGAAAAAACTGGCACAGAAGTGGTGTGTTGTGATGTTGGAATATAGGTTTCAAGGTCTGACAATCAGTCATTATGGGGTTAATGTGTTTACCCAGTGTACTTCCTGTTTGTATTGACCTGGAAGGGAACCTGGCAGAGAGCCAATAGCCTTATCTATCTGAAAGCCCGGGAAACTGAGAAACTACTATTGGTTAATAGGTCAGGTGACTTCCTCTCTAAGGGTCAAGAAGAAGCAGAATCCCCATTTTGCTCGTGTGGTCTTTGTAGAGTCAAGTTATAGGAAATAGAGTTCTTTGTTTTTGTAGCAATCCTATGTACCTTTTTCCTTTAGAGTAAATGTTTTCTTAAAAGCAAACAAGTATCTGACTCTCTATCAATCAAGATCCATTGAAACTCTGAATTTTAAAACTATTTTAACCCATTTTTTCCCAACATGTGAAAGGGTTTCTTTCTTCTTTCTTCTTTTTTGTCTTGCAGAGGAGTTCTACAACCCCTGCCCTCACAAACTCAAACAAAAATGAGCTTGAGTGTAAATAAATGAATATTAGTGTATGCTTTGAGGTGTGAAATCCTAACTTCATATAGGAACAGGTGGAGTCTAAAGTGATGGAGAAGGATTTTGGGGTTCTAGGGACAGCTCAATGAAAATTTCATCTCCGTGGAGCAGCAGTTTTGAAAAGAATGACTGAGAAAATGCTTCATAATAGACCTGTCAGTATCATAATATCTTTACATAAACCTTATACTGTGGCTACATTTGAGATACTGACAGAATGTGCCTATTTTTAAATCTGAATTTTATTTTTAAATTTTTTTTCAGGAAAGTAAAAAATAAACACAGAGGCATCATGAATAAGGTAGAATGAAAAGCCATTGTACTTGGAATGCTGCAAAGAAGGGATCACTTTGATTTGGAAAGAAGCTATAATGCCAAGTAGACAGTTTATGTGTGACTGAGTAAGATGCAGAATATCCCAAGGAGCCCAGTCACTAAAATTACAGATAAGAGAAAAAACTATAATAAACACGAATAAGATTTTTTAAGTCTATTGTTACAGCAAATAAATATTGTTGTCTGTCTGTGCCTTTGGCTTGGTATTTGTTTTTTCATTATTAGTAGAAAAGAGCAAGAGTGCAGTAACACCTACAAGACTAACAAAATTTGTGGAAGGGTATGAGCTTTTGTGAGTCACATTTCATTTCTTTTCGTTAAGTAATAAAGGACATCTATATTTTCCACGAGTTGTTTTGCATTTTCAGACCCTCAGCTACCAACAGTTGGTCAGTGAGCTCGCATATAATGGCCATGTGCAAGCATGGAATGAGCGAAGTGATTGAAGAAAGGAGCAGGAGAGGACTTAAACTGCTGGGCTATATACAAGATGGCAGCACCTAGCAGAAATCTAATAAACTCTTTGGGGGATAGGAAAAGCACACTATTCCAGCCACCATTCCCTTATTTCCATGTCCATTCCCGAAAAACAAATACTGAATTATGTTGTTTAAAGGAGTAAATGATGAGGTAGGACAAATGAAGCTGGATAACTTCCTGGATCTAGTTTGGAGTTCCAGGCATCCCAGAACATTGGTACTTTATACATAAGGGGATACTTCAGAGCCACATGGAGTCTGAGGTACTGAGGAGTCCACAGAAGGTATTCTAGTGGCAGTTTCTCAAACACATTGTGCTCCAAAGATAAAAGAGTAGGGCATTAATCTGCCTAGAAGAGCAGTATATAAGTGCAATTGTTGTTATTCATCCATTTTAAAAAACCTGCAGAGCTGGGAATGTTAATAGTTGAGATGCAGGCTGGGAATTACTAGGTCTCCTGGGGTTTGGGGCCTGGAATTGAAAGGTGGTGAACTTGAGACTATTTCTGCCTTGTCAGATGGAATAATTAATAAGTCTTACTCTGAGGTAAAATCTATTGAGAAGGACTGAAATAAAAATAGAATAAGAATAGAAGTGTGTGTGGGGTAGGGAGAGGTATGGTGGTAGGAGAAGAACAGGCCAGGAAAGAGGACAGAGCCATAGATATCTGTGGGCTGTGGCCCTTTCTGTTTTTAATTCCAGCCAAAGTGAGGCTGGTGATCATATCAACAACTTACTGGGCTATAAAATCTTCCTGTTAAATGCCAGGTTCCTCACAGGAAAAACAGCAGCTATCCAGAAGGCTGACTGGCATGTATCACTTAGACATGGTTGGCGGTGTGGGGTTGGGGAGGTGTTAACCTCTCTCAACTGTTTGCCCCAGGGTACTCAGTGATGCATCAGCATATGCCTTAGTTGCAGGGAAGTGGTATTGCTGTAGTCTATAAAGGACTTTGTCCCACTAACACTATGCCCTGTCCTGGACTTTTCCATTTCTGAGGCTGTGCATGTACTGTTGGAATTGTGAGACAGGATTGGAATCCTGTTGGTATACTGTCCATCCTGCTGCCTAACAGTCTCCCTGGGGGAGCAGGTCTTGGGGCTGATGTTGAGATCCCCCAGGCTGTGGGGACTTGATGCTGAGGCTGCCTTGTTGGAAGCCTCGGGATTTCATGGCTTCTATGATAGCCATGGACTTGTCTCAAGTAATAACAAGTCCAGCACATTGTCACACTCTTGATCTGGTATTCTGGTCGGAAGAAAGCTCATCTCAAAGTGGAGGAACTGTCAAGGGCAGATCATTATTTACTTGGGGTTAGGCTTACTGGAATATCAAGGCTTTGCAAAGGTGGGGTATCTATTAAAATTATCTGCCCCTGGAGCCAGATGGATCCAAATGACTAGGTGTCCTCGGTCAGGTATTAGAGGTCAGGTCAGGTAGTCCTGGAGTTACTGAGGGGCAAGGGAAATGGCTACAGAGACTGTGGAGGAAGACTCAGGATGAATGCAGTCTGATAGGGGCTCATTTTAAAGCCTATTCTGTGGTGGTGATGGCAGCAAAGAATCAATACTTTTCTGCCACTATTCTGTAGGCACAGAGTAGGTGTTACTTGGAGACCATATACCTCTCTCTCTCTCTCTGTATGTATTGGGGGTGGGGGTGGTTACCCTATGATTGTGGAGTCAGATTATTTTATGTGTCAGTCCCTGGCAGGTAGATCCCCCAAGTTCTCCAGCGCAACCACACTGGTGTATTGGTTGAAGAAACTTTATTAGAGATCCATCAAGTTCAAGGTGCCCAGACAACTGTGTTGGCAGAAGTAACGTGAATGGGGTTGGTAGTATTAGTTATAGGGAAGATTCCCGCCCTCAGGACAGTGACCGTTAAAGTTCTGGTGCGCAGGAGCCAGGGAGGGGAGAAGATAGGTTTAGGCTAGACAGAGCAAAGAATGAAATCATCTCAGTTCCCAAGGATACATCTCGAGCTGTCCGCAGCCGGCATTCAAGAACACTTGCTCAAAGTGGCAGGGAAAGAGAAAGTAAATACTTGCAAGATAACCGACTGGCTTAGCATCAATAAGAAACTTCCCATGCTCTCAGAGGATCAGCACATAAGACAGAATACATTCATGGCAGATATGCAGGCAGGCATATATGACAATTTGCTAGTTTCAGAATTCAAGAAGCTATTTCCCTTGCTAATATTTGTTTGGTGCAAAATTTGACTGTTGACAGAAAATGGTCTTGATATTGAGATTAAAAGAAACATGACTAAATATTTACTTATAGATGTGTTGGGACTCAGAAGATGAGTTTTTGCCCTTTGTAATTAACCTCAAAAGGAGAATGGTTTGCTCTGTTTAATATGTTAGATATTGTCCTAAAATCATAGAAGACTTGAAGGGATTTGTCTCTTTTGTTGTTACAAACTCTGACCGTTCTTAGATGGCCAGAATCTGAAATGGTCTTAGTGCTTCAGGATTGTTGACGTTCTGTGGAATCGTCTTGCAAGAGGATGCTTCCCTTTACATTTTAATGGATTTTAGCTGACCATGGGCTTCTTTGTGAGACTCAGTGCTGTTTCTCCCTTTTGGCATCTGTACTCTGGGTCTGAAAGTGAGACGTGGGTGCCCTTTTGCTGCCCCTTTTTCTGTGGTTTCGCCTGAGGCCTTAGATGCCTATAGCGAGCGGAACTGTTCCAGGTTGTCCTGGCTCATTGGGTCCAAGAAGTAGTTAATGCCTTCTTGAGATAGGGGGTGGTTGCCCCAGTCTTGAAGCAAACTATGGTGCGTCCATTACTAAAGGAACCTAACTTGGACCTAGGAGATTTCAGTCATGATTGACCAATCTTGATATCCTGAGAAAGGTGATTGGAAAAGAAGTTTCAGAACGTGCTGCTTGTCCCCTTGACCTCTGGCCTCTGGGGTCCTGAAAGGTTCAGTCTTGTCCCGCATTCTTTTTAACATCCACATGAAACTGTTGGGTGAGGTCATCCAGAAATTTGGACTGGGTTGTCACCAATATGCAGATGACACTCTGATGTGTCTTGTGCTTCCAGCAGTGCCTGAACTGGTGCCTGGAGACAGTTTTGAGTGTATGTGGGATAATAAACTGACGCTTAATCCTGATGAGACAGAAGCACTACTGGTCAGCGGAAGTACTGACCTAGGGTTCTCGATGGGATTTTATTGCCCTTGAAGGAACATATCTGTACCTTCAGGGTGTTTTTGGACCCAGGCCTACTGCTGGATAAGTAGTTGGTAGCTGTAGTGAGGTGTTTTTTACCAGGTTGGCTGGTTAACTAGTTGTAGCCTTTCTTGGATAGGAAAGATCTAGCCACTGTAGTGCATGCCCTGCATACATTCAGATTGAATTATTGCAATGTACTTTACATGAGGCTGCCCTTGAAAAGTGTTCAGCAGTTCTAGTCAGTACATAATGCTGAAGCCAAGGTATTGACTGGAGTGGGGCCGTTTCCACACGGCTCCCCGCTGCTCGTAACAACCTGGAATATTGCGAAAAAAATGTGGAAGATCATATTTTCTCGCGCGAGATTTGCGCGACGTCACGTTTGAGATACTGACAAAATGTACCTGTTTTTAATTCTGAATTTTATTTTTAAATTTTTTTTCAGGAAAGTAAAAAATAACCAAATAAACACAGAGGCATCATGAATAAGGTAGAATGAAAAGCCGTTGTACTTGGAATGCTGCAAAGAAGGGATCACTTTGATTTGGAAAGAAACAAATCTTGCATGAGAAAACACGATCTTCCGCGTTTTTTTCGCAATATTCCAGGTTGTTACGAGCAGCGGGGAGCCGTGTGGAAACGGCCCAGGTCATAGGGACCATACCACTCCAGACTTGGCCTGCCTACACTGGGTCCCAATTTATTTCCAGGCTCAATTCAAATCTTTAAAGCCCTATATGGTTTGGGACCAGCATACTTTACAGATCACCTACTCCTGTATGAATCTACCTGACTGCTATGGCCATCTTCTGAGTCCCTGCTTCGAGTGCCTTTGCCTTCTGAGATTAGATGGATGGCAACCCAGAAGAGGGCCTTCTCGGTTGTGGCACCAAAACTCTGGAACTTTCTCCCTAGACAGACTCTCTTGTCCCCTTCTATTGTGGTCTTCTGCCAGTGGCTGAAGATTTCTTTCATCCGGCATTCTCTCAATGAGTCCTTCCTGCCCTCAATTTTAATTGCTTTTTCTGTGTTTTTCTATATATATTTTAGGTTTGGTTTTAACTGTTTTTTTAAAAAAATATGTTTTCATAATACTCTCTTTTTAATTGTTATGTGCGTTGATAGCCCTGATTGGGCAGTAAGGAAGAACATAATTTTTGTTAATAGTAATACTAATAGTAAATGGACACTCATTCATTTGTATGCAACAGTTTGCCACTTGTTTTGTCTATCTGTCCAGCCCACTTTTTTTTCTTACATAGTTTAGTGCAGGACAGCTAAGTCTTCTAAGAAAATAACCCATTTTATTTCATTTGGCTTATTCCTAGGAAAGTGTTCTTAGGAATATAGCCTTAGTGTCTTACCTAGTTATCAAAAAAGGTACTTTGCCATAAGGATGCTTTTATATATGAATGAATTGTAGCATTTAGGAATTCAGATTTTCAGAAGATGAATAACCGACTACCTTGCTGTACTGCAGAATCCTGTACTTATATCCTGCCGTTCTTTTTCAAAATAATAACTCGAAGTGGCTAATAAATACAGATGGTTAAAAACGGGCCAGAAGAATATGCCTTGCCATGTTTCCTTCCATCTTTCAAGAAAGAACAAAGCAGGTGATGGAAAGAGCCTATTTTTTTCTCCCCATCTTCCTGCAGAATGGCTGGCCCTTGATGGAGTCTAGGGTTGCCAGGTCCCTCTTTCTTCCCAGTGGGAGGGTTGGGACCTGACACTTACCTTTTGCCTCCCAGGTTTGAATTGTCACACACACGCAAAACACGTGCTCTGGCCGCAATGCACTCTGGCTGAGTGCGCGGTGCCATCACTTCTGTAAGTTACGTCGTCATGCTGGCTGTGGTAGAGCTCCTGTTCTCTGCATGGCTCAGATTCAGCCGGTTTGGGGCCTAAATTGGCCCCAAACGGACAGTGGGGATGCTCCAGTGGCCAGTGCGATGGGTGGGAGCATGCGCACGGCATGTGCTCCTGAGGTGCTTGCCAATGGCAGGCAAGCTCCAGGAATCCCCCCCCCCCGATCGCTGGGTGAGTGGTGGACAAGGGGGCAAATATCTTGGACGTTTGCCCACCACCGATGGGCACCTGGGAATTCTAATGGAGTCTGAGGGGCCAGGGGTGGCAGTTGGCTTAGACCAGCTGGTTTTTTCCATTATGTGTGGAAGGAAGAATGGTTTTAAGGATCTAAAACATCAGCATCATCTAAAGATAAACTAAGCTTTTGAGAGCCAGAGGCAGCCTTCAAGCCAAACCTTTACCAGTTACTGTTCTTGATCTTGTTATTTAACTGTCTGCCTTTCTCACTGGGATCCAAGGTGAATTACAAATATGATGAACACTTCCTAGTCTGTCACAAGGTAAGATAACATTTGAATCTAACAGCAATAATAAGACAAAATACAGTTGGGCTGGGATTGTAGATCAGGACTCGGAGTAATATGAGCAAATATATCTGTTTAAGGCAACAAAGAACAACTTTATCTGTAATAAAAGTCACCTCCTGAGCTGAACAGTTGCACTACAGCTTTGCTCCTTTTTCCATAAGGACAATTCTGTTTTGCACATTTTGCGAAATGATAGAAGCCACAGGCAGATCATTCAGCAATGTAGCAGCCATCACAGAGAATCTGTGTGAATAGGCAGTTGCTGATTTTACCTGTCTGCAGCATGGCACCTTCAGAAGGCTTTGCTTAGATCAGGGGTCCCTGACCTTTTAAAGCTGGCAGGCACCTTTGGATTTCTGACTCACCATGGTAGGTGCAACCACAAAATGGCTGCCATAGAAAGTGGAGCCAGCCACAAAATGGCTTCTGCAGTTTACCTTCATTCACACAGTGAAGATCCTTATGCTATGTTGGCAGCTGCCACCAAAGCAATATTTTAAAAGATCAACACAAGCAATCAGATTTCCAGACTTCTGGCTTGGGATCCATGGAGGTCTAACGCAGCTCTAAGTGCTGAGCTGTCCGTGCCACTGTTTGGAAGGCTGGAGGGGCGCAAGTTGCCCGCAGCCACCTGTTCTCAGGCGGAGAACAGGCGAGAACGCTCGAGAACCTGAGGGCGCGTTGATCTCGGGTGGGGGGGGGGTTCTACGCAACGAACTCCCACCCACCCTTGAGGTCCCACCCGAAGAAAGGTTGCCAAGATCTCTGCAGTGGCTCTGGAGTCAAATTCTGGTATAAGACCTACATGCTCAAGCCTCAGTAAAACAGCAAAGGGACTGGATTTGATTGGATTACAGAAGCAGCAACTACAACCCAAGAAAAACGTTTAAGAAGGTAAAGATCGCTATCTCTCAGTACGGGACAGATTACAAAAAGAAATAAGTGGCTAAAGTGGATTTAAGAACTGCAACAGACTAGTTACATAAGGGGCAAGATTTCAGCAAGAAAAAATTTGAAAAAGTAATTTTGTAAAGAGAAGCTAGCGGGGAAACTGGATTATTGTTTACATACCTGTGGCAGAGAAGAGATAATGGACTGTGAGAAAGTTGAAAAATCGCGAGAACTGCTGTGCAACGTAGGGGAACAGGAAGTACGTCAGAACTACAAAGAGAGTGGAGAGAAGGGCCCTTTCCTCAAACGCCGGAAGTAGGGCGACGCCATTTTGGAACAGGGCAAGTAGTTACTTCAATGAAAATGCAAGTAGGCTATCTTTGAAGAAGGTAAGGGCGAGTGCTTCAGTATAAAACCATAGAGAAATAACGCCCAACATTTTGGACACTTTAAAATAGTGTTTGACAAAAACAAACTGGAATTGGACTTTTAAAAATAATAGAAAGCATTAAAAAAGCGCCACGGATTTAAGGAAAAGGGCAGACTCGTGGGAGCGAAGCAGAGCCAGCCCCACAATGTAGAAGAAAGAGTGGCAAACTACGATGGAGAACCTGGACAAAAAAGTTTCAGAGGGAAATAAAGAGCTTAAGGAGATGCAAGAGATGGCGAAAGAACTAAAAGATTTTAAAGAGACACTTAAATCGGAAATGGCAGAACGGACAAAAGGTATGGATAAAATACAAAATGACTTACAAGTTACACAGCAGAGAGTTAATGTAGTAGAGGAAACGGTAGAAACTTTAGCAGATGCGCAAAAGACTGAAATGAGAGGAATGAGAGACAGAATGGCCGTTGCAGAATGTAAACAGATGGAAAAGCAACTAAGATTTCGTGCGATTCCAGAAGTAGAGGGAAAATCAGCCCAAGACCAGATTACAGAAATCTTGGCAGACTACCTGGGGAAAGAAGAGGAAGAAATTGCAGCTTTTTTGGACGTGTCGTACAGAATCAATTCCAGATTTGCAGCCCAGAGGAAACTCCCAAGGGACATGATTGTGCAATTTATGACTAGAAACACAAGAGAATTAATTGTGAGCAAACAGTTTCAGGATCCATTAGACGTCGATGGAAAAGTGGTGAGAATTATGAAAGAGCTGCCCAGATCGGTGCTATTCGAGCGGAAGAAATACAGAGAACTGGTACAGATGCTAAAGGAACTGAAAATTAGATATAGATGGGAAATACCAGAAGGACTGGCATTTGAGTTTGGTGGAGTAAGAAAGAGCATCAGATCTGGTCACGAGATGGAGACTTTTATTAGGGAAAATGAAAAGGACTTACCAAAAAGTACAAGAAAGTGATCATGGAGTGTAAAGTTATATCTTGGAATGTTAATGGACTAAACTCACCTTGTAAACGTAAGGCTACTTTCCACTGGCTATCAAAACAAAAATGCAATATAGTCTGTCTGCAAGAGACACATATTAGAAAACAAGATGAAAAATATTTGAAATTTATTAAATTGGGAAAAGAATTTGTTGCTGCCTCTAAAAAGAAAAAGGGGGGAGTTGTACTGTATATAAAAGATGAATTGCAGCCCAGATTAGTTTTAAAAGATGCAGAAGCCAGATATCTAGCAGTGGAAATTATTTGGAATTCTAAGAAGATATTGATGATTGGGATTTATGAACCCAATGGTGCAAAAGAAATTTTTTTTAAGGACTTGGAGAAACAACTAGATGAACTGTCCTATGATCACGTAATTTTGGCGGGTGACTTCAATGGAGTTACAAACTTGGAGGAAGACAAGCAGTCTAAAGTTGCTCACAAAAAAGAGGATTACTGCCAAAGGCGTTTTTTACGCTTAAGGAACAAGAAAGCTTAGAAGACGTGTGGAGGAGACAATACCCTAAAAACAGACAATATACATTTTACTCTGCAAGGCATTTCACACTATCAAGAATAGACATGATCTGGATTCGGTTTCGTTTTCCCGGCCATGTCGGATGCTCCTCTCCGCAGGTCCGGGGGGAAGCTCCCGAGCACCCTGACTGGGCAGCTGATCTGCGAAGATTAGCCCCCCAGACTCCCAGGTAGGGAGCGAGGGTCCTGGACGCTGTGGGAAGAGCCCCCCGAAAACCAAATTGGGGGGTAAATTGCCCGTTTGTCCCTATGGACAAACGTGTGCGGCGCCTTGAGTGCTGCTGGGCCATGGAAAACGGCAAAGAGCAGAACTAGGCGGAAGCCTGTAAGTAAGCGAATCCCTTCTGTTATTACAAGCGTACGCGAAGGAGTGGCGGGATCTGAAATTAAGAAGGCGCGTTCTTCCCCTTCGCTGAGTTTCAGAATCTGGCTGGCGGTCCCCCCCCCACCTAAAATGGCAGCGAAAAAACAAAGTCCTGCTCTGGGCAAGTCAATCTCGGCTGCCCTGCAGGGGAAGGGAGAGTCGCTCGAGGAAATGGTGCGGAGGGCGGTTACCGAAGCCATAAAACCCTTTGTTGACAAGCTGAACGAAACAGATCAAAGGGTGGGCTTAATTGAGAGCGAAGTGAAAACCATCAAAGAAGCAGCGGGGGGGGGGGCAGAGAAGTCTGCTCGGGAAAGTGCGTCACTTGTGAAGGCTATGAATAAAGAGTTAAAGCTGGTAGAGAACCAGCTGATCGGGCTACAAGTGGAATGAACACAGACAATTTTGCGCCTCCAGAACGTGAAAGAGGAGGAAAATGAGGATTTATGGGGTCTGGTCTCGGAATTATTGGCGACACCCGCGAAGGCAACTAAAGAAGAGGTTAAAAGCGCCATTTTGGAAGTCCGCCGGGCTTCTTCAAAATATGCAATGAAGCGTCAGCTGCCTCGCGAGATCATCATCGATTTCTCATCTAAAAGGATCCAAGACACTATCCTATATAATTCATATAATGCGGATCTGGACTTTTTGGGTAATAAAGTTAAGATATTGAAAGACGTCCCATTTTTAGTTCGGAAAAGACGTTTTAAATATAAAAAGTTTGCAGCTCTTCTGAGGGAACGTGGAATAAAGTACAAATGGCTTTTTCCGGAAGGAATCTGGTTCAGTTACAAAGATCAAGCTTACAAGATATTATCAGAAGATCAACTAAGGGATTTTGAGGACAAAAATTCGGAATTTCAGTGCACCAAGCAAGAAGAAAAGGAGAAGTCTGAGGGGGGGGGGAGGAAATAAGCACTGCAGCTGCAGTTGCTCAGAGAGAATTGCGTCTGGGACCCAGGAGGGGGAGGAAAACTTAAATCTAATTTGAATTTGAATTGTAATTCGCATTTTGTAAGGTCAACCACTCCATCAATACTATACAAAGTTTTTTTAATAATGGCAGTATGAAGGGAAAGCATTCTGTGTAATGTAGTTGTTATATGTTGTTGCTGGTTTTTTATTTTTTTTCCTTCCCTTCCCTTGTTTCCCCTTTCTTTCCTACGTATTGTTAGTTAATGTAGTTAATTAAAAGAATAAAAATCTTATATATATATAAAAAAAGAATAGACATGATCTGGGCCTCTAAAGAACTGGCACTATGGACTAGAGATGTGGAGATAATGCCAAAGGTAGGCTCAGATCACAATCCAATTACGTGGAGGTTTGGGAAAAACAATAAAAGAAAAGGATGGAGAATAAATGAGGACTTGTTACAAATAGAAGAAAATATCGCGTTGCTGCGAAGGGAGACCAAATTTTTTATACAATATAATCTGAACAAAGAAGTGCCGACTAATAAAGTACGGGATACATATAAGGCGGTGATAAGAGGCATACTAATGGACTTGAATGCAAGAAGTAGGAGGAAAAAGGAGGGAAAGAGATCTGAAATTTTGGATAAAATAAAAGCCAAAGAGGTACAACTTAAGAAAAGACCAGGGAAAAAGAAAATATACCAGGATATTAAAATTCTGCAGGAGCAATTGACGGCAATGGACAATAAAGAACTAGAGTGGAATTTAAAGAGGATGAATCAGAGGTCGTTTGAAGGTGCAAATAAGCCCGGGAAATACTTGGCGTGGCAATTAAAAAAAAGGAAGGAGAAAAAAACTATAAGTAAAATTTTAGAAGATGACAAGGTGTTTATGGACCAAGTGGCCATTAGTAGATCCTTCTTCAAGTTTTATGCAAAATTGTATCAAAAAAAAGAAGTGAGTAAAGAGTCAATAGCGGAATATTTAGAGAAGGTAAAAATCCCGACAATTTCTGAAAAATGGAAAGAGAAACTAAATAAGGAAGTGACGGAAGAAGAAATAAAGGAAGCTATACAATCAACGAAAATAGGAAAGGCGCCAGGACCAGATGGACTAACGGCAAAGTTCTACAAAGTAATGGCTAATGAACTGGCGCTCTTCCTGAAAGAGGCAATGAATGGAATGATGCAAGATCAAAGGATTCCTGATTCATGGAATGAAGCCAACATATCGCTGATTCTGAAGGAAGGTCAAGATTTGACCAATGTTAAAAATTATAGACCAATCTCGCTGTTGAATAATGATTATAAAATATTTGCAAAGGTGTTGGCAGAGAGGTTGAAAGGATGGATGTCAGAATTCATTGCTGAAGAGCAGGCGGGATTCTTACCTAACAGACAAATTAAAGACAATCTGAGGACAGTAATAAACGCAATTGAATATTATGACAAGCATTGTGATAGAGAGGTTGGTTTTTTCTTCGTAGATGCGGGAAAAGCATTTGACAATCTGAACTGGGACTTTATGTTTGCTACCATGGAAAAGTTGCAAATGGGAGAAAAGTTCATACAAGCTGTTAAGGAAATTTATAGAGACCAAAGTGCAGCAATTATAGTGAATGAGGACTTGACTAAAAAACTGAAAATCAGCAAAGGAACTAGGCAGGGTTGCCCTTTGTCTCCATTGTTGTTTATTTTGATTTTGGAAATACTGATGATTCAAATACGTGAGGATGATACAATTCGAGGTATGAAAATAAAAGAGTTTTCCTACAAGGTCAGAGCTTTTGCGGATGATATAATGTTAATAGTAGAGGATCCAATTTAAAATATGCCAAAGGTAATAGAGAAAATAAAACTGTTCGGAGATTTGGCTGGATTTTATGTGAATAAAAAGAAGTCAAAGATTTTATGTAAGAATATGACTAAACAGAAGCAGCAAGAGCTAATGGAGATAACAGACTGTGAGGTAACTAATAAAGTAAAATACCTTGGTATCGAACTGACTGCAAAAAATATAGACTTGTTCAAAAATAACTATGAGAAACTGTGGATACAAATAGAGAGAGACTTAATAAAATGGAACAAACTGAATTTATCATGGCTGGGAAGAATAGCAGCAGTAAAAATGAATGTCCTACCATGTGTGATGTTCTTGTTGCAAACTATTCCAATTATCCGAGACTCCAAACAATTTGATAAATGGCAAAGGAAAATCTCAGACTTTGTGTGGGCAGGCAAGAAACCACGAGTGAAAATGAAGGTCTTACAAGATGCGAAGGAAAGAGGCGGCTTGCAACTGCCCAACATAAGACTGTATCATGAGGCAGTATGTCTTGTATGGCTGAAAGATTGGATAACGTTAAAAAACCGCAAGTTGCTGGCCCTGGAGGGACACAAAAAAAATTTGGATGGCATGCATACATGTGGTATGATAAAGTAAAAGCATCACTATATTTGGAGAAGCCTCTTCACGGTCTGGAAGAAATACAAGGTATATATGGAAGATGGAATTCCTTCATGGGTGGTTCCGTATGAAGTAATAGATCCGAGAACTGTGGATAACGAACAGCAATGCTTAACATACAAGGAGATCACACAAATACAATATTTAAAGCTGAGAATAAAGACAGAAGAAGAATTGTCTCCTTGTTATGGATGGTTCCAGTACAGACAGATCAGAGATCTTTATAATGCGGACTGCCTGAGAGGAGGTATAAGACTGGAAAATTCGGAACTAGAGGAAGTGATACTACAAGAAGGCAAGAAGGAAATATCTAAGATCTATAAATTACTTCTAAAATGGTTTACGGCGGACGAAACAGTAAAAGTCCAGATGGTGAAGTGGACAATAAATTTTCATAAGGAAATAACAATGGAGGCATGGGAGTACCTATGGAAAAATACAGTGAAGATTTCAACTTGTACGAATATTAAAGAGAATGTGTACAAAATGATTTACAGATGGTATTTAACACCAAAGAAAATTGTGCTAGGAAGTACTAATATGTCAGACAAATGCTGGAAATGCAAAAAACATGAAGGATCACTATATCATATGTGGTGGACATGTGAAGTAGCTAAGCAGTACTGGGGAGAAATAATCGAAGTAATTAATGAGATTTTACAAATACAAATAAATAAGAACCCAGAACTGTTGCTACTGAACTTGGGAATGGAGACTGTTCCAATGCAGTATAGAACATTGTTATTTTATATGACTGCAGCAGAAAGACTTTTGTACGCGCAGAAATGGAAGACACAAGAAATACCAACTGTAGAAGACTGGATTTATAAATTGCTGTACATGGCGGAAATGGACAAAATGACAAGGAAACTCAAAGATCTTGACCTAGGGCAATATATTGTTGATTGGGGGAAATTGAAACCATTTTTGGGGAAAAAATGGGATGTAAAATGAGAACTGTGGCAGTTTGAGAATTTTTAAAGAACAATGTTGGAAAGGGGAGAGAGAAGGGATCTTACCATTTAGGGGGAATGTAATTACAATCTAAGCTAGCACAATATTTAGGGGAACTTTACATAGAATATATGGGATAATGAGAATGGTTAAATAGATATATTATTACTATATATGTATATTATTACTACTATATATCATAGGTATGTTATATATACAATATAAAATGATGGGTTAGTGGATCAGATTTAATACAATATCAGGTTGCTGTGTTATACTATGTTGTGTGCTGTGTTACATTGGTGGCATAGCATACAATATATGTTTTATAATATATACTATATTGATAGTATATTTGACGGAGTATATGTTTAAAAGAAATAGAACATGTTTAAAGTAAGAGACACTGTGATCCCTGCTATATACTATACTATATGGTTATGCTTTATTGACACGATATATATCATATGGATAGTATGCTTGATAGAGTCTATGTAAAAGAATCAGAATGTGCTTAGAGTAAGAGATATTATGATTTATAGAGGGTAGGAAAATGTAAATGAGATAGATTTAAGCGACAAGAAGGGTTAAGGGTTGGAAAGCTGTTGGAAGTCAATAGGGAGGGGGGAGGAAAAGGGTGGGGGATAGAGGGGGGAAATGGGACTATATGTGTTAAATTTGAAAATTCTTTTCTTTTTTCCACTCACCAATAAAATTTTATTAAAAAAAACAACAAGCAATCAGATTTCCAGTGGCAAATCAGAAGCCTTTCTGGGCAGTAGCTCCACCTGGCCCCACGTTCATTTTATAAACTCTTGGCAAGTGCTTGGGAAAGTGTTGGCAAGTGCCAGAAATTCTAAAACACCTCTGTTTTAGAACATTCCAGCTGAGGTAATCAAATGCCTTGACTGTATCTAACAAAAGGATTGCTAAGTATTATTTTGAAAACTGTACCCTGTGTGTGCATAGAGTGGATGTTATCTGTTGTCATCCCCAATAAATAGGATTCCCATGTGCCTGCAGGTGGGGAACAAACTTCTGGCGATTTGTTCTTTTGCCCACAAATCACTGGTGATCAGTGGGGGTGGCAAACTGCCCAGCAATTGTAACCAGCAGGCAATCCGGGCAAATGTGTGGTGCACACTCTCTTGGCCGAGCATGACAGTGTCACCTGAAGTGGTGTCATTGTGTTGGCCGGTGGGAGTGCTCGGCACTTCTGCAGGCAGTGCAGTTACATCACTTCAGGAAGTGATATCATTGCACTTCAACTGGGAACGTGCGTGCGAAGGAGAAGCCCAGTAACTACCGCCCCCACCCCCCCAGTTACAAGGGAGACTTGGCAACACTGCTTTTAAAGCCTGCTTGATCATATATATGTACACAGGAAACTATTGTGCTATGGCTTCAAAATTTCTAGAAATTTTACATCTTTATTTGTAAGATGTAAAATTTTGGAAATTTTGAAATCACGGGAACAATTCAATTCCCCCTGGGGGTGGTGATGGTGGTGGAAATTTTGAGAAAATCTGGAATATATTCAATACTTACCTTGCTATCAAACCTAAACTTTTACTGATTTAACAGCATAAAACACATTATTAAAAACTTAATTTAAAAGTATGTCTTTTTTTCCATTAAAATTGCAAGTGTACTTATTTTGTGCCCACTTTTCTCTCCAATGAAGAGACCCAAAGTGCCTTCAACATTCTCCTCTTCTCCATTTTATTTTCACAAGAATATTGTGAGGTAGGTTAGGCTGAGAAAGTTTGATGGCTCAGGGTTAGCCAGCAAGCTTCCATGACAGAGCAGGGATTTGAACCTGCGTTTCCCAGATCCTAATCCAAGACTGTAACCACTACACTACTTGAGAAAGGTTGCAAACTCCTGTACCTTATCCTACCATAGCTCCTGTATCTTTATTGTTTGTCATTTGAAATACATTCTATAATAAACATGAGAAAGTGTATTATTTGACTGAAAAACTCTCATAAAGTCAAAATATGTAAGACTACCGTTATAATTGGATATTATAACACTGAAAACTCTGACCTCTTCTATAATGTATTATCATTAGAGCATGTTAATTGCAGTAATTGATAGTATAAGTCTACAGTGGGAATTGTCATCTGATGCTGTAGATTTTCACATTAAAATTTCACATTAAAAAGTTTCACATAAAAAGATTCATACATTTGGAACAAAACCTCATCTTTCGTTTCAAAGAGGGAGGGGGAAAATCATATTATTTTTTGGTGTTCTGCCAGATTTTCTAGTTGTTCCATGGAAAAATTGGAAACGTTTTTTCATACTGAACTTCAGGAATGAATAGAGTGCTTTTTAAACTTAGACTTTTCTTACTCTAAAGAAGAAAATATTTCATAGGATTTTTTTTTCACTGTTCCCGAAAGTTTCCCAATTTTTCTATTGGAAAGTTATAATACAAATCAAAGTTTTGCATTTGGGACGTAATATTAAACCTTGGACAAGTTTTTAAATATCAGTAAACAACAGTTTGAAACACCGAGACTGTGTGTTTTTCTCTCTCCTTCTGCAGGTATTTACAGCCTGGGTGTGGCTAGGGGGAGGGGTATGAGCTGAAGAGCAAGAGTTTAAGTGCTTTTGGCTCTTAGCCTTTGGATCATAGGCTGTGGCCTTGGCTAGATTGCCAACGCAGGTTGTGTTGTCTGTATTTTTACTTTTGTCTTTTGGTTGTTTTATGCTGTGGTGTATGTAAATTTGTTTGAATTTTTTTTTTTTGTAATCAGCTTTGGGTCCCCATCAGGGAGAAAGCTAGATAAAAATATACAAAATTAATGAAAATTAAAATATATTGGCCCAGAAAGTCAGAGCCTGGAATTAATGAGAGTAAAATGAAGATGAGAGACTGCAATTACGGCAACTCATTCAGAGAAAGGTGCTTTGTAAAGTATATTTTCATGGATAGCATATAAAAGGAACTGACCATAGGAGTACTTCTTACTTTTATCTGAGCTTTCTGCAGATAATAGGCATTCTGGTCATGCCAGCTGTGTATTTTAGAAGCTCCATTCACATGATTGCATATGTGAAGAGGGCAACTTGTGGATTTGTCCTGGGAGTACTGCTTCTGTTCAGGTTTCTGGTCTGTGTGAATGGAAGCTGTACTCATATGAAGAATCCATGCATTGGCCTCTTCACTCAGTACAGCAGTTGTGCAGATTAGTGCATTTCAGGAACCCATGCCCTCTTGATATGTGATGCCAGCAGGCTTCCACTTTGTATGAATGGAACACAGATGTATCATCTGAAGAGGGCTTCAGAGTCTGAGTCTTTAGACGATGAGTCAAGGATCTTCTTCGTCGTCATCATCAGGTATGGTTGCCTCTTCTAATGCTCCAGAGGAGTAAGCCGTGTTAGTCTGTAGTAGCAAAATAGTGGAGAGTCCAGTAGCACCTTTAAGACTAACCAACTTTACTGTAGCATAAACTTTCAAGAACCACAGCTCTCTGCTGTATCTGACAAAGAGAGCTGTGGTTCTTGAAAGCTTATGCTACAGTAAAGTTGGTTAGTCTTAAAGGTGCTACTGGACTCTCGTCTAATGCTGGCATCCCTTTGGTGCTTTTCGGTGTTGGTCTTGGCATCTTGACGTTGGACTGGTTTAATGAACTTCATCTGTGCCAGTAGTTCTTCATTGGAGTCCAGATGGCCTGCTGGAGCGATCTGTCCTACAGCATGTAGTTGCTGGTACCATATGATCTGCTCTGTGTTGCTCTCCGCTTGCCAGGCTTCATGTTTGCTCTCTGCTTGCGAGATCTCTTGGTGGTTTTTTCTGCTAAAAATAGCCTCTAAGGTTTTTGACTGTAGATGCCATGCCCCAGTATTAAGCTACATTAAGAGCAGCAGGAAAAATTTAGATACATCTGAATCTGATTTTCCATCAAGCACAGAGCATTAACACCCTTTTCTGCCCCTTCTCAGAGCCAAACTACACGAGACAAATTACACACCTATGGCACGTGAATGCACTTGCACGTATCTCCCCATTGCTTTCCTGTCCACTCGCACACCGCAGTCACACTGCACTCGATCCCCATGCTCGGACTGGCATGGGTTTCTTCCCCATTCCTTCCAGACAAAGGATGGTATCCCATGATGCACCTTCCCTTTGTGCATGCTCAAACCTTCCTCTAGCTTTTCTGAGAGGAAGGCTTGTTTACTCAATTGGACGTATCAGAGGGAAAAAACCCGCCAGATTTCCTGGCCAGCCAGGAAGGGAGGGGCATCTGTGCAAAGGGGGAGCGGTGGCAGCATTTCTTGCTGTCAGCCAGAATAAACTCTTTCCTGCCTGTTTGCCCCCAACTACCTCCAATCTCTATTAGTTCCTATGGGGGAACCTATGGGGGGTATTCAGGGGCATGGGGGTGACATTTTGCAAAATAAATGTACAAAATTTTCAGGGGACCTACTACTAACTGTCCTCTAAAGATCCTCCAAGATTCAGGAAGATTGGATCTTGGGGAGCCATTTTATCCCCCCCCCCAAAGAAGGTACCTTTAGCCACCCCATTTGTTCCTGTTGCGGGTAAAAACTGACAGCAACTGCAGAAATACATATATCAAGGTTCCCCAGGGTCCAGTCTCCCTGAAGCTTGGGTAGGGGTCTTTAGAGGACAGTTAGCAGTAGGTTCCCTGAAAATTCTGTGGATTTTGAACCTTGGGGAGCCATTTTATGGCCCTCCAAAGAAGGTGCCCCAGCTACCCCATTTGTACCTATTGTGGGTTCCTGCTGACAGCCACTGTAGAAACACATAGATCACGGCTTCCTCAGGGTCCAGTCTCCATGAAATTTGGGGAGAAGGTCTTTATTTTTTTTTTTTTTGAAAAGTTTTTTATTGGGTTAGAACATTATTATTTTTACATTACAATCAATTTTCCCCTAATTTTTCGTTTCTAACCCCCTCCCTTTCCCCCCTTTTGTTGACTTCCAACAGCTTTCCCACCCTCTGTCCCTTTTCCCTTACTTCTATTAAATTCCTCTATCTAAAACAGATATACATTCTCCATTATATTAAGCAGTACATCTTTAACTCCTTTACTTATTATACACCCAAACTATACGTCTTTAGATAAACAATTTATCCCATTTTCCAGTTTTGAATATTTCTATATAAACCTATATATCATAAACCATAAAAATTTCCCACATTTAAATCAAACAATTTGATTTGTTCTCTATGTATTACTCATTTCATCTTTTTATGGTAATTCTATATAACTCCTCAAATACTCAATCAATTTAACTCTTCTGTACATTCAGTTTGGTGCATATAAATCTTGTCAAAGAAAGAAAATATTGTTAATTACTCAATCCTCATATTTAAACCTTATCATTAATTATTCTCTATCAGTTAACCTATACATATCTATATATATCTCAATCAATTAATCTAACTGCTTATGAATTCACATTTCTCTTCCTCCCCCGGTAAAGTCACCCCTCTCTTTTATACTTTTATTATACTTCAGTAGTTCTCAAACTGCCACAGTTTTCCTCCCACCTCCCATTTCTTCTCCAGATATTGTTTCAGCTTCTCCCAGTCTGTGTTAAACTGCCCTGAGTCCAGATCTCTCAGTTTTCTTGTCATCTTGTCCATTTCAGCCATATACAGCAATTTGTAGATCCAATCTTCAATAGTTGGCACTTCTTGTACTTTCCATTTTTGCGCATACAAAAGTCTAGCTGCTGCAGTCATATAAAAAATCAACGTCCTATGATGGGCTGGAATTCCCTCCATTCCCAAGTTTAGCAGCAGGAGTTCTGGGTTCTTATTTATTTGAAACTGTAAAATTTCACTCATTTCTCTTATTATTTCCCCCCAGAACTGCCTAGCTACCGCACACGACCACCACATATGATAGAGGGAGCCCTCATGTTTCTTACATTTCCAGCATTTATTAGAAGTATTCAAGTTCCCTAGCGCAATCTTCTTTGGTGTCATGTACCAACGATAGATCATTTTGAAAATGTTCTCTTTAATATTGATACATGTCGTTGTCTTCATTGTAGTTTTCCACAAGTATTCCCATGCCTCCATTGTTATTTCTTTATTGAAATTTATAGCCCATTTCACCATCTGTGTTTTAACTATCTCATCCTCAGTATACCATTTCAACAGTACTTGGTATACCTTGGATATTCTTTTCTTGTCTTCTTTAAGAAGGGTCTGCTCTAGTTCCGAGTTCTCTGTTCGTATGCCCCCTTTTGCAGAGTCCGAATTGTATAAATCTCTAATCTGTCTGTACTGGAACCAATCGTAGTTAGGTGATAGTTCCTCTTGCGTCTTTATTCTAAGTTTAGATACTTCAATTTTAGTTATTTCTTTGTATGTTAAACATTGTTGTTCATTATCAACAGCTCTCGGATCTATCACCTCGTATGGAACCACCCACAAGGGGGTTCCTTCTTGTAAGTAAATTCTGTACTTCTTCCAGATTGTATATAAACTTCTCCTTACAAAATAATGTAGGAACATCGAGTTGACCTTTACTTTGTCGTGCCATAGGTATGCGTGCCATCCAAAAAATTTTTTATATCCCTCTAGGGCTAATAGTTTCTTATTCTTTAATGTCATCCACTCTTTGGGGGAGAAGGTCTTTAGAGGACAGTTTGGAGTAGGTTCCAAGCAAATTCTATGGATTTTGCTTGCAAAATGCCATTCAAGCTCCCAGTTTTCCCTCTAGGGAATAATGGAGATTGGAGGTGGCTGGGGGCATCTTCTTTAGAGGCCCATAAAATGGATCCCTGAAGTCCAGTCTTCATGAAACTTGGGGGTCTTTAGATAACAGTTAGGAGTAAGCCCCCAGCAAATTTTGTAAAATTTGGTCCTAAAATGCCCCCCCCAATCCCCAGAAAGCCCTGAACCACATTTCCCATTGGAAACAATGGCTAAATCTTACTCAATTTGCTCTGTATTGCCAAGGTGAACTGGAGAATGAGTACCCCCACCCCCTGTCCGTTTCAGATTCATGTATCCGGCATGTTTCAGAACTTTTGCTCAGATGCTTAATTGTTTTGCCACGATCTTTCTTCCCACCTCCTCCTTATCCTGACTAAAGATGCTGCATGGAGAGGAAGAGAAAGAAGTTAAGGGAGAAGGAAGTTAAGGGAGCAGGAAGAAGTAGTAGGGAGGCGACAGAGTCAACTAGAAAATGGAGAATTTAAAAGCAAAACAGTTTGGGTGTAAGCCAGATCTAAGGGCAGAAAGAGGGGAGAGGGAAGCAGAAGCCACCCAAAATCAATTGTCTGCAATAGTGACTTGCTGATTATGACCATGAATACTTGCAACTACGACTACACCAGTTACCCGACACATGCATGGACCAAGGCTAAAGGACACACACATGTTCACCAGGGGTAAAATGGACATGAGCAGGTAGGAAGGGACACGATTCTAGACACTTGCATAGCCCTGTGTAATTTGTCTTGTCTAGTTCAGCTTTCATGCTATTAATGGCAGGTAGTTTTGTTGCTAGGTAACCTGGGCTTAAATAGTTGTGGTGTTCGATGGTTTTCTTCTGTTGCTGTTTTTCACCTTGTGAACTCCTTCAAGTTTGCATTGAGTGGAGAAAAGTGGGTTAAAAGTGTCAAGATAAGTAAATATAATTGTAAATAAAATCTGAGGATTATAAGGTTGGATTCTGTAGGAAGAGCTGAAAAGTCAAGGAGTCATTCCTGTCTAAATGATGTTTTTTTTCTCCCTGGAAAATATTTCTGTCACACTTTTATTTATTGGGTGCTGTGCAGTAAGTGTTGTAGGTTACTGAGATTTTTTTAAAAATTGTTTTGGGAGTGAGGTTGGTTTTACATTGGATATGCTTTCTTTTTTTGTTCTATTCTGTTTTGCTTTTTGCCTTCCAACCGCTTTTCTTTATTTTGGATGTTTTAGTGCATACTCCTTTTAAAACCCATGTTCTCTAGGTTTTTTACGAAAACCAGGTAGAGAAATATTTTAAGACACTATTTTCGGCAATCAAATTGCAGTGGGAGAATGTCTGGATTGCAGGTTACTAGAAAAGCATTTCTCTTAACTCTCAACCTGCTGGTGTCATCACAAAGGGATCCAATATATTCTGAGGTGGCAGAGGAATAGGGCTGCCAGGTCCCCTTACCCTCCCGATGCGGGGAGGGCAGGAGGGTAAGGGGGGGTCTTGGCACTTGCCTTTTCTTCTGTCTTTGTGCACACCCTTTGCATTGGCTCCTGGGGCAGTGTGATGATGTCACTTCCAGGATCACTTCATCGCACAGGCCCCAGGAGCCCTGTTTGGGGCCCAAATCAGTATGGTGGGAAGTATGGGAGCGCTCCTGTGGCCTGCATGATGACGTCCTGGGAGTGATGTCATGCTGCCCTGGGAGTTCACCCAAGAGGCCTGTACCTCTGTCTTTCCCCCCTACCTGCCAGGTGAGTGGTTGCGGGGGTGAAGGGTGAGAGCAGAGGATCTGCTGCCCCCACTGGGACATAGAAGTTCTATAGAGGAATAAAGCTGGTGATGAGGTGAAATCCTCATTGAGGTCTAGCAGCTTGAGCCCAGTGTTATAGATATAGTTAGAAATACAGGAGAAGAGTTGCTGGATTTAACCAAGAAAATAACAGAAGATGCCTCTGCACACAAAAATAGGGCTAGCCCAACCCCATAGCTAGACATACCACAAAGGGAATCTAGAAGCCTAGAATAGAACAACCTTAGAGAGGGGCACGAAACAGTAACACAGTTGTGTGACCTTGTGTCAATCAGAAGAACCATCTAACCTATATCAATATATATGGTGATGTCCAGATATGTTGCTACAGTGCATGTGCATTAATTTGTTTTTGAAGGAGATCATTCAAATATAACCAAAACAATATCTAACTTTTTACCATGAAGTTTTAAACTATTTACAAGTGACAGACATTTGGAGATACTTTAATACAGCCAAAAAACTTTATACCTTTTTCTCTAACCCTCAGATGATATGATCTTTATCAACCTAGGATTGCTACTTCTGTGGACCGACATACAAATAGAACCCCAAACATTATTTGATCATTCACGTGTATCCCATTTTGGAAAATTTTAGGATAATAGGAAAGTATGATCCAAATGGAAACTCAATACTGTGTTACTGAAACAAGATTTGTTAATTAAATTTTAAAAATCAATAATTCAGAAGAAATTTCTTCACAAACTGTTTAGAACACAAGCAAAGCTTTTTTCATAAGACGTTTATTTATATAAGCTGCTGCTTGAAAAAAATAAAAGCATAACAAATTTGAGGATGGATTAATTGCAGTGATTAAATATCTAGAAACTGAACATAAAACTACTTTAAAAGAATATAAAATTCAAATAAAATAATACAGGAAGCAATTAGAACTTTATATACAAATGAAACCAGTAAGGCAATATACGTTTGTAAGCAGTTATATTTTGAACAGAAAGAAAACAGAATAAAGAAAATTAATGACTTATTATTTAGTTAAAAAGCAAAAAGATAAAAGCCAGTCCATGTGTATTTTCTGATTTGAAACAAAATTGTCCTCATTGAAGAGGAGGTAACAGAAGAGTTGAAAGAAACAGTGTTAAGCTACGCCCATCAATTTAGCCATAGCTACACTATACGTTTAGCAGCCCTAATAGTAGAGACTAGCCCAGTCTCATCAGAACTTGGAAGCTAAGCAGGGTCAGTACTTGGGGTTGTTTTGAAGAGGAAGGCAATAGCAAACCACCTCTGCTCAGCCTTGAGAACATGAGTTGCCATGAGTTGGTTGTTGTGACTTATTGATACACTTTTATCTTTACACTATACATACCATGTGTCTAATAAAAAGGCCATTTTATTCTGTTTATAATCTTGCTTACCTTCCCTGTTTCTGGGATAATTTACTTTGTTTAGGTTTTTCTTTAAGTTCTGAAATGTATAATTTTGTATAATTATACAAAAATGTATAATTTTTGCAACGGTAATGAGAGTAGGCTTTTCACTTTAGAGTGAATTAAATTAAAAGAACTGTGGCAGTGAGAGAAAAATAAGGGAAAATGTCGCTGGCCTCTGTGCTGGTACATCATTTACAGGTACAATCCAGAAGCAACAATGGGTAGCTCTAGGAATCACCAGAAACTCTATAATAAAGCCATAATTTAGCTGCAGAAGTTTTCACCTGAGTTTCTCCCAGCTCTCCTTGGAGCCAAGCACTACCAGGCCAAGTTTGTAGATAAATGGGCAACTAGCCTAATTCTGACTGTGCTCAGAACACCATGGTCTACCTTCCTGTAGCTGATGATATTGTGGCAGAAGGCATTGTGGAACAGGGGAGTAGAGACAGGAATATGTTGGCCTATGTCTAATTTAAATTTCTGTGGAAGCTGAGAACCATGTTGTTTGGTTCATTCTGAGCTCTGTAGTGCCCAGAATGCCAAATAATGCCTGTTAGGTTGTCCCATTTGAGGGGATATGCAGACCAGCAGGAGCAAGGACCCTATATAGAAGAAGCCCAAGCAGGAGAACCATTCCACATAGATTGTTCTAACTAAAATATCTGGGTCCCTTATAGACAGTTTAAATTATTTCTTTACAAAAATGTGATCCCATATGAAAAACTTTGAGCATTATCCTATATCTTTCCCTTCTGCTCCTCACCATATCCCTTCTTTTCCCCATGAAAAACCCATCATGACTCCTATACAAACTTCACTTTATATGCTTATCTCAATATTCTGGCAGCAACCCTTTACAACCAGACACTTCTAGCCTTGATTTTGTGCAGAGGCTTCTGGGTGCCAGAAAAAAGAGAGTGAAAATAACTTGTAAAAGGTTATATTCTTTGCAAGGGGAGAACTAGTCTGGAATGCAAAGGTCGCCAGGTATTAATCAAATCATTAATCAAATGGAAGCTGAAAGTCATCAGGTTAGCGAGTGGACACCTTTCAGTAACAGGACGAAATCTTAATAACTTTGTAGATTTCTGTGTGATTTCCATTGTAAAATTTGATGGAAAAAATTATTTCTGGAATCAGTAAGTATATAATATACATATGTAATTAGTGTTAAAATTAGTTGTTGAAGTGGCTGTGCTTTTTAGGCACATTTAGTTACGCATTTTTCATGTTCTAAAATAAAGATATTTAATTATTTGTATCCTGTTTTTCTATGTCAATATAAGTATTAATGTGCATCATGATATTGTCTGCGTGATAATTTGATTGCTGAAGAATGCACGTAATTAATTGCATAATATTTAAATGTCCTCCTCATCAGTCCCCAGAGGTTTATTTGTATATTTGTGTCTGCTGTTGCAACAGGTTTGATTTGATTTAGACAACGTTTAAATCACTAGTCAGGAAAATAATAGTTATCTATGTTCTTTTTGGTTAGTATAACCTTAGTTCTTCACAACTCAGAGATAGATGTAGGTTTCATTTTAGAAAGGATACATTATACATTTTAAAACAGTGATTGATTTTGAATTTTTTTCAGATTACTTTTGCAGTTATATCAGAAAATGAACAATTGTATTTATATCTTTATATATATGTATATATATAAATACGATTGTATTTATATCTGTATATATATGCAGATATTTATGAAGTCATCAAGTAATGAAGGATTTCCCCTTCCACAGGGACATCATTCCTTTTTAGAGAATATTCTTGCTGTGCTGCATTAGCACCAGATAGGCATTTTAACTGTTTTATTTAACTAAATGCAACAATGCTATGTATTTGGGTTTTCTTCTTTGACAGCAAACATATATTTTTAGAAAAATATTTGTCTCTGAATTTAGTAAAAACAATCAAGTTTTGTTTTGTTAAAATCATTTTAAGTATAATAGTTAAATGATTTTTTTTAAAAAAATCATTTGTGTCAGCCAGGTCAGCATAAGAAATGTATATATTGGCTTCTGCAGCTAAATAAATCATATTGACTTTAATTTTCCTATTTGCTTAAGCAAGAGAGCTTGTTTTTCTTTTTCAAGTTCCAAATGATTTATCTGAACTGGACTGAATTATGGCTTGGGAGTGGGACCAGACTACCTCCATATCATCCTATTTGACCACTACAGCCATCTTCAGGGGCCCTGCTTTGGGTGCCCTTGCCATTTGACGCTAGACAAATGGCAACCTGAGAAAGGGCCTTCTTGGTCATGGCACCAAAACTATCTCCTCCCCAAGGAGATTTTTTGCCTTCAGCTTTCAGCTGGGTTATGGGTCCTGGCAGCAGCCGGGCTGAATCACCCCCTGCTGGTGCTCCTGTTAGCTGCTCCAAGGGCCCCTCCCCCATCTTTTCATCTTAGATAGATTGGCAGCATTGTCTGTAACCAAGCTATATACTAGGCATTTTTTTCCACAGCTTGTTACAGCTTTTCCAGCTACTTCTTTTAAATAGTCTGCTTTGCATGCACTTCCTGATTCATGAGTTTTTCCTGTAAGGAAGATATTCTCTTCTGTTGTCACACAAGCACATATAACAGGATCATTGTGGACATTTCTCTACTCATGAAGACTCGTGTTTACAATTTTATCCTCTAGACATCTTACATGTGGCTGAGTTTCTCTTTCATGGACTAGTTTAGCCAGCAGTATGCCTGCATGGACTGCATCCTGGGCTTGATGACTCGGTCATGTTAATGGAGTGTAGCTTCTCAATCATACAGAAAGCAGAGTTCGTTGCATAAATAAACAGGGCCATTTTTCATCAGTTGTCTCTTTTTGTAATCCTCTGGTTCTTACCACAAACTTTTCTATTGTTGCTTCTGGATGATGGTTTCCCCTCCCCTTTTCGGGCAGGTGATGTGACATCCATGATGTAATTGAAACAGCCATGCCCTTCACCTTGAGTCTCACTGGTGCCGATGTTACACTCGTTAAGGCCCCAGGCCCAAACATTTCTTTTCCCCTAGGCTTTTAATTAAGTGGCTGATCTTTCAGCACTGTTTTGATAGTTTACCTTTATCTTGAAAAATATAAAACTGGTTTTAAGCCACTCAGTAGTTTATGTTTTGTTTTGTAAGCCACTTAGGGCAGATTCTCTGGTGGGGCAGCATAGAAATTTTCTAAATAAATAATTAAGAAAAACGAAATGAAAAAGTTTAACAACAGGAAGTTCTGACATGGCCCTTTCATCATCTTCAAGTTCAATACGGCTTCCTCTTGAGAAGGAACACTTTTCATTATGGTGTTTCATTCAAGCAACCAGGCCTTTCATTTCTCTGTTGCGCTATTTGCATCTTGCATGCAAGTCTGTCTTACCTACAGATAGAGGAACTTCATTAAAATGCAAGGAAGGGACCAGTAGTCATTGGGACTACATCAAATTTATTGTATTCCCACTTGCTCAAGATCTTGTGCATCCAAATTCTGGGCACTATAGTATATATGGAAGAAAATGCCAGATGTTTCACAAGATCTTGCACAAGTGGAACTATGCTAATTCTGTTTATATTTCTACTTGTGCATCACTGGATCCAACACAATGAAAGCAAGTCAGAAAGGCCTCAAGACTTTTGGAAACAGTTCTGTTTTTGTTTCTATTGCTTGCCCCTTTGTTCACACATTTATCTCTATATTTCTGCTTATCCAGATCTATTCTTCTCTCAACAGTCTGTTTGTTGAACTTCTTGAAACTTTGCACTTTTGAGAGAGAGGTAAAGGATCGATCCTGTATACACAAATTTTCAGAGGCAGTATGATTGAGGCTTGTTATTTCATTCTTTTCCCTGTATACATCTATATATCTTATTTATTATAAAATATTTATACTTTCTCTGGAGCCTCAAATCAGAGCAAAACTAAGCATCTCTGATATTATCTTTTTACTTTATTTATAATCTGCCTTTCTTACTGAGACTCAAGGCAAATTGCTCAATGCAAATCAATGCAATCAATAGGATGTGACATCTAGTAAGCATTGTAATTGGACTAGTATTACAGAAAAAATATATTCAAGATTGAGCACTGAGAGAGACCTACTGGGTAGATGGAACAATTCACTTGAACAATTTATACAGAAGTCTCTGGAGTCCCATAAGCATGGATCACTAATCCTCAGGGTGGATAAAAATCAGTGATTAAAAAAAAATTGGATTTTTTCTATTTAAATCGGATTTTTTAAATTTCAATTGGATTTTTTTAATAAAATGTTTTTTGAGGAAAAATTTATCTAAAGATAGTTTTCTATTTAAAATACACTATAGTCCAAAGGTTATCATCATGAATAGGGGTGTGCAAGCCAAAAATTTTCGGCTATAGCCGAAAGTAGAAAGCCGAAAGAAGATTCTCTATCGTTAAAGCCGAAAGCCGAAACAAGAATCTCTTTCGGCTTTCGACTTTCGGGATTCTTTCGGCATTATTTCAGCATTCTTTCGGCTTTTTTCTATGGGAAAATGCCTCCGTCTTCCAGGACGCCTGGAGGAGGCATTTTCCCACCGAATAAGCCCAAAATTGGTGGGGACCTTCCTCTAACCCTTCTCTAACAACCACCCAAGTTTCAGACAGATTGAACTTTGGGGGGCCATGTTATGGCCCCCCAAAGCAGGTCCCCCATCCTCCCATAAGAAAGCGAAGGAGCAGCATATTGTTAGCATGCTGCTGCTCATCTTTCTTCATTATTTCCTATGGGGAAAAAATGAAGAGGCAGGCTTCCTTTGCCAGGGGTGGCATTTTGCATGCAAAATGCCCCCTTACCCTCAGAGGCCCTTCTCCCACCCCTCCTCCCACCCCCCACCAAGGCTCAGCCTGATCCCACTTGGGGGGGCCATTTCATGGCCTCCCCAAGTAGGTGCTCTAATCTCTACCACTGACAGCTGGGGGAGGCTTGTGTTGCCAGGGGTGGCATTTTGCATGCAAAATGCCCCCCAACCCTCTGGTGCCCTTCTCCCACCCCTCCTCCCACCCCCCACCAAGGCTCAGCCTGCTCCCACTTGGGGGGGCCATTTCATGGCCTCCCCAAGTAGGTGCTCTAATCTCTACCACTGACAGCTGGGGGAGGCTTGTGTTGCCAGGGGTGGCATTTTGCATGCAAAATGCCCCCCAACCCTCTGGGGCCCTTCTCCCACCCCTCCTCCCACCCCCCACCAAGGCTCAGCCTGCTCCCACTTGGGGGGGGCATTTCATGGCCTCCCCAAGTAGGTCCTCTTAGCCCCTAAAGTCCACCCCTTACAGCCCCACACAAACCCAATTCCCCCCCAGCTGCCACACACAGACCCAAATCCCCACATTAGCCCCTCACAGACCCAAATCCACCCCCACCTGCCCCACACCCATAACCCCAGGAACAGGCTGGCAAAGGCCAGCCCTCTCCCTTTGTTCCCTATGCTGGGAACTTCTAAACTCTCTTTCCCTGGGCAATTCTGCACAGCCCAGGGGTGCCACAATGGTGGGCACACTTCTGAGTGCCAGCTGGTCCCTGTGAAAGAGCACCTGAACCACAGACACCCTCCCTCAAATTCCCCCGCCACCTACAGAGATGGCTGGCCAGCCAGCCCCATTGTTCCCTATGATGGGAACCAACTGCACAACAAAGAATAAAACAAGAACAACACAAAATAAAGTTTTAAATTTTTTTTCTCCCTTCCAAAGTACAAGTAGGCAAAGCATTATGACACATTACACCAGCAGTTCCCCACACAGAAAAATAACACAACTCACTTAACATCAGAGAATCACAAAGCACGATTCCTGTCAAAAACACTTTATTTCTTGAACAGCTTTAGGTTACACAGCAGGGGGGATCACCAAAGGGCATGGCAGCACTATCTTACACAAAAATAACACAACTCACTTAACATCAGAGAATCACAAAAGCACAATTCCTGTCAAAAACACTTTATTTCTTGAACAGCTTTAGGCTACACAGCAGGGGGGGAACACCAAAGGGCATGGAAGCAGTATCTTACACAAAAATAACACAACTCACTTCACATCAGAGAATCACACAAACACAATTGCTGTCAAAAACGGTGAAGTGGGTTGTATTATTTTTTGTAGTACATTGCTATCATGCCCTGTTGTGCCCTCCTACTGTGTAACCTAAAGCTGTTCAAGAAATAAAGTGTTTTTGCCAGGAATTGTGTTTTTGTGATTCTCTGATGTTAAGTGAGTTGTGTTATTTTTGTGTAAGATAGTGCTGCCATGCCCTTTGGTGTTCCCCCCTGCTGTGTAACCTAAAGCTGTTCAAGAAATAAAGTGTTTTTGACAGGAATTGTGCTTTGTGATTCTCTGATGTTAAGTGAGTTGTGTTATGTTTGTGTAAGATAGTGCTGCCATGCCCTTTGGTGTTCCCCCCTGCTGTGTAACCTAAAGCTGTTCAAGAAATAAAGTGTTTTTGACAGGAATCGTTCTTTGTGATTCTCTGATGTTAAGTGAGTTGTGTTATTTTTCTGTGTGGGAGACTGCTGGTGTAATGTGTCATAATGCTTTGCCTACTTGTACTTTGGAAGGGAGAAAAAAAAATTTAAAACTTTATTTTGTGTTGTTCTTGTTTTATTCTTTGTTGTGCAGTTGGTTCCCATCATAGGGAACAATGGGGCTGGCTGGCCAGCCATCTCTGTAGGTGGCGGGGGAATTTGAGGGAGGGTGTCTGTGGTTCAGGTGCTCTTTCACAGGGACCAGCTGGCACTCAGAAGTGTGCCCACCATTGTGGCACCCCTGGGCTGTGCAGAATTGCCCAGGGAAAGAGAGTTTAGAAGTTCCCAGCATAGGGAACAAAGGGAGAGGGCTGGCCTTTGCCAGCCTGTTCCTGGGGTTATGGGTGTGGGGCAGGTGGGGGTGGATTTGGGTCTGTGAGGGGCTAATGTGGGGATTTGGGTCTGTGTGTGGCAGCTGGGGGGGAATTGGGTTTGTGTGGGGCTGTAAGGGGTGGACTTTAGGGGCTGAGAGGACCTACTTGGGGAGGCCATGAAATGCCCCCCCCCAGTGGGAGCAGTCTGAGCCTTGGTGGGGGGTGGGAGGAAGGGTGGGAGAAGGGCCCCAGAGGGTTGGGGGGCATTTTGCATGCAAAATGCCACCCCTGGCAACACAAGCCTCCCCCAGCTGTCAGTGGTAGAGATTAGAGCACCTACTTGGGGAGGCCATGAAATGCCCCCCCCCAAGTGGGAGCAGGCTGAGCCTTGGTGGGGGGTGGGAGGAGGGGTGGGAGAAGGGCCTCTGAGGGTAAGGGGGCATTTTGCATGCAAAATGCCACCCCTGGCAAAGGAAGCCTGCCTCTTCATTTTTTCCCCATAGGAAATAATGAAGAAAGATGAGCAGCAGCATGCTAACAATATGCTGCTCCTTCGCTTTCTTATGGGAGGATGGGGGGACCTGCTTTGGGGGGCCATAACATGGCCCCCCAAAGTCCAATCTGTCTGAAACTTGGGTGGTTGTTAGAGAAGGGTTAGAGGAAGGTCCCCACCAATTTTGGGCTTATTCGGTGGGAAAATGCCTCCCCCAGACGTCCGGGAAGACGGAGGCATTTTCCCATTGAAAAGCCGAAAGAAAGCCGAAAGAATCCCGAAACGTTTCGGCTTTTTTCTTTCGGCTACCCGAAACGTTTCGGCATTCCCCGAAACGTTTCGGCATTCCCCGAAAGAAGCCGAAACACTTTTGTTTCGGCATTCTTTCGGCATTCTGAATGCCGAAACGCACATCCCTAATCATGAAATAAGAACTAATTTTTAATTATATAGCATGAGGCTGTATATTCATGCAATGTTTAAATTTTTTGGTAAACAAATTCACACAATGTCATGCTCTTCCAGAGGTTTCTGTAAGATTGGGCAGTTTTTGTATCTAGAAGATATTTTCACAGATGCTTGGTTTTATAGTTCTCAAAACTGTGAATTTGTGTCTGCAGAGATCTTGTCTCTTCTTCATAGCAAAAAGATTATAAAATAAACATACACAGTTGAGAAAAAGACCTTAATCCCATTGTTCCTTTGCAAATCTTTGTATACAGAACCAACCCATTACCTCTTAAGTGCTAAGTTTCAAAAAATTCAATGAATAGAAGATCGTTGTGAGTAGACTAGATCTGTACAAGAAGCTAAGTGTGAGGAGTCTTTCTGTAGAAAAAATGAGTCTTTATGTAAAAAAACCATGATTTAAATCTAATCTTACTGACTTGACTAGTGATTTAAATCGCGATTTAAATTAAATCCACCCTGCTAATCCTTGAACTGTTGGAACTTGATTGCAGAACTTTTCTTAAACATTCTAAATATATTGTCTCATGCATCCTATAGAATTAGAATGTATAATCCCTATTTCATGATGAGCTATCTTTAAGATATAATATATCTTAATTTTTAAAAAGCACTCATAAAGAAAATCCAGTATAAAATTTTAAAATCCAATTTTTAATTGCTTAAAACTTCATTTTTATCTACTCTCTATTGTGGCAGCTTTTTCTAAGTAACATTTATTTGTGTGGGTTTCTTGTAACAGAGATTCATAGAATAATCCAGCTGTTTTTCAATTCTGGAGTTATTTCATACATTTAACTTAAAGAGCTAGTTTGGTGTAGCGGTTAAAGGCGGCAGGACTCTAATCTAGAGGTTCGGGTTTGATTCTTCACTCCTTTGCGTGAAGTCACTGGGTGACCTTGGGTCGGTCACAGCTTCTCGAAGCTCTCCCAGCCCCACCCACCTCACAGACTAATTGTTGTGAGGATAATAATAACACACTTTGTAAACCACTCTGAGTGGGTGTTAAGTTGTCTTGAAGGGCACTAATATTATTCTGTTCTATTCTATTTTATTCTATTATAAATATACTTTGACAAAAGTTCTACAAACACCTAATCTGATCAGTCTTGCAGCAATGTAACGTAGCATTGTGTATTTGTTCATATATTTAAGGGGCATCAAGAGAAACTAAAAGCATATCCCATTTTTTCTCTCTCTCTATTTTTTAAAGAACCACACATACTGAATTGGGGGATTAAGAAAAAGAGGCTTTGTTTTTAGGCTTCCTTCTCTCCATTGTAACCAAGATAAAATCAGAAGGCGTGTTTCCTCTGCTGTCCCTTAAGAGACAGTAGTGCTATGAAAGAAAAGCCATTTTACCCTGATTTTTCTGCTGTCCTGATACACTTCTGCTGTTTTGGCTATTCTACAGATGGAGGGGGCGAGGAACCAAAAGACCGAAGGCCGGCAAGTGTAGATTACCGGCAGAGCCATTCTGGGCAAGGTAGGTAAACAAAGACTGCATGTGTCATGCAGAGTCAATTTGTCATCTTCTGTTTTATGATATTACAGATGTGGGGCAAAAACTCTAGAATGGGCTGTAGTGAATCAGATAGTCTTGTAGTAGGAACCCAAATCTTATGACCATGAAAAAAACATTCATTACATGTGAAATATGGTTGAGACAGTAATATTCTGTTTCCTTGAATTAATAGGCCTCTTCTTGTAATAGACTTTATTATCCTTGGCATACAAGAACAACAAAGCCATGGGGCTGCAGGAGAATAGGGTTTGATAAATTTGCAACACTTTTCTCTGAGGATAGAGTCCATCAGAATGCAGATTATGTGAGCTACATTATAGAACTCAATAAAGGGTATTATGACAAAGGAATGATTTCTCAGCTGCAGTAAAGGAATTCTGTGCTGGTATATCATCTCCACCCCCACCTCCAGAAGCTGAATGCAAATATCTGAGATGATTAAGCCTTATTCCAGCTGCCTTGCAGTGTCCGTTCTGTGACTTGCCATGTCGTCTCTAGGAACACACTTTCTGTCTTTCAGAAGTAAAGGCAGCCAGAATTATCTTCTTGAGGAAATCTGTGGACAGCATAATTAGCATTTGTAACAATTTCCCCCGGATCCTTCACTTTAAAAAGCCTTTTTAAACTGTCTGTCCAAGACATTTGGTCATGCCATTCTTACTTAACTTACTCCTTTCTGTTTGTTCTGCTTTGCGATCAGCCAAGAATTATGTTGTGCTTCTCCATCTTTTAGCTTCTTCTTCAACCGTTAATAGAAGAGAACTGTACTTTTGTAGGTTTTGAAACAGCCTCAGATTGTTGTTGTTGTTTATTTATAGCCCACCTTTCTCACTGAGATCCAAGGTGAACTGCATACTGCGAATACAATATAATCAATAGCTGGGACATTCATGGGCGAAAATACACTATGATCAACAGTTAAGGCATTCAATGAAAACAGATACAATAGGGTATGGTAGCTGCAAATTTTAAAACTAGCATAAAGCCAAACACATAGATGAAAGCTTTCTAAAGTAAACTGTAAGTAATTAACATGACATCTTCAGCAGCATCAAACAATCCAGTTGGAGTGTATCTACACCAGCAGGCAGTGTAGATACCTCCTGTCCCTTACCAAGGTATCTTTTTGAGCTCTTTCTTATGACACACTGCCATAATCTTAGAAGAAAGCCCTCCTCAATCATTCAGTTTTGCATAGTTTGTGGAAAGTTTCCTGACCTTCTCAGGCAGGCCATTCCTCAGTGTGGGGACTACCACAGAGAAAGCATGTGTATGGGTAGTTGCTGATTTGGCCAAACTGCATGGTGGTGTCTCCAGAAGGCCTTGTTCAAATAAGTGAAACTGCTGTGGTAGAACATAGGGAGAGAGGCAGTGTCACAGATATGAGAGGCCTAGGCCATGAAGGACTTTGAACATAATAGTCATGACCTTGAATTCAGTTCAATAGCTGATGGGTAGCCAGTGGAATGTGTGCAGAATGGGAGTGATATACATGCTCCATCTAGCTCCTGAAAGTAAATGAGCTGCAGTGTTTTGCATCATCTGGAGTCTTCGAATTGACTTTAAGGGGAGACCTGTGTAGAGTCTAGTCTCAGTGTTACTGTGGCATAAATCCAGGTGACCAGATCAGCCATGTTGAGGTAGTTCCAGGCTAATCTAAACTGGGAGAAGGCCTTTTTTGGCTGCTGCATTTACTTGCTTCTCTAGCAGCAGTGCTGGATCCTATCTAGCCCTAACACTTTTTACTGGGACAGCCAGGGCCAACTTGGCCCCATCAGAGTTCAGAGGCACAACCAGCATCACTTCCACCTGGTCTGCATTCAATTTCAATGTGTTTGGTTTCAGCCATTTGACAACAACTGTCAAGCAGTGACTCAATACCTCTGCAGCATCACTAGGGGACTTGGATAGTGAGAGATAGAACTGTGTATCATCTGCATATTGATGGCATCCAATTCCATAGCTGTGAATGATTTCTCCTAAAGGCTTTATATAGAGGTTGAATAACCTGAGGGGATAAGATTGAGTCTTGTGGAACCCCACAAGATAACGCTCACACTGAGCAGAGCTGGTTTCCAATAGCAACCCTGTGAGACACTCCCATAAGGAACAATTCAAACCATTCCAAGGTTCATCCCTTGATACCTACTTCTGCCTCCAAATGCCTCAGCAGGATGGCATGGTCTACTTTATCAAAGGTTGCTGATAGACCCAGAAAGAGCAACAAGGAAGCATGGCCTTGGTCTGTATTCAGGCAGAGGTCATCAACTAGAGCTGTCTCCTTCCCCTATAACCAGGCTAAAAAGAGTCCAGAGTGCAAGAGTTGTCCAAGAAGGCCTGGAGTTGGTCAGCTACTGCTGTCTCACCCATTTTGCCCAGAAAGGGCAGATTAGAGACCAGGTGATAATTGGCTGAATCATTTTTGTCTAAAGATTTTTTTTACGTAGTGGACAGATGACCATCTTTTTGAGAGGCTTAGGGAAGGTGTCTTGAGTTAGTGGCTGATTTATGATAGACAAGAACTCCTTTATGTGGTCTTTACAAGATGTTACTGGTCAGGTTGGGCAGGAGTCCAGTGTACAATTAGTGGCCTTCACAGATGCTAGAATTCTGTCAATATCTGTGGCTTGAACTGGGTCAAAATGGTTCAGAAGTGGACCAGATGGTGTGTTAAGCATTATTTCTGCTTGGCCTATATTACAGCTGGTATCCAGATCGGAGCATATTTGAGATATTTTATCAGCAAAAAAACCTTTGCAAAGGTGTCATAACTAATTGTCTGAGCCAGGAAGTGTTCAGATTTAGGAGTCAATAGGTGACTAGATATCTTAAACAAGATGAGATGGACAAGAACCAGATGATGCAATGGTTGCAGAAAAATGATGTTTCTTTGCTGCTATCATGTCTACTTCATAAGTCTTCCAATGGGCTCTGTAGCATGCTTTATTGGATTCAGCACAAGAATTTTCCAGCCCTTTTTACATCACCCAGCTCTGTGGTGAACCATGGGGCTGGTTTCCACTGTGAGGGTGAGAGAGATCAGCAAGGAGCTGTCTTGTCAATAGCTTCAAAGAGCTTCATGTTCCTTTCCTCTATTGCTGCTTAATTCTAAAATCACTCAAAGCATTTTGGAATCCAGAAGCATTCATGAGTCTTCACAGGCAGACCATTTTAGCTGGGCCTTTTGTGGGATGGTCAATCTAAATCCAAGGTGTGGCCTTTTTATGCACGGGCCCTGACACTATTTGAGGGAGGCCTAAGGCTGCCAAGGAAGCTATGAAGTCCTGGGCCAGCCCCAACAGGGAGCATTTGGCGTGGATGTTGAAGTCACCCAGAAATCAGTCTAGTGTCTCCAGCACCAAGCTCAAGAGCATCTCTGCCAGCTCAGAGAGGGTGCTTACTGGAGAACTAGGTAGCTGATTGACTAGCAGAATAGCCAATCTACTCTTTGTTTCCAATATAAGGAGCATACAGTCAGTGTCTACTATATAGTTTGTGCGGGACACCTGCAGAAGCTGAAAGCCTCATGGAGTACAATAGAGATCCCATCTCCCCTGTCGCCTGATCCTACCGGCACAGGTGTGTGTTTGTCTGATTATCTTTCCCTGTCACAACTCCCACAGTGCCAACACTGACTTTGTTACTAAAGCAGAAACTTCTTGCTCCACTGCAAGATCTAGTACCAGCATATTCTCCAAAGACTAATCAAAACCAAGACCTGTATCTCAGCATTACAAGTCCATGTCAACTTCCAAACAATGAGGCAAAGAAGTTCCCACATGTGTGGAATGAATGAGAGCAAAAGAATACTAACAACAAAACTTGGAAAGGATAAAATGTAACAAGCTCTTGTTGAAATATAACCATACCAATTTTACATCTGTATTGACTAAAAGGCTATGAAGTGGAATAGCTAAGTAAATTGCTACTGATCAAGCAGTGTAAATCCCCAAAATGATAAATCTAAATATATGCAATCAATATATGCCATGTGCTTTACATTGTAGAATATATTTTAAAAAGAAAAATCATTGGCCATATATGGAGAGTTTTTATACAGCATACTTGTACTTCAGTTTATTGTGCTGTTACGAACTATAGATCTTGCCAAGTAAGAAAACCATTATTTCTCTGACTGTAACCTGATTACAGCATGTCTTGCCACTTTAAGCCATCTCTCATTAAAGGGTGAGGTAGCAACGAACCTCTCAAGCAATCTTGGTTCTACCTGGATGTATTTTATGCTTGTTGTACTTTAAGTGCTTTATTTAAGAGCTTTCCTGAACAGCAGCAGCACATGAAGGCCTCTGTGTCAAGTGTGGGAGATGAAAGAAGGGAATCTTGAACTCTTTTGTTTCTTCTTTCCTCTCTCTATTTATATAGAATTTGCTATTATCTAATGAGAAATTTAGTAGACGGAATTGTATATATCAGGTGATGTATATAATAAAGTACTATAGCTATTAGTAGCGCTTGTAACATTTTGAGTTATTGAGTCCTACGACAGTGTTGCTTGGATGAATATGAGGACATAACTGGCACCAGGGTTTGCTGCAGCAACTATTCCCTGGCCTTGTGTTTCCCCTGGGTAGACCATTGTTGCTGGTAAGTAGTTGCTTCAGGTTGGAGGAGCTGTCCATAAGCAAGTACCGTTCTATCCCCGAAAGCTTGTGAAAGGAAAAAAATAATCTTCCAAAACAGATTGTGAATCTGTATTTTTGTGCTGGAGCTATGTATGAAAACTAGTAGTGGTTTCCTGTTATCCCTGCTTATCCCTATAGAAAATAACTCCTGGATAATCATCTAGCTCTCCTGGTTAATCTTCAGGAGAGAATGCTTGGTGTAAATCCTTCTAGTATTTGCCCTTATTTGAAGGAGTAGAACAAATGTCGTCGTATCTCAAGGCTTGGCTGTAGATAATGGATCATGTGGTATGTGTGGTGTGTTTTGGGTGGTAGCTAAAAGTATGTAAGTAAGTGTTGTTTTCTGGTATAAGGTGGTTTTTATATATCTGTCATGTTGTTTTTACAGTGAAATCCAGAAAGCGAACCTGTTGTATAGTCTGGTATAAGCCAGACTGATGGTGGGATGAACGTTGTTGAAGTCCAGGTAGAATTTCTTAAGGATTCTTCCCATGAGTCCATTTGATAAAAACATCAATAAAAACAGAGGATCATCTTTTATTGATGGGCGTAGAAGTAGTGTTGGCCTAAAGCTGCCATAAATATGTTAGCGGACTGTATTGTATGATTTGCAGTTGACTTGAACATACAGAGACTCTTAATCTGAAATAGTTGTTACTTTGTAGTTGTCTGCAACTATTATTACAGCTATGCAAGCATGACCACATAGAAAGCATTTGGGAGGCTGAATGTGAGGCAGGGGTCTCTTTATGCCCTCATTGGCCTAGATTGGGAGCATTATGGCTCATGGGATGCTTGCTTGCTGCATCCTTCTCAACATATGTGAGACAAGGGGGAACATCTTTCTGGTTGATAAACCTGGTGTTGTCTGGGATTCCTCTTGTCAGTGGGCCCTAAGCACTATCTAAAGTCCCTGTGGAGACTTATCACTTATTATGCCAACTTCAGCTGGTGCCACAAATCAGGCAAAGACGATTAACAGGGTCATTGCATGGCTCCTCTGAGATACCTTGCCCCATGCCAACTTTAGACCATAAACTGTCTATTCCCATAGTAGGGATAAACAAACACTACACTCCCCCTTTTCCTTTTTGCCCTTGTGGATATCTCACAGGTGTAGCTTGGCCTTGGTCTTGATGCTAATTTTTCTTCACTGTCCTTAACAGCATGCCTGTCCTCATTTCAGAATGTGGAGCTAGTGTGAGAGTGATTGGGCCAAATAAGGATCTGACCTTTTACTGTGGCATCTCTATGTGTGTGGCAACCTCCAATCCCCATGAAAACCTACTGGGTGGGTGAAAGAGGCATTTTAACAGGGATAACACTATTGTAGTTAATGTAGTCTTGGTATAGACTTAGTTACATTGGTTGGGTCTCTCTCTCTTTCTCTCTCTCTCTCTCTCTGCGTGTGCGTGTGAAATTTTTTTTACCACCTAGCAGCATAGCGCACTTACATCTTTGGTCTGCTTCCCATATCGCACTTACCCAAACCTTATGGGTAGGTGACACTTGAATGTACCATAAATAGAGTTCCACTTTCAGATCATTTTTTTAAACCAGGAGTGACTGCATGTTCTGGCTACAATCTCTTAATGGAATTCTGTTAGATCTTAATATGCCCATTAACCATAGAATTTCATTTGTTACCACCATTGTTTGATTCAATTCTCTGCACACACTGTCTGATATAGCAGTGGTTTTGATGTTGATAACTTCACATTTTCTATATTGAAAACTGGTGAATTCGTTCTGTTTCTATGCAGTCTTCTTATTTGGGGAGAGGAAGTTTTGTTTTGTTTTAGAGTAAGAAAGTTTAGAGAATGCAATGACGTGTCAACATGGAAGGGGAAAGATGGGTGATAATTGGCTTGAGGAATGTTTCCTAATTGGCTTGCTCCAGGCTTCCCTGCCTGTTCTCCACTCCTTTTTTGTAGTAGTGTGCAGGGTACATACATAGTGATGCTTTGCTGGCCGCTGGGTGCTCAGGGTAGAACCCAAGGGATTCTTACTAGAATCAGAGAAGGAGGCAAGCAGCAGACTGTTTTTACAAATACACTTTGATTTCCTATGCATTTCTGATATGGTTTGCACAAACGCTTATTCTTGTTGACCTAATACTATATAGGTGAAATGGTAAGTGTCCCCAGGCAGTAAAAGAAAAGGATTGGGGCTGAAAGATTAAGGGAAAATGTGTGTGTGTAGAGGCTAAATAAGCAAGCACATGGCTCAGTTCAGATGTCACTTGAAATCATAGTTTAAACTAACATGGCCAGTCTACTGTTTGAATGTGGACCATGTCAAACTAGGATCTGAAATCAGGATCTGATGTTGGTTTGTTTAACTGCAGTTAATCATAAGCATGTTTTCACATGGTCTGTTAACATGGAATCTTCTTTAATCATGGTTTTGCTCCCTTGCTGCAGAGATGCCTGGCCAAACCAGCTCAGAATTGAACCCTCTCTCACTTTTCATTGGTTCCCACTGACAGACTCCATGGCTATGTCCTTGGCTCCTACTCCGCCTGACATCAGCTTCATCACTTCCACCTCCTCCACCCTCTTAAAGTCCCGGGAATGCTGGCAGATGCATGAGGGGGAAAGTAGCACCAATAACTGGCATGCGTAATTGCCTGGGCTCCAGCAATGAAGTTATTTATATCCTTTACCCTATTTACATTTTTTCACAGATTCAGTGACTCTGGAATATTGAAGTGGGTAGGCTGGAGAGAAAGTGAACAGGGCAAGGCTCCCTGCTGCTCTGTCAGTGGAGAAAATCCTGGGTCACCCAGGTCAGTTATCCCTATGGACACTGTGCCTCCTAGAAGGCTGCAGCTAAACAGTTACATGCGAATGACCTAAGCAACTCGTTACTTGTCTGCAAGACCAGCAGCAGAACACCCCAACACCTCATACGTATCTCCCCTGGCACAGGAACACCTTGCTTGCTTTGAAGAAAACAACCTGCCCAGGCAACTACTGCCTGTCCTGTCACACCACACCAGGGCATTATAGTGTCCCTCGTTTCTGAGTGCAGATGTTCAGGATTAAGATGAGTTAAAAATGTGAGGGCAAAACAGTGAATAGATCTTACGTGGGAGGAGGCAGGGCGCTTATGAATCTCCCCCTCACACCGCAGCAGCTCCTGCCTGAAAAAAAAAGTCTTAACTGACCATCTTCCTCCCGTCATCCACTGGTTTCATTTCTCTCTGAATTATCTTCCTTTTTACGGTTCATTTTCTGTGGAAACACAAAACCTGATTAAAAGTGATGCAAAGCACTAAAAAACTGCTCTTTCCCTGTACAGGTGATCTGCAGAGGGCTTCTGAGGAGGAGGAAGAGCAAGAAGAAGATCTTCATGCTCGTCCACTCATAGGGGTGCATCTTGAGGAGGAAGCAATTGAGGCACAGGGTGTGTGTGTGTAAGGCTGAAGCTGGGTAGGAAAATCTCTTGGAAGATGATGGAGGGGCATCTTGAGATATTTTAGCAAGACCTTGTAATAGTGGGAAATACACAGCCGTTATTGCGAGGCTAGAGTAAGTCCGTGGAGGCCCATCTCTACTGTCCAGCATGCTGCAGAAATGCTTAACTGTAGAATGGTTGACCTGTTTGCTAAGGCCATGTGATTGGGAGAGAAAACACTTGAACTTGTGAGGGACATAAGGAAACGCAGCAGGTGAAATCCAAGGCTACCCTTTCAGTAGCATACAATCTGCATGACATCAGAAATATACCATTCCATCCCCTACCATCCCACCTAGACATGGAATACCCAGCACCACCACGTGAAGATCTTAGAAGTGAGCCAGAAACAGAATAAATGTTTGTTTCCAAGCATCACAAGAAAATAGTTCTGCCTTTTCCTGTTAATTCTCCTTAAGGGGTCTATCCATACCCCGATTTTTGAGTCTTGTGTTATTGTTCCTAAGCGTTTTGATGTCTGCAGGGAGTCTGTTCATAAAGAGATGTCGTTGAAGTTATTACTGTATTACTGTTTCCGTTTTGAACACTTAGCACAGTCAGTTAGTTTGTTACTTTTTATCCTCCACCTGCTTCCTTCACTCATCAAGTATCAGGAGGAGCCTTATTGGCATTCTTTAGGATTCTCCTATTCAAGGTCCTTCTGCTCAATAGTAGATGCTAGTCCTGAGAAAAGTACAGTGCAATCCTAAGTAGAATTTATGTTATTGTTAAAATATTTATGCCCCTCCTTTTCCTTGTGGCTCAAGGTGGTTCTCCCCCTCCCCAAGACAGCTGCAGCTTAAGTCCTATTAAAAGCTCTAGCAAGTAAAATGGGCTTCCAGTGCCTTCTAAAAGCTTATGAGAACAGTGCCCCCTCACATCCTCTGGAAGCCCATTCCATTTATTGAATAATACCAGGCTATGGTAGATACCAAGCAGACAGCCTTAAGATTCATTTATAGTCTGTTTTTATTGCTGAGACTTAGTGGGGGTTACAAAATTTAACAATGCAATTAGCAACAGGATAAGATGCGTCATGAACATTGTAATAAGATTGGAATACAAAGTTAGAAAAAATGCAATAAAACAGTGCAAGACATAATGCAAAAACTAGATTACAGAAATCAGAAAAAGAAGGAACACATACATTAAACAGTGCCATATACTACAGCCATTGTCCCTTGGTAAAAAACATCTTCCTGAACAGTTCTATTTTACGACAGCTCTATTCCCTGTATAAAAATGCCCTCCTGAACAATTCTGTTTTTACATGTCTTGTGGAATGATAAAAGTGTGGGACACTTCCCTGACTTCCTCAGGCAAGCCGTTGCACAAAATGGAGACCACAACAGAGAATACTAGGGTATGGACAGCTGCTGATTGTACCTGTTTGAAGGGTGGCACCCTCAGAAGATTTTGTTCAGATGAGTGCTGGCATTCTTTCAGGTACATGGGCCCTAGGCAGCATTAACAAGCACCAATGTAAATCAGTGGAATTTACAGCCAACTAAATATGTCAACTGTCTAAGTTGTCCTTTCAGGCAGACCCAAGTAGAATGTGTTACAATAGGCTAGTTTTAAGGTGTTACGATGACATGAATCTATGTGGCCCCATTGACCAGGTCAAGATAGGGAGCCAAGTTCCAGTCTAAATGAAGATGGAAGAAAGCATTCAGAGCTGTACTAACTGGATCCTCAGCAATAATGATGGGTCAGGTATAAGCCCTAGTTTCTTAACTGAGCCCGTGAGGTCTGCTGAACCCCATCAAACGTGTAAAGCACAATACCCTCCAACCAACATCACCTCCATCTTCTCACGATTCAAATTTCATCTTGGTTATCCTTTGCCATTTAACCACAGCAGCCAGGCCATGGCTTAGGAGAGCTATAGCAGCATCAAGTGGTCTGGACAAAGAAACATAGAGCTGAGTATCATCTCCATATTAATGACATCTTCTTCCAAACCACTGAATGTCTGTGGTAGCTAAGAAGCTTGCCGTAGGAACCTCTCCTCCCACTTTGCAAGGTGATCAACATGGTACAATGTGAAACATGGATATCATTGAAGACCAGCCCTGTGCTGTTCAGATGTGGATCATGTCCCTATTCCATGCACAAAGGATCATTGTTGAAAAGCTATAATTAATATCACAGTTTCTCCTGGATGCTAGTAGAGAGGACCATTTGAAGTAATGATAGAGAGCCATGTATATGGTGTTGGATGTCCCAGATGACCTGGTGGTGGATGTGCTTTTGTGTTGCATTCTGCTCAACATTTGTGAATCCAAGCAGAAACAGCTGCTGGAGGAGCACCTGAATCTTCCAGTGCCATGTGAGGCCAAGGTACATGAGCATCCAGTGCAACTGCATGTGCCGTGCCTGAACAGCCATCGATCCCACCTTAAATGTGCACATCACATGAAATGAAAGCCCTTAGACACTAGTACATCAGGAACTGCTGTAAGATTCCTTATACCTCCAGCAAGCGAAGTCTGCGTCCTGGGCCCTTTTCACACTGCTTACCTTCAGTCGCAATGAGCCGGAACATCGCGCAAAAACCGTGGAAGATCGTGTTTTCTTGCGCGAGATTTGCTCGATGTTGTGCAAATCTCGCGCGAGAAAAGGCGATCTTCTGTGTTTTTTGCGCGATGTTCCGGCTCATTGCGACTGAAGGTAAGCAGTGTGAAAAGGCCCCTGCACCCAAACCTCCTTCCCATTTTCATTATCCATCTTGTTCAAGGTAGCAGTCAAAGCAGTTCAGTATTTTGCTTGCCTAGTTCAACAAAGAATTTTATAAAATGTAATTTGCTTGTCTTTATCAGTTGAGCATAGAAAAGTGGAGATGCATGGGATGCAACACTAACTATGCCACACTCTTTAAACTAAGAAGAGTTATGAGGAGAACTGACTGTTATCCAATGGCTCTTATGCAGTCATAACTTCTATGCGATCATTTTCCAGTCTGTTTTTGCATTTGCAGAGTATGCGTTAGAGACTGAGGCTTGTCTTTCTGATGGGAAACACGTCATCTAGCTCTGACCTGGTAGATGAGAGACAAGCTGCAAATGTCCAAGGGACTGGGCTGGAAGGAAGGCTGTGGAATGGGAGAACAGAAGACTTGAGTGAGCTTTTCTTTGCCTGCCCTCGTCTCTCTGGACTCCAGTGTGTGACATTATCAGGAAGTCTCTTTTCAGTTTATCCAATTGTTTTAACTTAAGGAGAGCTGGAAAAGCATACCTGTCTCTAGCAGGAGATTCCTGGTACTTCGGCAATGACAGTATTAGTGAGCACTGTTCATATGAGGAAGACAGTCGGGGCAGGAATTACAAGCATCTGGTGTGGCAGATGTGTGATGTTTGGTTGTTTTGGAGTGGAATACAATTGCTAGTGGTGAAATGATAGACCTTCAAGAGTTGATGGGCCTTTGGGTGTTTATGTGTGTGTCTCTCTCTGTGTAAAGTGCCTTCAAATCACAGCCGACTTAAGATGACCCCTAAAGGGGTTTTCAAGGAAAGAGACAAATAGAAGTGGCTTGCCATTGCCTGCCTCTGCGTAGTGACCCTGGATTTCCTTGGTGGTCTTTCATCTAAGTGCTAACCAAAGCTGACCCTGCTTAGCTTCTGAGATATGACAAAACTGGGCTAGCTTGGGTTACCCAGGTCAGGGGATGTATTTAAACAGGAGTTTGGTTTCCTTGGATTGGTGCAGGGAACGGAAGAATGTGAAAAGCAAAGCAAGTCCCTGAAGAAGGGGCCCTTTTATTTATTTATGCTATTCGTAGTCCATCTTTTTCACAGCCGAGGAGCCAGTCGTTTGACTTGGTTGCCCTTACAGGGCTGCTGGCCAACAGTATATGGGAGTTTGTGACCTGCAGTGCTGACCAGATTGCCAGCTGGCTCTTTGGAGAGAAGACTGAAACTATTGTGTGTTGAGTCAAACCAAGATTGAATGATTGTCTGTGGGCTCGAATCCTGGTTTTACAAATTAGCCACAGGTAAAATAAGCTATAGTTTGACATTATATCTGCACTGACCCAATCTGTGAGACTACAGAATGTGTTTACTGCTTATTCTGTGCAGATGCTAAGGCGGGCACCTTCATTTATAATTCCCATGTTTTCCTTGTATCAATTTGTAAAAATTTTCTCTTAAGCCAAAGGTTCTTGATACTAGAATTGCCTTGATGGAGGGGATAAAGTTGTTTTGAAGATACCGTAATCTCTGTCCTATCTTGAAAGATGAAGGTGTGAGGAGATCATGTACTTCCTCCACTTCAACCTTGGCAATGTGGAATGCATGGTCAGTGAAGGACAAGGTTGCATTACTGTCTTATATTTTGTTAGAAAACAATATAGATCTAGCCTGTGTGGCAGAGATATAACTGAAGGGGACACAACTATGTTAGCTTTGTCTCAAATCCAGCAGTTTTCATGGCACATGGTAAAGGACATGCTTTCGATTTGATCTTTTGTACCAGGTGATGGTCCAGTATTATATTTAATCTGTGCCATGGTCAAGCCATTATCTGTTGAATGCTGCGGTGGTTGTGGCTTCTTCTCCCTGTGGGTTCCTTCCCTGGAGAATTATGAATCTGATTGGATTCCAGAAAATTCTGGGAGATTTTAGGTCCTAGAACAGTAACTCTGCTGATGCCCTGTTGGAGGCATAGAGTGTGAGGCTTCTAGGACAGAGAGAGAGTGTTGTTTCCATTCATCAGATGGGATCTGGACCCATAGTTTACCATCGAGCTACTTGAACTGAAGAGGATTGAAAGATGGGCAGAGTGTCCATGGTGGGAAATGGGAAGAGCCTGGCACAAATAAAATCTAAGACCTTCTGCATTCAAAGCACATGCTGTAGTACTGAGCCACTGCCTCCCTCCACAAAAAACAGGGAGCTTTGCTGCAGATTATAATAATGTTAGCATATAAGTGCTTCACATGTGTTATCAGTCATCTTTACAACAACCGTTGTAACAGGCTTCTCCCCCCGCCCCCAGTACTATCCCTTTCTTTAAAAAAATTATCTTTACAGTTTATTCTATGGTTCAGAAAATGTATGAATTTCATATTGCCCGTAGTTTGGGGGGTTGTGGTGGCTTATATATAAATAACTGTGGGACACAGTCTGCAAAACAAATGGACATGATAGAAAAAAACACATACAGAGCAGATTAATCAAGGAAGTGAGTTCAGCCTGCAGTTGAAGCCACAGTTATGGCATATATACTCTGAGAATTAGGCATATAGAAAACATCTGGACATTCACAGATAGGGAGTAAAGGCAGATTTAAGTGGATGCGAATTCGGTTAGTCAGGTGCACCACCCCTGCTTCTCACAAGTACATAGCATTCCTGTCTCCGTTTCTGTCACACGTGTATGTAACTGCGGCACCTGTCTCTGTCTCTCTCAATACCCCACCACCACCTGCTTCTGGCTCCTCCTGGGCTCTGCATGCTTGCTTAAGATTCTGTTATTTTTCTTTGAGAGAGCAGACTCCATGCTGGAAGGGCTATGCTGGAAGGAAGGCTTAAGAATATGCATTGGATATTGACCTTTCCATAGAGGGGAATATGAGTCAACTTCTGACATAATTTAAGGTGATAAGATCCCAAATTATCCCAGACTATGATAGATCCTAAGTTTTGGGTGGGTAGCTGTGTTGTTCTGCAGTAACTTAGAAAGATTTGAGTCCAGTATCACCTTATTTTCAGGGTGCAAGCTTTCGAAAGTCAAAGCTCCCTTCTTCTCCATTCCTACTTGTATCTGACTCCGGGAGCTTTGAATCTAGACAGCTTATACTTGGAAAATCTTGTTGATCTTTAAGGTGCTAATGGACTTCAATCTTGCTATTCTATATACTGATATATTACATTGTCTTCCTTTCTTCTTGTATAAGGTTTTCGGACGTCATGGTCATAGCCTTAAATAGAAATCTAGAGGATCACTGTGCTGTTCACTAAATCAGCAAAATGGGGCAATCTACAGAGAGGTTTCTGCTTTTCCAGGAAAACCCTAAGTCAGGCAAAAAGATGCCCATAGCTAAAGGTAAAGGTAGTCCCCTGTGCAAGCACCAAGTCATTACTGACCCGTGGGGGGTCGTTGCATCATGACGTTTTTTTGGCAGACTTTTTACAGGGTGGTTTGCCATTGCCTTCCCCAGTCATATACACTTTCCCTCCAGGAAACTAGGTACTCATTTTACCGACCTCGGAAAGATGGAAGGCTGAGTCAACCTTGAGCTGGCTACTTGAACCCAGCTCCTGCCAGGATCGAACTCAGGTCATGAGCAGAGCTTGGGCTGCAGTACTGCAGCTTACCACTCTGTGCCCATAACCCCCCCATTAACCTCACAAATTGAGAGAAAGCAAAGAAAGCAGGAACCTTTCCCCCATAGCACACCTTAAAGGAAATAAATATCCTCCATCCTTGAATTTGTAATGCTAAAGGGTGGCCAGAGACTATACTGCAACATTTTGTTGCATGTCTCTGTTAGTCATTCCAGTAATAATAAAGCAGCTGGTCCCTATGCCAGTCACTGTTGCAACAACTATAGTCAGCCACAACTATGGGAAATTCCAGTAATGCAGAAAAATATGGGATACCATATTAACTGGGATACCATATTAACTGGCCCCACAGGAGGGCAGAAATTCCCCAAAACAGCAGTTAGAACAGGATAGTACTTGTGTACTGCAAAAGAATCCTGGCAGTGTCAGGACAGAAAGCTGGTACAATTCCTGTTTGTTTGGTGACTTCTATGATTTCTCTTCAACTTCTAGCCAAGTACTACACTGAAAATAACCTCCAAGTATGGACGAGTAGTGATCACCATGTCTCACGGATTATCCCAGATTGAAACCTTGCTTCCATGCCCCACAGATTGTCCCTCAACCCTCTACTTGCTATCAGAAGACCGGATGTGCGAGCAATCTGGGTGCGAAATCTGTCACCCCATTGATCACTGAGGTTGATTTGGCTGATCTGGCTGGGTGTCCCCCTCCTCCCTGACTGCTCCATTTGCATGCCTCCTGAAGCTGTGCTATAAAAAAATGAATTTCCTGCATTAGGTGGGAAGGACACAGAGTTGTTTGTGGGTGAGGGGTTTTGTTGTTGTTGTTGTTGTTTAATTTTAGCAATTGATATTCTTGTTCGCCCTCATTTGAGATTGTGTCACCCACCAGCAAAACCTGTGTGTGTATTATGATTTCTCAGTCTCATATTGCTGCACATCACACACTGTGGTATAATTTTAAAGGATCCTGCCTTGAGTTTTCTCTTAAACCATTGTGGTAGGAGGAAGCTCTGCCAGTCTTAATTAATAACTTGAAAACTGTTCAAGCAGTTCAAGGCATAGTCCCAACTAATAGTATTTCTCATACTGCCCATCCCCTGGCGGTCTGTGAGTCCTTTGTAAGGACAAAACAGGAGTCCCTATCCCGCTCGTTCAGCTAACAGAAGGACGAGCCCTCTCAAGTTTCCTGGGAGTTGGACAGGGGACTCTCCACATCAAGGGGTTGGGATGGCCTCGTCGGGAGCTCATGGTGCTGCCACCATCTGCAGTCACCAGATTGCAGCTCACCTCAGAGCATGAGCCAGAAAATCCACTTGTACCTCTTGTAACTAGGCCTGAGGAACTCTAATTGGCTAAGTGGCACCAAGGAGGGACAGTTCTCATGCAGCAGTCATAGCTGCATGATGTGGCGGGCAAATTCCAGAGGCTTACCACCTTGCCCGCTGATCTGCCAGTGGTTGGTGGGAAGTGGCAAGCACCTCAGGAATATGTGCCATGCCCACGCTCCCAACAGGCGCAGCGATGTCACTTCTAGAAGTGACGTTGTCGCATTATTTGCGGGAGCGTTCCTGTGCTTCGTTTGGGGCTGATTTGGCCCCATACGGAGTGCAGGAGTGCTGCCGTGGCCAGCATGATGACATCACTTCTGGAAGTGATGTCATTGTGCAGGTGTGTGTGCACAAAGAAGACCTCACCACTGGTGCAAGGTAAGTGGCAGCCCTCCCCCCCCCCCCAGGAGGGTATAGGGACCTGGCAACCCTATGTAAAAGTGACCTGATTTGTGCTCTATTTTCTAATGGAAAGGGTTTCAGGGTGTGTGTGCGTGCATATGCAAAGTCTTTTCCAATAAACAGGGAAGAATGAGAAGTACTTGATGTAGGTTTTTCTGAGCAACAGCCATATATAATCTGAGACCTGACTTCATAGGCAACGCAGACACCATGCAAACATTTTACTTAGCTTGGGTTAAAGTATAGCTGATAAGGGTCCCATTGTAATGCCATGAGGATTCTAGAGGACAGAGGTCTCCATGAACATGCATGGCTTTCTGTGCGTTTTGATAACAACATCATTCGATGTATATACCGCCCTTCAGGACAACTTAACACCCACTCAGAGCGGTTTACAAAGTATGTTGTTATTATGCCCACAGCAGTCATCCTGTGAGGTGTGTGGGGCTGAGAGAGCTCTGAAAGAGCTGTGACTGTCCCAAGGTCACTCAACTGGCTTCAAAAGGAGGAGTGCGGAATCAAACCCAGCTCTCCAGATTAGAGTCCTGCCACTCTTACCCACTACACAAAACATGAAAGGAGGCATGATATGAGTGCTAGTGAGGGTGGTGGTTCATGAACATTTTAAATTCAAAATGAGGAGCCCTGGTGACTAACATTTGTGAATGGCTGGCTTAAAATGTTGAAATGATTGTTCAAACAGCACCTCCAACTGATAGGTTTATTAAGGTTCAGTATCGTGTAGTTTTTGTTTTGTTGTGAGGAATCTCTGAAAGTTCTCACCTAGTCTACATGCCTGTGCTGTTTGGGTAACTTGCAAATTGCGAATATAGTTTGATTTCAAGTTTTACTGTATTAGTAGGAGTGAAAAAATGGGATTCAGTGATGGCACCAACTTCAGTTTATATCCAGTTTCTCACTTTTCTCAGGCCCAACTGAGAAACAGAAAGTGGGTCTCATCCATGCCAAATTCCTGGTTCTTCCCCAGAAGTACAGAATGACCAGTCTTTTCTGTAGTGCTACAAAGGCAGCGACCCATGCACAAACATGGTCTAGTGAATCTGTATACTTTGGGATACTTGTGTATGCAGAATAAGATGAATTTGATTTTTTTTTTTAAAAAAAAGGCCAACTCACCCACCTCCCAGAGCCTGTCCATGCTCATTGCGCTTGGATTGTTGAGACCACTTAAGCGTATATTAAAAGGGAAATGAAACTGACTGGCTCAAGCAAAAGCTTAGCATCCAGAAATGATGACATGTTTGAACAGGGCAGCAAAATGGGCCTCTGCAAGCAACAAAGCCTGTAATAATATCCTGGAGGTGGGAGATTGGGGTCTAAATGGAATTTCCCAATAGTTTCCCCCCTCACCATGCAGTTTCTCATGGGCCCCCAAATTGTATTGATGGGAGGCTGAAATACAGCATCTTCCAGAACTGCATGATGATCAATATTAAAGCAAGTGATTTGGATTCTCCTGTTTATTTCAAGCATTCATTATTTCCTATTGATTTATATTTGTGCCCTGGGATCAGGCTTTGCTTCAATGCTTCTGATTCCTGCCGTCTGATATGTGGGCGACTCTGCCCTGTCCTGGCAATGCAGCGTCATCTTGAGCTGGGCAGTCTGTAACGCTGGATATGCTGACAGACCAGGGTATGTCTTGAAGGAAAAGAGCCCAGCTTGAGATTTTGGGTCTGTGGATCTGTGCAGTTTCCACTTCCTGACAGTTATGGAAAGCAGTTTTATTCTTAGATGAAATTGGCCCATTTTAACATATGAATCTATATCAAGAACTGCCACTCTTTGCCAAGGTAGCCCTTTGTCTTTGAGCTGTTTTAGAATAAGAGGGGAAGTATTTGCTAATGATGTTTTCTGTTGACCTTCCTGTCAGGTGGCAACTCTGCAGAGAACGACTGTGCTTTTGAATCAGAGTATGGTCTCCCGTCCCCCCCAGTGCCTGAAGGGATGCAGCACATTCGGATTATGGAAGGCGTGTCCCGCTCTCTCCCTTCTTCCCCATTATTAACACATCAGTCTATCAGTGTTCGGCTTCAGCCCATGAAGAAGTTGACTGGTAAGGATTTTCCACACGTTTATTGGGATGTGAAGTGTTGGGTAAAACTTCTTTTCCCCAAGCCAAACAAAGATGATGAAAACAAAGATTGTAAAGTGCCTGGCAATTCATTAAAAAGTGCCACAAAAAAGTGTGTGCTCTCTGTGTTCTCTGTATTCTGTCAGAGTTTAGGGTCAGGTGGTGTAAGCAGTCTGCTAATCTCCATATGGATCTGTCTCCTGGAACAAGGGACAGTTGAATGTTAGCTTGTTTGTTTTTAATTGAGGAAGGGAGTTTTTACTTAATGATGTCTGATTATTGAGAGATACTCGCAACTTATCCAGAATATAATGCACAAGTTTTATCTGAGTTTTAGGGTCGCCCCCTTCCATGAACGAGGCAGACCCCAAACCAGGAGGTGATACAACTCAATGTTCCCTTTCTCAGGGCTGGAGCCTTTCTTTCCTTCTCTTCCTCCTCCTTCCTGACTCTAGGTCCCCCTTTCACTTCTCTTCTACTAAGCCTCTGTGCCCACCCCCACAGTTCTCTTCCCTCTTGTTTCCTTCACTGTTTTTTATATCCTTTGCTTTCTCTGTCCACATTCCCTCTCCCAGGCAGCCTTCTCTTGGCCAGTCATAGTGCTCCACCTATATAATAGATCCCAGTTCCCATACCACATCAAGTTGTTATTTACATGCCTCTGGTGTTTTCGTCTAGCACTCCTCTGGGGTCAAGCAGCATGGGGCTCAGATTCCCTGTAGAATAACCTGGCAAACTGAGGGTCACACTACAAGGGACGAATGACACTTGCCTGGCAAGTGAACAGACTCACGTGTATTCCTCCCTGTTCACTTGCCATTCACTTGCTCTCCACTTGATCAAATGGAGCGCAAGTGAATGGCAAGTGAACAGGGAGGAATACACCTGAGTCTGTTCACTTGCCAGGCAAGTGTCATTCCTCACTTATAGTGCGACCCTGAGTGCTTGCAGGTCAAGAACAGAGGAGAGTGTGCTGTATTACACCCTATGAGGATCCCTTACCACATGGGCATTGTACCCATAAATAGAGCGGCTGAAGCTTTTGTTATCAAATTGTGGGAAGTTATTAATATTGATGTCCCTGCCTCCATCTTTCCTAACATAGTTTTGAATCATGCCCCAAACACCAACTCAGCCCTTATGCCTTGCAACATGTTTTGAGAGAAGAATTATGACTATGCAACTAGAAATGTTGCATAGTTTGAAATAAATTTGAAATAATGGGATGAAACTTTTTTTCTGGGAAAAATTGAAATATGTGTAATCCTTATTTTTCTATCAGATGTAATTTTGCCTTTTTAATAAAAAGGCATCATTTGTACCTTAGTTAGCATATAAATTGTACCCATTGGCATATTTATAGACTAAAAATACAAGTATTTTAGGATTCTTCAAGGAAAATTGAAAATATACCAAATATTTCAGAGAAAGCTGAAAACAGCATCAGCCTATGTTATCTTAGCACATTGTCACAGATATTGCTATAAATATGGGGAAACTGTTACTGGATTTGACGAAGAAGATTATAGAAGATATCTTTACACATAGAAACAGGGCTAGTCTGGCCCCACAGCTAGATATGCCACAAAGAGAATCTGGAGGCCTAGAATAGAACAACCTTGGAGAGGGGTATGAAACAAAGGAGTAACACAGTTGTATGGCATTGTGTAGATTAGAAGAGCTGTCTAACCTATATCAATAGATGCTATGCATTGAGGCCCACGTGCAGAGAGCATCTGAGAATGACAGAAATGTCCAGCTTCACAGATTTAAAGATATGATTCAAGGATGGCTGTATTGGTTGATGACCAAAAGATATTCAAATGTATGAGAAACTTGTAATCACTAATTTTACATAACCTTAGAGTAGCAAGAATGAACTAACAAATTTTATATACTTTATGAAGATGTTTCAAATAACCTTGCATATTGTTTGAATTTATAAGATAATTAAGTTAGGTAAGAATATGAGCCCTTAGAAGCAAGACAGTTAGTGTTAGGAGATGATTTTGAAACCCTCTAGATATGAGAAGCTGAAATGATGGGGAGCTTCTTCTTAGAAGAGGCTTCTTGCCTGTGAACAGGGCCACCACCTCCATTGAGGCAACCCCTGCGATCGCCTCCAGCACTGAGGCGCCACTTGGGGTGCTGGAGCCGGGGTGGGGGGCACGCGCCGTGGAGCTGGCGGCGGCAGCGCATGGGGCGGCTGACCGGGAGGGATGGGAAGCTGCCTGCGCGCTGCTTCAACTGCCTGCCATGCCTGGCCCGCAGCTACTGCATCCTCTCAGCTCTCCCATGCTGCTGCCGCCACTGCCACCAACACACACACCCAGCCGGGAGCAGCAGCCACGGGCCAGGCGCAGCAGGCATCTGGGGCAGCGCATGGAGCAACGGAGCGGGAGGGCTGGGAGGACGCACACGTGCCTCCCCAGCCACCCCCCATGCCTGGCTGGGCTGGCAGCCTCTCAGCCCTCCCACCCAGCTGTCCTGCAGTCCAGGTGCATGCGTGCACGCGTGCGCATGGGGGCAGGAGCAGGAGCAGTCCTGAAGCGCCCCCCCCCAGCCTCAGACGCCAGAAAACCTGGTGCCAGCCCTGCCTGTGAACTGCTTATCTTTGGGATAAGATACTTTTTTGAACTCATGTAATTGCTCTCCTTTAAGCATCTATGTAGTTATGATGGATGGTATGATTGCACTAATATTAAGAATGCTAAAAATGATGTTTTAATAAAGGCTTAGAATGGAAGCAGAGATTCTATAATTTTATTTGTTTGTGTACAATACCTGACAATGAACTTAAAATGTAAGTTGAGGTGTGCCTGTTACCAGGAGTTAAGTAATTTGACAACACATTACATATGTATTATCAATTTAAGAAAAGTGCAGTGTGCTTTAAGTGCCATCAAAGAATCAGTATATACAATCAATAATACAATCATACAGTTATAATACACAAATCTATTGGTATAACATCCGATATCTGACGCTGCTGTACAAAATAGATGGAATAATCCTGGGAAGACTTAAACAACAAAATTCATAAAGTTCACAAAGGGTGTAAGTGCTGTAGATGTTGAGGTAGAAATATAGGAGTGTTCAATAAAGTGCAAGGCAATCTTCAGCAGTTTTCAGCAATGATTGTTCGCTGGAAAGAATAGCCGACTGGGTCCTATGGAGACGTGATACGGAGGAATGACTGTCAGCCCTTGAAAAAGCATTGTTATGCGAAACAGATACGGCCAATAATCTGTAGGGCATGGAGGTTGTTGAATGAAGAAACTTCTTGAAGAATCGTTGAAGTTCACACCCTTTGTGAACTTTATGAATTGTGTTGTTTAAGTCTTCCCAGGATTATTCCATCTATTTTGTACAGCAGCGTCAGGTATTGGATGTTATACCAATAGATTTGTATATTATAATTGTATGATTGTATTATTGATTGTATTATTGATTGTATATACTGATTCTTTGATTGCACTTAAAGCATATTGCACTTTTCATAAATTGATAATATGTATGTAATGTGTGGTTGATATATCCTGTGCCAGGAGTTTATAAGTATTAGTGAAGTAATTTGAGACAGGAATGTTAACTAGACACTTGAGGCTTCTTCAGTGCACACCTGTATCTGATTTAGGCCTGATGACAGTCATCCAAGACAACATGTATCCTAATTTGGGCTATCTGAGACAGGAAAAAGTAAAAGCAGAAATTAGAAAACAAATTATGTGTCAAAGAAAGTATTATTTGCACGGAAAGAGTCTTATACAGCCCAAGTAGGTAGGCATGCCTAATATTTGGATATCAGATTAAGCTTTATAATATTCAAAATACTGACTCTTTAATCATTTATGACCATTAAAAAAATTATAGCATGTTAATTGTTGCCAGAGTTATTCACATTTAAAGAATAAACTTATCCTCAGATATGTTGTATAGTTATCAATATATCTAATTCTGAATAATATCAGCTCAACAGATCCATATACTGATAGGGAGGATTTTTCAGCAAACTCAGGGGAACCATAAGGAGTGAGAAAAATCTAGATACTGAAGTCTATTTTAAAAATCTCCAAATTACAACGTGAAGGAAATCTTGGGATACAGTGTTGCTGTCTCAGTCACCATTTTAAGGGTTGCTTAGCAACCCCTTAAACAAATTAAAAGGGGGGAATTCAGAGGACAGGAGTTAAGGCAGCAGGGGAGGGCAAGAGGATAAAGGGGGTGGAAGAAACAGTGAAGGGGAGGCGGAGGCGGTGGGGGAGTAGAGGAACGAAGGAACATGTGTGGGGGGGGGGGAGGTGAGATTTCCCCTCCCCTGGGGGAGTTCTTGCCCAGTCTCTGCTTATCATTATTGAATGCTTTAGACAATCTTACACAAATATTTTCATGCTACACATTTTGAATGAGTAAATGCTCTCTAAAAAGCATTTTGCTCATTCCAAAAGATAAAATCAGGATTCCCCCCCCCCCCCAGTGCTCCTGAAGATTTCCCACCCCTTCCACTGGAAAAACTGAAAAAAGCCCCTTCCCTAGCTTTCAGATCTCTATATTGAACTTAAATTGACAAATGGCAAAGAGTATAGTTGTAAGCATGAGTGATGGTGTACTATTTTATAGATTAGCAATGCAACTCTAAGCAGAGTTACTTCAATCTTAGTCCGTTGATTTCAACGGGCTTAGATTGGAGTAACTTTAGGATTGCACGGTGTCGTAAACTTCAAAAGCATGCTTTATGTTTTATGATTTTGTGCTTTAAGAATTTAAAGTTTGTGCTTTTGTAGTACTTCTACACAAATACACCTATGTGAGAATTTAAAAATTAAGAAATCAGTAACAAAATATAAGAGAATGTTCCTAAAGCAAGCATGCAGCCAGATAAATTCTAATACAGTTTTATTCTCTGTCCCAGTTCCCATCTTCGTTTCTTTCCCTTAATTTAAAACCTGAGTAGGTTTTTCAGAATGACACATTCCCACTTCTATATTATTGTAATTCCTTCAGTTATTTAGAGGTCTCTCACAGCCCAATTTTATTGAGTTTCAAACTTTTAGTAATTTGATGGTCTTGGGTTCTTCATCAACCATCCCCACATATTTGAATTGTTCCTGGCTTCTGAGGTTTGGCACCAAGAGAAACCACAAAGTTAATCTCACAGCTGTCCAGCTACCAAGAACACAAAACCTCGTAGACAGTGTCACCTGAGGACCCTGAAAACAAAGGGGGAAAGAAGCACTCTGGTTTCTCTGCTATATCACTTCACATTAAGGTGCTACTACTGGCATCCATGGCTTGATTTTTTTGTCCCCAGCTTTTGTAGGTACCATGGACTCCAAGGATTCTTGCCCCCTCTCCTGCAGTATGTGTGATAGTTTTAACCTTTTATTTTATTTATTTTATTGATTCGATTTCTAGCCCGCCTTCCCCGTGAATGGGCTCAGGGCGTGTTGCAGTAAAATGCTCAGTGAGCATTAAAACATATTAATACATTTAAAAACCAGAAAACACCACAAATACATACAAAACAGCATTTCTGATGGCGGGCCCCCTCCAATTTCCCCAATCATGGTATAAAGCAAAGCAGAACAGAAGGGGTGGGGTGGAGCCACAGTTTATAATAATCTGGTGACTGTGCTTATAGGGAGACAGATGATTATGTTGCCCCACTGGCAGGAGACCAGTAGGGAGGCTCCTAAAACGATCAAAGACTGGCCTCAGCTGTACGCCTGGTGGAACATCTCTGTCTTACAGGCCCGCTGAAAAGAATAAGATCTTGGTGGGCCTGAGTGTTCTCCAACAGAGTTCCACCAGGTTGGGGCCAGGACTGAAAAAGCCCTGGCCCTGGTCAAGGCCAGCTGGGCCTCCTGGGGGCCAGGGACCACCAGTAGGTTCTTATTTGCTGATCTTAATGCTCTCCGGGGTACATAGGGGAAGAGACGGTCCCGCAGGTATGCTGGTCCCAGTCCGTTTAGGGCTTTAAAGGTTAAAACCAAAACCTTGAACCTAATCTGGAATTTGATGGGGAGCTGCTGCAGGATGGGAGTAATATGTGCCCTGTATGGTGTGCCCATCAGGACATGTACAGCAGCGTTCTGGACCAGCTGTAATTTCTGGGTTAGGCCCAAGGGAAACCCTGTGTAGAGTGAGTTACAGTAGTCTGTTCTGGAGAGGACCATTGCATGGATCTCCGTAGTTAGGTAGTGGGTCGACAGATAGGGTGCAAGCTGCCTGGCCTGTCGAAGATGGAAAAATGCAGACTGGACAGTTGCTGTGACCTGGCCCTCTATCGATAAGAAGGACTCCAGTATCACTCCGAGACTCTGGACTGATGAGACAGGCACTAACAGTGCCCTATCAAAGGTTGGGAGCCGAATTCCCAAATCTGGCAACCCCTGGCCCAAGTACAGGACCTCCATCTTTACCGAGTTCAACTTCAGCCTGCTCTGCTTTACCCATTCAGCTACAGTCTCCAAAGCTTTTACTAGGACATCAGGGGCAGAGTCAGGCGAGCCGCCCATTAACAAATACAACTGGGTGTCATCCACGTATTGGTGACAAACCAGTCCAAAACTTTGGACCTGCTGGGCAAGGGGGCGCATGTACAGATTGAATAACTAAGGGGAGAGTATAGCCCCTTGTGGAACATCGCACACCAAAGGCTGGCATGCGGAAAAGCTCTCCCCATGCACCACCCTCTGTCCCCAACCATGGAGAAAGGAGATGAGCCACTGTAAGGTAGTCCTTTGGATCCCCACCTCAGCGAGGCGGTGGTCGACAGTTCATAGTCGATCGTGTCAAACGCTGCTGAAAGATCCAACAAAATCAGCAGCGCCTACCTGCCTCGATTCAGATGTCTGCGAATCTCATCCATGAGGGCAACCAGTACTGTCTCTGTCCCGTGTCCTGAGCGGAAACCAAACTGAAGGACAGAAGAATCCTTCAGGAGAATCTGCAGTTGTTCTGCCACCGCCTGCTGAGTCACCTTCCCCAGAAATGGGAGTTTTGAGACTGGTTGGTAATTGGACGGATCGGTGGGGTCCAAAGATGTTTTTTTTCAGGAGAGGCCTTACCACGGCTTCCTTCCTTTTAGGTTCAGCAGATACTAAGGGAACCTGTAAGGGATACATCAAGTTTTCTTGAGGATAACTTTTTCATTTTATAGCTTTTTAAAAAAATATGCAGTTTGCTGATTCCATTTCTGGGTATAACATCACCTTTCTTTGATCACCGGTGTTGCAAGAGCTCCATGTTGTGCTGAGGCTTGTTCAGTTCGACTCAACTTGTAGAACTACTTTTTCACAAACATGGGGTTCTTATTATTATGGTATAGGAATGCAAAAAGCTGCCTTCCACTGAGTACATCAAAGTCAGTATTGTCTCTAACCGGCAGGAGCTCTCCAGAGTCTTAAGATGAAGGTCTTTCACATCCTGCCCAATTCATTTTAAATTGGAAATGCTGCAGATTGAACATGGGCCTTTCTGTATGCAAAGGAGAAGCTCTATTACTGAGCCATGGCCCCTTCCCATGCCAATGACCACCATCCCAGAGACCGAACTGTTAGACATCAGTGGACTGAAAGACTATCCTATTCTTCCTGCCATGGGGCTCTTCCACAGATGTGGAGGGATTCACCTTGGGAATACCAAACTATTGCTGATTCAAGTTGATTTTTTTTCTTCCACCAGTCACTCTGCGCTGTAAAATGTATATTACAAGTGAGAGTATTACTGCTTGTATGGACATGCCAAGAGTATTAGCTATAGTTTTTCTCAGCTAACAAGGAGCTGTCATATATAGTGATCAGCTACAGTATCACAGAACCGCTGTAGTATGTACCTGTGGTGAAACAGGACTTGCAAGCCCCTACAGAAGTGAGAAAGCTATTCAGCCAGCCTGGATCTCCTACTTATTTTTAATGGCAAATGGCAAAAAAGCTTAAGAGTTAAGAGTTTCTTCTTTGTGTCCATGGTTTTATAATTTCCTCCTCTGCCTCCCCCTTTGCACATCCCCTGTCTTTTCCTGTCCTGTAGAAAGGTTCATTCTTTACTTTTGGCCTCCCGAACTCTGTAGTTAAGGGCATGGCCGGGCTATTGTTCTTCTGCTTGCTAGGGCCATTTGCATTTCTATTGTACTGGATGGATGTTGTACCTATTCCCCTTTCTCTTTCCACCCACCAGCCAATGAAAGGCCCTTTGTTAACCTCTGAGCCAGTACAGAGTGCAGAGCCAGTTGTAATATACCTTGGCACACATTTTCGGGTATGCAAATTCTGGAGCGTAAGACGTTTCAGCACACTGCCTTTCCCTCAAACTCTGTGGTATTGACATTATGTGGTTCAGTGGTCCCTGTGTTCAGTGGTCCCAGGGTCAGCAGGTTCCACATCTAGTGCCAGTATATTAAAAAGGCTGCAAATTAAACATCATGATCTAGAAATGTTATTTCATGGCAATCCTATGTTTTCAGATCAGCAGTTAGCCAGTATACATGGTTCAGTGCTTGCATTAGATATGATACCAGCTGAATGTTGTTCTTTCAACATTGTCTAAAGGACAGGTGGGTCCTTGACTTGGTTTTTCAGATGGAGATTTTCTGACAAGCCACAGATCGCCACCATGTGGAAAATGCAGATGGCACTTCAGAAACCATGGCATTGTGGTACTCAGAAGGCGTGTGTGACTTTGCTCTACCTCCCTGCTGCCAAAAGCAAGGCCGAATGTTTGATGGTAGCAGTTTCTTTAGTGTGAAGATGATTGACACTTCTGAGAAAGACAAATGTAATGCCTTAGTCTCTTGATTTAACCTCCCAGCCATGTTTTTCATCCAAACATATTTCTGTTACTGCCACCCAACAGTGATGATTACTTCATTCCCCTCTAAAGAACGGGCTTTGCAAGAAGGACACTCCTGTTCTCCACTTTTGTAGAAGAGAACAAGCCCTTGGATTCTTTGGCCTCTACCAACCACAGAGTCTGTGAATTAATCTGAACACCCTGCCCTTGACTATGCCCTTCATTTGGGTCCCTGCTGGGGCACTTCCTTGGTACCTGGAAGTCCATAGGTGTTGCAGCTATCACTACAGTGAGAATTGGAAATGTCACTATGTTCAACATCTTAGTCTCATCTTTCCCACCTTTTGGCAGCTGAGAGGAAGACCAACAGAGAACTGCTGACACGTCCAGCCCCAAGTCCAGTGGCTGGTGGTGTGGCTACTAGAGCTGAATCTACCCTTTCCCTTCTACCCCTTCCCTTTATCCCACAGATTTTCCACAAGTTCCATCAAGTGCACTCAAACTACATCATCTTAACACCTTGGTGGCTCTGGCAGCCTTAGTTTCCCAGGCTTCTACAGCTGGTAAAGGTCAACCTCTCTTCAGCCAGACCTGTTCTCTTAATATAACAGCAGGGTGTTGATGCTCCATGCATGGAAAACCCATGCTCATATACAGGGCTGGCTACTAGAAAATCTTATAGTTGCAAATGGAATAGATTTATATACATTTTCTCCATGCCTAGCTCTGACACAATGTGCTTGGTCTGTCCCTGTCATCCTGGAGTATCTGGTGTGTTTGCAGATCCATCTGCATGGCCTTTTTCATCATTGAGGGTTTCCATGACATTGGTCTCTCTGCCTTTCACCATCTGGTGGAAGAATGCTCCATTTTCAAAATATAAGTTGATTAAAGGTTTTTTTAAAGGCCTGCAGAGTCGACGCTTGCACCATATCCCTACATGGAATCATTGCAAGGCATTGTGCAAGTGCTTTATGTCAGCCTTTTGTGTTCTGCAGCTTCTGGTTTTCAGAACATTTCTTTTGGTGGCTGGTACTTCAGGGGAGTGTGCTATTCATCTTGCATCATGCTCCGCCTTTCTTGTGCATTCTCCAGAATGGCTCTGCATTCTGATTGAGTGTTTCTCCCACAGCTCCTTGGCCCAAGACATCTTTGCTGACTCTCAGGATAACTGTGAATGTGCTCTGCAGACCCTTAATGTCTGCTTTAAACTGACTCTGTAGCTCCACGGCACTTCCTTCTGATAGATCCAAGGCTTTGTTTGTTATGGCATTCCTAATCAAGCATTTTTTTCTCACTCACTGATCTCCATCATTACTTGTGTTATGAACTAACTGAACAACATCCCCCTTTTCAGGTCAAGGACTATGTATCTAGAGGGACTGCTGATACTTCAGCCTTCTCTGGAGGACTGTCTGTCAGAGACCTATGGAAGGCTGGTGCATGGTCCACATATTCTACATTGGATTACTTGTCTTGGGTCATTCTTTTTGCTCAGGACAGTCCTTTTCATTAGTTTTTTTCCTTCCTGAAGACACCAGCAAACTCATTTAAGTATTTCTGTTCTCTCTTGAGACCCAGATTCAAATCCTTACTCTGCCATGGAAGCATGCTGGGTGTCTGGGTTTGTGATACACTCTCAGCCTGACCAACCTCGCAGGGTTATAGTGAGGATAAATTGGAGGAGGTTGAGTGATATCTACAGGGATATTTGCAGTTTCTGTATTGTAATTTTTTCCCAAAACATGGTTGTACATTTTGAGGCTCTAACTTGACATTTGTAGGGGATAAAAAATAAATGACTGTAGTTGTACTGGAAGTGTATTCTTGGCATTTAAATCAGCTTCTTCAGTCCATATAGCAAACAGAGAAAAGCACTGACTCTCCCAAGAGCTGGCCAGCAGTTGTTGAGGCCAGTCATTGTTACGGACAATGTTTTTCTGCAGAGACATACAGAATAGAGGAGCACTGTATTTGAGGCACCACTTTAGTGTTGACAGGGCTTGTTTGTTTATGTCATGTATAGTCTGCCTTTCTCACTGAGAGCCCAGTTGGATTACATAGTGTGAGGTCATAGATCCAGAGGAGTTAGCTGTGTTAGTCTGCAGTAGCGAAATAGCAAAGAGTCCAATAGCACCTTTAAGTCTAACCAACTTTATAGAACTTTATATAAGTTTATGCTACAATAAAGTTGGTTAGTCTTAAAGGTGCTACTGGACTCTTTGCTATTTCGATAGTGTGAGGTTAGCTCAGTCAGTATCAAAGACATTTCAATAAACAATGCCAGAACTACTACCTGGCAGTGGCTCTCTATCTGTGGCCCTCTCCCCCTTCTCTCCCTTTTCTATCAGTTGGAGAGGGATGGGCCACATGGAAAGGGGGTGTGGAATTCCATAGAAGGGTAGAATTCTGAAGCAGGTTGAGCCTTCCCACCAGCCAAGACATGACTAGGATGGAATCTTTCTAAAGTCCATAAATTCACATGGGATCCCTGGAGGAATTGGATTCTCCTCCACTTTTCCTAATCACTCCTACCTTAAAAAAGCTGTTGCTTTATTCTGATGGCTCTGAATCAGCTGTGTCTGATTTTGTACCGCTTTCTAGTGGCTGTGTGCAGTCTCTGCAGATAATATTCAAAAATCTCTATGCGTTCGGTTGTGGGTCAGATCTAACAGATGTAAGATTAGGGGATGCAGAAGAGAAAATAATTTTGGAAGGGGGGCTGAAGCTAAGGAGGCTTGAGAAACCCTAAAATTCTAAGCCGCTGAGGTTCAGTTTTGAGGATTTGTGGAATATCTCTCCTTTGCAGAGTTTTATCTTAGGCCAATGTAAGCACATGAAGTGATCCACTCTTGTTCTTTATGTACATTTTATGTGTATATATTAAGCTGAATAAATGACATAATAGGTAAGAGGGTTAGTGGGTTGCTTTGACAGGCTGAGTCAGGATGTCATAATTGAGGAGAGGCTGGGCACTTTCTGTTTGTTGGGAAGATAGGCCCACAATCCTGCCTTCACTCCCAAGGCTGCACAGTGCCGGAGCTTGTCCCTGTAAAGGGCCTGGAACACAGCCAGTTTCTTTGTCAAGCAACTCTACATCCTCAGAGAATTGTTGGGGGTGGAAACAGAGAGAGGCAGAGACACAAAAATAGTCAACTGTAGGCGGAGTAATGCTAGATTAACATATAATGTGTGTGGTTTTATGAAGGGGCTGTGAAAGAGCATCACGGCACAAAGATACAGGAATAAACATGTAATTCTCCGCTGCTTCTTTTCACCTTTATGGTGCAAGAAATTCTTGTGGCTTCTCTTTATAAAGGAATTTTAGATGAGTTTTCAAAAAGGAAACCATTGAAACAGCTTGGAAGAATACAACAAGCATGACTGTCAGCTGAGGAAAAGTGATGCTAGGGAAAATGCCACTGCAGTTATAATGACATTGTTATAAACAAACACAATAATGTGCGTATTGGCCTTTTTGATGTCTATGAAAAGAAAACATTCAAACAAGGGAGATTTCCAAATTCATGCATTTTGAAATTGATATCAAGTAACTATAGGATTCTGCTTTAACAACAGTGAAAGTTCATATATATTGTTTCACTTATATTACCTTTTAGTGCTTCCAACTGCCCTGCTAGGTAGGCTACTACTATCATATCTGTACTGCAGATAGGGTGTAAAGGCTGAGAGAAAGTGGCTTGCCTAGAGCCTTCTGGGGTGGCTGTGGCAGAAGTGAGATTTGAGCTGGAGACCTCTCCGATGATTCCTGAGCCTCTTCACCACTGCATTGCATATCAACATGCTCTTTAACTTTCTAACATACTTTTTCAGGATCTATTTCAGGTTAACTGTGGTGTCTAGAAAAAGTGGTTTAAAAATAATTTTGCGTCTTAAACTATAATATAGCACATATTTTGCAGCAGAGGAAAGTACTTTTATACTGCTCACCCCTTACCTGAGATTAAATTCACAGATCTGAGATCCCCCTCCCCCTGGCCCATAAAAAGTGGTACCCAGCAAACCAGAATCCAACTTCATATCAGAGAACTGGCTGATGGCCACTGGGCTCAAGGATCTCACTTAATCTGAGAATGGTGTATCATATTCATATTTATTTTTATTTATGTCATTTATAGTCTGCCTTTCTCACTGAGACTCAAGGTGGATTACACAGGGTGAGATTAGTACAGTCAATTTCAAGGACATTTCCATAAACAATTCCCTATATAAATGTTGTCTTTCTTGTAATGTTTTTAATTTCTATTTTTTTAACTTGTGCCCTGGAGGGCATTCAGTGATTATAATATATATTTCGTGGGCAGCAGTGGATTAAATGACAAGAACTACTTAAATACATGCTAGACATAAAGCAATTATGGATGTAATGAATCATACTGCTTTCGAAAAGAAAATAGTATTTTATCAATGGCAAGTGATGAGTTTTAATCTGGAGCCTCACTTATAGATGAGATGGTTTGGGAGGATTCTTCCTTATGAAAGGCTGAACTTTTAAAATTATTTTCATACTGTATGCATAAGTGTACCTGATGGTATTCCCTGTTTTCTAGATCAGCAGAACTGAAAGAGATATTCAAATGTCTGCATTCCATCTATTCCTCAAATAGCATGTGTCACATAGAATGCCAAGAAACCAGAGAGCTGAGCCCACTTACTGATGATTATGTTGTCTCCTTTAAATCCTGTCTCTTCCATGGAGCTCAGGGTGGCATTCATGGTTTCCTCCCTCATCCAACACCTTGAAGCTATGGTCTTCCCATTCAGTTAGTACTCTACATAGAGCCTTTTTGTAAACTTAGTCAATGCTTAATGTCCTTTTTTATATTTGTCATAATATAATACCTTAATATCACTATTAATCATCTTAATTTAAAATATTTAAAGCCAAGCTTTGTTTCATCTTTAAGATATCTCATGTTTAGGGATGTGCGCTTTGGGTTCCCGGTTCGGAAAAAAACCTGAATCAGGCCTGATTTGTAAAGATTAGGTATTTCTGAATCGGGGCCAGTATGATGGCCCTGATTCGGAAATACCGAATCAAAGCTTCCCGAAGAAATTCGGATTGCTTTGGGAAGCTCTGGGGCGTTAAAGGGTGCCCGCCCCCCTGCCCTCCCACCACCACCCCACTTACCTAGGGCAGTCTTCTGGCGGCGGCACTGGTGCTCACTGCTGCCTTGCCGGCCACCACTTCAGCCTCTGTGGCAGGGTGGGTGGCGTTTGCTGCTGCCCTGTCTCAGAGGATGAAGCGGCGGCATGGGCGGTGGCAGTGCCGCTGCTGGTGCTTGCTGCTGCAGAGGCCGAAGCCGGCACCAGCTGCAGCCTTCCCTGCCACCCTGCGGGCTGCGGCAGCAGCAGTAGAAGGCCTGCACTGGCCTTCAAGGTAACGGGTTGGGGGAAGGGGAGCTCAGGGGGAGGTGGGAATCTCTCTTCGGTATGCTCCGAATCATTTCAAAGCATACCGAAGCGATTTCTGAAACCCGAACCTGAAGCGGCTTGCCGCTTTGGGTTTTGGGTTATTCCGGATCATTTTCCCGCTTCAGGTAAATCTGAAGTGGGAAAACTGAATCTTTTCCCTGCTGCACACCCCTACTCATTTTAAGAAATCAGTGTACGTTATCCACTGTAAACTGTTATTTGCCTGGAAACCTCAACACCTGTGCTGCTGAAGAACTGAAGATGAGGCTGCTTATCAGCTTATTTAATAGGAAAGGTTTGGCCTGGAGCACTACCTTGTTGGGACAGGAACAGGACCATTCTTTGCTATCACTTGGGATGTATTCTTGGCTGCATTCACTCTGTTGTTTAACAACGGCCATAAAATCTACAGCGCAGAGACTGTCTTTACCCTCACACTTATTGGCTGGTTCCAATTTGGAACACTAGGTAGTTCCTGGAATGATAGCACAGTCTTGCACCAGGCCTGGATGGCACATGTACTGCCCCCAGTGACCTGGAGAAGTTTATGGACCCACTGAAGCCTGGTTTCATGAGCAGTACCTAGTGCATAAACAACTACTGGAGCATCTGCTTCTGTATTGTGATTTAGTGATTTAGCAGTCTAGCTGCTTATCTGTCCTACTGAACCCACCTAGGAAATGAGAAATGAGCAAGCCCATGTCTGAAGAGGGTGCCACATAGGGTCGCCAACTCTGGGTTTGGAAATACCTGGAGATTTTGGAGGAAGGACCTAAGGAGGAGGGGTTTGGGGAGGGAAGGCATCTCAGTCGAGTATAATACCATAGAGTCTACCCTCTGAAGCAGTCGTTTTCCCCAGAGGAATTGATCTCTGTCCTTTGGAGATCAGTTATAATTCTGGGGGATGTCCAGACATAATCTGGAGATTGGCAACCCGAGTGCCATGCCTGGCCAACATTTCTGAATCCGCTTGTGAAACCACACATAACCTCAGTTGTATTTGCTGTGCCTCTAGACCCTGCAAGTATGGTTGGTTCAGAATCCCTGGAAAACTGAACCAGATACGAGCAAAATTCAGATACAGTAGCCCCTTAAAGGCCAACTAGATTTCTAGGGTATAAGCTTTTGAGAGTCAGAGCTCCAGTAATTGGCTTGACAAGTTCCCCAGCTGCTTTTCTGCACTTCATCAGTGATACTTGACCCCAGGTAGTTTATGAGACCTTTACTGTCAGGTGAGATCTTTCTGGACTCTTCAGTCAGCTGTTCCTGTCTCCTCTCATTGCATCCCTCCAGGCAGAAGCTGTTTCCTCTGTTGGTCATTATCTGGACAATGCTGTAGTGCAGAGAAGCCAGCAGCTCTTTCCTTTTAGCAGGCAGCTTGAACAGCATGCAGAGCAAGACTCCAGAACTGCTGATTCATGTTCCCATAATGTGTGACACTCTTCACTGGTATTGTGTGGAGCCCACTGGTTCTGGTTTATCCGACTGATGTGAGGAAGTCTGGAGAGAAGGTCTCACAAAGAGAGTTTGGGGGCTCTAGAGTGTGGGAGAGAAGCGACTGAGAATTCCTCCCTTGTGGGAAATTATAGGATGAATTGTTTCATTGTAAATTGCAAGTATTTATTTTCCCCCTTTTTACTTCTCTCTTGTCAATAAAGACTGACTGTAGAACTGTCTCCCTTTCCATCCACACACGCTTGCTTGTGTATAAAGGCTTAAAGAGCCTATACATGGGTCAAGCAGTGCATGTGTGAAGGTGCCACATGTGTTAGAGAGGTTAGAGAGAGTGCCTTTTTTTAGTGAAGGGATAAACATAAGATGCCAAGGCAGTGTAAAGGGAGAGTTGTTCCAAAGGTGGATATTGAAGGAGGAGGGAAGGGGAAGGAGACAGGAAGCAAGAGGGTCGGAGGAATTGTCAATATGAAGCACCAAGGCAACAGAGTTGTCAGGAAAGAAGACGGTAAGCCAGGATTATGCCCCTCGGTTTTATAAAAGCTGTATTTATGAATTGTTACAGCAACCACATCATGTATATTCTTGTACTTGAATCCATTGTTTAAGTTGTTCTTCCTTGCTTTTTAAAAAAAAATCACCCACCCTCTGGTGATAAATGGGCTGCCGACCCTATTCTGCTCTCCCCCCATACCCCATGTTGCACTATGTGCTTGTTCTTGGAACTGTCCAGCCTGTGTTGTGCCAGAACAGCCATCCAGCCGAGGGGCTTTTGCCTGAAACCTCATCGCTGGCTGCCTTGTGGGCGGGTCTCCGACAGATCTCTGTGCCTCTTTGTCACAGGACTGCAGTGTGGCTCTTTTGCTTCCTCTTCAGGAGACCGTGCTTGCTCCATGCTTGGCATCTGTAGATCCTTGCCTTCTCTTCCTAGAGTTCCGGATCACAACCCAAAAGCTTCTACCAGGGGACTTTTTGTGTCATGAAAGTGTTGTTGTTGCTACAGCTTCAGTATTTCAGAACAAACAGGTTGTTGTTGTTTTTTTGATGTGAGGTGACGGTGACAGTTTGTTGTGACTGAAATGAAAAGCTGTACATAGATCTGTGGTAGGAAAAAGGTAAGCGTGAAGGCTTTATGGCTTTTTAATATCAACTGTTCCCAGAATCCATGTCACAGCTCCATATATGGTGCTGCTCCCCCCTGCACTGTCTGAGTTGCCATGACAACAGCAGCACTGCACCATTCATCAGCCCTGGGCTGGGCTTGCATGGCCAGCCGTTCGTGTTACTCCTGAATGTTAAGGAGCAGTGAATCATCCATCCACTTGGGTCTCCTGCGCCATGATTGACCCATCCCTTCAGCACTTTGCTCTGACAAGGGCTGAGGCAAGTGAAAGTGTGCAGTGGTGAGGAACAGGAAATACTGAATTAAACTCCCAGGGAGGTGTAGAGTGCACAGTTTGGCTTGGTGTGACAGTGTGGAGGCAGGATTGTTCAGTGCTGTGGGACCTGATGGAGAGAGACTCGGCATTTATGTGAGCTGTCCTGAAATTGACCTTGAATCGGCTTTGCTGGTTCACTTGGAAGATGCCGGGAGCACCAGAGGGAGGCTGGCTTCAGGGAGCCAATCTGACAAGATATGTAACAGCACAGCGATGTTGTCAGTGGTGATATGGATCTAGTAGCAAGGAAATCAAGTGGTGTGGGGATTGCTGAATGCCTTTCTCATGGAAACGATGTCTGTGAAAGAGCAGGCTTTTTGTCTTGCCAGCAAAAAGGTTGCATGGTATCAAAAGGCAAGGAAGAACAGAAGCCTGTAAGTAGACGGGGAGGGATATTTGCATCTTGTGTGTCCTCTAGCTGAACATTTGGGTTAGTCCTTTCAGCCCTTTAACTTGTGTTAAAATCCATGCCTGAAAAGGGATTTGGTTACTTGAAATGAATACACAAAACGATGCAGTTGTGATTCTAGGGTGTTGGTTGAGATTTTGAATTGCTTACATAATGCATCTACTTTTATAGTGCTCTTATATAAAACAACCAGCTTCCAATTTTAAAATAAGGGTTTTACTTTTACATTAAGCAAATAAAAATATAATAATTTCCCTTAAAAACTAGTTGCATTTGTTTCAAATTTCATAAATCGGTAGCTTATGAAACCTGCAGCTCTCCATAGAATTCTACCACCCACAAAGGAAAAGAATAGACCTGACCTTTGAAGTTGTTTATGCACTAAAATGGTTCAGGAACATAAGGAACTGCGGTTAAGGATGCTTGTGTTGTAGAATTTATTACTTGAGATGGAAATTAATTTTATTTTAGGAAGTTACTTCTAGATTTTGTGTACCAATATTTGGATTTTCAAACAAATGAACTTAGGTTTTTAATAACATATATTTTTATATCCTTGATATGGAAAAGGGCCCCAGCAAACTTTTGAGTATGTAAACTGTGGTCTGAATTTTTAGAAAAATTCATTAGGTGTCTGAAAATGTATAAAGTCCGCTTCATGAGCCTAATTTTGTTTATGTGGTAGAAATCTTATTTAAGTATGTAAATTAGCTAGAGATGGGACCAGGTAAAAAGGGTTGGTGGGGAAGATTTTTTGGGTCACTAGTTTCAGCAAACTTGTGAACCATTGAAACTGTAGAGCTGAACAAATGCTGTTAAGATTGCAAGTCCTGTCCGTTATATTCTAAGACAACACGAAAATAAGAAGAGAAGTTTATCAATTGCTTGGTCTCATTAATTTTTTAAACTTAATCTAATGTTGATCTTCCAGAAGAACAAAGCGAGGAAGGTGTGTACTGATGATTATGCAGACTTGTGCTGTACAAGCTTGACAGCTTAATCCTATGCAGTGCTACTCCAGGTTAAACTCAGTGAAATTAGCCGGTTTAGACTGGAGTAATTCTGCATAAGACTGCACTGATAATTGGCATTATGGGCGAAGAATTAAAAAGAGAAGATGAATAGAAGCACATAGTGGCAAGATAATTTAATTACATATGCAACATTTTCAAGTACATTTGTGCCAGAGGAGCAGTGCCTGACAGTGTTTTGGTCCCCCCGCCCGAAACTCCCACATAAAATGACTGCCTGAGGATCTACTCACAGCATCTGAAGCGAGGTCTCTAATCCAATGCTTCTCAAACTATCTGTTGTGGTGGCCTGGCAGTTTTTTTCAAGTGGGTGAGGGACCAGTACCATATTTGTGCCATATTATTGTTATATTTGGATAGGCACACAGCACATCAGATTGGAAAAACTAACATTTTTCACTGTATTCATTGGAATGGGAGTGTACATATCAAATGTAGTGTACTCATCAAGTGTAGATGTTCCCATTTAAATACACTGAAGATTGACTGAAAGGCTGTGTGTCTGTGTGGATAGCATGAAATTACTATTATATGTTTACAGTCCAATTACAATTACAATTTTAAAACCCAATGATTAAAGAAGTTACCAAAAATATTTAATTTGTAATAGCATTAATACTTAAGTTCTCAGATCAGTGAGTTTGGACAGAGTTCCAAATAACAGAAGTGTATAGATTCGTACAAGTGAGATCACGCAACAAAATGTTGCAGATTGTGGAGACAGTTGTCCTAGCTACTCTTCCCTGTTGCTTGCCCCCCGCCCCAGTACCCTTCATTGTTACTCCTGTTACCTCCCATAGACCCGTACCCTTTCCCCCCTCCCTCTCTAAGACCATTATCCTTCCTCCCCTCCATTTTAAACACTCTTACCCTTTCCTATCCTTTCCTCCTTCCTCCTAAACACCCTTTGCCCCCTCCTTGTGAAACACCTCCCCATTGTTCCTTACCTTTCCTTAGACAGGTCCTGTCATGGCTTGCACTGCCCAGGCCTCATCGTGGTGCTGGGCAGCGCTGAAATGGCTTGCTTCACAAAGATGCGGTGTTGGGAGGGTCAGGGGTGGTTCCCAAGGTATGGTGCTGAGAAGCCCTGGGGCAGCTTGTCTTGCCCCACGATGGGCCTGGGGTGGCTCAGTTTGCTGAGGTGCAGTGCTTGGTGGACCCAGCATAGATTGCCTTGCTGTGGTGCTGCTCAGGCCTGAAGTAGCACTGAGCCATGTCACTGGCTGGCCCTGGGGCAGCTCACCTTGCCATTGCTCTACCCAGCCCAACCTCAGAGCTGGGTGGGAAGGTGCATTTTCTGCGTGTGTGCAGAACACATTTTAATTTAGGCTTTTCGTTTTGGGGAACTTTAATGTGATACATATGTTGGTACATACATGCTATAAGAGCTTTGTTATAATTATCAATATTATATTTTGTATGACTGAAAAAAGATGTTATTTAATATTATTGACTTTATCGACTTCTTGGTGGAGTTCTGGTGCAATTTTAAAATTATATTATTGTAGGATGTGTCCCCCCCCCCCCCCGCTTTAAATCAGTGCAGTCAACGTTTAGGATTTCATGGTGCAAGCTTTGGGGGAGTGAAATCAATACGGGTATATTTAACCCCCTTTGACGTGTCAAAATCTTTCACCTTTTTCAAGCTTTTTTGACTTAAGGCTATGACCAATAAAGATGTACCATTAAAGGAAAGGAAAGGATTTATATTTCTTTCTTTTCTGAAGTCGCCCGGGACTGGCAGCTGAGGGCTTGCAAACTGGCCCTGGCCCGCAGACCACCACTTTGAGTAGCAGTGCTCTAGTCTATGCAAGCTTCTGCTGGAATAAAGAATGTTGCTGGTCTTTAAGGTGCCAGGAGACTCCTGCTTATTTCTGCTGCAACAGACTATGAACCCCGTGAAGGAAAATTTTGTTGCCTTTTATTTGTGTATGATTAGTAATGGATTTGTGATTTTCCTCTGCATTCACTGCTGACGATGGCAGTAGAATTTCTAGGGAGTCCCATTGAACCGAGCAAGCATATAAACAAATATCACTAGTGACCTTAATAGTGATTTGTGTTTCATACCCACTTTTATTTCAAAAAGAGGGAAGGTTTACTGTTCGAGATTTCACGAGTGGTCCCAGTGTTGCCTTTGTTGGGATTTTGTATTAACGCTACAAGGATCTTCCAGATTTTAAGTCTGCAGTTTGTGTATCTGTCGAGGTGTCTGGCTATCGATTACTTTCCTTTTAGTGGTATTAGAAGAACAGAGACCCTGTGAGTTTTGTTTAATATTTTGTACTTTATAAGTATTTGCTCTTTTAAGTTTTATGTGAAAAGACTATGGGGGGAATTGAAATGGAAAGGACTAAGCACACAAAGATGGGATTACTGTGGGATGGGAGGGATCATGCAGAAGTCAGGCAAGGGATTCTCTGGGTGAAAGGGAGAGAGTAGACCTAGAAGGGGTATGATGAAGGAATGTATTGCCATAGACATGGGATGGGAGGAATTGTAATTCTTTTGTGACTATGCAGAATATTTGGGGGAAAGTGTGGAAATTGGACGTGGGTGGGACAGCTAATAGGGGCTGAGGAGTGAATTCTCTCTTGTCTGAGAAGCAGAGGAGCACATTGTGAGGACTGGCTGTATTGAGGCTGGGTAGAACTTTGGGGTTGGCATAGAGGGTGTTTGCCTGTTTCAACTGTGTATTTATTCTTAGTGAGATTATTTGAGGGAATATTGAATTTTCCTTTTCTGAATTTCTCCCTGAATTTTGAGATTCTATATTACCAGATACGTTACTGGAATGGAACTCCTCCTGTTGGAATCCAGGTTTCTTCTGGAGGTATACTTCCAGATTGTGTGCACTAAAAATAAAATAACACCATCTTTTAACAAAGAGTAGTAAATTAACATAAGCTAGGAGCAAGAAGGGAAAAATCCCAGAATACCCTCTACTAGGATTCTTCCAGGGATTGAGCAGACTGATTTCTCTCCCTTTTCTCCTTTGATTAACACTTAGCTACTCTCAAGAGTAGGGGTGATATATTTTTTGATATTGGAGAGTTTCAAGGAGAAGACTACCTGGCCATTATTTATTTTCTTCACTTATACCTTCCTTTTCTCTTCAGTGATGGTAGGAGGGTAACAGCTGCTTACATCATTTTCCTCTCCATTTTATCCCCACAACAACTCAGTGATGAAAGTTACACTGAGAGAGTGTGACTGCCCCTAAATCACCCGCCTTTAGTGGCAGAGCGGGGATTTGCATCCAGGGTCTCCTGTATCCTAGTCTAGCACTCTAACTGCTGTATCACACTGGTGCTGTCTGTCAGGAATGTTCTACTTTTGTTTTCCTTCATTGAGTGGGGGTTAGATTAGATGGCTCATAAGGCCCGTTTCACCTCTAAAAGCTTGTGGATATTCCAGCCCCTTTGGAGTATATCTAAGTGTCAGCAGGCCAGGTTCTCAATGCTCCCCCCACCCTCACTTTATTTTTCTTCAAAAAGTCACATTTTTCTAATTAGCAGAGTAGTCCTCTGTGTATGTAAAGACCACTACCTTTTGGATGGATAGCCTGAATCTGCAATTTTCAACATCCAGATAAGGGATGATGACTAATTTGGCTGTTAGATTTCTGGTAGGATGAGCTGTTCTCTGGAAGGTTTATCTCTACAATTGGTTTCTGATTAAGGCAGATAATTTCCAGTATCCGGCACATGAATGGTAAACAACCTACCAGGAGTGTTATGTGAACTTAGTTGCTTTCAGGCCAGTTTGGTTACCAAACCAGAGGTTTATCAAGTCCTGAGGCATACAACTTGTGTGCCATGTGCAGTCATGAGATGCCGCTGCTAGATAATTCAGCTATGCTGGGTGGCTGGGGGCATGAGTGGCATGCCTGATCTAGGAAGTGGAAGAGCTGCTCCTTAGCCTTTGTTTGCTACCTTCTGTTGCTTCCATGGTTTCTCCCAGCTTTTTCTGGCAGTCTGTTTAGCATGTAGCCAGGCAGGCTAGTTTCTTTTGACAGAAGAATGTGTCTCAATTGTCATTTCCCTTGTGTTAGTGGATTGGATGTTGCTTTGTTCAGTAAGAATACCTCCTGTCCAGACTGGAGTGAGAGGTAGGATGGTGGGGAAAGGGTGAGGAGAGAGACAGGGTCGGATCCTGACTATTTTCAAGTGACAGAATGGAAGTTCTGACTCCCTCCCTACTGCAACTCACTGATCTCTACGAAATGTTGCTCCTGGGCAATAGTGGACACCAAGTAATGACATGGAAGGGGGGTCTGCAGTGGGCTGGTGGAAATGGCTAATTTAGTCTTTGGGGCAAACGATATGGAACTGTTCTGGATGCCTGTTTGTAAGGATTGATTTGGATATGTAGTCTTGCTCTTAAGAGGCCAGGGGTGTCTAGTGAGCATTCCCATATCAAATCATCAACCTCCAAGCAAGAGGTTTACCCAATGACAGGTCTGCTTCATTGTGGATGTAGTATAGAAGCAAATACAGTTGGTCAATCATTGCCTCCATTTTATCCTTTATTAAAACAGCCATGACCTCTTTAACTAATATGAAAGAACCAACAATTAATTCTACAGAGATGATTATGAAATCAAGAGAGCATTACATTGGTCTGATAAATATCTTACTCAAAAGTATGTCAACTCACAAGGCAAGGAGCTTCATCAATGAGGAAGGTAATTATTGATTCAAAACAGTCACAACTGTATCTAATTGTCCTTTGTGATAGGACTCACATTCTTGACTAATAAAGTAGCTTATTAAAAATCAAACACCATACAAAGGTGCATATAGCTATTAAAATTAAGATCAAGATAATCAATCAGTCAGTCAGAATTTATTACAGTTTTTAGATCAGCATAACACAAAACAACAAATTGCACTTCTAACTCAGATAGCAGATCAGAGTTCTAGCTGAAAGAAATCTCATAAAGATCTAGGTGAGAAACTTACCTTTGTAATGTGCACTATGGGAAACTTGATGCATTTCATAGTAAAACTGATTGATTTAAACTTAGAATTAATTGAGAAATGTTAGGAAACTTATATCTTGTTGCTCTTATGATTTATGTTCCATCTTGTTGCCTTTTAATGTTCCATTAATAAGCATTTATATTTTGATATCTTGCTTAATTATAAAGAATAGAGTTTATTTTAATAAAATAAATCATTAAACTCAAAGAACCCTATAAATAATTTTTGTACTGAGAAGCAGCTTCTTAAAAGGAGTTAAGCTTTTTCAGGTCTTAATCTAAGGTCTGGAAGCTGTTCAAGGTTTAAGATAAAATCTTTAGTCTGTTCAGTGGAAGCCTTAATTAGTCTTAATAACAATCCGTTACAGTATGTTGGAGACATAGTGGGGCTTAGTCGGTGTCTTAAGTCTCCCCATCTCTGCCCCCAGTGCCAAATGTAGAGTTACATCAGTGAAAAGGCAAATGCCATGCCCTCAAGCAGCAGTGTAGCTAGCTTAGCTTCTGCACCATTACATGGTGCTTATTACAGATGTTTGACCAGCACAGATGTCCCTTTTAAGGACTTAAGTTGATTATGGGTTAGCTCTGCCTGTGGTTCTGTGATTTGTCAGGGCAGCTTTCAAAAGTATAGGTGACTTTTTGGGATGAGAGACTTGGCAACCCCTGTCATTTGACTTGCGAATAGTATTCTTGAAGACATTCGATAAACATGTGGATTGTTTCACTCCTGTGTTTGAATGGGATTTGGTAGAAAGGGATAGGGGCCAGTCTTCTAATGAGCCAGGCTGTCTTCAACAAGGGATGCACCTTTAGAGGGGGCTGGCTGGGGCATGTCTTCTAGCAAGATAGAAGATGAGGCTGTGTGGTTTATATGGACCTCTCTGCTGACATTTTATAAGCTATGGAGAGTGTGCAGAAAGGAAACTTGGGATGAATATGAGCACAAAAAACAGACACAAGGGGGAAACAACAACTTCCACAATGCTTTGAAAAATCACGCATATGCACATTCCCCAAACAGGTTGGCAGCCATTACTGTTGATAGAAAATACAGAAAGGAACAGTGAACCATAGGATTTTTAAAGTGTTCATTTGCCAGCAGTTTATATACTTGATGATCAGTTTAATTCTGTGCTTTGTCTGTAGAGCCAGGCGCTATGCAGCAATGACTGGGGGGTTGCGCTCCATCAGGTGTATGTGAAAGCCAGTTAGGGTCCTGCCCCCAGTGGAGGTTCTGCCACTCCCACCCTCCACCCCCCATGCCCGCTTACGTGGCTGGTGGGGAGGATGCACCTCCTGCGGTGCACTCCCACACCATGGTGGCCTGAATCGGGCTGGATTCAGGCTGAATCGGCCTGAATTGGGCCACTGCAGAGCGCAGGAGCTTTCCCGCACTCCTCAGCAGCTGGATTCAGGCCTGAATTGTCCCGATTCAGCCAAATCGGGCCTGAATCAAGATGCTGCAGAGCATGGGGCCAAATTGGGCTGCTGTGGAGTGCTACAGTGCTCCTGCAGAGCGCAGCAACTCTCCTGCATTTCACAGCAGCCCAATTCAGGCCCAGATACAGCTGGATTGGGGCCCCTGCGGAGCACCAGAGGCCTGTGCAATGATGTCACTTCCCGGAAGTGATGTCATCACGCAGCTCGGGAGCACGTATGCATGAGAAACAGAAACAAAAAGGTAAGGAGTAAAATAATAAATAAAACCTCCAGCTTAGAGGGTGGGGGGACCTGGCAACCCTAAAGCCAGTTGTGTTCTAGTGGGCTGGGATATTCACTGTTCAGTAAAGGATACAGTAGGGATAAGGATTGCCAAAATTTGAAAACAAACACAAAACTGATACAAGACTGAAACCAGGTCATGTCAACCTGTAAGCAGGTTGACATGACATATTAAACAATGTGGAACTATCCAGTAGGAGCATACTTACAGCAACAGACAGTACACAGTACTATTATCTACAGTCTCTATGCTGTTCCAGTGCATTTCTCTGAACCATTTCTTTATAGCTCAATCCTATTACCTGTGTAGAATAGTCCTTCTGAATACTTGCGTGGTTTGAGAAAAGCCAGGAGAGTAGGAGCTTTTCTGATCTTTTCAGGCAGGCCATTCTTTAAGGTGGGAGCCACCACAGGGAATGCAAAGTATGGGCAGTTGTTGAGTTTGCCCATCTGCAGGGTGGCACCTGCAGAAGACCCTGTTCAGATGAGAGAAGCTGCCATGGCAGGGCATAGTAAGAGAGGCGGTACTGAGGCCATGAAGGGCTTTATATGTCATAGCCAAAACCTTGAATTGACCCCAGTAATGATAATGGGAAGCCAGTGGACTAACTTCAGAATGGGAATAATATGTATGCTTTATCTAGCTACTGTTAATAATTGGCCTGCAGTGTTCTGCACCAGCTGGAGTCTTTGAGTTGATTTCAAGGGAATATCTATGTACAGTGCATTACAGTAATCAAGTCTTAATATTATGGTTAATTTTATGGAGAAGATTTTATGGAAGGGGACAGTTTGGTGTAGTGGTTAAGAATGGCAGGACTCTAATCTGGAGAGCTGGATTTGATTCCCCACTCCTCCACTTGAAGCCAGCTAGGTGACTTCAAGTCATTCACAGCTCTTTCAGAGCTCTCTCCGCCCCACCCACCTAATAAGGTGATTGCCGTGAGGATAATAATAACACACTTTGTAAACCACTCTGAGTGAGCGTTAAGTTGTCTTGAAGGGCAGTATTATATTATATTATATTATATTATATTATATTATATTATATTATATTATATTATATTATATTATATTATATTATATTATATTATATTATATTATATTATATTATATTATATTATATTATATTATATTATATTATATTATATTCAAATGAATGTTGTTGTTATTAATTGGTGAATCAGCACTTGATTTTGTTTCCATTGTCCCCTTGAGGACTCTGTTGGGTGAAAAGGCAGCATTGAAATGTTTTAAATACATAAATAATATTTAAATCATGAACTCCAAAACCCTAAAGAGTTGTTTTACTCCCCTCCCCACTTTATTCACATGTATGTACCTTTGTGACCTCCACATTTCCAATCTGTGATGCAATTGTATCTGTTTAGAAATCTGAGCTAAAAATTACTTAATTGTGCAGATACACAAAATGTGGTATCCTCCTTAGGGATTCCCTGTTCTAAGTCAGAGAGGGTAAGGAAACCACAAAGACCAAGTGCTTGTGCGAATAAGTATGTTGGCAAGAGCAGATAGGGTCAAATCAGTTAACATGTGGGATGAAAGTGGTGTGAGTCAGTCATTCTCATCGCATTGGCATGTGCACAGAGAGGAACTTTTAGCGTAACTTACCAGGGAAAAATGGCTGTTCAGCAACATCTTGGGTGTTCTTACCTTCACTGCACTAAACACAGTTCCCCCCATCCCAGAAATGTTGCTAAAGAGAGTGGGAAAATACTGTGATGGAGATATGCTAGTAATAATTTTGTAGCGTTTTAGTGTAATCTGTATCTTTCCTGATGAATGTTGGGAATTACTTTTTGACATATTTGAATCAGCAGGGAGGATTCTGATCTGGGTCTGATCCAGATTTTTGTTTAGTGATGTACTTCCATGTGTTACTTGCTGTTCTTTTATTCATGTCCTTTCTTTCATTCTTCCTCCAAAGCTCCACTGAGGAAAGCAAAATTTGTTGAGAGTCCACGAATCCCAGAATCGGAGCTTGGCTCACCAACCCTCACCTCAGCACCAAAACTGGACCTTGACACCTTCTGCCCTGGTAAGCATCCCCTGCAGAGACCCACTGCATTCTAAGAGAGTGGTCCGGTGCCCTCTGGCCCAGCATTGTCTCACAACCCTCTAGAATTCCCAGCACTGCCTCAACAAAATGCTATGAAGTTCAGTGAAATCCTAAGCAAAGTTAATCAGGTCTAAGCACATTGTGGGCTTACACTGGAGTAACTCTGTTTAAGATTTCACTGTAGGTGGTGCCAGGAGAGGGTGGAGTTTGTCAAGGATGTGATGTCCCAGGTGACTGCCAGCTGCCTACCCTAGTCTCTATGGCCTCAAAGACACTAGGGGAAATTCCTAGAGTGTCACTATATGAAGGCCATTTTTCTCCCTCTCCTCAATTCCTTGGGAGGCCTACAAACCTCACACCTTGGTAGTTGCCTTCCTTGTCAGAAGAGCATGGATCTGTGTACTTGGTAGATCTGGCAGTTTTTGGTTTTGATAGGTAGCTATTAACTCAGTAATTAAGGTATTGATATATTAAATAATGGATTTTAGAAGATGCAATTATTTCTGTGGACAGAGCCACAGGTAGCAGGCACTGTACCCTTTGCTAGACCAGGCCGTGGAACATTTGGAAAAGCCAGGTGTTTGGTACATAGGGCTACCATGTGTTTGGATACAAATTCACATCTAGCTTTAGTGGCAACAGGAACAAAAATTTAAGTGCAAATAGAAAGTTTTCTCTGTTAACAGTTTAAGGAATCTTAAATCTTTTAGGAAAATCCTGGATGGCAGATCATAGGAAACCTTCTGCATCTTCTATGAACCCTTCTGCGTGACTGCAGGAAAATTGCAGAGAAGAAAACTGAGGCTCTTCATCTTACATAGGCTAGGCATCCCTCTAGTCCACAATAAAAAATCAATACAGGCTGGCCTGGCAGGTATCACTGAGACCTACTTGAATGAAAAGAGTGTCTTTCTTTCTTACCTGTCTCCGTGCAGGGCCTCAGTGCAGCAGGAGCCCCCCTGTTTCCCATTGGCTTCTTCTTTTTTGTTTTTTTGGAGATGTGTTCTGATCTCCTTTTATTTATAAGCTACCTGATGAATGGGTTCCTGGCTGAGAGACTGCGGGATATTAAATTCTAATAGGCTCATAGGTGGGAGCTGTCCAGCTTTTTTGCTACCTTCCTTATTGCTGTCCTCATCTCACATGGTTCTTGTACATGCAGGTCTCATAATCCTCAGCATAGCCTTTTTGAGTGGTCAATGGGGGGGGGGGGTCCTCTTCTCACCAGGAGAAAAGATGTTGGATCCAACCTACTGTTTGGGAAGGGGGAGTTGCTTTAGTGTATGGGTGTTCTGTCATTCAGAGTGTTAGTTTTCTGTAACGAACAGTTGTCATATGGTTTGGTCTCGCTTTTTTGTCATGGACTGGCTATCCTCTGGTGAGGTTTGGACTAATGGACACTCAGATTCTGTGCAAGGGAAAGGGAGACTGAGTAAGATGGTCTGGCCTTGGGCCACTGTCCCATGCTATTTTCCGCAGTGGTTAACCAGATACCCTGCAGCGCACTAGTGATCTCCTGCCCATCACAACATCTTATGACCGGGAGTGCTAGAAGGTAGCTGTCTGTCCTGAAATTACTACTCGTCAGGACTTTTGTTTTACTTAATTTATAGCTCACCTTTCTCACTGAGACTCAAGATTACAATATATAGAAAACAATTCAATCAGACAGTATAAAATAGTTAATAGTGTTCTAGTGCTGTGGAAGAGGGAGAAAAAGTTCTTTGTCCAAACCACCCTTAATTTTACAAGCTTCTTAGTTGTCCTTTTTCTAAACCCAAAAGTCCCAGACTCTTAGTTACCTTTTCCTTATACAGAGGGTTTTCCAACTTGTAGATCATTTTCCTTTTCTACGCTATATTTTTTTGGAAAGAGGTGACCAGAACCATACTCAGTATTCCAAATGGAACTGCACCACACATTAGAATAGTGGACATTTTATTTGCTGTATATTTTCTCATAAACCCTAGCATAGCATTTGCCTTCCCTTTTGCTGCTTCATGGTGGCTTAGCTGATATTAGTGAAGTAGCCGCCCCATGGGGGCTGTGCATCACTGCAGCACCTCTAACAGCCTGAGTGAAAAATATCGCAGGCCATGAGAGATGCAGAACTGCCACCAGGGAAGCAGGAACCACCCCCTCATCATTGGCCCCTTTAAAGATACCTTTGGAGAGGTGAACCCTCCCTCTAAGATTGGTGGCTGGCCACCTATCAGGTCTCTGTGGCATCTGACAGACTTTCTGGGAGTCTCATGATGGCAAGTAGGAAGCCAGCAGACCCTCTAGCCCTAAACATGCGCCTTCCCTGACAAGAGACATATCAACTAACTTGCCAAAGTTTCTAATGGACAGGACTTAAAGAAACCAGAACCTAGAGATTCCACCATGAGGAGATAACTGACTTTAACCTGTAAAGGTCTCCTGCCATGGAATTGGTCTCTCCATAACCCTTTGTTGAAGCCAGTGATGAGTCTGAGCTATTAGCATCGACTGGTGTCTGAATACAAAATTGTTTGCCCTTTTTTCTTTTGTGTTGGGGCTCCACTGAAGTCTCCTCCCTGGGGAGAAATATCACATTTTCAACATACTGTGCACCACAAACCCACATTCTCTTTCGCAGTTAGTCATGGCCAGTTCAGATCCAATTAGTGTAGAAGGAAGGTTTGTGGGGCTTCTCGCAGTGTGCACTGCTTTAGACTTAGATCAAACTTTTCCACTTTTGGAGGGATCCTCTTAAAGGTTCTCACAAACCCATACTTGTTACACCGTCCTGAATTATTTGTTGTTATCAACAAACTTGGCAACTTCACTATCTCTTCCAATTCCAAATCATTCATGATCAAACTACCTAGCACCAATCCTAATACCGATCTGTATACTTTCTTCCATGCTGAGAGTAGCCTTTTTTGCTCCTACTCTCTGCTTTCTGTCTTTTAACCAGTTACTAATCCACAGAGAGCTGTTCTCTTATCCTTTGACTGCTAAGCTTACTTAGGAGTCTTTGGTGAGGTATCCTTATCAGAAGCCTTTTGAAAGTCCAAGTGTATAATGTTTACCAGATCACCATTTCCCACTTGCTCATCAAAATTGTCAAAGAACTCCCCAAAGCTGATGAGGTATCATTGTCCTTTGCAGGCCAAGCTGACTTTTCCTCAGTAGAACTTTATATACTCACTAAGTAATAATTGGACACGTTTCTAAAAATCATGCAACACTGGCTATTTTCCAGTTGTCTGGGAGAAAGGCCAAGTTTTTTTTTTAATGAAACTGCAAGTTTTTATTAAGAAATCAAAAAATTCACATAATGAGTTTCTTGAGAACGTTCAGGTGTATGACATTTACACCTGGTGACTTGTTAGTTTTAACTTGTGAATTAATCTGACTCAGCTCTTGTCATCCTCTCTGAAAATAGCCACCAGTCATGTTCCACAGTGAAGACAGGCACTAGAACGAATTCAGCTTCTCTGCAATCTCCCTTTCTTCCTTTAGCAATTCACTCACTCTTTTGTTGTCCAGCGGCCGACCCCTTCCATGGCCAGCTTTCTGCTTCAGTGCCCCTTATAATCTTGCTTTATCTGCATCAAACAACATCAGAGACTTAACGAGAGGGTCAGGGAGTTCAACAGCAACCATATAGTTGGTATAATGACTGGTTGTTGATGATAGAAACAAAACCTTTGTGGAGGATGTTTCTGTATAGGAAAAATATTTCAACGAGTTTATTTCTGGTGTCTTAAAATAAGAACGAATTTTAAACTGCTTTTCTTACATGTATTTGAAATTACTTATGAGATTTCGTTTTACTGAGCTTTTTTTACTCTTCCTTTTTTCCTGTGGTTGGGCAAGAGCCACAGATTAGCAAAAGTACCGTAAAAGGATGCCAGTGTGGTCAACCAACAAAGTCAAGGAAGGTTTCAGACTGGAATACATATTATCTTAACTTTAGTTATTGATTATTGAATAGCCTCCAGGAATCCTGGAGAGATTTGACCCTTCTTTCAACTTCCCTTTGACTAACCATCTCATTTCTTAGAAGTTTCCATTTCAGAAATCAAATGTGGCCATGTTTGGCTTTCCATTTACACAAACTGGCCTTTGTCCCCAGATGGTTCAACAGTGTAGGGAATGTGCAAAGTAACATCTGCTTTTATTTCTAACCCTGAAAGCCCACACTTTTGTACGTATATTGCCAAGTTTTTATATAATTATATAGTTATATAATTGTTTTTATAAAGTGGTGTATTTTGTGTATGATACTCACTTATGTTTTTTACAAGTCTGTACTGGTTTTTAACTGTAAATAAATCTGACGTGACTGGTTCAACAGTGTTTACATTTTTCACTCAGGATGCCTTCCCTCTAGTTGTTTCCAAGGCAAATTCAAGGTAGCGTGGGATTTATCCTGTGCAGTTGCATAGGGGATGATTCTCTTGCTAATATTGTTACATTTTTATGATTTATATAATTTATATGATAGCTCTGGAGCTTTGTTGTTAGTTTTCTCAGCATGTTGACGACATCAACCTCTGTATTTCTTTGAATAAGCACCCAGAACTTGAAGTTTCTGTTCTGGGCCAGTGGCTAGATGTGGTGGTCGAGCACAAGACGGAAGGGATGCTGGCTGGAAAAGCACAGATCCTGGAGGGAATTGCTTTGCAGTAGATGATGGATGTGGCACTTAAGCTGACAAATTCAGTGAGGAGCAGAAGTTTTATTAGATCTTGTTGTGTTGTTGGAAGATCAGGTTAAGGCAGTTGTGAGTACTGAGTTTTTCAGCTCTACTTAGTGTAGAAACTGGATCCTTTGTAGCATTTGCTGAACCAGACATCCTTACTCATGTTTCTCTAACTTCAAGAGTTGACTGTTGCAATGTACTCTCCTTTGAGCTGCATTTGAATGGAAACTTCCGTTGTACAGATTGAAGCTGCTCATTTATTAGCTAGAGCTTGAACTTTTGGTCCTATCCTGCTGTGAGCACATTGCAACTGTGCTGTAAAAATTGTATGAATTGCTCATTGCCTTCTAGATTCATTTCAAGATGCTGGTTTGTTTTATTTAATTCATTTATTTCATTTATACCCCTCCTTTCTCCCCAATGGGGATCCAAAGCGGTTATTATAATTCTCTTCTCTGTTTTATCCTCATAACAACCCTGTGAGGTAGGTTACACTTGAGAGTATTTGACTAGCCCAAGGTCACCCAGCAAGTTTCCATGGCAGAGTGAGGATTTGAACCTGGGTCTCTAGTCCAGCACTCTAACCTTTACTCCACTCTGGCTTTCTTTATATTTTTAAATCCCTTCGAGATCAAACATCCACATATCCGAAGGAGCGTTCTATTTCTGATCTGGCCAGGTCTCTGATTGGTTCTTTGCCCTTTTCCTGGCTTCTTCTAATGGGACTTTTCTTGTGCTGCCCCAGCCCTCTGGAATAGTCTGCCTGAGAATGTGAGGAAAGCGCCACCATAGTTTTCTTGTAAGCCTTTTCTTCATCAGAGTTCTTTTTTTTATTTTTCTGTTGTTTAGTGGTGCTGTTTTTGTATTGTTGAGAGTGGAAAACTGCTGGCGTTTTTGGCATTTGGTGTGTATGGGGGTTTATGGATTGGTTTTTAATTTTATTTATATTTGAATTCATTTTCTGGGTTATTTTTATAAAATTGTTTGACTTTGTTGTTAGCTGCCTTTGAGCCCTTAGGGAATACACAGAGAACAATGTTTTAAAAATATCTTTTAAAACCCAAACAAAAACAGCTTTGTGCTGGCTGAAACGACTTTACCATTGAATTGGACCATTTTAGAGCTAGCTGTAGACTTCCATTTGAAATTGAACTGTTCCATGCTTGGCTAGAAAACTGCCCCCTCTGTTTCTAGCGGTACCTTGTTCCTCTTAACTGTTTACCAGAGCCTGAGGAAGAAAGTTCAGCAGCATTATAACCTTGGCTATGTCCATGGTTTAGCTTAAACTATACTCAGTCTAACATAAAAATATAAAATATGAAATATAATCTCCGTGCGCAGGTTTATTTTTATTTCTTACTTTATTCCTATTTTATTTTACTTCATTTATACCCTGTTTTTTTCCCAGTGGGGACCTACAGCGGCTTACCTCATTCTCTTCTCTATTTTATCCTCACAACAACCCTGTGAGGTAGGTTAGGCTGAGACTATGGGACTGGCCCAAGGTCTCCCGACCAGCTTCCATGGTGAGTGGGGAATTTAACCTGGGTTGCCCAGGCCCTAGTCCATCACTCTAGCCACTACATGCTTTATTCAGACGCCCTTGCTTTGTGAAGGTTTGTAAAGTTTTTTCCTGAGGGCCCTTGAGTTTGCAGTAGACATGGTTGGTGCCTCTACTGATGCCCTGGTTGACATCTGGCATTCAGAGGTGGCCTGGGTAGGAGAGTTGCCAAGGTTGTGCAGAACCTTCTCCACTCCTTGGTTAAGTGATGAGATCAAGGCAGTTAAGTAGACACAGGCAGAGGACTAGAATACAAGGGGAAGGAGATGTGAGAGCTGCTTGTGGCCCAGGGCATCTTTGGGCCTACTCTGTGGCAGTGATGGAAGCTAAGAGTCTGTACTTCTCTACCATTGTTGCCTGGGCAGTAACCTCCCAGCTGAGGTGTCCTTAGTGGTGAGGGGCCCATTACGCCTGGCCTCCAGATGGTGTAAATGGTTACTTTTGCTATGACATGTTTGCTATGACATATTGACAGATGTAATTGCTCACATCTGCTACCACAGAGATGCTATTCTGTGTGCAGAACAGTCCCAAAATATTATCAGTCTTACTGAGTTTATGTGGCAGATTTCCAGTTGCTGCAGCCTTCATATATGATCCAGCTTCACTCAGGAAGTGGAGAACGCTTTCTGGGCAGAGGGGTTTATGCTGGCAGCTGAGGAGGAGGATGACACACAACATCTCCTGAACAAACCCAAGTCTCCCAGATTGTACTCTAACCACTATACCAGACTGACAGTTTAGAAACTGTCACAGAAGCATTGTGTTGGGTGTATGGAATAGACATGTTTGCAATGAATGAATGAATGTGCCTGCCCTTTAAAGGAAAACATGAAAAATGTTGAACCACAGGAAAACAAACAAACAAAAAATGGAACTTGCAATACCTTTTAATTACAACCTACCAACATATAAAAAAATTGTGAGCAAATTTCTGAGTTGTCAAGAAATCTTCCTGGATGATGAGTACAGCCCCTCCCCAAAGGGGTGGGTAGGTGAAAAATACACTTCTGAACATGCTGAAAAAGCCATCGGCCTCCACAGTGTTAAAATGAGCTTTGAAATATGTTGAATGCAAAACTTAATTAGATTTCCTGGTTTGGATGCAAAACAGGCTTCAGGGTACACCAAGGACCCCGCCTTTCCCTCCCCTGCTCCCCCCTTTTTTAGGTGAATGACCAGCCAAAGGGAACTGGAAAGCATGCACACTGCTCTTTGCAGAACCCTTTCAAAATTCCTACCCTTTGAGGGAGCCCTGCTTGGTAGGAGCTTTGGATGGAAGGAATTTGACAGGTGCTACCGACTTTGCATTTCCTGGGAGAGGAGGGGTTATGCGCTCCCAGATGCTTTAGCATTTCCTGTTATTATCCATTGTAAGTGTTGCAAGGTTGCATAGAGTACAGCTCCAAGGACTGGGGGATACAGGTATGTGACATTCAAGAGTTTCTGTAATCTTTCTCTTTTTCTCAGATGCCCTATCATAGGAGATTGCAAATGGCTGTGTATTTGCTATGTAAATCATCCGTTCCCTCCCCCCAATTTCATGCTTGCTTTCTGTTCCCTGCAGACTTTGACAGATGTTTGCATCTTGCTGCAATCTATGGAGACTGCCCTTGTTAGAAACAGAGCATTTCAGCTGTCTGATTTTAACCCCGTGTGTGTCTTGACTGTTCCTCACTTCACTTCTTCGATATCTTGCAGCTCAGGCAGGCTGCTGCAGATGTGAGCATTCTATTAAATCTTTATATAGCTGCAGCCCCCTGCCCAGATTCTTCTGAACTCAGACAAGTTGCTTGGCAACCTCATGTAGGCTGTGTACAATGCAAGCAGAAGGAGACTTTTATCTGAAGAGCTGGGGAGGATCTATTTTTGGCTGTTCTGAAATTTTCCAGCCTTGTCTTTTGACTTCTGAGTACTCTTACATGCACAGGTATTGCCTGATAATTATACTCCCATTATGTGCTTGCCAGCGTGAACAGCTTTGATAGTTTGTGGTCATATACAATTTTCCAGTTAAAATGGGGTCCTGACAGAGTGGATGTCAGTGGTAAAATCAAGGGCCTCGTTTCAATGGCAAAAATTGCCTTGTTCCAAGGGAGGCTTGCCTCAGTTCAGCTGCTAATAAATTGTAGTGAAAACTAATGATCTGGGGTTAGTTCCCACTCTGTGGCTGAGAGGTGCCATAATCTCCCTCAGAGTCCCTGAGTGTCTGATAATCTGTAAAGGAGAAGGGGGAACGTTACAGGTCTGGAAGACACTGAGGGAGATCCAGCTGCCTCTGGGAATTCTCAAGGGAGATGTTTAGGAATCAGCAATGCAGATCCATATTTTAAGATCTCTTCCAAGGGAACTTGACTCCTTCCTCCTCCTCCTCCCCTCTCTCTAGCAATTTATTGGAGAGCAGGAAACAGAATCTGCATGGCTGGGCAAGTTTTCAGCGTGCAGACATTGTGTGCATGTGAGTGCTGTTGTGAGGCTGAAGAATAATAGAATGAAACAGGATTTTATCATATTTCCCTGAGGGAAAGGTCTCGGAAGAGGGGGGATTCATGTGGCAGAAAGCTTCTTGTTTGTTCCCCCTGCCCTGGTTCTGAAACATTCTGTATAAGGTATGTATGATTTATTCCCGTAGTGGAGCAGAGTTAGGGCTGTAACCATTAGAAACCAGTACTGAGAATAGAGAGCAGAATCCTTTTTATTGGCATTGAAATTTATCATTAAAATTAAACACTTTAATCTTACCCCCACCCTCACTTCGTTACTTCTTACTGCATTATATGCTTCTTTATAAAGTGCCTAATACATACTAATAGAAACTAAGAAAGAACTGTTACAGTATCACTAAAACCAGGTCCATTGAAAAGTGGGCATATTTGTTCAAACTTCCAAATTTGTTGGAAACACATACTCTCAGTGTTATAGTTAATTTTATGAAAGGGGACAGTTTGGTGTAGTGGTTAAGAGTGGCAGGATTCTAATCTGGAGAACCAGGTAAAATATTTAAACAGTAAAACATACAAACGCATACACTCACATAACAACCAGGGTGGAGAGCCAGTAACAGGTAGTGGGTGGAACACAGGGATCCAGGCATGTGCCTAGCAGCTGAGCTGTGACTGTACTTGGCTGGGGTCTGGATAGTGCTTAGGAGGGCTGTGATTGGCTGCATATTTGGTTGCCAACCACTGTTGTTGCTTCCTTCATACTTGGTCTGACTGTCTATTTGGATCTTCACCATCTTTATACTTGGCTTCTGGTGAGTAGAGGTGGGCACGAACAGCAATACGAACAAAAAAACCCACAAACAGCCCGATCAGCTGTTCGCGAGCAAGCTGTTTGTGAGGCCCCGTTCCCGACGAATATGTGTTCGTTCCAAGCCCTGTTCGTGGTGTTCATCAGCCGTTCGTCAAGCCAGACAGTCTGGCACCTTTCAATCAATTCCTTTGGCAACAGTAGGCACGGACTTTCTGAACTCTGTCTGAACTCCTGTTGCCCTGGAAACCCCAATCTAAGCCCAGGGGCATTTCACCCCCGACTCAGCCGCTTGACAGGGAAGACCCTGACAAGGGCTGATTTCAGCCTGCCAGGGTTTAAATTTCCCTCTCCCTGCTGCTGCGCAGCGCAGGGAGAGGGACATTTAAATCCCCCACTCAGCTGCTTGTCAGGGAAACCCCTGACAAACGGCTGAGTGCAGCCTGCCAGGGTGAAATGCCCTTCTCCCTGCTGCTGGAGGGAGACTTTGGAGGAAAGGAGGTTCCCCACGCTGTTTGCAAACGACGCAGGGAACTTTCTTCCCTTCCAAGTCTCCCCCCTCCCTCCCACGAACAGCCAACCATGAACATGTTTGTGAACAGGGTCATGTTCATGGTTGTTCGTGATTCCCTGTTCGTGGATGGCAATGAACAACGAACATGGTGTTTGGGGTTTTTTTTCCTGTTTGTGCCCACCTCTACTGGTGAGCACTACAAAAATGGCCACTGTTTTTAGTTCTTGCATCTTTCTATTTTGACTTCTTGCTTGACAAACAAAGCCTGGGTCAGGAAGATTCCACATTCCCCCACCCCCCTTTCATATACTTTTGAACATTTTCCGATTACACCATCATTCAAAACCTCTGGGGACCAAACTACATGTGACATTAGGAATAGTGTGTTAAGAGCTCGATTTTTTTCTGAGCTGCATTTAAATTATTCTTTAATTTCAAACACTGATTCTTGGGGACATTTATCTTTTAAATAATGCTACAATGTTTTGAGCAGTAATTGAATTAGATATTTATTTCCAAGGGTGTCTGTCCCAGTAATAACCAGACATTTCATTTGCAATGTTTTTCTGTGTATTCTACGAACAAGGGAGCAGATCTTCAAAACAGGCTTTAAAAAACAAAGAAAAACGAGAATGAAAATACTAAATACAAATACCTATATTGCAAAAAGAAGGTGTAGAATCTACAGTGTCAGTGTCATTCATAAAACAAGAAAAGTAAAACAAACACATGACGGGACCAAGACTGTATGGAAGTTTTGAAGCTTCCTTAAATTCATTCATGGGGATTTCTACACTGTACAGTAGGGGTCAACAGGATAAATTACTGGAGGAGGACCTATATCTTGTCTTTGGCAAAAATCTATGAAACAAGATTTCAGGCAGCAAGGTTACTTAAAAACTGACTTGACAGATCTCAAGTACTATGATGTCATAGCACCTAGAAATTTCAATGGGGTGCCTAGTATTTTCAACAGGTACTGTGTTATAGTGTGTCCCAGCAGTTCTCAGTGGAAGTACAACCCTCTTTTTTCCTCATTTTGCATCAGAATGTTTTGCTGTATGACATGAAAATAAATGTATAAAGTTATTACTGCTTTTTTACTTGTAAATTGAACTATACACCATTGAGTGGTTGTGGATGAGTTCATTTTTACTCAGTTGCTTTCAGTTCTGCCTCCAATACTCATTTAAATAGAGCTTTTTAAAGCAATAACAGGATTATGTGAAACTGGAGTAAGATTAGGTTAGGGTTAGAGAATAGTGTTTTGTTGTGATAACAACCATGGTTACAGCTATATTCATATCCTACAGCACTTTTGTCATAATAAGATTATGAGAAACTATGGCGATGTTAGGATTAGTTTTTGTGGTAGCAGTAATTAGAACATTAGAGTGCCAGTGTGATTAAAGTGGTTAGAGTATCAGACTAGGATCTAGGGGATGCAGGTTCGAATCCCCACCCTGCCATGGAAACTTGCAGGGTGCCCTGGGGCCAATCACACACACAGCTTGATCTACCTCATGGGTTGGTTGTTGTGAGGGGGAAAAATGGGATAGAGGAGAATTGTATAAGCCACTTTGGTCCCTGTTAGGGAGAAAAGTGGGATATAAATAGCTAAATAAATACACTACAAAACTCTTCCCCCCAAAAGGACAAGCTTGAAATGTCTGTCATCATTCAAGTGAGCCAGGTCCAAAGATAGTTTGAAGGCCCTAATTATTGCTTTTTTTCAAGCAGCAACTAGATGCCCTCCTGTCTGGTCTGCCACTCTGTGAGGCAAAGCCACTAAGGCAAATGATGGTCCAATTTTTTCTAAACACTATTTATTTATTTGATTGATTGATTTTTATACTACTATTCAAGTAAGAGCTTGGCTGGTCTACAACCTCCGGTGGAATCAACTGAAATTCTGTAGAGGCCCTTGTATGAGCATGAAATGCTGGTTTGCAAGTTGGTTTGCAAGACTGGGTTTCACCTTGGCATCATCTTCTCTTGAGAAGAGCTTTGGACCCTTTGTTAACCAGGGAGGAGTTGTATGTGAAGGAGCTGGGAAAGGAGCCTTGGTGGAGAACTTGTACCAAATCAGATAGAGCTTGCCATAGAACCTGTCTTTTCTCCTGATGGGATGAGTCAGGAGCTTCCTGGGAACCTCATCACTCTAAGTTACGCGTCTCCGGGGTATGGTGAGGGCCGTTGGTCAGCCAGCCACTCTGACTCACCTCCTGATCATTTTTCAGACTCTTGTCCGGTTGGCATCTGCTTTGGGCCTGGTAGTGCCTTCGACTTACAGAGTATGAGGAAGGGGGTTTATAATATTTCATCTATAAACTGCCCTCTCAGCTTGAGGAGGGGTCTGACTGCTAACAATACCACTGTTGCCTCCAGATTGGACTACTATAATGCACTCTGTATGGGGCTGCCTTGAAGACCGGTTGGAGCATATAATTCCCATGCTGCATTGGTTGCCTATCTGCTTCTAAGACCAAATTCTATGTGCTGGTTATCTTCTTTAAGGCCCTTCATGCCCTGGGACCCTCATTCCTCTATAACTACAACTCCTGGTATACTCGTGTGAGCCAGCTGTGCTCCACAGGCATTTTCTGTGGTAGGTCCTCTGGAATAGTGTTCCAGAGTGAGTATGGCAGCGCCTCCCCCTTGCTGTATTCAAGAAGATGCTCGTGACTTTTTTTGTTCCAGAGGGCATTTGATGGAGGGTGAACTGTTTTAGCTGTGTTTAACTGTGTGTGCTGTTTTTAAACTATATCTGATTGCATATTGGTTTTGATTTGTTTGACACTTAAGATGTCAGTGTCCTGCAGCTTTTGCTGTTTCGTTAGCTGCCTTGAGCTTGCAGATATAAGGTATGGCATAAATATTTTAAATAAATATTCATCCAAATAACAGCATCTTTAATGATGCATGCTGTGAAACTGTTTCTAGTGTGGCTGCCTGCATCTGAAAGGGTGGGAGTGACTAATTCTGCTTGCAGCACCGCTGATACTTGTAATGCAGGTTGAGTCCATTTCTTAACAACCAAACAACTCTGCTGAGTGGAAACTTGTGGACACAGCATCTTTAAAAATAACATTTTTTTATTTTAAAAATTAAACCTTATGCAAAATAGTGATAAGGATATCACAACAATAGTGGTAAGTCTAAACATAAGCATATGTAAAAGTTTTCCAAATACCTAAAAATAAATCCCTATGTAATTGTCATCTATATGCCGTATGTTCAAATGTTGATCAAGTTGTAAGGCCCGTAATCCACTGAATTATAAAAGGTGGGCATTTGTCTCTCCAGTGCTGTAATATGGACCTTTTGGCTACACTAGGGGATAAAGGATCCACACATTCTAGACATCTTCCAGCCCTCTTTAGGTCACCCAGTTTAATAGTAAGCCACATACTGAGAATTTATCTTTTGAGAGAGTAAGGGTTTTCAGCTCTAAGAATAGAGTTCCAGTTCCTTTGTGGGGGCAGGGATCCTCCGTTCCCAGCCTCTGCTCCCCATTGCCTCTTACCCCCAATGAAGGGAAAAGGTTTAGGGAATGGGCCTGGGTAGCATCATTCCCAGCATGACAGTGAGGGGAAGGAAAGACACTCCCGCAGGGGTATTTTGCTTAAAATTGGCTGAAATCCCCCCCCACACAATCCCTCAACCCCCCCCCCTCCCCAGTTTGTACCCCGGGGGACTTGGTATAACCCTATATAAGAATGATAACTCCCTCAAAAAAATCCAAGACCTCCTCACAACTGTGAAATCTATGGGCTTAACCCACCAGTATATAATCACAAGGCTGACAGTCTTTCTTCAGATCACCAAGATCCTTTTAAGTCTTCTTCTGAACAATCCTCCACAAGGAAGACCTTCAAATCAGACCATCACTTCTCCTTCTCCTCAAACAACTCTCAACTGTCCTCTCAGCAAAAAATAATTCAAGAGTCAATGAAACTGTTTCGAAATCTGCAGCCGCTTCCTTCTTATCACTCCCTGCCATTTCCGTCAACATCTTTCTGCATGGGAGGAGATAAGATCAGACTGCTGGGTTCTAACTATCCTAAGGATAGGGTATACAATAGAGGTCATGCCTTGTCCAGATTCTGTCCCACTCCACCCTCTCCTATCTTTGGTCAGGAGATGGACTGTCTTCTGCAAAAACAGATAGTACTTGTACCTTGCTCTCAGTGTGGTTAGGGCTTCTGCTCTCCATAATTCAGCATCCCAAAGAAAGATGGGGCCTCCCCCCTTACTATATCTAAGGGGTGTCAACAGATACATTGATGCTAAGAAGTTCCAAATGGTGACCCTAACTACCGTCTTCCTCCTCCTCTCTCTGGGAGCATGGATTGTGTCTAATGACTTTCGGGACACCTACTTCCATATTGCCATCAGACTACAGCACCACAGTGTATTTTTTCCCAAGTTAATTAGTGAAACACCCCCAGAATATTTTAGAAATTTTGGCAGAATTTAAACTGAAGGAAGAAGAAATTTAAGGTGCCCTTTGTTTGCAGGAAAAAGGCTCCTAAACACTTTTACATCAAGACAGATTTTTAAAACTTCTATAACTTAGCTGTACAACAGCAAATTTTGCTGAATGTTGTCCAGTCCACTCCTTGTCAAATTCTTTGTACCACATTTCAATCTCATGTGACAGATTGTCTATATTTTATAACCAATATAATTATTTAATGTTAGAATAGTAGAAGGGTTAACCAACATGTTTTAAGTTATGGAATCCCCTCTGCAGCTGTATAATAAATAGAGTCAAATTTTGTCTCAAAGAGACTGATTTCCCTTCAAGGTCAGGAAAAGGCGGAAAACTGATTAGAATTCCTGTGGTGAGAGGTGCAGAAGCAAGTCTTTTTCACTGAATTCTCTATGGAATTTGCCCTGCAAAGGAGACAACCATTTTACCTTAGTAAATCAGGTGAAAGAGGCTGTGTTTTTCTTTAACACCCATGGATTGTTTTCTTATTTTATAACACCATGAAATGCTCTAATATATATAAAAATACAGTATCTACAATCATGTTTCCGATATCAAGGTTCAGAGAGTACTCTTCCAAAGTTCCATTATCATAAAACATTTTGTAGTCTCAAAACAATTTTGAGTTGTTACATATAAAACAGTTGTCTGTTGTAAATGAATTTAATAAGCACCCAAGTTAATGATAACAAAAAAAGGAACTAAAATATTTGATTAGGGAAAAAGATCCAGTGTGGTTCAAATATTATGTTCAAACAAATTCAAAGCCCTGTGTGGAATTCTTTTTGATTGGAGTAATATTTGAAAAATGTTAAAGATAATACAAGCATGCAACCATGTATTCATTGTCCATCTTCTGTGCAATCCCATATGGGACTGTGCACACACAGGCCTGCTGATATGGCAAGGTTTCAAAGCTAAAATCTTCTAGGGAGCGCTCGCCTACCCAGTGCGCTTGTGCGGCGTTTCCCGCCGAACACGCCACTGGGAGGCGGTGCCCCTTCCACTCACAGTTTGTTCGCCACTGGCTAGGAAGGTTCAAGATTTTCGTCTGCTTTGTTCTGAAAGTGAAAGTAAAGTAAAGATAAGTGTTAGAATGGCTGATAAAGCATTATTTAAATGCTGTTCTACTTGGTCTACTAAAATGACTAGAATGGATGGTCATTCTGTCTGTCTGGAGTGCTTAGGGGAAGCGCATAATGTTCAGACTTGTGAACATTGCCACAAATTCACCCTGAAGGCACAAGTCAAGAGGGCCACTAGGCTAAAGGCACTTCTCTGGGAGAAAGCTATGAGAGCCTCTGATATTCCAAAGACCGCTTTCCCTTCAGCAGGTAGCAGAGACCAGGTGGTCCCACAAGCGCAGACTTCAATCTCGAAAATCACATCTCCCGCTCAGAGTCAATGCCCCTTGAGCCACTTGACTGTTTCGGTTCCAATGACCTCGGATCCGTCTCATGCTCGACACTGATCACTTGAGACTCAAAGCCTCACTGGGGTCCCTCGGATCTGACATCCTCCTACTAAGTCGCCTTCAAGATCGGAGCCTTCACCGGCTCCGATAATGAAGTCGAAAAAGAAGTGCACGGAGTCGACTTCTACCAGACTGCTGTCAGATCCAAAGAGCTCGACTTCAAAGGACACGGACCTGAGATTGGGCGGTCTTTAGTGGACAGTCATAAGTAGTTCCTTGAAAATTTGGTGAAGTTTGCCTGAAAAATGCTCCCCAATCCACCATCCTGGGTAGCCCCCCCAATAGTTTTCCCCATAGAGAATAATGGCCAGATAAATCCGGGATTCTCAAATCTTGTCGAATTAGATCACAGAATCTTTCCTGATTTCAGGGATCCCAGAGTTTTTTTGGATCCTTGAAACCCAAATCTGGATTTCCTGGAATTTTTTGGGTGCACATCCCTAGTGAGGAAATACCTAGTGAGGTAAATGTTGAATAGTCTCATGGATCGGTGGTGTGAAGTATTATTTGCACAGTGAACATCCTCCTTTTCTCTCTCTCTGCAGGTGAAGCTGAGCAGGAGCTCGGGCCCCCTCCATCTGTAGATGAGGCAGCAAATACACTCATGACTCGCCTAGGCTTCCTCCTGGGAGAGAAAGTGACTGAGGTGCAAGCAGGGCAGCAGTACAGCATGGAAGTGCATGAGGACAATCAGGTGGGTTCCTTACCTTCTGCCGAATGGTGGTGATTTCATAGTGTCCCAATCCTCCTGACACAGCACTGGGTTTGTACAATGAAGCAATCCCTCATAATTCTAGTTCTGGTTATTCTGTTTCTGAGCAAATGCAGGAAGATCAGGAAAATCCCAGTCCCTTGTAATGTATGATACCCAAACCTGACTGTAGAGCAACCACCAGCTACATTGCAGCTTGCTTCTGTTTTTCTCAAGTAGCAAGTGACTCAGCTACATAAATGTAGCTGGAGTTTGTCTAATATTCCCTGCACGAACACCAAGTAGGCTGAAGTTTCTGTTTTTAGATCCTTGCTTGTTCATGTGTGCATATACAATATATGTTATATGTATATATGTGCGTATGATGTATGTGCCTGCAGCAGGCTAAGTCTATCAGTGGCTATTAGTCAGAATAAAAATGTGTTCCCCATGTTCAGAGGCAGTAAACTCTCTGAATACTGGCATTAGCGGTGAAAACAAGGAGAACCTTGGGGCTCTGTTCCGTGCTTGTAAGCTGTCTGATTGGCCACAGTAGGAAACAGGAAGTTGGACTGGATTAACCATTGGTCTGATCCAGCTGGTATGAATGTCAAAGTCCTTCAGTATTATTTGTCTAGCGACTCCAAAAGCAACACTGAGACCAGCTGAATCAGTTCATCCAGCGCGACTGGTGCAATAGAAACTCATGTTGTGAGCTCAATATCATGCATATGCACCAGAAATCCAGTGACTATCATACGGGGCACTAGTGAAGAAGACTTCTCTGACCACCAAGTGTTGATTGGTGCTGAATCTAGAAACCTAGCAGATAAAATGATGATAAACAACCCCTTCTGCCTCATCCTCCCAGCTCACGCGAGAAAAATCTGAAACCTTTAAAAAAAGAGACGGGGTGGGGGTGGGGATGGAGGGTTAAAAACCAAAGAGCTGTTGTCTGCACATACAGCTGCACAGTGCTGTGGGTGGGGGAGCTGGTGGCAGTGGTGCTGTCCAGAAGTGAAGACACCTCTGCTCCTGACCTCACCTGCTCTGGTAGGTCCTGTGGGGCCAGCTGCAGCAGCCTCAGTGTCAGGCATCCTGCCATGGCTGCTACCAAAACTGGTTGGCTGTTTGTGATTGCTGCCACTCTCAAGCAGCCTTCTCCAAGATGCCACTGAAGATGGGCAGCCTTCTGTGGCTGCTCCTGATGCCAGGTGGTCTTCTCCTGTTACTCAGTCACAAGAGGCCAGTGCAGCCCTGTCAAGGGAGGCAGTGGTGGTAGGGCACAGTGGATGGGTCTGAGGGTACTCTGGCCAGGAAAGTGGGACACGGCTGATGGGAACGGCAGGTCAGGGAAAGCAGGCCATGAGAACCTTGTTCCTCAGCAGCTGCAGGCTGGCCCCACAAGCCAGGATGACCCAGTAGCAGGCAGGATCCAAGTAAGTGATAGGGAGAGAGAAAGAGAGAGGAGTGGGGGTGGGGAGAGGGGAGAGAGTATGTAATAGAGGTGGGGAAGGGAGAAAGAGAAAAGGAGTGAGAGTAGGCTTTGTGGGGAGAGAGACAGAAAGAGAGGAGCAGTGACAGTAGGCATGAGAGGGACAGAAAAAAAGTGACAGTGGGTGTGGGGGAGGGAGAAGGATTGAGATAAACAGAGAGAGTAGGACAAAGAGTGAGGGGAGGATGAAAGAGAGAGAGAGAGAGAGTAATAGAAAGGGTAGTGGGAGAGGGAACTAAGTAAATGGGATGGCTGCTTCTGGAATTTCTTTTGGGTCTCCACTTGTTAACTACTAAAACTAATCAAGTCTTGTAGAGATGATAAAGGCCATGCAGAGATATTAGTTGTTCAGCTTCTTGTCAACTAATCTAGTTAATTTATAAAGTTCATCAACTTTATACGCACGTGACATGTGGAAGTAATGGACAATTTACCAAGGTGATCAAAGTGAATAGAGGTGTCCTACAAGGTTGTTTTTTGGCTCCCTTCCTTTTGAATCTGTATATAAATGTTCATGTTCTTTCTCATGAACTCTTCCACTCTCTTCACCTGTCTCAAACACCTGTTTAAGTTTGTTTTCTGCTAATGACACTTTGTTGGTATCTTGGTCTTGCCTTGGTTTAAGTTATTTACTGAACTCTTTTGCACTCTATTGCTCCCAGGAGTTTTTAGATGTATATTGTCAAAATACTAAAATTTTAGCGTTCTCTAAAGGTACTCCACTACACCTTCTATCTTGTTTTATGAAAGGCCACCCACTTAAACAGATGAACAAATTTCATTATCTGGATATTCTTTCTTAAAACTGGTCTTGGACAAGATATATTAATGCTCCTAAGAATTAGCTTGTGCATTCTTTAGCCCTTTTATGATTTTTTCGAACCTCAGGCATTAATTATGTACTAGCTGCCATTCAGCCTTTTCAGACTAAGGTTGTTCCATTATTATTTTATGGTATACCCCTGGCTATAGCCAAGGTTAATGAAAATTATGATTCTCTCTTAGTTCTTTTTTTACATTTAATGTCAAATTTACCAATGTGTACTTCTGGTCCTGCAAATCATTTGGAATTTGCTAAACCATCTCTTGAGGCTAAGGCTTGGGTAGCAACTTCCTTCTTTAAATTAAAATCTTATGTTCCCCAGAAGGGTTTTATCAACTTGCTAATGATGGTTTCCGAAGTACATGGGTAAAATTGGTTGTTGATAAGTAGAGAAATTGTGTTTTTCTTTTTGAGTTTTTTAAGCAAATGGAATATACCTCTGCGTGTAAATTGATTAAATCCCATATTCTATGTTTTGATAAATAGAGCACTTGTTGTGGAGTCTCGAGGGTGTGCTGCTTGTGCTATTTATGTCTTCTGATTCCAAAGATTCTACCTGCTTATTTTAAAGCTCCTAACTGTCCCCAAAGATTGAATCTTATTTTCCAAAACAAGATTAAGTGCATTGTTGCTAGGAGAATTATAGGTAGGTTGCAGGGATTCCATTTTCTGGGTGGCTGATTGTAAACCTGTAAAACTAGATACTTTGGCATTTTTTCATTGATTGTAACAAATATAGCACTGCCGAAGATAAGTAGATCATGGTCTATATCCAAAAACGGACTCCAACTTCACAGTTGGAGATTGTAGCTTTTAGCCAACATTGATCTCCAGGTTACTGTTGCAGTGGTAAAATTTCTGTCTGTGGCATTTAAATAATTATATTGTACTAGCAACCAAGCCCATTGTAAAAACAACGGGCTCTAGAAAACGGCCTCTGGAGGGCCAGGCTGCCATGTCAGACCTTCCTGGGCCTCCAGAGGGCCGCGTCAGTGAGCCAGGCCTTCCTGCCACCATGCTGGGTCTTCCTGGGCTTCCGGAGGGCCAAGCCACCTTACCAGGCCTTCCCACTGCCATGCTGGGCCTTCCCAGGCCTCCAGAGGTCTGGTGCCGCACCCCTCCCAAGGCGCCATAGCAACAGAGAAGGCCGCCACACTGGCGTCGTCCTCTAGAGGCCTCCTTGGGAGGGCTGCTTCTCCAGGCTTATCCTGGCGCAGGTACAGTGTTACAAATGACTCACTGCACCTGCACCAGGATAAAAAGTGAGTCATCAGCAACACGGGTTGCCTTTTATATATTAGGATAATGTAAATATTGTACTTATAATTATATATTCTATATTTTTCTATTGTTTGCTTATAATCTATTGGTCTGTGAGCATTAATAATAAAAGAATGGAATGGAAATAGCTATTATTTGGTGAAGCCTCCAGAGTGGGAGATGCATTAGTCTGTTGCAACAAAATTGAACAGCATCCCATGAGGATGGCCTTGTCAGAGTAATATTCCCCATCCGATTGAAATCTGCCATGTATATAGGGAGAATCCTGAAAGTAGCCTTTATGTTCCACTGAACCTAATGATGCTTTTGCTCCACATTGCCTAACCATCACAATAGAGCAATATGTGTATGAATAAAGAAACATAAAACATAAAAACTTAGAGCTGGGATGAACACCAAGGATCATCTAGTCCAACCCCATGTGCAATGCAGGAAATTCACAGCAATCGCAAAGACTCAGTGCTCAGAGGAAGGCAAAAAAAAAATGTTCAAAATCCTTGGTCGGTCTAACTTGGAAGAAAATTCCTTCTTGATGGCAAAGTGGCAATTGGCACATAAGAAAGGGTCACAAGAACCAAGCACTGCCCTTCCTCTCATAATCTGCCTAAATTCATACTGAGTCATAGAAAGCATTGCTGGCAGGTGGCCATCTAGCCTCTGCTTAAAAGACTCCAGAGAGCCCACCACCTCCTGAGGAAGCCTGTTCCACTGAGGAAACACTCCAACAGAAAGTTCTTCTTTATGTTTAGCCAAAAACCTCTTTTGGTTTAATTTTAACCCCTTGGTTCTGGTCTGATCCTCCGAGGCAACAGAAAATAACTGTGCTCTGTCCTCTTAGTGACATTCCTTCAAATACTTGGAAGATGGCTGTCATCTCACATGTTCCAACTTGTAAACATCCTTATTTAACTGTGGTGCCCAAAACTGAACTTCGTACTCCAAGTGAAGTCTAACCAGAGCAGAGTACAGGTGACCTGAACACTATACTTCTGTTGATGCATCCCAAAATTACATTCACCTTTTTAGCTGCTGCATCACATTGCTGAATCATGTTCAGCATATAATCTACTTTGACTCCTAGATCTTTTATACATGTAGTACTATCAAGACAAGTCTCACTCATCCTATAATTATGCATTTTTTTCTCCCTAATGGTAGAATTTTACATTTGTCACAATTGAAATTCATTTTGTTAGTTTTGGCCCCATTTTCAAGCCTGAATCATCCAGAATCTTGTTTCTATCTTCTACTCTATTAGCTACTCCTTGCAATTTAGTATTATCTGGAAATTTAATGAGCATCCCCTCTATTCTTTCATCCAGGTCACTTACAGAGATATTGAACAACACAGAGCCCAGGACAGATACATGAGTTACTGCTCTTGTCATTCCTCTCTAAAAGACAGAGGAACCATTTACAAGTGCTCTTTGGGTACAATCTATTAACCAATTACAAATCCACCTAACAGTAGCAGCATCCAACCACATTTTACTAACTTGTCAACAAGAATATCATGTAGAACCTTATCAAAAATGTTACTGAAATAAAATAAACTTATGTCCACAGCATTTCCTTGATCCACCAAAAGGTTAATTAGCAAAGAAGGAGATAAGGTTAGTCTGACCTGACTTGTTCTTGAGGAACCCCTGCTGGTTCTTAGTAATCACAGCCTTCTTTTCCAAAGGCTGAAGGACTATTTAATTATTTGTTCTAGAACCTTTCCAGTATGGACATCAAGCCGACAGGTCAATAGTTAACCTGAATTCTTTTTTCCCCCCTTCTTGAAGATGGGGACAACATTTGCCTGCCTCCAGTCTTCTGGCTTCTCACCTGTGCTTTAAGAATTCTCAAAGATTATAGACAGAGGCTCCAAAATTGTACGTGCATTCAAACATGCAACTTTTGAGAGTCACATTCTCTGCTTTGCACTGTGTACATTGGTGTTCACCTTTTAACTGTTGCAAGAATGTGTGGAGCAAGAGCGAGAGAGTGATAACTGTTGCTTTAAAAGTGGGACATGGGAGTGGAGTCTGAAAGAGTGAGCAGCCCTGACTAAAATTGTACAGTTGGTGGGACATTAATTTATTTTTATCATTTATGCTCCACATCTCAGTTTTGCTCCTGGGGTGGCTTTCAGAGAATGGACATGACCTGGTTACAGTGGAACTGAATCTTCCTGCTGTTCTGGCTGATGCTGAGGAGAGTGAGCTTGTCCCTGCTCCATATTGTATTGTTGGCTACTAATGTAGTCCAAGAAGGCAATCAGGCAGGAGCCTGGTTTTCTTTCTGTCTCTTCAATTAAATTACTCTTAAGAAGAGGTAATGGGCAATCAGTTTAGCAATATTTCTTGTTCTTTTGGAATCATTTGTGAGTCTGAATGCATGTGTGTTTGTGTGTGTGTATACCCAGTATTGCTTTCTTCTCTTCTCTGGATGCCTTTGCCCTTTCTTGGCTCACTCCTCCTTGCTTACAAGCCACCCTGAGTTTCCTGTGCGAGCTCCTGTTCCATCCTCTAGCTTAGACCCCAGTGACAAATGACTCAGCCAAATCACCAGTATCACCAGTCACTCACCCACTACTTAAAAAAAAATGCTAGACAAAAATAACATGGCCATTTATCTCCCAGTTCCTAATATGTCCTTTCTAGGCAGAGTGATTGGGAGAGCAGTAGCAGACCAACTCCAGGTCTTCTTGGATAACTGTTGTGCTCTAGACCCTTATCATTCTGTTTCAGGCCAGACTATGGGACGAGATGTCTCTGGTGGCTTTGATGAACTCCATATGAATGTAAACAAAGGCCACACTTTTTTCTTGCTCCTCCTGGATCTACCTGCAGCTTACGATATTTGTAGCTGCATGCCATCCTGTTGAGGCATTTGGAGGCAGAAGTAGGTTTCAGTGGACGTACCTTGAATTGGTTTAAATTGTTCCCCAGATAACAAATTCAGAGGATGTCTGTTGGAGACCAGTTATCTTCAATGTGGGAATTATCTTGCTGGGCTCCACAGGGCACAATCATCTTAGTCCTCCATATTATTCAACTCTATGTAAAGCCTTTAGGAGAAATCATTTGTAACTATAAAATAGGATGTTGTCAGTATGCAGATGACACCCAAATCTCACTATCCAAATCTTTTGGTGATGCAGTAGGAGTTCTGAACGACTCCCTGACAGCTGTGGTCAGATGGCTGAAAGCGAACAAATTGAAACTGAACCCAGACAAGACAACTGATGCTGGTTTGCAAGGCATTGGAGGACACTGTGCTAGCCACTTTAGAATGGGGTTCTGTTGATCCTTGCAGACTCAAGTTAAGAGCCTAAGGGTTATACCGGATCCAGCATTGCTCTTGGAGAAGCAAGTTAATGCAGCTGTAAAAAGGCCTTCTTCCAACTCAGTCTAGCTTGGAAGATGGCCCTTACTTTGACAGTGCCGCTTTGGCCACCTGGATTCATGCCGTGGTAACATTAAGACTATACTATTGTAGAACAGCAGAATTTGAATCCAGTGGCACCTTAGAAACCAACAAGATTTTCATGGTGTAAGCTTTTGAGAATCAGAGGTCTCTTCTTCAGACATGAGTAGGAATGGATATCCCTATGCCTTTATATCTCAGCCAGAAGGTGGCTGCGGTGTTACAAGGGAAGGTATCAGGATGTAAAGGTTTGATGCAGCTTGTTTTGAGAGGAGGGGTGTAGCAAAGGAAAATGTCAAGATGTAAAGATACAGTCATACAACGCAGCTTAATTAGAGCAGAACTTAGCATCTGTAGTGAGATAAGACTCTCAAGTCTTTATTCAGCCTGGGGTGGGGGTTTTTTGTCCCATTATTCTGAACTTGTGAATGAACTCCCTTTCAGCAATCACACTTGCAATCTTCCCTTGAAGTTTCTCTGTTTGAGGAGAAACATCCTGGAAGAGTAAAAGGTACTCCTATTGATTTTTGAGTCTTGTGATTTCTAATGTCAGATTTATGTCCATTTTTTCTTTTGTGTAGGGACTGACCTGTTTGTCCAGTGTATAGAACAGCATTGCTGATTCTTGATAGCATATATAACATTGGAAGATAAACAAGTGAATGAACCTAAGATGGTATAACTGGTGTTAAATCCAGTGATCGTGCCATAGGCGTAATTATGGGGCAGAGTTGGCATCTTGGTTTATTGCAGGCTCTGATCCCGGAGTCTGTGTCAGTGTTGGGAGGTACATTTTTATAAGTGAAAGTTGTTTAAGGTTAGGGGGCTGTTTGTGAGCAAGAAAAGGTTTGCCTTCCAGCGCTTGGGGGAGAAGAGTGACATTGTCCAGCATAGGTTGCAAGTCACTGAAGATGCATTGAATAGTTTGAGCTGAGAGCTGTATGTGACCACCACTGATGTTCTGTTGTTGTTTCGGTTGGGTCTATCTTGTAGCAGGTTATTCCTCGGTACCATTCTGGAAAATCATGCTGTTCTACTGCAGAGCCACCTAAAACTATACTATTGTAATGCATTCTACATTTGTCTCCCCTTTAAGTCAACTCAGAGACTCCAGTTGGTACAGAGCACTAAAGCTTGGTTATTATCAGGAACTAAGCATAGCATGCATATTATTTCCACGTGGCTGTCATTCTGTTGGCGACCCATCAGTTATTGGGCTCAATTCAGGGGTTTGGCTGTCACATACAAAGCTCTTCCTGGCCTTGGCTCCTTATATCTGCAGGACCACATCTTTCCCTATGCTTCTCCATAGCAGCTTCACTCATTTGAAGGCGCCTTCTGCAGATGTCACCTCGTAAATAGGCAGAATCAAGAACTGCCCACACATGCACATCCTCTCTTGCGGCCCCCCTCCTTATGAAATGGCCTACCTGATGAAGTTAGGAAGGCGTTTTCTCACTTGGCTTTCCACAGGCTGTTAAAAACTGAATTGTTCAGGAGGGCTTTTTTACATGAGTAGGAGGGCTGTATTGTAATGATTCAAAGAGATGTATGAGTAAATAGGGTCTATAGACTATATTACTATGTACTGTCTGTTGCTTTAAGTATGTTCCTGCTGGGAGGTTTCTACAGTGTTTAATATGTCATATTTAACTATACTTTGTTTCAGCATAGTTGCTGTTCTGTATTGGATTTATGCTTGCTGTCAAATTTCTCTTCCATTTGCCCTTTCAATATTGAGGTCAATTTGTCCATTTCTGCACTCTCCATAATCTTCACCACTAGTTCTTCTTGAGTAGGCATTATTTGACGTTTCCAATAATATGCTAATAGAATTCTAGCTGCCATTATTGCATGTATTATAAAATATTTCTCAAGGTCTTTTCACCCAGACCGTCCTGGCCCTACAGCCTTTGGAAGACCGCAGGGTATTCTAAACATTGCAGTGGTATTCTGGTTCTAAACCTGCATTGCTTCCTCCACAGTGTACAGGGCACTCCAGGAGGATCTTGTATTTCTGTTCACTCACCCAGCTCTGGACTTACTTGTAGCCAAGTAACAGGGCCTCATTCTGCCACAGTTGACAAGAGGGATACGCATTGAATGGGCTAAGGAGGAAGTTGTATTCCTCCAGAGTTCTGACATTCTGAGTGGCAAAATGCCAGGTCATTGTGGGTTGCAATCAAATGTTCCTATGGAAACAGATGGCTAGTTATTTAGAGTTCCTGGCAGAGGACAAGAAAAAAATTGGCAAAAATAATTCATGCTAAAGGCATAAAGCTAGCTGAGCTTAACAGATTAACATGGCCAAACACATTACTGACTGCTCCAGTTGCTCCTTACTGTCTTCTTTTATTTTCTGATGACATGCCTGGCTTAGGTCAGTTATGTTGCCTGATAAAACCAGGTCCAGGTTTGAAGATTCCCTTTCAAGAGCAAAGACCTCTTTAGCAGTCAAAACTGATAATTCCCTAGTTAAGGTACAGAAGAACAAGATCACTGCTTAGTAAACAGTGATTAAATGTGCAGGCCCTATACTCTATGAGCCAGGATATTTCTCAAGACACCAAGTGCAACTTCAGTAATGGCCCTCCCCATTACTGCACTTCAGATAGCAAGACCAAACAGGTGTGGTATGTTTCCAGATATCCGGATCAAAAGTATTCAAAATATAAGGAAGTTTAATAAATAAAAAGAATACACATGGTCTGTTCAAGCATGAGCAAAGGTACAAAGAAAAGATGGAAAACACACAGTTCCCTTTCCCTATGCTCAGGAATAGTATTATTTGGTTTCAGTAGTTTAGAGTCCAGCATTACCTTAGTTTTCATGGTTTGTATGCTGTAAACTGCCTCGAGCACTAAATATGGTGGAAAGGCAGTATATCAGTTAAATAAACCAACCAATAAATAAGTAAATGGTTTGCGACTTCTCCCCATTGTCCCTTATTACATGGAGAAAATGGAATCTCTAGGTAAAAGTTCAGTCCTTCATGGCTTGTACTTTCCCGGTCAGAAACTGGAAGCTAAGAGAACAGCTTCTCTGTGTCAAGAGAATTTATAATCTGTCTTTCCTCTTCCTCCCTTGGGATGGCCTTACAATCCCTTCCTGTCCTGAAGGAAGAGTTTTCGTTCTATCATATTAGTCTTCCCAGCTTTATGACTCTAGGTGTGACTCTTAGTTGTGAGTGAGACCCTGGGCTGGCTTTGTTCTGCCAGCTGGGGTCCATCCGCTATTCTATAGTACTGGCTTGCTGTTGTGCTGGGGTGTGATTCCTCCTGCCACCTGCATTGCTTCTGTATACCTGTTTCTGCATTGCTTCTGTATACCTGTTTCTGACTCCCAAGAGGCCACTTTCTTTCTCTGGCCCAAATTAATGTATTTTGAGGTGAGAGGCATTTAACGATATTTGTTTTAGAGACTTGAGAAGGGGTCTGTTGATTTTGATACAGTTCTTCTCTTGATGGGTTGAGCCAGTGTGGTGTAGTGGTTAAATTAGGATCTGGGTGGTCCTGGTTAAATTCTCCACTCTGCCATGGAAGCTCGCTGGGAGACCTTGGGCCAGTCACACTGTCTCAGTGTAACCTACCTCACAGGGTTTGTTGTGAAGAAAAAATGGAGGAGAGAAGAATGATGTAAACTGTTTTGAGTCCCCATTGTGGAGAAAGGCGGGGTATAAATGAGTAAAATAAAATAAAATGGGCTTATTTTTGCTATCAGGCTCTCTTGTGAGCTAGCAAAGGTACCTTGCCTGCAATTGGTCTTTGTGTTCTACCACACCCCAAGCATCCTCCATTGCCTTCCTCAGGAGTGTGTCACTGTTGGATATCTTTAGAGCTGTCTCATGGTCCTTAGCCTTGACATTCACCAGGCATTACTTCATAGATTTGTACTCAAGAAGGGAAACAGCTGTTGGGAGAGCTGTCCTATGTAGTCTCTCACTGAGAGCTCCAGGGCATGGGAGCTTAGCTGTTTCCCGCTGTGGTACTACACAGAAAACATGACAATGAAAACCCCTTTGTGGTAGAGCTGTAATTGAAACTTGACCTCATTTTGTTTTTAGTTGTGATTTTTATTCCTCTATAAGAGCTAAATTTATACTGCCGTTGTTGAGCAGGTTTCCTTGCTGTTCCAGTGATTTTCGTTTGCTGTATCTTTTGTATCTTTTTGCAGTAATGATAGATGTGTCAGTCCATGGTCAAGTTTATATTTTGTGCCCTTAGAATAAGGTAGGCACTTTTTAAAAATGTCGCTGGGATCAAGTTTTAGTGGGCTGTTGATTTTATTTATTTCTCCAAGGTGCCTTGGGGCATATATGCATTCTCTGCCTGAAACAGGAACAAGACAATGCAAACGGGGGCCGTTCCCACACGGCTTACCTGAACCCGGAACGCTGCGCAGCATGCCAAAAAAACCTGCGGAAGATCGCGTTTTCTCTCACGAGTTTTGTGCGATGTTGCACAACTCGCAAGAGAAAACGCATTCTACCGTGGTTTTTTCCGGCATGCTGTGCAGCGTTCCGTGTCCAGGTAAGCTGTGTGGGAACGGCCAAGATCATGCTTCTCTGTGACTGTTGTTCATCAAGTGGTCTTCTGTGCAGGCACACGTTCCCATTCTCCTTTCCTCGTTTCATGCATCTTGTGAGCTCCTCAGTGCTGAGAGGAAAACCGAGGGCAGGATCGCTTTTCCTCCATGGTCACTTGTCCATTTTGGGGGGAAACTCCAGAATGCAGGCTGGGGAGGGGTGTGCATTTCTTGTGCTATCGAAAGCACTAGAGAGATTTAGAGCCTCCATCTTGCAGCTGGCCTATTCATGCACAGTCCCAGTATGCACCTGTACAGAAGAACACTCAATGAACAACAATCACAAGTCAGCACAACCCTGTTTGATTTGTTACATTCTGTCCAAAAAGTCTGTGTGAGTTTATTTTGTAGGAAAGACCTGAATGTAAGTGTGATGTGGTAGCGAAAAAGGCAAATCAGATTTTGGGCTGAATCAACAGTCGTGTCCAGATCACACAAAGTGATGGTATTAGGAGTGTGCAATTTGAGTTTCCAATTGGGGATAAATACCCGAATCGGACTCAATTTGTAAAGATTCGAGATTTCTGAATTGGGCCCAGCATGCTGACCCCGATTCGGAAATTCCGAATGAAAGCTTCCCAAAGCGATTCAGGTCGCTTTCAAACCTTGTGGCTGGCTCCAGCTGACTGGTGAGGGGATGCCCCCTGCCAGCCAGCTGAAGTTTAAAGGGACAAGCGGCACAGAAAGGGCTCTTCAAACTTCAGCTGGTCGGCGGGGAAATCCCCCCCTGCAGGCCAGCTGAAGTGCAGGAAGGACCCTTTCTGTGTCTCTTGCAAGGGGCACAGAAAGGGTTATTTAAACTTCAGCTGGCCAGCGCAGGAAGCCCCCCCCCCCGTGGGCCAGTTGACGCAGCCCTTGCTTATTTCACCTGATGGGAGGGGGAAGAGGGAACCCCCTCATCCCATCAGGTGAAATAAGTGGTGGGGTGGGAAGTTTTGATGTGCTCCGAATCTTCACGGAGCATACTGAAGCGGAGCAATAAGCAGTTTCTGAAGCAGCTTGCTGTTTCCGAAATCACTTATTTCCGATTCCTTATAGCTTTAGAATTTCCAGAGTGGGAAAACCAAATCTTTCTGTCCCTGCACACCCCTAGATGGTATCACTTTGCTCTAGATAGACCTACTTTGGAGTACTGTGTTCTTTTAAGAAGGATGTTGATAAGCTGGAACATGTTCAAAGGAGAGCAACAAAGAGGGTTGGGGATAGGGCTGCTGAGAGCCACCATGGGTTCTTGAACAAAGATTCCATCTGGGCCCTCCATGTGACCCTTGTTGTTGGCTTCCTGTAATCATGAATAGAGTAATATTGTTCATTAGGTAAGAAATGTTAAAGGAAAAGGGACATAGTTATTAAAGAACAGATTTCATTTCACTTATTTATGCAGCACACATGGGCAACAAGGTATGGTGGCAAAAAACCCCTCCACTTCAAATAACAACCAACTAGCACATATCAACATTAAAAAAGAAGAGACAGATTTGAAGAAATCTAGCTCATAGTGCTTTGCAAACTTTTTGCCTTGTAAACAAACAGTTCAATAACACTATCAAAGACAAGTTTTGCGGCAAGCTGGTTCCCTAGTTGTGACGCTTAGTTGTGAGTTGATTGGCTATGTTCTCCCATCTTACGTCTGTCTACGTTTCTATAGCACTGGTTTGCTCTTGTACTGGGGTATGATTCATCTTCTCACTTGTATTTCCTCTGTATACCTGTTTCAAACTGCAAAGAGTCACCTTTTCTGCCTGGCCCTGAGAGGAATGGAGACCCAAATTAATATAACCTTGATATGAATTCTGAGGTGAAAGGCATTTCACCACAGTAGCAATCACCCATAGAACAATGGGCAGACTAAATGAAAAGCTATTAATCTAAAAAGTGTATATTGTGTCGGATAGTGTGTCAGTATCAAATATAATGCAGTTTTAGATGCGTCATAAAATAGCATAGTTGATGTTAATATAAATTTCATCCATTGTTACTTGAAAGAAAAGCAGATTTAGTTTATTTTATATCCAGGTACTGAGTCAAAGAAAAAAAATCATTTTATATCTGTTTAGCTGCAGCAGCATTGTAATAGCCAAGCATATTTGTTGCTGTGTCATGTAGAGTCTCAAATATGAGTCACAGCAGGTGCTTGCATGCCACACTAACGGAGTGAGAAGAGTGATGTCTTCTTTTTTCTCCTTGTGCAGACCTCCGCAGTGTCCCAACGGATAAGTCCCTGTTCCACATTGACCAGCAGTACCGCTTCACCACCAGCTAGTAGTCCCTGCTCTACCCTCCCTCAGGCCAGTACCAAGGATGTCACAGCCAAGGATGACACTTACGGAGCTGTCACCAGCCCAACTTCTACTCTGGAGAGCAGAGACAGTGGCATCATTGGTAAGTCGTATTCCTGGGCACCACCAGAGTCATTTGTATTTGTGGGGCTCCTGAATTTGTTAAAGTTATTTAGACATTAGCTTCTAAGCATTAACAAGCACCTTTAGGACTGCCTTTCCTGTCATTTCTTCTTTGTCACAAACTAATAGGACACCTCCCCCACTTCTGCTCTTTACAAACTTTAGGGTATAGTCTTGCTCTGAAGAAGTTTCTCAGCAGAATCCATCAGAGAACAGCCTTTGGAATGATTAAATTTTAATACAGCCCTTTGGTTCTGGACACTGTGGACTTTGTTATTTCCAAATGGGTTTTGCATCAGAGAATATAATTAAAATTGACTCCAAGGCATTTCAAATTCCTCTGTTGGTCAATTGCGGGGCTTCTTCCCAAAAGCCATCACCTGAGTTTTAGTAGAATTCATGCTTTGGGTTTCTTCTTTTCAGTGTTCACTGAATGTAAGCAACATTCTCTTGCATGGCTCCAATTAAGAAATGCCAAATCAAAGCTGATGGGGGTATCTCCCCCACCGGCCAGCTGAAGTTTAAAGAGCCAAGCGGCACGGAAAGAGCTGAAGCACGGGAAGGGCTCTTTCTGTGATGCTTGCAAAGTGGGGGGTATTCTTTATTTATTTAGAAAATGTGTTACCTCTCCAGAGACCTTCTCAAGGTGGCACCAAGTAAAAGCAACATAATAAAAATCATAAAAACATAAATTATCAATAACATTCGGCCACTTAAAATTATGTATCTGAACAAGCCCTCAGGCTAGAAGCAGACTATGAAAATGTCTAAAATATTAAATCTGAGCACATCTCCCTGATTTCCATCACGCCTCCTGGGATGTAAAGTCCCCCTTAGTTTGTGTCAGAGTTTCAAACCATCATCTAAAAAGGTTACATCTGCAACAGTTGCTTCCTTTGCCATTCAGGCTCTTCTTGTTTGTTTCTTACAGCAACACTGACAAGCTATTCTGAAAATGTAGACCGTGCTAAGTATGGAGGGGAGAGCAGTAAAGAAGTTGGATCAGGAGGAAACTTGAAGCCTTGGCAGTCTCAAAAGTCCAGCATCGACTCTTGTTTATACCGAGTGGATGAAAACATGGCAGCCTCTACTTATAGTTTGAATAAAATCCCTGAAAGGAGCTTAGAGACAGTTTTATCTCAATCAGTCCAATCCATTCCACTGTACCTGATGCCGCGGCCAAACTCTGTAGCAGGTAAGTTGCTCATTTATCCATATGAAAATTCATGAGCTCTCATTAGAATATTGGCATATTAAGTTTATAATGCACACACACACACATACATCTTGTTTTTCTAAAGTGTGCAGACTCTTCAAGCATGTTTTAAAAATGTTTCTAGAGTGGCTGCTTGCTTTGATTGCCATGCAGATCCTGGATCTCTGGCTGCTCTAGTTTCATGGCCCCTGGATCCCCTCTGTCTGAACAATGACTGTTGATTGCTGCTATTTAGTGAAGTACTCATTTCATTGCCATTCAGTATAACTAACATATATTTTTCATTAGCTCATATGCTTGGCTTTGCTGGAAATGCAAATATATTTTGTTGTGTGAAATTAGAAAATGGGGGTGGGGGTGGGGGGCAAACTAATAATACATAAAATCAGAAGAAGAGTCCTTTTTTGATCAGACCAGTACTCCGCCCAGTCCTGCATACTGTGTGACAGTTGCTTTGGAGGGCCAAGTAATCAGAGCACAGAGGCCAAGACCCTCCCCCGCTGATGCCTCCTAGCACTGGTATTCAGATGTTTGCTGCCTGTGTATATGGAGCTCCCTTTAGTTACCATGGCCAGTAGCCATTGATGAACTACTCCATAACTCTGTCTAATTACCTTTTAAATCTGCTTTTGACAGTGGCCATCATGACACCCTCTGGCAGTGAATTCCACATCTTAATCTCTTGTTAGGTAAAGAAGTATTTCCTTTTGTCCACCCTGAATCTACTGCCCATCAGCTTCTTTGGATGCTCTCCTAGTATTTTGAACTGTGACTCACAAAAGGTCATACCCTACCACAAATTTTGTTAGTCTTATAGGTGCTGCTGGACTCTTGCCCTTTTCTACTGCTGCAGACAGACTAACATGGCTACCCATCTTGATCAATTCAAGAAGGTGATTTGTATAGGAGACTACGTATGAGGAAAAATGCTCAGATGTGGGTTTGATCAATTATTTTTTTCTCAATTGACAGCCACTAGCTCAGCCCATTTAGAAGATCTTGCTTACTTGGATGAACAGAGGCATGCTCCCCTACGAACGTCTCTCCGCATGCCTCGCCAGAGCATGGCAGGTGCTCGTGTGCAGCAGGACCTAAGAGGTAAGGATGATGGGTATGTTTCAGAAGTTTTATCTTCAAAACATTTTTTCAGCCCCAATCTTCATCTGATGGAAACCCTGGAAGGAGTGGACAAGTGCTACATGATCTCTCTCTCTCTCTCTCTCTCTCTCTCTCACACACACACACACACGCGCGCGCGCGCGCGCGCGCGCGCACCCACACACACTCACACACACACACTCACACACACACACTCACACACACTCTCACTCACACACACACACACACACACACACACACACACACACACACCCCTGCTTTCCCTAGATGCTTTCACAGGGGTTGGAGAGAATGGCATGCATTACATCCATGGTCTTGGTTTGAAGCAGTCAAGGGAAAGAGGAGGGACAGGGTCCTTTTCGGGACATTTCTGGCTTTTGAGGAAGGACTTATTGGGGCAAGGCCCAGCCACAACCGCTGCTTGACTTGATGCCATATGACTACCGTAACTTACTCAGGCTTGACTGCTTGCTATTGTTCAGTAGCAGCTGCCCCACAAAAACTAGTGTGCTGTACAGGCTAGAGTTTCAGACTAGGATCTGGGAGACCTGTGTTCGAATCCCTGCTCTGCTGTTGAAGTTCACTTGGGTGACCTTGGGCCATTCACACACACTCAGCCTAACCTAGTTTACAGGGTTGTTGTGAGGGTGGAATGGAAGAAAGGTGAATGATTGCTTTGGTTCCCCATTGAGGAGAAAACAAGGTATAAATGAAGTAAATAAAAATGGTGAATAGGTGGCAAATGCAGAGCAGTGGTGGGGAGACAGCCATAGGGGCCATGAGGAGGTGAAGCCTGTCCCCAGGAAAGAGAAGGTATACAGACTGCCTTTGTGAACCAGTTTTTCTTTGGAATAGGTAGGTTCCATTTAACGTGATGGAATTAAAGTCAGAGCACGGCTGCTGTTCTGATCATGCTTGCATAGCTGATTTTATTTTAGGCTAAATATTCACAAGATTGCACTCTGCAGTAAAGTTGATGAATGGTGTCTAGACCCCGGGCCCCGTCTCCCATTCCTGTACTCCTAGAAGCTTCCAAGAGCTCTGGGTGTCTATTTGTTCGAGGCTTTTCAGCCTCTGGGTTTACTCTGAGGGCATGTACTCTTCAGCAAGTAACTGAACACAGGCAGGTCAAATATATTGTAGTTTATTAAAGATAGATTTCAGGAGTGTATGCTGAGCAGGAACCTCTCTTCAAATAGGCATTAAGGTATGGCTATTCTAAATACACTTAGCTAACTAAAATAATTCAAGCTAGCTATCTGGCAATCTCTGAGTTGGCTTCATGGCTGAGGTCCTTACCAAAGGCTTTAGCAACAGAGTTCAGTCCATGCCAAGCTGTTCTTGTCATGCTGGAATGCAGGAGGCATGGAATCAAAGCCTCCCTCTCACATGCTGGTAGACAGGTACTGACTAGAAGGGATCTGCAGTACAATCAAACAGTCATTTTCAGGCCTGCTTTACATCAGACCACCAGAGCATGAACCAATCAGGGCTATGATTCTTAATCGGTCCTAACATGAGAAATATGGGGAGTACTGATTTAGCTGCGCTCTACCTGGAGTCCTAAGGCCAATTCTCAAGAGAACAGCGACAACTCGCAGGTATGCCTCATTGGCAAGCCAAGCAACTTTTCTCAAAACAGACTTGGTTTTGGGCCTGTGCAAAACATAGAGCCTGAACCAGAGTGTTAAATTTATCCATTTGAGAGCCTGATGGGGTCTTTTCCTTACAAATGGTTTGTAAGAGGTTGCTTGTCAGAAAGTGTAAAATCTGTAGTCATGGATCCTATTAAAGATCAAAACAACATCAGCTTCAGAATTGCTTGTGATCTGTGGAGGAAAAGGATTGGGACTTCAAGAGAAGTTATGTGCATGGAGGCAAATCAGTGAGCTAGGAGAATATAAGAAAACATCAGATGGTTGTTCTGATTTCATTGCAGTTAAGTTACCTTAGAATATTCTGGAGCATGTGAATTTGTAAAACACCTTAAGGGCTTTTAAAACCGAAAGCTGTTTAATCCTACAGTGCCTTTACCAGGGCTTTTTTTCAGCTGGAACGTGGTGGAACAGAGTTCCAGAACCTCTTGAAAATGGTCACATGGCTGGTGCCACCACCCCCTGATCTCTAGACAGAGGGGAGTTTAGATTGTCCTCCGCGCCAGACAGTGGGCAACCCATTGAGTTCCACCACCTCTTTTCCCAGAAAAAAAGCCCTGACCTTTACCTTTTGGAAGGGAACTTCCCTAATGATATGCGCTCCCCTGGGAAGGAGGTGGCAAGTTTAACTTCACTGTGGCTCAGTAATAGCCAGCACTTACACATTATAAAATTCAGTGTACTTGGTCAAGTGGATTAAGTTAAGGTAGATAAATCAATATGTAGAAAGTTTAATCAAATAAATTATGTTAGGTCAGGTAAATTTAGAGAATCCACAGTTACACAGTACACTGTCAGTTAATTAAGAATAACTAACTAAAGTAACTTAAATCAATCTAAACAAATCATGTATCATAAAGAAACATAATTAACAGTGTGCTCCGAAACAGATCTTCTCAGCAGCTTAGTTAAGTTTATTCAGTGGGGCTTACTCCTAGGAAAATGTTCTTAAGATGCACTGTTAGTGAAATTCGTTAGCAAAAATAATTTGATACTTTATAATAATCTCTATGAAGTTGCTGTCTTACTCTGATCGCAGGTTTTTATTAGCCTGAACAACAATCCGGATCCAGAGCCTATGTGGTAGGTTTCACAAAATCCAGAATCCTATTAACATCAGCCAGGAATACCAAGCCAAAGCTATCCATCAAAGGACCAGAGGGTTGTAGAAATACCTCTCCTCCCTGATTTATTCCAAAACTGGAATTGAGGTTGGAATGGATTTGAGGCACTTTGTCAGCAAACTTTAAAAAAATAATAATATCACAGTTAATAGCCAATTGCGTATTCTTTCTTCCTTTGCAGTACGTTTCGCACCTTACAGACCTCCCGACATCTCTTTGAAACCTCTGCTTTTTGAAGTGCCCAGTATCACCACGGAGTCTGTGTTTGTTGGCCGGGACTGGGTATTCCAGGAAATAGATGTACAATTGCAAAGCTCCAACACTAGCATGAACAGAGGTGTGGTGATCGTTGGAAACATCGGTTTTGGCAAGACAGCAATCATCTCCAGACTGGTCGCACTAAGTTGCCATGGAACCCGCATGAGGCAGATTGCCTCAGACAGCCCCCATGCATCCCCAAAACGTAAGTGAATAGATTCACCTGACTGAGACATTGTTTGCTGACATAGTCACCTATACTCGGGAGACATGTGAATCTGGGTGCCTTATATAGGAAGACTGAATCCTTTCTTTGTGAAAGTGAGGAAAGCTACTTGCTTTACCACCCTATGTGGCTGCATGAGATTCAGGGGCTCCTTCCCAGTTACTGCAACAGAGATTTGAACCAAAGCATTAGCACACATCTTTGCTGAAGCTCCACTGTGCCAAAGACAGCTTTTTGGCTGCAAAACCTGGGGAGGAAATCTGTGCAAGGACACCTACCAGGAGTTCTCAGGGACTGCCTTATAGTTAGGGATGACTCACATGGGAAACCTGCCAAAGCTCCAGGTCCTGTAAGTCTTCTGGAAGTGCTGCCAAGCCCTTTTCAAAGACTAGCGGCTTGTCAGTTGGGACTCCTATGTATGTATTTTTGCTATTGCTTTGTTTTACTCTTTTATTCTTTTTTCTTCATGGGTATTGTCACAAGCATCTTTTGTATATTCATTTTTCATTTGCATTGATTTCAATGGGAAACGCTTTTTTTGGCTGCAGCTTTCTTTTCCCCATCCAAATTGGGGGGAAATTCTCAAGGACTAAGAGATCCTCTCTACCAAATGTTTGGCAAATGGGAGAAAAGGTCCTGTTTTGTAAGCAGATAAACTCTTGCTTGCAGAGGAGGCACAGGGAGGCATCCAGAATTCTGAGAGAGCAGATGATGGACACATAATATATATCCAGAGGAGTTAGCCGTGTTAGTCTGTAGTAGCGAAATCAAAAAGAGTCCAGTAGCACCTTTAAGACTAACCAATTTTATTGTAGCATAAGCTTTCGAGAATCACAGTTCTCTTCGTCAGATGCATGACAAAGAGAACTGTGATTCTCAAAAGCTTATGCTACAATAAAATTGGTTAGTCTTAAAGGTGCTACTGGACTCTTTTTGATTTCACATAATATATATAATCTTAAACAGAATCTTCTTATTGAATGAGGCCACCTGAGAGTACATAAAGAAATTGGGGAGTGACTTCATGTTAAAGAAAAAGAAAATGAGCAGGTGAGACATGAAACCCACCCTGTTCCTGCAACTTACTTAGCTACACTCCAAGGCTATGAGAAAAATGCAGAAGAAAGATCCAAGCAAGACAAGGCTTAAGAGGAAATAATGTTTGCCTCCCCTTGGCTGTGTATTATGTTTTAGTTAAAAAATAAACATCCTTGACTTTCCAGACATGGAAATAGGCAGATGTACCAGTGTATGAAGATTCACCCTCCAATCTACTGTGGCCTTCAGTTCAACTAAAACAATTGCTGGTATTGTTTTCAAATACTAGTAGCAGCTGGAGGGGGTGCATTTTAATTAAGGAAATGGTAATGGAGGGGAGGTGTTTACTTACTTAATTAAAATATTTATGCTCCACACTCTCAGCTCCTAGCTTCCTAGGACATCTTCCAATATCCATAATTAACACAACATTGAGGACAGAAGTATTATAAATCCATAACAATAATCACACCAAGAGGGATAATTTGGCCAGAAAAAAAGCCTTGAGTTGCACGGTCACCATTCACTCATGCACCATGGCCAAGAAAGGGATATTTGCTACTTGCTCAAACTGTTTGGGTCCAGGGATGACTTTTTAAGGCAGATGTTTAACTACCTACTTCTTCAAATAAACATTCACCCCTCCCTGGACCCAACCAAGCAGTCCCCTCAACTTAGGTGTAATAAATATAGAGGGCCAGGATTGAAAACTAATATGGTATGCCATATTCCTCTAAAATGCTTGTTCAGAGCCTCAGGACACAATAACTAAAGGTAATCCAGGCAACTGCAGCTAGCCTGATCTTTGATAATCATTCTGCAGTCTTAGTGACATCTGGGTTATCTGTCTGTGAAAGACCAAACAAACAAGTCACATTAAGCCTCTGGAACAAGTAGCAATTCTGAGAGCTCTACCTTGGAGGTTCTGGACTTTAAGCTGCCTTGTTTCATAAATTTTTCCTCCCAAGACCATATGATTACATCTCCCACTGTCATGGGTGCCAACACCTCCCCTGCACTAGCTATCAGCCTATCTAGACAGCTGGGGCTGGCAGGAAAGACTTAGATTTGTTTGGCACTGGGGAATTTTCTGCAACAATCTGAACCTGTACCAAAGAGATGAACTTCACTTGAACCTAAGAAGGTGAGCAAACAGCTTTTAAAGTCTCTCCTTGGTGGAGGGAAACTGGCTGGAGTTGGGGGCAGCCAGCTTACCCAAACCTAAGGGATGATGCAGTGAACAATTGGAGTAATGATTCAATCACCAGGTCTAAGAGGATGCCTGCATGGTTAATGATCCATGTCACAGAAGCCGTAGAAGGCAAAGTCTTCTTTTAAAAAGTTAAAGGGTTGCCCAAATGAGATGAACAGAAAGGAGATAACAGGTTCTGGCAAAATAAATGCAAGTACTCAGTAAGGTGAGCAAAAAGAGGGGATTTCTAAAATCATTAAGAAAAATAATAAGCATTTTTTCAAATACACCAGGAGTAAGAAACCAGCCAGGGAAGGGTTGGGCCCTTGAATTACAAAGAAATGAAAGGATTGCTTAAGGAAGCTGGGTGGATGGCAGAGAATCTGAAGGATTTTTTTGCATCTGTGTTTACTGTAGAAAGTGTGGGGCACGTACCCACGCGGGAGCTGCTCTTTTTACAAAGAGTTTCTGATGAACTAAGTCAAATTGAGATAAGAAGAGATGAAGTTCTTAGAATACTAGACAAATTGATAACTTGTAAGTCTGCAGTTCCAGATCACAGACACCCAAAGCTTCTTAACAAATTCGAATGTGGAATTGTTAACCAGCATATGTATTTTCTCACTTAAATTGACTGCCATATCAGAAGACAGGAAAGTAGCAAATATTGCACCAATTTTTTTTTAAAGGTCTGGGAGGTGATCCAGGAAATTACAGGTAGGTTAGCCTAAGATCTGTTCCAGGTAAATTAATAGAACCTTTTATTAAAGACAAGATTATTAAGGATGTGGAGGAACAAAGCCGGCTGAGGGAAAGTCTCCGTGGCTTCTGTGTCATCAACCTTTTGGAGTTGATAGAGAAGGTTAAGAAACATGGAAAAGAGTGATCTGGTAAATATATATACACTTCAACTTCCAAAAAGCTTTTTACCATAATACCTTACCAAAGATTCCTTTGTAAGATGAGCAGCATGGGCTAAGGAGAGAGATTGTTTTATGGATTAAAAATTGTTTATGCAACAGCAAAAGGAAAATAAGGATAAATGGACAGTTCTCCTAAAGGAGAGATATAAGCAGTGGGGCCCTACAAGGATCAGTATTGGGACTGGTGGTATTTAATGGTTCATAAGTGATTTGGAATTGGTGAGAAGTGTAGCAGCCAAGTTTGCAGATGACACCAAATTATTCAGGATGATGAAAACTGAAAGTAGATTGTGAAAAGCTCCAAGAGAATCTCTCTGAATTGGGTGATTGGGCAACAGAGAGGCATATGATTGGCAAGTGATGCCATTGGAACAAAATTCCTAATGATAAATGTATAAATGTAATAAAGACACTAAAGTGCCACTATATGTGAATAAAGGTTCAATTTCATGTGTGTATCAATCAAATAGTAATTGTTTTACCAAATAGTCATTGTAGAAATTATATTACAACAACAATAATGTTGTAATTAGAGATGGGCATGATCCAAAAAAAATTGCCGATCCAGCTGATCGTGGATCGGCGCCGGTGACAATCCTGACTAAATGATCCACACTGATCATCTCTCGTTCCCGATCTGTGGATCGTGGAGGACAAAGCGGGGCGCACTGCTATTCCCAGCTATGTGGGAAGGTGGGTGTTGGCGGCGGCCACCGGGTCCGGCGGGCACGGGGAGATGGCGACGAGCCACCTCCCCTCAGGGGGGAGGGGGTCTGGCTGCTCGCCGGTGGCACCCCCCATGTGCCTGCCCGCCAGGCCAAAAAGGAGCGCGCTGGCAAGAAAAGAACGGTGGGTGATTCCGGAGGCATCTGTGTTTGTGTTTGGCCATCAGAGCTGCCTATCAGGGTGGCCGATCACGATCCGCTGAGTCACGATCGCGCAATCGCCATTATCGTGGGGGGTTTTTGGATCGTAATGCGGATCGTGCCCATCTCTAGTTGTAATCTATTTACAACCAAAATCAGTAAAAATAGAAAACAGTAGTACATTACATTAATGTTCCATTCATATAAACTACAGTTTTTCAAGAGTAATACAGAGTCCTAAAGCATAAACATAACAAGTTTTCAGAATGTTTTTTTCTTGTTTCGTATTTCTTTATCAGATAAGACTTCTCATAATGTGCCACAAAAGGAACTATAATATAGAATGGAATCAAACAAACAGTAATACAAACATTAGTCTTATTCACAAGCATAATACATACTTGTTTATATCAAAACAAGTCTTATGTTGATTATTTTCCTAAATTCCACACCTCAAGATATTTTACGACAGGTGCATTGTAATCTGCTCACAACCAAAGCCAATTAAAATCATTGGCAACAATTCTGCCAAACGGTGGTTTCCTGAAGTTTAAACAATTGGTAAAACAGTTACTGTAAGACTTAACTGATACACCCTTGACCATTGAACCTTGATTGAATTCACACACAGTGGCACTTCAGTGTCTTTATTATTATTTGGTTTTCAACTGTGTTCCTATTTGTAGTAATTTTATGGAGTCTGAACTGGCAGTGACTGAAAGGGAAAGAGATCTTGGAATTAGAGCAAACCGCTTCATGAAGATATTGACCCAGTATGGCAAACTCTATATTGGGGATTATTGTGAATGGGATTGAAAATAAAACTGGCAGTATTATGTAAAGCTGTGGTGTGGTCTCATTTGAAATACTGCGTAGAGTTCTGTTTCCCCTATCTCAAAAGGGATATTGCAGAGCTGTAAAGAGTACAAACCAATGCAGCCAAGGTGATACAAAGATTGGAATACCTTTCTTATGAGAAAAGGCTAAAGTCTGGGAGTTTTCAGTTTAGAAAAAGATGGCAGTGTATGTAAAATGATAGAGCTTTTTCTCCCTCTCTTGTAATAATGGAACTTTGAGGGCACCCAATGAAATTGATAGGCAGTAGATTCAGGACAGACCAAAAAAAACCCTCTTTACTCAATGAGTAATTAAACTGGAATTCACTACCAGTGGTTGTAGTGCTGGCCACTACCATAGATGGCTTTAAAAAGAGGTTAAGTAGGTTTATGGAGAGGTCACCAATGACAGCTAGCCATCTATACTAGCCATGGTGGCTCCCTATTCAGAGGCAGCAAACCTCTGAATACCAGCAGTAGGAGGCAGCAGCAAGAGGGGGCCTTGGCCTCCACGCCCTGGTTTTTTGGTCCTCCAAGGCAACTGGTTGGCTGCTATGTGAAACGCTATTCTGGAATAGATGGACCACTGGTCTCATCCAGCAGGCTCTACTTACATTCTTTATGTTCTTTATTTCAAAGAACTTGGTTTAAAAATCATGTAGATCCATATTATGGATCTATGTTTTTGTACCATAGCTGCCCCATGGAGTGTTACATCTGTGTGTTTTGTGGTGCAGTCCATGAACATTGGTGTGTTGTGTGCTGTTATAGCACATTTTGATGGAATTCATGTAAATCACAACGTGATCCATGGTTTTTCATGTAGTAGATTCCAAGAATTTGAATTTGAAAAAATGTAAATAATGCCCCAACGTCCAAAGTCTGCCTTCCCCTGCTGTATCTAGGATTGCCAGGTCCCCTGGTAGGGGGCAGGGGACCCCCCATTCCCAGCCTCTTCCTCCCACTGCCATTAATCTGGCCAGTAGGGGAAATGGGCCCAAGAGGCAAAAACTGCTTGAGCCAGCGCGCAGTGGGTGTACTCCCACCAGCTGTGACAATGTCATTTCCTTAAGAGATGTCATCATGCCCAGCAGTGGGCATGCTCCCTTGCTTCACAGCTTCCCACACTTCCAGGTGCAATTATGTTACTTCTGCAAAGTTCGCATATGAGTAAGTTACCCTGAGGTAAGTGCCAGGCCTCTCACCCCATTCCTGCCAAGAGGGTAAGGGGACCTGGCAACCCTAGCTATATCTGATACCATTTTTCTCTCATCTGTCAGATTGGCTTATGTGCAGGAAATTAAGCCCTTTTAGGGATGTGTTGACATAGTTTACTTCCACTCACCATGACATGTACCCTCTTGTAAATATTTTGCACTTGTACTGTGACATTTAATATGTGAGGCTGGATCTTTGTCTCCAGAAGGGGATTCAGGCTAAGGAAACAGGTTTTGGAGCATAGGCTGTCTTTCGTTTCCCAAGCATGATTCCCTGGACAAAGTTCATAATGCTGGAGTATATATTTGGTGTTGGAGGAATGTGCTGCATTCCCCCTAATTTTTTAAATTCAGAATTAATTTAACTAGGAGCACATCATTTAGCACTTGGAACTCTAGATAAACCTCAATCATGTTCCATCAGGATTAAAATTCTAAGGAAACAGTTCTGCTTATTCAAACCAGCCCAAGCAAAGAGTTCTTGGAGCACTTTGGAGGCCCACCACCTGTCCCTCCTTTTCTCCTGGCAGATGTAGATGCAAACCGAGAGCTACCCCTCACCCAGCCACCTTCTGCTCACTCCTCCATCACCAGTGGAAGCTGCCCTGGAACCCCAGAAATGCGGAGGCGACAGGAAGAGGCTATGCGGAGACTTGCTGCCCAGGTAATGCAAGATTTTTTAAAATACATTTTCCTTTTTCGTTCTACTTTTCAATTATCTCTTACCAAAATGCGACTGTAAATGCTTCAAACCAATATGTTTACAAGGGAAAGAGTAGCATAAATTTGACATTTTTATGAATAGTAAATAATTGTGTATAAAAACGGGAAAACTGGGGTCCATCTTCCGCATTTAACATCAGCGGAGATGTTACTAATTCTTTGTGGTCTCTGTATATCACTCAAATGAGCTTCAAGGCTGTGGCGCCCTCTAGAGTTAATCCTCCCTCTCTTCTGACCCCACACTAATCATTCATGCTTGGGAGAGGGACTCACAACTTCCCCCTCTTTCAACTGCTACTGCAGCAGCATCCTTTGGGAACCTTCTCTGATCATTTCGTTCACTGTGAATTTTTTCATTTTTCCTCAGTCATTGTAGTTGTTTGAAGAGTGTATATATTCATTAAAAAATGATATGTATTGTTTCTTATTGGTCTTATTTATTTATGTGTCTTACATAGATATTAAACAACATGGGGAAATAACACTGACTCTTTCGGCACACACACACACCATTTCACATCAGATTCTGCATCTGCCACCACTGTGGCGTTCACTACTATTAACATCCTGTTTTGACAGACAGTACCAATGGTCTGGTACTTCATGCTTTCCCAGATCTTCTTCTGACCCTTCACAGTGGAAAAATCTCCTTCTCTGTGAAGTCCAGAAAATCTATCTTCCAAACCCCAGTTTATCTCTGAATGTTCCAAATCCTCTAGAAACTCTAAGCAGAGTCCTTGATTCCATTCTTCCTTTCATCCTTCCTGATGCACCATACCTTCATCAACAGCACTCAGTGTGGAAGGCTATCGTTAATGGCGTGTGAGTTCTTGCCCTCATTAAGCTAGAGTACACAATAGAGTTTGTTTCACTTCCCCCCTACACAGTGTTTAAGTCCCACCAATCATACTCTCCTCCTAAAGATTTAGTCCCTCCTGGAGAAAGAGATGACACCGAGCTCCCAAAGAGGAACAAGATTCTGCTCTTGGTACTTCGTAGTCCTGAAAAAAGGATGGAGGCCTTCACCTTGTGTTGGGCCTCAGAGATGTCAACTTCTACATTGACCCCAAGAAGTTCAGAGTGGTGGTGACCCTACAATGTATCCTGCCTTTTTTGACACAGGAGGTAGTGTTGGTGGTCTGCTTCTGTTAATCTAAACAACATGTACTTCCACATCACAATTTGTCCTTAATACTGCAAATGTGTTTTGCTGTGGGAGACATACGCTACCAATATAAGGTATTACCCAAGGGTGTTTACCAAGTGCATGGCAGCTGTTGTGGCTCATCTTCAGCCTCAGGATATCACCATCTTTATCTCCTTAGACTGCTGGATTCTAACTGCTCTGTCCTGTCTCACCCTCCTCTTTCATATTTACATCACTTTGCATTTCTTGGGTTACGTCAAGGTCAGAATTCTCAACCCTCCTTACTAGACCTCTGCATTTCATTGGGATGGTGCTGCCGTGTGCCTACAGCCTGATTCAGTTGGCCTTTCTGTTCCTCAGACAACCACAACCACCAGCCATGTCGGAAGCTACTAGGATACATGGCAGCATCCATTGCAGAGGACTCCATATGCATCCATTTCATGGTTGGTTCAAATGCTCCTTTGAATCTCTGCGGAATGCCCAGCAAATGCTCCTCATACTGCCAGCACCATTCTGCAAAAAGCCTTTTGTAATGCTGTGCCTCAGGAATCTTCAGCAGGGAGTGCCCTTCTCTCCTGTGTCCTCACAGGTGACTCTAAAAACAGAAGTCTCCATGTGGAGATGGAGTACATAGTCAGTTGCCACTCCATCAGTCATCCTTGGTTGAAATCCAAGTTATCTGGATTTTCCTGCAGTATACATCTGCATCTTCCTGCCAAATCTACAGGGCAGAGGCAGCTAACATGTCCACTAAACAGTGTATCAGCAATCAAGAATGCTCTTTATCTGTGAACCTCTGTTGCTGCACTTGCAGATTCTGGGACAGATGCATCAGGTATGACATCATACCTGCAGCATACCTGCACTGGATCCAGTTTAAATTGGCAATTTCCCCTTCCTGCTGCAGACTCCCTTCATGTCATTCCTTAGTGTCCCCTGTGCCCCAGGAGTAGAGACCAGTGAGCTGCAGTGGGAGGAGGGAGGCAGGAAAGTTCCATTCTACCAGTGGAAAATTTAGTTTGGATCCAACTCCTTGTCTCTAGCGAAGGCAACACATTACAGGCTCCCTCAGTCCCAGTGGTACAATCACCCACACTTCTGTCTTTATAGGTTCTACCTGCAAGCTGTCTGCCTAGGGCACACCTGAAATTGATTTATTTTCTTGTCAGGCAGTATTGCAGCAGAGGAGAATCAGCCATTACTGGGAGTTGAGATGCCTTTCGCACAACCTGGAAGCATCATTTCATCTCTGTCTTCTCTCCTATCTCACTTATCAGGGAGTGACTGTGGCTTAGTGGCAGGGATGCTTCAACTCTTGGGGGTTCAGCTCACATGGTAATTGTCAGTCATGAATACCCTCAGATTGATCAATGATTGGATCACGTGGTCACGGAGCCATTTGTCAGAGTTCACTAGGCAGCTGCAAATCTAGCACAACAGTGTGAATGCATGATTGGCTTTTTGCACATGCTTTATACATCTAGGGAGCATGGGGGTTGTATTTTCCCTGTAGCTACTTTAATACAAGGGTTTTCTTCCTGTTTGGGGGCTCTGTTTCTGTGGTGGAAACTCCCCACAAGTTTAGGAATTCCTTCCTAATACTGGACCCCATTTTAGCTTGTGACTGCTGTGCATTGCTTTACAGAATAAGTTTCTTCCCTTTGGGGGGCTCTGAGAGTCTGGGGTGGAAAACTCTGCCCTTCAACTGATTACTGAAATGCTTGCACTTTGAGCTCCATTCTGCATTGGAAACCCACACCCACAGTGAATTTCTTCCAATGCTGCTTTCACTTCAGCGTAGAATCCCCACTTTGGGTCTCTGTTTCTTTACCGGGGATGTCTGGTCTGTCCCCGTCCCTGTCCTTCTCTCCCCCCCCCCCGCATAGTCCCTGGTTAATGACATTTTGTGTATGGGCAATATTCTTTGTTTCTGCCAATCAAAAACTATATGCACAGTGGAATGAGCAAGGATCAAAACAACAAGCCATAGAACGGCAGTCATCTGACTAATTCTCATGTATTGTAACTGATGGCAAAATTGGGATAGGGTATTTATTCTTGGGGTTGCAAGCATTCAGAAATGTCCCCTAGTTTGATTGTGTAGGGTTTCTCCCATTTGTTCATCAGCACATGGTTGTGGCTGCCCTTGCAACAGAGCTCAGATGTAAGAGAGCCCAAAGTAAGAAGGCAAGAGGGCTAAGAGAACCCTCTTCCTCATGGTCAGGGTTTTTTCTCCCCACCTTTACTGGACTCTGTGTCTTTTCCTGATCCCAAATGAAGGTTGAAATTCTACCATTTACTCTCACCAATTTCTGTGGTTTAGGTGGACTTTACTATCCTTTGGTCATCCCTTGCTAGGCCACTTAATGAGCCGGACAGCTCTTGCACTGGGAGATGAGTCATGCCTGCCCAGTTTTTCCCTTGTGTGCCCGTTAGCCTATAAAAGGCACTTAGCACTCTCTGAACATAGAGTGCAGACCCAGTTATAGGAACTTTACATACAGTCTGAGCTGCAAGGCATTTCACTACAGTATGCTTCCTTTAGCAGAGCAGTGCTGGATGCTCAGCTGGATGCACTTGTGCCTGCCTCCAAGTATGTCATCTTGCTAATCTGTCCCATAATTTGTGTGATGCATAGAGACCATGAAGAAGAAAGACAGGTTGCTTACATGTAACCCTGGTTTTTCAGTCACACAGCCTATCTCCCTCCCTGCAGCCCGTACCCTTTTAACTTGTAGCTGTATTTGCTTTGGAAAAACTGAGAATAAAGTTGCATCCCTTCCCCCCTGGGTAAGTGTGTACTTAGGAGGGAGGATTTCATGCCAAAAGGTTATGCTCTGGAAGGTTCTGAAGTTCATGCTCTAAGCAGGCTTGGAGCCTGTTTATGTGATGCCACTGATAACTGCTCAGAGAGTATCAGTTACAAGTGAGTTGGCTCTTTTGGGGGCTGTTTATTTAAAACGTTTATATCCCACACTAAGTGATTGAGCAAAGCAATCAAACATAAGAACAAGTTACATTTCTTGGGCTGCAGAGATGCCACTAATGTCTCAGAAATTTTCTCTCCCCATCTTTGGGTGACTCTATTGTTAAGTGGTTGGTGACACTAGTATGTGTTCCTTTTGTTTTTAGTGAATCAGTGAAGTCACTGTGTGAAAGTATTAAGGTAAAATACAGGTGGGAGAGAAAAAAGAAGCAAAATTAAAATATATATGCAGCAAACCCTACGCCATATACTGTTTTAAAAACAAAATGAGGGGACCCACAGATACTGCTTGCACAGCTACCCATACCTCTTGTAAGGCTAACCTAACAATTCTTGATTTCAAAGAAATAATCCGTGGGTTCAAAGCAAGCATCCAAATTGAGCCTATGTACATGTAATTAAATTTCACATGAGGCCAATGCTCAGTGGAGTTTGTAAACACTTTTGTTACCCTTGTGTGAGAATCTGCTGTTTGCAACTTTTGCTGATCTGTACCTAGTCCTCCTCAAACCAGTGCATTGTCTGTATGTACTAAAATGTCTGGAATGTTCAATTTAGCTTTCCTTGAAGAAAGAAAGAAAAATCTGCCCATTGTAATGATTTAGTTATCTCATGTGGAGCTTGGAGCCCTAGCTTTGTCATACAGCCTACCAAACTGTTTCAGGTAGGTAAGTTAGTAGCCCTACATCTGCATTCCTTTTTTCGTGTGGTACAACAATTGCAATGATTTCTAAGGATCAGTGTCAGTTTTCTTACTATCTGATTCCTCTAGACTTGGTATCACAGATACTTAGCATAGGATCACTTTTCTTGTAGAGTGAGAATAAGCAGGAAATGGTGCTGCTTTTATTTCCTGCCCGTTTCTGGAGAGACTGATAGGTGTGTTTTCCCCTTTTGTAGGTTGTTGCTTATCACTACTGCCAAGCGGATAATGCCTACACCTGCCTGGTGCCAGAGTTTGTACACAACGTGGCAGCCCTCCTCTGCCGTTCCCCCCAGTTTGTTGCCTACAGGGAGCAGCTGCTGCGGGAGCCACATCTTCAGAGCGTGCTGAGCTTGCGTTCCTGTGTTCAGGACCCCTTGGCTTCCTTTCGAAGGGGAGTCCTGGAGCCCTTGGAAAACCTCCATAAAGGTAAGGGAAAACATTGATTTCCCTTGAGGGCATCAGCATGAGCTGAATGTTTTAATGTATGTTTTTCTCTGTTCCTCACAAATGCTCAGAACGGAAGATCCCTGATGAAGATTTCATCATATTAATCGATGGCTTAAATGAAGCTGAATTTCACAGACCTGATTATGGGGACACAATAGTATCTTTCCTCAGCAAAATGATTGGGAAATTTCCATCCTGGCTAAAGTTGATTGTAACAGTTAGAACAAGCCTGCAGGTGGGTTGTAGTCCATTTTTTCACTCCTGAGTTCAGTTTCCTTTGCTAGGATTTCAACCCCTGTTCCTTGTGTGTTGGGCACGGTAGCAGGCATTCTGTGAGGTAGAACCTCACTTAGTGCCCAGTTAAAGAGGCATGTGCTCCAGTCGGGAGGAAGTGTGGGACCCAGAAGTTACCACAGAGTGATGTGGTCTTAAGGCAGCTGTCTCATTGGCAATGGTTCTGACAATTCAGGTTAAAAGTCTGAAGGCGACCCATTCTAGCACCTGCACTTCGAGCTGGTGTGTCCATTTTGTTTGTTTGTTTAGAATCTTTATTAGCTGCTTTGTTGCTTTTCAGCGCTCAAGGAGGCTTACAGTGTAAAAACAATTATAAAAATATCCCTCCCCTCCCCCAAATCTGTCTCTGATGGCAGAATAGCAGTTGCTTGGATGGCAACTCTCAAGCCCCTTCTTCCAGAATGAGAAGCCTTCCATGTCCTGCTGCTGCTTTGCTTCTGATGGTAGAATGACAGTTGGGTGTGATCTCTTGCGGAAGCTGAAATTTGAATTCTACAGAAAACATACCTGGGACAGTATGTCCCAACTAGGGACAGCATGTCTCCAACCAGAAGGCATGGCCACCCCAGTAATTTGTCAGTTGAGGAAAGTAGTTATTATGTATTGTGATTTCAGCTCATAGGAATAGAGATGTCAGCTCATAGTAACAGCTTTATTGAAGACTGGAAACAGACAGACGCCGACAGGCTCAACAGGAGCCAAGTATATACACACAAGCCACACCCCTTTTCAAGCAACAACCAATAGACACACATAACTAGACTCCTTAGTTTGCATCGACTATATACAAAGTAACTTATTTACAGTACAGTGATTGGACTTTATTATACAGCACTGATTGGCTGCTGCCAGCAGGAAACAGCCAATAATAATAATGAAGGCTTCAGGAGCCTTAGTTTGGACAGGAGCTAAGTCGATACGCAACACCAGTGATCAACATTCACACCGCAGTTTGATTCAGAAGCACCTCTTGGCAGTTGGGGTTAGTTCCATGGTTCTTTGAATTGTAGCTCAAAACTTTGAAACTTCTGTTATGTTAACTTTTGTTATGTTCCTGCTTTTATCTGTCAAAGGAAGCTTGACGATCAGAATCTTATACCCTGGAAAATCTTGTTGGTCTTTAATGTGCTACTGGACATGAACCTTACAACCTCATAGCTTCTCTTTAAGAAGAATTTCATTTCATATTTTCCTGAATCCATGGTCAGCGAGTAGGACGTTCATTGGTGCCCTAGCAAGGAAACTCTGTGTGTGTGTCTGTGTCTGTGTGTGTGAGAGAGAGGTTTAGCTTTTATTTGGAAGATGAAAACCTGACCTGATTTAGACTGTAACAGAAAACTGATAATTTTATTCCTTTTATTTTCAACCTCCAGGATTTACTTTATTCTTTTTTTTCCTTATAGGAAATAATTAAGTTATTGCCCTTCCATAGGATATTCCTGGATAGACTGGAAGAAAACGAAGCTATAGATCAGGATCTCCAAGCCTACATCCTACATCGAATACATAGTAGCTCTGAAATCCAGAACAACATCTCCCTGAATGGCAAAATGGACAACACAACCTTTGGCAAACTCAGCTCTCATCTCAAATCCCTGAGCCAAGGCTCCTACCTGTATCTAAAGCTCACTTTTGATCTCATAGAAAAAGGCTACCTGGTGTTAAAAAGCTCAAGCTATAAGGTAGTCCCTGTCTCCCTTTCGGAGGTATATTTGCTGCAGTGCAATATGAAATTCCCAACACAGTCTTCCTTCGACCGGGTCATGCCTCTCTTGAATGTGGCAGTGGCCTCTCTGCACCCCTTGACTGATGAGCATATTTTCCAGGCTATCAATGCAGGAAGCATTGAAGAAAACTTGGAGTGGGAGGACTTCCAGCAGAGGATGGAGAACCTCTCCATGTTTCTTATCAAGCGCAGAGATATGACCCGGATGTTTGTCCACCCATCTTTTCGAGAGTGGCTGATCTGGAGAGAGGAAGGAGAAAAGACCAAGTTCCTGTGTGATCCTAGGTAAGTAACACATTAATTTTGACTGGCAACTGTTTCCAGGTTTCTTCGTTTTTATGAAAGTGTACCCATGAGAAATTCAACCTGGACTGAAAATGTATTCTTTATTCTCTGTGTTTGGATCATATGAACTTGCTGTTAGTATGGAACATTTATTTTTGTTTTGTGGTTAATAGCAATGAACGAAGAGGATAAATGCCCACCTGCCTATGGCAGGGATGGGAAACATGATTATTGGTAAGTCTTTCACAATCTAGTGATCTGCTTCTGATCAGAACCGTATCAGCTCCATCAACTTTCCTGCATGAAGAACGCTTTTGAGGGAAACTTTTTCTCGTCCTTCTTTATATTTGCTTTGGGATGGTTGTCCTTGGCAGCTCTGCCAAGGGATTGCACAAGAGCATCAGAAAAGATGAGAGCCTGGTGCTTGCCGCTGGAGAGGCTGGGGAGTGGTGGCCTTTCTTGAGGTTTTGGAGATCCTACTCTTCCAAGTGGATTGAGGTTTGGGCCTTGAGAGAGGACCTTAGATCTTTATTTTGTAAACTGGGACAAATCTTTGATTATTTACTAGAATTTAGAAGCTCGAGTTTGGCATCTTCAGTTAAAGTTCATTTATCTGCCATCTTGGATTTTCATGGATCCAATTTTGTTCAGGCAAGGTTTAAACATTTCCTCCTGTTCTCCATCCCATTACTCATTGGGCTTGATTTTTTGTAAATTAATGTGTAAACCATTCCAACCAATGACTACTTGTCCGGTATCATTTCTCACAGTTGAAGTGGCCTGTCTTGAGGCTATCATTTTGGCCAGTCGCATTAGTGAACTGTCTGCCCTTAGATATAGCCCTCTCTATACCAAAGTTTATTAAGCCAAGATCGTTTTATGCCCTAGCTTGGAGTTCTTTCATGAATCAGTTTACCATTTTAATATGAACCAGTACATTGTTTTATCTGTCTTCACACTCCTGTTAATAACAAGTAACAAGGGGCCTCTTAGGATGATATGACCCAGTAGGTGAATGGGACTCCAAGGGTCCCCTGAGATCTCATCAGATTTTTTCAGTTAACAAGAATGACACACCTCCTTCTTTCCTTCATGTCACTACTGCCTTCTTTTAGTTCCAAAAGGGGAAGTTTTCATTAAATAGCAGGAGTATTGCTCTGATATTTCTGGACTGGCTTTCCTTAACAATAACAATGTAATATTTAATGGAAACTATAATCATGCCATTGGGATCTGGCTACTGTGGTGCATGTCCTGGTAACACCTAGATTAGATCACTGCATTCCAGTCTACAACAACAACAACATTTGATTTATATACCACCCTTCAGGACAACTTAACACTCACTCAGAGCGTGTTATTATTATCACCACAACATAACACCCTGTGAGGTGGGTAGGGTTGAGAGAGCTATGGAAGAGCTGTGACTGACCCAAGGTCACCCAGCTGGCTACAAGTGGAGAAGTGGAGAATCGAACCTGGTTCTCCCGATTAGAGTCCGTCACTCTTAACCACTACACCAAACTGGCTCTCTACTCTACATGGGGCTGCCCTTGAAAAGTGTTCAGAAACTTGAATTGGTACAAAATACTGCAGCCAACATGTTGCCTAGAGTGGAACCATATCACTCTAGTCTAGTTCTGTCTTCACTGACTCCCGGTTTGTTTTCAGGACCCAGTTCAAGGCACTGGTGGTGACCTTTAAAGCCATATACCGTCTAGAGTCAGCATACCTTAAGGCTCATCTACCCCTATATGAAGCTACCCAGACCACTAAGATCATCTTCTGATTTCCTGCTTTGGGTGCAGTTGCCAGCTGGTTTCAACAAAAATATTGGACACATTTGATACAAACTTGTTGACCATGCAGAGACCCAGGGCTTTTTTTCTGGGAAAAGAGGTGGTGGAACAAAGTGGGTTGCCCTCGGAGAAAATGGTCACATGGCTGGTGGCCCCGCCCCCTGATCTCCAGACAGAGGGGAGTTGAGATTGCCCTCCACGCCACTCCAGCGGCGCAGAGGTCAATCTAAACTCCCCTCTGTCTGGAGATCAGGGGGTGGGGCCATCAGCCATGTGACCATTTTCAAGAGGTTCCGGAACTCCGTCCCACCATGTTCCAGCTGAAAAAAAGCCCTGCAGAGACCACTTGTTTTGGCAAGGCAGCCTGTAGAGCAGGAGGCAAAGAAAGAGGCAGGCCCCAAAGTGCCAATGCTGTGTGTTTTTCATGCTGTACCAACACTGGCAGGCAGATCACCTGCCAGACAGGGGTGGTTTAATTATTCTGAGGTCCTGTCAAACATCAAGAATGCCCTCCTCATACTTTGTTTATTCCCTCAGAACCTCACAGACAATAACCTAGCTGATAGGGTTGTTATGAGGATAAAATGGATAAGGGGAAAATGTTGTGAAACTCCTTCCCACCCTCCACCTTTGGAGTCAGGGTGGCGGGGGCTTCAGGGGGAAAGCTACTGCCACTAATTGCCAAGGGAGGGGAGAAGCAAGGGGAGAAACGGGAATGACAGGACTAGTTCTCGGAGCAAAAATACCCTCTGAAGTGATTTTGGGAACTACTGCACTGATGTTGGAATAGTGACAACTCCTCCCAGCCCCCATCTGGTCAGCTATGAATGTCGCCGTTGTTGGGCTGTTTATACGACACAATGAGAATTATAAGTTCTTCATCATGCCAACTCCCAGCACTTGCTTGGACTGTTCCCTCTTCCCCCCCCCCCCCGCCCAGTTCTTTTTGGTAGTGGCCTCCCACTAAGAGAGAGAGAAGCTGCCTGCTTGTTCCCAGATGGGAGCCAGAAGAGGCAGCTGGCTTCGAGGGGGTGGGTGAGGCATGGCAGGCAAAGCAGCTACCCGAGTGAGGAGGAGAAAGAAAAAACACAACAAAGATGAGCAAAAGTTAACTGCCCACCTTGCAGCAGAGGGGAGAGTGAGAAAAACAGACCTCCTCTGCATATGGACAATATAACTGTAACTGCCCTTTTCAGTGAGGAAGAGAAACCACTCTGTTGCTTGAGGAGAGGGAACTTTATCTTTTGTAGATCTCTTGATCTGTCTCTGTCTGTCTAATAATGCTCATACGACTATCAACTTAAGCAGAAATTAAAATGGGAAGAGCCTTACTTAATGTTATTTCTCTGGTATTTAATTATTGCCACTATATATTTTGCCATAGAAAGAGTAATGTAATCATTTGTATCGAATAGTAACCATGTCACCTGCACTCTCATATTAGGTAGTTCTATATTTTTAATTAGATGAGTGATTAAGCTAGCCGTTAATCCATTAAATATGGAACACTATAATCATAGATCCAGAAGAGTTAGCCGTGTTAGTCTGTAGTCGCAAAATAGTAGAGTCCAGTAGCACCTTTAAAACTAACCAACTTTATTGTAGCATAAGCTTTCTAGAGCTACAGTTCTCTTTGTCAGATGCATGGAGGGTATGAAGAAACTGGCCAGAGATATATAGGTGGTGAGGGGAGTGGGGACTAGATGCAAATCAGTTGCAAAAGTCATGAAAGAGGTGGAGTGCACAATTCAGGCTGGGTGTGATCCCCCCTTCATAAAAAAGGTAAAGGTAGTCCCCTGTGCAAGCACTCACTGAGTCCTTACAGACCCATCGGGGGACGTCACATCACAACATTTTCTTGGCAGACTTTTTACAGAGTGGTTTGCCATTGCCTTCCCCAGTTATCTACACTTTACCCCCGGGAAGCTGGCTCACCTGACTATCCAGGTCAGGGCATAGGGAGGCTAGGATAATGATTATCAAGAGATGGCGTGTAGCTGGAATTCTGTCTTCTTTTTTCCATTATGTTTCTTTTTACCATCTCTTTTGTCCAGGAGTGGCCATACGCTGCTTGCCTTCTGGTTCTCCCGTCAAGAGGGGAAGCTCAACAGACAGCAGACGATTGAACTGGGCCATCATATTCTCAAAGCACACATCTTCAAGGTAGTAAGAGATCATGCTATAGTGTTAGTGTGTCCACCGTGACTTGAGTACTAACACTGTTGGTGTTTTCAGCATTACTTTTCTGACATCCGTATTAATGCCTTAGCCCTGGTCAGCAAGGCCTCCTCTCCAAGTAGCTTTCTAGCAAAACCTGCTGTACTCCCTCCGTTAGACTAAGGGAGATTAAAATTTGAGGACACTGTCTGGCAGGTTCCAGTGTGCTTTTCTAGTGCTTCCAGACAACTATAGCAGCAAAAGATGACCAAGCAAAAACAGCAAGAGGAGGAATGGGGGTGGAGAGGCATCCCCTACCACACCAGATGAGAAAGCAAAGAGAGGATGTGACAGGGAAACAGGATGTAAAGGCCTCCTCATTTTGCCTCCCTTCATCCATCTTTGGGTTGGCAACTGGAGGAGGAAAGAGTTGACACGCCCGAGGGGGTTGGGCCCAGCCATGGAACAGCCTGCTGGTGATCCTTTCTCTAGAATATTTCAAACTGTCTTATAAATGAATCTGAACGGACATTGTTGAATGCTCCATCCTAAGCAGCTAGTCAGTATTCTATACTGGTCCAGGCGAGGGGATACATGTGAAAGAAAATCCCGTTGCTAAGGCTCAGAGAGCATAGCTGTTGCACCACAACCCACCAGTACTGGGGTGGAGTGCCAAAGACACTGTGACAGATAGATGGAAAGAGCCAACTGTGAGTGGAGACCATCCTGGCCTCTTGCTTTGTTGGGGGGCTGCCTGCCAAGAGCCCAGAGAGACACAAGGCTGTAAAGAGTCATGTTCCTTAGCAGTAGCAAAGAACAGGTGGGCTCCAAAGGTTTGCTCAGGGTGCTCTTGCAGGTTCCTTTGCTTTGTGGATTGCCACATGGTGGTGGGATGCCCCTGTTGAGGGCCATAGTCTAACCAGGGAGTCAACGCTTGTTAGTCCTACTAGGGAAGTTGCAGTGGAATGCAGTCTGCATCTTCTGCTTGGGCTGCTCTATGGCGCCGTGATCCTGCAAGGCAGTAGACATCATGGGTTCTTGGCCAGCAGCAGCAGAAATGACAGTGGAATGGGTGGTAGTCATTTAGGACTGTAGTGGTGCTTCCTGTAATGCTGTCCCCGCCCCCACTTACAGGGGAGTGATTTACAATGGTTAGGCACTGTGCTGACAGCACATAGATCTAGCAACAGCAGGTCTGCGAGAACCGTCCCTTGCCCTGTCTGATCACAGTTGTTGAGGGAGGCTATTCCCTTACATTGTGTGGATCAGAAGTGAGCTCTTTTAAAGCTCCTTAACATCTTTATAACACCTGTCGGTAGGAGAAGTTAGAGAAGAGCTGGCTTTGTAAGATGTTCCCCTTGACCTCGTTTCTGTAGTTTGTGGGCCAGTGCTAAGTAGCCGTGTCAGGATGCATACATTTTTGTTCTTTGGGGCAGTGAGAGGTCAGTGCTATAACCGGTCAGTGCTATAACCGGTTTGGTAAGAGCATCCCTGGAATGAGCAGTATGAATTCCAAGGACTGTATCCCAGAATTTGCAAGCAGAGTTTTAATTATAGACAGGAGTTGGAGTGGCTTTCCAAAGAAAGATGCCTGAAAGAATCCTCTTTGAACAAAACTAGTATTGGATCCCACTTCTTAGGGAGAAAAATGTTTAGCCATGAACATAAAATCTTATTAACTTGAATTTTGCAACTGCATGTGCTCCTTCCAAAAGCAGGTAGCTTATTACATTAAACTTGACCTGTGGGGCTTTTGAGGAGCGCTGCAATGAGAAGTCATACCTGTACTTTTCCTCCAGTGTTTGTGAAGAAAAATTGCAGGATTGTGGAAGTGGGTATCCACGACATTTAAAAAAAACCTCTCATTGTTTTAAATCTCCACAAACACTGGAGGAAAATGGAGGGGCGGGGAGACAGCGGGGGGAGTTCTGCACCTTGAAGTTTGTGAACTTTGATAGAAAGTCATCAAGGACTAGAGAGGGTTGGGATCCCAAATAGGAAGGGGCTGGGTGAATCCGATTCTGCTGAAATATTTTATCCTAAGCCCTTGCTTTTTAAAATATTTTATTTTTATTATTTTTCATTATTTTATTCTCTTACAATCAGTATTCTAAACCAGCACTAGCTTGAAGCTTGCTGCTGTTTTTGTGGTTTCTATTTCTGGTAGTGTCTTCTTTAATACTTAGTCTGTTTCAATGATTAAGTAAGAAGGAGCTGCTTCACACACACATGCATGCGCGCACACAGACACACATGCGCGCCTCCCCCTCCAGCAAGGAACAATGAACTATTAGCTCTTCCTTTCATGTCACTCCTTGTACTCTGGAGTTCCAGCTGGTGTGGTGCAGGGAGAAAAGTGACCCTCTAAAAAGTCAGACCTCAAGGCAGTTGGGACAAATTTTATCAACCTCAGGGCTCTCTAAGGGCTTGCATGGGAAACATCCTCTCCAGCAAGCATCCTTTGTACCTGTTCCTTTAAAGTCAACTTTGTCTGCTAATAGATTTTGTGCTTGAATTCCCTGTGTATTGGTATCATGGAAAGGAAAACCAAATGAAGGGACTGAGAGTGTTTCTTTCGTAGGGGCTGAGTAAAAAAGTCGGGGTTTCCTCATCCATTCTCCAAGGGCTGTGGATTTCCTACAGCACGGAAGGGCTCTCCATGGCTCTGGCCTCTCTGCGGAACTTGTACACACCCAACATCAAGGTAATGGAGTCATGAGCAAGCGGCTGTCCTTGGGATTCCCCAAGGATTCTGTGGGGTCCTGAAGTAACCTGGGTGTCAGCACCAGGCCCTGGGCAAAGAGGTGCCCATTCTGCTCCAGGAATTTCTTTGTTTTTTCTCCTGGGGAGCAGCAGTGGGGCTTGGCAGGGAGATCAGCTGGCCACTGAAAAGGTCTCCTCATGCCCTCTGTAGAGACATGATCAGACATTGGCAAACGTTTCTGCCTTATCATAAGAATGCAGTGGTACTCTAGTTAGGTATAAATGAAAGCTTAGATTCCCATGCAATTGATTTTGTGGGGGCTGGTGGAAGAGAAGGGCCTCTCTCCATCTCAGATGCCAGGACTTTGACCTTTTTGCTCTTGAAGGAGCATTTGAGTTCTCTTTTCATCAGTGTTATCCCCCTACACACACTTTATTTGATTTCTAACTAACATTGAACTGCAAGGTTATGAACTAGATAGAATGTGAAGTTTCTGTTGATGGGCAATTCATTCCCATGCCTCAGATGCTGGGAACAAAGTTGATGCCTCTGTGAGGAAGAGAATGGGGTGTGTGTGTGGAAGGAAAAGTACTCTTTCCAAACTCAGAAAAGTTTTTGTAGAAACTTTTTTTAGGAAAACACCTCAGCTCCTGAGCCCAATTACCAATCAAGATTGGGGGCAGGGGTGATCTTGCCTCTAACTCTACTTAAGAAAAAATGCAGCCCTCAGCTACTAGAATTTTTGGAAATGCGCCTCTATCCTGTTGGCCTTTCTCTCTTGCTGTATAGGTCAGCCGGCTGCTGATTTTGGGAGGTGCCAACGTCAATTACAGGACAGAGGTGCTGAACAACGCCCCGATTCTATGCGTCCAGTCACACCTGGGCTACACGGAGATGGTGGCTCTGCTGCTGGAGTTTGGAGCCAACGTTGATGCCTCTTCCGAAAGTGGCCTAACACCTCTGGGTTACGCAGCTGCTGCTGGCTGTCTCAGCATTGTGGTGCTTTTGTGCAAGAAGCGAGCAAAGGTGAGGGAGGGGCATGGCTTGTGGCCTTCAGTGGGATGATTGTGGAGCAGGAGCACACTGGGCTAAACCCTTCCAGTTGAATTTCAGCACAGAAAAGCAAAAGTCGTTAGGGTTGCAGCTTTGCACATGCCTCTAAACTGGCCTTAGGTGTCCTTGGAAAGAAGTAGGTTTAAGATAGGGTTGCCAGCCCCTCCGAGGGTGAGGCATCCCCCACTACCAGACTGCACCCCCCCCACACACACACACACTGCACATTTGGCTGGTAGGGAAAGAACTGAGTTGCATCAGATCCTTCTGGGTGATATCACTCACAATGTGATGACATCACTTCCTGTACTCCCAGAAATAATGTCATCATGTCACTGGGCAAAAGCTCTGGTATTTAGGCAAAAACCGTTGAGTATCACCATATCATTGGACTGTACATGCATGGATGTATATGGGAAGATAAGAATACACCTTCTCCCCCCACACCCTGCTGGTTGCCAGGGGTGATAGACAGACAAGCATTCTAAAGTGTTCAAGGTAGAGTAGGGCTGCGTGCAGATGTCACAGTAAACCATGCTCTGTAAATGATTGTTTGATTACACCTCAGTTTACTGTAATATTCAAATGTAGGCCACCCAACAAACTGTTGATTGTTGGCTGCTAAATCTAGATTCTAAGACATTGTTTGTATCTAGTTTGTTAACTACACTTAAACGGATGCTGATTTGGGTGCACAGAAGAACAAAGCCTGCTAAGGGAAACATCAGCATGGCTTCTGTAAAAGGAAGTCCTGCCTCACCAGGAGTTCTTTGAGAAAGTAAACAAACATGTAGATTAAGGTGACCTGGAAGACATTAGATACTTGGACTTCCAAAAGGCTTTTGACAAGATTCCTCTGCAAAGAATCCTCACTTAGCTTAACAGTCATAGGATAAGAGGACAGGTACTCTTATAGATTACAAATTGGATAAACAACAGGAAGCAGAGAGTAGGAATAAACAGACAGTTCTCACAATGGAGGGAAGTGAGTGACAGGGTCCTACAATGGTACTATGACCAATTTTATTTACATTGTTCATAAATGATTTGGAACTGGGGGTGGGCAGTATATTGGCCAAATCTGCAGATGATGCAAACCAAGGCAGATTTTGAAGAGCTCCAGGAGGATCTGTCTAAAACTGATGAGTGGGTGATGCACATTGGAATAAAAACTCCTAATTATAAATATATGCCAATGGTCTCCGCACTCACCAGATCTTGAGGTTTGATGGGCTGCTTGATGAAAAGGTCAACTCTGTGTTTTAAATAAATAAGTAAATAAAATGTTATAGCATTGGGAAAAGGCAGACTCCATGCTGGGAATTGGAAAGGGATTGAGCAGAGCATCACTTTCACTGGGTAGCAAAACTTCTAGCCAAATAAACACTCCCAGCCAATTGAATACTCCAACGGTTCCTGCAGAGAAAGAGTTGACAGAGTGGATAGGAATCATTGTAAAAAGTGCTCAAAAAAGTTGCTGCTAAGCGTTCTAAAAATGTCCAAAGGCTATGGAAGAAGAATACTAATACAGCTCTATCTCAAAGTCACCTTTGTTTCTGGAAATAACCAGCAGATTCAGCAAAGCATCTTAAGGCCGATCTGATTGTTGGCATTGAAAGGCTACAAGAGAAGGATGAGGAAAAAATGCCTTGGCAGTTTGTCCACATAGAAAACGATGAGTGCTTGTCAAGTGGGATGCTTGGCCTGACCGCCACTCACTGATGGTGAAACTTGAAGGAAGTTGTAAGAGTTGTGCATGGCCAGAGGTATGAGCACTTCAGCTCTCAGCCAATGCCCTTGGAAGAACCATCTGTTGAATCCCAACCAGTTCTTTCGTTTGGTTGTTTTATTTATATTGTACAGTGTGTGTGCAAGAAAGGGGGCGATTTCAGGTGGCTCCCTGGACAACCCCCCCCCCAAGTCAGCTTCTCAGCCTGCCCCCTTACCTTTGCTGTGACAGCAGTCTCTCCCTGCCTGCACCCCTCCCACTTCACAGCTTTGAGTGTTTTTCCACCTGGGAGATCCTGGTGTTTGCTGGCAGAAGCAGTAGCTGCCCCAGGTTCTGTAGCCACTGCTGCTAGCTGCTGGGCATCGTAGGCACCACATGACAGCAGGCATAAGAGGAGGAGAAGCAGTGGCTCAGGCAGGCAAATTTGCTTGGAGGCAGCAATTTTAGTGTAGGAGGGTAGGGTAGGGGCTGATCAGGAGCTCAGTTGATTTCTCTTCCCTTTTGCCCATCGCAAGCTGTGGCCTTGGACTGCAAAGAAAAGAAAGGAACTCTTTTTCCTCTGCAGTTTGCAGTGGTGGCAATAAAAAAGATTGTTTCTGTCCCCCCTCCCCCCCCCCCAGCTTAAGGAGAGAGAAGAGAACTCCTTCTCCTGTCTCTTTTGCAACTTCAGTATGTAGCTATTTTGCTGAACGGAGGAGGTGGATCCCCCTATAAGTCAGCTTCCGACCAACAAGCTGCAAACTTCTTCATCAGTTATATAAACATTTATAATAGTCTTAATATTGGGAGATTCCTTCACGCTAACTTTGCTGGTTGGAATGGCAGTCAGTAGTCTTGACTGAAGAGGAGAGATGATGAGTGGTCTGTTGATCCTTACAGACATGACTCCCCCCTCCTTCTCTTAAGAGACAGCCAATGGGTGTAGTAATGTTGTTTGCAGGTCTTTGCCAATCCCTGTAATGTAGCAGTCATTTATCAGGAGGGATTTGTCTCAGGTACTGTTGCTTCCCCATCACGCTTTTTAAAAAGCTGTGTCTTCATGGCTGGCTAAAACCCCTCCAAGCCATGAAGAAAATGGACAGAGCTTGGAGTGCTCCAAGGGCCATGTTTCACTTCTGCCCAGCAGTGGCTTGTTATAAGCAGGCAGGCAGATACAAAACCCTTGTAGATCATACAGGTGAAACATCATGTCATTCTCGCTACATATGAGTAATTTACTATAGACATAAGGAGGAGAACACCAGTTTCTGCAGACTCAAATATTGGTGGTCTGTCTCCTGCCCAGAGAAACGCAGAGCATGTATGAATGTGGCAATGTTATAAGAACAAGAATGGTAATGAAAGCAATCCGTTTTAATTGTATTGGTTCATTTTCCCCCTTCTTTGCAAAGGTGGACCACTTGGACAAGAATGGTCAGTGTGCCCTGGTACATGCAGCTCTCAGAGGCCACCTGGAGGTTGTCAAGTTCTTGATTCAGTGTGACTGGACAATGGCCGGGCAGCAGCAGGGGGTGTTCAAAAAGAGCCAGGCCATACAGCAGGCCCTCATTGCAGCTGCCAGCATGGGATATGCGGAGGTAAGTTGCCACTTGGTTTATCCAAATTCTCATTGGCCAAGCAGGCTGTAAGCTAGCTGTATTAAAAGGCAAAACCCTGGGGGGGGGGAAGGAGGGGGGTCTTGGGATGTGTTAGGGGTATGGAGTCATTGACTGGTCTCCCTCTCCTAATAGGGTCGAGTGTGATACAGTGGGAGATTGTGTACACAATCTGCCTAGGTGACCCAGAGAGGGTAACAACAACTTCCCTGATCCACTGGGGTCACTGTCCCTGATCCACTGGGGTCCCTGATCCACTGGGGCCACTGTCTGTACAATAGAACTAGATCTTCTTAACTGAGTAAGCGACACCTATCCATATTGGTTTCTAACAAATGTTGGGCAGCTCACAGTTCTGAGTCTTGTTGAATGTGTGTAGACTGGAGAAGTGAATATATATAACACACCACTTTAGAAGATTAGAGTAACAGGATGAGGCAGCTGGGGTGCTGCCTGGAGCCAAGAAAGCTGCAGCCTTCAGGGAGCTGAGAGATGCTGGGGGAAGGAAAAGGGTGTCCAGGCAGCACTGAGAAAACTGGCTGTAGGAGGGCAGAGCATGCCTCAAGTGGGTGAGCTTTGGGCTGATGTCCCTGGGCCTGACCAGGGCGGCAGAGATCAGCAGCTGCTGCTGAGAAAAGGGTGGGGGCACTAGGCTTGGCTGCTGGTTGAGGCAGGCTTTAAAAGCAGCAACAAGACGCTCATTGGTGTGGCTGATGGAGTGGCCAGAAGGAATCACGGGCCACATGGCGGGAAGGTTGCTGCCCACTTCCTTGCCTTGATTGCACAGTGCTTGAAATAAAGATGTTATTGAACTGACTGTTGAGTCCAGCATGTTCTTGGTGGCACGGGATCCATGGAGCCTTAACTTTTGCTAGCCTACCACAAATGGATTCTACACAAAACTTACCACAGTGATTTTTTAAAAAGAGAATTGTTTGAGTTAATAATGTACTACCTGAGACTTTTCCATACTATTTATGTATACTCATATCCTGAGATTGTGTTTATAAAAATGCTCACCTTGCATATTTGTTTCCAAAAACAAAGGGGTGTGCATGCCTTCTGTGCAAAAACAGATACAATAACTATTGTGCTGGGGAAAATAGGGAATTTGTTGACGGTTTCTCCCCTATTGTTAATGCAGAGCAACTCCAACTTCAAATGTCAGTTGCATATTTCTAGCCTTTGGAGAGGTTCATGAACTGACACATTTCTTTGTTTTTAGATCGTTTCCTACTTGCTTGATCTTCCAGAAAAAGATGAGGAAGAGGTGGAGCGTGCACAAATCAACAGCTTTGACAGTCTTTGGGGAGAGACAGGTAAATTCTGTAAATACTATATACCTCCCCTCCTAGGTGTTGAATACTTACTTGCTAAGTAGAAAGCACTTGGCTGGCCTTTAGGAGACTCAGTACAGCTTCCTGGGCGCTGAGTATGTGTTGCCTGCCTTTTTTCCAGGGTGCTGAATTTCACTTGCCACTGTTTGTTGTAGGAAGGGAAAGATTCCATGTAGTGGTCAGCAGGGGTATTCAGGTAATCTACTGCATTTCTGCGTTATACAACAAAACATTCTGCTGTGAAATGATAAATAAGCTTTGTAGTTCTACTGAAGCTCACTGAGAGACGATAACAATAAAATAGTTTCAGGTGCATAGCCTTGTTGGTCTGCAGTAGCGACCTAAGTACCAACAAGATTTTCAGGGTATAAGCTTTCATGAGTCAAAGCTCCCTTCATCAGAACTTAAGTAAAATATCTACTGGAATTTCACCAACAAATTTGGAAGGAGTTTGGAGTGCTTACTGAGCCAATGAATTAATCCTGGGATTGGTTCATCAGAAATGCTACCGTATGATACGTTCACATGGCAAAATCATTCATGGTGAAGATCACTGCTGCCCTATTTCTTAGTCATTTTAGGTGTCTTTAAAGGTATCCCAACCCTCAGAAGTCTGTTAAAGGCGGAATTCGGATTCCAAGAGGTCCTCTGAAGTATTGGAGGCTCCCTTATCAACTTCTTTTACAATACTGGGCTTGGCACATAGACTCAAGTTACCATCTATGGTACCTAGGCCATTCTTGCTACCAACACCAATCCATCCTGGTGCTGGCTCCATCACAGTTAATCCTGTTCAGGAACACTTCCAAGAAATATTCCTCACACCCTATCACCTAGGGTTTTATAGAAACTTATATCCCATCATTTTTGGATGGCAAGATAGAAGGTGCTATACTTTCACTGCACCTCATTCCCACCACTGTCTGTGAAGGGCTCCTGATTTGTCTTTCCAGACTTCTGCATAATATACAAGAAGTGACTTGGCACGATGGTTCAGAGACCACCTGAGATGGTACACAGTTGAGGATTATGGAATTTCCTGTGAATGGAGGGCTGCTCAAACAGTCTCCTGTAATGTTCTCTCTCCATGTTTGGAGATAAGTTTCATTAGCATTTTGGTGATATTTAGGTTATGAAATCCAAATTCTCTGTATTAGTAATTCCCACTGTGGTGCCCACAGATGTGCTTCTTGGGGTCCTTTAACTTCTTGAATCTTGAGGGAAAAAACTCCTTCTGTACCAGAGACATAATTCCTCATTATCCCAGAAGTCAAACCTAAAGGCATGGAATTGGCTTGTCTGGCCCTTTCTCACCTCTCATGTTTGGTCAGTTTGGTGCCATTCCTTTCAGTTTGCACCATGTCAAAATACACTGGAATTGGTGAGTGCTGGCATTTTCCTCACTGATGCCACCATTGGTAATGTCACAGCTCCAGTCCTTTCCTTTCCTTTTTGCATATGTGGTGAATCGATGCATCGCTGGAATGCTGGATCAATGTATTTCCTGGAATTCTCTCTCTCAACCCAATCTGTGCATTTATCCTACAATGGATTTTAAAAAATAATAATAAAAAAGTGAGTGGAAAGGAAAATGGAGAGAAAAGAGGGGAGGGGGAAGGAATGGAAAGGAGGAAGAGGGAGTGGCTGGGTAGACAAGAGCGACCAGTCACAATGAAGTGGGCTGGCAGAGGGTAGGGGAGGCAGAAGAGGGTGGAACGGCAAAAGACAGGATAAAGAGTATGCACATGAAAACAGCAGACTGGAAAATTGAGGTTTTTTTTAAAAAAAAGTCAGGGCATAAGCGCTCCCAGGAAAGCTGCAGAAAAGCCACATAGTGGCCAGAGTGACTACTCACGGTGACACATCGCTTGTAGATGGTCATGAAAGAAGCACTGCAGTATGGGAACTGAACTGGTGAAATTGTCTTGTGGAGAAGGGGTCAAAGTCTCAAGTGTCTTGAATAGCAAGGAGAAAAACAGAGCGTTTGGGGAGGTGTCCTCCATGCAGCAGACTAACTTGCAAAGCACTGAGCTCATCACGAGCAGATGCATCATAGCTGCATGCACTCACCTTGACATACACTTCCTTACCTCTCTGGGCTTGACAGCCTCATCCTGTGGTTATGTGACAGAAAACCCTCTCCTTTCTTTGGAAATGGAAAACAAGCAGTCTCTTCTCCTAAGTAAAAGAGGTGCTTTGGTGAAGCCCGCAGACATCTCCTTTGCATCTTCTGAGAGCACCCATTCAGAAACAGCTACCGCTGTCATTGGAAGACACTGAGCTTGGAATCACCCAACATTTTAGAAAACATTGTGTGATTGGCCCTGTTTCTGGGGATACCATTTTGTGATCCGTCTGCCTCCTTGGCAGCTATTTTGTGGTGATGCCCACTGCCTTATCCCAAAGATATCCACAGGCTCAACAAGTGTAGGGATCACTGCTCTGGATCACAGGCTACAGCTTTACTTCACCATGGTTATTACGATCGCTGTGAGTGGCGTTTAAACCAGACATGTTCTTCTGCACTTCAAGAATGCTCAGCAGCAACATCCTCCAGTGGTTGTGAACATTTTGTAATGCTGGGAAAGCTCCTTCCATGTCTTTTAGAGGCAGGGTCCTCAGGCTTCTCACCCTGTCTGCAGACTGGATACTGGAAAAGACTCATTGAAGAAGCAACCTACTGGGAAGTAACTTAACTGGTTACAGACCAGACAACTCCGGATGAATGGAAAATGGAATAACTGGATGGATAAGTAAGCAAATCCAAGCGTACAAGTCCATTCTGAAGAAATGATGCTGAAAACTGTTAGACAGTGGTTGGAGACAGCTTGGATTGTGTTCTGTACTGACACGTCAGCAGGACAGCCGGTACCAATGTTCATTCAAAGTTGATGGGACCCCACATGTTGACTGCAAATCTCTTGCAGTTGTATCAGTAATACTGAGACATTGTTGCCACCTAGAGGTTCATCATCCTGTAAAATGGCTGCTTTAAAAGTGGCTTTCTTGTTTTTAAAGTACTCTAACAGCATGTCAGTAATCTTGTTGTACATTTTATGAAGAAGTAAGCATTTGTATTGCTACAGCATAGCTCAAAGTGTAGCCACTTGCGGAAACTGCAGGGAAAAATGCAACTCCAGTATGGCCACATCACTATCAGGGGACCAAATAACCGCTGTGGGTATATTGTGAACCTGAATTGCATGCTGAATGTGGACCAGCTGCCTTGTGTCAGCCTCTTCGTTTCAACAAGCAATATTGATGAGTTCAGTGATGGCCCCAGTGGAAAGGCTTCAGATCAATAAATCAACCACCAGGCACAAATGAAAAGTACATTGAAAGAACACATTACTGATGGTGGTGAAAATCCCAACCATCCGGTTTGAGATTGTCCAGAATGGCACCATTTCAGTGATGGTTCCTTTGCCACTTCTGCTCACTCAGGCAAGTTAAAAGGCCTGCCTACCTGCTTTTTTCCAGCTTGGTATCGGATTTCTGCTTCTTTTCAGATTTCTGCTATCCTTGCCCTTTTGTATTATTTATTGGATGTCCCCGTTGTTGACTGTGCTAACTTACACTGTATCTCAGTGAAAAAGTCGGGGACTATAAATAACATAAATAAATAAATGTAACTACAGTGTATTACATCAACAAACAGGGAGGCACATGGGCCTCAGCAATCTTGCTCATTATCTCTGGGACCATTGCCTTCAATACCAAACTCATTCATTTGCCATCGTAGCAGGAACCCCAAATTTGAGAGCATATGCTCCAAGTCATGTCAACAGGAAATGTTTGTGAGGGGGACACGACCCTCGATCAGTGGGAGGCACCTGCCTTCTTCAGTGGATAGGGATTTATCTTCATTGGACAGAGATTCAATAATTATAAGTAAGCAAACTTTCCCCCAGGTGATATTTCAATAATGCAGAAAGTATTGGGGGGGCCAATTTAGAAGGATTCATGCAAAAATGCCTGGATTGGGAATCAAAATGGGAAAAGCTGTAATACTACAGAGGCAACCCACACAGTCCTGCACCCCTGCAGGCTTAATACAACCAAGGGAAGTACCTATTTCATTAAGTATCCCCCCACCCATTGGTTCAGTTGAGAAGATACCAGATGAGGAAGGAGATGCCAGTACAATTTAAAACAATTTTCGGTGTTCCAAAAAATGAATCTGTCAAATGTTTCAAGCATACTGCTTGCAATTTGCAATCAAATTGGGATTCAACTAGAGGGATGTTTGCTCCATTATTAGATGTCTTGTGTGGAGGGAGGATCAAAAAAGGGAGAACGGTGTGAGTGCAGCCAAAATAGAAGCCAGAAAAGCCAGATCACAATGTTCAAAAGGGCAGGTGCAAACAGCAGAGAGCATATAGTCCATTGGAGTTGGGTGGGATGGCAGGCAGGAAAGAGAATATTTGAGAGCAATGAGCATAAATAAGAAAATGTTTGTATTTTTTAAATTTTATCATACTAAATTTTCTATCCTTATGCCTTTCACTGGATCAACATATTGGCTTGGATCCAGCAGTACACAAGCCGAAACATAAATGGGCTTAGTACAGTTCCGATTGCACAAGATTATTATATAGGGAGGGAAACACATGTAGTGCTTTCCTCCATATATAATATGGTGCTGAGCTACTGGTTGTGCAGGAACTTGCACAAGCGGAAATACAACTGGGAATACAGTAAGCCTTAGTGCAAGTGGTTGCCACAGTCTTTTTCTTGCATTTCTGCTTGCTCCAGAGCTCTAGCACAAGTGGAAATTTTGCATTGAATCCAACTCATTGTACATGTGGTCCCTCACTATGTTCCAATTTCCTGTAGACTTTTCTGTCTGATATTTTAACTGTGTGGTATTTAAGGCTAGGGAATTTGTGAAATACTTACGATATACGTAATTCAGTATCACCATCTGAACAATAGAGCACAAGAGCTAGAACTGAATTGGTTCAGGTGAGCTTTCACCTGAATCCAAATTTTTAAAATGCGGGTGTTTGACTTCTGGGCCCTAAAGTGCAATTTGGACAGAAACTTTTTGGTTAAAAAAAATCCCAAACCCTTTATATGTATAAGAAGCCCATTTTAGTCTGCAAATCTTTGAAATTTCACCAGGGAAAAGTCTTGAATGCAAGCCACGTACATACAGGATTCCATCTAAAGGAGTTTCTGGTCTTTATTTCTTGGCCAAGTAACCCTTCTGCAGCAAAAGCTTCCTGTTCACACCCATTCATTTTCCAGAGTTGTAAATGCTTTGTGTAATGTGAAAAGTGCCTTTTTTCTGGCATAAAGTACACAGTCTGGGATAGAAAAAAAATACTTTCACCCTGAAAAACAGACTGAAGCACTAAGCCTTTGAAGCTGTACTTTTCTCATCCTTGACACAATGAATTTCTGGCAAGGCCTAGTGATGGAGATGCCTTCACGTCTGTCTGAGGAAGAGATCTCAAACATTCACATATCAATGCATTCCTAGGCAGCCACATGCCCTTTCTCTAATCCAGTGTTTCCCAACCTGTTTTCTAAATTGATTTTTCAAATGTCAAGGAACCCCTACCTATGTAAATGGTTACAGGCAGACAAAGTTCATGGCGGGGAACACGATTCAGTTACAGTGAAATTGTTTTCGTTGGTTTTGTCAGTGCTCTGTGACGATGCAAAATGAACATGGATGCTGTACAACTAAATATAACCTTAATAGCCACAATATTTTTAGAGATATTTGGAATTTGTCAAAATATTTTAAAATTTAAATTTATTCCGTGATTTCTCACAGAACCTCTGACAATGTCCTGTGGTTCTGCGGAACTCTTACTGAGAAACAGTGCCTAACTTAAGAGTATGTGCCCTGGGAAGCTGTTGTGTTCTCCACCGTCTGGGATCCTGCAGACCCTGCTGCCGCAGATGCAGCTGTCAGGGAACTGGCTTTTCAGTCACCATTGGTGTATATGTTGATTTAGAACAAATGTGTGAGAGAACAGATAACAACAACAGCTTCAGCACTACACAGACTGACTGTGCACTGATCTCCATTCTCCACAGTCTTCCCTACAGTGGATTGAAGTCTTTAAGCTGTGGGCCTAGGGCTTTTGAAGGTACAAAACATTGGATCTCCCCCACCCACCCAAATATGTTCATTTATTTCTTACTGCTGGTTTTATCATTGTGTTTGAGGCCCACAGTATCACTTCCTTACTCCAGTTCTTATTTTTAATGTTATGTGTAAAAGTTTTGAAGGGGGGTTCTGTTCTAGTTTGGGTGCAACTGAAATGTTTGGTTCTCAGTTTTTTTAAAAAGTAAAGGTTCAGTTCCATTTGGTTGTCAGGTTTGCTTCTATACTTTGTTCAGCTGATTTGAGCAGATTCACTTAACAAACATTACCTCAGACACTTTTTGTTTTTCCTTTTTTATCTTTAAGAAAATCTCATTTTCAGGTTTCCTGAAATAAATACAACTCTTTTTTTTTTTTGCAGCTGAGCATTGAAGCACATCAATAAAGCAGGTCAAAAGACCTTTCCTACCCTACCCTACCTGCAGTGCCATGTTTAGTTGCACTGCTCTGGAAAATAAGTCCAATATATCGGTGTTTATTTTATTTTTATATATTTTATTATTGTCATCTTCGTCCTGCTTTCCAGAAAGGGCTCAGGGTTTAATGCTTAATACATTGACTGGTCTGTTTATGAGCCAGTTTGACCCAGTTACCATGACAGATATTGACAGAATCATGCCCCACCCCCTTTTGCATTGGATCCTTGCCTCTCTTAGCTGCTAAAATAATCTGAAGACCACATCAACAAGCCCTTGATGTCTATTATAAATCAGTCATTAATTCAAGGTACTTTCCTTCAGGCTCTCAAAGAGGTTACCATCCACTACTTTTAAAAACCTTCCCTAGACAAAAATGATGTGGTTAGTTATTGCCCCATATCTAATCTGCCCTTTCTACGCAAAGTGATCGAGAGAGCAGTAGCAGACCAACTTCAGGTCGTCTTGGATAACTCCAGTGCTATAGATAGACCTTTTCAGTCTGGGTTTAGGCTGGGCTATGAGACAGAGATGACTCTGGTGGCTTTAGTTTAATGACCTCCATCTGAATGTAGACAAAGGCCATGCTTCTCTGTTCCTCCTCCTGGATCTGTCTGCAGCCTTTGACACAGTAGATCATGCCATCCTGTTGAGGCATTTGGAGACAGACTGTGCCTTGAATTGATTTAAAGAGTTCCTCATAGAATGGACTCAAAGGGTTGCTGTTGGAAACCCTTAGTGTGGGAGTTGTCTTGTGGGGTTCTACAGGGTACAATTTTATCCCCCATGCTATTCAGCTTCTATGTAAAGAGAAATCATACGTAACCTTGGAACTGGATGTGCGGATGACACTTAGCTCTATATCTCTCTATCCAAATCCCCTGGTGATCCAGTAGAGGTCTTGACCCACTGCCTGACTATTGTGGTCAAATGGCTGAAGGCAAACAAATTGAAACTGAACCCAGACAGGAAGGAAGTGGGGCTGGTTGGAAAGGTGAAGATCTTGAAGGACATTGTGCTCCCCAGTCTCACTGGGGTTCAGTTGACCCTTGCAGACACAATTAAGAGCCTAGGAGTAGACAGTTAATGCAGCTGGAGAAGACAGTTAATGCAGCTGCAAAAGATGCTTTTTTCCAACTCCATCTAGACCAACTCAGTCTAGATCACAGGATGGCCCCTACCTTGGCAGGGCCTTCTAGATACAGTGGGCCTTGGCAGGGCCTTCTGGATCGAGCCTTCCGCATACAGTGTAGTGGTAACATTGAGACTAGACTACTACAGTGAACCCTGTGTATGTCTCCCCTCAACATCAACTTGGAGAATCTTATTCTGCAATCATTTCATTGGCTTCTGATCAGTTACCCAGCTCAATTCAGGGTTTTGGCCCTCACATACAAAGCCCTTCATGACTTTGCCCCCTTGTGTCTGTAGGACCACCTCTTCTCCAATGTTCTGATACGACAGCTTTGCTCATTTGAATAGGGCCTTCTGCAGGTGCCACCCTGAAACTGGCAAAATCAACAGTTGCCCACACATGCACATTCTCTTTTGTGGCTCCCACTTTATAACCTGCCTGATGAAATTAAGCAGGCTTTCTGCTAACTTTGCAAAACTGAATTATTCAGAAGTCTTTTTTTAACACAGATAATAGGATTGTAGTATAACAAAATGGTTCACAAAGATACTTTGGTAAAGGAATAGGGACTGTGGACTCTACTTCTGTGTATTGTCTGTTGCTATAGTACGCTTCTACTATGTGATTTCTATATCATTTAAAGTGTTGTTTAAATGCTTATGCTTTGCTTCAGCTCTGTTTCAGGTTTCTGTTTGTTTTCAGATTTCTGTAGTCTAAACCCAATTGCATTGTTTATTGCATGTCCCATCCTGTTTTGATTGTATGGACTGATACTGTGCAATCTGCCTTGAGTAGGGATGTGCGTTTCGGCATTCAGAATGCCGAAAGAATGCCGAAACAAAAGTGTTTCGGCTTCTTTCGGGGAATGCCGAAACGTTTCGGGGAATGCCGAAACGTTTCGGGTAGCCGAAAGAAAAAAGCCGAAACGTTTCAGGATTCTTTCGGCTTTCTTTCGGCTTTTCTATGGGAAAATGCCTCCGTCTTCCAGGACGCCTGGAGGAGGCATTTTCCCACCGAATAAGCCCAAAATTGGTGGGGACCTTCCTCTAACCCTTCTCTAACAACCACCCAAGTTTCAGACAGATTGGACTTTGGGGGGCCATGTTATGGCCCCCCAAAGCAGGTCCCCCCATCCTCCCATAAGAAAGCGAAGGAGCAGCATATTGTTAGCATGCTGCTGCTGATCTTTCTTCATTATTTCCTATGGGGAAAAAATGAAGAGGCAGGCTTCCTTTGCCAGGGGTGGCATTTTGCATGCAAAATGCCCCCCAGCCCTCAGGGGCCCTTCTCCCACCCCTCCTCCCACCCCCCACCAAGGCTTAGCCTGCTCCCACTTGGGGGGGGCCATTTCATGGCCTCCCCAAGTAGGTGCTCTAATCTCTACCACTGACAGCTGGGGGAGGCTTGTGTTGCCAGGGGTGGCATTTTGCATGCAAAATGCCCCCCAACCCTCTGGGGCCCTTCTCCCACCCCTCCTCCCACCCCCCACCAAGGCTCAGCCTGCTCCCACTTGGGGGGGCATTTCATGGCCTCCCCAAGTAGGTGCTCTGCTCTCATCTCTACCACTGACAGCTGGGGGAGGCTTGTGTTGCCAGGGGTGGCATTTTGCATGCAAAATGCCCCCCAGCCCTCTGGGGCCCTTCTCCCACCCTTCCTCCCACCCCCCACCAAGGCTCAGACTGCTCCCACTTGGGGGGGCCATTTCATGGCATCCCCAAGTAGGTCCTCTCAGCCCCTAAAGTCCACCCCTTACAGCCCCACACAAACCCAATTCCCCCCCAGCTGCCACACACAGACCCAAATCCCCACATTAGCCCCTCACAGACCCAAATCCACCCCCACCTGCCCCACACCCATAACCCCAGGAACAGGCTGGCAAAGGCCAGCCCTCTCCCTTTGTTCCCTATGCTGGGAACTTCTAAACTCTCTTTCCCTAGGCAATTCTGCACAGCCCAGGGGTGCCACAATGGTGGGCACACTTCTGAGTGCCAGCTGGTCCCTGTGAAAGAGCACCTGAACCACAGACACCCTCCCTCAAATTCCCCCACCACCTACAGAGATGGCTGGCCAGCCAGCCCCATTGTTCCCTATGATGGGAACCAACTGCACAACAAAGAATAAAACAAGAACAACACAAAATAAAGTTTTAAAAAAATTATTTTCTCCCTTCCAAAGTACAAGTAGGCAAAGCATTATGACACATTACACCAGCAGTCCCCCACACAGAAAAATAACACAACTCACTTAACATCAGAGAATCACAAAGCATGATTCCTGTCAAAAACACTTTATTTCTTGAACAGCTTTAGGTTACACAGCAGGGGGGAACACCAAAGGGCATGGCAGCACTATCTTACACAAAAATAACACAACTCACTTAACATCAGAGAATCACAAAAACACAATTGCTGTCAAAAACGGTGAAGTGGGTTGTATTATTTTTTGTAGTACATTGCTATCATGCCCTGTTGTGCCCTCCTACTGTGTAACCTAAAGCTGTTCAAGAAATAAAGTGTTTTTGCCAGGAATTGTGTTTTTGTGATTCTCTGATGTTAAGTGAGTTGTGTTATTTTTGTGTAAGATAGTGCTGCCATGCCCTTTGGTGTTCCCCCCTGCTGTGTAACCTAAAGCTGTTCAAGAAATAAAGTGTTTTTGACAGGAATTGTGTTTTGTGATTCTCTGATGTTAAGTGAGTTGTGTTATTTTTGTGTAAGATAGTGCTGCCATGCCCTTTGGTGTTCCCCCCTGCTGTGTAACCTAAAGCTGTTCAAGAAATAAAGTGTTTTTGACAGGAATCATGCTTTGTGATTCTCTGATGTTAAGTGAGTTGTGTTATTTTTGTGTAAGATAGTGCTGCCATGCCCTTTGGTGTTCCCTCCTGCTGTGTAACCTAAAGCTGTTCAAGAAATAAAGTGTTTTTGACAGGAATCATGCTTTGTGATTCTCTGATGTTAAGTGAGTTTTGTTTTAATTTTTCTGTGTGGGGGACTGCTGGTGTAATGTGTCATAATGCTTTGCCTACTTGTACTTTGGAAGGGAGAAAATAATTTTTTTAAAACTTTATTTTGTGTTGTTCTTGTTTTATTCTTTGTTGTGCAGTTGGTTCCCATCATAGGGAACAATGGGGCTGGCTGGCCAGCCATCTCTGTAGGTGGTGGGGGAATTTGAGGGAGGGTGTCTGTGGTTCAGGTGCTCTTTCACAGGGACCAGCTGGCACTCAGAAGTGTGCCCACCATTGTGGCACCTCTGGGCTGTGCAGAATTGCCCAGGGAAAGAGAGTTTAGAAGTTCCCAGCATAGGGAACAAAGGGAGAGGGCTGGCCTTTGCCAGCCTGTTCCTGGGGTTATGGGTGTAGGGCAGGTGGGGGTGGATTTGGGTCTGTGAGGGGCTAATGTGGGGATTTGGGTCTGTGTGTGGCAGCTGGGGGGGAATTGGGTTTGTGTGGGGCTGTAAGGGGTGGACTTTAGGGGCTGAGAGGACCTACTTGGGGATGCCATGAAATGCCCCCCCCAAGTGGGAGCAGTCTGAGCCTTGGTGGGGGGTGGGAGGAAGGGTGGGAGAAGGGCCCCAGAGGGCTGGGGGGCATTTTGCATGCAAAATGCCACCCCTGGCAACACAAGCCTCCCCCAGCTGTCAGTGGTAGAGATGAGAGCAGAGCACCTACTTGGGGAGGCCATGAAATGCCCCCCCCAAGTGGGAGCAGGCTGAGCCTTGGTGGGGGGTGGGAGGAGGGGTGGGAGAAGGGCCCCAGAGGGTTGGGGGGCATTTTGCATGCAAAATGCCACCCCTGGCAACACAAGCCTCCCCCAGCTGTCAGTGGTAGAGATTAGAGCACCTACTTGGGGAGGCCATGAAATGCCCCCCCAAGTGGGAGCAGGCTGAGCCTTGGTGGGGGGTGGGAGGAGGGGTGGGAGAAGGGCCCCTGAGGGCTGGGGGGCATTTTGCATGCAAAATGCCACCCCTGGCAAAGGAAGCCTGCCTCTTCATTTTTTCCCCATAGGAAATAATGAAGAAAGATCAGCAGCAGCATGCTAACAATATGCTGCTCCTTCGCTTTCTTATGGGAGGATGGGGGGACCTGCTTTGGGGGGCCATAACATGGCCCCCCAAAGTCCAATCTGTCTGAAACTTGGGTGGTTGTTAGAGAAGGGTTAGAGGAAGGTCCCCACCAATTTTGGGCTTATTCGGTGGGAAAATGCCTCCTCCAGGCGTCCTGGAAGACGGAGGCATTTTCCCTTAGAAAAAAGCCGAAAGAAAGCCGAAATAATGCCGAAAGAATCCCGAAAGTCGAAAGCCGAAAGAGATTCTTGTTTCGGCTTTCGGCTTTAACGATAGAGAATCTTCTTTCGGCTTTCTACTTTCGGCTATAGCCGAAAATTTTTGGCTTGCACACCCCTAGCCTTGAGTCTCAGTGAGAAAGGCAGACTATAAATAATGTAAATTAAAAAATAAAATAAATTGGCTTACATAGAATGGACACCCAGAAAATCTCTGATAAAACAGCTCCATAAATCTCAAGATCTTTTTCTGAATAAGCTCTCTTAAAAAATGAGCTGTTTTCCCAATGTGCTTGGTTATGCTGAATTGCCAGCAAATGCTGCCCTGATCTTCAGAGTTTTATACGCTTAAGAATCTGAAATAATGTTTTGTATGAGAATTTTTTTTACTAGACCAAACATTCAAGTTTTACAGACCACTTATAATAGAAACATGTCTCCAAATTTCAGCAATTGCTGAAAGTCATTCTGAATAAAGAAGGACTGGGCGCAACACATTACTCACATGCACTCCCGGTTCTTTGGCATCTTCCATTAACCACATTTCCCCATATATGAAGTGGGAAAGAGCCAGCTTTCAGTGAAACATATATTTTCAATATATATTTTTTGAAGAACTCAGGCTGAGAGTGAGACTTACACCGTGCAGAATTTCTAACAGCCTCAAATTTCCCTGCCTGATATCCTACAAGCCTAGCAGTTGCCATAGATAATACAGATAATGTCCTAGTAGGATCTGCATCATTTCCCCTTGGGCAAGTCTTGTAAATGGAACCTGAAGCCTCCTCCCTTTTCTTTTTGACAAATAACCTCCTTTTCTTTTTCTCTTTCCTTTGCTTTTCAAAGACGAGGGTAAGCCTATAGGCAACAATTGTCTGTGCCAGTGCACAGCACCACGCTCTGCCGGTTCCGAACTGTTGCCATCACTTGGGGTCAGGAAGCAGATGCTTTCCTTGGCACGATCTTCTTTCCAATCAGCGTTTTCTCTCTTCCAGCTCTGACCGCAGCAGCAGGACGAGGCAAGCTGGACGTTTGTCGTCTGCTTCTTGAGCAGGGAGCAGCTGTAGCTCAGGCTAACCGGCGTGGGGTCGTTCCTTTGTTCAGCGCAGTGAGACAAGGCCATTGGCAGGTAAGGGATGGGGCTGAGATAGGAAGCAGCTTCTCGGCCTGCATTGTTGGGGCTGCCTTATGTATTTGACCATTATGTATGCTTTATGTATTTGACCATGTATTTGACAAGGCCATTGGCAGGTAAGGTCTGACTCAGCAGAATGCATTATTTACATCACACGGGAGCAATTTCTTTCTTTGCCAAAATAGGCAGGGAAGCCCTGGGCCTGCCAAGCCATTTGCAGAGTCTTGACATGGCCACATCACGTTTGTGAAGAGAGGGATCTATGCCAAGAGCGGATGCAGACGTGATGCTGGGAGGGTTTTTTGGCTGGAGCTCCCAAGCGTTCTCCCTCCCAATGGCAGAGGCACAGGATCCCCTTTCAGACTGGGACGGTGGCCTCTGAGGAGAGACAGTACCAGTCTGTTGGGAGTGCTGACAAAGCCAGCACTTTGGAGCCTGGGGGGCTCCTAAGGTTTGCTCCGGGCTCCAGCTGCTGAGCATGCAAGGAAGTTGAGTTACGTTTTAAGGGCCTGCTAATTTTTACTCCTCTTTCTTGAACTTCTACACAACACTTGAGGGAATTTTGTTGAAAAGCTAAACAACCAGCAGACAGTTCGGATCCCCTCTCAAGCACAAGGGGGTGAGCCGACTGAATAAGGCTCTCACCAGGGGAGCAAGCTGACCCTTGACATAAAATGGCTTTTCTGGGAAATGTGGAGGAATTTGGTATCAGTCAGCCTGCTTTTTGGATTTCCTATGCGGAGAGACTTTAACTTGAAGCAAACAAGATAGATGGCCCTTCAAGAAACAAGCTGTTCTCCCAACACGCCGTGGTGGTCAGGTTATTACTATAATATAATCTTGGCGTTTGAACCTTGTTACACTTTTGGAATTCTGATAACATGTAGTAGATACCACCACAATGACTGCCATGGTTGGAAGGTGAGACGAATCACGGATGGTGATGGGGGGCGGGGTGATATGTCAGAAAACATTGGGAGTTGTCAGAAATGTTAGGAGGTTGCAAGCTAAGCATCCTCCTATGAGGGAGGTGGCTGTTTCCAAGTGGGTGCTCCTGCAGACGTAAAGAAAATGGCTCTTCAGTTCTTGTGAAGCACTTTCTACTCAAGTGGAGGAAAGCCGGATCTGGCTTTATGCTTTTGAGGAAGAAGCAAGTGGGTGCCAAGAAACACCTTGATGGGCATAATGTTAAGTATCACTAATATAGTCACACCTGATTCCTCCAAGACTTAGACTTTAATTGAAATTGTGGTGTCAGTTAAGATACATTTCTCACCAACACTACTAGTCACTGTTCATAGATTTTATGTGTAGCTCATAGTGAAGCACTCCAAAGGTACCTTCTACCTTTTGCAGTGAGCCAAGAAGAAAGACAGGGTATAACTGTTTTAACAAATAATGAATAATTTGCAGTGCCACAGGAAAAGGCTTTAGTCAATGAAACTGCATCAACACAAGCCTCAGAAATTAAAAAGGCAGCGACTAATGTAAATTCTGTCCACAGTGAATCAGCAGAAAACAGGGAGAGCATCTGCTGATAAAACCAGACATACTACCCCCTGTTTAGGCTGTGGAGGGTCACATGAATGCACTTTCTGTAGATTCAAGGGTGCTGAGTATAGATTTTGCAGAAAGAAGGGACGCATTAAGGGAGTTTACCATTCCAAAGTCCACCATTATACAGAGAGGTGTCTCAGACTTTGCTGTGGGCTATGCTCTACTTTTGCGACTGCCTGTGGACTCAACCGAGCTTTTCCCAATGGCACTGCAGTTGTCTCCAAGCAGCTGCCAAATGGTCGGTTGCGGAGGAGGTGCAGGGCCTTGGTGGCGTGTGGTCTATGGAAGAGTCATCAAGATTGGCAGACAGTTTCAGTGTCCCTATCATGCAATTCCATTTACTTGTGAGATTCGTCTCTTTCCCCCTCCCTCCTGTGCCAGGAATCCTGTGAAGGGGGCAGGGGGCAGGGGAGCTGCAGCTTTTGTGCCAGCCTTCAATTGGTCAGAAGCCAACTCGTGGTAAATCAGGGAAGCAGCCGGGTGTCAGGTCATGAGCCATCCTCCCACAGCAAAATAGCTGCGAAAGAGAGAGAAGAAAGAATTTGTTCCTCTTCCCTCCTCTCAAAGCTGTGCGGGGACAGAAACAAGGCCTTTGACCTTGGCATTGCAAAAAGGAGAGAAAAAGGAGCTCCCTTTTCTCCAACAGTCGGAGGCAGGAAGAAAGGAAGGGAAATCACCTGGGCTCCCATCAGTCTCTGAGACACTAGGTCATACGGGTAATGAACTGTGTTATGGTCTAGTATGCAAACCACTTCCAACATTAGTCAAAACCTGCTCAGCCAACGCAGCTGCCATCCCTAGAGCCTGAAGCAGAGGCATACCTCTACCAGAATTTTGCAGGGCAGTCTCCTGGTCTCAATTCCGTACTTTGTTACCAGATTTGTTTCCCTCCTTTCCTCCGTTTTATCTTCATAAACACCAGGTGCAGAAGGTAAAGCTGAGTGAGAGTGACTGGACGAGATCACTCAGTGAGTGTCATAGCAGAGGGTGGTTTGAACCTGAGTCTTCCAGATCCTTGTCTGATATTCTAACTATTACACTGCACTGGCATTATGACAGGCATTACGCTCTGAATGCGAGGGCCAGAACAAAACAAAAAAAAGCAATGCTCATTATTCTGTCCTGGTAACTTCTCTAGTTGCTACTTTCAAGTAAGGTCTTTTCCCATGGAAGCTACTGTATGGAAACCATGAAGGAGATCAGGTTGCTCACTTATAACTGGTGTTCTTTGGGCAGTCATACACCCCACCATCTCCCCTGCAAGGGTACTCTCTTTAATCTGCTGCATCTTTCTAGGGAGAAACTGAGTAGAGAGGGGTGGCTGTATTCCTTTAGGCATATATGCTAGCAGCCCTGGATTTAGGATGGGTGGAGCTAGTGCCGGAAAGTCTTAGCTCTAGGAGATTTCAAGTGGTGGTCAGCACATGTGTGGAGTTTGTAGATGTGACTACACAAATATCCTCCTGAAGAACATCAGCTGCAGGTAAGCAACCTGATCTTCTCAGATTATGCATGATTTATTTACAGTGCATCTTGCTCTGTGTGCTTTCAGATTGTCGATCTCTTGCTCACTCATGGGGCAGATGTTAACATGGCTGATAAGCAAGGTCGAACTCCCTTAATGATGGCGTCTTCAGAGGGTCATTTGGGCACAGTGGAATTCTTACTGGCACAAGGTTAGTTCTTGAGATGGCCCCAAGAATGGCTGAACTCCCAAGTAAAGCCAGAGTTAAACCAAGATTGCTCTGGAAGTTAACTCCCACTAATTGTGAGACTGGATGAGATTATGCAAGTTCTGTTCATTACATCACAGTTTAGAATACTTTATATGAATACTTCACCTATTACAGAATTTGATAAATTGGAGAAGAGGGTTTTTTCCAGTAACTGAAGTAGTAGAAAAGGTGGCAGAAAGGCGGCCAGCGCAGCTCTGCTAAAAGTAACCACGTACACCAGAACAGAGGTTAATTCGCACTTATGAATGATTTGGGGTCTGTTATATGAGGTAGATCTATGCAAAATCCTCACTGGTGGCAGGGATTTCCACCAGCAGAGCAAGACATACCTGCCTACCCCTCCTGCTGGAGGCCAAAATGCCCCTGAAATGCTGCTCCTTGAAGATGGGACTCCCAAGAACAGCATGAAGGCGGAATCAGAGGTCTGCCACTGGAGGACAAAGAGCTGCAAAAATCACTCTTTGTGTCCATCAGCATACGTTTGCTCTGGGCCCAACGCAAATTGCTGATCAGCAAACATAATTTTAACTGAACTTGACAAACCCAGACCCCAATTCTCAACAGTTGCCAGGATCAGCCACAATAGAATTGATGCCTATGTGGTCACCTGCTGGTCTTGCTAATATACAAATGTTTTGAATTTCTGTGTTAATAAGATATGCTTTTTAAATAATGTGCAGAAAGGTTTCCTGAAGCAGTGAAGTATTTTGTAGGATGTGTCTGTGTGATCCAAAAGTTCTTAGGTTTTTCTTCTCAGTCTTTGTTCGCCTTTGGTGCAAAGCCCATTCTTGTTTATTAAAGATAGCTGGTGAGGAGTATCTAGTGCAGTCCAAGAGATGGCCAATCACTTTTAAGGAAGCTGTTGTGAAATCTTTCTCCTAAAAAAACCCAGTGCTAGACCATAAAGACTTCAGCAAAGATAATCATGTTGCAAATACCGCCTTTCGGAGCAAGATGCTCAAATGCGTAGTGGCCAGATACCTCCAGACTTCCTTGGATGAAACTGATTTACTACAGTTATTTCAATCCAACTTGAGACCTTGGTTTGAAATTTGAAACAGCTGTGGTCTCTAATATAATGACATTTCATCTCCGGAATGTTATACTTTGCTTTGTGAATGTTGGGTTTATTCTCTGTGAATTCTCTGGGGTTAAGCTCAATACAGATAGTTTGGTCAAAAGAGAGCTCGTTTTCTCCTCACCTCATCCTTTTTCTAAATTCCTTGTGAATTCCAAGCTGCAGAGTTTGGGTCAGTAAAGCCATTTGATACGATAATGAAGGCAACTCAAGTTACAGGACATGTTCTTCAAGATCATTTTTTCCCTGAAATTGGAGTTACTTGAATTTGCTAGTGCCTGGTGGTTAATGCAGCAGAAACCTCCTAAACAGTTCTTTGTTCTCACTTTGTAATCCTTTGTGATTGTAAGTCCCAGTATGTTGCCATGCTCTGCTCTGTGGGTTAGCAATCCACATTGTCTGGAGCTGATGTCTCTGAATCGCTGGTGCATGGTGGGAGGGGGGACATAAGCAGCTGCCCCTGTCTGCAAAGTGAACCAAGGGCATGAGGAGTCACCCTTGCTGGGCTTGCGTGTAGCAAGTGGGCTTACTAATAAGCGAACCTGCCATTTATTTAAAAAGCACTGCCTTTGTTATGTTTCTTCCAGGTGCCTCCATTTCCCTAATGGACAAAGAAGGGCTAACTGCCCTCAGCTGGGCCTGCCTAAAGGGCCATCTTTCAGTGGTGCGAGTTTTGATGGAGAGTGGAGCCTCTACAGACCATGCTGACAAAAATGGGCGCACTCCATTGGACCTAGCTGCATTTTACGGTGATGCAGAGGTGGTAAGTTTTGTCTAGGGAAAGAGAATCGGGGTGATGCCTTTGACAACCCAAGCGAGGTCCTGGCATTCCAGGGCCTATGCAGCATCCTGTGTCTTGGGGTGGTTTTTTGCCTCCAGTCTGGTTTGCTAAAGAGCCTAACCAGACATTACAAACTGCACAAGTTCTCCACAGGGAGTTGCAGTTATACTGCAGCTGCTAGTCCCTGGTGGCAACTCATGAGTAAATTCGCAGCAGGGCCCAATTCAGATCAGCACTGCTTCATGGGAGAAGGAGGACTTCTTGCCTTCTCCCTTGTGCTGTTTTCAGCCACACAGTAAGGGGGCCACAGTGCAGAGGACACAGATGGGAACGTTATTTTCTCTGTGGGGAGCCGGCACATGCAAGTATTCAGTGCACATGTTCATAGATCCAGAGGAGTTAGAAGTGTTAGTCTGCAGTAGCAAAATAGCAAAGAGTTCAGTAGCACCTTTAAGACTAACCAACTTTATTGTAGCATAAGCTTTTGAGAGCCACAGCTCGCAGTGCACATGTTGACTCCCAATGGAGCAAAGTGATCCCCTGCTGCAGCCCAGGGCCAAAAAAAGAAAGGGGAGGAGGCAGAATTTTTTCATTCTCCTGCACAGCAGCCCTGATCTGAATTGGACCCTGCTGAGCATTTACTTACCAGCTGCTGCCAGGAACTAGCAGCACCTACAGTATAGCTGCAAGTCCCATGATGAACTTTGTGTAGTTTATCACATCTACTTAGGCTTAAAGAGCATAGTGATCTAATGGCAAACAAGATCCTATCTCGATACGCCATGAGCTCACATTATCCACACTGTTGATATTTCTCCACCTCATATCCTACTTAACTAGGGGACAAGGTGGTTTGGGTTGGTCAGAAAACAAATAAGACACATAACCCTGGTTTTGATGACAGCACTGAGGACTATAACTATTTGCTATGCGGTGCACTGGCTATTTAACTGTGACTTATTGTGCCCTACAGCTTGTGTGTTGGATAGTCTTGTATAGGGGTGTGCACAAAAAAAATCCCCCCAAAATCTGGTATCCCTGAAATCCGGGAAAGAGTCTCTGATCCAGTTTGGCAAGATTAGAGAATCCCAAATTTATTTTGACAATTGTTCCTTATGGGGAAAACTATCTGATAGCTGGGGCTGGATGGGACATTTTTCAAGTAAACTCCATCAAATATGCAGGGAACCTACTCTTCCCTGTCCTCTAAGGACACCCCAAATTTCAGGAAGATTAGACCCTAGGGTCCAGTTCTCTGAACATCTGAACATGGTGCTCCCAGGCACTCTTAGTTGTTTTTTATGGTGGGGAAATTTCCAAGCTGGTTCTCAGGCCCAAAACATACAAAGGCAAGGCTGCCACTGGCCAAAGGCACACTCCCAAATGCAACCTTAACCCAGAGAAAGCCCACCAGAACCAAACAGAATCAAGGGAATGGAATCTTCCCAGAACCAAAGTAAAGCAATGAGACTGTTGCAACTTAGCCCAGTAGAACCTGCGTCACTTACAGAAGCCAGGTAGAAAAACCAGCAAATAAATGAACAACAGCTGTCTAACAGCTGTGTTCCAACAAACAAATCACCAGCCCCCCTCCACAACAGCAAAGCATTTTTTAAAAGTTAACTAAAACAAAACTTGTCCTTCCCCCCCATCCTATCCCTCCCAGGCACCATGCCAACCCCCTCCCCAAAAAACAGGAAAAAACAGTGAGTCTGTGACTCTCAAACCAGTTCTTCCAACATGCAACAGGTCTCTTAGCAGTGTAGCAGGAGGCAGGCAGCAAATCCACTGGGAAATCCCTTCCCAAAGACAGAGAGGCCAGGCAAGAGCTCCAGCAGCACTCAGCAGCAGTCTCTCTCCAAGACTAAACCACACAAAATGGAGGCTGCTTTGAGCCAAGCCTGCTTTTTATAACTCCCTTGCAGGAAGTTTGAAAAAGGCTGTCTCCTTCTCAGAGAATACCGTTGGCCAGACAAGGAGAGCTTCTGCACAGATTGGCCACTCACTCCCCATCTCACTCCCCCCCCACCCCAGCCTCACTCCTCCCTACCTCCTCCCCCTTCCCTCTTGGGAAAAAACATGAGGGAAGATAAGCCAAGAGGCTGGAGCTGCATTTTCTGGATTAACCTGGATGTGTGGTTGTTGTTGTTGTTTATTCAGAGGTCTTGATCTCGGTTCCCAGATTGGATCTTGGATTCTCAAATTTGATCAGGGAAAGCCAGATTTAGCCAGATTGGCATAAATCCAGCTTCCCCCCCCCCCTGCCCCGGACCTAGATCACACACCCCTACTCTTGCCTTTGAAGGGTTTGAACTGGATGGCCTCCTTGTTTTAAGACTTTCAACAGTCAAATGAAGTGAAAGAGCAAAAAGATCAGATTAGGGTCCCAGCATTAAGTGCAGCATCCCACTCTTGCATCTTTGGGACTCAAAAACCTGAACTGAGCTAAACTTAGCTACATAAATGTAACACCTACTAGGGTGGTATTGATTCAATTGTTTCCTTATTTATAGGTTCAGTTCCTTGTGGATCATGGTGCCATGATTGAACATGTGGACTACAGTGGAATGCGCCCCCTTGATAGAGCAGTGGGTTGCCGCAATACTTCTGTTGTGGTTACCCTCCTGAAGAAAGGAGCCAAGATAGGTAGGAAGGAGAGAGAGGAACAGAAACACAACTGCTTGGGTATTCGCAGACTGTGTAAATGCAGCACACATACATCAAACAGCCTTGTCAAGCATGTGCAGAGTGCCTTGCTGGCAGAATGCGGCTACCTTTATGTGTGCTTGGATCGCGGTGTTCTGTGGATTGAATTGGGGAGATTTGTCCCTGCCTGGCTTTTGGCAACGGGGTCAGGACTGAGGCCCCTCCTCTGAAGATGAGCCCCAGTGTGACGATGGTGCTGCTGTGCAGATACGTTGCTGTCGGTGCTGCTTCCCCAGCTCTGCAGCTGCATCCGGATTGGAGCATGACCTCCCTTCTCCCCTCCCCTCATAACCTCTTCCATTATGAAGGGGAATTTGCTGGCGCCTTCGCTGCTTTGCTGCCTGCCTCTCACTGCTGCTTTTTCCTTCTTTTTTTAAACTCACCTTCATCCATTTTTTTTCTCCCTCTCCGACAACTTTTTTTGTTTTTCTCCTTTTCTTCAAAGGCTGTCAGACGCTACCGAGTCGCCCTCGAGGTATATTTCACTGCTCTCAACATCCGGCTTGGTGGTCTGATGGCTCTGCTTCCTTTTATATGGTTTTGCATGCATGCATTTCCCCCACATACCGTAATTTTTTAAATTTTCCTTACCTTTGAATAATTATTTTTTCCTTACTGTTGTGGAGAATAACTTGAACTCAAGATCTAATTCACTGATAAAATGCTACCGATGTGTCTTTTACCTGAAATCTCTGCCTGTATGAGACCTCCCTATTTAACCATTAACTTGCTCAGTGAGACCACCCACCTTGCTGTGGGTTTTAAAGGCCAGTTATAGAACTGGGCTCTTAGACTGGATTGCATCAGAAGGGGGAGTGCACTTGGTCATTCAAAACGCTTCACAGGCGTAAACCCTGTTTGAGGTGAAAATTGTTCCAAAACACTGACTTTTTCAAACTCTGGTTGCTTATGTCTTTGCTAGACAACAGATGTCATGAAACAGTTTTCAAGGCCAGATATATATCCAGATTTCTGTACTACAAGATGTTTAAAATGTATATAGCTTGAGGAGAGGTCTTCGTTGAACACTTTGATTTCCTCCTTAATCCATTTTTTTCCAAAACATAATTGTCTTATTTCCCACTGATACCAGTCAGTGAATATTAGTACACTTTCTAGGAATGTCTCCAGTATTTGTTGAAATGAAAGAATGCATGGGAAAGGTACTTCTATCCACATTCAAAAGCCCATTTTTCCTTTGGACCAGAGAGCTCTGTGGCTTGGCTGCACCAAGTTGTTCTCTCCAGCAGAAATTTCCTCCCAAGGAATTTTTCCACCTAAGCTTCCTCCCTTGCCCTTTTTTGCATTGTATGAGTTTTTTTACCCATCATGCATCCTGTACACTGCAGGTCCAGCTACTTGGGCGATGGCAACCTCCAAGCCAGACATCCTGGTCATCCTGTTGAGCAAGCTGATGGAAGAGGGGGACATGTTTTACAAGGTGAGATGGCCACAAATGCTTTTCCCAGGAGTTGGCCATGGGGCTCCAGGGGCTGGTTTGCTTGACGAGTGTGTATATGTTCTGCTGTGGCTGTTGAACAACGCAGCATCTAAGCTTTCATGATAAAAAAATATACAAACACGCCCCCCCTCCCATTTACATTCAAGTCCTGTGGACTGCAGGAGCACGAATCTGAGAGCAAAGTCTCATTTAAAGAAATCAAAAATCACAAGACATGATTGAATAGATGCCCAGTAGTTAAAGACTGGGGATTTCATTGCTCTACAGAAGTTCCAATGACTAGAACAGCACAATATACTATACAAAATGAATCTGCAGTGTGCTTAATTTGCTCCATTTAATTATGTCTCATAATCTGGTACAGGAGTCTAAGTTTTTAAAAAGTACAGTGCTGACCATATCTTGATTTAGTAACTCAAGGAAAACCTCATCAGTGAGCATTGGGGACAGAGGTCCTTTGAGCCCTGCACACCTGAAGGTTAAAGGTAGCCTTTGTAGAGCATCTCTTGAAGGCTGAGATTTCCAGCCAGGTGATTCAAGCATCCCACATTCAAGTCAAAACAGATTCCTTTAACTGCAGCTTCCTCTTTTGACACCTCACAGCTGGTGACCATATCTTGCACCAGACAAGTCAGCATCACCTCCAAGGCCACGGCCTTGCACCTGTAGAGCATGTGCTTTAACCACTATGTGGCTCTGTGGCTGAGTGGCATGGCTGTGATGCCAGGGCAGGCTGTGCCATGCGGCTGGTCTGGGCCAAGCACAAAAGGTGCCTGTCTTTCCCAGAGGCCTCTCTAACTGTCAGACAAAGAGGCTGGTAAATTTCTGAGCAACTGTGCCCTGTGTCACTTCTGAACAGTGAGGTACCTGTACTCAGAAACAGGAGAAGTGGGAAAGTCAAGCTCAGGAGGCATTGCCCCCTGGCAGGAACCTGGGGCCTACCCTTGGATGTCTCCAGGAAGAAGAGCGGAGTCTCTTGATGCAAGACCTCAAACTAACATCAGGATTACTTATATTTTCACTTGATCTTAAAATTCTGACCCTGATTCTACATAAGGAGGGCTGGCGTTCAGAGAAGACAAGACTCCTGATCTAACAGTGATTAAGAGACTGAGAGCAGGCTGAGGACCTCCCCACACCCATACTGGTCTGCACTAACTTTAACCATGGTTAGTGTGGGTTTGCAAACCCTGTTTAGTGCTGGCCATGGTTGAGGCTATAAAGTAAGGAACAGGGAGAATTTGTGAGTGATCCAGGATTGGGGGGGGGGCTTACCCAGAAAGAGTAAAGCATATTAGCATGGTGCCTGTGTATGAGGCAGGAAGCAGAGCAGATTTCCAGAGGCCACTGTATGCCTGGTGGTTGTGTAAACCAGCTTCGACAATATATTTCATATTCACAGTTAATCTGGGCCAGGCACAAAAAAAGCTAGTAGTTCTTTACAGACTCTGCATCGCTAAAGTTTTTCTCTCCTTCAGAAACATCCAACATTGACAGACATTAATTCAGATGTCCAGTAAAGGCAGATCTTTTTTTAATGATTTCCAAGCAAAACTTTATTCAGCAGAGAATGCTGGATTGTTCCTAGAACTTTGTGATATAACCATTCTGGCACACTCAATTGCTTTAAGAGGTTGCTTTTCAACTACTATGGCCCTGAACTAGAAAACTCAGTGGTGCCTTTTGACCTGTTTGCCATTTTGCCAGAAAGGGAAAGTGAAGGAGGCTGCCCAGCGCTACCAGTACGCTCTGAAGAAATTCCCTCGAGAAGGGTTTGGAGAAGACCTGAAAACGTTCCGGGAGCTGAAGGTGTCACTCCTTCTCAACCTCTCTCGCTGTCGAAGGAAAATGAATGTAAGTGGACCTTCCTCCCTGAGGCCCATCCTGAACACATTTCCTTTCCCAGCTCCCTTCCCTGTGCCTAGCCACTCCCTGACCACACTCTTTCCCAGACTCCTGGAATGGCCTTAAAAAACCTCCACTTCTTTGTAACCTGGTTGTCCTTCACAGAGCACTGGCATTTTACAGTTCTGAAACAGCCACACAATGATCTGAGATTTGTTTCCAGCAATAAAAACAAATCATTACCATATAAAATAGCTGTTAACAGCTCTCTGATTTTAAAAAAAAAAATATTTATCTGCGTGCGCCAATTGAAGGATACTGATAGAATCAGGGTGGATTTAACAATGCTGCCTAACATTTTCATCCTAAGCAGTGTTACACCCTTCTAAACATCAACTCTGTTTAGGACTGCATTGTTTGTTTTATGAAACTGGTGTTTCACCTAGAACAGTGACTCACTATGCAAACATCTCCCCTCCCCAATGCCTTTCCCTTCTCCTCTTGGAGCTGGGCAACCTCTCGTGCTAGCCACAAGTTGCTACTATGTCCAAAAACATAACACAGAAAGTGGTTTATATGTGTGTATGTGTGCACGCGCAGTGTGCACATGTGAGTGTGTGCGCGCGTTGTTTATACTTGAAACCTGGTTGTGACTTGACAGTATCAAGGTTGACATATAAGACTTTGCCCTGTTAATGTTTTCATGTGCAAATACTTCTAAGGAGAGGCAGGTATTGTGGCAGGAAACCCATGCCAACCAAAGCCCTGAGAATGGAGCCAGGTGCCCTTGTGCCGAACCTGCAGGCAGGTCAGTTTTAAGGAAGGAGGAGAAGAGAGAGAAAATACTGATATCAGTTCAGGCAGTTTTGAAGGGCTGCATCTTGCTGATTGGCTAACACAAAAGTTTCAGACATACCAATGTCTGACAGGTCCTTCAACCCAGAATTGGAAATATCAGAACAGAAGAAAGTTGCTGGATCTGATGACCTAGGAATGGATCTCTCCATCTAGTCCAGCATCTTGGTTCTAAGAGAAACCATCCTAAGGACCCAGATCGCAGCCCTAGATTAATGATGCTGGTAGCACAATGCCAAGAAGTGCAAAGAGCTGCCAAACCAAAAGAAGCCAGGAGACTGGGGAAGAGCAGGCAGGTGGGAGAGACTCACAAGAAACAAACAGAGCTTTCCACAAGCCCAGCTTGGAAGTGCATAACTTCTAATTTCACAGAACAGAGTTGGATCATTGGATACCACCTATCTGTGATACACATCAAAAATACCAAGTTCACCTACAAAAATATGTCCATGTCATATATATTTCTTCTTCACAAACTTTGTGTGCGTGTTTGCGCGTGTGTGTATATTCAATGACTTATCTACACACCTATTGTAATGGCAGGATTTTGGAATGGCGGAGGAATTTGCCACTAAAGCACTGGAGCTGAAACCGAAATCTTATGAAGCTTACTATGCAAGAGCAAGGGCCAAACGCAGCAGCAGGTGAGAGGAGAGCCAGAGAGAGACGAGAGGTTCTGTCCTCCTGAGGTTTGGATGTGACACACTCCAAAAAAAACCCCCTACCCCCCACAAAGGGAGCAACAGCAAGGGCATGCCCCCAGGGTATCATGGTATCCTCAAAAGCAAGGTTCAGAAGATCACCCTCCTTCAAGCTGAGCCCATCCCATGGTTCCACGTAGAGGAACTGTGTAAGTTGGGCCAGGATATTCTCAGAACAGTCTGCTAGTGGTGGCTGCACCTGCATCACAACAAGCACTGGAAGGACAATACTGGGGTTACCCAATGCTAGGAATTCCTCTGCTCTGTGTGCAAGATTAGTTGTGACGTGAGATGGGAAGCAGGCAATGGGATCTGGTGGTGGCTGGTGCCTGGAGGGCCTGGCTCACCTGTGACTGAGCCTGTTCCCCAGCTCCTGCTTCTGCCACTGCTAGTCTCTTTGCTCGGCTCATGGAATGAAGCACCTGCTGTGAGTGTGTGGAATGTGCCAAGGGCTCCTGTCCCCGTGAGTGACCATTGCTGTAGAGCTGCAGGCGTTGCCATTTAGCCTCAGCACGGGCTGGGCTGTGACTCCTCTTGTTGAGATTCAGCTTCAGATCCTTGGGCAGAGCTCTGCTCATGGAGCAACACTGTCAGTCTCGTGCTTTCCCCCATTATGATCTTTTATTTTCCTCACTACCATTTGCAATATGTTGTTCAGAAGCTTGGCAACCAAGTTCTTTTTTGGAATTTTTCCACTTTCAGTTTCTGAGGGTCTGCAATAGCTTCCTGTCGACATCTCCTTGAGCAGTCAGTAAAGGTCAAACTTCTGGGTTTTTCAGAAACGAACTGGAACATTTGGGGTTTTTCTTTTTTTAATCAAACAAGAATGCAAAGTGCATGAAGGGTGTGGAGAGTGTTCTCTACCAATCAGAATCTTGGTCAACTAGATGACTGTTTTGTTCCAAAGCTACCAGTGTCCCTGTAAATGACAACCCACCTCCCCAAACTCCCCCACCCTTCTGTTCCTCAAAGGATGACCAAAGGCCTTGCAGTCTTGTTTAGGCACTCCCTTTGATTGATCCCCTACTTGCTGAAAGAGCAGACCTCAACTAGAACAGAATCAGCTGGCCAAGGCCCATGCTTGCTCCTTGCCTTACATTTGGGGGCCAGAGCTCTACCTGCCCTGCAGACCCCCACAGTTGCCTTCCTTGTTCCCTTCAGTTCCAAGAGAGCAGTCTCGGAAGCAGTGCCACGTTTCCCCTGCTAGGGATATGAGAGAAACAGCCATAATTTGGAAAATCTAATTATTGCAAGACTTGAGCCACCCTCCCCATCATGGCTAGCATTGCTCATGAGAAGCTTGTTGCTTATGAAATTGATTCCAATTCAGGTTAACTTGTGTTTCTTCTTTTTGTCTCCTCTTTTGGGTCAAGCAGGCAGTTTTCAGCAGCGCTGGAGGACCTGAACGAGGCCATCAAGCTCTGTCCGAACAACCGTGAGATCCAGCGGCTTTTGATGCGGGTGGAGGAAGAATGCAGGCAGACACAGTTGCAGCAGCAGCAGCCACCGCCCCCTCCGGTAGCACCTGAACCTGAACTGCAGCCTGAAGAGTTGTATGCTGTGCAAGACATCTTGGAAGAAGAGTACCTTGAACAAGATGTTGAAAACATTTCTGTTAGCTTGCAGATGGAGTCACGGCCCAGCCAGGTGCTACCTGCCATCCCCAGCCCGCCCTCTTCCCCTGCCCCCCGGGACTCTGCCTACATCTCCAGCTCACCCCATGGCTCTCATCAGGTGTTCGACTTCAGGTCCAATAGTTCTGTAGGGTCACCAACCAGACAGGGGTATCCGCCCGGCTCTCCTGCACTCTCTCCAACACATCAGAATTCCCACTACAGGCCTAGCCCACCACACACGTCTCCTGCTCACCAAGCCTCCTCTTACCGTTTTAGTCCACCTCCGGTGGGTAGCCAAGGGAAAGAATATCAAAGCCCACCGCCTTCACCCCTCCGTAGAGGCCCTCAGTACCGAGCCAGCCCTCCTGCCGATAGCATGAGTGTCTACAGGGCTCAGTCCGGTTCTCCAGTCCGGTATCAGCAGGAACCCAACATCAGCCAACTCCCTGGTCGGCCAAAGTCTCCACTCTCCAAAATGACTCAGAGGTCCTTCCAGATGCTTCCACTGCCTGTTGCAGTCCCTCAACAAGGCCTTCGGTTGCAGCCTGCAAAGGCACAGATTGTCAGAAGCAATCAGCCGAGTTCAGCTGTGCACTGCAGTACTGTGATCCCGACAGGCACTTACGGGCAAATAGCCCACTCGGTGGCCAGCAAGTACCAGTCAGCATCAGCAGAAATGACTGTTGGCCAAAGTCGGCTGGTCTACCAGACTTCAGTTGGAGGACTAATAGGGGACGGCCGGCCAGTGCAGCATGTTCAGGCCAGTCTCAGCGCAGGAGCAATCTGCCAGCATGGCGGGCTGTCCAAGGAAGATCTTCCACAAAGGCCTTCTTCTGCCTACCGTGGTGGGATGAGATACAACCAAACACCACAAATTGGGCGCAGCCAGTCTGCTTCCTATTATCCAGTCTGCCATGCAAAGCTCGACTTGGAACGTTCCTCCTTACCTGCGAGCCAGCTGGGTTCCCCTGACATCTCCCACTTGATACGAAGGCCCATGACAGTGAACCCCAATGAAATAAAGCCTCACCCACCAACACCACGGCCACTGCTCCACTCCCAAAGCGTTGGGCTCAGATTCTCCCCCTCTAGCAATAGCATCTCGTCCGCCCCCAGTTTGAACCCTCCTTTCCGCCCTTCTGCGTCCATTCAGCAGATGGAGATTCCCCTCAAGCAAGCCTATGACAGGTCATGTGATGAGCTTTCCCCAGTCTCCCCAACTCAGGGCAGTTATCCTAGTGAGCCTGCCCGTTCCAGGACCACCCCTTTCATGGGAATCATAGATAAAACTGCCCGGACTCAACAGTATCCCCACCTACACCAACAGAACAGAACCTGGGCTGTGTCTTCAGTGGATACTGTTCTAAGCCCCACGTCTCCTGGAACCCTCCCCCAGCCAGAAACTTTCAGCCCACCATCTTCAATCAGCAGCATTGCCTTTTATAACAAAACCAACAATGCCCAGAATGGTCATGTGCTGGAGGAGGACTTCTATGGTGCACATGGGATGCTGGCCAATGGCTCCCGTGGAGACCTTCTTGAGCGAGTTAGCCAAACTTCTTCCTATCCGGATGTTAAGGTGGCCAGGACACTGCCTGTTGCACAGGCATACCAGGACAACCTCTATAGGCAACTTTCCAGAGACTCCAGACAAGGACAGACATCCCCTATCAAACCAAAGAGGCCATTTGTGGAGTCTAATGTGTGAAAGAGATGTGTTTGGAGACCCTTGAGCACACTTTTCCAGGCTGAATTCCCAGTTACACTGCTGTTTTTCTTCCATCCTTCCTTAATTTTTTTTAAAGAAATGTCCATTCACTAGCAGACAGCCAACCAGGGGTTTTCCTTTACTTTCTGTGTGGTGATGAGGTAGTTCAAGTCATCCACCAAACCCTTTGCTACGCACAGTTGACCTCAGATTAAGCCAGCACTGTCAGTATTTTCAGCTGTCAATTGGAAGGATTCTATATATATATATACACATTCAAGGGAGGTAACCAGCTCTTTGAAGAAAAGCCTTCAACACTAAGTCTAATTGATTTGAACAGAGGTTTTAAAAATGTTCTCTTTTCCTCTAGACTCCTGACCCATGTTTTTGCCTGGAAATTGCACTCTTCAGCCAGCCCAGTGCTGCCTGTATTGTGTCCAAAGAGCTTGTTAACTTCCACAGAATGGGGTTTTTACTTTCGTTTTTTTAATACCAGTGAGGAGCTATGCATAAAAATCCATCCTGCTTTATCTGGTGTGAGAGCATTATAGTTGGAATTATTGTGAGTTTTCAATATCTTTGCCTTGCTGATCTATTGGTATGGACCACTGCGGGTAATGTTGCTTTGAAAGACGCATTTCAAACAATACTGTACTGATTCGACCATTCAGTGAAAAATCAAAGATCTCTCCACTTCTGTCAGTCTCTGGGCAGCTACCTCTGTATGTCCATCAGACTTCCCGTCCCTTTCCTGATGGGCTTGGCTTCACCATAGTATACTTACTATGATTCACACACTTCAGATATTCCCATATCAGCAAAGTTTGTTAAAAACCATGGGATAGCTCAGCGTTTTAAAGCATAGTGAGGGAACCAAGATAAAGGAACACGGTGTGAACAGACACTTCCATTGCAGCAGTTAGTGATCTCCTAGCCGTCTGAGTCTTCTTTTCTGGCAGGCATTCTTGGGTGGATGGAGCACTTGGTTTCCCTCTACTTTGCTTATGACATGCTGTAAACTGGATAATACAGGTCTATGATTTTCAGCCTTTAGCAGCCAGGGGACCCCTCATTTTGATTTCAATGTTTTCATGGACCCTTGCTCCCTCTTTGGCACACAACAGCCCCCTTTCAAAATATGTGGCAAGCCACTCCCCCTCATAGAGACCTCTGCCCTCAAGTGTCCTCAGAACAATACAGTGAGAACCAAATCAGCTGCACTTTAAGAAGAACGTGTTTATTGTGTGTACATGGCCTACAAAGTCAGGGCTCAGAGGGTAGCTGGTTCTATAGAGCCACAACTCAAAAGGTCCTGACCCATATTCTAAGCAATCTCGCAGCTTGATTGAAACGAACTTTGCACTGGAGAGAGCAAGAAAGTTTTGTTAGTTAATAACTTCTAAGCAGAGGCCTGCTCCACAGGGGTGAGAAGTGGTCTGGAAGAATTTTCAGAGCTGCTCATAGAACTAGGAAAGACCAGCATCGCAAGCAACCTGAACTTTGTGTATTCGTTTGAAAACCATGGGCTGCAGGTGCAGAGGGTATGGCATCAGAGAACAAAGTGAAAACTAGTTCAATTTTTATACCAGAAGTAACTATGGTGGCTATATTAGGATTTGTACCTCCTCCTTAGAGCTATAGCAGTTTCTAGCTAGTGCTCTCTGATGACCCAGAAGCTAAGTGGCTATGCAGGGGAAGCTTTGCAAGAGCCAATTCCACCCCTTTCCCCTGACCCCATCCCTAGGAAAGGAAGAGGGCTCTGTTTTCACGTTAGTTGGACAGGCGCATCCTTATAAAGGACTCTCTGAAATACCCACAGGGTCCCAATGCTGATGCGATTAATACGATTGGATAGAGGTGCTGGGGAAGGTGCTTGGTTTTTCAAGTTAGTACCAAAGATAGAAACAATCAAGAACTGGAGGGGAAGGTGTTTGTGGTGAAAGTCCTCAGCAGCCAAGGGACAAAGGACATCCTCAAGGCAGTGAACATGGCAGACACAGAGATCACTGCAGATTAGATTTCGTCTTTATTGCATTTCAATTTGACAAAGGACAGACCAGCCTCCACGCTGACTGTAAATTATACAGGAGTCATTCTCCACACCATATTACATACCTTGGAATTTTTATAGCGAATATGTGAAGGAGGTGGAGTTCAGTGAAAAGAAATTCTATTTGTGGATGGGATCATTTGGTTGGTGCTTTAAATTTGTAGCTACTGTTTGGGCATGAAAAACAGAAAATGGTTTCAGCAGTTCCAAGTAGAGGTGGGTAATTGGTTATATCCAGTTTGAATAAATACGCCCCCCCCCCCCCACAAAAAAATACTTGACTGGTGTTTTTCGGGTATATTTGAGAATCCTGATCATATCTAGGATTCTTGGATATGCTGGTATTGGTGGTCCCAATTATTCCCAGAAATATTCAGGATTAACCAAGGCTGCCATTTCAAAAGTCACAGCAGCTTGTTTGTCTTACTTTTGCACGTTTTCCAGGCAAAAAAATGGGAGGGGGTGGAGGTGATTCTCAGAGGTGAATGACATTGCTCCTTAGGGGGAGCTCAGATGACCTCACTTCCCTTTCCCTTTTTTGCCCGGGGACCATGCAAGAGGTGTGGGGATAAGCTTCTGCAGCTTCAGGGCAGGACTTTGGGGGGTGGGGGGAAGTGTGTGTTTTCTACCAAGTCGGTTATGTTGGGATTCTCTGTTTTGGCATTGTTTCTGTTGCGCTTTGTTGGTTCTTTTGTGGTCAGTCGTTGTTCTGGTATGTTTGGCTAAGGTTTCTGTGCCCTGGAGAAAGCACTGCTCCCCCCACCATAGGAAATAATGGAGAGTAGCTGGGAGCACTTTGTTCAGCACCCTGTATAATTGGACCCCTTAACCCAATCTTCTTGAAACTTGTGTGGCATTTAGTGGACAGGCAGCCCTCACTCTGCTGCAGTTTTCATGTAATTAGTATGAAAAACAACCCCCGGTCCCCTGGAAAGATTCCCACATAGAGAATAATGGACCTGGCTAATTTTGGAATCCTGGGGGGGGGGGGGGGGAGGACCTGGATCCAAATAAATTCTGATGTTTGCCAGTCCATTGCTTTTCAGGGGTGGGGGTCTTTTCATGTGCATATTCAAAGAGACAATATTCCCTTTTTCTTCATGGGGTGTCTTGGGGGGCGGGGCGGGGAGGTGATAACCTATGAAGTAAAGAAAGTGCAACTTCAAATGTTGCTTTCCCTTCTTTTAAAGCCAGCCTTCTAACACACACACCCGTATGAATTGTGTGTCATGGGAAAGAGGAGGAAGTTGGGTGATCGTTCCTCTTACGGTTTCTTTCTTTCTCTTCTAAGAAATGCTTTCTGCCTTCAGGATACTAATTTAAACGTCTTGCAGTGCATGAAGCTGGAACACATCTCTGGCGTTTCAGTGATGTGTGTGTGTCTTTTAATTAAACAAACTGCTCTTGGGGGCTGCTCTGGAAGGGTTTGAATCATTCAGAAGCTAGAGGCCATTTTGCTGACGGTGAAGGGGGTAGTTTCTATTGTCTGCCCTTTTTGCCCTAGTAATAGCCACTTGTCCCAAATTCTTTTCTGCGATTGGAATATAAGAAAAAAATAACTCAAATTACACAGGGGAAGTGGAGGAGCAAATGCTGCCCCTGCTGCTTTTCTTCCTTAGGCTTTGTTGCTTCAAGAACCAAACCGTAGTGGTCTAATGGACAGTCCTAAATCTGCTGCTTCGCTGTGCTCTTCATTGCCCTCGGGGCCAGATCCATTTGAATTTCAGTCTTGGGAAAAGAAATGGTGTACACATCCAAAGCAAGGTTATAATACTGCCAATGGGCACCATTCCCCCTCCCCCACAACAGAATTCTTGCACTGATGGGTTGGTTGCCTGATCTCTCTCTCCCCCTCTCCCCATAGGGTGCACTTTACAATTGCATTTGTTACTATGATAAATGCTGGTTATTTAAACATGATCAGTGTCTTCATTGGAAATTCAAGCAGAACAGCTCTCGTCTGTTAGCGTATTGTTTGAAAAACAGAAGCAATTACTTTACTTATCAAAGACCATAGCACAAGTATTAGCTTTTGTACATACATAAACATCAAAAGGTGAATTGATTTTTTTTTGATACCAAGAGAATAATTTGCTGTGACTTATCCAAAAGATCCCCAGAAATTCTTTTTTGGGCGGCACCCAAGGCTTGCTTGCGGCAGATGTTTTTAGTTCCCAAGGAACACTTCTGTCCGGGGAAGCTCAAACACCATTGTTGTCTTAGAACTGGGTGGGGTTAAAATGGAAGTTCTGCTCCTGGATGCCTCCTGCCTCCACTCTGGAAGGAACACAACGCTTAATTTTGTTCATATTATTCTCTAACTGAAATGACTCTTCAAATGTTTTTTTTAAAAACTCAGGAAAGTGTGGTATAACAGTGTAGCACACCCCTGAAGGCTACCAGATACGTTTTTTTTTTTAAAAAGACCATGCAGGACTATTGCACCTATCCCTCCCCCTCCCCCTCGGAGTTCTAGAACTTTATCCACAAAATCAAACACACCAAATAAGTCAGCTTCTGGAGTCCAGCAGCATTTCTGCTTGAATGTATGTTTGTATTTTACCAAAACCCACCACAGGGTGTCACTTCAGCTCCACAGGAAAGGCCTTTCTTCTAGGACTGGGCAGGTCCAGCGTTTCCTGTGCTTGTTGCATTTCTGGTTATGCATCTGCTCCCTAGGCTAAGTATCCAGTCACACTGCTGCCTGGCGCCTAGGAATAAGAAATAACTAGAAATTATCACTTACAAAATGGTGAAAGTCTATTGGGAATCTTGAAATGTGGCTCCAGGACAAAGATCTGTCAGCTCCAGACATGGTTCTTTATGCTAGTGCCAGGAACATTCTAATTTGAGGAAGGTTTCTGTAGGAATCTCATTTTAAAATAATTTTTATGCTAGTTTCAAAGAAGCAGAAGCTATAGATGCAGAGCATTTGGGGGAAGAGGTTTTCTTTAATACTAAATCTGTAGGACTTTTTTTAAAAAAAATGTATTTATTTTTACAAGCATTAGGTGATGAACTGCAGAGGATATTCCAAAAACTAAGTCCTTGGGAGCCAGGACCATGGGAGCAGTTAACAAATTACTACTATTCTGGATCCACACAGAAAGTCATAAAGCAAAACCGAAGTGCCGGCTGTTCTGCGCCTTACAGAAAGCAAAGCGCATCCACTGTGTGCCTCAAAATTCTTCTCCTGCTCTGCTCCGAGTGGTCCCTTGCAAGGTCTTGGATGGTAGGCCGCATGTCTTCTGTCTGGCAACTCCCCCACCTCCCGCACAGACACATTGGATGTTCTAGGACCTTGCTTTATCAAGAGTTCAGCTTATCACAAGGGCTTAGAGGGTGTGAGACCGATCACCTCCTGTGCTGTTCGATGCCTTCACTAAATTTGAGGTGGCTGTGAAAAGGGGGGCACTTGGCACACAAGCACAAAGGGGTGGAAAAACCTGAGATGCTTTCCTCCCTCAGAATTACTTGAATACAGTTGCTGGACTCCCATTCAAATGCTTCCCCCCCCCCGCCGCCACCCCCCCCCCCCCCCGCTCTGACAATAGACATCACATTAAGGGCTGAAATTACTTAGGGTCTAGGTTGTGGTCAGATCGTGAATTACACTGGAGAAGGCCGAGTTGGTACACCTAACCAGCTCTGCTGGAATGGGTCCCTTCCTGGCCACCACATAAAGCCTCTGTAATCCTTTGCTTGTTAGCCCAGCTCAGAGTTCCTTTGCTCTGACACTAGTTCTCTTCTTCGAAAGGCAGATGCTGCTTGCTTAAAACTGTTTGTTTCTGTATTCTGGCATTAGAGGAAACAGCGATTTACTTGCTGGTTAAAAAAAGTCTTGGGTGAAGAGGCTTCTCTGCTGGCTGCCACCCACTCTCTGGGTTTGTTGGAGAACGTCTGTTCCTTATGGGTGCCCGTCACAATTCCTTACTGCAGAGTACAAGGAACAAATCTGTAAAAAACAGGGACGGGAGTGGGTGATTTATTCCTCTACTCTGATGGCACCCTCTCCCCCCCTCTGCCCCCATTCCAGTGGGGTTCCTTGTTTGAGCATTGCAGCATTTTGCCAGTCATGTCTGCCTCTCCTTTGTATTAAATCCTGTCTCATTTGCCCTCCCTTAAACCTGCTGGGAAGATAAAAGTTCTTTTCTTTTTCTATAATTTTGATGTAAAGGACTTTCTCTGTACAGTATAATATTCAATTGCATGTTCTGTTCTCTTCCTGATATATTGAAACAAAACACAGTTGTGATATTTTGCAGCGGGGCCGTTGCACACACCCCTGCGCTTGGCTGAGGCACTTGGCCTCCCCTGTATAAGAGGAAAGAAACTTCCTTCTTTCCCTTCACTGTACTTGCTTGAGCAGAGTTTTATTGTCTGTACATGTGAGCTGTGAGATAGACGTGGAAAAAGTTCAAAAAGAATGCATTCTCTCCTTCCTCTCCCCACTGTATACAGATTGTAAGCTGTACAATGAACTGTATGTATGAAAAAATGTACTTATTTATAAATGGTTAACACTTGGAAATGTTGTATTGACTAATGTATCCAACACCATCAGTGCTGTGTTTTCAGGCTGGTGGGATTCAGCAACATCCTGATCCAAAGGCACAGAGGTTTAAAACTCTCTCTCTCTCTCTCACACACACACGCACACACGGCTTGCTTTCTGGGGCACTCAGTGTCACATCAAAGCACAGTTCTTGTAGCCACCACTGGACCATGGCATGCTCTGCATTCAGCAGGCTACAGTCTAGACTCGCAGACACAGGGCTGGTTTCAGGTTTGGGGGGTCCTGGGCAGAGTGATCAGGGCCCCCCTATACACACTACTATGCTCCTCTTCTTGCCTGCCCACCCACATGCCCCAACCTACCTGTGTGTCCTCCTTTTGCCCAATTGCAAGCTTTGCAACCTCTCCCTGCAATCATAGCTGTTCACCCTTTTCCCCAATGGGGCAGGTAATGGGTGCAGCTATGAATGCCACCGCCATGGTCACCAGGAACGCTGATGTTTCGTGCAACACCCACATGCCCTTCTCCAGGGCATATGCAGCTGGGAGCAGATGTGGCAAAGCACTCACAAGTAGAAGTGGAAAAGGGTGAGAGATGTGTAAGGAGTTAGCAGCAGTGGGCCCCAGCAGAAGCCATGGGCCCTGGCAGCTGTCCCATGTGCTGACGCTGTAAAGAAAATAGGAACTGCCCCTCTTTGAGAAGCAGTTGCGCCAGCACCCTGGCAAATTATCTAAAGGACAAAATTAGGCATCCAACAAGCTGAAGGGGTCAGCAGAGGGCAGATTTGGAGGAACGAGAGATCCTTGATAGGAGTGGGCAGAGACAGATTTTTGCACAGGCATAGAGCAAAAATGAAGCAGGCCTCGCCCAATGCTGATCGTTTGTAACTATGCTATGGGCCCTTCCCTCCCTCCTAGTCAATGCTGTTCAACATCTGATCTTCGAGCTGGATGAACGGTGCTGGGCAGAGGCTAGGACATTTTTAAAAACAGCACTAGGCTGTAAGTCTACGGTTTGGAGGAGGAGGAAACCCCCATCTTTATCAAGGTACACAGGGCCAGGTTGCGCATTTCATTTCAGTGCCAAACAAGTCAAGAGAGATCCAGGGCTTGCTGCAAAGATTTATTGAAAAACCACTCAGCCCAACAGGACAAGAGATCCCAGCCAGAACCAGATTTGCATTCTGGAAATACTTAGTTTGGTGTTTTATTAAACAGAACTATCTGGCATTTTCAAAAAACAAATAAATATTCTCAAGGAATTAGTGGAAAATAAATATGTATATGTACAAGCACAATTAACATTTATACAGCATATTTGTAGTGTTTCAAAGCATCCCTCCCTACTTAGCAAACTGTCATTCAATAATCTACCAGGCATAGGAAAGAATCCCGTAGCATAAATTCAGAAGGAAAATTTCATGTCCCCTTTTTCATCTAAAATCTTCTAGGAAGTTTAATATGGGTATATATTGCCCCCTCCTCCAATGAAAAATAGAGATTTAACTTGCACAGGCAAAGCAAATGAATCTTTTTTTTAAAACCTCTACTTAAAAGTCCCATGCAGCTCTCAGGGAATGAAATCAGAAAGTGCAAAGCATCAGTCAAATCTCTGTCAAAGAGTAAGGAAGGCAACACTCTGCTCACTGTGAAAATACGTGGAGACACTCCGCAAGGAACCAGCATTCCTCAAAGTCATTCGATAAGCTCTGGGAGGAGAGTCCAAAGGCATTCAGAATTAATTTAATTTTATAGACCACTCTTGCACAAGCAGCATGGCTTCCAACTACACTGAGCTTGCTACATTCTCCCTTCCAGAACCACTTTTTGATCCTATCAATTCCTCTCTAGGACTGAGCAGAGATACTCTTGCAAACTGACTGATAATGATTTACACTCAAAGCACAATTGACAAAAAGAGAGAGAGACAGAACGGGAGCCACCAGAATAATTGCCACGACCCTTTCATCTCACTGGGAACACAGCACAGAATCCAGAGTCACAAAAGCACCAGTAAAAGCAGTTACGACCCCCTTGCACAGCTTCTGAATTAGACCCATCCTACTCCTTACTGAGAGAGCATCTAAGGGTAGGAGTGCTATGTAGATGTCAAGGAGGGGGTTGTTTACACCTGGGAAACTGGGAAGGCAGCAATCACAGGCCACACCGCAAGGGACAGCGTACACACTCCCACAGAGCCACAGCTTCTGCTTCTCAGTGCCGGGCCAAGGGCGTGGAGGTAGCCTCAGTGGGAGCCTGCTGGGCTCTCTCCTTCCGTGAGGGTTTTGAAATCCATGGAAAGTGCCAGCTCCTCAGCCAAGGGGGATCTTCGCCACTCATCCCGGGTCAGGATGTAGGCCAGAGCTGCCCCGAAGGCCACCAGCAACAGGCCCAAGATATTGGCTAAAACGCCTTCGGGGACGAATGAACTGTAGCTGTCACTGCAGAAAGAGAGAGAGAGAGCACCTTAGAACAGCCACTTTGCACATTCCCTCCCACAAGTCAAGGAACATTTTACAATCCACAGTGCTCTTGTATGCATTAGCCTGTACTGATTACAATGTCAAATATGTTTCAAAACCAATGAGGGCAGCCCCCCCCCCCAAGTAATAAACAATGGGAAGATGTTTGGGAGGGGGGGGGTCCTTTTGGTCTGTTCACAGCATATTTTTCTGCATAGACGTTCCAAAGTAGAGAGAGACCCCTAACCATGCCTGTGGGTGGCCCAGTTCTGCAGCCTCACCTACAAAGGACTACAGCCAGGCTTGCCCTTTACAGGGTCAGGAGAACACCTCGCAAATCTGTCAGATTCCCCCTATGGCATATGTGGGCAGATGTGAGAATCTGAGTGGGAAACAATGGCTGGAGACCTAATCAGTTTTCTTCCCTGCTAGACGCAAAAGTCATCATCAAAAGAGTGGGTTACAACATGAACGCTCAAAAGGACGGATCCAGGTAAAGATGGCGTTTCCCAGAGAAAAGGCAGCTTCATCAGGCAGCCTGGTCCCATACAAGAGCGAAGAGTGCTGCACTAAGAGCATGGGTTTCATATTAAAGAAATTCTGCCCGTAATCCAAGACAGCAGGCTTTAGAGTGCTGCCCCAAGCACAATGATGCCCTTCTGATTTCGGTGGGCTTAGCAACTCGTCTTTTTGCTTAGGGTGACACCTGTTGGGCACCTGGGCTGCAGCAGACTGACTGCCCCAATCTTGTTGGACGCTGCAATGAGAGAGGCACGTCAGGGGAAGTGGGGCTTGATCCATAATCCAGCCAAGCATTCCTAGCTGGACACAGCCCCTCAGCCTAATGTGCTTTCAGTCCAGAATTTCGGATTTGCCAAGAAAAAAAACCCTAAGTGGCCCCATTTAGAACACTAGCAGGAAAATAAACACTTGCCTTATCTTGAACAGCAGCATTTCCAGGATTCCCAGCAGCGTTGTGGTGATAGAAAGGATGAGGAGGGAGACCCCAAAAAACACATGCAGTGGTTTGTATCTGCTGCGAAGCGAGAATGAAACTCCAGGGCAGAGGAAGAAGACCAGTCCGAGCAGCCACTTGGGGGAGGAAGGTAAGTTTCAAGAATCACATTCCCCACTTCCAATAGGACCCAGGTGCCCTGCTGTCTCGAGTGATGTTGAGACAAGGTACTTCAACTCCTAGCAGCCCTTAACTGACCTCCGAAACAGCAGCCCTTTTTCTAATGAGCGCAGATTGCAAAAGTCTCAAGGCGACATTATTTGTCGAGCTGGGGTTCCCCAAACCTGCCACACCTTCTCTGCACTCACACAGCAGCTGCAGGACAAAAGCATTTTTAAAGCCTCCAAGAGCCCAATTCAGCTCGGAACTGCAGCACGAGGGGAGGAGAAACTCCTTCCTCAGCATTTTCCAGAGCCTAAATGGCCCCAGCAGGAAGCCAGAACTCCTGAAGGCCTCCTGTCCAGATTTGTGTTGGACAGACATAAATGACCCTTCCAATACAACACAGAGAACATGGCAAAGCTCAAAGGTTACCAACATAATTTAATCCAGAACTTGACTGGCAGCAGCTTTCCTTTCAACTAGAGATGCCAGGGATTGAACTTGGGACTTTCTGCATGCTAAGCAGATGCTCTACCACTGAGCCACGGCCCCTCCCCTAAAGATGGCCTGAAAGACAGCCCATGAACTGCTAACTGCCAAGTCCCACTGCTCCCCCTCCAGCTCACCTGTAGCAAGTAGAAACTAAAAGCAGCGATTCCACACCAGCTATGGAGGCTGTACATATTTGAATAGCCTTTCTTCTTGTGGTATTCAAACACAGCAATCAGACCTAGAAAAGCAGGCAGGCAGGCATTGGCCTCTCATGAATCCCTCATGATTCCCTCTCTTCCCTCCTCCCTCTATTCTGGGGCAAGTGCACCAGAGAAAAGCTTATGGGGCTGGGGGCCAGGCCCTAGGAAGTAGACACTAGAGGCGGATGCTAGTGGTATGTGGCTTTTGTCACACACTGCCTGGGAAGGGACACCATCATTCTTCAGCAAGGCCTGGGATTAGAGGTAGGCACGGACCGGGAAGACCCCACTGGCCGTGGGTACATGGTCTGTGGTATTTCATGGACCACAGACTGGCAGGCCACCACTCAGCTGGAGCAGGGCGGGGATTTAAATGTTAAAGCGCTCCCAGCGCCACTTGCCAGCGGGGCAGGAAGGCTTTAACGGACCAGAGACCAACGGACTGGCAAAAAGTCCGTGGGGTCCGTGGAAAACAGGCGTCCCATGACCCACTGGTTCGTGAACACCAAACCGGCCTAGTCCATGTTAAATTTTGGTCTGTTTTCCAGTCCGTGCCTTCCTCTACCTGGGATACATTCTTCCCCCCAGATTTCTTTGAATGGAGGGGGGAGTATCAAATAAGCCAAGTAACTTGCAGCACAGAGTTGTGAAAAACTATAGAACGCCTGTGGGGTGAAGACTCAGAAGGCAGGGCGATTTCTGCAGTTCTTTTTTTCGACTCACCAACCAGGGCAATGACCAGCGCCAGGGCATGGAGGAAGCCATGTAGGATCTTGGTAGAACGCTTGCTCTCATTCCTGAAAATGCGATAAACCAGGAGGGCTGAAAGATAGAGGGGGAAATGGACGTGAGACACAAGTCAGGGGGGAAGGCCCCCATTCATTACTACCTGCCAAGAACCCTAGAGAATTATAGGAGTACAGGATGGGAGGCGGGGGGAGCAGCACTCAGCCAAGAGGGCTCCAGGCAGCTGCTCTGAGCACCTGTTTCTTGCTTCCCTTCTCACAGCATTGCTCGCCGTTGATGGAGGCAAAAAAGGAGCAGCTGTGATGAGGGAAAGCTTCACCCATTCCTTGGAATATGTAAATGCCATCTCTCAAGACATCCACTGTAGGAAGTACAATGTTCAAAAATTCTCTGCAGAACTCCCTTGGAAAGGGTTCCCAAAGTGAATGGCAGCTTGTCACCATGAGGCACCAATTCCCACTCGAGTTGGGGGACAGGCACCTTCTACTTGCCCCATTCATCAGTTTCTCTATGCACTTTATCCTTTCTGCACCTTTAATTAATATGCTGCATCAAGCCAGGGGGCTTGTCACTGCCTGGCCTATGCAGGTGCAGTTTGGACCCTGTAGCATGCCTGGTATGGCTCCGTGTTGGCAAAGCTCAAGGTATAAGTCATTTGGGATGGGAGAGGCTGGGCTCGTCAGAGTTCACTGCAAATGGCTGAGGATGCCACCAGCTAATGGAAGCACAAATGGATTCTGCAAATTTAAGAGGCTGTTTGTAGCCTTCCTTATTAAGTTTCTTCTGCACTGGCATGTGTAGAGCGTGCTTGCAATTATCAGCAACCCCCCACCTCGACAGATCAGTTCTTGGAGCAAGATAAACACAGCCCCAAAGCATACCAGAAATGGCCTTTGCCCCTCAAGATCCCTGCAGCAGGCAGGGATTACCAAACACAGGGCCTTTTCATCCTCTCCAAATGCTCACATGATGCTGGCAAGTGTGAAGTCAGAGGGGAAGCAAGGGCATCAAGACCACCACTGAGGTCAGGAAGCTGCTTTTCTTCCAGTCACAATGAGCACAGTCAAACCAGGAACTACCAAGGCAAAAGAGTGCACACATATCTGTGTAAAATGAAGTCCCTGAGATACTCCTGGGTAATGCATGAGCACTGCTGCCAGGTCAGGCCTGAAGCATGAAGCACCTTGCCCCCAGGGGATGCCAAGGAGAGACATGTGGGAGCCATCAGCAAGCTCTGACTAAAGGAGGCGACTGCAGGGCCACTTGCCAGCTGGAACAAAGACCGTTTTAGAGTAGCAACAAGCCACAGCACGTCCTGCAGTCAGCCCTGAGAACAGCAGAGCCATGGAACAGCAAGGCCTTGGCCTCAGTTTGGGAGCTGGTCTGACCCTGCCACAGTATTTAGAGAGCTTTTGGAGCCACCATCTCCTCGACAAGAGCCAGGGCCTTTTCGGTCCTGGCACCAACCTGGTGGAACTTTCTGTCTGAGGAAACCAGGGCCCGGCGGGATTTATAATCTTTCCGCTGGGCCTGTAAGACAGAGATGTTCCGCCAGGCATATGGTGGAGGCTAGGTTGGGCCCCCACTGGCCACACTAAAGATCTGTCCACCACCCTACATATGAGCCAGGGCTTGAAACGCAGTATTTTATCATTGCCATCTGAAGAGAAGCTGTATTGTATAAAGTTGTTTTAATGTTATTTGTATACTGTTTTATCTGTTTTTAACTGTATTTATGTAATTTGAAATGTTGTACTCCACCCTGAGCCCGCCTGGTGGGGAGGGCGGACTAAAAAATCTAATCTAATCTAATCTAATCTAATCTAATCTAATCTAATCTAATCTAATCTAATCTAATCTAATCTAATCTAATCTAATCTAATCTAATAATAATATAAATGTGGCTGCTTGGGTTCTGCCTTATACCACCAGCCAGCAATTAAATATTCCACCTGAGAAGCACATGAAGACCTCAGAAGGAACATGGCCCACCCTTCTAGGTGGTTGCCTACAGTCATGCAACTCCATGCCTCTAGACTCACCAAAGTCTCTCTCCGTCAAACTGGTGATGAGCACTTAGCTGTTCATCTGGCATTTAGACTTCTCTCCGTGTTAAAGGAATGGTTTACTTACATGTAACCTGCCCCAAGTCTTTACAGTGAGGCGTCACTGAATGACTAATGCTGACGTGTACACCAGGGCTGAAGACGCTCTGCTTTCCCAAAAGGTGCTGGAATGGCACTTTGTACACAAGCTGTTACTCTTAGTGTCACTCGGTGGGGGGAGGCAAGGAGCAGGGAAATCTCAGAAGCAAGGCATGGTTCTGCATCCAGAGACTTACTCCCACATAAGGACGGGGGGGGCGGGGGGGGCATGCAGATCCAGAGGGACCAACAGCCTCCACAGAAGGCAGCTTCTTCCTTGCCTCCTGCGGGGAACAAAGTCATAGCACCAGTGAGGATCGCCAGCTGCAGATCAAGCAGGCTGTTGTCAGGAAATGCCTGAAATGCAGCAGGAAAGCCTTCGAGCTGGCTTTTCCTGTTGTTTGTTCTGGCAGACCTCTGGTTTGCTCTTAACGTGGTTACGCTAATTAACTACATTTAAACCACTTCCATGCTGAACAACAGCTAGGTGCAGATGAGGAAAGCAGAGCCCAATCACAGCCCCAAAAAGACATCGCGCAAAGGCCAGTGATGTGGGGCAGAAAATTTTCTGATGCACTCTCTGGGTGGAAAAAATCTCCACTCCACATGTGTAAATTTAGCCTGTTTCTCTATACTTCTCGGGGCTGTTGTGCTGCAAATCAAGCATGTCCGCTGGAGCTAAATGCAGGATCCAAAGGAGGGGCAACCCCCAGTGCTTAAACTTGATGTCTGTGCCTTCTTTTGCAAATTTTCCAGTTCAGATTTTCCTAGCAGACCCACATCACTGGCAAAAGTTACCCAGCCCCAGCACTCACCATCTCCTTGCAAAAACACCATTCCAACAATCATGCACAGCGGGTGGACGTTAAGCTGCAGGTTTGAGTTCTCCCAAGCGATGCCTCCACGATACACGCCCATCCAGGCCCCCGTCATCAGGATCACAGCCAGGCCCAGGGTCTGCGAGGCAGCCACCATGTAGGTGAAGCCCATTGAACTGGCTGCGGGGGCAGCCAAATCCTCCATGCTACACACAGGTGCCACTGAGGAGTACAGATCTGGAGCTGCGAAAAAACAGAAGAGCTGCCAAGGGGTACAAGAATGGGGGAAGGGGACAGAGCAAGCTATGACCTGGAAGGGGATCTCTCCTCTGGAAATTCTGAGAGGACCACAGAATACTATTATGGGTGGCACCGCTCATCAGTGCAGTGTAGCTGCACCTCTGAGGTGGGATACACCCTGTCCATTATAAGGAGCTGCTGAATTCCTAACAAATTTCTTTCAGCGGAAGCTTTTGTGAGTCAGAGCTTGATTCATCATCATGCTCTAGATGTAGGCAAAGTTGGATATTGTTTTTAACCCAGCATTGATTTGATGCTTCTGCCTTTTTGTTGTCATATGGCTCAGCCTAGTGGATGTACATTTCATGCATCTGATGAAGCAAGCTGCTACTCATAAAAGCTTCTGCTGGCTTTAAACCTGATCTTAGACATGATGTATTAAGAGAAAAGAACAGGGCATGTCATTGGGGAAAAATACAAGAGTGGTGGTGGTTGGGTTGTGGTTTAAAAAAGAACATTTACACACGCACACACACACACACACAAAAACAGCTTTTGAACCTGAAACCTCTCTACAGAGGTTTGCACAAGGAAGAGTTGGCAGAATCAGGGAACATGCACTTTTAGGTGGTCCAACACATATTCCGGGGAGCAAAGCTGATTACGTATCCACAATATTTGTGCTGGACTGGAGAATAAGGAACCAGCAACTGCAAGTCAGAAACAATGAATTAACTTCAGCCCTGTAATAGACGACCCACTGGTCTGATCAGCACGGCTGCTCTTATGCACAGGTAGCCATGAGCAGTTTATTTCAGCAGTGCAAAGAGGGGGCACAGCAGACACATAAGAAGTGTGGTGTGTGTGGGGGGGGTAGAGAATACCATCTTTATGCAGAATCCACACACACTTGTTTGGAGCCAGAGCTGCAGATCTTATTAGATCATAATGGCTAACTGGATTAAGACAATTGGCTTACTCTGTTCCATCTCCCTGCAAATGCCAGCCGTGTGCACCAAAACAGCCTCTGGGGCAAAAGTGTTCATGGAAAAGGGACATGAAGAACAGAAGCTGGAAAAGCAGTCTGGCTGCTAGGAAACCTGCCCCTCTGATCAATTATGGGCTGCTATTGTTTACCCCCTGACCATCCCTTGCGGCAAACAGCAGTAAGAGCAGGGGAGAGATTTTATACACCGCCATATCAGGTCCCCATAATGTCCATTACACTTATCCCCCCCCCCAAAGTGAGGGTGAGTGACTGGCCCAAAGTCCCACAGAAAACATCATGCCTGAGTAGGATAGATTTGGAGGTCTACTAAGCGCTAACCCAAAACTTTCATCATTGCAGATATTGGCACTCGGTTACCTACCCAATATTAGACACTTCTCACTTTGGCCATACTGGCAAGAAAGGAGGAAAGAGAAGAATTATATACACTGCCCACGTTTGTTGGACAACCAGGTGGGGGAAGTAAAAATACTGCCAATATTTATTACTGCCAAGAAAACACATTTAAATTGAACATACAAGCTAACCTAAAGGTCTTTTACTGAAACTCTAAAAATTTAAGGAAAAGTGTATTTCATTAAATCAAACTGCATTATGGAAGCAGAATATACAACACAAAATGCATTTCTAACTTCTTTGGCTTATACATTTTGTGCAGGATTCCATGCCACAGAGAACGGAGAGGGTGAGAGGAGGGCACACAGCTCCTAGCCGATTCGAGAGCTACTCCAGAAAACTTGGTATGCTGAGCTTAGGAAAATAAAGAAGAAAAATTTTAAATCAGAGTAAAAATCTTCAGCTCTCACTGAGCTGGAAACAAACAAAAAAACAAAGAGGATAACTTCACCAAAACCATACTTAGGGGCGGAACCATCCTTCATGAGACCAAGAATCATGGAGAGGTCCACATAACATCACTGGACCTGTGAAACATCCTATTTAAAGTCATGGGAATGGTCAAGCTGACCCACAATATCCCTTCTATTTCTATAATGTGTTGGACTATGAGCGGTAAGGCTTCTGTTTTAATCCCCCCTGGAATTAACTTATTTACATTATTTATAGTTTGTTTTTCTCATTGAGACTCAAGGCAGATTACAAAATGTAAGCCAGTGCAATGTATAGAATAAGGGATATCTGATAAGTGAGGCCTAGGATCACGGAAATTTGAAAACAAAGCATAAATGACAAGACAAGCATAAATGACAAAGCATAAATGACAAATGACAAGATAAGCTGGGGACCCACAAGGGCTTGTGGGAGGCATCTTATTTCTCCTCCCCTGCTATTTCTTCTCTACCTCCCTGAAAGCTCCCATAGCCTTTTTCCTTTCCCTGCTTCCTTCTCTCCTCACCACTCACCAGAGTCCTTTATCGCCCCCCCCCCCACTTCAGTTCTCACCCCAAGCAGCCTCCGCCCAGGAAGACTACAACATGGTTGCGCAGTGGGGAACCCACAAGGACTTGTGGGGGCACTTCATTTTCCCCACATTGTGTGTTCATGATTTTAATCATAGGTATTCAAGTTTATCATAGGTCTTACAAAATTTTCAGAACCTCTGTAGAGTTCAGCAGCTGGTCAGGGAAAGTACAAGACTGCCTTTAAATGCGACAGTTCATTACAGTAGTTGAAGAAATAGTAAATTTATTGCTCTTTCTAATTGCAAACAAGTGCTAACTTTAGTCCTCTAATCAGGCTTTGAGAATTTAATGACGTTACCAAGATGAATTTTAAATCTACCAGTTGCTTATCTTTATTTTCACACTGGGGACCAATCATTTCATTTAGAGGACAATCACATGTTAAAGTTAGAAAGATTTGTCTGTTCCTAATCGTCACACTGGTGGCTGAGAAGATTTTAGATCAAGATCCGGGTCCTATAGTACCTTAAAGACCAACTAGATTCCCAAACTATGAGTTTTGAGAGTTAAAGCTCTTTTCGACAGACATCAGGGAGCTTTGCCTCTCCAAAGCTCGTATCTTGGATATCTAGTTGGTGTTTAAGGTGCTATCGGACCAGAATCTTGCTCTTGGGTTGCAGACCAACACAATGACCTACCTAAGATTTGGGGTGAGATACTTCTGTGTGTGCAAACCACAGGGCTGGGTTCCGCCCCAGTCGCATGAGAGGTCCAGGCTTCTAGGAGACCACTGGGTGGTATCTGGGCTAGTCACATCCTGGGCTGGCCAAAACTGCTTCACAGGGTGGTTGTTGTGAGGCCCAGTATGGAAAGGGCGAACTCTGAGCTGCCTGCAAGATCAGCAGAGAAGCTCACCGATATTCTCATTTTCAGGCGCACAATCACGCGCCGGACGGCAGAGAGAAAGGCAGGAAATAAAAGCAGGCAGGAGAGGAGGAAACTTCTGAGTGCTTCCTCCACCCAGATGAGGTGGCTCAGCCGTGCCGGGCATTTGTCCCTGGCTATCCCGCAACGGATCTGCCACCCCTTCCTCACCCGCGTCCTGCCTGGCTCTCCCCCCTCCCTGGACTGCTGCTGAGAAAGGGGCCGTTTCGCGGCGGCTAAGGACAGCGGCAGCCTCTGCCACGGGGCCCCTCGGAGCCCGACCACCACAGAGGGCCACTCCTCGCCCGAGGCGGCGTCTGGCTCGGCCACATCTGCGACGCACACCCCGCAGCCAGCTCGACGTTTCCACTTTCAAAGACATCCGGCTCTAGGTTCCTTCTCGAGCCGAGCCTAAGCACTCGCCTCCGGCTGCCGATTCGGCGGCGGCCCTTTCCGGCCTCCTGTCGTTACCGTTTCACCCCGCGAGGTCCGCTCAAGGCAAACCTCGGCACCCCCACGCCCGCAGGCGCCCCAGAGATCCCCGAGCGGCGGAGGGAAAGCAGCCCGGCCGTGCGCTTCGCGGGGCGTCCCCCGCAAGCCCCCGGCCAGAAACAAAACTGGCCGACGGAGTCCAGCCGGCAACCCAGGGAGGGTTCGGCGCTCCTGGCCGAGCCCACAGCGCTGGAGGCGCTCGACGCTTCCCCGAAGCGCCCGGCCAAGGGAGCGAGGGGAGCCAGCGCAGACAGCACTCACCTGCCGCGGAAGCCGCCGCGCCGCGCCCCGAGCCAGACCGCCCGCCCGCCTGCCGAGAGGGCGCTTGGCATCGGCGGCTGCAGGAGGCGCCTCCCGCTCACCTGCCTTCTCCCCGGAGCATGCTGGGACTCGCCCCGCCTCACGCTCGGACCCGACCCCGGGAGACGCGCCCAGTTCTCACGCCCGGAGCGAGGAGAGGCCGCCGCTGCCTCGAGGACTGCAGCCTTCCCTCGGAGCCAGACCGCGTCTCCCTCTCGGGGCCCCCTCGGGGCGCTGGTGCTCGGCGGCGGCGGCGGCTACTCCTGCCCTCGGGCTCAGCCCTGCTTTTGCCACGGCGCAGGGGCGGGGGCGCCGGGTTGCCGCGTGCGGGAAAAGCGCTTTCGCCGCTCTCCCGCCTCGCCGAGGGGATTTTGCCCCCGGAATTCCCGCCCCTGTTTGAAAGCCGTCCACCATCCACGGAGCCAGGCCAGCCGCCTGACCCGCTCGACGCGTGTTCGTCCCGGCTGGGTTCTTAGAAGTCGAGAGCCGACCCCTCTAGCTCTCCCCGTGGTGCAAGAGATGCAGTAGGTCTGCATGAATTGGCAGCCCAACGTGGTGCGGATGTGGGAGGCGCTCCGGGATCGGGGCCTCCTCTGCCCAGAGACCTCTTGTCCCGCCTTGGGCCAGTTACTCCCTCTGCTGCTCCGGGCTGCTGAGCGGAGGAAAGGCCAGTTGCCTGTACCTCCACCCTGGGTTCTTGGGAAGGCTGGACGAGATGGGAGTGGCCCAGAGGAGGAGTGCACCCCTGCCCGTTCTTGGGATCAGGCCCCACTTGCTCAGGTGTCACAAAGGGGCAGCTGCAGTTCCGGGCTGCCCTGGCTGGTGTCAGAGAGGAGAGAGGGCACCACAGGTGCTTCAGGATTGTGGTTCAATCCTGAACAGATACATCCTTCTAAGTCCACAGAAGTCAGTGGGCATAGAAGGGCGTAACTCTGCTCAGATGTGCAATGCAAGTGCCCCACTAGAGGCTCTGGGTAGTCATTGAGGAAGAAAGTGTCATTCTGTGGGGCTCACTTCTTTCTTGTAAGGTTGCAAGGGAAGAAAGGCCCTTTGGCAGCATTCCAGTGAGAATGCATCTCGGAGGTCCATGATATCCATTGCAAGGCCCATTGCTGCCAGGCCCCATGTGGAGAGAGATGTGTGTGGTGGGCCCCAATGACCTCCCCCCATCTTTTGCCAAGGCATGCTTGGGATTCCAGGAACCTGAAGCAGCCACCAGTTGATCTCTACATGTTACCTCAGGGGGCTGAGACCCCAACTGTGGACCAAGCCCCTTGTGATACTGGCTCCCAATCACATGAATGTGGCAGAGGAAAAGATGTGAACAACACACACACATCCCACTAGCACACATCACAAAAATGTGCCCTATAGACACTGAACAATCATATACACCACAATTTCTCTCATACATGCATACCCATTCCACTTCTCTAGAAACAGAGGCATACATATAAAGTCTTAATTCTTTCCCACTATAATATCTCTATATTGTCACGTCGAAGGGTGATTAACATTTATCAAAGCTTCCAGGGTCTGGTGTCCTTTGAAGAGGTGGCTGTGTATTCTCCAAGGCAGAGTGGAGCCTGCTGAGCTCAGCCCGGAGAGCAAGACTTTAAAGAGTATTACAAAGCATATTGATAATCCTAAAAGATCTTTTGTTTAACATTTCTCCACATTCCATTGCTATGTAAAAGCATTCACTGAGAAATGCCAATAGATGAATGCGCAGGAAATCAATCATTCCTAATGCTTTTGTCTCCATACATTTCCAAGTCTTGCCCAGAGTTCTCTAGGCTTACAGTCTGTCGCTCCCACCCCCCAAGAATTCTCCAGCAGCCCCACTACCATTTATAGTGGGGATCCCACAAACCTCCACTAATTTTGCCCTTTTGCCTTCTCTACAGTTAGCAACCAAGGGATAGCCTAGACGTGCCCTTGCCAAATCTGCCTTCACCACATATATGGGCTTGTTTGAATCAACCCTTTTGGGCTACATAATGCCTCAATGACCTTTCAAAGATTAGTGAATAACCTGCTAAATGGGCTATGTTCATACACCATTGTACATTTCAATTATGTATCTATATTCTCCAGATCCTGGGAAGAACACCTTCAACAAATAGACACTGTTTTTAACATGCAGGATGCTGGACTAACCCTAAAGGTAAAGGTAATCCCCTGTGCAAGCACTGAGTCATTACTGACCCATGGCGGGATATCGCATCATGATGTTTTGACAGACTTTTTACGGGGTGGTTTGCCATTGCCTTTCCCAGTCATCTACACTTTACCCCCAGGAAACTGGGTACTCATTTTACCAACCTTGGAAGGATGGAAGGCTGAGTTAACCTTGAGCCAGTTATCTGAACCTGGCTTCAGCCAGGATCGAACTCAGGTCGTGACTGAGCAGAGCTTGGGCTGCAGTACTGCAGCTTACCACTCTGCACCATGGGGCTCCTGGACTAACCCTGAAGGCTCAAAAATGCCAAACTGGACAAGCAGAAGGTGTGTATCTGGGACATAAGGTGGGGCAGAGAAAGAAAGAGCTGCTTGTATCTTAGGTACAAGCAACTAAAAGTACCTCAGTTCCTGTACCAGGTCCAGACTTTTCCAGGAATGGTGGGTGATAACAGGTGATTTTCCAGCCAGCACAGTGAGACAGCTGTCCTTTTACTTGATCTGTGCCACAAGCACCAGCTAAACAAGGTAGCCCCTCAAAGGCCCTACCAGCTGATTGCTGGCTGCTGCCAGACCGGAGGCCTTTTAAGCTTCAGATAGACCACTGTCCTCTTGGATGGCTGCAATGTCAGAATGGGAATGGCAAGGTGATAATTTGGGCTATTCCCTATCAGGACTTCAACTTTGAGACTCAACATTTCCCAGAACGGGAGGACATCTTGACTGATGCTTTTTCCTGAAAGTGCAGTTAAAGCTCATTCATATACTCTAAAAACTGCATGTTAATCCTATAATGTATGGCTTTAAGATGCTTTTCCTATGCCTGTATCTTGGGGAAATTTCTTTTCTGGGGTACAACCCATGGGTACCCTATGGAAAAATATAGGCAAGGACAGGCTTGGTCAGTGGGTTCTTATGGAATTGTTGACCAATCAGAGACACTCGTGTGGGGCAACAGAACCCAATACTCAGGGTCCGGCGTGTAGTAATCTGAAGGCTGAGTCAATGGGTATGATTTTGCTCAGGGTAGGTCAGGCTTGGACCTTTGGTGTGTCTGATTATAGTCTGGTAAGGAGTTTATTTGTTGATCTCTGGAGCTGATTGTTTTCTGGCTGTTAGATTTGGCCTAATGGAGGAGACAGGCAGGGGAGGAGAAAGAGGAAAGCAATTTAGCTGGAGGATATATGATTTTAATGGTTTTGTTGAAGATAATGGAGTTGATCTCTCACATGGAATTGATTTATGATCTGATGGAAGGTCCTGTGCGGGGTGTATTTATAAAAAGGATCCATGACCATCTGACTTATACTTTTTTAACTTTTGAAGTGAGAATACTTTATCTACAAATATGGTGAGGAGAGGGTTTTATCCTTTGTTCTGCTGTAATCAAGATGTGTGCGTCCCACTATATAATTAGTTTTCCTGGAGATGTAATACACCAAGACTACAATCCTAAGCACACTTACTATTTCAGAGTCAACATCGTGCTCAGGCTTGGGCCCCCTGCCCAATGGACTGCCTGAGAGGCTGAACACGGCACTGCACAAGTGAAATCCAAGGCTGGGGGGATTTTTTCCAGCTTTTTAAAATGCCCTGCTTCAGATCTGAGGCTTGATTTATGAATAGTTGCATACTATTTACATCTCAAGGGTTGTTTTAATGGCATGGTTTTATCTTGAAAACTTATTGTTTATAATTAAAACTTACTGTTTTAATTGTAAGCTGCCTTGAGCAAGACTCTGTTGAAGTGGTATAGAAATCTCTTATTATTGCTATTTTTGGAGACTTCTGCTCTTGACACTTCTTATATATCTCTCTATTTGAATATCATTTCATCCCATTGTTTTGCAATAGGTAGCAAGGAAGGTTTAGAAAAAAGAATTGCAAAAACTGAAACCCAAAGTAAAAAACATCTGAAATAAATGTCAGAGGACAAAACAGTCCTATGCAAGGATGTTTTCTTTCTTTCTTTCTTTCTTTCTTTTTCTTTCTTTCTTTCTTTCTTTCTTTCTTTCTTTCTTTCTTTCTTTCTTTCTTTCTTTCTTTCTTTCTTTCTTTCTTTTTCTTTCTTTCTTTCTTTCCTTTCTTTCTTGTCACATCAAAGTATCTCTCGGAGCCATTGTTTACAACACAGCCCTATTACCTAAATAAAAAAGCCCTCCTGAATCATTCAGATTGTGGAAAACGAGGAGAGTGGGCGCTTTCATGAACTCAAGAGGCCATAACTATTTACACCTTTAATCTGAACCCACTTAAAATAATATGATAATACCATGCATTGATTTTTACATAGACCTTTAAAAGAGAGCAATTACACAAGTCTATTATTTATTTCTTACCGAAAGTAAGCAGGAGTCAATTCAGCCCCATATCGATAGGTTTTCAAGATCATTTTCCAACTACAGCTAGCTGTCCCACTTAATAAAACTCTCATGTTTTGCAAGCTAATTATAACTTTAAAAACCACACGAAGTTTTCTATATTTACATATCTTCTAAAAATATATAAAAAGTGTTACTTCATTCTCACTACTTTTAATCACAAGAAAGAATATTTAAAAACAATTACAAGTTTCTCATGCATATGACTATCTGTTGGACCTCACCAACACACTCCATCCTTGAACTCTATCTTCACTTCTTCATTTAGTTCACCATGCTTGCCATTCTCAGATGCTTCTTGCACTTGGACCCAACGTATATTATCTGCTGATATGGGTTGGACTGTTTCTAATCTACTAAAGGCCATATGAGAGGGAACATGGCACGGTATATAGCCTGATCTTGTCTGATCTTACAAGCTAAGCAGGGTGAGTACTTGAATGGGCAACCACCAAGGGAGACTCTTGCAGGGGAAGGCAATGGCAAACCACCTCTGTTTCTCACTTGCCTTGAAAACTTCTTGCTGTGGTCACCATAAGTCGGTTGCAACTTGATGGCACATACACATGCAAAGGCCATATTACTCTGTTACTCCTTTGTTCCTACCCCTCTCGTCATAAGCAAGGATCTGGATCTGGATTTCTGCTCCTAAACATGTCCTATTTGACATGTTTAGCTGAGACAAGACCAACCATTTTTCTGGCCTCCATGATCTTTTTAGTCAGGGCCATCAGCTGGTCTCCTATCTTTCTGTACATATCAATGAAAATACTCAAACTTGGTCAATTTGCTTTAGGGCAATACATAAAAGAATCTAATTCTTATTTTAATTCTTAATTGCTTTAGGGCAATACATGAAAGAATCTAATTCTTAACCCCTGCCTGATTTTGCTAATGACACGTGACTACTGGGTGAGAAATTGGTCTTTTGGTTAAAACAAATGTGTTCTTTTAAAACATGCTTCTTTTCAACAAAAAGGAACATTTCTCACCCAATAGCCCAGTGTCATTAGCAAATTCAGACAAGGAGTTAAAAGTTAGATTTCTTTGCAAACTAACCATGTGTGAGTGTGCAAGTAATATTTTATTGAAAATAAAATATGCAGAATTAAAGTTATGTCTACAAAGAGCCTTATAACACAATTCAATACAGGTTTTTATAGAAGACTCTCTATGGACAGTAGCGATTTCTTTCTGTTATTAGGTCCTATTCAACCCAGTGAGGCTTGTTTGGAATTGTGTTTTTCTTATATTCCTTCTGTCTTGTTATTTGATGCTTATTCAGTGTCAGATGTGAAGATGCATTGCTGCAAACTCCCGAAAAGTAACATGTTAAAAAACATGGGCCCGACTGTCCAGATCTACACACTGAACACACCTTGAGAGCAAAAGGGAAGGTTTCTATAGAGGCTAAACAGAGCCTGGTATGACAAAAAAAGTGGCTATTTGAAAGCACCTTGAAAACCGTATCGTTCTGCATTCCCCATTTGCTGTTTGGGGGTGAGAAGACACGGAGCGAGACTGAAGTGAGAAACATGAAGAATCTCACTGAAAAGACAGGAGGAGGAGGAAGAGAATGTGCAAATCACATGAACAATTATCCAAAGCCAGCAATGTTAGGCAATGTCAACACTGCTGGACACTGATTATCACATACATGTCAGAAAGCATAACCAGAAACTGGAGAATAACAAGCACATACTTTCAAAAGTAATATATTATATAATTTGAACAGGCATTTTGTGGCCAGGATGAGACTGAGGATTCAGCAAATGTAGGAGTGTTCAGAGGCTTGGAGACCCCCAGGTGCCTGATGGGGTTTCTAGTGGCATTTGGGAATTTCCCCATCTCAGTGGCTGATGAGGCTATGACCATTCTCTGGAATATGGAGTTGGCCTGGCTGTTGATGCAATTGCCCCCCAAGAGCCCTCTCCTCCTGGACAGAGCCATGGCATACGAGGGAATTGACGGTGATGGGAGGGATGACAGGGAGGGATGACCGCTAGAGTGCTGCTGGCAAAAAACTCGGACTGGGACTGATCAAGCACAGTATACAGCTCACATTAGTTCCTTTTTTGTGGCAGTGATAGCAGCAAAAAGGCAGTATTTCTCCGCCACCACTGTATCTGTGCATAATTGTCCAGCCGAGCTGTTCCATGTGATTCAGGGGCTTTTACATCATAGCCCCAAGGAATTGGACTTTGACCACACAATGGCCTGCTGTGATCAATTTGCTACTTATGATGCAAACGAAATCGCCCAGATCTGCTCTGAGTTAGATGCTGGCATGGATGCGTGTTCGGATGACATACCTTGGGCTTCTCTTTGTCTAATTTATATGGATACCTTTCAGCTTGTGGAGCCTGAGGATGTGGACAAGATCTTTGCAGAGATGAGGCCTACCGCCTATGCTCTCAACCCTTGCTCTTCCTGGCTGAAAAGCTGCCAGAGGGGGACTGGCTAAGAGCCAAGCTACAAGTGATGCCTGACACAGGTTGGACACTTGTCAGCTTACCTCAGGTTTTGACGGGAAATGTAGTCTTACAGCTTGGCTCTCCATTTAATTGAAGTTTACAGAAATCCCCCCACACACACACACACTCAGTGGAGAGGAAGGGGGGCGCCTGGTGAGAGTCCAATGCCTGCACTCCCCTCCTGACCGCATGTTCTCCCTCCTATAGACTGCTGTTCTGTAAACTTCAATTAAATGGAGAGCCAAGCTACGAGACCAGAATGCCTATATTTCCCATCAAAACTTGAGGGAAACTGACAAGTGTCCAACCTGTGTCAGGCGTCACTTGTAGCTTGGCTCTGAGTGGGTAGGAGGAATGGTAAACACTTCCTTGAGAGTGAGAGCTTGGAAGGGGGTTACGCTTCCCTTGAAAATTCAGGTTCACAGCTTGCAAGTGCTGCTTGATACAACAGTCACCTTAGAGAACCAGGTGGCTGAAGTGGTATGGAGTGCTTTTGCCCAGCTTCTGTTGATGTGTTAGCTGCGCCCATTCCTGGTTCAATCAGATCTAGCCATAGTGATCTATGCCTTAATTACATCTAGATTAGACTATTGCAATGTTCTCTACTTGGGGCTGCCTTTGAAGAGTGTTCAGAAGCTACATCTAGTGCAGAATGCTGCAGCTAGACTGCTGGTTGGGGATGGCTATTGGGAGCATGTTACCCCGATATTACAGCAATTACACTGGCTACCAGTCTGCTCCTAAGCACAATTCAAGGTGTTGGTGTTGGTCTTTAAAGCCCTACATGACTTGGGACTGGGGTATCTGAAAGAACGTCTTCTCCCATATATTCCTGCCTAGGAACTAAGATCACTGGGAAGGGCAAGTCTGTTAAAGATAGGACATTTTGGAGGTCTTTCATTCATAGAGTCGCCACTCGCCATAGGTCGGAGACGACTTGACGGCACATAACACACACACACAAACAGACTGTACTCTGATCAAAATTCCAGGCTAATTTCCTTAAAGTATTAGTATTCTATGAGATCCTTTCTCTTCTCAAATATCACATGCACTGTTCAGATATTTAAGTTCCAGCATGTCTCAGTGACCTTGGAAGTCCTCTTTACACAGCTGTTTCCAAAACTTCCTTTTTGCTTAACATGCAAATAATGATGAAAACCCAGAAGCATCTGCAAAGAACACCCACACACTTGTTTTTGAATGCTCTTTGCTGCATTATCAAATTCAACTACTGGGCATAACAATGAATCTAGTGGACATTTGGGGATGCATTCCAGATTTTCTTTTGGACTCCACCATGCAGTCCACAGATTGTATCCATCATAACACTGAGCTATGATTTTCTGCTTGTTCATTTACACAGAGAACCCTTCCTCCAGATGCTGATATAAAATGGGGGTGATTCAGCACAAGAATTTCATGTCTGTGTGCATCCACAGAGGTGTTCCACTGTTGAGACTTCACAACTGATGTACTGGGGAATCAGTACAAATAGACAATGCATTGGGGAGGGAAGGCAGCATGGTATAGCCTGATTTCATCAGATCTTGGAAGCTAAGCAGATTCGGTACTTGAATGGGGGACCACTAAGGAAGGCTATCCAAAGGAAGGCAATGGCAAACCACCTCCACTTCTCACTAGCCTTGAAAGTCTCCTTGCTGGGGCCTCCATAAACTGGGTGTGATTTGAGGTCACTTTTCACACACAGATTATGCATTGACACATCTGTGGCATTATCAGCTTCAAAGGGCAAAAACTGAGCACTTTTCAACACCTGCCTAATACAATCCCTGGCCACTTTGAGCATGCTGCCAAGCAGTTCCTCCTGAATTGTCTTTGCAAGCCCTCTAAGTACCATGACATCCTACAACTGAAGTTCTTTAGCAAAACTGATGGAAGTAATCAGGTTTATTTATTTTATGAACTTCCAGGAAGTGATGTCATCACGGAGCCCTGGGAGCGCACCCATGCTCTGCAGGGGCTTGGGTTGGAGGCCGCTGTGGTGCGCAGGAACGCTCCAGCCCTCCACAGCAGCCCAAAACGCGCCTGTGGATTGGGCCTGTTTGAAACGGGCCCATTTTGGCACAGATTGGGCCCATTTTGGGCCGCTGTGGCGCACAGGAGCGCTCCGCAGGAGCCCCAATCTGCACCAAAACAGGCCTGATCCTGGCGGCGGCTGCACACAGGAGTGCGCAGCACCACAGGGAAGCACGCACAGAAGGTGTGTGCCCCCCCCGCTGGCCAGGTAAGTGGGGGACGGGGGATCTCCCACCCCTGCCGGGGGTCTGGCATCCCTACTTGCAAGCAATCTGCTGGAAGAATTGAGACAAGCTTGGAATTCCCTAGCTAATTCTATAGCAGATTATTTGTGCTAATAAAATTGTGGCACAATCATCTTTTATCTCCTATATGGTGAGCTGGAGAAGCTGACCGACCACAAAGTGAAGGCAGCCCATTTGGCCAATATAAGGCAGGAAGTAAAACGAAAGGGCCTTGCCTGTCTTACATGTGACCAATAGGGGGCAGGAGAGGTTCAGAAAAGTGCCTGAGAACGATCCAGCAGTGCTGGAAGAGAAATCTAGGATGCGGCCTTGAAAACGATTCTAGCAGTGAGAGATCGTGTGGTTAAAAATACAAATAGAAAGTTGTTTTGGAGGTGTTAGTTCAGTGGATTATTGCAGGTAATAGAGTAGAAGGAAAATGGTTGCAGGTTGTCACCATTCCAGATAAAAGCATTTTCTCTAAAACGTCAAAATAAAAAATTACTACAGTACCTTTAATCCAGAAATACGGGTTATCCACAAAATCCACTTATAAACATTACTTTGCAGGAGCCATCAGATCTGCAGCGAGACAGTGGAATACGAACATAGAATTCAAAAGATCCACATATATTATTTGAGATTCCAAATCAAAATCGCTAGATGCATTTTGATCCTATAGTTCTGTTTGGCAGCATTATTATACCTGTCTTCACTTCAGGAATGTATAGATTTTACAGTCCATCTTCTTTCTGCCATTGCTTTCCTGTCAGGGTATGTATAGGCACTCCAAGACCCATCAATTCTGATCTTGTGGCTCAGTGAGGTGATCTTAACTCACAAATATTTTGGAACTTAGCTGACCTGTGCCTTTGCCCATGGTCTCTGGGGCTTCTTTGGTTTTCTCTGGTGGGGAACGTACAATGGCTCTTTCCAGTCATTAGAGTGGAAGTCATCTGGGGATCCTCTATTCGGTGGCCTCTTTACTCCTGTCTTACCAAGGCTGAATTCACACTTACCAGCATACTGCTAAACAGTCGGAATGATAGCGTCTTCCTGGCGCGTTTTATGACGTCATCGCACCACGATGCCACTTTCATGGTGTGATGGCATCAGAAAAAGCGCCATGAAGACGCTATCATTCCGACTGTATAGCTCTATGCCGGTAAGTGTGGATTCAGCCCAAGTCTTCGTCTGGCCTGGGACTTCAGCCTATTCTTATATTTTTATCCATTCTCTCATTCACTCAGTTCTTGTCCACACCTGGACAGGTAGTTTACTTATAAGTTACACAGGTTATATGGCTTTATTTCTTAACCTGCTAACTACATTTTATTAGATGTGGAATTTTGTTTTCTGTTCCTCCAACAGGAGTTGAAACAAATGGCCAGTCTGTGCCACATGCTCTGTGATGGGAAAAAAACATACTTCTGCTTTTGCATGTTCTGTGGCTTTTGGCCTGAAAAAACACTGACAAGCTTAACAACCGTTCTCTAAAAGTCATGGAACTCCAGGGACCCAAATACTATTTCCCACACAGGCCTGCAAAGAACAGAGGAGCCACGTATCCTTCCCTGGCTCAAGGGAACTTGGCTGCAGGCAGGGACTTAGCCACTCCCACCCTCAGCAGAGCTCGTTGGCCTGTGTTCACTTTGGGTCTCCTACCAGCTTCTCCACAGCAGTACTTCCAGTGAAGGGAGGCGGGGGAGAGCTGTGTTCCTTTCGTTCCCTCTTTTGATGTATCCGTATATAATGAGTAGCAGCTGCACAATATCAGAGAGCCAAGTTTGCACTGACCAGTTTCACTTGGCTGTGCACTTGTGTGCCACTCATGGGCACATTGGTGGCATGCACTCCTTGACTGGGGGTGTTGTTATGACCTCTGGTGCCCTCGCTGTGCAGTCTAGCCTCGGGAAAGCATATTTGCAACTTAATTACCCTCTGCAGGAAGTACTTTGATGGGAGACTCTGCAGAGGAAGGCAATAGCAAACCACCTCTGCTTCTTACTTGCCTTGAAAACTCCTTGCTGGGGCACCATAAATCGATTGTGAATTGACGGCACTATACACACACACAGAGAGAGAACAGGTGGGCTGTGACCTGAATAGCCCAAGCAAGCCTGATTTCAGAAGCTAAGTAGAGTTGGCCTTCGTTAGTAAAAATCCGTGGAAGACCAGGGTTACTATGCAGAGGCAGGCAATGGCAAGCCATCTTTTGAAAATCTCTTGCCTTGAAAACCCCACTAGAGGTTGCCATAAGTCAGCTATGACTTGAGGTCACTTTCCACCACCAGAACAGGTGGAATATGATGAGAATAAATCAAAGAGCAATTAGTTTGCTGGGTATCTGAATCCTAAGTGATTGGATGAGTAAAGATTTAAAAAGAGAATTATAAACTGAGAGCATTTGCGGATGATTTAGTGTTAATTCTAGAAGACCCAGTAAAAGGAGTTGATATTTTGATGCATAAATTAAAAGAATTTGGGATGTTAACCGGTTTTAAAATTAATAAACAAAACCCAAAAACATTAACAAAAAATATGAAAATACAAGAACAAGCTGCCTTGATGGAAAACCCCCCAGGTTTTAAGATAGAAAAGAAAGTAAAATATTTGAGTATTACGTTGTCAAGTATGAATTGTATGTTGTTTCATAATAATTATAAGCCATAGAAAGAAATTTTAAAAAGACTTAATAAGATGGGGGAAATTACAATTGTCTTTGTCAGGGAGAATATATGTAATTGAGATGAATGTCTTACCTAGAATGCTATTTTTGTTTCAGAAAATACCAATATTGACCTATGATTCACCATTTCAACAATGGCAGAACGATATATATGTAAGTTTGTGTGGCAACCACATGTTAAGTATAAAATACTACAAGATGCAAAGGAAAGAGGGGGCTTTACCTGGTTTGAAAATATATTTTGATGCTTGCTGTTTGGTATGTTTGAAGGAATAGTTAACATTGAGAAATAAAAGGCTATTGGAGCTGGAGGGTCATGAGCTAAGATTTGGACAGCATGCCTATCTGTGGTATGACAAAAAGTTAATGAGGATTTTAAAAATCATTATATTAGTCAGTTTCCAAAGCTGCCCCAGGCCCGGGAACGCCCCCTGCAGCGGCGGAAAGTTACGTCATGAAAAAAGGTGGCATAGCCCATAGGCAACCATTATCTGGGAAAACTTGGGCCCCCCTCCCAAGGTCCCCACCCGGCCCCATCCACGTGGCCAGAATGGAGCATAAGATTTCAACTACCACGGGGACCAATCAGCACGCGACCCTGTGGTGGACGAGCCCCTCTCCCTGCGGCCAGTCAGCTCCCCAGGCACCCATAACCTCCAGCTGTACCGCCCATGAACCCAGATAAGTAGGGAGGTGGTTGGAGACTCTGCCCAACAACCCCCTGCTACAGGGACTTAGAGTGCAAGGCGGGAGAGTGGATGCTCACAATGGTGGGCAGCAAGTGCTCTGGGAGGACTTAGTGGAAAATAGGGAGCACTCTGCACACGCTCAAGGGAAGAAGAGCAAAGTCCAGAATGTCTAACTAACAACCACCACCCAAGTCTTCTTGCAGGTTATCTGACTCGAGAGTCCCAGCTTGGGAAGGGGCAAGGGAGTACTGACAGGTAAGAAGGAGCTGGGGCAGTGGCTACCCTGGCTCCCTGATTTGTGCCAGCTGCCCCCCTCACCGGAACCCTCCTGACCGCCAGCCTCTGCATGTGAGGCTCGCTGGTGGGGGAGCGGCTGCAGCAGCTGCCTGCCACAGAGGCAGTTGCCCAGAAAACTGCTCTTGTCACAGCCATTTGAGGGTGGGGGGACACCAGCTACCCATTTGGGGGCTCTGCTCAGACTCCCTCAGCCGGGGCCTCTCCCAGCAGAGGAGGAAGTGCAACTGCAGGTCAGGTTGACTGAGTATTCGTATGTTCCTGTTGATGGAGGGTGCTCAGCCCTCCTCCTTCACACTATCCCAATGCAGAGCACTTTCTCATCAGAGGGTCATGCATCCTCTGGCTGCTGGCTGCCCCTGTGACACTGGATCTGCCCTGCTGCCACTGCTCCCAATCATGGACCCCTTCCCAGAATGGGGCAGACTGGGCTGGGCCTTGGACAAGGCTGGGTCCCTTGCCACACGCATCTGTTTCCCTTGCAGGCAGGTCGCAACTCATCCAGGAGAACAAGGAGCATGGCTGTTCCAGCCCCCAGTGATCCTCCACAAGTGCCATTCAGGCATGAGTCTGGAGCAAAGCAAGAGAGCCAGGGAAGAGAGAATTTCACTTTCATGTCCAGAGAATTTATAACCTCGCTTAAATTGGGATAACTGTGGGATAACTCTTTGATATGGGGGGACCTAGCTATCCTTAGTCCCTCTGACCACCATCAAGGATTTCTCCATCTGATTTACACCAGCATTTGCTTCTCCATTGAACTAATTTTCTTAGCTGGGAATCAGTTTACAGCCTGCTATTTTGTTCCTAGCATCTTACCAGCCCTGAGAGATGGAGCTTGGTTTTTTTACCACAATTGTGCGAGGTCAGATAAGCACAGTGAACTTTAAGAGAAAATTATGGGGTGAAAGGCCATTCTGCACACGTTGGAGTTGGGCTCCAAAAACTTGCCTTTATGTTCAGGGTGAATGGAGCAAATGTCAGGAAAAGTCTGTGGATTTTTATTTCAAGCAGAGCCTTTAAAACAAAGTCAAATGGAAACAACTGCTCCATATGCACTTCTTTCTGGGTGCTGTGGAGGCTATTCTCCACCATGGAGGCCACCTCCTCTGCTGGTAGACGCTTGTGTTTTTGCCAAACCAACGTTTTTTAAGAACCTCAGAAGTGCCTAACACACAAAGAAGTTGCCCTATAGCAGAGAATTGTGGGGAGTGGGCTATAAATTTAATAATAAAAAAACAAACAAATAAATGGAATTGCCTCTGCAGCACCCAGAAAGCAACCTGTGTGTGTGTGTGTGTGTGTGTGTGTGGTGTGTGTGTGTGTGTGTGTGTGTGTGTGGACTCCTTGTTACGGTCTAGAAATTGAGACTTGGGTCAGCCGAGTAAATCTTTAACCTCTGGTAGAATGAAGGTGCCCTTGTAGGTTTCTCCACCACATTTATATTAAAAGGGTTTGGAGTACACAAACAACATTCTGAATACAACTGGGAGTTCTGGTGCATACCACACTTTTTAGCTTCCTGTTACATGACAGGTACATAAACACAACTAAAGGGGCAAGAAACGTTGTGGAAATATCATGTGTGGACCAGGTTCTAAAGATGAAAAATTAGGACTCTTTGGAAAAGTGAAGATGCCATTTCTTTGGGATGGGCCCCACAGTTCAACAGTTCAAAGAAAGCAATAGTTCATCTGTTTCAAAACAAGAGTGAAAAGGCATTTATGGCCACTCAGATAAACAGCAGCAGTAGCCATACGGTTAGTGAGTGATTATAACTTCTGCAGCAATAACGCTTATCAGCAGTCAAGGACAGGAGCTGACAATATTAAACCTCTCATTAAAAGAAAATAATTGACTAGCTCATTTTATATACTGATTTTGTCTTAAACAGCAATGCGCTTCCATGACTATCAGCTGTGCCTCTTGTGGACCATCCAAAGTTCAAGAATACAGAAAAAAAGATTATTTTAAAAAAACAAGGCATGTAGAACAAGGTTCTTGAGCCTATGTTGAGTCCAAATGCATGCACATGGGAGAATTACTGCTTTGGCCGTAACATGTAGCAAGGTAAAATAGAGGTCAGTATGGTCTGGGAAAGGCTCAGCTGCCTGAAGAGCAGCAACTGTAGAGCCAGCATTGCATACAAATGAACCACATTCAGGGAGACAACAATGGGAATAAAATAACAGGAACAAAGGAGATAGGACAGGAGTTCCTAAGACCTTTTTTTTTTTTTAGGCCATCAGCTGCCATTTCCCACAGACCAAATGATGGGGGTATAGTGAGGCATCCCACTTTTGCAATTAATATATGTGAAAAGAGGACGGAGGAATTTCCCAATAACTGGACTCAAAACAGGGCTGCTTCTTAGACATGTGAAGGTCCATAAAAAAACTCAGAAAAATTAGGGCAAAAATGGATGGGGGTGTTTCCTGAACAATTCTTTTCAATTTTTCTGACAGAAAAAAACTGGAAAACGTGGGGGAGCCCTGAAGAAACCTCCTGTAACATGAACTGCTTATTAAGGCAGGGTTTTTTCCACACTAAAATATATAGCACGAGAAAGTATGAGACGTTTCCCAATTTTTCCACTGGAATGCTGGAAAGGGCTCCTACGTAATATTCTGTTTTTGAGTGAGAAAAACTGTGTCTTAAAAAGCAATTCCTCAATTAAATGTATAGCCTAGGTTTTCCCACCTTTTGTCACTGTCTGAGAGTGTTTATATCGAAATAATATTCTACTGTCAGATGCAAGTTGATGCAAGGAAGTGTATTTGGGAGGCTGGCTGCTTTGATCTGGAAATAGGAGACTCCACCAACTTCCCTTCTCCTACCACCGGGCTGTATACTTAAAAAGTGGTATATGTAAGAGGCACGAACCCATTGGTGTGAGCCAAAGGATGACAACACAACAGCTCTTTGCCCATGGCTCTTAGCTTGGGTTGCACAAACAGGGCACAGCCATTACATGCAAGGAGAGGAAGAAGGTCCTCCACTATAGGAGAGGGAGAGCGCCATCAGTTATGTACCTAGAGACTAGGAACAGCTGCCACAGAAACAAAACCTGTTGGACAATGTGAACATCAATACTATCACATTTGTAGCCCTGGACTGCTGTACGGCTTCTTGGTGGACACTAGCATGTTAAATGTGGGGTATTTTAATGGTTCTGGGGGCAAACTTTTCAAAAGCAGGAGTATGATAAACACACTATTTCAATACAAATGGGAGGTGGTAGATATTAAAGTAAAGGTAGTCCCCTGTGCAAGCACCGAGTCATTACAGACCCATGGGGGAACGTCGCATTATGATATTTTCTTGGAAGACTTTTTATGGGGTGGTTTGCCATTGCCTTCCCCAGTCGCCTACACTTTACCCAAGTGTAGAAACTAGGTACTCATTTTACCGACCTCGGAAAGATGGAAGGCTGAGTCAACCTTGAGCTGGCTATTTGAACCCAGCTTCCGCCAGGATCGAACTCAGGTCGTGAGCAGAGCTTGGGCTGCAGTACTGCAGCTTACCACTCTGCACTACGGGGCTCTTCTAGGTAGGTAGATATTAGGGTAGGATTTATTTATCAAAGACTGGCAAGGATGCTCCCTGCCTATCTAATCTTCGTAGCATCCCAAGAGCTGACAATGCAGGACTCCTCATTTTCCCCACCTCTTTGCTACTACTATGCAATACCAGATCAGTGAGACACAAAATGGCACATTTCACCATGATGTTACAGGAGGGGGGAACTGATCTGGTTTGCATAACAGAGATGTGGTTGGAATAAAATGGTGTGGTGTGTCTGTCACAACTAACTCTACCTGGATATGTGGTCCTCCACCAACCTTGCACATGTAGTCAGGGAATAAGAATTGCCATTATCCTCCACAAGTCCTTCAACTTCTACAGACTCTTGGTAAAAATTATAGCTGACATTGACTGTATGATCCTTACTTTGGGAACTAATTATAGATTAGGTATTCTACTTGTTTACCATCTGCTTAGTTCCCCAGTAAATACCCTTTCTGAGTTGACAGAGGTGCTCTCAGATGTGGTGCTGGAAACACCTAGACTGATTGTTCTGAGTGACTTCAGTATTCATGCTGAATGCTTCTCATTAGGGCTGGCAACTCTAGACCTCTGCTAAATAGAGATGAAAGATGCCACACTTTGGACTAAATCTTTTTGCACTGTGTCTTTTGGAACTGATTTGGTCTGAACCATGGTCTGACTGTTATCTACTGAAAGCAAGGATGAATATGGCTCTGACACCCAGCACAAGGAAGCTCATGGATCCTTCTGGATTCCAAAATGTTCTGGGGGATTTTAGAATCCCTAAAACTTTATCTGTTGAGACTGCCGCGAGAGCGGAGGTTCCTTAAAGTAATTGACAAGACTGCTCCTTGTCATCCTCTCCCGTGCTTAGGACAGAAGCCAGTCCTAAAGATGGGTGGAAGACATCTAGAAAGATGCTGGCAGAAAACTCACACTCAATCTGATAAAGCATGCTATACCACCCGTTGGAAGACCTATGAAGCAGTAGTGATAGAAGCAAAGAAACGTTATTTCTCGGCAATTATTGCATCAGCTGGTTCACGACCATCCTCATTGTTTAAGGTATCCCAACATCTTGTGGTCACCCAGTATCAAATCTGCCCTTTTTAGGTGAAGTGATTTAGAGAGCTGTAGCAGACCAGCTCCAGGTCTTCTTGCATAATTGTTGCGTTCTGTGCCCTTTTCAGTATGGTTTCACGATGGGTTATGAGACAAAGATGGCTCTGGTGGCTTTAGCTGATGACCTCCATCTGAATGTAGCCAAAGGCCATACTTCTCTGTTGTTCCTCCTGAATCTACCTGCAGCCTTTGATATAGTAGATCATGCCATCCTATTGAGAAGTAGGTATCAGGAGATATGCCCTAGACTGGTTTAAGTCATTCCTCATGGAATGATTCAAAGTGTTGCTGTTGGAGACCAGCTATCTTATCTTGTGGGGTTCCACAGGGTGCAGTCTTATCCCCCATACTATTTAACCTCTATGTAAAGCCTTTAGGAGAAATCTTGTGTAGCTATGGAATTGGATGTCATTAATACATGGATGACACCCAGCTTTCTATCTCACTATCCAAATCCCCTGGTGATGCAGTAGAGGCCTTAAACCCCTGCCTGACAATGGCGATCAAATGGCTGAAAGCGGACAAATTGAACCTGTACCCAGACAAGATGGAAGTGATGTTGGTTGAGAAGGCAGATATCTCGAAGGACATTGTGCTCCCCACTTTGGATGGGGTTCAGTTGACCCTTGCAGGCACAGTTCAGAGTCTAGGGATTATACTGCATACAGCCTTGGTGCTAGAGAAGCAAGTAAATGCAATTGCAAAAAATTCTTTCTACCAATTCGGTCTACTCAGTATAGCCCAGACTGAATAGACATGGTCAAACTGGCCACCTGGATCCACGCTATGGTAACATTGGACTACTGTAATGTTTGCTATATAGGTTTCCCCTCAAAGTCAACATGGATACTCCAATTGGTGCAGAACGCTGCAGCTCAGTTACTATCAGGAGTTAAGAGAAGCATGCATATCGCTCCCATTCTGCGGTCACTTCATTGGCTACCCATCAATTACTGGCTATATTCAAGGCTTTAACTATTACATACAAAATCCTTCATGGCCTTGGTCCCTCATATCTACAGGATGGGGAAGCCAGGTGTACATCCTTGGGGAGACTGTTCCACAGTCACGGGATTGCCATTGAAATGTCCTCTCCCATGTATACAACAACTGAGTTTCTTTGGTTGATGGGACAGTCAGAAGGGCCTCTCCTTGTGATCTCAACTCTTGGGCAGGAACATACAGGAGGAGACACCCTGATGCCAAGGCATGTAGGGCTTTAAAGGCTAGAACCAGCACCTTAAATTGGGCCCGGGAGTGGATCAATAGCCAGTGTAGTTGCTACTGATAGGGGGGGGGTGTCACTTGTTTGTAACAGCAAGCAGCCTGAGCAGCAGCCTAGCTGCAGCATTCTGCACTAGCTGCTGCTTCCAAACTGTCTTCAAGGGTAACCCCAAGTAGAGTGTATTGAAATAGTCCAGTCAAGATGTAACTAAGGCATGGATCACTGTGGCTCGATCTGACTGAACCAAGAATGGACACAGCTGACGTACCAGCCAAAGCTGGACAAACAGACTCCGAGGTACTGCAACCACCTGGCTTTCTAAGAACTGTGTCAAGCAGTACTCCTAAGCCATGAACCTCACATTTCTGGGGAAGTGTAACCCCATCCAAGATAGGGGAGTTCTCACATTGCTTATGGAATAGCCTACCTAAAGAGGTTAAGAGGGCTTCTGTCATTCTACAAACTATGCAAAACTGATTTATTCAGGAGAGCTTTTTTTAATACAGATAGGAAGGCTGTACTGTAAGAAAATGGTTCAAAGAGATGCATTGGTGAAGGGATAGGGACTGTAGACTGTACTGCTGTGTACTATCTGTCTGTATGATCCTGCTGGGTAGATTCTGTGTTGTTCAATATGTCAGGTTTAATTGTTTATGCTCTGTTTCAGCATTGTTTCAGTTCTGTATTGGATTTCTAATTGTTTTTAAATCTCTGCAAATCTGTATTTGCATTGCTTATTGAATGTCCCAGTTGTTGATTGCATTGACTTACGCTGCTTTGAATCTCAGTGAGAAAAGAGGGCTATAAATAATGTAAATAAATAAATAATACTACAGAATTTGTGTTCTACCTTCAAAGATACATATGCCATTATAGAATAGGATGCAGCAATTTGGGACTCTTTCTTAAGTACTGGCCATATTTGCAATTTTTTAAATAGAAAATGAAGACATTTTTACTTTAAAATCAACAAATATTACAAACAGTACAACTTTATAGTCAAAGTTATAAATGATGTCGTTTATGTTGTTAAATCAGTAAAAGAAGTTTAAGTTTGATGGGAAAGTAAATAATTCATTTCAATTTCCCCCATCTAGTTTTACTTTTTTTGGAAATTATTTTTCCTACGGCTTCAAAATTTCTGGAGATCTAACATCTCTACTTCTTCTGCATACCTTTGCAGACTTAGCTACAGCCATTTATCCTCGTACAATGAGATAAGATCACCTAGATTTTTGGAATTTCCCTTTCCTTAAAAAATGCCATCTCTAAAATGGATCAGGTGCTATTTCTTCCGTTGCTATGAAACGTGGGAGACATTTGAGCACTGAAAAGCATTCTGCCATAGCAAAATGGCCCCACAGAGAGCGTGCTTGGCCTTACCTAAGACGCTGGGCTGACTTGCACTCCATGCAGTGGCTCCCACTTGTCACTCCAAAGAAGGCAAGGCTGGCTGTAACAGTAGGCACTGGACACCGGGCATTACTGGGGGGGGGGTTGTTTGTTTCACCCTGACATCACAAGACACAACGAGGGTAAAAACAATGTAAAACAAATTTCATAAACAACACACAAAAACAACAAAACGTTTGCCTGGCCAGCAGGCAGTTCCCCCCTGCACGGGCTCCTGGAGCTCTGTTTCTGTGGCCTTCCCAGAAAGCCCTGAGGGCAGGACCTCTCCCAACCTCTGGGAAGCTGTTGTGGAGGAACGGGGCAGCCGGTGAAAAGGCTTGAGACTGGACTACTGCTGAATGCCCCTTAGACAATTGAGGGAAGGGTTCTGATAATAGACCTTGCTGGGAAGATTGGAGCTGCTACATAGGAACATGCAGGGAGAGGTGATACTTCAAGAGTGTGCATCACAAATGGGTTTAAAGGTAAGCCTTGACTCTTAATGGGGCCGGAAACAAATTTGCAGCCAGTGAAAGGACTTCAGGGATAGAAGCAACATGGCCCTATTGGCTAGACCCCAGATAACAAACAGGCTATCTCATTGCGTACCAGTACTGTTTCTGGATCACCTTCAAGGGCAACCTTATATACAGCAGTAATCTAGCCTTGAGGTAACTGAAGCATGGATCAATGTGGCCCAATCAGATGCCTACAAATAGGGGGCCAATCTTCTTATCTAAATGTATCTGGAAAAAAGCTTTCTAATTTTTTGTTTTTTTGCTGCCTGACAGGAAAGTAGGACCCAGCAAGTCTCTGTAGAAAGAACAATCCCACTTAAAGCAGGGGCCCTTCCATCCGGTATCACTACCATCTTGTCTGGATTCATCTTCAGTTTGTGGTAGCCTCTTGACTACCACATTCAGACCCTTGGTCAGCACAGAGGCAGCAGCTTATTTGGGGATATGGCTTACTCAGGGTAATAGCTGGGTGTAAATTATCTCACTATTACAGAGCTATTAAACAAAATGGAAGATGAAACAGAGCCCCGTGGCACTCCTTGGCCGTTTCCACACGGCTTACCGCTGCTCGTAACAACCCGGAAGATCATGCAAAAAACACGGAAGATCGCGTTTTCTCGCACGAGATTTGTGCGATGTCACATGACGTTGTGCAAATCTTGCATGAGAAAACACGATCTTCTGCGTTTTTTGTGTGATCTTCCGGGTTGTTACGAGCAGCGGTAAGCCATGTGGAAATGGCCCTTGTGTCACGTCCCAGGAGGATAACTTGGCATCTCCCACTACAGCCTTGGTCTGATAGAAAAGACCAGAACCATCTCAACACTGCTCTGCCCAGAGCCTCCTCCGAGGCACCTCAGCAGTATTGAAGGCGGCTGAGAGATCTAATAAAAAGAACAGAAATGAATTCCCTTTGTCCATCACCAACAAGCACCACCAGTGCTGTCTCTTTCCCAAGGCCAGTCTTAATGCCAGATGGAAAGGGATGAAGGACATATGCCTCATCCAAGTTCTTCTGGAGGTGCTCTGCCACTTCTCATTAAATAACCTTTCCCAGAAAGGGAAGGTTCAACACAGCTCTGTAACTGGCCAAGAATTGCTTACCTAAAAAATGCCTTCTTGAGTAATGGTTTAATAACTGCCTCTTTCAGGAGCTTTGGGGAAAAAACCCTGCACTCAGAGAGCCATTCACAATCCTATGAATCAAATGACCCAATGCTCCCTGCAAGATTTTCCAAGTTAAGAGGGACTTGGAACTAGATGACAAATCCCTTCACATTCCCTCCCTAGAACTTGTTGACGATAGTCAGGGAAACCAGTCTGAACCAATCTAAATAACAGTGACTGGCTGATACTACAGATATTTCTACTGCTTGTGTACTGATTAACTCAGTGTTTAAGTTGAAACAGATCTGAGAGATTTTGTCAGTGAAGGACTGTGCAAAAATATCACAGCTAAATGCCAAACCACTAACATTTAGAGACTCATACCTTCAAGCTGTCAGCTGTCTAATTAATCTAAACAATTGTGCTGTATGTGATTCAGCGGACACATTGATAACGGAGAAGTCCTATGTCTTCATTGCCATCATTCCTACCTGTTAGGCTTTCCAGTGGGTTCTATATCATGTTCTGTCAGATTCAGCCTGAAATTTCTGTCACCATCCCTCTAGACATCATACATCTAATTTCCTTATAAGTTGGAAGCTCTAGTTGAAGGCACTAGAAGAAACTTGAGGGCCAGGCTATCACCTGAGGCAGCTTGCCATTCCAAGCTTCCGCTAGACTTTCCACAGATTCACCAGCTGAATCCTCCAAATCTCCAGCACTTCTTGGAGACTCAATAGTCTGCAGGGGCAAACTGGCCTGCCACCCTTGCAGGGGTGAGGTGCCATCATCGACGGAGTCCTCAGCAAATGAAGATGTGACCATAGCACAGGCTGAATTTCCAAAGCCTTTATCAGATTACTAGAAACCTTCTCAGTGCAGAAGACTAGACCTAACAAGTGACCTTTTTTTGTGTGGGGGGCTCATTACAACCTGGCATAGCCCCATGGTAAACAAGGCAGGCTCTGCATGTGTGTTGAACTCCCTCAGAACCAACAATTCAGGACATTCCAGAACCAAGCAAGACACCACTTCTGCCAGCTAAGACAGGACAATGGCAAACGAGGTGGATGGTAAACACAAAAGACACTCAATCTTTGGTGCCCAGCAGAAGGAACAAACAATCAATGCCAGCCCTGTGAGTCGTTGGAAAAAGAAAGATGTTCAGAGCCCCACCCTGACCTCCCCTTTGAGGCTGATTAAAGACCACAGACCCAGTTGAGATCAACCAAGGCAGAGTCAATCTTTTATGTCCCAGGGTAATACTGGTTGCCTTTGGGGTCAGGAAGAAAATTTTCTCTAGGTCAGATTGGCCAGGGATCCTGGAGGGGTTTTTTTTTGCCTTCCTCTGGGCACTGAGTGTGTGTGTGTGTGTGGGGGGTCCACTGGGGAAGTGGAGGGAGGGGTAGCTGTGAACGTCCTGCATTGTGCAGAGAGTTGGGAGTCCCTTCCAGCTCTATGATGCTACGATTCTATCCATCCATGTCTCGGTCAAACATGACAAGTCACATTGCTGTTCTAAAACAGCAACTTTATTTTTAACAGATCTGGCAGTGCACACCGAGTCAGGTGTGGGATTACATAGAGAGCCCTCCCACCCTCATTCCTGAGGGTGGGCAGGAGATTAGAAGGGCAGCAAGCATAGCCAGAGCCCCTGAACCTCTAACAAGCCTACCACTGTGCCCACTGCCACATCTCCCTAACCTGTGCAGCACAATATTCTCTATGGACATCTCCAAAAGATCACACACCGAGGGCTCGCTGCTCAGCAAAATCCAGCAAAATATCCCCTACCAACCTAACAGGGGAAAATCCAATGGGGTAAATGCCCAAAGGCATGTTTCTCATATCTGCACAGAAATAAAGATGTCAAGAAACTGAATGAATACCTATGAAATGCACATGCACACACACACAACAGCTAATATACAATCAAAACCTTGAGTTCTAGAAGAGGATTGCTAAGGGCCAAAAAGAACTGTGAGAAAGAACTGAGATGATCCTGGTGGGAAGAGGAGTCTGGGAGGGTCCAGTGGAGGAAGATTGAGGGTATGCGACAATTCTGTACCAACTGGTTCCAAGTGGTGATCAAGGGGCCAGAGGCTGAAGGAGGAAAAAGTAATCAGAGATTTGGAGAGTGAGGCCTGCTCAAAGACTTCATTGAAGGTGCATCACAGGGACATTAGGCCGGATAATTGTGCTACAAGGTTACCTGGGGAATTGAGGTTACTTTTATGGGTGGTGGGTGGTAGTAAATAATTCTGTCATCTGGGGTTTTTTGGGGTCTTCCAGGGATTAGCATTGGACTGTGGTGAAAAGTGTGAATTCCTCCGGACGGCTTAAACTCAGGCGGGAAGATTTGAGAAATATTACAGGAGTCTAGGTGACCTTGTTTAATCAGATGTTTCACATGCTAAGTTGAGGGGGACAAAACAACAACAATAAAACTGAAGAAAGGGAGAGGGATAGATTGGCATTCCTTTCCCCTCCCTTGCCGCGGCTTTCTACTGGAAGGAGTTGTGTTGTTTTTTCTTTTATCTTTCTTGGCTCTGCTATTTTTAATTGGAAGCAGAAGATTTAAATAAGCAAAAGTTTATAAGACAAGGTGAGATTGATGACTTGTTCTGGGATGGTTAATTAAATTTGTCTTGGTTGTATGCCTTGCATATTCTTCTGTGCATTACAGCTATTATTTTTACCAGAGATGCCTCTGGAGTTCTGAAAAGATGAGTGGTGGATGAGATTGCCTCCAAGCACATCTTTCCTGCAGGGTAGACTGCATCCTTATTCAAATACAGGAACAGCTGCTGGAATTTTCCAAGGACCCCTGTGTACATGCCTGTTCTCTTATTCACATGTATGCCAGGCCTCAATAGAGCCTGATGTAAGAGAGCATGCTATCAGCTGGGGGCGGGTGGAGGACCAGTGACCAGCTAACACAGTGGGCTTTGCATCCTGGATATTTGTAAGGCACCAACCTCCTCTCATGTAGCTGGTAGCTGGATCCCATTCAGATCTGTCATTCTTCTTTTGAAAAATGGGGCTCCTCACGCTTAAGAGCCAAAGTACGCCATGTTCTGCCCTGCCTATCCCAATCAGATCAAGAACGGTGGTTCTGGTACCCTTTCCTCACAGGCTGAGGGCATGCCTGCCAGGTGAGGTCTGTGGGTGCCCACAAGCTGCCTAGCCCTCTCCTCCTTTGTCTCTCACCATGAAGTCCTTGCTGCTGCTTCCCTACTCCGCCATTTCTCAACCATGTGGCTGTTGTTCTGGGCCTGCAGCAGGACCCATGTTTTCCCTTTTGTCCCCTTGCTGGCTGCAGCTGCCTCCTTCAGTTGCTACCCATGAGCAATTGGGGCAGGTATTCTTGCTGCTTCAGATGCCATTGCATTAGACCTGGCTAGCTGCACCCTCACACAATCCCTGCATGCCCTGTGCAGACAGAGCACTTCTTACTTTCTCTAATCTGCTTTGTGTATCTGTTGTTGTATTATGTTCATCTCCTCCTTCTTCCCAACATGTCTACAGGAAATCAGTAGGAGCTCATAACAGAAACAGTTAAATAAATTGTAAAGAATACAAATTCCCTGCATTCTGCTCCACAAAAAGGAGTCTTCTTTCCATGTCCTGGTCCCCCTGAAAATAGCAGGTCAGCTTAATCTCAGTTGACATGTGTTTCTGCCAGAATCATGCCCCATCTGCTTATCAGTTGTCTCTGATCTTTAATTTGGGTGGGAAGTATTGGAAGGAGGTCGGTAGGGATATGGGGCAGAAAGATTTCCACCACAATAGTTAACTGTTAATCCCCATCAACACAACTATATTTTTCTGCAAGCAATTTTTCATTTCTATAAATGCATTGATTTGTAAAATGAACCAGTAACTTCATAAACATTCCAGTCACATTGGACAGTTCCAGTATTATAGACTTTTTCTTGTCACGTATGTAAAGAAATAGGCCAGCTTGGCCAGAGTCTACATGAATTGTGGATAATTGATGCCACTGTAAGAGCGAATCCACAGAAACTTGTTTTGCAGTACTGGTGCAGTTATGAAGCCGCAAGGCCAGAGGCAAGGCTCAGTGGTCCAACCAATTAAGCTTATCTGACTTGGTACATGCTCAGGGCAACGCTCGATGGGCTTGTGTTCTGCCTAGGCTCAGCCAGCTTTGCTGTTCTCTGAGAGGGCTGGCATGCTATGCCATTGGGGGATTGCTCCCCAACCTCTTGGGATACCAAAGGTACAAGTATTATCCATAGTTCCCTTAGTATTTCAACTGAAAATGTGGCAGGTCTGGAGATTGGACTGATTCATTTGGAGCTGCCTCCTCTCATCCTACCTTTGGGGCTTTTGATGTCCCAGAGGTACAAACAAAGCACCCTGTCTGTTAACTCTGCTTTTTGTAAATCAGGGTCACCAGCATCAAAAGGGATGCTGCCTTCGGGAAAGACTTTCTGTTTCTTGCTCATTTTCTTTGTAAATAGGGAAAGGGGAAGATTCAGGACACAGGGAAGCACTTTGTGTTCTCCCTGTGCTGAGGGCTAGAAGTAATTTCTGTTCCTTGACCAGAGGTCAAGTTTTGCACAATAAACTAATCATGATCTGATAAGCCACAAGGGTTGTTCAGTTTCTCTGACACAGCACAAGCCAGTTATGTGCTGACAAGGATGTAACAATATTTGGCATGGACCAGAACAAGAGTCCCTTTTTAGTTGTGAGCCTGAACACAGGGAGTTGGAGTGGCTAAGACTGGGCATCCAGCTGCCAAGCAACACACTAGCCTTTACAGAACCAAACTGTTTAGAAGGCAGGATAAGAGATTATAAGTCAAGGCCAGATGCTAAAACCAGCAGATGTTTTGAGGCTAAATCCTAAATCCTAATTTTACCTCACTATCCTGTGTCTGCAGACATCCTCTCCCTTGAAGGCAGCGAGGGGGTTAGAGCTGACAACAGTAAGCTGTCTGCTCATTATTTAACTTGTTTTATATTTTATAAGACTTTGTTAGTATATTTCACTTTTATGTTTAGAGTGACAGCTTTGTGGTTTGAGGGGCAGAAATTTTAAAAATAATATTTAAATCATCAATAAGTAATGCTGATAAGTTTGCAGACATGGGACAGATAGCTTGGTGTTCTGATACAGAAACAACTGAAGGGTTGTCAAAGAAGAATAATTGGGTTAAAAATTAAAATTGCAAACATGGAAGTGGAGTTTCTGTCTGATGACCTGGGCAAGATGGGTCAAGAATTAGCTCTGGTGTTCTGGTACCAGGTTCCCCTTTTGTTCCCAGGTCCAAGCTGAGTCTTTGAGACTAGCTTTCCTGCGGCTCTGGCTCTATTGCATTCTGGGTCTCTTCAGTCCTGGGTCGACATCAATGAGCCACAGTAGTTGAGATGTTTAAAGCTCCACCCGCTTCTCTTGTTTTAAATCCTTTTAACCTTATTGGCAGCTGGTAGCTGGGGATGGAAAGCAGGGATGTTGAAAGCGACTGGTTTTGTTTTAAATTGATATGAGCAGGAGGGTTTTAAAGAAATTTGCATGGCCTGGCCAAGTTGCTCTCTGCCTCCCTATAGCATATATTGCCATGCTAAAATGTATAAAGTAAAATTCAGGTGATTTTGGAGTGGGCAGTAACATGAGGAATGCTGCTTATTGTCCAGGCACAAAAAAGCACACACCCTAGAAAAACATCATTTTCAAGTTCCAAATGAATGATCTTGCCCATGACCTTTGTGCATACATGCCTTCACCAGTTAGCCAGAACCTTCTGGCCACCAACTGTGCAAGGAAAAAGCGACTGTGATATACAAGTTGAAATGTATACATAATGAAGCATACATAATGTCAGCGATGCAATACAAGTGGCTAGTGCTTCTCAAACATCTTGGATGGGCAGGCACAAAGTTACTTGAAATGCTGCCTGTTGTGAATTGTGAAAAGATCATCAATGAAATCTGGTAGGGTGTTCAACTCAAAAGAAGTTGGTCATGGCAAAAAGGTAAGTTTATTTTTGATCACATTTATTTAAAAAATCAAATAATTCCTAAGGAAGGTTGCTGCTTGAACGTGCCGGAGGCTGGGACTGACGGAACGGTCATTGTGGCCTGCACAATGCATTTAATAGATTGCAACGGCTATCGTTGGCCCAAAAGGTTGAGAGCACAAAGTTATTTCTTTAGTGGCCCCAGGTAGATTCATGTAAACAGATGCAAGATTTCAAGTTTCATAGAACAAACTGATAAAAAAATTCTGAGAAACTAGGAACTATGGTCTCCCCTTTGGAATCTGTGTACGTAAACTCAAGCAAAGTACAATGATAAAGTTGCGTAACAATTATTAAAAGAATGAATTGTATCCAATAGTAATAAACAGTGGTATTAGTGACCACAATGGCATCAAATTTAATTTATATGTTTGTGGGAAAGTGCCAGGAAACTCCAAAGAGGTCTTATTTGATTTCAAAAAAAGGAAGTTCTCTAAAATGAGGAATCAGGTAAAAAAGGAAGTTGAAAGGAACCATCAAAAAGGCTTGGGGGTTCCTCAAAACCTCAATACCGAAGGCTTACTTAGAATGCATACAATGGGTCAGAAAAGATAGTACAAAGTCCAAGAGGTCACTAGCATGGCTAACCAGCAGGGTGAAGGGAGCTATTAAGAAAGAAAGCTGGAAGGCTTGCCCAAATGTGACAAGCAAAGTGAACATAAAGTTTCATAAAGGAAATGCAAGTGAACAATAAGGGGTACGAAAAAGGATTTTAATGAACATATCGCTAAAAGCATTAAGACCACTAAGAGTATCAAGAGCAACAATAAAGAATTCTTTAAATACATCAAGAGCAGGAAACCAGCTAGGGAAGTAGTTGGATCCTTGGATGACAATGGAATTAAAGGATAAAGTGATTGCTGAGAAGCTAAATGAATTCTTCTAATCTGTCTTCACTGCTGAAGATAAAGGGCTGATACCTGTTTGTGCATGAACATTTTCAGGAAGGAAGGATGAGGAGCTGGGGCAAATAGCGGTGACAAGGGAGAAAGTCCTAGAATTTATAAGCAAATTGCAAACTAACAAATCATCGGGACCAGATGGTATCCCTCCTAGAGTTCTTAAAGAAATCAAATGTGAAATTGCTGATTTAACTAATCAGTAACATGTCCCTAAAATCAACTTCTGTATCAGAAGACTGGAGAGTGACCAATGTAACATCTGTCTTTAAACCGGGATCCAAGGGGGATCTGGGAAATTACAGGACAGTTAGCTTAATGTGTTTTGGGAAAATTGATGGAAAGTATTATTAGATAAAGTTGTCAAGCAAATCGAAGTGCAAGCTCTGCTGAATAAAAATAAACATAGCTTCTGCAAAGGTAAGTCCTGCTTCACTAACATTTTTGAGCTCTTTGAAAGTGTCAATGAACATGTGGACATGAGGCAGAAGACATTGTTTATTTGGATCTTCAAAAAGCTTTTTACAGACTCCCTCACCAAAGTCTCCTGAGCAAACTTTACAGTCATGGGATAACAGAATTCCTCTTATGGATTGGAAATTGGCTAAAAAACAGAGCAGAGAGAAAAAATAAATGGCCAGTTCTTGCAGCTGAAGGGTGTGAGCAGCAAGGTCCATCAGGGATCTGTATTGAGGCTGGTGCTTTTCCTTTTGTTCATGAATGTCCTGGAATTAGGATTGAGTAATGAGGTTGCCAAGCTTGTGGGTATTACCAAATTATTTCAAGTGGTTAAAAGAAAAACAGATTGCAAAAAACTCCCAAAGGATGTTTCCAAACTGGTGGAATGCGTATTAAAATGGCAAACGATATCCAATGTGACCAAGTGTAAAAAACACCCCCCAACTTCATGTATACACTGATGGGATCTGAGCAGGCAGCAATAGATGATCTTGAGGGGATAGCTGACAGCTTGATAAAATTGTCGAGCCAGTTTGTAGCTGCTGTGAAAAAAGCCCATTCCATGCTGGCCACAATTAGAAAAGGAACAGAGAATAAAACTGCCACTATCATACTGCCCTTATGGTAAGACCACACTGGGAATATTGTGTACAGTTCTGGTCACCGCAACTGAAAAAGGATATTGTAGAGTCAGAAAAGATGCAAAGCAACCAAAATAAGTAACCAAAATAATCTGGAGGCTAGAGCAACTGACCTACGAACATCCATTAAAATGCTTAACGCTGTTTAGCTTAGAAAAAGGAAAGGGGAGACATGACAGCGATCTATAGAATTATGCATGGTGCGGAGAGAGTAAACAGGGTGAAGCTTTACTCTCTCTTTCATAATACTAGAACTTGGCTGGGGTCATCCACTGAAGTTGATGGGTGGGAGTTTCAGGATAAAGAAAATGCTTCACACAGCACATAGTTAACATGTGGAATTCACTGCCAGAGGATGTGGTGATCCCTACCAACTTAGAAGGCTTTAAAAGGGAAGCGGACAAATTAGTGGAAGATAGGGCTGTCAGTAGCTACTAGTCATGATGGAAGTCTGTTCCCTCCAGTATCAGTTGCTGTTGTTATCAGCATCCGTTGCTTTATTTCAATGGGTAGCATGGGTTGGAGGATGCTGTTGCAGCCATCTTGCTTGTGGGCTCCCTAGAGGCAGCTGGCTGGCCACTGTATGAACAGAACGGGTATTTGTTCTGATCCAGCAAGGCTGTTCTTATGTATCTTACATAAATAAGCAGCACAAATAAGTAATCAGTTCACTTCCCTTTGATCTATCATACTCAAGAACTGAGTTGGATAATCAAGGCAGAATTCTTTGAATGCAGTTTAATTGACATACCCAAGTCCATATAACCAGTTTGGGGACCAAACTGGCAGGGGCTGAGTGAGAAATGGATCTTGAGGTTATAGTGGATAAAAATGTATTTTCCTGCAGCCTCCCAGCAAACCATGTGGCTACCTGGGCTCTAACATGAGAGAGAGAGAGAGAGAGAGAGAGAGAGAGAGAGAGAGAGAGAGAGAGAGAGAGAGAGTGCTTGGGAAGGACTGTATCAACTGCCCAGGTCACTCCTTCATTCCAGAAGCCTACCTGGGCATTGACAAGAACACCAACATATCAACAAGAAAATCCCCCAGAACCATCAGAAAGCCTTTTGGATCCATCTGGCTCCATGGGTGGATCATTTTACTAGATCCCCCACCCCTGCAGCGTTATGGTATCCTAAACTTGAGTCGATGGTGGCCTGTCTATGACAATGGAACTGTCATCAGTTCCTCTACCACCACCTTCCTTCCTCCCAGAACAAAGTACCAGAATCAAGTGTGTGATCTGTACAATGCGTAGAGCCGGTCAATACTTGAGACAGGCCCATAGTTGTCATGGAGGCCACAAATTCTTGAGGAAGGGAGCTTTGACTCTTGAAAGCTTATACCTTGAGCCCTGGTGCCATTGGACTCAAATCCTGAAGTTCTACTGCAGTTCAATACTGCTACCTGCAGGAAAACGAAAGACCACCGAGCCCAGCATTTGCAGGACCGTGAGATTGGGCCACAGGCCAGAGTTCCCCGAGTCGCTCTCTGGGGAATTAAAGGGAAGGCAACTTGTGGAAAGGCCCCCGACAACGGCCGACAAGCTGCCGCTTTAGGCCAGCCCTAGAAGTTCCCCAGCAAGCGGCCCCGAGGCATCTAGAGAACAGCCAAGCACGCCGGAGGAAGGCGGCGGCCAAAGAGGAGTCAGAAGCGTCTCCGAGCGACGCACCCGGCGACCCGCGCTCCCCGCGCGCACCTCCTCCGCTCAGAAGCCCCCCGTCCCTCCCTGGGAGATTCCTTCCGACCCTCCTTCCCCCACACCGAGGAGGACCAGACACGGCAGAAACGCCGGTCGCTTCACCCGCCCAGCCTCAGGAGCCGACCGGGCCCCCCTGCGGAGGGACCGCGCGCACGTGCAACACCGTGTGTCGCGCTCCCGGCACGACCGGCTAGCCGGGCAGCGCAGCGGCCTTGGCAAGGCTGAGAAGGCGAGCGGGCGCCAATTGGCCGCTGCCGGAAGGGCCAGGGCGCCGGCTGGACGCAGGGCGGGCGCGCAGTCCCTTCGGGGCTCCCTCTGCGGCCGCAGCCCCCTCCCCGCTCCTCCCCGTCCTTTCCCCGCTCCTGTGACGGCGAGGCCCCGAGCGGACTTTGGCCCGGGGAGGTGCTGCCCTCCCCGGCCGCCGAGGATTCCTTGCCCAGGGCGCCTCCCTGGCGAGAGCCAGACGCGGCGGGCAAGGGGTACCGCGAGGACGCGACGCCGAGATGCCGCCGCCCGGCTTGCTGCTGCTCCTGCTGGCCCCGGCCCTGGCCTGGGTGGCGCCCCCCGACCGACCGCACGACGAGCCGGGCGCCCTCCTCTTCGCCGCCGACTACAACAGCAGCGCCGAAGCCGTCTTCTTCGAGAGCACGTCCGCCAGCTGGGAGTACAACACCAACCTGACCGACTACAACAGCCAGAAGCAGGTAAGGCGGCAACGCTGCGCTCCGCTCCCCGCCCGGAGCCTCCCGTGCTCAGCCCGCCCTCTGGCTCGACGCTTGAGGCGAAGCGCGACGGGCCTAGAGACCCCCTGCTGCCCGCCCAGCGGCTCTAGCCGCAGGCGCGCTCCTTCGCCGGAGGACCTCGTCAGAGCCACTGGCGGGAAGCCTCGCTCTTCGCCCGGGCAGGAGCAGCCGCTGGCGTGTCGCGCCGTTTGTCCGCGCGGCGGGTCAGGTGCAAAGGGGCAGCCCCCCCCCCCGGCCCCGCGATGCTGCCGCTGCTCTTCCTGGGAGCTTCCCCAGCTTTGGCGCGTGACGGGGGCAGCGCACCCATCCGCGCGCCCAGGAACTCGGGAGAGGCAGAGGCTGCGTGGCCCTGACGCCCTGCGGAGGCGGCTTTCGAAAGAGGGATTTAGGCGAGCCGAGCCAGGGCGCCTGGAGGATGCCGGTTGCTCTTCCCTCCCCTTCCTCGGTGCCGGCGGGGTGAAGAGCCAGGCCCTCCTGCCCTCCTGAGTTCCTCCGCAAGGCTTCTGGATGGCCACCAGAAGCCTTTTTTTTGTAAATGGCAGCATAGAAATAGTCTGAATTAAATAAATACATAAGAGGCGCGTCTAGATGAGCTGTGCCTCTGATCTAGAGCACAAATTACAGTAATCTTGCCTTCCTAGAGCAGTAGAGCATGCCCCAAAAGCAGTCAGGGAAGAAAAAGTCTTTCCCGTGAGTGAAAGAAATTTGAAGCCTGGATTCTTGTCCTGCCTCCCCTCCAGCAGCTGGAATGCTATAAAATCACGTCTGAGTTACGGTGGAAGTTCAGTGCCTGGAGCCAGCACATGGGATGAGTGGAGAAGACTCCCTCTCCCATGAACACACTCCAGAGATGTTTTTTTAAAAAAACTGATCTGCTGTGCAAAAACACACAAAGCTTCTAGTCAGAACCTTGGGTTTGCCCAAGTCTGTATTGTCCGCTCTGGCTGGCGGGGGATCTCCCAACATCTCCAGCAGAGGGCGTCTCTCATCACTTGCTACCTGACTGGAGATGCCAGCGATTAAACCTAGGCCCTCTGTAAAAAAAAACAAACCAGCAGGTGCTTGACCCCTGAGCCATGGCCCCTCCCCATAAAAGGAACCTCTTCTATTCCTGGTCAAATAATCCTCAGCAGCTCAGCTCCCCTGAGCACAGATTGGAAATGACCGTGGAAAGACAGGTGGTGAATGGGTGGGCACCCTCAGATGGCGTTAAAGGCAAAAGCTTCAGCCTGAAACGAGGAGCTTGGCTTTTGCTTTGGTGTTTTCAGCATCTAGGTGTATAAATGGTGCGAGTGGAGTTATTCCTCTTTGTGCTTACTGTGAAAAAGCCACCATCTCTAATTCTTAGCTGGCTTTAAACGCAGGATTCAAAGGGAACACGTTTACTTCTTTCTATGTCTTCCCAGGGCAGCAGCGTGAAAGGGCTTGTGAAAGAACAAACAAATGTGGGCTTCCAAGCCGTGCTCTTTGCAGGTCTGCCTTTCCAGGCAAGCGGCCATCTCAGAGCTTTGTGCAGGAAGTAGCAATTCCATGGCAGTTGTACTGGAGAAAGACTTTTCCTTCCCTGACTGCTTTTGGGGCATGTTCTGAAATTTGCATTTTCATTTATCTTCACTGCAGGAGAGAGGCTAGAACCTCTGACCTCTCCCATTATCCCTTACATGTGAACCATTCATGTTTCTAACATAGTTTCTAACCTGATTTATGATACCAGGATTCTTTTTGCTCAAGTTCCCCCTTCCCCCCTCCCTTTTCTGTAATTTTTCAGCATAAAAAATAAGGGAAATGGTTTTCTTTCTTCCATTGCATCTGAGGAAGTCAACTTTGACTCATGGAAGCCCATGCCAGAATAAATCTTGTTAGTCTTTAAGGCATCACTGGACTTTTGGCTACCCATCTAGAATAGCCTATAAAGGTCCATTCAAGAAGGTAGGACTCCTTGTCATCTGGGACATGGTGTGTGTGTGTGTATGTGAACAGCAGTATCTCCTCAAAGTCCAAGTGAAGATGTTGGAGGCAACTGGCTGGTGGCAAGTGTGGAGCTGAGGCCCCAGTGAGATGTGGCAAACCTCTGGCGGGAGTGGGGGGAGGAGAATCTGGTGCCATTTTCCAGTACGTGTGGCCAGTAGTCACTTCCTGTTTCTGACCTTTGTGTGAGGCACCAGAGAACTGGTACAGCTAGTGTGTTGGGTGGTGTGAAGTTACACCCAATAAAATATTCTTGAGATAGCATCTCACATTTGAAATTGGAAAACAGTCCTCCGAATTGCTTCCCCCTGCAGTATGGGGCATTTCTAGAACTGAAGCTTAGGTCTGGTTGTGGTACATAAGGGCACAATTCAGCTAAAGTTCCATTTTTTTATACAGGAGAAATTTAAGCGCATGCTTAACTCTCTAAATAGAATTAATGGGAGCTAAAAGTTAACAGTATGACAGGATTGTGCCCTAAACGAGGTAGAATAAAGTAGTATTCCTAACAACTCTGTTCTGGATGACTCTGGTTAGGCCCGATTCAGATATAGGCATGCACCTAAGAAGCCCTAAGCACTAGTTAGCTTTTCTGTCTCTATTAAGTTAACTTCTGGCAAGAGAAACACCACAAATAATGTTTTAAGTTCTTTACTGGGTATTGTACACAAGTGATACTGCAACAGAATCTGTTTCTATTCTAAACCTTTATTATTACAACATAATTCTTCAACATGCTTAATATTGGCGCAATCAACATACTAGCCGTTATAACAACATATCATTAAAGGAGAGCAATTACATGAGTCCAAAAACGTATCTTACCCAGGGACAAGCAGGCCACAGGCAAGGACCCCCTCCTAGGAAGAAGCTCCCAGTCAATTCAGCTTCTCATATTTATAGGATTTCAAAACCATTGCCTTACAATAACCCACTGTCCAACTTCAAATGGTGCACATTCTGGGCAAACTAATTATATTTTAACTTCAAACACCAGGCAAAGTTATCCATATTTGAAACATCTTAAAAGATATAAAATTATTAGTTCCTTCTTGTTACATTTTATCTTAACAAAATCTATGTAAAATTAGTGATTATAAGTTTCACATACATATGAATATCTTTTGGCCCTCAACCAATACACCCATCCTTGAGTTTTATCTCTAATTTCTGTGAAGGTAGAAATTCCTGCCATTCTTAGATACTCTGTACCTGGGCCTGTACATTGTATATATTTATATGAATTTGATGGCTCTTCTAATTTACACAAGGCCATACAACGGTATTATTCCTCTGTTTTGTGCCTCTCTCCAAGGTGGTTCTATTCTAGGCATGTTTAGTTGTCAGGCTGGACTAGCTTTGTTTCTGTGTGTAAAGGCATCTTCCGTAAGTTTTTTGGTCATGTGACTGTGACACTGAGAGATCTCTGTCTTTTGGTGCTACACCTCTGAAGATGCCAGCCACAGCTGCTGGCGAAACGTCAGGAACTACAATGCCAAGACCACGGCAATACAGCCCGGAAAACCCACAACAACCATTTTTGGTCATATCCAGCAACTGTTCTCTTATAGAGCCAAGCTACAAGTGACGCCGGACACAGGTTGGACACTTGTCAGCTTCCCTCAAGTTTTGATGGGAAATGTAGGCATCCTGGTCTTGCAGCTGTAATGGAGAGCCAAGCTGTAAAACCAGGACACCTACATTTCCCATCAAAACTTGAGGTAAGCTGACAAGCATCCAACCTGTGTAAGGCGTCACTTGTAGCTTGGCTCATAGTTCTACCTCTATCTGTGACAATACTCCACCAGCAATAAATGACTGATGCACTGAGAACAGCACATGGTTCATCACCTTCTCCAGTGCCAAATGACAGAGATCATAAAGGAGATTCCAAAGATGGAACCCGACAGTAGTGGTATTGTTCCAAGTGACTCTGGTCAGGTCTGATTCAGATATAGACATGTACTTAAGAAGTCCTAGGCATCTAGCTAGCTTTCCTATATCAGATCATTTAATGCCTGACAAGAGGTATACCTGAAAAACATCTTAGGTTTGTTACAAGTAGAGTATTACTCAAGAAATACTGGCTGAACCCACATGTCCCGGCGTCGCGGTAAACGTTCACTAAACTTCCGGAAGTATAGCGTCTTTCTAGCGCGATTTCTGACTCATCGCCCGATGAGTCAGAAATCGTGCTAGAAAGACGCTATACTTCCGGAAGTTTAGCGAATGTTTACCGCGATGCCGGGATGTACCGGGACATGTGGATTTGCCCCTTATTAGACAATCTCTGTTTCTATTTTAATCTTCTATTGAAACATAACAATTACATTTTTAACACTGGCTAAATCAACAGAAAACTGTACCATTCATTGCATGGATAAAGGAAAGCAATTACAGGAGTCCTTAAAAGACCGTACCCAAAGATTAACAGGTTACAAGCTAGGAGCTCCTAAGAAGAAGCTCTTGATCAATTCAGTTTCTCATATTTACAGGTTTTTAAAATCATCTAGCAATAGCTAACTGTACCATTTGATAAGGGTGCATATTCTTAGCTAACTTAATTTCAAATATTGTACAAGGTTATCTATACTTGAAATATCTTCTTAAAATATATTAAAATTATTAGTTCATTCTTGCTGCTTTTTATCTTAACAAAGGATATTTAAAATAGTTATCGTCATATATACAAACAGCTTTCTCATACATATGAATATCTGTTGGCCCTCCAGCAGCACATCCGTCTTTGAACTATGAGTCAAAACACACGAGACGAAAAACCTAGATTCAACTCGTGTTCTCTTACCTAAAGGTTTGTCGGGAACTGTAGGCATCCTTGCAGCTTAAAGTTTAGCATTTACAGAGCAGCAGGGAGAGACGTGCAGGTGTCCTTGCAGCTTAAAGTTTAGCATTTACAGTGCAGGCGTCCTTGCAGCTTAAAGTTTAGCATTTACAGAGCAGCAGGGAGGGAAGTGCAAGTGTGGGGTGCCTTTCCTCCCACTCTCAAGGTGCATCACAGCATTTTCCCTTCCCCTCACCCGACCTGGCCCTGCAGAGCGACGCCTGGCTGCACCAGGAGACTTTAAGCTGCAAGGACCCCCGCACTTCCCTCTCTGCTGCTCTGTAAATGCTAAACTTTAAGCTGCAAGGACACCTGCAGGTCTCTCCCTGCTGCTCTGTAAATGCTAAACTTTAAGCTGCAAGGATGCCTACAGTTCCCGACAAACCTTTAGGTAAGAGAACACGAGTTGAATCTAGGTTTTTCGTCTCGTGTGTTGTGACTCTAAATCTTCACTTCTTTGAAGCTGGACATTCTTGCAGTTCTCAGATACTCCTGCACCTGTGCTTCAACACATAGTATCTACTGATATGGGTTAGATGGTGTCTAATATATACAAGGCCATTTAATTACATTACTCCTATGTTTTTTTTCCTTCTCCAAGGCTATCCTGTCCTGAGTCTCTAACCTCCCTTTTGGCGTTGTTTAGCTGTGAGACTATGCTAGCTCTATTTTTGTGTACAGAGACATCCTCTAGGACCTTTTTGGTCGTATCCAGCAATTGTTCCGTATACTTCTGGCCATATCTTTGACTGTATGCCTCTCTCACACAGCCCAGTCAAAGTGAAAGCTCCCCCCTCCATGGGAAAAGACTGAAGAGATCTCTGGCCAAACCAAACGTTGAGGAAGAAGAGCTCACTTCACGTGGTGACTGCTTCTGGAGAAGAAAGCTCACGTTTCTAAGCCAGAGATATAGCTATTTCCCCTCCCCTTCCCTTGCCACAGTGGAAACCCTGATGTCCAGGCTGTTTGTGTGAACTGGTGGTAGCAGAGCAGAGGGCAGAAGCTAGAAGTGATTTGCTTTCCTGTGGTACAGGTCTGCATACTACTTGCAAACCGAAGTGCAAATGGTAACTACTTGCAAATGTTGTTTCATGAAAATAGATTAACACTGTAAAATGACGTATTGAGAGGGGCACAAAAATCTAAGAAGCAGCTAAACAGCTGTGGAAGCCAGTGAGATGTAGGGGAAGGGGCCGTGTTTCTATTCACCTCCTGAACCAATCCCCCCTGTTTCTCCTGAACAGGAAAAGAAATGTTCCTTTGGGCCTTGAAAACCGACAGTTCTTTTTCCTCTGGTGCCAGAAGGGGGCATTTGCTGTTTGAGGAGCAGAAGACATGACTGGGTTCAATACAAGAGACAGGTGGAGGCAGGATATAGTGTTTTGCCCTGCTCTGTGTGTGTGTCCGTGCGCGCGCATGTGTGTGAGAAGTCCTTCTTGACTTCAATGAGCTATTGCAAAATTGAGGGAATCCTTCATAAATGCATCCAACTCTAGAGTTTCTGGTTCCGCATTGTTTTCAGTGTTGCCTCTTAAAGGAAAGGAAGGGAAAGGAAGTTAAAATTATATTTGATTATTAGCCCATGCTGCACCTGTCAGTTCGTAGGGGCTGGTTCTTGTACCCAAGGCCAGCTGTAAGATGTCTGAGTTGCCTCCCTGTTGTGTGTTGCTCAAATGTGATTTGTGTTCATCTGTGCTCTTGGAAAGAGTGTATGAATGTTTAAATAAGGCTGCTTATTCTGGCTGTGGAACCTTCTCAGATGACCAGTTTCATCGGGCCAGCAGGCAGAAGTGAGGAGCTAAGCGGTTGTGACGCTCGTCAGCCTGTGCAAGCTTTGCCGCTTTTCTGTCTTCCTACATAAGGGCCGTAACAAGCATTGGCGAGACCCAGCTCTTGCATTATGACTTCGGTTTAACCAGCTGTACTGTGTAAACAGAAGTAAAGCGCCCCCCTCCCTCTTCCCTTTCCTCTCCCTTTTTATCTTTGATGCACACAAAGCAAAATTTTGTATCAGGTGAAGAATTCATTATATTGACGATTGAAGCTTTCATTTTTTAAAAAATGGCAAACTTTTCATTTTTCTCATGCTGGTAAAGATAGCAGGTGAGCAATAGGTGAGAAGCTAGGAGGGGGCAAGCGGGAAGTTCTGCTGCCTCGCTTATCTCCTTGTTTCTAGCCATATTTAGCAGGAGCACAATAAATTAAGCAGAGTAAACCCAAATAGGCAGACATATTTTTTCATAATGTATTGGAGTTGCATAATTTCTCTCTTTTCAGATAGAATCTGATGATTTCTTAGTGCATCAGTCTACAGTATCCAAGATACACCTTGATTTGGCACCTGTTCTTCAGCTCATTTCGTTTGTCCAGACCCAAAACACATTTAGTCCCACTGATTTCAGTATCTAAACGAGTTGGTGCATTGGAATTGCTCTTGTTCCTGGTTGTGTGTTTCTTCTCCCTTGGGACCATGGGGGTAAGCACTCTGCACGCAGCTCCCACTATCTTTGCAAATGTGGAAGGGCAAGGGACAGAGGTGTCGTGGGATCCATTAGGATTCTAGGAGTCCATGGTGTTGCTGTTCCATGTGGGAAGCCATTTATGTGGTCTGGTGATTTTTAGCTGTGTTGTTGAGGTGGAGAAGGGAGGTTACAAAGACTTGGTAAAGACTGTATGGCCTCCAGCAAACTAGAATGTGTTGGGGATCACTATCCAGAGTTCAATCAAACTGAGGTGTATTGTGGCACTTGAATGGAGCTAAAAACAAAAAGAGGAATACAGAACCCCCCTGTATCTTCAAGGAGAAATTATTCAAGCTTCTCAGAAGGGCCACTGCATTGTCAATGTTTATAGCAGTCTAGTCCTCTCTGACTTGGCACTGTGGGAGTTCTCATGTCTTTATATAAGGGGCAATGGTCCATGCTTTCTTTCACTCTAGTGCTAGTTTTTGAAAGGTAAGCCTGCTCTTGGAGCACCTGTCTTCGCCTCTTAGAAATGCCTTCTTCCAACTCAGTCTAGTCCCCTACCTTGACATGGCTGATCCGGCTATCTGGATCCATGCCATAGTAACACTGAGTCTAGACTGCTGTAATGCACTCTACATTGGTCTCCCCTAAAAGTCAACTCAGAGTCTCCAGCTGGTGTCGAGCACCACATCCCAATTATTATCAGGAACTAGATAGAACATGCATATATCCTGCAGTCACTCCATCAGGTACCGGGATCAATTCAAGGTTTTGGCTATCACATACAAAGCCCTTCATGGCCTTTCCCCTTATATCTACGTGAACGCCTCTCTCCCTGTGCTCCTCCACTACAACCATTTACCCAAAGAGGGCCTTCTGCAAATGGGCAAAATCAACAACTGCCCGTACATGTCCTTTCTCTGTGGTGGTCCCCGCTGTAACAGACTAATTTATCCATACACAATTAAAGTCTCTGAACTGTCCAATCTGCAAAATTTATTTTGTAAAACTGGGTTGCATCAAAGAGCTTCAGATAAGACTTGATAATATGGATCTCTTTAGAGAATCTGCTTCTCAGTACATATTATTTATAAGTGGATTTTTCTTGTTTAACTCTTTCCCATCAAGGTACACAGAAACTTCTTTTAGAGTTTAAATCTTTATTCTTTATTGAAATAAGCCCTAATCTTTTTAGTTAAGCAAGATATTAAAATGTAAGCGCATATTAAATTAAATCCAGCTTGAGTTAAAAGTATGCATACAATTAAATTTAAACAACATTTCTCAAACATGACTAATTTAACTGATAAATGATTTAAAATCAGATCTCCCTTAGTCTACTATGAAATGCATTGGAATCTCCATAGACACGGATGCATACATTTATCACCTAAGCTCTTCTGCATGAGATTTCCTTCGTAAAAACCAGTTTTGTTTATCCTGGTGATATCCTTTTACAATGAATTTTGCTATACAGACATATTTAAGATCTTTTACATATGACAATATAAAAATGTGTTTAGTCTTAAATTTAGCTGATTCTTCATATTTTTAATTATGTGATGTTTTGCTAACGCAAACCTATGATACTATTGCACACCTGCATAGAATAGCTTCAAAGCTTTTTCTAGCAAATTAAAAAAAATATCTGCTTTCCCCCAATTACTTTTATTTGGTCGTCAAAGGACACATGACTTTTCCCACAACCTGCTAATGAACTTCATTAAAGGTCATACAATGCATATGTATAACTGGAATATATGTGATAAAAAATCTATAACACCACCTTATAAGAAGTCAGGAATGGGAGTGTGCAAAATGGAACAAACAAGCAGAAAATACGCACAAAAATTGATGGTTCAGTTTGTTACAGTGGCTTCAGGAGTAGTGGAACAAAATTAGAAAGCAATGCTGTAACAACTTCCCCCACCCAAAAGTTTTTATGTTTCATTTTGGTTACTACTCCAGCAGCAGTGCAGGCAGGCAGGCTAGGCAGTGTGGACTGGCAGCATCTTGTTTTCCTTAATGGCAAATTCTACATGCAGCCAATCAGATCCCAAGAGGAGAGGCTGAGCCATAGTGTGGCATGGCATCACTCTGTTGGTGGGAAAGGGAATGTGCGCATTGCAGATGAGTGCATTTCATCTTTGGTGCCTCCCAGGCAATGGCATTGGCATTGGCAGTGAGTGGCCAGCTCGTCCTCATAGTGATCAGTTTGCAAAAGGCTTGCTTTGTACCAAGGAGGGGAAGAGCAGACAGTATGCCACCATCAATGTTGCCTCCTCAATTCCTTTCTGGTCGCTTTTATGCACAATGCAAGGAATGGCCAGCAAGCAACATTTAATGCCCATGCGGTCGTGCACACACAGGAGGAGGGAGGGATTTCCTTGTGCATGTTGTGCAGATTAGGGTGAAAATTTCAGATAATAAAGAGTTATTAAAGGAGACCCACACCGAGGAGGACCCAGGCATGTTTGGAGAAAGTTGCTGCCCTTTCAGTGGCCTTCTGCTGCTGCTATTCTTTTCTTAGGTGCCCGTGCCACCACTGTGACTAATGAAGTCCTCTGAAGATAATGGGTTGAGGAACACCAGGAGGAACCTCATCCTGCCCAGAAAGCCTTCTGCCTTGTCTGAGCTCTTCTGATTAAAACTGTAAATCTTGGGTTAAATCACGTGGAGTATAGTAGCGCAGTGCACAGTTGCACACATGGAAACCTTTATTTTTTTGTTTCCATTCTTAATGGTTTGATAGCAACTGTTCGTTGCCTCCGATGTCCTCCTGTGGCTTTCGTCGGAAAGGGAGACTGGGCGACCTGCCATTCCTCTACTTCCCTTCTTGCAAAGGAAACCAAGATCCCTCCTTCCATTTCTGTGCACTTTTATGCACAATGCAAGGAAGCACCAGCAGCCAACTGCTGTGTGCAGCAGGCATATCTTTCATGTGGATTTATAGAGTGAGGGGGGACTCTGACTCCCAGGCTGCTGCAAAGGCTAATGCTATGCAGATTAGGGTGAAAATTGGCAATAATAAAGAATTATTAAGGGAGAGTGACATTGAGGAAGACCCAGGCACGTGGAGCAGATTGCTGACTATTCAGTGGCCTGCCACTGCTGTCCTTCATTTAGGTGCCACCACAAGCCAACTGTGACTGTAAAAGTCAACCTAAGATAATGGGTCAGGGAGCAGCAGGAGGTGCTTCATCTTGCCCGGAAAAGACTTCTTCCTTTTCTGGGTTCTAATTAAAACTCTTAACCTAGCAGTAGATGACGTGGAGATAGCAGGCTCTGTGCACTGTGCACATTTTCATCAAAGTCTTTCCAGATCAGTATTCCCCATGGAAGCACTGGCCTGATAAGCCTGGGCAGCCTTGCTTTGGCTTCAGTTTAACTACTTGTCCATCTTTCTACTCTGGATTAGTGTTCTTTCTTAGTCAGAAAACAGAGATTGGACGACCTGCCCAGTCTCCCATCTTTATTCATAAAAGATAGGTAAAAGCAATAGGATCATCCTGTTTCATTAACAAAACTAAACCACCACCCCTTCCACTCCCAATATCAATGTTGTGGATTATTTTAGGAAGGAGAGGAATCACTGGAGGCTATATGAATGAAACATTGCTGGCACAGTGGCAGCATCCCTCAACATTGCACACGCACACACACACACAGCATTTCTCTGCCAGTGCTCGATCACATCTTGGGTATGGCACGACACAACATTGTAGCCCTGTAAAGTCAAGAAGACAGATCAAGGGCCAAATGCAAAGGATCATGGTAATGTGGTCTGCATGATCTACTCTGGTCAAAAACACAGTAACTTTCAAAGAACAACAGGTGCTTGGAGGCAGAGGTTATCGTGCCAGTCACAGTTCCAGCAGGTCCACTATGGCAAGAAATCTGATCCTGAGATGAAGGTCCTTACTGGTAGTATTTTGCTGTTTTGAAGCCTGGGAATAGCTATAAATTCAGTGCTCTTTCCAGGGTTTTTGGCTCCAGAGTTGATTCAGAGCAGAGGAGCTGGACAGAGCAGATCCACCTGTGGGGGGCTTCTCCTGAGTGTCAAAAGGATCCCCCCTCTCATTGTGGCAAGGGAATGCAACTACAAAGCACAGGGAGGTATGGCATCAACAGGCAACCGTAGGATGCAAAGGTAATTTATTGGCAGTATCATAAAGCAGGATATTTTTTTTTTAATTTCGCTGCACTGCTCTGTGGTTGACAATGGAGCATTCTCATGCTTGGGCACCAGCCCCCTGCCGCCACTTTGCCAGCCAGTTTCCCACGGACAGATTTATGGGTTTTGCTTGGTTAAACATGAATAAAGCCTCATTTCCCCAACCCCCAATAATGGAATGGAGTTTGTCCAGAAGCTCCAGATCCAAAACTGAAATACAACTTTTCTCAGTGCATACTTCTAGTCAGGAAAGTTCCCGCTCTCCTGGCTTTCCACAAACTATGCAAAAGTGGATTATTCTGGAGGGCTCTGTACACAGGCAATAGGGCTGTACTGTGAGGAAATAGCTCAGAGAGAGGCTTTCATAAAGGGATAGGAACTATAAACTATTTTAGTGTGTACTGTTTGTTGCTGCAGTATCTGGGGCTTGTTGCATTATTTTGACTGCACACACTCCTCTAGAGGAGAAATAAAAATTTCTTCTCAGGCCAACAGATCTTTTTAAACCAATTATCAACCCATGAAAGGATACACTCTCTTATAATAATAAATAACAATAACAACAACATTAGATTTATATACCACCCTTCAGGACAACTTAATGCCCACTCAGAGCAGTTTACAAAGTATGTCATTATCCCCACAACAATAATCACCCTGTGAGGTGGGTGGGGCTGAGAGAGCTCCAGAGAACTATGACTAGCCCAAGGTCACCCAGCTGGCTTCAAGTGGAGGAGTGGGGAATCAAACCCAGTTCTCCAGATTAGAGTCCCACGCTCGTAACCACTACACCAAACTGGCTTTCACTTATCCCATGAGTGTTAAGTTTACTCAGAAGCCTTGGTGAGGCATCTTGTCAAATGTTTTTTGGAGGTCCAAGAATACAGTGTCTGCTCGGTCACTTCTGACTGCATACTTGTTGATACTCTCAGCATCTGCAGAGGCTGGTGAGGCAGGACTTCCTTTTAGAGAAGCCATGCTAATTCCTCTTCAGCAAGGCGTATCCTTCTGTGTGTGCAACAATTCTCTAACACACTGTACCACAATTTATACAGTATCCCAACTAAAAAGATCTGACACTCTTTCATCACATCCAAATGAAATGATCTGCCCCCCCCCCCTCAACTGGAGGATCTTCTGTGTCTATTGTTTGTCACTCAGTTGAAATTATGCCCCAGTGTGCTGCAGATGCGCCAGGTCTTTCTCCCTTTACTCCTCTCCAATTTTTCCCGTCAATACCCAAGGCACTGGCAAGTAGACATGGGCACGAACCGCATTACGAACCAAAAAAACCCACGAACCGCCTGATCGTCTGTTTGTTGGAAAGCCCAGTTCGTTGTGTTCACCTGCAGTTTGTGAAGCCAGACAGTCAGGCGCCATCAATCAATTCCCTTGGAAATGGAGCTGGCAGAATGCCTGAACTCTGTCTGCACTCCTTCTGTCACCCTGGAAACCCGAATTGAAGCCCAGCTTACCTTGATCAGCAGGTCTTCCCTCCAACCATGGAGCTGCAAATTGGTTACAATTGGTTACATGGGAGAAGACACCCGGGGGGAGGGAGGGGGAAGGGGGGTGTTCTGTAGCCATGGGCACTCCAATCTCATCCCTGAAAACCCTGATAGACAGTTCTGACAGCCAACCCTTGTACACTGGGCCAGCATCAACTGGTGGCTTTAATTGTATCAAATGGGAGTTTCCTGGGGGCCTCGGATTGGAGAGGGTATAACTCCAAGATCCCTATTGCAATCTTGACCAAACTTGGTTGCTGGCTGGAGGAGAGCCTGCTAAACACTCCCTGGGAATATGGGCTCTCTAAGTCCAACAGGGGCCGTTCTGAGCCCCACGAATCATGAACCTCGAACCGGTTCGTCAGCAGGAAATGTTAGTTCTCCCTCTGAGGCGGAGGACATCTTGGGTTGTTCCCTTTGCCCAATCAGGGAGGCAGGAAATTCCAAACTTGTTCCTCCTCTTCCTGTTGGCGCCCAGGACCGTCTCTTCCCTCCCAGTTCTTTCCTGCCTCCAGGGAGAGCAGTCGTGGTTGCTCAGCTCTTTGCTGTCCCACTGCTTCTTACCCAGTTTCCTACTCGCATTTTCTACATACTTGTTCCTAGCTTACTACTCTTCCCAATTCTATATATACCTGTCCATTACTTCTTTTTAACTTTTCCCGCGCTTCTCCTTTTCTTTTCTCTGCCTGTTCCTCCTCAACGTTTTTCTCCTCGAAGCTGCGATGGCAGACAAAGAGTCCAGGGACTCAGAAGGCAGCTTCATGGACAAGGAGGAACAACAAACAACATCAACCGCAGCGTCTGCCTTAGAGCCCGAGCCTCCCGGTACCGTCCTGACCTTGCGGCAGGAACGGAATCCCGGCACCTTTCCGGCTCGTAAGCCGTGTACGTCTTCTAAAAGATCGAGACAAAAGCGCATGGCGTCCGGAGCGACAACCAACGCCGGAGAAGGGAGCCGCGCTGGATCCGAGGCTGAAGATCAGGCGGGAAACAACAATGGCGCTCGCGCCAAATCCCGCGCGGCTCCGGGCCCCCTGCTGGCCAACCTCCCGGCGGGAGAATGTGCCTCATTTCTTTCTGGTGCAGCGGCAGATGATCAAACACCTGGTACCAGCACTCAGGCGGCCGGTAAGACAAGTGATCTCGGCCCCTTGTTACCAGGTGAATTCTTATCCTTCCTTCGCCAGACGATGAGAGAGGAAATTCATAATTATTGTCAATCCTCTCTCGAGGCAGCAAGCGAATCTGCCTCCACCCCCCCTTCCCCCCCGAGGAAAGTACGCCGTTCCACTCTTAAGTGGCCCACCAAGGCTGCTCAAAAGTCTATCCCAGGGGTTCCACATACTTATGACCTCCAAGGGAGAACTTCCTCAGAGAGTGAGGAGGGGGTAGAAGGTGAATTCCTCTCAGAAGAGGAAGAGGAGGAAGTCTCCATGCCTGACCAATCTGAAAGACTTTTCAAACCTGAGGATTACCAATACCTCCTGGCCAAGGCACTGGCTGCTCTTGACCTACAAGACAAACATAAGGGGGAGGAGGATGACCCCATTAGAACAGGCAAAGCTTCCTCCAGACCTAGAGGGAGTAAGGAGTTCTTTCCCAGGGCTGACAACCCAGAGAAGGTCTTTCCCTTTCCCGAATATTTTGAAAGGCAATTAAAAGCAGAGTGGGCTTCACCAGCTGCCACCAAACAGTATTCTGCTATTACAAAAAAATTATATGCCTTGCCTAACTATACCAATGAGTTATTGCAGGTACCAAAGATAGACGCCCCGGTGGCAGCCATCCAATCCGCTGGCCTCCTATCGGAAGATGGCCAGGGATCAGTGAAGGACAACTTGGACAAGAAAGCAGAAGCTGCCCTACGTAGAGCCCACGAAGCAGCAGCCATGGCTATCAGAGCTTCTTCGGCGGCTTCTATTGTGTCCAGAGCAGTGGTCGTCTGGCTCCGCAAGTTGATTCAGCTTACGCCTAGCAACCAAAGACGCCTGCTAGAAGGAGCAAGCCGCATCCTCAAAGCTGCCACATTCACCGCGGATGCCACCCTTGACGTAATAACCTTTTCATCTCGAGCCATAGCCTTGGCAACAGTAGCCAGAAGACTCATTTGGCTGAGAGCTTGGCCTGCGGATTTACGCTCCAAGTTTATTATGATGGCTTATCCCTTCCAAGGTGACAAACTCTTCGGGGAAGCCCTTGATGGGGTCCTGATAGAAACAAGGGATAAGAAGAAAGCTCTTCCGAAATCAGTCAGAAGACTGGACAGGCGTCCTTTCAATTCTCAATCCTTTCGAGCCCACCATGCCTTACCCAGATTCCGTCAGGACCACAAACGTCCCTCCTGGAGCGGCAACAGGTCCAGCTTTAAGAAAAGCAACTTTGGATCAAGAAATAACAGATTCCATCAGCAGAGGGGTGACAGACAAGAGTTTGAGAACAAGGGCCAAAAGGCCTGACTCTTGTCCAAATCCGGTGGGAGGAAGACTTCAGGAGTTTCTTCGGATCTGGCAAAACTCCACGGCAGATTCATGGACTCTAGATGTAGTCTCAAAAGGTTATCTAATAGAATTCAAATCCTACCCACCGGATCGTTTCCTATCGTCTCCTCTCAGAAAAAACCACCAAAAAAGACTGATTACGTTGCAAGCCGTACAACATCTGCAAAACATCAAGGCAATAGAGCGGGTACCTCCCCAGGAGCAATGCTCAGGGGTCTACTCACTATTCTTTGTGGTCCCCAAGAGAAACGGCGGCTGGAGAGCCATTCTGGACTTAAAGTTCGTCAATCGTTTCATAAAACTAAGACACTTCCGCATGGAGACCCTCAGGACTATTTCAGAGGCCCTCAGACAGGGGGAATTTCTCACGTCCATAGACCTCACCGAGGCATACCTGCACATTCCAATACATCCTGTTCATCGTCGCTACCTAAGATTCCACCTAGACAACTGCCACTACCAGTTCAAGGCCCTACCTTTCGGTCTGGCAACGGCCCCACGTGTCTTCTCCAAGGTTCTCATAAACCCCATCGTCCGTCTCAGAGAACAAGGGATTCATATCCATCCTTATCTGGACGACCTGCTCCTCAGAGCAGATTCCAGAGAACAGGCCGAACAGAACCCCAAGACCACGATCCTGCTTCTCCAGGAACATGGATTTCTGATAAATACGTCCAAATGCTCCTTAGTACCTTCTCAGAGGCTGTGTCATCTCGGTCTGATCATAGATACGACAACAGGTCGTTTCTACCTACCGGCGGAAAAGGTTCAAAAAACGATAGACATGACCAAACTGACCATCAAGAATCGCCTCTCCTCATTAACGTCTCTGTCCAAACTGATGGGAACACTAGTGGCCAACTGCGAAGCCTTGGACTGGGGTCGTCTTCATTCCCGAGAACTTCTATCGTTCCTCAGACCCTTTCAGTCGCTGATCGTGGCGGGAGTAGACAAACAACTCAAGATTCCCTCGAGAGTCAAGGTCAGTCTCCGATGGTGGACCATCAGTTCCAATCTACGTCAGGGCAAGTCGTTCCTCAACCCGCCCAAGATTCAACTATTCACAGATGCCAGCTTGTCAGGTTGGGGGGCGATCTTGTCGGGCCACCTTGCCCAGGGAACCTGGTCCCCCACAGAATCTCAGCTTCCAATCAATCTCTTGGAGATACGTGTGATCCGTCTAGCTCTTCTCCATTTTGCCAAGGAAATCACCAATGCCGACATTCTGATTCTCACAGACAACATTGCTGCCAAAGCATATATCAACCACCAAGGGGGATCTCGATCCCCTCAGCTTCACAAGGAGGCGATGAGAATTCTGTTCTGGGCCGAGTCTCACTTGGCATCTCTCCAGGCAGAACATGTGAAAGGCACGGCCAATTCCCAAGCCGACTGGCTGAGCCGCCAATCCATCCACCCGGGGGAATGGGCTCTCAAACGGGAAATCTTTCTGGACATTTCCAACCGATTCGGCTCTCCAATCCTGGACCTGTTTGCAACAACCAACAACCGTCAAGTCCAGAGATTTTTTTCTCGGTATCTGTCCCCCCAAGCCGAACAGACGGATGCCCTTTTCTCCCCATGGCCCAGAGGACTGTTATATGCCTTCCCGCCCATTCCCCTGATACCCAGAGTGCTCAGAAGAGTGATAGATCAAAAGGCGCAAATTATCCTGGTGGCACCATGGTGGCCTCGGAGACCATGGTTTTCCATGATCCAGTCCCTGTTGATCTCTTCACCCATGCGTCTTCCGCAGATACCGGACCTACTGCACCAGGGTCCAGTCTGGCACCCTCGCCCAGACTGGATGTGCTTGACCGCCTGGAAGTTGAGCGGAGAACCTTAACCAATTTAGACTATCCCGCGCCAGTGATCGACACATTGCTTGCTTCCAGAAGGAAATCGACGAACAGAATATATAACGCTTCCTGGAAGGCCTTCGTTCGCTGGACCAGAAGAAAGCATCTAGAATCCTTACATCCTTCCTCGGCGACCATTTTAGGTTTTTTACAGGAGGGCCTTGACTCGGGTCTCAAACCAGCCACGCTTCGTAAACAGGTAGCAGCACTAACATCGGTCCTTCCTCCTCTAGAAGGCTTCAAGGTTTCCAGACATCCACACATCCAGCGTTTCCTGAGGGGCGCCTCTCTCCTGAGTCCTCCTACTCTACACCGTTTTCCCAACTGGAGACTCCATGTGGTCCTATCAGCACTAACGAGACCCCCCTTTGAACCGTTACAACGAGTTTCGATGAAATGGCTAAAGTTAAAAACAGTGTTTTTAGTGGCAATTACATCGGCCAGAAGGATTTCGGAACTAGCAGCCTTATCTATTAAACCTAGTCTTTGCATCTTTCACAGAGACAAAGTAATTCTTCGCACTGACCCTACCTTTTTACCAAAGGCCAACTCCAGATTTCATCGAATGCAAGAAATCTATCTTCCATCATTCTGCCCTAATCCATCTCACCCAAGGGAGAAGGACTGGCACACTCTCGACGTTAGGAGGGCCCTTAAGACCTACCTAACCAGAACAGAGACATTCAGAAAGACAGATTCTCTTTTTATCAACGTTTCTCCTCCTAACCAGGGGGGAAAGATGTCTTCATCTACGATAGGACGGAGCATTAGAGTTTGCATTTCAGAAGCTTATAAAGCGTGCAACAGAGAGGTCCCACACGGAATAACTGCACATTCGGCCAGGAGCGCGGCTGCCAATGCGGCTCTGCTGAACAACGCTTCAATAGATGAGGTTTGCAGAGCAGCTACCTGGTCGTCCATCTCAACTTTTGTCAGACACTACAAATTACATATCTTCGACTCAGCAGATGCTGCGTTCGGAAGGAGAGTCCTCCAACACATAGTTCAAGACGAGGAACTCTTCCCGCCCTCATAGGGGATAACTGCTTTGGGAGTACCCAAGATGTCCTCCGCCTCAGAGGGAGAACAGCCCCTTGGTTACTCACCGTGAAGGGTCCTTCTCCTCTGATGGCAGGAGGACATCTTGCCCCTCCCGACTTCCTCGTCTGTCCTTTAATTTCTGATCTTTCATCTACTGTTATTACTGACTGTCTCAGTGTAAATAGTTACCATCTTTTTCCCTATTATCAATGGTTTAACCCCTCTGGGCACCATGTGTTCTGGACAACTTTCTTGTCTTGGTCCAGTTGTTTTTAGTATTATGTGTTTATCTACATTCTTCTCGTTAAGTGTAAAGTTAAGGTTATATTTCACTGCTTGCGGAGTCCCTGGAACTGGGAGGGAAGAGACGGTCCTGGGCGCCAACAGGAAGAGGAGGAACAAGTTTGGAATTTCCTGCCTCCCTGATTGGGCAAAGGGAACAACCCAAGATGTCCTCCTGCCATCAGAGGAGAAGGACCCTTCACGGTGAGTAACCAAGGGGCCGTTTTGGTTCGTTAGTTCACGTTTGTTGGTGGCACCGAACCACGAACCACTGGTTCGTTAAATTTTTTTTGTTCATGCCCATGTCTACTGGCAAGCATCAGAGGGAACTGGCAGGAGATTGCCTGCAATAAGCGGGTGCTTGGCAAGTTTAGCTGGTAACCCAGCACAGATGGCTCAAGCCCCACAAGTTGAAAGAGGTACCTGTACACTGTCAGCGTATATCAGTAAAAAAAAACAACAACCCTGGATTTTATGTGAATTCAGCACGTTTGGAGGCATACATTCTTTCATGGAAACAAGTTACAGCAAGGTAGCTTGCAATTAATGCTTACAAGCAGATGCAAGGCTGAGTGAATGTGGGCATTCATTTTCCTGATCCTGTCCCCCTTCTATGGCCTCACCTACTCCTGAGGCAAATTCTCTACTGCAGACAGAAGCGGCAACCCCCAAATAGTATAACTCTCACTCCACTTTCCTGCTCAGTTGCCAATAAGGATATGAAAGAAGAGAGAAACTGACCATTTCCATGGGAATTGGCCCAAAGCGATTGTGCTTTCCCGTAGAGAGGGCTACAAACCAAATGTTACCCGTGTAAACTTACTAACGTATTCAAAATTTTATTAACAATAATGTATAGGCATGTAACAGTATATAGAAATTGATTATTGAACCGTATAAATACTTGACATCAACCCTGCTCACAGTTAGAAAACCATTTACACTGGTGCTAACCACCAGGCTTTGCCTCAACAATTGATAAAGTGCTTAAGTGCTCAAAGTGCTAACAATATGAATATTGCACAACAATGTAAAGTGCAAACGCAAGTAAAGCACCATACGAACACTAGTCCTTCCAACAGTTTGTGAGGTCCTGAGCACCGTGTGTCCAACTCGCAGGGAAGAAACGTTGCCAGAGATTTTTTCTTTTTCACTCCAGATGACTGTAACCACTACACAGGTAGTTCCTTAATATTATTTCTTCTTTAATAATTCCTCTAACGGGTTGTCTAGATCCTGGTAAGGCCCGTTTCAAAACACCTTTCTCAAAGAGTACAGTCAAGTTATTTCTTTTTTTTTTTTCTCTCATGAGTACCCAGTAATACATCCACTGCATTCAGCATGTTTGGAGGCATACATTCTTCCATGGAGACAAGTTACAGCAAGGTAGCTTGCAATTAATGCTTACAAGCAGATACAAGGCTGAGTGAATGTGGGCATTCATTTTCCTGGTCCTATCCCCCTCCTATGGCCTCACCTACTCCTGAGGCAAATTCTCCACTGCAGACAGAAGCGGCAACCCCCAAATAGTATAAATCTCACTCCACTTTCCTGCCCAGTTGCCAATAAGGATGTGAAAGAAGAGAGAAACTGACCATTGCCATGGGAATTGGCCCAAAGTGATTGTGCTTTCCCATAGGGAGGAGGCCTTTCCCAGCCAGCTGGGTCGGTGGGCCTCCCAGCCTCCACTCGCTCTTGTTGAGTCTCCTCGAGGTTTAATATGTAGGATTCCCCTAATGCAGAATTTGACCTACCTTGTTGGCACCATTCCCCACCTTTCCTTCTCCTTGTCATGGGTTTTCTTTTCAATTACACAATGCATTTAGAGTTTGTTTCCCCACAAGCGGCATGTGCTTTATTTAGAAACTGCCTGGCACATTTCCTGGTTAGCCAATGAAGACACATTTACTCCTTGCATTTGGAATTGGTAGGAGGCCTTTCTTTGGCCTTGGTGCAGATTTAGCCTGAGGCCAGGAAAGGGTTCTGCTTTGGTGCCAGACTGCTTGGCAGGAGATGCTTGGATTATTGCTACATCCACGTTTCTTACACTGGGTCAGATGAATTGACCCTGGGGAGAGGGAGCACTCTTGGGCCTCCTTCCCACCCACGCCCCATATTTTTAAATCAACAAAAGGGGCATTCAATAAACAATGTAAAAGGATATTGGAAAGCAGAAAATTTAAAAATAAGCAGAAACAGAACTAAAACAGTGCTGGAACAAAGCATAAGCAAACAGAAATCTGATACATAACTAAAACTAAAACAATATGAAGCATAAGCAAGAAGTCGTCTAATATGGAACTAAGTACTGAAACAAAGCATAAGCAATTCATCCATGTCATGTTAAATGATGCAGAAATTACCTAGTAGGAGCATACTTACAGCAACTATAGTAGTATAGTCTGCAGCCCCACTCCCTATCCCTTTACCAAATTATCTTTCTGAACCATTTTGTTACAGTACAGCCCTTCTAACTGCATAAAAAAGCCCTCTTGAATACTTCAGTTTTCTATAGTTTGCAGGAAGTCAGGAGAATGGAAGCCTTTCCAAGCCTCATCAGGCAGGCCATTCTGTAAGGTGGGGACCACGCGTTGTGTGGGAAATGCTTTGCCATCAACTGATCAACTTTTTAAAAAAATGGATCAGCGTTGCCATCCTATACACTACTTCAACTGATGGAATGCTGTCACATGCTCCTTGCTTTTCCAAATAGCAAGAAGTTCTGGAGATTGGTGCTTATCTTGATTGGTTCCCTTTGGAGAAGACAGTACTTGTAGTACTGAACTTCCTACAGGGAATTTAATACAGATTTCCTTTTCGAAGTCAGATGGGGCGGTGGGCTGTCCTTCACTTCCCTCCCAATACTTCAGCCAAGGTCCAGCAGAGTCTCCAGTCCTCTCTCTCTCCTAGCATTAGAATTGTGCTTTCTTTTTCACACATACACACCACTGGCCTGGTCCCTTCAGCTGAGGTGGGAGGGGTCACTTCCTCCAGTCCCTGACGGCTGCTTGAGCAGAGACATGAAGACCCATTGAGGAGGCCACTGTTATTCGTTTGTTATGAAGGATAATGTGAGCGGCCAGGGCCCTGGGAGTGGATATTGGTCTCATCAGAAGTGACAGCGGATGGGCTGAAAGTAACAGAATATCCTTACTCCCACCCTGGCTGAATAAAACCTGGCCAAATGGCTCACTGGCTGGGGCTGGGGGGGCGATGGAACCATGCATGGAGGTCAGGGAACAGTGGGCTTTGAGAAGCTTCCATAGCAAAATCTGTGGTAGACTTCTAGGCTCTGCCTGCTCACTGAGAGCTAACCAAGCTGGGGTCTTCGATGTTTTCCTCCCTTGCTGCCAGGGACAGAGGCCCAAGTCCTTCTGAATCATGAGGACGTGCTACTGGACCCTACAAAGTGAAGATAAGATGAGTGATTAGGATGGTGAGGGGAAACTATGCCCTATGCATAAATACTTGCCCATAATAATAATAATAATAATAATAATAATAATAATAATAATAATAATAATAATAATAAACAACCAAAAATGGCTGTGCCCCACTTTCTCCCACTCTGATGATGAATCATCAGATTCCAACTCTATATCCAAACACAACACACCAATAGTAGCATATAAATCCCAAAGAATGAAAATGCACATCTTACATAATTGGGTATTCAGTGTGGGGCTACTAACCACCTGCTCTCATGCCTAGAGAACTCAGTGCACAGATGTAGGGATTGTGGTTATAGGAGCTCCTGTGAAAGGGTCCTTCACAGAAAAATTAGCCAAAGAGAACAACAGGAAGCTCATGTTGTTAACCCTTTTCTCAGAGCCCTGGCAAATGACCCACTTCAGGACTGTAAACACAAACATTTGACAGAAACTTCACCTCCAGTTCTCTAACAGTATGGTGTAATAGTTATGGTATTGGACTATGACTGGTGAGATCTGAGTTCAGATCCTCTCTCAGCCATTGTATGACCTTGGGGCAGCCATTCTCTTTCATAACTGTTGTCAAGATCAAATGGAGGAGGGAAAGACGGTATCTTATACCCTGGAGTTCTTGAAGGAAAGTTTAATAGATGTTTTTCCCTCTGTTACAGATAGAAGCCTCTTTGAACGAGCAGGAATTCATAGAGGCTTGGGGGCAGAAAGCAAAGGACAGCTATGGTTCTATCTGGCAGAACTTCAGTGATCCTCAACTGAAAAAAATCATCAGCTCCATCCAAACATTGGGGCCTTCCAACTTACCCGTGGACAAGCGACAACTGGTTGGTACTACCCTCAATGGAAAGAGTCTTTGTTGTAGGTCGGGAGGACAGAGGAGGGTGTGTGCCAGGTCTGAAGAAGCTGTGACATAGTGAGTAGAGGTAACCAAGCAACAGATTCTAGCTGACATCAAAAGAAGAGAGAGACTGCACTGGGTAGGGTCTGAAGATATGCAGGTGGAATCATATGTCACACTCTCTGATATCAGCACTTCAGCTGTGGGCCCAAATGAGACGATGTATTAGAGATCATCTCCTCCCCAGTGGTCTGCATCCCTCACTGGAGACATTCCCAGCCACTCTGCTCTGTTTTAGGATCTGTCATAGATATCACAGCCTCTGGACAGGATCAGAAATGCATTACAGCCCAAATTTCTGTACTTTCTCTGCTGACCTAAGCAAGGCTCTAAAACCACCATATCAGCTATTCACCTAGTGGCTAGATTGGATATTAAAGGCATCCAAGGATGTCTGTTTAGTTTTTTTGTACCACAGAGTCAAAGACCCTCAGATCAATGGGGGCGGAATCAAACTTTGATAACATGACTGGAGGAGTCTTAAATGCCACAAGGCTGTGAGGAATATTCAACAAGCATATTTAGAAGGTAAAACCAAAAATTTATGCAGCACTTAAAAAGACAGGAAGTAGGAGCAAAATAAAAATTGGCAAGAGGTAACAAAATGGAAAATAATAGAGAATCACTAAAGATGCCTTAACTATGTGAGTTTCCAAATGGAGAAGAAGCCACCTATCCAGCCTTGGAGAGATCTCCAAAGAGCTAGATATGTAGGCATCCTGGTCTTGCAGCTGTAATGGAGAGCCAAGCTGTATAACCAGGATGCCTACATTTCCCATCAAAACTGACAAGTGTCCAACCTGTGTAAGGCGTCACTTGTAGCTTGGCTCTTAGAGTCCTCCCTTCTAGCCTCAATTTCATTTCTTTCTTCTCTTACAGTAAAAAAAGAACCAAATCTATTTAAGTTCTTAGTGGACTGAAAAAATTCTAGTTAATGAGTTTGTCCTTTAGCCAATGTGAGAAAGTAATAAGACAGGCAATCCCAAGGAATAATGCAAAGTAACTGAAAGTAAACTCCTGTACCGGGCCATCTGATTGATGAGGCATTTTTTACACCAAGGGTTTGCCTGGGCAGGTAGGGAGGACTGCAGTTATCTTGTCACAGCTACTTCTCCCATGTTCTTAGATGCTAGGGATAAATGTTCTGCCTGCCAACTTTGCAACATACCTGACTTTCAGTGCATTCTCTCGTTTCTCTACATTAACCTGTGATGTGAGTAGCAAAAAACCCAACAGCCCTTAGAACTGCTTGTGAATGCCTAATGATATCCTGTGCTCTCTAGGGAGTCTACAGTTGATAAGCAAAGTAACTTATTTCTGCATGTTCCTGTTCCATCAAATGCATTTCTGTGAGGTCTATAAAGCCAGTTATTTCCCAGAAATGCCTTCAAATGATAACCTCTAAAAGATGCAGCTGTCTGAGTTTTTACTGCGTCTTGTTTCAGAATGTTTGATGCTATTTTAGAGCCTTTGTGTTGAAATTCAGACTACTTAGGAATACAAATTTCTAACTTGCTTAGAAAATGGAAAAAGCTTAATGAAAAACTAGAATAGTAATAAAAATCTAAAAGCCATCAAAATAAAACTGCCACGGAGACACCCTGATTATCCACAGCTACTTAATGTTTACCTGAATTGGGATGGGGGAGGGTATTGCAGTATTTCTGAAAGAAACAGGGACTCAGACTTGCTCTTGTCTTTGGGTGCTCTAAAGATATAAAACGACCTAGAGGACCACAGGGGCTTTTACCGCTCCCCTCCCCCACATTATGGCACCACTCAGCGATATGAACTCGAGGCAGTAGTGAAAGTTTAATTTCTGGAGACAATGGAGATCACGTTCATATTCATAAAAGGCTTAAAGAAGATAGCAGTGAATAGAGTATATAAGATATCACAAATCTCCCCTACCTTGAGAAACAGAGCTGTTGACCCCGTGAGGTATATTTGAGTGTTCAACTTGGACACCTGATGTGCAAAAGGAAAATTTGGGCATCAGTAGGAAAGGATCTTCTCATAAGTATGGCCCATTGCCCTTTCAATGCACCCTGACATGCACAATGGCCTGTTGCAGCATCTTTCTACCCTTACTGGCCAGACACACGGAAGTATCTCTTCTGTGATAAAGAACATACTTTTGAATACTGAATGTGCTTGTAGTAACTTTCCTGTGTACTCCCATTATGCCACTAGATGGCCACTTCCAGCCAGAAATTGTGATCAGGTCGGAGGCGGGGGTGGGTGGGAACATGTGGTTTCTTGGGTATGGCAGGTATAGGGGTCTGTCACTCCAACCAGTAGTTTTTCTCTTGCCTTTCTAGTATAACACGATCTTGAGTGAGATGGACAGCATCTACTCTACTGCAAAAGTGTGCCCACCAAACCAGAACTCCAGCTGTTGGTCCCTAGAACCAGGTATGATCCTCCTAATCTCCCCAGTCTGCCTGAACATGGGGATGCCTCAAAGATTTTGATACAGAGAGCTGAATGGTTGTCTAACCAGTGCCATTAGCCATTCTTGCCAAAGAGAATTGTAGTTAGCATTTCTGTGTGCATAGGTGCATGATTTTTGCTGCCTGTTAAGGCAGCATCTCACTGGCTTTGGGAGGACTCTTTAGTTCAATATAAATATGGATATGTATAAGAAATGAGAGGAGGAACAGATCACAAGATATTTGTCTAAAAAAAATTAAATAAATACAACAAGTAGCCCAGATTTCTAGGGATAGTATTTGGAAAACTCAAACTTAAAATGAGCAGCAGCTGGCAAAATATGTGAAGAACAACCCAACGAGCTTTCTGCATCAAAACTCATTACTTCTGCCCACTTTGTGTCTTGATGAGAGGCAATTAGACTTCTTACATCAGGGCAAAAAGAATTATCATAGTAGCAGCCAAGCACTCAAGCACAGAACAAGCCGTGCCATGCATACCACAGAATGGAGGGGTACAATGTTTTCCATGCACAGTCTTAGTCTGAGAGATGAAATTTTGTAGTGGCAGCTAGAAATGTTTCTAAAAATGGGACAGTGTATGAGTTCCCTGTCCGTACATCTGAACAATCCTCTCATTGAGAGAAGAGGATTTTCAGTGGCATCCAGGAACATAACTATGGTACAAACTGTGATTATTTATGTGTTTTCCTGTAGATATAGTACAACATGTCCAAAAGATGCAAACCCTCATTTAGAAAACAAAGGCTTATCAGAAAAATGGCAAAAGAATCTCAGTGCTTCAATGCACTGAAATGTTCTTTTTCTTTAGGGCATTTTAGTCTCTCTTTCTACTAGTAACTAGTATATAGTATAGCTTAAAGAACATAAACAAATTCAAGAAACTCATCTACTCCCAAATGTCTTCTGAAATAAGAATGTCTTCATAGGACCTTAGAAGGTGTGGAGGCAAGATAAACCTCGTGCCTTGAAGGAGAATGTTCCATAATGTGGGCACAATAGTGGAAAAAGGCCACCATCAATGTGGGCATGTGGCATAGGGCTTGTGTGGAAGATTTGAAATCATTGGGTAAATTCACATATAGAGGGGCATGGTCCATCCCAGATCCTGGTCCAAAGCCATTTAAGGATCTAAAGGCCATCACAGGACTTCTCCAGTAGCAATAATTGTAAGTTAGACCTGTAAAACAAAACGTTTTTCTTTGGAAGAAGGAAGGAAGCTGGAATGCTCAAGACTCCATTAAGTCACTGTGGATGTTCCTTTCAGGGCCTGCATCACAGCGGATCACCTGTGACTGGCCTTTTCTATATTCTGAATCCTTTTCTCATGTGCTCCCTGCACCTAAAATAGCCTCAATATATTGTCGAAGGCTTTCACAGCCGGAGAACGATGGTTGTTGTGGATTTTCCGGGCTGTATAGCTGTGGTCTTGGCATTGTAGTTCCTGACGTTTCACCAGCAGCTGTGGCTGGCATCTTCAGAGGTGTAGCACCAAAAGGCAGAGATCTCTCAGTGTCACAGTGTGGAAATGGCCTGCCAACATCTTTTCCACACTGTGACACTGAGAGATCTCTGTCTTTTGGTGCTACACCTTTGAAGATGCCAGCCACAGCTGCTGGCGAAACGTCAGGAACTACAATGCCAAGACCACGGCTATACAGCCCGGAAAATCCACAACAACCAGCCTCTGCCTCATCCATCAAACCATTTCACTCCATACATTCTAGTCTTGCATCAGTCTTTGGTGGGGTGGGGTGGGGTGGGGGATCCTTTTTGTGGGCTATCACAGATGCATTTTGCCTCGTCCACTTATTTCAGCTCTCTGTGTCAAACCTGTCTTGATGCAATGTGCTGCACACATGTGAACATGATTGTGCAGGGAGTGGGAAGAGGGGTCTTTATTTAATAAGGTGGCTGTGAGTAACTGTGGGGGGCTTGATTCAGTAGGAAAAGGATAACAGAAACAGATCTAAAGGTCTAAAGAGAAATATAGAGTTTATTGAGGGATGGGACAATATGGGGGAGAGCTTATCCTGAGTATAAGATATTTTGGAGGTCTTTCATTCATAGGATCACCAAAGGTCAGAGGCAACTTGACTGCATGTAACACACACACACTAAAACAAAACACCAGCAAATACTACATTTCCTAACAACACCCAGAAAACATCAACCAGAGCTATTCAGAGCTGGAGTTACTTCTAAGCTAAAGGTCTAAATATGGGGAACAGAAGAGAAATGAGTGTCTAGTCTTTCCAGCTATGAGGCCCTAACTAGCAGAGAGGAGCAAAATACCAGCTCTGAGTGGTGCAGAGTGAATTGGAAAATAAGATTAAGGATGGGGAGCAAAGATATACCATTTCTATTCTGTGTAGAAATCAGGAGGAAGAAGGAAGGACCCAGTATTTTGAGAGCTTGTTGCCAACTGTGGGAAGTCTAGAGGAGACTAAGTGATTTCAGCAAGAGTAGACTAACAATAGGGTTGGGGTAGCAGGGGGGAATCCAGAAACCAGCTACAAAAGTTTGGGAGCTAAGAGGTGGCTTTTATATACCTCCAGTTGCATTGAGAGGAGGACAGTGTCTCTGCTGTGATGGGATTGGACCCAGGCTAGAAATTTTGAACCTGATTGGAATATTACAGGTGGCCAACTCAGGTCTGTTCGACAAAGGATGGGTAGTGATCTGATTGATTTACCCGAGTCACAAGCCTGATTAACAGAGGCCAGGAGATGGCTGATGTCCCAACCTTCCTTATGATCAGTTTCTGCATTGTAAAGCAGATTCCTTAATGGTCCTATAAGGTCAATTATTGCCCAACAAACATGGATCTTTAAACATGGTCTGAATTTTGATGACCATCAGGAAACCGAAGAATAGAACTATCATCAAGGGAGTGTCCCGGCTTCCCTGGGAGCCTGGCTACATTCCTGTCAGTGAACCAGCTTTTCTGTTTCTGCTGCCTAATCTTAGTGTCTCAGTTTTATGACTTCTCTTTTTCCTGCAATCCCAGACAGAATACGGCCTGAGAAGTCATGGAGATGACCAGAAAACACCTCAGGGTTGCTTTCCCACCTCAGGGTTGCTTTCAGGGTTACAGCTGATCACACATACATACTTGTTGGGGTTGAGAGCTACTACATTTTTGCTATTCAGGATTGCTTAGTTCCATGGCCTCTGAGAGTAATAGTTAGCCAAAAGACTAATTTCTGAGTGCAATTTGGGATAACCTGGTTTGCAAGGAAGTAACCAGAGGGATGGGGTCCTTATTGGGGTGAGGGAGAGGTGGCTTTTACTTGTTAGAGAGAGGAAGGCCTAAGAGCAGGGGATCCATTCCTCATCAAAGCTAGTTAGGCACCCTCTGGAATCATACTAAAACATTTGTATTAATAAAACTATCAAACTTATTATTAAACACTTATTAAACTTATCCAAGAATCATCAGGTGTGCCTCCACAACTGTTCATAAATGTACTAGTAATTCTGATTGAAAACACACATTAGAAAATCACACAGAGAAAATCTTTAAGCAAAAAATGTCTGGTTGAGGAAGCAGAGCACTTAATGCCTAGATTATCTTAATGATCAGTGATTGTATACTATGCACAGCATAATACAGAAAGAAGAGTCTTTGGTGGGGCTTGATTTTATTAGTCCTGCATTGTACCTTGCCCTTCCCAGTTTGTCCTGCAAAAAGGCATTTTCTTCAAAAGTTGTCACTGCTGCAAAATTATGGCTGTTGCTTGCATTATTAAAATCATAGGGTTGGAAAGTACCTCCAGGGTCATCTAGTCCAACCCCCTGCACAATGCAGGAAATTCACAACTACCTCCCCCCCACTCACACACCCCGTGACCCCTGCTCCATGCCCAGAAGATGGCAAAACACCTCCAGAATCCCTAGACAAACTGACCTGGGGAAAATTACTACCTGACCCCAAGTGGTGATCAGCATTACCCTGGGCATGTAAGAAGGGGCCACGAGAACTGAGCACTGATGTAACCCTTCCTGCCCTCCCTCTCCTGATCTGCCAAGGTTCACAGAATCAGCATTGCTGTCAGATGGCCATCTAGCCCCTGCTTAAAAACCTCCAGAGAAGGAGAGCCCACCACCACCTGAGGAAGCCTGTTCCACTGAGGGACTACTCCAACTGTCAGGAAGTTCTTCTTAATGTTTAGCTGAAAACTCTTTTGATTTAATTTGAACCCGTTGGTTCTGGTCCGAACTTTTGGGGCAACAGAAAAGAACTCTGTGCCATCTTCTATATGACAGCCCTTCAAGTACTGCAAGATCCATCTTGAGACACAAAACAGGGCATTTTCTCCTCATGTTCTGTGACTTTTTCTCAGGGACTAACACTTGTTCACAGTGTTCTAAATGCAGTACATACCTTCAGGCTGGGAGTGAGGGTGTACAGGTAGCCAGCTGGTTGACATTGGGTCAGTCACAGCATCTCGGAGCTCTTTCAGCCCCACCTACCTCACAGAGTGATTGTCATGAGGATAATAATGACACTTTGTAAACTGCTCTGAATGGGCCTTAAGTTGTCCTGAAGGGTGGTATATAAATCAAATGTTATTATTAAAAATGGAGGGGGGGGGGCTCGTGACTCCTTGTGATATGCCTTGCTCTTTTTTATGTGGGTAGATCTGTACAGGGATTGGTGAGTGGTATAAGGGGTTTGGACTTGATAGTCCTTGGGGTTCTTTTTAGTCATGTGATCTTGTGACTATTTTGTCTGGGGTTCTTTCCACCCTTCTCAGAGATAACAGACATCATGGCCACCTCTCGCAGTTACAGGAAGCTGTTGTATGCCTGGGAAAGCTGGCACAATGCAGCTGGCATTCCACTGAGGGCCAAGTATGAGGACTTCGTGTCACTAAGCAACGAGGCCTACAGAATGGATGGTGAGACATTCTACATGTGGATTGGGGTTAGAGATGGGGATTGGCTGCTAACAGATCAGAATATCTGCCTTGCAAAATAAAGACTTAAACAGTTGTGGCTTTTTAGGTTATTTTTTAAAAAGACACAAAAAAGGTATGGATGGGAAGTTTCATTGGGGCTTGGTAGTGGTGACCCCCTCCCAAGTTTAGCACCCTTCTGTGGACTTCTGCCTATTTTTCCCATGTGTAGTTTGTTTTCCATCTTTCCTAGGAGTTAGCCAATTCACAGAGCCTCTTTCCATGGTGGTACTGGAGTGAAGCGGCTGTGAATTGTATTGTCGTAGAAAAGTCCTATGATGTGTGTTTTTACATATCCAGAGTGTGGCTTGATATTGAGACAGATTTCCGAAAATATTCCAGGCCACAGTGATGGACTAGGATTTGGGCAACCCAGGTTCGATTCCTCACTCGGTTGAGGAAGCTTGCTGGATGACCTTGGGCCAGTCACATACTCTCACCTAACCTACCACACAGGGCTGTTGTGAGAATAAAATGGAGGAGAGGAGAACAATATAAGCCACTTTGGGTCCCCACTGGGAAGAAAGGCAGGGTATATATGAGGTAAAAATAAAAAATAAAAATGATGTTCAAAGCATTTACGAGATGATGACCACATCAGCTAAGACCATTTCACCATGTCATAGTTATGTATATGCTCTATGATTATCATATGAATTAGGCTAGAGTTCAGTAGAACCATTGAGAGTCCTGAGAAACAAGCCGTGCTTTTGAGATCTTCCCTTGGCAATTCCTAATACTGCTGTGCAAATTTGAACCTTATTTGGTCATATTTCAGTTCCTAATCACATAATCTATGCCTTCAGTGCACAGAAGGTTAGAAATTCAAATGTAAGTGGATCAGAAAGGTCCCTCACCTGTGTGCTGAGATTACAGATGACTCCTTCATTGGGTTCTGTGCTCTTTTTTCACCCAGGATTCAAGGATACTGGAGCTTACTGGCGCTCCAAATATGATTCACCCACTTTTGAGGATGATCTGGAGAACCTTTATCATCAGCTGGAGGAACTCTACTTAAATCTCCATGCTTTTGTCAGGAGGAAGTTGTATGAGCGATATGGCCCAAAATACATCAATCTGAAAGGCCCCATTCCAGCTCACTTACTGGGTAAGATGGAAATAAAGGGTCTGTGTGGTGGGGGGGAGGGGTGGACAAGGAATTGCAGGTCCTGCCGAAAAGTGTCAGGAGAAGTCCTTTCTGAAAGTATGAATGGGTTCACTTTTTTACTTTGTTCAGGATGAACAAATAGTGTCGTTTTGGAGCTGTACTGTTTGAAGCAACAGGCATTACTGGTTTAAGTTCTGTTGGGGCTTTTGGATGCTAAAGTTAGGCAGACTTTCCAAGCCACAATTGCCAGTGGAGGAGGTGTTCTTAAGAGGCACCTGATCACCAAAAGATAAACATTCTTATGAACAGTCTCCCTGCACAAGACCTGGGCTTTACGGGCACTTACGTGCTGTCACAACACACCACCTGTCTAATCTTTATTTATCAGGCAGAGAGCCCTGAGCCAAATCCTCACAGGGTCCCCTATCTTGTCTTTCCAGAGGCTCCACCAGATAGGTAGCCTGTTTCCTCCATTCATTTACCTTCACCCAGCTACTGTCCAGGGTTACTGGGAAAAGGGAACTTAGAGTTTACTTCCTTTTTGTTGTGACCAGAGTGTTTTGAATTTTGTGTGTCTGTTCTGTTTCCCCTCAGCCAACAGCTTCAAGCCAGCCAGGGTTAAACCAGACACTAGAATAACTTTTTATTTACAACAGAATACCGGAGTGAACGGAGCCAGCTATTTCTCTGCTGCTTCTCCTCAGCAATTTAAAAACTTCTCTTTTAGTACCTAGTACCTTCCAACAGACTTTCAACTGTCACTAGCTCAAGATTCTGCCAGTGTCATTGGCTGTTTCCTAGGACAGGCGGAGCTGGAATTCTGTTTATGGAGCCACCCTGGCTTCTTTATCCTCATTGAAATAATTTGTGATTGTGCCTTCATTACCTCACATTTAAGGAACTCTCACCATCTTGAACTCCCTTCTCCTTGAGCATTTTGACCAATGGGATTCTTCCCAGCATTTCTTTGAGTTTGTTGAAATTAGTTTTTCTAAAGTCCAGCCAATATGTCTGACTACATGCAGCTTTTCTTTCCCCCAAGATCTTAAATTCCAAAACAACACCGGCACTGCTATCCCAGTTTTCTAGTACTTTCGCCTCATCCATCAGTTCTTCCCTGTTGGTGGGAATCAGATCCATTTGATGAGGAACGATTTAAACCTTTCCAAGGCACATCTCCTGATATCCACTTCTGCCTCCAAATGCCTCAACAGAATGGCATGATCTACTGTATCAAATGGACTCAAAGGATTGCTTTTGGAGATCTTCAGTGTGGGAATTTTCTTGTGGAGTTCTGCAGGGTGCAATTTATCCCCTATGTTATTCAAACACTATGTAAAGCCTTTAGGAGAAATCATTTGGAGCTATGGAATTGGATGTCATCAATATGTGGACGACGCCCAGCTTTATCCAAATCCCCTGGTGATGCAGTAAAGGCCTTAAGCTACTGCCTGACAACTGTGGTCAAATGGCTGAAAGCAAACAAATCGAAACTGTACCCAGACAGGACGGAAGTGATGCTGCTTGGTAAGGCAGACATCTTGAAGGACATTGTGCTCCGTACTTTTGATAGGGTTCAGTTGACCCTTGCTGACTCAGTTAAGAATCTAGGGGTTATTCTGGATCCAGCACTGCTACCAGAGAAGCAAAATAATGTAGCAACAAAAAAACACTTTCTTCCAATTCAGTCAAGCTCAGAAGATGGCACTCATCATGACATGGCAGGTATGACCATGGATCCATATATGGATCTATGCGATTTGTATCATCATGGCTAGATAACTGTAATGCACTCTGCATAGATCTCCCCTTAGAGTCAAATTGGTGACTCCAACTGATGCAGAGCACCACAGCTTGGTTATTATCGGGAGGTAGGCATAGCATGCATATTACTCCCATTCTGCAGTCACTCTATTGGCTACCCATCAGTTAGAGGGCTCAATTCAAGGTTTTGGCTTTCACGTACAAAGCCTCTCTTCCTATGCTCCTCCATGGTAGCTTTCTTCATCTGAACAGGACCTTCTGCAAGTGTCACCCTACATTCTGGTGGCCCCCACTTTACGGAATGGTCTTCCTGATGAGATCAGGAAAGCTGGTTTTCTGTAAACTATGCAAAACTGAATCCTTTAGGAGGGCTTCGTTTCACAGATAGGAGGGCTGCACTGTAAGTAAATGGTTTGAAAGAGATGCATAGGTAAAGTGACAGGGGCTGTAGACTATACTCCTGTGTACTATCTCTTGCTGTATATATGCTCCTACTGGGTAATTTCTTCATTATTTATTACGCCAGGTTTAATTTCTTGTGCTCTGTGTCAGCATTGTTTCAGTCTGTATAGGATTTCTGCTTGTTTTCAAATCTCTGCAAATTTGCATTAGCATACCCTATCACACTGTTTATCGAATGCCCCTGTTGTTGATCGTATTGACTTACACTGTGTAATCCACAATCTTCCACAAAGGTGGAAGAACGTCATGCCACCCTAGGGCCAGGAACAACCAGCAAGCCCTATGAAAATGAATGAAGCAGGCTCTGTGTGTGTGTGTGTGTGCGCGCGCGCGCGCGCGCAACTGCTTCAAAATCAGAGTTATATGAGCTGTACGTCAGCAACCTAGCAGTCCTGTTTAGTTCTGTTTGTGGCTGCATGAAGCCAAGCCATTGTCAGCACAGCTAGACTCCTCCCCAGCCTTGTTCCCCTGCCAAGAGCACTGTGTTCCTTCCTTTGGTTATCAGTTTGGAACAGCTGCCTGAAGCAGATCCAGTTCATGGATATCAGGGGAGAAGATGTTGGGCAGAGAAGCTCACAAACAAAAACCCTGGGATTAGAGTGCTCAAAGACAGCTCTGCTCCATCCAGTTATTCCCAAATTTTAACACATCCCCCTCCATCTGATAAACACATTTTTAGAAAAGTAATATGGAAAGACCACTTCAAGTTGGAATCGACACTAAGCTGCCTTTGTGCAGAAATATTGCTTCTGTTCCTTGATAGGCAGCCTACAAATTGCCTTGGACCCTGCAAGTGGTTCTCTCAGATTTGTCCTCTTCCTTGCTCCTGGCACAATAAGATGGTACAGTCCAAGGGAGGGCTGGTTAGCCTCATAATTAAACTGATCAATCCTACCTAAGTGCTGTGAAGTAGTGTTTCGAATCAAGACCTATGATATTTAAAACCTGAACCATTGCTTTTTTGCCCATACTTGAGGTTCTTGGAACCTCCCTGGACTAGATTCTAGCCTTAGTTCTTCCAATTAATCTTTTGTTTGAAATATTTATATATCACCTCTTCTGACACATGTAATAAAACAGTTCATAAATAACACTAGAATCATTTTCTAATCAAGAGCCATAAGCTAAAAGAACAGCAAAAACTGAATTAATCAACTAGACAAAGCAGCATGAAAAAACATCTCAAATCATCTCAAAAGACAGAAAAATAATGAGAACAATCCATCAGTTCAATGCTTGCTAACTTTTTTAACGTCTTGGTTCTGTACGAAAGATTCAGTCATCTTCATGTTACTCCAGATTTATTTCATTTCATTCGCTTCTCTTCTTTCCAGTACTTTTCCTGCTGAACTTCAGGGCTTCCCTCAACCAGTGCTTCACAGGTTTTTTGACCTGTTCTTGTTCCATCTCTTAAATTCCTATTTTGACTCACTCCTCTGTATTTCCAGTTGGAAGGTTTTAAGATAAATATTCTGTGCAACATCCTCCAATTCTTTTTGTTCATCCTGTTTGCCAGAGCGCTCCCTGCAAGAACACCCCAGAACAAATGACTTGTGTCCCACTGCCAAGGAATTCTGACTCTTTTCCAGCTGGACAGACAGAATGGGTTAATACTCATTCATATTTCAGCCAGACAAGTGCTGGCAATTACAGCAGTGAGGGTGTTTTTTTTTGTCTCGCTCAAGCAATTTCATTTGATATAAATCTGTATCCAAAATAACAGTACCTGGACTTGCAAACAGATTTTAGATCATGTAGAACTTCTGGCAGAGAGATACAGGGGTAAGGGAGGGGGAATAGTCACACACTCTCTTTTTAAGGTGGAGAGCAGGCAAAAAATGTAAACACTCTCCCTTCCAGACGCTTACCTCCCTTGTCTGGAGGCTGGAAGTCATTCCAGGGAGATCTCCTGGGTGGCAGCTCTCATTTTCCTTGATTGTCTTTCTCTGCCCATTTTTTGAATCTCCCAAACCCATTTAAGCAACATAGTATTATCCTTGTTGTAAAAGGTTCAGTGTGGGACTGCCCGTATTTCAAGGTGGCTGTTCTTTAATTTCAGGAGAGCCAAAAAAAACATTAGCTGTAAACTCTGTGTCCTTTTGCAGCATCTGCTTTATTGCATTACATTTTACACATTAATGAGGGGTTCATGTTAGATGTTTAAATCCATATTTGCTTGCAAATTGCTCAGAGTCATGTCCAGTGGTGCATTATCACATATCAAAGAGCCAAGCTACAAGTGACGCCTGACACAGGCTGGACACTTGTCAGCTTACCTCAAGTTTTGATGGGAAATGTAGGCATCCTGGTCTTACAGCTTGGCTCTCCATTTAATTGAAGTTTATAGAAACCCCCCACACAAACCCAGCGGAGGGGAAGGGGGGCGCCCAGCGAGAGCCCGATGCCTGCACTCCCCTCTTGACCTCATGTTCTCCCTCCCATAGACTGCCGCTCTGTAAACTTCAATTAAATGGAGAGCCAAGCTGCAAGACCTGGACACCTACATTTCCCATCAAACTTTGAGGGAAGCTGACAAGTGTCCAACCTGTGTCAGGCGTCACTTGTAGCTTGGCTCTCAGTCTCAAATTTGCCATTGTTAACAAAAAATAGATTTTATGCATGTGATCACTTTTTTGGGATGTAGCATGGCTAATAATCCAGAACAAACATGTAGCTATGCTCAACATATATAAATAGATCAATGTCTGCCTTGCTGCAAGAAGTCAACTCAAGACATCTGATCATGGACTGTTTTGCCACATAATCCTAAACTGTCCTGGGAGTAAACTCTGAGTAGGATTCTGAGTAGACCTGTTTAGGATTGCTCTTTGAGTCTATGTTTTTGGGAGCTGCTGCAAGACTCAACAGCGTTCCCAATATCAGTGTTCGTCTGTGACCAATAAAAAAACATTTCTAGGCCTCATTTTCCATTTTTCCATTCCCAATAACCTGCATATGTTCTTGATAACCTTTTTTGCAATATGTAGAACCACTGCTCTAGATGCCCTAAACAGGATCCCATCTAACGCTGAGAGTTCCTCTTTCAACTGATAGTTAGTCCCAGCCATCTGCATAGATACCCTCGTAACTTAATTGAGAATAGCATCTTCAGCAGTGGCTTTGGCAATTACAGTCCATGTTTTTTTCCATACTGGGCACACCTTTTTAATAAAATACAACTTCTTTGTCTGGGCCCTCTGAAAATGATTTTCTGTTGAATTTTGTGGAAAGTGTATCGGCTACAGTCAGGCCTTTTTTTCAGGTGTATATTGATGTTATAAATCATTTAGCTGCAGCTGAGAAAATAACCATTGTTGTCTGGAAGGAGCATCCAATAACCTTTTCTGTGCAATTATGTCTAGTGGCTTATGACCACTACCTGGAATCTTTTGTAGCTGTGCCTCAAGGCTAGAGCTTCTTTTTCTGTTTGAGCATATTGACATTCTGTATCACTGAGTGCCCTTCAAGCATATGCCAGTGATCACCAGTGATCAGTATGCTGTTTTCACAAGGTGGTTCCAATGCCTTCTTTTGAAGTATCTGTACATATTTTGGTTTAGCATTTGCTTTCATAATATTTGAGCATTTTCAGGCCCTCCCTTTAAAAGGTCTGTGAGCAGACCAGTGAGGAATAGGAGGGATATCTTGAACTCAGAGGGAGAAAGAGCCTGGAGGTTATGGGGAGGTGGCCAAGGGTCACTGTCAATCCACACCCCTCCCCACACTCTGAGGCTGGCTACAAATGCTTACAAAACGGTGGGGTGCTCTGAAGCTGAGGCACCGGTGCCTCACAAAATGAAACAATGAGATTTGAAAGATTCCATGCTCAGAAATCAGTTCCCAGGTATGAGGAAGCCCAGTTTGGTTTAGGGCCATGGTGTACCTGGAGAGAGAATTAAACCTCCCAGTCTGAATTCTGCCCCTGCACCCCTAGGATAGGATTGCCATCCTCCCAAGGGTGGTTGGCAAGGTCGCTTCTGGTTTGTACCTGGAAATTATGTCATGATACTCTAGGAATTGCACATTTCTATGATAAAAAAGCCACAGTGATGAGCAAATTCCTAGAGCATCATGGTGTCACCTTTGGGTACAAATTAGAACATGCAACATTGCTCCCTACCCACTGAAGGCTCCTGCCAGTTGCCCGTGTTCAGCTGCTAGGCCTACTCTGGGAACTGAGTTCTGAACACAGAACTCCTAGACCTTGTCTGCGGACTGGTCTCTGCAGTGGACCTGGGAAAAGAATAATGTGTAGCTAGGCTCTAGGGAGCAATATAAAGATCTAAACTTTCTGATTCTGTTTAGCTAGGCTCAAGGGAGCAATATAAAGATCTAAACTTTCTGATTCTGTGTAGCTAGGCTCTAGGGAGCAATATAAAGATCTAAACTTTCTGATTCTGTGTAGCTAGGCTCTAGGGAGCAATATAAAGATCTAAACTTTCTGATTCTGTGTAGCTAGGCTCTAGGGAGCAATATAAAGATCTAAACTTTCTGATTTTGATCCAGCAGCAAACACACACTTTCTGTTTCATGTCCCAAATACAGGCACCCACAAAGACTCTTGGCCAGAGAAGCTTCTCCTTCTTGTCGCTGTTCCCTGTAGTAGGAAGAAGCCTGAATTATTTTTCCTATCAAAGCTAAGATGTTCTGCTTTGTCCTCTTGCAGGTAACATGTGGGCCCAGCAGTGGAACAACATTTATGACATGATGATCCCTTTTCCCAACAAACCTAATCTTGATGTCACCGATACAATGAGACAAAAAGTAAGACCATCTCGGTTGTAAGCCTCCTCCTTGTTGTGTCCCCCTGTTGCTTCAGCTGCAGCACTTGTCTGAGATCTGGTGACTGGGGAAGGAAACAACCACCCTGTGGCTTGCTGCCTTGCCACCACCCTGTAGTGAGATGCTGAGTAGTTTTCTGCAGGATGGTTAAGGGAATCAGAGGAATACTGATCTACCCAGAAGCATCAAGGAAGGACCTTATAGACCGGTTCGGCTTAACTAAGGACATGCATTGTATTAACTTAACTGAGCTCTGACTCATGAGATCATATGCTGGAATAAATATTCTTAGTCTTTAAAGTGCAACTGTACACTGGATTAATTAAAGACATGTAAAAAAAAGCTGCACCTCTCTGTGAACATACCACCAGTTATACTGAATATACATTGCAGCATGATGACAGAATGTTTGGCTTCATTTTCTGCTTGATAAGAGCTTGTTCCTATATTACATTTTCCGGCACCAAGATCCATGCCTTGCAGTTTGGGGTTAGGATGTGACAATGTATGGTTTTGGCTCCAGGAAGTACATGTAATATGTGCCATGAAGTTGTTACGGAGGCCCTATGAATGAACAACCTCCAAAACAACCAATCCTTAACAGCCTTGCTCAGATCTTGCAAACTGGAGACTGTTGCTTCCTTTATTGAGTCAATCCATCCCATTTTAGGTCTTCTTCTTTTCCTACTGCCTTCCATCTTTACTAGCATTAGTGTCTTTTCCAGAGAGTCTTGTCTTCTCATGATGTGACCAAAGTACAATAGCTTCAGTTTTGTCCTTTTTGCTTTTGGAGAGAATTCAGACTTGATTTGATCTAGAACCCATTTATTGTCCATGGTATCCAAAAAACTCTCCTCTAGCTCCACGTTTCAGATTAGTCAATTTTCTTCCTGTTAGCTTTCTTCACTTCTTCACTGTTCAACTCTCCCACCCCTACATAGTAATGGGGAATACCATAATATGAATTATCTTGATCTTGGTCTCCAGTGACACGGTGTTATCCTTAAGGAAGCATACTTCCCATATCTGAAGAAAAGAATAATATTTATCTGAAGAAGATAATTCAAACCACACTACTAGCAGCCATCATAATTGTTATTTATTCATTAGAGCTCCAGCTTTTTGAATTGTTGCTGTTTTTGTATGTCATTCAAGTCTCATGTATTTTTTCAATTTATGTTGTCTTACAAGTAGTCATAGACTGCATTTCAATCCTGGTGTATGCTTTTATATATTTTCAAATAGATTTTGTATTTATCTTTCATTATTTGTGGGTTCCAGGTTTTTTCCCTTGTGTGAGGTTACTAGTTGTTAGAAGGGTTGCCTTTTACTCTTTCTTATTTAAAAATCTCCATGATATTCTCATCTTCATATGCAAGTGTGGAGCAGCGAAGTTCTTTAATCAAGGGCTGAGGCTGCATTCTCTCTTGTGGGTGGGAGAGCTGCCTTCTTCTTGGGCCTGGTCTCCAAGAACAGTTGGTACTGAGTAATGTTGCCTCTGGATCCTTGCCTTTCCTAGAACTGGAATGCAACACACATGTTCCGGGTTGCGGAGGAGTTCTTCACATCACTTGATATGCTGGAAATGCCACCTGAATTCTGGGAGAGCTCGATGTTGGAGAAGCCAACAGATGGGCGGGAAGTGGTCTGCCATGCATCAGCATGGGATTTCTTCAATCGCAAAGATTTCAGGTGCATACTGCCTTGTGAGCATCAGTCTCTTCTCCCATGTGGAATTTGCCTGGGTTTGTAAATTGAAAACAAGCTCTAAGTCCCCAGGCTCAGAATTAAGGCTACATCTCTGCAGATGTTGTTCTCCAGATTGACTTCCAATTGCAAAAAAGGTTTTGGAGCATTTACACGAAGTTGTCTTCTAAAAATCCACTTTCCAGGCTTTGCCCGTGCTCAATATGATCTTTACCAAACCTAGATTGGTACGACTTTTCAGGAGAGAATGCAGTTCAGGCATATTTGCAAGTTGTGTGGAGGGAAAGTTACCAACCACACCAATCCCGTCTTCCTTAGTCCCATTTTCCTTGGCACTGATTGTGGAGGTTCCCTTTAGTCACTATGGCTAGTAGCCACTGATAGACGTCTCCTCCATGAATCTGTCTAATCCCTTTTTAAAACTGTCTATGCCTGTGGCCATCACTGCATCCTCTGGCAGTGAATTCCATGTCTTAATTTACTCTGTCCTGAATCTATTGCCTATCAGCTTCATTGGATGCCTTTCAGTTCTAGTGCTGAGAGTGAGAAAAAGATATCTCTGTCCACCCTCTCTATGCTGTGCTTAATTTTACAGACCTCTGTCACATCCCTTCTTTGTTTTCTAAACTGAAAAGTCCCAGACTCTTCAGCCTTTCCTCATAGGAAAGGTGCTCCCAACCCCTAATCATCCTTGTTTCCCTCTTCTGTACTTTTTCCTGCTCTGCAATGTCCTTTTTGAGCTACAATGTCCAGAACTGTGCACAGCATTCCAAATGAGGCCACACCATACATTTAGATAGAGGCATTATAATATTGGCTATTTTATTTTCAATCCTTTTCCTAATCATAATAATCCCCAGCATAGTGTTTGCCTTTTTCACTGCTGCGACATACTGAGTTGACACTTTCTTTGAACTACCCACAACAACCCCAAAGTCTCTTCTCAGCCTCAGCAAGTTTAGAAACCATTAGCATATACTGGAAGTTGGAATTTTTTGTTCCAATGTTGGGAGTTTTTTGCTCCTTACACTTGCCTACATGGAGCTTCCTTTGCCACATTGCCACCCAATTTGTGAAGATCTTCTTGAAGCTTTTCAGAGTCAGCCTTGGTTTTCACCCTCCTGAATAGTTTTCTGTCATCTGCAAACTTGCCCACTACACCACTCACCCCCAAGCTCCAGGTCCAAATAGTTTATGATCAACTCCTCCCTCTATACTCCACAGGATAAAGCAGTGCACAACAGTCACCATGGAGCAGCTATTCACAGTCCACCACGAGATGGGGCATGTTGAATACTATCTGCAGTACAAGGACCAGCCTATCACTTTCCGCAGTGGGGCCAACCCCGGTTTCCATGAAGCCATAGGAGATGTCATGAGCTTGTCTGTCTCTACCCCCAGCCACCTGCAGAAAATTGGGCTACTCAGCCAAGTCACTGAGGATGCAGGTATGGAGAAGGTGTTGTGGTTGGTGCCACATACATCTTCACTGAGAGGGATGGGGAAACAAAGGTAGCCAATAAAGTCAAAGGGGATTCTCAAGAATCAGGTTATTAGTAGAAGCCTGTTGCTTCAAGGCCACTGATCCAAGTTTATCTCATTCTGGGGTTGAAAGTAAAAGAGAGGATCCTCAACTAGATCCCAACACCCCCCCCTCATCAATCTCTAAGTTAAGTTCCCTATATCAAACAGTGCAATGGAGGGGTGTCTGGGACGACCCAGAAGACGGCTTTCACACACAGTCAAGTCTGGGTGCAGCTATCTTTTGGGTTGGAAAGGGTATCAGATCAGAGGAGGAATGACCTTTCCTGAGGATGTGACTCCTTCACTTGAGTAATCTGCAGCCTTTTCCTCTTCAGGCAGCTGCTCCTAGCATGTGGTACGAGATCTAGGAGGGGGTTTGGTAGGATTGGCAACCTGCAGGTGGGGCCTTGACACCTCCAGAAATCACAACTGATCTCCAGATGACAGATATCAGTTCCCCTATAGAAAATGGCTGCTTTGGAAGGTGGACTTTATGGCATCACATTCCTGCTGAACTCCCTCCCCTCTCACAACTGCCCTCTGCTCCTAAATATCCAGCCATTTCCCAACCCAGAGTTGGCAGCTCTGCCTGTGGGCAGCTCTCATTCTTCTGTTCCATTCCAGAGCTGCCCCCCATTGGCCTTCTCTCCCTTCCTTGCAGACAGTGATATCAACTATCTACTGAAAATGGCCTTGGAGAAGATTGCCTTCCTTCCCTTTGGCTACCTGATAGATCAGTGGAGATGGAATGTCTTTAGTGGGCGCACAACTCCCAGCCGTTACAACTACGATTGGTGGTATCTGAGGTAAAAGTCTCCTTGGCAACGAATGTGTGGCGTGATAGGTCTACAAGGGACACCTTTACAGCCAGAGCGGCGGGAGGGGTGTTGAATTTTCTGAATGATAAAAAGCATTCGGGAGCATCATATGGAATGTGTATGATCAGGACTAAGGCATAGTGGGAGATTTCATCCTTCCCTAAAAGCAGTTTTCTGATCTTCCAGTCCCCCCACCCCACTTCCCCTTAGCTGAGCTTTGCTCTAAAAGATGAAACATCCCTTTATCTGACTATCTGTATATTTTCCCTAATAGCTGAGGTGGTGCTTGACACAGGGGAAAGTGCAAGGAACATGTTGCAGGAGAAGGGTTTAAGTCTGCTTTACGCCTTTTGAAGACTGTTTTCTGTGTTTAATGACTTGTTTTTATTCTCAGGCCTATTTTTAATGATGAGTTTTTTATGCCTGCATAGTTATGTTGTATTGTTTGGGTATAATCTTCCTTCTGAAGAGGCAGCATAGTTTTTTCTAAATAATAAGTTAACCCCTTCCCCTACACAGTGTGGGCCTGATTCAGGTTGTCTTTCTCTGCCTGATGGCAGTTTTATTATTTTTATAAATGACTGGAGCTCCTTCATCACATGCAGTTTGGCGTTTTGACAAAAATGGCATCTGTATAATTTTCAGATACTTATGCTCATGCTGTTCATTGCTTCTCCACTCACATGGCTGACTTTTTTCCAGAACAAAATACCAAGGAATTTGTCCTCCTATCGCAAGGAATGAGACGCATTTTGACCCTGGCGCCAAATACCACATTCCTGGCAATACACCTTACATCAGGTACTAGGAGCTGCAGGGAGTGAGTGGGGTATCGGATGCCATGGGGTGCTTCACAGAAGGGTCTTTTATGTCTCAGAGGTTTGCGGGCATTAAGGAAGATAGCTGGAAAATAGGAGGTTCTGAGGGGCAGATCTGAGTTGCTATGGTTGACCAATGTAGGGCTGAGGTGGCGGCCATGCACGGGGGCTGGGAAGTAGCCAAGGAAGTACTCTGCATTGACCTCTGACCAGTGGAACTTATAATTCACTCTCGGTTTTAATACTAGTTGGAACTGTGCCAACTCAGAGAATTTGTGACTGGCATGTCTTTGACATTCTAACTTCAGAACTGAATTGCAATCATTCAGGAAAAATTGCAACGATCTTTTAATTATATTTTTTTTGCTGAAAAACAGACTGGCTTCAACAGGATTTCTGTTTTCCCTTGGGTAGGTATTTCGTTAGTTTCATCCTGCAGTTCCAGTTCCACAAGGCTCTCTGTCAAGCTGCCAATCACACTGGCCCTCTTCACACCTGTGACATCTACCAGTCCAAAGAAGCTGGAAGGAAACTCAGGTAAAAGTGGAGGCAAGGGTACATCAGGCATCTAAGAGCACTGGGCAGCCTTACAACATGGAGGGAAGATCTGTAAGGGGAGCTCCTCAAAGCTAGGGGCTATTTGTCTGCAAACCTGGGTGCAAAAAATATGAAAAGAATTTGGAGATCCCTGGGCAGAGAGTTCCCAAATGCCCCTGCAAGTCTACTCATCCCTATGTCTCTCTACCTGTCTGTGCATCCTTTCCTCACCCTCCTTGCAAGCTTTCCCACTCCTCATGCTCACAGCCATCTGCTCTGCCTGCAGCCTTCTTTCTGCTGGGGCTGGGCAGTGTATACAACTGGGAGCATAGGTGACAGAGCACTCATAAGTGAGCAGGCAGGGAACGTGCATGTTTCGGGGAGCTGCAGCAGTGTGTTCTCCCAGAAACCCTGCCTGGGAGTGGAAGAAGATCTTAGCCTTCCCTCATGTCTGAGGATGATCAGATTCCTCCACTTCCACCTTTGTATCAGCTTCACCCCCTCCGCCAAATGCAGCACCAGCCATGCCACAAGGAGAGGACAACAAAGGAGGTGTATGCACACCAAGCTGCAAATGGGCAACCTATATAAGCTTCAGGCTGCTTTCTCATGTGTGATGAGAAACAATGCCAAAAGCCTTCATGGAGTGGGGAATCACATTGCCAGTAGAAAGCTTGAGCCTGCTGGTGCGGGAAGGGTGGAATACAAATCGAATAAAATAAAGGAAGAATCCCCTGCTGCTGGCCTAGTTAGCAATGATGTCTATCTCATTGTTCTGTCCTCTTTTCTCTTTCTCTGCAGTGAGGCACTGAGGGCTGGATCTTCCCAGCCATGGCAGGATATTCTCCAGCAGCTCACCAGCACAAATCAGATGGATGCAACTGCATTGCGGGAATACTTCAGCCCTTTGACTGTGTGGCTGAAGCAACAGAACAGCCAAATGAATGAAACCCTGGGCTGGCCAGATTTTGAGTGGCGTCCTCCTGTCCCAGAGGGATACCCAGAAGGCATTGGTAAATCATGATAGGGGCACCCTCTTCCTAAGCTCCTGATAGCAGGAGCTCATTGATGCCAGCGTGGCCCTGGCACGATTCAAGTGGTGCTACTCAGCATCCTGTGGCCCTTCCACAGGGGGGGGGAGTGCAAAGCTGAGGCTCAGCCCACAGAATGAGTGCACAGGAGACCCACCAAATGAGGAAGGGTATGCCACTGACACCCATGTGAGTAGCACACACAGGCATAGCCAACAGTGGCTGGAACCAAGGTCAAGGGTGGGAACAAGGGGACTACATACTATACACACTGGAAGGGGCATTGAGGCAGGCAGGAACCCTGGGTGAACTGGCAGCTCTTGCAAGATGGAGGCTCCAGCCCTGGCCTGCAGCAGGCAAGTTCCCTTGAACCAGGGAAGGAAACATGGCCCCTCCAACCTCAGCATGCCTTCTCTTCCGTAGCCCACTCAGCAGGGGGAGGCACAACAGAACAATGTCACTCAGAGGTTCAGATCACAGCCTCGGTGGGACTCAGGAGCACTAGCCTTTTGCCAGATGAGGAGGAATGCTGACAACAGGAACACTCAGCTGCCTCTTCCACAAAGGGGATTCTCTCCCACCCGCACCCCGTAACTCCCTGGGGAAAAGCAGCCTTGTAGTAAATGAGAGGCAGGGATTCAATTGCCAGAGAGAGCAAAGCCCAGTAGCCCTGCCCTCAATGCCTGCCATATAGGGCAGGGAAGGCTGCAGAGAAAGTCATGGTGTGCTGGAAAGGCTTAGCAATGTCTCTGGTCCAATTCCCACAAGGGGAGAATCCTGAGCATAGTGGACAGCGTTCCAAACTCAGCTGAGATTTTGCCCCATCAAACTGAAGAAGATGGGATGAGACACTCATGCTGTGTGGTTGCCCCACATGCAGCCAGTGAGCCCCTCCATCTCTATCCTGCACTTGAAGTGCACTACCACTCTCCCTCCCAGTTGCCCCAGTGATGTTTGCCCTCCATCCCTGCCTGCCTGCTCCCCTTTCTCTGTGTTTCCCAGTCTGTGGATTGGGACCCAAAAGTGGGTCACGAAGCCTCTGAAAGTGAGTTGCAGGCCAGCCATCCCTAGTGGTGGCTCCAGCCCTTTGCAGTCTTCCCTTTCTCTCCTCTTCTTCCTTTCTAGCTTCTCACATTCTTGCCTCCCCGTCTCCCTGTGCAACAGTAATGGAGCGGGGGGAGCTGTCTGGCAAGTAGTCACTTTACAATAGTAGTTCGAAGAAGCAGGGAAAGGCTGGAGCGTAGCTGGGAGCTGTTCAGCACATGGAAAAATGAAAGGAGGAGAGAAAGAGGTGTGTGCAAGCACTGGCTCTGTCTTGGCACTGCAACAGCCCAACCTTTTGCCCAGCCCCTGCAGAGTCTCACTGCCCTCTTCCTGCTGTGGGAAATGTACTGCACTGAGCCACCTGCCACCCACCTCTTTGCTGCCATCTGCCATCTTCCCACATCTCCTCAACCTCCCCGCCCCCCAGATCTTCTCAATCTCTTAGGCCAGCCTGGGATGGGTCACGCAGGGCACATCCCCAACACTGCCCAGGTGTACGCCAGTATAGCTGTTAAGTCAGTGGAGCACAGTTGTTGTCCTTCAAGCCAAAGATGGGGCTGAGATCTTTTCAGAATGTTTATGGTCAATCTAATAACATAAGCAATTTAGAGAAGTCTTGAGTCACAGTAAAATGACCAATTGTTTTATCAGAACTGTAGGGAAAATGCCATCAAGTCACAGGCAACATATGGCGACTCCCCCCTTGTGCGTTTTTCAAGGGAAGAAGTGGTGTGCCATTGCCTGCCTCTGTGTAGCAACCCTGGACTTCTTTGGTGGTCTCCCATCTAAGTATTAACCAGGGCCGATCCCCTTAGTTTCGGACGAGAGCGGGCTAGCCGGGCCCATCCAGGACACCCCTGGAGCTACACCCCTGCAAAAAAAGTAGTAAGTTTGAAAGATGTGTTAGTATTTTGTTTTCCAAACTACTTCCCCCCCACCCACCCACCCCACACACACACACATGATCCACTTTTCATTAAATCTACTGATCAGCTAATTAGTATCTTTTCTGCAATCAGTTAATCCTGACATTGATGTGATATCTCAGAGCCTTTTCAATCTATCTGATGTCAAGGACAGATTCATCTTTTCCAAAAAGAAAGTATTCCTATAGGAGCTACTGTGATTAAAGTGATTAAATCTATCTCCTGAAACTCCTGCTGTGATTAAATCCTGAACTTTATTTTCAGATATCCTAAGAATGCTATTTTAGTATCTATGGAAGGTTATAGCCAGTCATTTCCAGAAATAATTTCAATATTTCTTTCCAAAACTGAATGTTATTGGACCATGCCAAAATATGGGGAGAAAGTCTGCTTTAGAACTTTGCCAGCACCTGCCAATATCCAGTGCAGTTATATATACAACTTAATTTATATGGTAGAAGATATATTTGGAATTGAGCTCAATCAAAAAATCTCCCACTACTCTCTGAAAATATTAAGATTCAAATCCAAAGAACTACAAGTTTGTCAGGGTATAATCTTTCAAGGGTCAAGACTCCCTTCTTCATATTTAAGTAGGAATGGGATCCCTGAACATTTATATCCCAGTCAGAAGATGGGAGGGGAGTTGCAAAGATGGGAGACAAGGTGCAGAGGTACAGTGCAACACCCCTCCCACCTTCTGACTTGGATATAAGATTCAGGGATCCCTATTCCTACTTGTATCTAATGAAGGGAGCTTGACTCAAAAGCTTATAGCTTGAAAATTGTGTTAGTCTTTATGGTGCTACTGGACTTGAACTCATGAAGGAAATTACTGCAATCGTAAAACAGCCACTGAGAATGCCTGCCCCCATATATATGCCCTTAGAATATGATACCTAGTATAACCCAGTATAACAAGCAGAAAAAACTTATACACCATAGATAACTCAGATGATGAACATTGATTATAAATTCCATTTATTATAAAAAATAGTCAGTATTTTATGCATCATCATAGATATCTTATTAAATTTATTAACAACATACAAAATATGCACAAACACACACATTACAGGTGTTACCTTTGAGCAGGTATCCATTGACAAAATTAGCTTTAAAAGTCCCCAAAAGCAGTTTCAAGAGCACTTTAAAAAAGATCATCTTACTGTTTATGCAAACCTCTGAAAAAATACTGTGAGCAGCAAAAGTGGGCTGTTGCAGTGTGTTGGTAAGAAAGTGGCCAAATTGGACCTCCCATTGTCTGTTCTGAAACACCCAAGAGAGACAGCTCCAGCAAGAAATTCAAATTACTTTTGCCCCTGGATAGTACACAGCACCTTTGAGACAGGATTCTATCCTCAAAGTAATGTTCCTTGAGAGAGATGGCTACGTAGTCAGCGGAATAGTTTTATCTGGAACATGAAGGTGAATGCTCCTCATGTTTGGGGCAGGTTTGCAGGTTATTTGGGTTCCCCTTATTCTTTTTGAGGAGGGCCATGGCTGAGTGGTAGAAAATCTGCTTGGCCTTCAGCCCCTGGCATCTCTGGTTAAAAGAGTAGGTGATGTGGCTCTCCGAGTCCCTGGAGAGCCACTGCCAGTCAGAGTAAATGATACTGGCTTTGATGGACCGATGATCTGATTCAGTGTAAGACAGCTTTGTTTGTTCTGTATTGCATTGTCTGTTTAGAGTGTTGGGAAACTGCATAACATTATTTCCCCCCAAAGTGTGATAACATTGTCCCCTTCAAGGGCTACTGCAATGTATCTCCTGGTAGGTTTGATAACATGTATTATGCTACCATCTTCTTAAATTTGTATTATGTTACCATCTTCTTAAATTTACCATCTTCTTCCAAATTTAATTTGGAAGTCTGGGTTGATGTTGTCAGTGGATACCTGATGGATTGTTTGAAATGGATTTTCCTGGAAGTCCCCAGTATGTTTATATGTTGTTAAATCGTGAAGAGCACATTGCTTGGCATGACTGCTTCACCTGGCTCCCCCAGCACTCTGCCTTGGGCTGGGAAGAAGGCCAGGAGCTTACAGTAGGATAAAAGAGGACATTTAAGCGGGAGGCAGAAACTGGCCATCAGCCAGCTTGACCACAGGGCGGCTTTGAGGAGACTGGGGTTCAGGACCTTTTTTGATTCTGGAGTGGCTGAACAGCCCTTCGAGGCTGCTGCCTTCTCACTGTGCTACACCCTGCCTGTCATGGCCAGTTTTTTCTTGCTTGGAAAAAAATAAGATGCGAATATGGCATCAGAAGCAGAAGACCAAAAATACTATAGGATTCACTTTCAAAATATAGCAATCCTTCAACAAATGAGGGTCTTTTTATTTTTCATGAGGTTTGGACCTCAAGATACTGGGATTCGGGGCAGGACGGCAACATGGCTGTCAGAAACCGGCACTGCACCAATAATAATTCTTTGGAGCAATGGGCTGGACTGATAGGCTGCTTGGAAGGCAGGATGAAGCTATCAGCCATGCAGTTGATCTGCCTGGTAGTTGGAGGTGGAGGGAAGAATAATGGACTATATCAGTGATTCGTAATGGGGTAATTGATAAATCTCATAATAGAACCGGGGGAGGAATTTTAAGCAACCCTTTCTCCCCATTTGGAGTGGCTTCTGACAGCCAGCAGAGGAAAGTAGATTTATACTGCTCCCTCCCTGCTGGAGGATGAAACCACAGATCTGAGATTTCTCTTCCTGGCCTATAAGAAATTGACACTCAGTAAACAGAAATACGCCTTAATGTCAAGGAGCTGGCTGATGGCCATGGGGCTCAAAGGTCTTGTTGAATGCCTGAGATTGGTGTATCATATTCATATCTCATAAATATACCTGTATGAGTAAATTGCCTTGGCTGGGGTGTTTTTTTATGTCCTAATTTATTGTTATTTCGCACATAACAGTACATATATCAAATCTTGTTTTGCCTAACAATCAACTTTATATGTTAAAATTCACATTCAAACACTCATTTCTCTGCTCCACTATATAACATAACATTAGCGGTCAACACTCATCCCATTGACTAGCTTTTCTAAACAGTAGTGAAGACGTTTTTATCATTTTCATCATATCCCATAGTCTCAATAACCCCATTCACCTTTGCTTGGGAGAGCTGAGTTTTCCAATAACAAGCAAATACTATGCTTTCTATTGTTAATCCATTTAACACCATTTGTTAAAGGAAAATATAAACCATTGCAGTACCATTCAATTAAAGTTGGATCAGCTAAAGGGGTAATAATGTCCAATCTTCTGGATGTGATCTTCTCAAAGATTGGAGCCTTACAACACCACATACAGTAAAAAAAAACCTTTTCTATTAAAACCAACAGCTTTGAAATTAATTTGGATAATTTTTTGACAATCTTCATGGAGATAAGTGACACTGATTAATCATTTTAAAATAATTTCCATTCTTTGTAAATTTCCAGAGATCCACCTGCCTTATTTCCAAACATCTATATATCTAATAGTTAACAAGGCCCCGTCTATGGATACTTAAATCCATGGATCAGGTATGTGTAGATACAAAAAAACATATTTCTACAGACCTGGGGTGAGACCCGGGCTTGCAGAAAAATCTTAAAAGTAACAAAGGGGGGGGGGGTTTACAAAAATATCCAAACACAGAACAGTTGTCTACACAAGTGCGCACAACTGCTGTCTGGATGTGTGTGTGTGTATGTGCACACGAACACGCAAAAGGAGGAGGAGGGCAGAGAAGAAGGAGCAGATGCCACTGCCCTCCTCCCCCTTCAGCCACTGAGGTGGTGGAACTGGACATGGGCAGAGGAGGAGGTGCAGGACCTGCCCGCTGGGGACCCAGTTTGCTAAGGTAGCCATACTGGGTGGGGGTGGGGGAAGGAGCAGAAGTTCAAGGTGTTATGGGAGCTTCAGTTTTGCAAATACTTACTGATACTCATCTACAATGCTATAGTTGCCAATTATTTCTATTAACTCTATTTGAATTTATCAAAATCTGTGATATTTCCTTCCTTAGCAAATAAAAACAGTTTCTGTCTATAATCTTATATTCTTGAGTTGGCTGTGTTGTTGTATGTATAACACTGGAGGTTTTAAAAACAATGTAAAGATCAAACCTTGTGTGGTGCCTCCAGATATCTCAACGTGATTACTAATGGTAAGTCATACTTGAGATATAGAAGATTTTGAACCAGTCTAGGAAATACTGCCCAAATTCTTATTTCCATACACTTGATGAGTAACTTTCACTGCCATCCTAAGCAGGAAAGCATTCTTAGGAGTGCAGTGTTTGTCTCTTAAACTATCAAATGCCTTATCTGCATCCAAAAATAAAACTGCAGATGACAGGTTCTTCACATACCCAATGGCACTGAACACATTTGAGATGTTTGATGTTAAATGGCATTTGGGCAAAACTGAATAGGTTAAAGGTTATAGATTTTGAAACAATGTTTTTGAATCTTGTTGGTGGATTGTAGTTAATATTTTAGAGTCATAGTGTAATAGACTAATGTCTAATGCCCAGCCCACCCTGAGGATAAAATCCTAGATTTCTTCCAAAACTGACAGTGAAAATAGTTGTAGGTGGGTAGCCGTGTCGGTCTGCAGTCAAACAGCAGGACTTGCGTCCAGTGGCACCTTTTACCCACAAGATTTTCAGGGTGTGAGCTTCCAAGAGTCAGAGCACCCTTCTTCAGACAAGGACATAAATCTGACATTAAGAGTCACACGACTCATAAACCAGTGGGAGAACATTTTAATGTTCCAGAACGTTCCATTGCTGACCTCAAAGTGGCTGTCCTCAAACAGAGAAACGTCAAGGGGAGATTACAAGGTGAGATTGCTGAAATTCGGTTCAATGGAGACATGGTATTGTCTCACTACAGGAGCTAATTTCCACTCTAATCAAACTGCATTGTACTATTGTACCTTTATTTTAAAAAAATGTCTAAAGAAGGGAGCTCTGACCCTTGAAACTTACACCTTGAAAATCGTGCAGATCTCTAATGTGCCACTGGACTCAGGTCTAGATAGTGAAAAGAATCAAGCTCAACATTAAAGATTTGGCTGACAGCCTTTAGGCACAGGATTTCATCAAATGTATTTATTGGTTAATTGGCAACGTTTATATTCCACCTTATCTCTTTAGTCTCAAGGCAGCTATGCCAGAGATCAGTGCATCATATGCATTTATCCTAAACATACTTAGTTAAATAAAATGATTTTGTCTGGAATACATTTTTGATGCCTCAGGTATTTTTTCTTGTTCACTTGCTCTGAACCTCTTTGCCTACTGACGTCTTCCTAGGACCTCCTTCTAGCTGAACCTTCCCTTCAAGTTCTCCATTCAGTCAAAGCACCTTATTTTCCAGTGCCAGGTCCAGGATCATGGAATGCCCCTCCCAAGGAGGTGCAAAGGGTCACCATGCTGTAAGAAATTCTAACCTACATGAAAATAATAAAATTATAGAGCTGAAAGGTACCCCAAGTGTCATCTAGACCAACTCCCTGCATAATGCAGGAAATTCACAGCTCCCTCCCCACTCCTCCAGTGACTCCCACTCAATGCGCAGAGGAAGGCAAAAAAATTCCAGGATCCCTGGACAATCTGGAGGAATTTTCCTTCCCAACTCCAAAGTAGTGATTGGCATACGAGAAAGGGCCATGAGAGCCTAGTTCCTCCTTCCCTCCCTCTCATGATCTGCCTATGCTTATATTGAGATTGAATCAGCATTGTTGGCTGATGGCCATCTAGACTCTGCTTAAAAAACCTCCAAAAGAGAGCCCACCACCTCCCAAGGAAGCCTGTTCTACTGAGGAATCACTCTACCTGTGGAAGTCCTTAATGTTTAACTGAAAACTTGTTGGTTTAATTTTAACTCGGTTCTGGTCCAACCCTCTGGGGCAAATGAAAAGAATGCCACTCCATCTTCTATGTGACAGCCCTTCAAATACTTGAAGATGGCTATCATCACCTCTCAGCCGTCACATATGCAGGCTAAACATATCCAACTCCTTCAACCTTCCCTCATAAGACTTGGCCTCTGGACCCCTAAACATCTTTGTAGACCTCCTTTAATCCTGTTCCAGTTTGTCAACATATTTCTTAAACTGTTGTGCCCCAAATGGAACACAGTACTCTAAATGAAGTCTAAACAGAGCTGAGTAAAGGGATACCATCACTTTGATCTTGACACTACTGTTAATGCAGCCCCAAAGCTCATTTGCCTTTCTAGCTGCTCTGTCTGCACTGCTGACTCATGTTCAGTTTATGGTCTACTAAGACCCCTAGATCCTTTTCACATGTACTACTACCAAGTCAAGTCTCACCCTTCCTGTAATTATGCATTTGATTTTCCCCCCTACCTAAATTTAGAATTGTACATTAATATCCGCTGAGGTTGTTTTTAGAGCTGTGTTTTGCCATTAATTTCATAAGGAAGGTATTATTTTTAGACCTCCTATAGCTGTGTTTTTCTTACTCTTTAATCATTTTAATTGTTTGTTTCCTTATAGCTCAGGGCTTTTTTTCCCTCCTAAACCAGCTTGAGCTACTGTGGTCAGTGGAAATAAATAAGGGGAGAATTTGATGATAACGGCATGTAGTTGTGTGGGTGAATTAAAGATGAAGAACTTCATATTCTATATTATTGGACTATATTTAAAAAACCCACAGGCCAAACAGGACTATAAAAGCATGTCTCTGCTGAGTCAATGGTATCAAGGGCAAACCCAATTACTCCCAGTCCTGTGGTTATATTTTTATTTACTTAAAAGGGAAAGTATCTGATCATTTCAAACACAGAACCATAATACACCTTTGTCTGTTTTGATATGACCCTCTCCATGTGCAAGGCCCAAAACAGTTTCATGTGTTGTTTCCCTTACTGGAATGGGAGAGAATGAAGCTTCCTTTGTGAATGGCCATTTGGCAGGCCGTTTTGCCATACCTGTTCCTAAGTACTGGCTCTCTGGCCCCCAGGTGGGTGGGAGGCAGGTACCAGACAATGGTTCTTAGATAGCAGGTATGGTTGGAGCCCTTATTCACACAGCATGAGAGCACCTGTCTCTTCTTCTGATGTCACACAGGTCAATGGTAAGACCATCTGCATTGTTGCACAGTGATGGGGGATTCTAGAATGTTGGCTTCCTCACTTGGGACTCATTTTCTCCTCCCCATGAGCAAAGATTGATGCCTGTGTGTGGCTCCTTGTCCCACCTCTGCTGGCTTCTTCTCTTTCTCTTTAAGGGCTCTGGAATGCCTAGGAATGAAGTTGGCTCAGGTGGGTTCAGTGAGCTGCCAGGGCTCAGCTGTGGAACATGTTTGAAACAATTGTGTTTCACCCTAAAAAATGAATTGGTACAGAAAGATAAGTCCTCCGACCATCTGAACAGTGCCTTGCTTCTGTACTTTATCATCACATCCAGCAGACATTTCGTTTAGATAGAGTGTTCTGATTTCAGCAGAGGCAGCCAACTAAAACACCATGAGCTCTCTTCTTAGAAGTTAAATGGTGGGCCTTAAAATGCTAGGCCAAATCAAAAAAATCCCCTAAGTGCTATATCCCCCTTCCCCTTTTCCAGATAAAATATCTGATGAAGCAGTGGCCCAAACATTCTTGATGGAGTACAACAGCACAGCTGAAGTGGTCTGGAACGCTTACACAGAGGCCTCGTGGGCATACAACATCAACATCACAGACTACAACAAACAGATCATGGTAGGACCTTCTTGGAACTCACTGGGGATGAACCAGGTAGAGCAGCTGAATGTTGTAGGAAGTCTGTCTACTCTGTTTTACAAGCCCATGGCTGAACTACTTCCTACGCTCTATAGGGTATACACAATGGCTGTTTGGAAACACAGTTGCTGCAGAATGCGTTGGTCAGTCTCTTGAAGGAAAAGGTTTCCCAAAGGTCTAGCATGCCAGTATCCCATCAGGTGTCAATAAAGTGGCTGATTATGACCTAGAAAGGCCTACATGGAATATGTTGGCGATTGCACTCTCCTCTTTCCACACACTTGTCTCCCTCTAAGATCTGCCAAGAAAGTCTACTTGGCTAGACTACCAAGCAAGCATCCTAAGAAACAAAGAGATATTTGTGTCCACTACTCCACAAACACCTTTTGCTTGAGACTTGCCAAAAAGTAAGGATTTTCTAAAACCACTCCATCTCCTTAGTGCTCATTTTATGGCAGTAGTTAGACAGTTGCATGAAGCTGACGTTTTGTGTTACCATTATATTGAGCAGGACAGCTCAAAGGGAGAACATGTGATTAGCAAGGAGAAAGCTGCAAGTCCCATCTCTTTCATCTCCTGCTCAAGGGTGCTGAGAAAGTCCTTTGCCAGAGGTCCTGGGAAGCAACTGCCCATTTTAGAAGGCCATAACAGGTGAAAGGGACAAAAGAACTAGCTTTCTATAAGGCAGTTTCATATATTGCTTTTTTTAAAAAAATCAGAAAGTGGTTTTAGGGTGGCTTTGTGTCATGAAGCCAGAAGAAAAAGGTGAGCTAGTAGTTTAAGGAGATCCACCAAAGCTGTCCTGCATTAACCTGACATGTTCCCTCTCCATCTGCATCCTGAAGTTAGAAAAGAATCTGGATATGTCAAGCCACACACTTCAGTATGGCTTGCAGGCTCGGCAGTTTGATTCAACTGACTTCCAGGACCCCAGGATCAAGCGCATTTTAAAGAAACTGAGTGACATAGAGCGAGCAGCCCTATCTGAGGAGGAGCTGAAGGAGGTGAGTGAAGGGAAGAGTTGGACCCATTGGACGCTTCACAAAATCAGAGCACTGTTAGAATTAAATACGGGATTCTTGAAATTAACATTTCCTTTGTTCCCCCTTTTCTGTTACCTTGAGTCATTCTGTTTGAGTTTGAGCTTTCAAGGGGCTTAACGTGATACATGCAAATACATGTAACAAAGTCACAACTTTCCCCCTTTCTCAGGAAAAGGCATTTTGGGAAGGGAAGATTTTCAGCAGTGGTCTAGCAGGCAGGGAAATATTACATACCTCCTCCCCCTTTCCCCTACCCTCCTAAAATAGCATTTTGTGGCAAAAAGAGAGCTTTGGGGTTCAATTACATGAATTTTCTTCTCCAAGAGACTACTAAAGAAATCCCCTGAAATTCTTTGGATCTAGGTAAAGACAGGCCAGTCTCATACTGATGATCTTTAGACAAGGTGATAGTTACAGAGTTCTAGATTTCCTGGGATGAGACTTATTACATGGAGCCATTTCAATCTGATCTGGTTTGGGGGGTGGAAACTGCCTTAGTACTGCTAGTGGACATCCTTCACCAAAGGCAGGAGCTTGTCCCTGTTGGCTGACCTTCAGTATGACCAAGGTATCCTTTAGAGCTGCCTGCCTAGGTCAGGAGACAGAGGTACAGTTTTGCATTGGTTGTCCTGTTGGGCTGCCTGCTGCAAGACTTCTGTCTCCTATTCATTTTGATAGGTACATGAAATCTATGGGAGCAGCCATGCCTGGAGTTAGTGTACTGTCAGTGTCCTCAGTGGGCAGATGCAAAGCACGCTGATAATGTCTATAGCAGTATACAATATCACACAACATACATATTGAAAAAAATAATATACCTTATAAACTGTCACTGAAGACAATGCAATATATATAAAGACTATTGCATGCAACATTCGCCCATGGTATCAAGAAGTACTAAAGAAGTCCTGAAAGGATGGAGTCCATTTCCATAGATGAAGGGCCAGTTCCAGAAGGACTGCACTGAAGCCCAGCTGGATCTAATGCAACCGTTCTCAAACCAGAGATCTTTAGAGATGGTCCTTGGCTGACTTGGAAACAGTGCCATTCAGAAACAGTCTTTAAATATAACCAAATAGATGTCATGAAAATATGATATATTGTTCATTGCTGTAGTTCAGATACTGATGAGAGCGGACTCTTTGCCTTCTCACTTTTCAGATTCTCTTATCTTCCTTCTTTTTTCCCATCAGGATGCCAATTACACAGTTATATGATATCTCTCCTTTCTTGTGAGGCAATAACACGTGATGGGCTGGGTGAAGCTCAATCTGGATATTGCTTGTCAGATAGTCTCTTGAATAGAAATGAAGTAGATGGCTTAGAAATGGGTAGAGGGTAGAGATGAATCACTCCTGATGGAGCAGGTCCATGTCTGTGGGGGCCTTCTGAGCTTTTTGTTAGATCTGTGGTTAGGTGTGGCCAGCGGTGCCAGAGCTATTTGATGTGCCAGCTGTGGTGAAAAGTTGCTCCCGTGATATATGCTGTGGGAACCTCTTTTCTAATGTGATCAATGCCCTCTGAAGACTGTTCAGAAACATATACGATGGAGGAGACTGCAATCAGATGGTGCTTGAATTAATGGAAATGATTTCACCTGTCATGCAGGAGTTGCATTGGCGACAGGCTGGTTTGTGAGCACAGTTCCAAGGCAGTCTTTAACATCTAAAGTCCTGAGTGGTCTGGGCCCCAGATATGTTAAAGAACCCCTCCTCCTACATACCTCCACCTGTGCATTGAGTTCTGGGGGAGCCTTATCACATGTGGCCGCAGCAATGCAAGGGTGGTGAAAAAGCTGTAAAATCTAGTGCTTTATCCGTAGTGGGAATCCAGATGTCTGAACTTCCTGCCCAGAGAATTGCTGCAGATAATTGTAGGGATGGTGGTGGGAGGGATTTTGACGTTGTAGAAGTTTACATTAGTGGTTGAGCAGGGAGTGATTTTATAATTCTTGCTTTGGATGCTATGAATCTATTTTATTAGAGATGATGTTTGTATGGTGTATATGTACATTTTATTGCGATACTAACTTTTCTATTGCAAACCGACTTAGAATTTGTTGGAAAGTAATGCTAAAAAATAAAGAGTATGTAGTCAGTCCCTAAGGGCTAATATTTATAGCCCAACCTTGAACTTTTGGGACTGATGAAACAGAAACTAAGCCAGTGAAGTATATAAAAGGTGCTGGGGAGCTAATATGCAGACGTGAACATCAAGATTGGGACAAGCAAGGAAGTGGCAGCATGGTTGCTCCTGAGACTAGACAACTTCACAACAGAGAAGGCTTGACACTCCCATTGCCAGAAGTGTCTCTTTGGGGAGTGAAGGCAGGAAGCAGCTGGAGGATTTGGCTTCCTTCCAAACAAATCGAGATTAGACTCATCCCTAAGACTTCAGAGGCAGGAATGGGTGTGTGGACCTGCTCCTCTGCTTCTCTGCTGGAGTCCTTTGCTGCAGACAGGAGGTACTTGACTGTTCTCCTAGGCATTGGCTTCCTCTGCAGTTTTCAGTGGCTTTTCCTTTGTTGACATGTCAAACACCCTTCTGGGGAAGCAATGGCTGAAGAGGCCAGTGGCTAGTGAGAGGAGGCTGGAGCCTGCCACTTCCTCCCTACCATTTTGCAGCAGAGAAGTGGTGGCCAGAGTCCCCAGGCCCATACTTGCTGCTGAAAGCATCAGTCGTCCCTTAGTGGAAGCTGACAGGACACTTGCTGGAAGAAGCGAAAGTACATATTTTCAACAGATAATGGAGATAATGGAGAGGCCCACTGGCCCTCCTGCAATTAATATTAGCAGTTAAGACACTCTCAGATGATCTACACAGAATACAGCATATAATTCTGGCAAACAGCATTGACCAGTACAAAATGCAGAATAGAATCATGGCAGGTATGCTGGCATACATGACAGTTCTCAGCCCCCCTCCCCCCCTGCATAATACTAGGCTCCCCTTCTTGCCCTCTTCACATGCCTGTGTATCTTTCCTTTGCCCACTCACAAGCTCTCTCACCACCTGCAGTTACAGCTGCCCACACTGCCTGCTCACTTTTCCCCAATGGTGCTGTGTGGCGGGTGCAGCTAGGAGTGCCACTGCCATGACAGCCCGACCCACACACCCTTCTCCAGCAGCCCTAGGCAGCATGTGCAGCTGGAAGCAGAGGTAACAAAGCACTTACAAGCAGGGAATGGAAGAGTGTGAGCAAAGGCATCAGAGGAGATGTGTTAGGGAGTCAGCAGCAGTGAGCCCAACCAGAAGCCAAGGGTCCTGGCAGCTGCTCCACCTCAGTGTGTACTAACCCTGGTCCTAGCCACCAGTGTAATGCAGGCCTTAAAGTCAGGGAGGTGATGTTGAACCAAATGGTTATAACCCCTATTTTACCCTCAAATCAAAAATAATTGGAGGTCATCCTTCTTTCAGTATAATCAGCTCCTCTCAGACATGGAGACGACTTACAGTGTAGCCAAAGTCTGCAAAGGAGAAAATGGTTGCAAGGCACTGGATCCTGGTAAGTTTCAGCCACTACATCCCATGGTTGATAGGAGTAACTTCTCCTTACCCCAGTTTCTCAAGTCCATTAAACTTCTTGTTTTCACATCTGAAGCTTTGGGATTGTGAATCTGCATTCAAAAATAACTTTTTCAGCCACGGGAAATTAATTTGATCCAACGTTTACCTGGGTGAATCCTAGTAAAGATGATAATAGAGATGTGTTGTTAGAAATTTACTAAACAATGGCCGTCGTCACACGGCCCCTTATTTTGTCAATTTTGCGCTAGAAATTGTTTCCTCTGTTATTGTTATCAGAACGGATTCTCCCATCTTTTGATGACAGCTTGCTTCCAGTCGGTCACATTAACAGGGAAAAGCGCAATTTGACAGGCAGTCAAAGTGCCTCCGGAAATGGGGCCAAAAAATCCCACCCACCCCTTTTAATTTTTTTTGCATATTTGCACTATATTGCACTTCTGTTATACCAATGTTGCGCTGGGCCAACATTGATATATATATAGAAAGGAGGGAGGGCAACACGGGCAGCAAAGCAGAGAATCCACGGCTACTTGGCACTAAAATTTTAGAGGAAATGTCAGTGTACTTAATTGGTGTGAACTGCTTCAGTTGTTCTTGCATGGCAGAATATCGCAATAGCGCTATAAGGCTTACCTTTTTAAAAAATTACCTTTAGGCTTAATTGCGAGTCGTGCTGGGGCTTGTGGGAGTGTGGGGCGGGAGAATCAGCGTTAGGTGGGAGGGATGATCGGGGAAGTGAGCGCTTTGGCGTTGCAAAGTGTTCACAGTCGATCCAGGGCATTCACATGGAAATGGATGAGGACGACATAAAGAGTCACAAAGCGTGATTTGGGGAGAATGGCGAAATTGCAACAGAACCGGAATAAGGTAAGCATTCAGCGGGAGATGACGCTAGTTTGGTGCTAAATTTATGGCTGTGTGACGACGGCCAATATCTAGCCCACAATAGTAAATGTTGTAAATGCACCAGATCTGAACCATTTCCCCCTCCAACATTCAAGAGTTGTTAGAAGCTTTCTAGGACTATCCTGGCACCTTCTGGTTTCAGTTTCCTGGGAAGCAGGAGGAGCAGCAAAGTGGGAGAGTCAGTATGTAGGTATGTGCTTGACAGAGATGTCATCCAACCAACATACTCAACCAGTCTTCCTGCCAAATAAAGTCATCCCAGTTCTCACTTCTATACAGGTTGTCTTAAACAAAATACCATATTATCTCTAGAGATGACAGTTTCCACTTTCTGTCAATCATGGCATCCTCTTCCTGGCTGTGGGTGGGCTTTCTAAATATGTATGCAAAGTTTCATTCTCCAGGCTGTGCCAGCTGCCTGCTAAGCAAAAGTAAAAGTCTGTTTTGCACAAGCTGTGTGTGTGGAGTGTGTGTGTGTGATAGAGGGATTGGTTTGGACAGGCTAAATTTCCCCCCACTCACACTGTTGGAAAAAGAGGAAAAGGTTTTGTTTACAGTGACATGTTGATAAATAGCCATGGGTGCAAAAACTGAGAAAATTCAAATGGACCAGGTTCCTCCCACCTGGTTGTAGGAATCACACTTGCCCAGTACACTGGGAAGGAGTAGAGTCACAGGGTTCTTTTTCTGTGGTGAGGGTAAAGAACAAACACAACCAGAGTGGTCAATGGATGAGGCAGAATCAGAGTATTTTTTCTGTGTGCAAGGGAACAGAATGAGCCCTGCACTCATTGAGGAATCCTTTAGACATGAGTCTATATTTGAACAAGAATAGAAGTGGCTGGGTAAGAGGATCAAACCATGTTCCAGTCTAAAACTATGCAAAACAATGACATTCTGTTGTTGAAGCATGTTTTCTTCTGGCCAGATTCCAATATGCGAAGTCAGCTTTGCTAAGGGAAAATGCTGGACAAAATGGAATGCAACGAAGTTAGGTATGGGGAGGAGGCAGAGTTTAGTTCCCCTTGCCCACGGACACTTTTTTTTTTTTGCCTGAAGTTCCTGGGGAAAGAGGGAAAGGCTCAGCCACACACCAATTCACAACTCTGTTGTCTGCTTAAGCAAGTTAAAATGTTAATTGTCTGAAGAACCAGGAAGGTCTGAAATTGGAGAGGAAGGATCTCTTAAGTGTGGGGCACAATCTCTTTCATTCCAGTTTGTGGGTGGGGGGTTACACACAGAAATTTTGTCATTAATATGAAGATTCCATGGTATGAAAGAATTCAGAACAGCCATCTCTGCAGATGATACGGTATTTTGTTTAAGCAACCTGTGAATTTGATGAGGGATTTTATAGTTAAATTACATTAATTTAGTCATGCTGCAGAGTATCAAGTGAAGCCATGCACATCGGACATCCTGGAGAGCCAAATAAATTTAAGAATGAAAAGAGCATGTATAACTTTAAGTAATGCTTCAGTTAATGTTTGGCATACATATCCAGGAATGTTAGCACTGGCACAGGGGCTCATGCCTTTTTTGTTGTTCCACCTGGATGTTGTCGTGGCAGAACTAAGTAGTAATTTTTTTCCTTTGGGGAGGGAGCAAAGTTAATAGGAGTTTAATCATTTGTTGAAAAGGTGGCTCCCAGTAAGGAAAACATAATAATAAAATATTACAAGATCCTCCAAAGTGTATCAATTAGTTAAGTAATTGCAAGAGAAACAAAAATCCCAGCCAGCAGCCATCTACACACACAACCCCATACTCAATTAAACATCAATTTAAAGCCCAGTGGCAAGGAAGTTTTGGGCATGAGGCATAGAATGGCCAGGCTTAGATGCCAGGCAGACGTTACCTGGGAAGGAATTCCATAAATGCGGCACTGCCATGAGAACACCCTCTCTCATGCAGCCTGGCTTCAGAAGGCAGAGACAACCCAGGCCCCTTTTCACACTGCTTACCTTCACTCGCAATGACGTGGAACATCGCACTAAAAACGCAGATCACGTTTTCTCGCGCGAGATTTGCACAATGTCGCGCAAATCTCGCACAAGAAAATGCTATCTTCCGCGTTTTTAGCGCAATGTTCCGTGTAGATGTGAGTGAAGGTAAGCAGTGTGAAAAGGGCCCTAGAATATATAGGCACTTTCAGTATCCTGCTCCCAGATGCATTTAGGACTTTTGTTAAAGGGAAGTCAGTTTTTTGTCATGTCTTTGGTACAAAATTAGAGGCTCGTCATATTATCAGAGTAGAAGGTTTGTTCTAAAAAGACAATGTGCCACTGATAGGTTGTTAACCTCTTGAAATTAGAACTGATCTCCAGGCTCTAGAGAAAATGGTTGCTTTGGAGGGTAGACAATATGCCCTACTAAGCACTTTCCCCTCCCCAAACCTCACTCTCCCCAGACTCTGCCCCCAGAATCCCCAGAATTTCCCAACCTGGAGCTTGCAATCCTAGCCAGTACCACTATGTACAAAATTCACTTGAGCTCCAATTATTAATTGATGTTGTTGACGGGAACATTTCCAAAGGCTGTTATCAAAAATCATCTTGATTATAAGGATTTTAAATGTTGCTTTCAGTTGGAATAGAATTTAGATAATGAATTCAACAATAATCTTTAAAGAGACTTACGGGCTGTGGGCCCTTTAGTATCATGTCATATGGCAAAAAGGGAGATTTTGGTTCAGTAGCATGTAATACTACTTAGGTAGGTAAGTAGGTTGGTTTATTGTTTGTGACCAAAGGCCGTTACAATCCATATACATAAAACAGTCTAACATATGTACAATGTACAAATATGTACATATACATATGTACAAATATTAAGAGATTAAAATGATCTAAGCAGAAAATACCAGTCAGATAAAAGCATTGCTATCACTGAAAACAGCTCTAGCCCAAATTTTCTTGGCTGCTAAAGCGAAAAGAGAGACTTTATAAGAAACAAATGCAGCAGTATCAGACAAAAGAAAAAACAACTTCTCAGAGTCTGAAGAGGAGTTTAAACCAATTAAAAACTCTGCTAGGAATTTATTCCTTGGCTCTGCATAAAGTGGTCAGGATAATAGGTACTGTGGTAAATCCTCCACAACATGAGCACCACAAATACAGTAGCGAAGGGCTTGAGGTGTTTTGACGTAGTGACCAGCTAACAGCGCAGTGGGTATAGTTTGAAACCAAATTGAGGTTGTGAGGAAAGATGTTGACCAAATAGGGGGATCTAATGTGATCCTTCTTGAATAGTTTAAACCACTGGGAGAATTTAGAATAAAAGATCACCTGCCTATCAATTACGGTGTCACAGTGAAACACCCAGTCCCGAATGTTAAAGCCAGCAACCGGGACACCCTGGGAGTTATCACAGATGGAGTAGTATAGAGATGTTATTGTAGCTGGCTAGTTGTACAGCCTCATTTTCCAGCATGGTTTCATAGCATAACCTGTGTAATGGATTGCTATTATAGTTACACTGCTTCCTCCAGGGTTAGATATAGAGATGGGCACGAACAGAAAAAAAACCCGAACATGATGTTTGTTGTTTGTTGCCATCCATGAACAGGGACTCACGAACAACCATGAACATGGCCCTGTTCATGAACATGTTCATGGTTGGCTGTTCGTAGGGGCCTGCAGGCTCTCCTCCAGCCATCATCCAAGTTTAGTCAAGATCCCTACTGCACCACTCCCAGAAACCTGACCTGAGCAGGCACCAGGAAATGTACCAATAATAAATAATAGCTTGGCCCCAGAGCCTGGCAGCAGCCCTGGAACCTGAGGGTGGGTAGATCCCTACCGCACCACTCCCAGAAACCCTACCTGAGCAGGCAGCACAAAAGGTACCAATAATAAAAAATAGCTTGGCCCCAGAGCCTGGCAGCAGCCCTGGAACTTGAAGGGATAGATCCCTACCGCACCACTCCCAGAAACCCTACCTGAGCAGGCAGCACAAAAGGTACCGATAGTAAATAATAGCTTGGCCCCAGAGCCTGGCAGCAGCCCTGGAACCGGAAGGAGTAGATCCATATCCCACCACACACAAAGGAAATTCAAGCTCCAATGCACTCTCCCTGTCGCTTTTATCAAAATGCCAACAGCAGCTGTCTCTCCCTCTCCACTATCTGCAAAGACTAGCCCAAGCTGGGAGGCACCCCCCTCCATGGTCTTTGCTCTCTTGTAACAAATTTGGAGCTCCACACTTGGAAGGAAGACCTGCCTATCAAGCTAAATTGGTCTTAGATTGGGGTTTCCAGGGCAAAAGCAGGAGTTCAGACAGAGTTCAGACAATCCCTGCCTATGTTGCCAAGGGAATTGATTGCAGGTGCCAGACTGTCTGACTTGATGAACAGCAACGAGCGAGGCTTGCAACGACCACCTGTTTGTTTAGAATGGGGCCTCACGAACAGCTTGTTCTCGAACAGCAGATTGGGCTGTTCGTGGCTTTTTTTTTGTTCATATTGCTGTTCGTGCCCATCTCTAGTTAGATATACACAGGCTCTGATTGAGGGAAGACCAAGCTTTGCTTGCATAAGAGCTGCAGGAGTACTTTTTTGGTAAAGCTAGGATTCGCCTTAAGAAATAGTTTTTGATAGATTCCAAAGGTGTAATTAAACAATCTTTCCAACCCCAGACCTCTGCGCCATAAAGAAGTTTAGAGATGGCCTTGCTCAGATATATTTTCAGTGTTCGGTCTATTAGAAAACCTCCTTTCGTATAGCAAAATTTCAGAATGGCGCCTATTGATCTAAGAACTGTAGATTTGGTTATTGCTAAATGCGCCCTCTAAGATAAGAGTTTTGCTAAAGGTAATCCTCAGGTATTTAAAGGTGCTGCACTGTTCTATGGTGGTTCCATCTATGGTCCACCTGTACCTACAAGGTCTTTTCCTAAAAAGCAAGACTTTTGTCTTGGCATAATGGATGTTTAAAGCCTCTTCTTTACAAAAGTCACCTCGTTTATGTAAGAGCCTTTTAAGGCCAAGACGAGTAAGAGAGACTAGGACCATATCATCAGGATAATGTCATTTAGATATAGATTAAAAAGCCACGGGGCCAGGACAAATCCCTGCTTTACCTCTCTCAAAATTGGTATTGCCTCTATTAAAAAGCCTGAAGTGCCCACCCTGATTTTTGCAAAGATGTTGGAATGGAATTCCCACAGAAGAAACAAAAGCCACTTACTACTGAATACTGCTTAGAATTAGGAGGATTTATAATGTGGCTTCTGGTGGATGCTAGCTGTAAACTTGGTTCTTTTGACCATGAGGTGGTATGGTTGGAACAAAAACTTGGAATAGGGAGCTGACTTTTACAGGAAGTTCTAAAACACTATTTGACATCATGGGTATGGTTCTTGGGTTTATACTTCGTGGTTTTCTTCATCTATTTAAGAGGTAGTATCAGGCCGATTCCACACATTGTTATAGGTACAGCCCACTCACCGAACACTGAAGGCTTTTCTCCTTCAATTGCAAAATGGTAGCAGGCCATTTGGCTTCTGTTTTTTCAGAGTCTTTTGGGGGACTCAAGGAAGTGAGGGGAATTGTGTTCTCAGAAAAGGCGCTGAAAAAATGGAAGCCAAATAGCCTGTTACCGTTTTGAAATCAGAGACGTGTAGAGTGAAGGAGAAAAGCCACCAGCATTTGGTGAGTGGGCCACCTCTTTAACGACATGTAGAAATGGCCTTAGAAAGAAATATAGAAAGTTAATTGCTAATATGATGGGTTCTGCTAAAATGTTAATTGTCAAATACTGGAAAAATACTAAATTATCCATGAAAGAAAAATGGCAAAATAAAATCTGGCTTGTTATGATAATGAATAAACTAGGAACATTAATTAGGTTTAGGACGAGGGAAGGAAGACGATTTATTTTGTTTTATGGAGGACAGGGAGGTGGGGGAAATGTCATGAGGGAAAGTGTTAGAATATATCTTGTCCAGTAAGCTTTGAGAAAGGATTTGAAGAAGGGGAAGGGAGGTGGTGGGTGGCGGCAGCACAGACAGAGAAGAGAGGGCATCAGATGAGCTTGCATGCAGCAGAGGAAGCGGGTAAGGAGTCAGGGGCAACCAGATCCTGCCAAGGATGGAGGTACAGGATGCAGACTTAGATGCAAGTTTTGCCTGTGTTTATACCTTGTTTAGACCTTACAGACATCATGGCTGAATCAAGAGACTATGATGAACTCCGTAACACCTGGAAAGACTGGAGGGATGTGTCGGGGAAAAAAATCCGTGACCAGTACAAGAGATACGTCATTCTGAGCAATAAAGCTGCTAGACTGAATGGTGAGCATGTCTTGTGCTGCTAAGGAACAACTCAGGCCCAAATCCTGGTAAGTGGGCTTCAGACTGAAGAGGGCAGCCATGTCACTTCTGAAGCCATGTGCTCTGCCTGAGCAAAAGTACCCAAGGTTGGTCCTGAAGGTAACCCCTCCAGTCCTGTTGACCACAATGGGGCATTGGTGTTGTTTTAGGTTGTGATCCCACTTCTTTCATTGAAAGATAATGTGACTTTATGGCAGTTCAGAGAGTAAACTGGGATCCAGGAGGCCACTGGGTCAAATCTCAACTTGGCCACGAATCTAGCTGCAGGCCTGAGGTGAACTATAACTTCTCTCAGCCTTAGTCCTCACCTGTAATATGGCTATAATATTGGCCTACCATATAGGGATGTTGCAGTGATTAGTATGACAATGTATGTAAAATGTGTGGAACACAGAAAATGCTATATAACTATTAAGTATTGTTTCTAGGATAGTTGAAGATTTCCACAGCTTTCAGATTTATTCTGACTATCAGAGACAGTAGAAAGAGGTTGCTCTCCAGGCAGGGGCTAAATCCTAACTTTCACTCTGAACAGGAGGATGTCATGTCCTTGCAGCACCTGGTGTGGTTGCCAGCTCTGAGTTGGGAGATTCTTGGAGGTTTGGGGGTAGAGCCTGGGGAGGGCACTGCTTGGGGAGGTGAAGGACCTCAGTGGGATATAACACCATGGAATCCACCCTCCAAATCAGCTTTTTTCTCCAGGGGAACTGATCTCTGTCTGTAATCTGGCAATCAGTTGCAATCCTGGGGGATTTTCAGGCTCAACCTGGAGGTTGGCAACCCCAGCTCATGGGCAGTAAATTTTTTTTTTTATGCTCTCACTCATGCAGGGCATGCGGACAATGGTGCTTTCTGGAGGTCCTTGTATGAAACACCCACGCTTGAAGCTGACCTGGAGAGCATCTGGCAGCAGCTTCAGCCGTTATACCTCAACGTGCATGCCTACGTACGCAGGGCTCTCTACAAGAGATACGGTGCTGAGCACATCAACCTCAAGGGCCCCATTCCAGCTCATTTGCTAGGTACGCCAGACATTTCCATACCTGGCGGGCCTGAAACCTTGAGCCCACCTTCGGGAATGGCCTTAATGGTTCTATTCCTTGTGTGAGATCATGTGTGAGTGGAGATGGTCATAAAAAGCTGAGGGGAGGCATTAGTCCATGCTCTTCCCTCGCTTCTTGCTGCAATAACCAGACAGGGGCCACCAGCTGCAATTGCAGCAGTATTTAATTCACAGGCTTACCAAGAGTATCTTCCAGCCAAAATATAACCATTGGCTTGGCTTTCTCTGCCTCACTTCCGGCCTGGTTTACCTAATAGCTCCGCCCATGGGCTGAGATCACTCTCTCCTGAGATAACCACACCCTATCCTCTCAGAGGGAGGGGCTTGTCTCCCGACCCTCACAGCTAAGAATCCTGGCCAGCCTTGGTCTGCCTGATTACCTGGATTGTTAGCTTTCCTTTGCTCCAGAGCCTGGGTTAACATTTCGAATTCTTTTGCTAATACAGGCTCCCACCCCACTGGTAAAGTTCCATCTGGGGTTGTGGTGGTTTTTCTGCTGACCACTTTGGGGGAGGAATGTCTTCCCCACTATGCAGGGGCAGATCTAGGGTTGCCAGTGCCCAGGGCAACCCAAGACCGGCATTCCCCTGAGCGTGCGTGCAGCACGCATGCACTCCCGGCCCTGTGTGATGTCACTTCTGTGACATCATCACGCTGGGCTTGGAGGCATGCTGCCCAAGAGGCAAGCAGAGCTGGCGGCAGCAGCGCGGACAGTTGAGCAGAGGGCTGGGAGCCCGCCCGCGCCGTTTGCCTGCCTCGCTGACAGAGCAACCGGCTTGCTGCATGCTCCCTGTCCTGCACGTGTGGCGAGCCAGCCGCCCCGTCAGTGGGGCAGGCAACGGAGCGGGCAGCCTTGCAGCCCTCCGCTCAGCTGCCCGCACTGCCGCCGCCAGCCCTGGTGTGCTCCTGGTGGCTGACAGCTGTGCCCGGTGCCGCCTCTTTGGTGGCACCAGGAGCAGACTATCCCCCCTGCCCCCCGTCGATCCGGCCCTGCCACTATGTTCAGGGCCTCTGAGTCTTGTCCAGACTACAAGTGCAGCAGCTGTTTTAAAAGCATTTGTAGTTTTTAAAAAATTGTCGTAGGGGCCCGATCAGGGTTAAGTATATGGCACAGAGCCCCAGGAGGTCTTGTTCCCTCATGCACCTTTTCAGGTGCCAAAACAGCAACAGGGGGGTGTTTTGACACCTGAAAGGGCATGGGAGGGGGGAGGCTCCTAGAGTCACAACACCACATGCATGATCCAGATTGAGGGCCCATGGCAATTTTTAAAGAACTACAACTACTTTTAAAATGGCATAGGTGGCCATGGGAGGGACCCATGGCCGTTGTCCACATGCACTTTAGTGCAAGACGACGGCCCCTTCACCTTCCTAGTGGCTGCACAAGGCTGTGAATGAAGCGAAGTCCAGCGGCGGCTCTGCAGGAGAGGATCAAACGCATGGCAGCAGGAGCAGATCCCGTAACAATATGAGATCCCAACCCAACATCAATAGGGCTGCCTGGTGGGGGGAAACATTTGCCTCACAGCCCCCACCTTGACGTGAAGCAACCGTTTCTGTTCCCAGAAAGTGAATGCTGATTCTGTTTGTCTTTCTTTGTTTTCTCCTAGGGAACATGTGGGCTCAGTCATGGGCGAACATTTTTGAGCTTGTGATGCCCTTTCCTAATGCTACCAAAGTGGATGCAACACCAGCCATGAAAAGTCAGGTAGGCTCAGATGGGCTTTCAGTCATTATTATTTGCACTCTAGCATGGCCCGCTGCTGCTGACTCTCCCCCCACCCCCCGAACACACACGTCCCCTGGCATCCGCTCACACTCCCTTCTCCTGCCTTCTCTCTTGTGTGAACCGCACCCCCCCAACCCCTCCAGTGGTGCCACCTGCATGCACTGCGCGCATCCATCAGGAAAAGTGCTGCAGGCAGTGCAGGGAGCGGTGAGCGTGGGTCCTGAGAGGGCTCGTGAGTGGGGAGGGGGAAGGATGCACAGGCAGGTGGGTGGGAAGGGAGACACAAGTGGGGAGAGTCTGGTGGCAAGCAGAGGAGGGGAGGAGGTTCCCAAGAACTCTCCACCTTGGCCACCTCGAAACCTGGCACCAGCCCTGGGTGTCTGATGCCTATCAGAGTGTTTCCTAGCACCCACTTCCTTCTTCCCAGAGCAAAGAACCAATCCTGCTATTCCTGCACCTCACTAGAGCCTTTTGGTCTATTGTCAATACCAATGTAAATCCAGTCTCTAAAATCCCATGCTGTATAGCCCCTCAGAGGAGCCCAGGAGGCCTTATCTTTGTGTTTACCAGTAGCACCCATTAGGAAACAGTGGCCTCTGTTATAAGATGATGCTTGGCTTGGAGCCTCCCAATATGTTGTGACTGGCAGCCATTTTGTTGTTGGCTATGCCCTCCCCCATGACTACCGTTTTATGGTGTCTCCTCCTAACTGTTCTAAAGATTCCAGACATGCTCACAGATTCAGCACTGTTGTTTTGATCTAGATTGTCCCATTCTGAAGCCTTTGTGTGGTCCATAAACCAATCAAGATGGAATTAAAATGTGCAATAAATACTAAACTCAAAGTAAATTAAAGTAATCCCAAACCTGCTTCACTATAACCCTGAAAGTCCAGCCCAAGTACAAAAGTCTCATAGTACTTTGAAAACATACTCAGACTTTGACAACATTCCAGGGGAGAGGTCTTCCAGAGGTGTGCAGATAGTAGAACCAAGATAGCCTACTTTGCTGGCTACAAGGCGACAGAACCTAGGAAGAAAGAGTAGAGCTGATGCCCAAAACCCAAAGCGATGTCAGCTTAACCCCCTCCTGGCCACTCCCTGGTTCTTGCCCTCTTTACAGTTCATCTGGAAGGTGATATTGCAGGTCAGGCAGGGAATGGCAGCTCCACCCCTGCCTTCTCCTGCTGCCAATCACTCTGCAGCCTTTTCCACTTGCCTCCTTCAGATGCTTGCTGTCTTTCCCACAGGGTTGGACCCCAAAGATGATGTTTGAACAGTCAGACAGCTTCTTTAAATCCCTGGGCCTCATCCCTATGCCACCAGAGTTTTGGAGCCGGTCCATGCTGGAGAAGCCAACAGATGGCAGGGAAGTGGTGTGCCATGCCTCAGCCTGGGACTTCTACAACCGCAAGGATTTCAGGTGCTTCCACAATCACGGGGAGAGAAAGGTTGTTCAAAGATGAACAGTTTTGATGGCCCCTCTGTTGGTAATACTAATAATCTATCATGGTATCTGTTATCAATGTACAGAGACCTGATCAAGACAAGGAAACAGATAGCCTTTAGTTAGGAATGGGAAATTCTTATCTCAGCTATTAATAGCAATGATAATAAAGCCTTTGGTCTATTTTCAATACCAATGTAAATCCAGTCTCTAAAATCCCATGCTGTATAGCCCCTCATACATGGGAAAGTTATTTTAAAGGGATATTCTCCAATGCTAATGCACGTACTATATTTCCTATTCTTCTTCTTGATAAAACAACACCCTGGCCCAAGGTATCAATCAAAGAGATCACTTGCCTTATCAAAGGATTAAACCTAGGAAAAGCACCAGGTTCTGATCTAATTCCTAATGAGCTATTTAAGGTTGATCCATAACAGTGGACCACAGTTTTGGCTCCAGTTTTTACTCAGATTAACATCAGTGGACAAATACCTGATCTATGGAAACATTCTATTATTATCCCTATATTTAAAAAGGATTCCAGACGTGATCCATCCTGTTATTGACTAATCAGCCTTCTTTCTTCTCTAGAAAAGCTATATTCTGCTTACCTATTGAAAAAGCTTTCGGATTGGATGGAATCAGAAACCTTATTGGGGCACAAACAAATAAGATTTGGGCAGGGTTCTTCAGTATATGACCATTACTTAGTTCTTTATCACTTGGCTGAGAAATATTTATCTTTTAAGGGAGTGCAATTATATGCAGCTTTTATTGACCTTAAGGGGGCCTTCAGTTCCATAAATCATCCCAGATGGTGGAACAAACTCAATCAAACTAATATGGAGAAAAGACTTCTAGGGCTTATTCAGTGATTATATTCAGGTTTGACTGCCCAAGTATGATGTGGGTACGAGGGGAACTTAACAAATCCATTTAATTTGGAAAAGGGGATACGTCAGGAATGTTTGCTAGCACCTTTTTTTGTTCAACTTTTACTTAAATGATGCAGCATCAATTTTTGTTGACTGCTGCCATCCTCCAAAATTAGCTGAGATTGGTGTACCTATTCTGCTTTATGTGGGTGATGCTGTGATCCTGACTTGAACTAGGGTCGGGCTGCAAAGGGTCCTGCAATCTCTTGCCAACTATTGCTCCCAAGAAAGCTTGGTGACCAACTACTCAAAATCTTAGTTTTCACCAAGAAATAGAACCCATCCCAATGGTCAATCAACAGGTCCAATATTGTGCAAGTCAAGACCTTTTCCTAATTGGGGATTCTGTTTTCGGCTGCTCTCTCCTGGACTCCCAAATTTAGAACAGCGCTAATGAAGCAAAACTATGTGCAAACACTATAAATAGGTTTTTCCACAATAGGGGAGGGAAGAATATTCCTGGAGCGGTGCAAGCTTTTAATCTGAAAATGTCCCCCATTATTCTTTATGGCTCAGCTATTTGGATTAAAGCTATCTCTGATAATATCGACTAACCCTTAGCACACAATTTCTCAGGAAAATATTGAATATCCCCTGCTGTGTATCTTAATGTTGTATTGCGAGCAGAATTTGGACAGCTATCCCTGGAAGCAAGAGCATGGCTATATACCTTTAAACTGAGATTAAAACTGCTCGATGCTGAAGATGCTTTGTTAGATGCTCTAAATCAGGATACCCACCCATCAACTTGGATGAAAACCCTCAATGAGAAACTGATGATAGTTGAAATTTCGATTGATGATATTTTTTGGATGGACAAATCCAAAGCATTTTCGCTGATTGAAAACCATGTCCTAGAAATGAACCATAGCAGCTTGATTTTGTGACAGTTAATCTAGTATTGAGGTAACCATAACATGGATCCATGTGCCAGGTCAGCTGAGTCAACGTAGGGTGCCGTCTTCCAAGCTAAGTGGAGTTGGTAGAATGCCTGTTTTGCAGCTGCATAAGCTTGTATCTTCAGCAGTAAAGCTGGATCTTGAATCACCCCAAGGCAAGAGACAGTTGGACCCCCCCCCCCCATCAAAAGTGAAGAACTCCATGTCCTTCAGGGCCCTAGGCATTCTCAATCAACATTGCCTCCGTCTTGTTAGGATTCAGTTTCAGCTTGTATATGAGGTCTTCCCTTGGCTCAGGACCATGGCCTGAAAAGAGAGAGTTTTTCTCAGTTGGAAGCAGCCCCAGGGGAGCATTATTTGCCCCTTTGTGAAAACATATATACTCCGATTCCTTAAAAAACAACAATCGTGGGAGGTTCAGATATGGAACCCCCAATGTGATGAGGCCCAAATTTGTCTTGATATCCTTCCTTCTCTTTTCCTGTCACTGAAGTTCGCTCCTGTGTGGCTGGAAGGTGGCTTATTAGCACTGCTCTGTATAAGCCTTCCGATCCTGGTCTGTTTCACCCCAGGCTGTTGGCCTCACTAACATCAGCAACATGCAACTCCTAGAGGACAAACGCTTTGCTGCCATTGTTGTCTTTCCTTTTACTCTGCACCCTTCTCATACTTGGCTTCTGCCCCCATCCACAAGCCAAAATCAGATGCAGCTGAAAGAATGTCACAGATATTCATTCATTTGAACAGTTGGGAGGAATAATGTAGTAGTAGTAGTAGTAGTAGTAGTAACAACAACAACAACAACAACAACAACAACATTAATTACTGTGCTTATATACCACTCTTCTAGACAGATTAGTGCCCACTCAGAACAGGGAACAAAATCAGTGTTATTATCCCCACGATACAGCTTGGGAACTCAAGCTGAAAGGAGTGGCTTACCCAAGGGCCTGCAGAATTCATGGCTGTAGTGGGAGTCAAATCAGGAGAGTGCCGATTCACAGCCCAGTTGCTTAACCACTATGTTACAGCAGCTCTCATTAGGATTCCTTCAAGCCTTTCATTTTCTTTGTTTCTGTAAATCAAAAAGAAAAGTAGCAACAAATCAGCGTTTAACAAACCGAATTCAGAAGGATGTGAGGCATCCCTTTTTTGTAAGAGCTTTCCTGAAACAGCTGTAGGAACAAAGGACTTTTCTGGATTGACAAGAAACACATAGAGAAAGATATTGTGGGATCTTACAGGATGCCTTGAGTTGTATCTAGGAGCTGCCATAACCAGAGGTTGCCTGCCTGGTGGGCTGGACTCATGCCTCACCAGTGGATTGCTTTCCTCTAGGTCAGCAATCCAGCAGTCCTCTAGGTCTAGCTTTCTTGCAAAAGTCACCTCAAGCTTTTGCTTTGAAAAATCCACTCTTTCCATGACATAGCTGCTCTCTGACTGTGGCTTTCCCCAAACTAGTTGGTGCAGAATGACTTGTGGGCTTAAAGGAAATAAGCATTCATGAATGAATGCAGCTTCTTCTTTTTCCTTATCATGTATGTGTTCCCCCCTTCTTTTTTGTTTCAGGATTAAACAGTGCACCGTTGTGAATATGGACGATTTGATCACGGCTCACCATGAAATGGGCCACGTGCAATACTTCCTGCAGTACAAAGACCAGCCAATCTCCTTCCGTGATGGGGCCAATCCCGGGTTCCATGAAGCCATTGGAGACGTCATGGCCTTGTCAGTGTCCACCCCAAAGCACCTGCATAGCATCCATCTGCTGGATCAGGTGGAAGACAGCCCAGGTGAGTAGGGTGGGGCCACCCAGGGGTGCCTTATTAAAAGAGGAACTGCTCTACAGTGACACTTCAGAAATTATGAGCTGCAAAGACTTATGCTCTTCTAATCAAGGGCTCTTAGTTCTTTAGAGCGAAAGCATTGTGAGAAACTTAATTTTTTAAAATCTGACCCTTTTGCCGCTTGGTAAGTGCCTTGGTAGGTCCTGCTGCTTTCACCACTAACCTATATTCATATGACATAGCAAATATGATATTCCAGGTTGGGTCCTATGCCTTCTTTCTGTTTGTACTCCTCTTCCACTGTTGCAGAAGTGGTCCTTTGCACCACAGCGTATTCCTCTCATACTTGGTGTTTTTCAGCTCCTCTTGCTGGTTGGAGGCACACTCTGCAGTGGAGGACAGACACTGCCATGGAGAGAGAGAGCATAGCATTCAATCAGCCAAGGACAGGGCCAGGGCTTTTTTTCTGGGAAAAGAGGTGGTGGAACTCAGTGGGTTGCCCTTGGAGAAAATGGTCACATGGCTGGTGGCCTCGCCCCCTGATCTCCAGACAGAGGGGAGTTTAGTGTGGAGGGCAATCTAAACTCCCCTCTGTCTGGAGATCAGGGTGGGGCCACCAGTCATGTGACCATTTTTAAGAGGTTCTGGAACTCCGTTCCACCGTGTTCCCACTGAAAAAAAGGCCTGGACAGGGCTATCAAAAGTGCTCCACTCTCTGCCAAGAGTGCCCCAATGTCTTCCTTATTATCCTGCAATGTGTAATCACATTCTTCTATTTCATTCATCCTCCCAACAGTCTTGTCCCTTCCTTCTTTCTTTCTCCTTTATTCCCTGTCCTTCCTCCTCAAACCAATTCCAAAATTCAGCACATGTTAACATCCTCCTGAAACTGGACATCTTTAGAGTCTAGGTGAGGAACTCTGTCTGAAGGATCCCCATATCAGAATTTCCCTGCATATGAACCACTACCATGCCAGGAGATTGGTTTCTAGTGTAATCTCCTCCATGCTAGTTTCCATGTAGGGTGTTTCTGAGACTGGAAATATTCCACCAAGCAACCCCACACCATGGCCATCTGCATCCCAGCTCACTGCTTTTTCTGAGTATCTCAATTGGCTATAAGTCTGTCTTAGACTGTCTCCTGGTGGAGGTAGATAAATATATAAGCTAGGACTGACACACTGTGCCCTGCAGTCTCCTGGTCTAATGGTGGATTCACTAAACCATTTTTGCGTTGTCTTTCAACTCAGGCTTTTCAAATTTGCTTGAGTTAAAGCAAAACAAAGCTATCACAGATGTAGATTGATTAGCTGTTCGTCAGTCTTGTGATATGTTTCATGGTAATTTTTGATGCCTTTTGGCATTTTATTGTAAGCTATCATTGTAAAGTAGTGGATGGGTGTGGTATATTGTGATCTAGTGCTTGGAGTGTCAAACTGGGACTCTGGAGGCTCTTAAGTTCAAATCTCCACCCTGCCATAGAAGCTTGCTGGGTGAACCTTGGGCCAGTCATACATTCTCAGCTTAACCTACTTCAGCAGGTTGACATGCGGATGAAATGGAACAGAGGAGAAAATAGAAGCCATTTGGGGTCCCCAGCGGGGAGAAAGGTGGGGCATAAGCAGGGCTTTTTTCTGGGAAAAGAGGTGGTGGAACTCAGTGGGTTGCCCTCGGAGAAAATGGTCACATGGCTTGTGGCCCCGCCCCCTGATCTCCAGACAGAGGGGAGTTTAGATTGCCTTCTGTGCCGCTTAGCGAAAGCGGAGGGCAATCTCAACTCCCCTCTGTCTGGAGATCAGGGGGTGGGGCCACCAGCCATGTGACCATTTTCAAGAAGTTCCGGAACTCCGTTCCACCGCATTCCAGCTGAAAAAAGCCCTGGGCATAAGTGAAATAAAGAAAATAAATGTCCTAAATAAGTAAATGTGAATGATTCATTAACACTGGCTTGGGAAGATTTTAGAGCGTATCAATTTGAGGGTAGAAATGTTGGGGGTGAACCACTGGAATGAATAGGGGCAAATGGGGATCAGCAGGAAGGAAGGGGTGAAGGGCTCTATTGGCTTCTTAACACTTGGCTGCTCCTCTTCCTGTCCAGAGAGTGACATTAACTACCTGATGAGCATTGCACTGGATAAGATTGCCTTCCTGCCCTTCGGCTACCTAATGGACCAATGGAGGTGGAAAGTGTTTGACGGGCGCATTAAGGATGATGAGTACAATCAACAGTGGTGGAACCTCAGGTGAATAGCTGGTGGAAGGGCCATATAGCATTTTAACTGCATTCTCTCATGGCTGTTTTCACTGCCTTTATGTACGAGCCTAGCTGAAAGCCAGAACCAAGCCTGGTACAAAATGGGAGTAGGGTGTGAGGGAGAAGGTAGAAGCAGCAAGCACGGCTCTGTGTGTTCATATGGACAAGCCTCATCACAGCTACCTTCTTTTTGGCAGTTTCAAGGGTGAAAGCTTGGAGAGAGCTTGCCTTCCTGCTACAGGACTATAGGTCCCTGCTTAAGATACTACTTTGGACAATATTACACTTCCGAGCATCATTTTGGAGAGCATATTTCTGTTTCAGGAATTATAGAAGAGGAAGGAAGAGCTGAAAGTATGATTCTCTTGGAGTCAAGGAAAATAAGATGAGAGTTATGAGAGTTTGTGGGCAAAGTGTCCATTAGGTCTGAGCACAAGCACCTGGGCTTGTGTCCCTTCTAAACAGGAGGTATTCAGCTGTCTTGTTCCTACAGAATGTCATGACAATGCCCATCTCTGCAAATAGATCCAGAGGAGTTAGCCGTGTTAGTCTGTAGTAGCAAAATCAAAAAGAGTCCAGTAGCACCTTTAAGACTAACCAATTTTATTATAGCATAAGCTTTCGAGAATCAAGTTCCCTTCATCAGATGCCTGATCAGGCATCTGATGAAGAGAACTTGATTCTCGAAAGCTTATGCTATAATAAAATTGGTTAGTCTTAAAGGTGCTACTGGACTCTTTTTGATTTTTCATCTCTGCAAAGTGATTCTTAAACACCTTTCACCTGCTTTTCAGCTTAGCTAATGATCTGTTCTTTCAACATAGATTGAAATACCAAGGTTTATGCCCACCTGTACCCAGATCAGAAGAGGATTTTGACCCAGGGGCAAAATTCCATATTCCTGCCAATGTCCCTTATGTCAGGTAAGGAGATTATTGTCACCCATGCCATTCTGTGCTGGCTCTCCTCACCAGAACTGAGGAAATGTTGAACAAAAGTATGCCATCTGTACCTGCTGGGAAGTGCTGTAGTCTTTCCATCCCATTTCCTCATGTGGCTCATCTTCCTTCCAGATACTTTGTCAGTTTCATAATCCAGTTCCAGTTCCACCAAGCTCTGTGTGAAGCTGCTGGCCATGTGGGGCCCTTGCACAAGTGTGATATCTATCAGTCAAAGGAAGCTGGAACAATTCTAGGGTAAGTGAGGAGCTTTTCTAACAGACTCTAGTTTGGCTGCTTTAGATCATCTATCCCTTTAAGTCAGCAGTTTGAGACATGAGAACTTCATTAGGTTTTAGAAGACGGTCTCTATTACATCCCGCAGCACCCAGGCACGCTCCACCTAAGTCCGTCATGCTCAGAACAAGCAAACCACAAGTGGCAAGAGGAGTGAGATGCTTCCCACATTGCAGCCACCTGCTGGGGTGGTGAGGCAAGGAAACATTATGGAGAGGGCCCTCTTTCTAAGTTGTCTCTGCTCTGGCTTGGTTTCCCTGGCTAGGAATATCCTCCAGGTGGTAACGCATTTACTGAGGGGATGAACATCAGGAAGATGAGTTTTAGCTTTGGTGATGCTCATCAAATTAAGGTGGCATTGACATTTCTGGTAATAATTATTAAGCTTGCTGTTGTTGTGTTTCAGCTCCTCGGTATCTGCTGGGCAGGAAATTTAGTTTGGGTTTACTTTATTGATTTAAACATGACACTGCATGTGAAATTTGGGTGAATCTTTGCTTCACTTGTAATTCTGTTAAAGAGGGACCCCATAAACACCTTTCCAACACAAGATAAAGGTTTGTACGAGTTTATAGAACTATGGGGTGGACGAGGTAAAGAGAGGGGAAATTTTCTCGTACAAAATTCTTTGGCACAGGCACTGGAATAGATGGTTTGAAAAAGAGATTCTACCAATTCATCCAACATCCAGTTTATCACATGCTCCATCGTCAGAAGTAGAACATTCCTGAGAAGATCCTGCTGCGGATGGCCCCTTGACCTGCTTGTGAGATTCCCAGAGGCATTTAGGCAGCAGTTATGGAAGACAGAGTGCTGGACTAGGTGGACTGGGGGTCTCATTGGGCCAGTCACTGTTAATGTCCCTGTGGCATTGTACAAATATCCCACCTGTGTCAGAATATGTGCACATGCACCCATGAACATGCATTTTATTTTCCACAGGAATGCCTTGAAGTTAGGCTACAGCAAGCCATGGCCTGAAGCCATGCAGCTTATCACAGGACAGCCCAACATGTCAGCTGAAGCCTTGTTGACCTATTTCCAACCACTGACAAACTGGCTAATTAAAGAGAATGAGAAAAATACGGAAAGCTTGGGCTGGCCTGAATACTCCTGGATACCTTATGCAGGTATTGAAAGCTTTTAAATTTGGGCATGTCCTGACACACATGCACACACATGTCCAGAAATAACTAAGAGACTGAGGTACATTTGAGCTGTTCCTCTTGTCTACGTTTTTCTAGATGCTCTTCCAGGCCAAGGTCCTTTGCCAGAACAAGTAGAAGAGAATGACGGAGTCCATTTCCTGGGGATGTCTTTGGACAGCAGCAAAGCAGCAATAGGCCTGTGGGTCTTGTTTAGCCTTGGGCTGCTCCTCTTCATTGCCACACTCATCTTGGGGTGCAAATTCCTCTTGGACAGAAGCAGAGCCTTCAAATCCCCCTTTGAAATGGAACTGAAATAATCTGAATGTCTTCAAGTTTGCCTCCCTATGAGTGCGCAAAGGGACTGTGGGAGGCTGTGTGCATGCAGCTGAGCTATTTTTTCTGGATCAAAGAGGGGTGTGGTAATTCTAATGAGTGTGGGAGCGTGTGTGCGTGTGCATGTTCAAAGGATGTCTACAGAAAGGCAAATAGCTTGTGTGTATCTAAAGCATGGATGTTGTGTTTGTGTTCCCATGAGTCTGGTGAGTGTGTGACCACATAAGCTGTGAGAGTGCGTATGTACGTATTCACACAATGCATATCTGCACAGGGGCTGTACACCTTCCAGATGTGCATTTGTGCATTTGAGTTCTGAGTGTGTGCACTTCTGTCCTGGCCTAGTTTGAAGACATGAAACATTTTTGTGTGCAAGTGTTCATGGGTTCAGCATGTGTGTCCTACTATAAATTGCAGCCTTGTACATGCAGGGCAGTTGTGCCAACCTCTGCCTTCCGATTAGTAAACAAACAAACATCTTTTTGACTATGCAAGAGCCAAAGCAGAGACCATCACTATTTGGAAATGTTTGGATTCTTGAAAGAAGAAAGATGAAGAAAAAGAAAGAAGAATGGGGCAGTATCATTAAATTTGGGTTTAAGGACAATGGGTGTTGACTTACAGCTGACTCAGAGGGCTTCCTAAGTTTCGGTTATATTCATTTGTAGAGAGGATTAATTCTACAAGGATTGTCCCAAACCCATTACTATAACTCTGGTTGGTGGCACTGAATACCACAAATTTGAGATGTGAGATTTCTCCAAAAGGTTGGGGAAGGGTGTGTGTGTGTTTGCTTGCTTCAGGCAGTTTGTTAAAAGCTGTTTGATGCACAGATGAAAATTAAAGTGAATCACGATCTCTCCAAATTCTGTTGCTTTGCTATTTCTTGTGAAAGAAACCGTTCCAGATGTCTGTGATGCAAACCAGGTATCATCTGAGCAGGAAACATTCATGCATGAAGAAAGAACACCAATACCCTGCTAAGAAATCTATTCCTTGCACATGGCATTAGTTACTTGCAGAAACACATTTCCAACCATGCATGAATGGGTAAGACCTGAGCTGTTGTGCAGCCAGCTGATCCACTCAGCAATCCACTGCAGACTTCTTAGCTTTCTCGATGAGCCAGAACAGCTATGTTAGCCAACAGTAAATAATTGCTAAAGTGGGGGGCGGGGGAGAAGGGCCTGCTTCCATGGAGGGCAATTGCAATTGCATATTCCTGTATTTATTTATTTTAAAAATTATTCCCTTTAAACTGGTTAGATGTCTCATTCTATCGATTGCATTGACTTACATTGTGTAATCTGCTTTGAGTCTCAGTGAGAAAGGCAGACTTAAAATAAAATAATATAAAATAAAAAAGTGTGCCTTTTTCACTGAAACTCAGATTACATAATTTTTTTAAAATGTAGTAAAAACAGAATAACACAGTTTAAATTGGATTACAAAATTAGAGGATAGAAAAATAACACTATAATACATCCAATGCAATAAAACAATATTACAAAATCAGAGCACAATGCAATAAAAACACTATTGTGTGTAGAATAAACAATGTAATAAAGCTGGAGTAGAAGATTAGAAAACTATGCAACAATATTGATATATGTAATGATTATGCAATGGAAATTTCCTTTAAAAATTCATACACTTCAGTCATATTCCCTTTATAAAAATGCCCTTCTGCACAAAGCAGTTCTACACATTCTGTAGAGTGAGGGGCCTTCCTGGCCTTGGCTGGGGCTTTATAGAGCAAAATTTTTAACAAATGGGCAGCCAGTGAAAATCTTGATGTGCTGCTGAGGTGGAATTAGTTGTGATAGTTCCAAGTAGCAAATTAGCTCCTGTTGCTGAATAAACAAAAACTTTTGAACAGTCCCGAGAGGCAGCCGACAAACAAAGCATTGCAGTAATCTAGACATTACCAAGGAAAGCATGGGGGACTGTGGAAGTCATGTTTTCCCAGGAAGGGCCACAGGTGCTATTCTCATATGGGCAGGGTCCCTCCTCACATGATCTGAAGACTTGGCTGAGGAATGCCTCCTCCCTCCTTACATGCCAGAGTATTCCCTTTGTGTTTTTAGTCTAGTTGTAGGCTCTTTGTGGTCTCTGGATCTGAAGTCTATCTGCAGAGGTATGTTGCTTTCGTGAGGGCACTCTAATTTAGTGTCCTCTAGATGGTGTTTATGTCTTCTATAGATGTGTGCTTCATGCATCCAGTGAAGTGACTCCTGAAAGCTTCTGCTAAAATCAATTTTGTTAGTCTTTAAAGTGCCACTGGACTTCAGTTTGATTTATTCATGCCCGGCACTCAGAGCTAGCTGATGGGAGACCCAAGTACTTTTTCAGTTCCAAAGCTGTTCCAATAATTGATGAAGGGCTACTCATTAAATTTGCAAATGATACTAAATCGGGAGGGGTAGAAGACAGAATCGAGATTCAGGCTGATCTTGACAGGCTGGAAAATTAAGCTAAAACTAGCAAAATGAATTTCGACAGAGATAAATGTAAAGTTCTGTATTTAGGTAGGAAAAATCAAATGCATAATTATAGGATGGGCGAGACTTGTCTTGGCAGGAGTACATGTGAAAAGGATCTAGTAGACCATTAACTGATCTCAAGACAACAGTGTGTGATGTGTAGCTAAAAGGGCAAATGCAATTTGGGGCTGCATCAACAGAAATAAAGTGTCCAGATCACGTGAAGTGATTGCTCTGGTTAGACCTCATTTGGAGTACTGAGATCAGTTTGGGGCACTGTAGTTTAAGAAGGCTGTTAACAAGCTGGAACTTGTCCAAAGAAGGGCTACAAAGATGGTAACAGATCTGGTGACTAAGTACTATGAGGAAAGTTTGAAGGAGCTGGGTGTGTTTAGCCTGAACAGGAGATAACTGAGAGGTGAAATGAAAGCCATTTTCAAATATTTGAAGAGCTGTCACAGAAAGGATGGAGAACAGTTTTCTTTTGCGGCAGAGGGTTGGACCAGACACTTTCTGACATATAGAGTGGTTCCTCCGTGGATTAGGCACCCTCAGGAAGTGGTGGGCTCTCCTCAGGAGATTTTTAAGCAGAGGCTAAATGGGCTGTCAGCAATGTGTGTCAGCAATATTAGGCAGATGGTAAGAGGGAAGCCAGGAAGGGATGAGCCAGTGCGTAGCTCTTGTGGCCCTTTCTTATGTGCCCAGGGTAATGCTGATCACCACTTGGAGATCAGGAAGGAATTTTCATCCAGGTCAGATTGGTCAAGGATCAGGGGTCACTGGGGGTGGAATGGGGGTAGCTGTGAATTTTCTGCATTGTGCAAGGGGTTATTTTATTTTATTTATAGTCCACCTTTGGCTGTTTTCACACGCGCCCCGGGAGATGGTGCAGACTCACAGCATGAAGCGTCTTCCTAGCATGATCTCCCGGCACGATCCCCTTTAATGGCCCAATGAGTCAGAAAAAGGGCCATTAAATGGGATCATGCTTAGAAATTGTGCTAGGAAGACGCTTTTATGGCGTGAGTTTCGTGCGATCTTCCCGGCTCCTGGCCGTGTGAAAACGGCCTTTCTCACTTAGACTTAAGGTGCATTACACATTGTTGGACCAGATAACTCTTGGGTTCCTTTTCATCTCTATGATTCTATGATTGGTGGAGTTCTTCAGGTGTGCACGCTGAGATTCATTTTTAGGGGGTGCTACTGGAGTCATGGATGCAATTCTCATCCATCCTCTTTGGGGAACTTCATTGAAGTTCTACCTGCAGTTTCTGTTTGTGCTGCCTATGCCTAATAGGGTCAGGCTCAGATCCTACGTGGCTAAAACAATGGTGGGAATGAAGCACCTGGTCCACCGCCAGAGAAGTCTGTGCTTCTTGTTGCCTTCAGTGGTGTTTAGTGAGAATCCTGTTGCACTGATCTTCTGAACAGCAAGGTGAGATCTAATACAGGCAGACATGATAGTTTTGTTATTTGGGTGTTTTTCACAAACTCGTGTTTACTTTTTCTCAGTCAGGCATGCCTTTCATTTCCATTCAAAAAAAGCCATGTCTCTGGTTTTGTTTTGTTTTTTGACAACAATAAAGACCTTCTGCGAATTCTAACTGATTTTTAATGATAAAGCAAAAGCCATATAATTCACTTTTAAAGCACAGTATTACCTTTTAAGCAAGAGGTAGATTAAGAGAAATGGGGTGTATTTTTTTTAAGAAAGAGAAACAGGTTCAAAAACGGTCTTTCCCCTCTCAAAAAGATTTTCAAATGTGCCAGGCAATCTGACTACAAGGAAACATTTCACTTTAAATTTGCCAAAAGTCTATCTAGTTATTCTGTGAAGTACCTGTTAAACTGTAAGGATTCAACTGTAACCTTATACCTGGGACTTCTGCTCCCAATGCTGTACTGCTAAATTGCTTCATTTTATGAATGCATGTTTTCTATTAAAGGCATACTATTTTAGGTTTTAGTTTAATGTTAACATAGATGTTATAGTTGCAATATAGATGAAGAATGTACCAATGATTTTTAACAACTTTTACTAACTCTAGCTCTCAATCAGAACACCCGTGTTCAGAGCAGTCAGATGCTAGGAATTGTAAATACAGGGTGACAGGAGAAATTACAGGAGATAGGGTAGTCACACAGTTATGAAGATGATGTAGAATTCATTTTGAAACATATAATCAAAGTCACTGTTCCATTAAGAGCAGGGATAGAGAATCCCTTCCAAATCATCAGACTTCCCCACCAGGATCACCTCCTTCGTAGGAACAGGCCCAGAAGCCCCCAGTGTGCTCCTACATACTCCAGAGCACTTCCTTGTTATGCTGGGAATGACATCATTCCCAGCACGACAAGGAAATGAAGGCCCCATAGACTAGTTTGGGGGCTGATTTTTATTAAATTGGCCCTGCGTGCGATCCTCTACTTCTGTGTCGCACACATACACTCCAGCGTACACACCCTAGAGATAGCTCCTCTATCTCAGTTTGGGCTCTGTGGGGCCTGGTAACTCTATGGACGACCCAAGCTAGCCTGATCTTATCAGGTCTCAGAAGCTAAGCAGGGTTGACCCTGGTTGCTACTTGGATGGGAGATCACCAAGAATGACCAGGGTTGCTAGGCAGGGGCAGGCAATGTCAAACCACCTCGGTTAGTCTGTTGCCTTAAAAAACCCCTTGAGAGATTGCCATAAATTGGCCGAGACTTGATTGCACTTTCCAACACACAGGCTTAGGCTGCTTAGGCTCTGCCAGTGCACAAGAACGGAGTCAGTTGCTCCACAGCTAGCAAATCTGTGCTGCAGGTATTCTATTTGCTACGCCTCTACTCATTACCCCCTGCTTTCATAGGCCTTCCTATTTAAATGTCAATCAGCCAGTCAGTACCTTTATTGGCATAAAATTATTTAAATGTAAAGGCAAACTCCGCCTTTCTGATGATTGCTATGGTGCGATTCTATCAGTGCTATGCCAGCAGCCCCCTGAAACCATTCCCTGGTGAGATTTGCAAAATGAAACTAAAAGCATCACATGAACTCAGAAAACCATTTAGGAAGGGAAGGAGGGACCCAGCACTTACCTCGTGCTGGCAGCAAGGTCTTCTTCACACACATGCAAAGCGCACACATGTGCTCCAGTGCCTGCACGATGTTCTCACCCCCTAGAAGTGATGTTGTCAAGCCAGCCACAGGAGCGCTCCTGGGCTCCATGCAGGGCCAATTCGGGAGCAACCTCTGGGAGCTTGCCACCTCCTGCCGGCCACTGCCAGGTCAGCAAGCAAGGTGGCAAATCCCCAGGAGTTTGCCTGCCGCTGGCGGGCACCTGGGAACTCTAAACCCAAAGCATGATTTTCCATCTCCATATTGATGATCAATAAATGCTGGTAAGTGATGAAAGGTTGCAAAGGAGTAGCAGTGTTAGTCTGTCTTAGTGTGACTTGGGTTGTTGTCTGTAGGGTCACCTGAAGGATGGTGTTCACAGCGGGCTGTGAGGGTTAGGATTCTGTAGAACTAGGAACCCAGGAAACATGCAGCAACCAGGTCAGGTGATTTAAAGCAGGGATTATTGGGAGACTGGGTATACTTGCTATATACCTGAGGCTTCACAGGGAAGTGGTTAGCTGGTGGATTTCTCAGGCTCCTTCTTCTCCTCTGTCTACCCTAAGACGCATCTGACCACCTACTTTTAAGGCCAGTCTTAATATTTGGATCTGCCCTTGAGCTTCTGGCCAGAACTTCAGGGTTCTTGCCCCCGGTCAGCCCCCTCTTGGCCATGCTGTGATGGGCCTTGCTAGACCTTCCCTGCCACACAAAGCAAAATAAAAATCTAGTGCTACCTAAAATACTAGTTGTAATATGTATTGCAATATGAGCTATAGAAAGGCATAGCCTACTTTTTCAGATACATATGTGAGGGGAAATTGTACTGGGAAATCATATGGGGAAGGAGTGTGTGGTGGAGTGAATTACACTATGAGCTTTTCAAGTGTAAGGGGGAAAGGGAAGAGTTGATGCAGGAAGTCCATCATAAATCAGCAGAATTAGCAGTTACATGTGCAGGATGGTGAGGGAAGTCAGAGACTTGAAGGGATTAGCAGATGGTTGAAACTGAAAGTTAACTGATATTGGTCTAGGGTTGGAATCAGCTAAAATGTTAAGAACAGCCAACTAAAATTCTAAAAAATGGTTCCGATAGAGCTATCAGAGATCACCACCATGACGGAGGAAACCGAAGCCTTTGCAGTCTAAGATGCCACATCCTTCAAGAACTCTTTTCAGCAAGGTTGCTGTGTGCAGCCACCAGACAGCTCCATCCAAAATTATGAGCTGCACAGTTGGGACTGCAGATCTGGACTGGAGTTTCCCTGCTATTTACGCTGCTGTACTTGAGGGGCGGAGAGGGAATGTTGAGTTCTCTGAGGTGCATTTTAGCCACTCAGCAGACTGCCCACTCCTATAAACCAGAAACGCTTTTGGGCCCCAAACACTTATCTCATTCAAAATGACCATCAGAATGGAGGAGGGGTGGTCAGGTTGCCAACTATGGTTGGAAAATTCCTGGAGATTTGAGGAGGTGGAACCTAGGAAGGGTGGGACTTGGGGAGGTGAGGCACCTCAGTGGGGTATAATGTCATAGAGTCCAGCATCCAAAGTAGCCATATTCTCCACAATACTCTGAAGACCAGTTGTAATTCCAGGAGATCTCCAGGCTCCACCTGGATGTTCACAACCCTAGGATGTGGGGGAATGAATCATGTTTTGCTCTGAAGAGTCAAAAGTAGGTATCGCAATTGTTGACTTAAAATTTCAAAATTTTTAAAAGAACATTATTTAATGATATTTTAGTAGTTGTCACTGTTCGTGGAAATTCTGAGGTCTTCTACTATTTCAAAGTGTGGCCAAATGAGGGCACAGCCACTGCTTACGATTCCACAGATGTTGCTCGTAGGAAAGAGCCATTTCCATAGGCATTACTTTCGAGCCAGTCTTTTGCTGGTAACTGAATCTGCTCTTAATCCTCACAGCATGGATTTAAGAGTCAAGAGAAGGATTAAGCAGCTGAATTTTCTGGAGTCTGCTGATTAAGAGCACCCTTGGGGCAGAGCAGCCGGGTTGCCACCATATGGCTGTTTCAGCACAAGGGCAACAGTTCTAATCCCATCACTCTTACTTCAGGGGAATGGCAAGTGATATCACCAACTGGACACAAAGGTTTTTCTGGAGAGTGACCTAGAGCGCAATATTTGAGAAAGACCAAATAATAGCCTCATCAGGTGCAAAGGAACAACCACTGAAACTCTAATCTTTTCCTAGAAGCATGACTCACCAACCATATGCCGTGGCCAGAGAGGCAGAGCACCACAAAAAGATAAAAATGATCACCAGCTAAACCGAAACGCTTGGATCCTAATGTCCAGGTAAGGACTGAGCAGAATCTTCTTCAGATGGGAATTTCATAGTAAAAGGCACCATTTTGGGGAGCATGAAGTTTCCTCTCAGAGAACAGCACTCCCTGAGAAAAAGAAATTACTTTTTGTTGGAAAATGGAAGCCCTCCCCCCATCTTGACTAAGCTCTTCACAGCAGAGAGATCCCCCCCCCAAGCCCTGCAGATGGATGCTGCCATTTAAGAGAAGGAAAATGCAATCCAAGAGAAGAAAAGAAGTTTGAACTCTGCAGATTTTTGTAGCTTGTCTCTTTTAAGCTGGGTCATGCATTTTCCCCCAATTTTTCTTTCAAAAGCTTCATTCGTTTTTATTGTATCTTTTACTGCACATTATCATTCTCCTCATTAAACGTTTTTAGTTGTAATTTCTTTGTTTTCCATTCAACTGAGATAGAATAATGCACACTGTTACCCTTGTCATTCTCTCTGCCAAATTTCAGACACACAGGAGAAAGTGTCTCAGCTTTACAGACAATTACACCAAAATGCAGAGGATATAAATGAATTACATTCATTCATTGTTATTCTAATTCATTCTCACTACTGGAATTAATAAAGTTCATTTTAGGCTCATTTTTATTAATTTGGAAAAGAATGAGATTTCTAGCAGCCTCTTTGAAAGATAGTAGGTGGACTCCAACCTTTCCTAAGGGATAGATTCAACTCCCTAACATTTAGAGATTGATTGTCTTGAAGTGGCTGTTACAGGCTATCCCTGGCCATTAGTGCTACAGGATACATTTGCTTCTATTAGGTGGATATCCAGAAGGCCAATGAAACCAGCCACTACTTTTCTTGGAGATTGGTGGTTTTAAAAGCCAGCGTGGTGTAGTGGTTAGTGTCATACTAGGAAAACCCAGATTTTGAAACACCAATCTGCTACGGAGACTTTCTGGGTGACCTCGGACCAGTCATACACTCAGCCTAACCCAGCTCACAGGAGTGCTATAAATATAAAATGGAGGAAAGGAAAATGATGTCAGTTGCTTTGGGTACCCCCTTGGGGAGAAAAGTGGGGTATAAATGAAGTAAATAAGTGTCCCCTAGTTTCAGGTCAATCTTGATCAATTAAAATTCTTATATGCCTTTCTAATATAGGGAGTCACAGGGGCGGGGGCGGGGGAGGAAGAGCAGATTAAAATACAAACATTGCACAATCTAATGTTGTAGGAACAATGTATTGTCGAAGGCTTTCATGGCCGGAGAACGATGGTTGTTGGGGGTTTTCCGGGCTGTATTGCCGTGGTCTTGGCATTGTAGTTCCTGACGTTTCGCCAGCAGCTGTGGCTGGCATCTTCAGAGGTGTAGCACCAAAAGACACCTTTTGGTGCTACACCTCTGAAGATGCCAGCCACAGCTGCTGGCGAAACGTCAGGAACTACAATGCCAAGACCACGGCAATACAGCCCGGAAAACCCCCAACAACCATTGTAGGAACAGTTTGCAAATGCTGTCATTCCTCTAAATAGCTCCGTCCTGCACACCTGTCAAAAGGGTACTTGGCCTTTTCAGGAAGGCTGTTCCAAAGAGTGGGAACTGCAAAAGACTGGGATCATATGTCACTAGCTGCATCTGTTTGTAGGAACCCAAAGTAAATATGGCTCTGTCATAAGGGGACAGAAGGGCCTTCAAGTATATGGACCCCAGGACGTGAAGGGCTTTAAAGGTCTGCAAATAAATGGGCAGCCAGTGAAGTGTTTTCAGTGTATGATCACAGTACCTAGTTCCTGGGTGCTGCATTCTGAACGAATTGAAATTTCTAGGTTATCTTCAAGGGAAGCCCCGCATAGAGCACATTATAGTAGCCAAGCTGTGAAGTTACTGAAGCATGGATCAATGTGGGCAGATGAACTGATTTGAGGTGAGAGGGGCAGTTTGCAGGTCATATGCACTTGAAAAAGGACTTTTAGCTATCACTCTTATATGTTTGTCAAAGAAAAGAGCAAGGTCCAAAAGTCCTTCCAAATTTCCAGCCAAATTCCCTAAAGAAAGCTGCACTCCATCCAATGTAGACAACATACCACCAAGAAGATCAGCCTTTCAGCCAGCATCACTTCTGTCTTATCTGGATTCAAATTCTGCTTGTTCTCCTTCAATCTCTTGACCATAGCTCCTAAACTATCCCCTGGGTGGCATCCACAGCTTTATTCAGAGACCTAAAGCCAGGCTTAACAGTGTTCTGATGAAACCCAGCCCAAAAGCTACAGGCAGATCCCACTTAATGTCCTTACATAAGTGTTGAAAAACATGGGAAACAGTGTTATGACCTAGATCTATAACCAGAACAGCCCTCAGGTCATAGATCCCCCCTCACACAGCACAATTGTTGCTAGGAAGGCCACCCCCCTCAAGGGCCCCTGAACCCTAAGACCCTCTAGCCAGACTGCCAGATAAATTATCCAGCTTGACATTAAAGCAGGGCCTCCTGATCTAGCAAGGATTTCCTTGGACCCTGTCTCACAGAAGTAGCCTCACTCCTGGAGTGCTCTGAGGAGCATGCTGATTAAATGCCTTTTGTCTAAAGTCTCAGAGTTTCCTCTCATCCACAGCCTTAAGCTATGACTCAAGTTTTCAGGGCAACAGCTTTTCCCAGTAAGTCAATCACTAGCGTGGGGAAGGCCATTAAGCCACAGCTCAGCCTTTTCCAAAGAGTTCTGAGCCAGTCTGCCACTCAGGGAACTCAGTCACCCCATTTAGCGTCTCTCTACACAAGACATCTTACATAGGTAAGCTCAAGTGACTTACTTTCTGTGTGGTATTATATCCAAGTGTACTCTGTCTCCCTAGCAGTGCATGTGTATCCACAATGGAAGAACAAGTGTAAGATCTTTCACTTGAGCGTCCTTATGTAAGATGTCTTGTGTAGAGAAACTAGTTGTTCCCTTTTCACCTTACCTACCATGCTCATATTTGGACTTCTGCCAATAAACATATAATGGATACATACGTGCAAATTTGCAAAGATTTAAAAACCAGAAGAAATCCAATACAGAGCTGAAGAAATGTTGACACAAAGCACAAGCAGTTCCATGACTGACATATTAAACAACATAGGAACTACTCAGTAGGAGCATACTTATAGTAATAGTAGTGAAGCCAATGGTTCCCTATCCCTACAACCAGGGCTCATTTCGAGGGGGAATGCACAGGAACACAGTTCCGGCAGTTCCCCAAAGAGGTCATGTCAGGTAGCCCCGCCCTCCTAACTCTTGGCCATTTGGGGCCCATTTCAGCCTGGATTGGGGCTGAAACAGCCCAGATCGGGCCTCTGACGGGTGGTGGATCACTCTCCCACTCAGCAGCAGTGCGATCCTGACCATTTTGGGCCCCTTTTTGGCCATTTTCAGCCCTTTTTTGCCATTTTGGGCCCAATTTTAGCTCTGAATGGCCAGGATTGGGTCCAAAACAGCCAGGATAGGTGATGTCAGGGGGTGTGGCATATGCAAACCAGTTATGCTAATGACACACTTCTGGTGATGGCAAGGGGTGTGGCATATGCTAATGAGTTCCTCCAGCTCTTTTTCTACGAAATGATCCCTGCCTACAGCCCCCCTAAAAAGAGTAAAAAGCCCTCATGAATAATTCAGTATTGACTGTACTGACTTACACTGTGTAATCTACCTTGAGTCCCAATGAGAAAGGAGGGCTATAAATGACGTAAATAAATAAAAATTTTAAAAGACTCCTGTGACGGACTCAGTTTCAGATGCTGAGATTTCCAGTCAGTGAGCTATGATTGACAGGTTCTCCCTCTTCCCCCCCGCCCCCCCGCAACTGCCTGAAATGGCAGTTGGAGATGGAATGTTGGGGAAGCTGCCGGTTGGAGTTGGAGAGTAAACAAGAGAGTGAAAGGGAGTTGGAGCCTGGCTTTAGACCAGAGAGGGTCAGCCAGAGAATCCTCTGTGAGAGGAAATAATGGCTGTTTCCAGATGGCTTACCTGAAGCTGCTCCATGCCGCAATGTTGTGGATCGTGCTGGGGAAAACGCGAAATATCGCGTGTTCCCCGGCACGATCCACAACATTGCGGCATGGAGCGGCTTCAGGTAAGCCATCTGGAAACGGCCAATGTTTGTGAAGCACTGTTAGTCCTAGGTCTAAAGTGGGGAAAACCAGCACTAATTCCTACTTAGACTCAAGAGATCTGGAAATTATGGAGGGCCAAGGAAGTGGGTAGAGAGAGAGGAGTCTCCCCTTCAGTGCCAGGAACAGGGTTATAGCTCATAACTATAACGCCTGCCCAGTATCTAGCAAGGGTTTGTCTCAGTGGAGCACCCTTAAGTCTGGAGAGGAGGGAAAGTCGTGCTGTGTTTGTGTTTGAGTATATAAAGTGTAACATCTGTGAAGCAGTGTCAACCTCTGAGAGAAGCCAGCAACCTAGTGTTGTACCAAGTGTTTTGTGCCTCACACCAGTGAAGTTTCTGTACAAAAACCTTTCTGTTTCTTCAGTTCAAACACCTGCCTACCTGCCTTTTGATTTTAACCTTCTGTAAATAAACCTTCTGTTACCTTTTGAACCTCCCCAAGCCTTGTGTGCCAGTTTCTGCTAAAGGGAAGTGCAAACCCCTGATCTGTTCCCTACTAAGACTTGGCTGGGTAACCATTTTTAATATTTCCTAAGGGTGGGACAAGAAGGAAAGTTGAAGCTTAACATCAACCGCGCTACCAGAGGCTTCCCAGCCCAGTATACAGCTTCATAGGCTTAAAGAGGAGAAGTTTTACCTCAGGGTAGGGAAAGGTCAGCCTAAGCCTGAGTTGGACTTGGGTTTGTGGCAACTCCTTTAGCTGTATTCATATATTTTCTTATATTCAGTTTGTTGGCAGTTTGGGATGTGGCTCAAGATAATATGAATGTAACAGGTGAGGGGCTATATTAGGTATGTAGAGAAATGCTTTTTTACTTCAGGGCTTGGACTTGACAAAACTTCACATAGTTTTTTTAAAAAATCTCTGTTCCAAGAAAATAGGGAAGCCAGTTGCTGCCAAGTATCACCCAAGTACCTGTTAGCCAAATGCAAACAGAGCAGTGAAGTTACGCTGTGCTGATTAAAGAGGCTAAAAAGTTTATTTAAGAAATACATACTAGAGAGTGAAGTGGAGAGATAGAGGCCGTCGTCACACGGGCTTCTATTTAGCGTGAAAATGGCACCATTTCCCGGCAAACACCCACCTTATTCCAACACTGATGCGATTTTCTCTCTTCTGCTTTGTGCTTGATAGTTGCGATATTTTGCTGCTCAGTGTGAATGCCTCACATCGATGTGTTTCGCCTCGCCACACCATAGGCCCACCCTTTTTTTCTCTCCTCAATCCCAGAATCCATTTCTCCCACGACTCCCCCCTTTTTTTTGTAATAATGTCCTTATATCACTATAACGACATCACACAATGAAAATTTTCTGCTGAAGAAAACAAGTAAAAATGACTGAATTGCCATTAGAGAAATTTTTATTTTAACCCAAAACCACGCCTCGCTAAAAATTGGAAAAGTAAAAGGGTCAACCAATGTTCTGGCCACTCCATGGGCGGGAAAAAAGGGCAACCTATCAGTGTCCTTCTGGGTTGGGCTACTGGCATGTTTATCTAACGTTATTCCATTATAGCGGAATTAAATGCCAAAAAAAATTTTTTTTAAAGGGGGGGAGGAGCTGCTTCTGCGCCCATTAGAGAGAATGGAACAGAGCGCTTAGGTGTGGACAGCTGGGAGCGCGAAGAAATGCAAGGTGACCCAAAGAAACGTTACTGTGCCGATATCAGCGATGACGCTATATGCTGTAAATTTAACGGAACAGATGCCCATGTGACGACAGGATAGTGTCCTTGCTATCTGCCTACATCTTGTAGAAGAGTGAATAAGGCAGGAGAGAGAAGAAGCAGGATATTGCCCTGTTTAGCCCAGTAGGAGACAAGACAAGGAGATGACCCCCAGGAAACAAGAGAGATGCTGCTCTCACTATCTTAACTAAGTGATCCTTGCTGCCCCCTGTATAGAAGGCTCATCTTCCCTTTCTGCTGCTGCAGTACACAGACATTGCAATTTCCAACAGTACCCACCATCAAAGTCTTGGAAATGCTAATTGCCATCCTGGCCAAAGAAGGAAAAGAAGTTCACACCTTAGTTGGAATCTGACACTAAGAAGGGACTCAAAGTCTTGAGGCGTATGAGGGGCTAGATGCCTGGGGATTTCAGGAAAGGTTTCTTTGACCCACAAGGGGTGGGAAAACAGAGGAGATAAAATCCATTGGCATGGGGGGGGAGAGGGCTCCATTCTGCAGGTCCATTTTGGCCGATTCCCTGTGGAGGAAGGAGCTCTTACACCTAGGCTCCATCTTGATGGCTACCATTGCCACGTGGAGCAGACAAAGGCCTGACTGCCTTGGACTAAGAGCAGAACCACAAGTGACAAAAGGCACAGATTGGACACTTGTCTGCTTCCCTCAAGTTTTGATGGGAAATGTAGGCAGCTTGGCGGAATGTTGGACAAGTGACAGTTGAAAAGTCCATTGGACAGCAGTCAGAGAGCGAAGCTGCGAGACCAGGATGCCTACATTTCCCATCAAAACTTGAGGGAAGCAGACAAGTGTCCAATCTGTGCCTTTTGTCACTTGTGGTTCTGCTCAAAGACTCCAAGGTAAAGAGAAGCTTTTAGAACACTATAAGCTTATGGAGCCTGTCTTTTAACAAGACCAGCTAGGGTATGTATAAGGAGAGAAGGAGGATGGAATCTGCTTTGGGTTCCCACTGGGGAGAAAGGCAGGGTATAAATGAAATGAAATAAAAAATAAAATAAGAGGCTCACATGTCTACATTTTCCTTGCTCAATCCGTTGTTGCATAGAGAACATATTTAAGCCCTTTTTACTTTTAATAAATTGTTTTATGCTGGTTGTTGTTCTCCATACCTCCACTGTTTGAACATGCTATTTAAAATGAGTTCCAGGAGAAGGGAGACAATCAGTAAAGCAAGCCAACCCCATGGTATACAGACCTTGAATAGCAGGAGATGTGTGCATTAGGCAGATCTGTAGAATGGCAAAGCAGAAAGTAAACCCTTCTCAGCAAGTAATTCATAAAACGACCAGTTGGTGGCAGTGTACCAAAGAAGAAGTGAAAGAAAACCTTTCTGAGGGTCAGCTGGACCAGGAAAGCCAAGCATCTCCAGGCAGAGAGACTGGGGCAGTTGCTGGCAGCCTTGATGGTTTGCAGGGCCGAACATAACATCAAGGCAGGTAGCACTGTTCCACCACAGGATATGACAGGGTGCATGACTAAATTAGCCTCAAGAAAAGCTGGAGATTCCGTGTTCTTATTTGGGTCCAGTAGCACCTTATAGACAGTGTTCATATAGTGGCTTATGGCATATGCGCATTACAAATGATGTGCTGCCAGGTGGTCTTATATCTGAGTATAAAGTATTCACATGACTGATGTGAAACTGACTGGAGGGGGAAAGCATGTGGGTGAGTTTGGATGCATGGGCATACATGGGGAATTGAGGCTACTTTCTGCTTCCACCATAGTATAGGCAGGAAATCAAGGAAGAAGCTGGAAGGCTGTCATGCTCGCTTGTCACTGGACAGCTTAAGATCTTCCTGAACCTTCTGGCTTCCAGCTGAACATGGAAAATATGCATAATACTGAGGCATAATACTCACAATTTTTTTCTCTCCCATTCTGCGAAAAGGTAAAATAATTTCTTATGCTTGGTTGAACTACACAATCTTGAACTTACAGCACATCACTCTTATTGTATGTTTCTGTCCTTGTATCACAAGTTAATGGAAGAAAAAGAAAATTGCTTGATATTGAAAAGCAATTCTAAATTTCAGAACATGTTGTTGCTCTACTCCAGGGCCCCCACTTGTTTTTCTTCAACTGGTTTCCAAGCCTTGATTTATTTCCTAGTTTGTAAAAGACTCTTGACTAACATGCAGAATGAAATGTTTATAATTTGTTTTCTTAAAACGTGCAAGAAAAATGTGTGGGCCAGGCTTTACACTGACTGCAGAAGGAGGGGCTGTAGCTCAGTGGAACAGCCTCTGCTTGGCATGCAGAAGGTCTGAGGTTCAATCCTCAGCATCTCCAGGTTAAAGGATGAGGCAATAGGTGATGTGAAAGGCCTCTGCCTGTCACCATGGGGAGCCACTGCCAGTCTGAGCAGACAGTACTGTCCTTGATGGACCAATGGTCTGATACAGTATAGGGCAGCTTCATGAGAATTCAGAACTGACTGGGAAACAGACCTCACTGACCAGAGACTATTGGGATCTACAGAGACTGCCTCGGTGGCCAGGCAATTCAGAAATCCCTTCCCAATATTCCCATGTTTTGCACTCAGTGGGTTGGGCTCATCTTCTATTATCTACCCCACAGCCCTAGTGAAATCTAAGGGTTGGATCCAGCCAGCTTTCCCACACAATCTTACCGAAATTCCTTCCTTACTATACCCCTCATCCTACATGGTTTTTGTTCATGCATGGTCCTCGGCATATCCTTTTTGGTGGGCCAAAAAGACCCTTCTGTATTAAATTACACCATATAATCCACCCTGAGTCTCAGTGAGAAAGGTGAACTATAAAGAACATAAACAAATAAATAAAACTTTATTACCAGGCTGGTTGGGTCCAACACTAAATGCTTTGCTTCCATTTTTTCAGGCCTTGTTCAACAAGCAGAACTAACAGAGTGCTCATTTTTCCTTGGCCTAAGAGAGGTAATTAATCCAGGATGAAAGATATGGACAGTCTGTGCCAAGAATCTGTGGTGGCACAAACCCATCAAGTGGATTGGCATCGGATTGGCAGGAAGTTTCTCTAAACACAGAGGTAGTCAGGGGAACCTACCGTTTTGCCAGGCTTCAGAAACCTAGTAGGTTGCCCTACTCTGCCCAGCCCACACCTGTGCATTGGCTCCTCCCCTTCTTCTCCCAGTTCTGTCTGGATGCCTTGCCAGGCTGCTCCATAGGCTGGGAGCTGCCTGCATGCACTTTGCTTGCCTCTCCTAGCTCAAAGCAGATTTCTTTAACAAACTTTTTTTTTATGGTAAACACTTCTATGCCACCTTTTCACCCAGCTCAGGGACCCCAAGGCAGCAAACAGAGCCTTCTTGCCTTCTTCCCCCCTGCTTTTCATTCTTCCCTAACACAGCCCCTATTTCTGAACTGCCTATCCTTGCCCCCAGAAAATATCCTTTCTTAACAGGAAGGTAACTTATCCCACCCATCCCCCAAGCAGTCATTTAATCCATTTTTTTAAAATGTCAGACAAATGCTTTTCTCATCATGCCCACCTGATTCTAGCGCTATAAGATCGTTTCCCATCCATGACAAATGTTTGAGGAGGCAAGTTCTACCACTCCCAGATTGCTTCCATAAAACTGAAAAGACATATTAGGCAAGTCAACTTTACGGGGGCATGAAGGAGAAAGAGTCCTTGCAATTAAACAGAATGTACCATCATCACTAATGCGCATGTAACCCCTATGAGGTAATTAGTTTAGCCCAGTAGGGTGGAGTCAGTAGCTAGAGCCAGGCTGAGGAGAAGGAGGCTGGTTGCTGGGGAGCTTAATAATAATGTATATGTTCTTATCACCTTGAATAAGGGTAATCAAATGTGGTATGTGATCAATATAACTTAAAGTGATGTATGTGTATAGTGTTTAGTTGGTATTACTGGGATTGTATTATTTTTGCAGAGCTGTAATTCCCCAACAAGAGGACAGAAGCCTGGGCAGGAGTTGCTTCGAATTAGTGATAAAGGACTCGTATTACTTGCTGGAATCAGACAAGTTGAACTGGTGACCTTTTCAAATACATTATTGGTTTAAAGTTTCTGTATCGTTGCACTTACGAGTTTAGTTAAAAAAATAGTTGTTAAAAATTTTTTTTTAAAAAATTCTTTCTTAACTTAAATTTGTGTGAAAGTGCTTCCTAAGCCCCATAGAACCCATAAAGGAGAAATTACATGCGCGCGCGCACACACACACAAAATGTAATCCTCTGAGGTATAGTGCTTAAAATGTCAGATTAGAACTTTGAAGACTGTGCCATGGAGCCTTGGGCCTGTCACCCTCTCTCAGTCAACTCACAGGGTAATTGTGAGGATAAAATGGAAGAGGGAAGAGCTCCTCTGAAAAAATAAAATTGTTTCTTTAATGTCTCTGAATGTTTAACATTAGAAGAAAGATTATTTTGTGAACTGTCCTTCCTTCTCCACTTCTGGCTTGCAGTACTGGTTCCTACTCTCCACCCACAAAGATAATCCTGTGGTGAGAGAATTGTTCAGGATCTTGTCACAGACTTCTCTGTTGGGGAGCCATGACAGGTCAGGAACAAGGGCAAGCATCTGCAGTACAATCCACCCCAAAAGGGGGAGAATTCTAATACAAATTAACTCTCCAAAAGAAAATAAGGATGAGCTCAAAGCAATGTATTCCTAAATTCTATGAAAAGAGGGGTAGCAGGGTAAGGAGCCAACATGGTTAAGTCAAAACAGTCTCTTTGGCGTCAGTTCAGACTCTTTCTACCTCTCAAGCTCCAGTCTATCATTTTTGTAAGCAAAAAGTCAATGAAAGTTCTCAAAGCATCATTTTTTAGACTTTCAGATCAGGATTTTGTTTATACAATTCCAGCAAAGCAATATTGGCTCTTGAATAGTCGTTCAGACCTCAAGCATTTCACGGGTATTGGTTCGTCAGAAATGTGTGCACAGGTCACCAGGACAAATTAAGCTGAATAAATCCATCAAAGTTCAAACTGGAAAACCTCTTAAGGCCTAGAAAATCTAGAAAAGCATGGCTGCTACAGTCTTCGTTTCTTAGCTGATTAGTTACAGACTGATATAATAACCATTGTACCATATTGACTCCTCAGTGTATTCTGGAAGCCACTGGCTGGCCAAATGAAAGGGAAGGGAATTTCTCTTCTTGCTGAAAACAATGATGGGTCAGAAGACTATCCAAAAACACAGACATTTTTAATAACTGTCAGTGCTTACTGGGGATCTTGTGATTTTTTGTAATATTTGCTTTATTTACCAATGGGCTAGTGCCCATAGGTAAGGATAGCAAATCCACTACTCCAGAGAGATTTTCCACCCAAAGGTGCTCATGCAGTGTTTGTCTTACTCCTTCAGTCTCTTCTGGACTGTTGATGGTCCTTTTCTTCTCACACAGACACATAACTGTCCCCTTGTGTCATTTAGGAGGGGAGTCATTTCCTCCAGCTTCTGATGGGTGCTTGGATAAAGTCATTTCCTATGAAGGCACATGGAGAAAACATCTGAGGCCTTTTGCATCGGCTCTAGCCCCCACTCCCAGCTTCTGCATACTATTTTAGGCCAAACGCATAGGACAGAGCTAGGCAAACTCCCAATTCACCATGATGTGTCGTGTCATAACTTTGTATATGTTCTTAAAGTGTGTTTGATACGCTAAGAAGAAAGATGGTTACTCAAGATGTCTTCCATTGACAGTATACTTAGTGCATCAATTAAAATTAATTTCTAGTATTGTTGGCATTTTAACAATCACTTCGCCCCTCAGCCTTTTAAGGGTCCTGTGTGCTCTATTTTGAATTAGAGAGCCATTTGATTTATTTATTATCGTTATTATTGTTATTAATTGTTATTATTGTTATTATTGTTGTTGATATTATTGTTGTTGATATTGTCACTGATAGGTAGCCCCATGGCGCAGAGTGGTAAGCTGCAGTACTGCAGCCCGAGCTCTGCTCATGACCGGAGTTCAATCCTGGTGGAAGCCAGGTTCAGGTAGCCAGCTCAAGGTTGACTCAGCCTCCCATCCTTCCGAGGTCAGTAAAAGGAGTACCCAGCCTCCTGGGGGTAAAATGTAGATGACTGGGGAAGGCAATGGCAAACCACCCCATAAGAAAAAGTCTGCCAAGAAAACGTTGTGATGCAACGTCCCTCCATGGGTCAGTAATGACTTGGTGCTTTGCACAGGGGACTACCTTTACCTTTTTATTGTCATTGATATTATTTATTGTTGCTATTGTTATGTGAGCTCATCACAGTCTACCAGATGATTGCGCTGGAATTTTTTGGTCCTTTACTGGCTCAGATTTTATCAAAGAATGTAGGAGTCAGTGAGGTATCGCCTTAGTATGTAGCATGTTCCAAGGAGTGCTACTGTTTGTTCAGTTATCCTGTCTATGCTGATATTGGCTTGGTGTTTAGTTAGTCATTTTGGAATTGTACCTAGAACTCCTATTATTATTATTATTATTATTATTATCATCATCATCATCATCATCATTATCATCATCATCATTATTATTACTGTTGTTGTTGATGATAGTCCATCCCAAGGGGATTACAAGCATTTATATTTTCAATTGGAGGGCTTCCATTTTTCCTGCCTCTTCCCTGAAGGGCAAAGGGGAAGCCTGGCATCAGCTCCACCCAGGATTTTATCTTTCCAGACCTGTCCAGCATTTACATAAGATCATTCTATGTACGGCCACTCTACTTCTACTGCAGATTGATTAAACACACCCAAATACATTGGAAACCAAGCCTCAGAATACAATAGCAGATGAAGAGCATTGTGTGGGTGCAGGTCCCGCATTTGCTGCAACGTTGGTATTTTACCATACAATACCAGAGTTTTAGATAAAGCATTGGGAGCATTTCTTTATTGGTTTCTTAATGTGTGGGTGTGTTTGATTATATAAATATTGTACATTTGGCCTTAGAGCTGAAACGCATACAGTCTGTCTTTGTGTTGGTCATTGAACTGTACCATCATCTGTGTATGGAGAACGTTTTCGCCAGTTTTTAGCATACGCACATAGCCTGCCGTTCAGGCCTTGTTTTAAACTTGCTTTTAACCTATATTTTGTGCACATTTATAATAAATACTCTCTTGGAATATATTTTACATTTTAGTTTGTAACTTGACCCCTCTATTTCCCCCCCTTGATATGTATGTATCCAGGGCTTTTTTCTGGGAAAAGAGGTGGTGGAACTCAGTGGGTTGCCCTTGGAGAAAATGGTCGCATGGCTGGTGGCCCCGCCCCCTGATCTCCAGACGGAGGGGAGTTTAGATTGCCCTCCACGCCACTGGAGCAATTTCAAGAGGTTCCGGAACTCCGTTCCACCACGTTCCTGCTGAAAAAAAGCCCTGTATTTATCTATGTACTGTTAAGTTGCAACTGTCTTATGGCGACCTCAGCAAGGGACTTTCAAGACAAGTGAGAAGAATAGGTGGTGGCCTTGCTCTACAGAATCTTCCTTTGTGGTGTTCCTGCTTAGCATCCAAGATCTGATGAGATTGGGCTATGCCATACAATTCCACATCCCCACAGGGGCCTTAAGACTGTGGCCTGAAGCATCTTTTTTCTTCCACTTCCTAGAGAACTTCCTCTTCTAGAGCTGCACGACGTTTTGTGTAATTTTGATTGATCTTCACAAAAGGTATTACATGGCTTTTGTTTTCATTTTGGACCAGTGTAGCTATCTGCAAATTGCTGAAGTTCCCTACTTGAATTCTTTCACTACACATTTTTCAGCCTCTATGGCTGCTTTGTCCAGACATTTTCTGTGAGATTACTTTGTAATTGTCTTGGCTGTGATACTGCAAAATACTATTCTGCCTTTGTGTCTATCTAATGCTATTGTCAGTGAAGACAAGTGTGTGTAATTCCTGCTTACTTGATACTTTGCTGTCTCTATGATGATCCCCAGGCAAGAGAGAAGGGGTGGTAGGGGAGAAGGGATGAAGGGGAACCAGAAGAGTCCTTCCCAGCAGGTTATCACCGATGCTTTTTCTGCAGGGGTTGCAGAGACTCTGTCTCTTCTCGGCCTTGACAGGCCCAGAAAAATGTCACACGGTTACCAGTAATATGAAGATCAGACCTAGGGTTGCCAGCCTCCAGGTGGTAGCTGGAGATCCCCTGGAATTATAACTGATCTCCAGGCCATAGAGCTCAGTTGCCCTGGAGAAAATGGCTGCTTTGGAGGGTGGACTGTATGGCATTATACCTTGCTGAGTCCCTTTCCCTCCCCATCCCCTGCCTTCTCCAGGCTCCATTCCCAAAATCTCCAGGAATTTCCCAACTTGGACTTGGCAACCCTAATCAGACCCAAGATCTGAAAAATATTTCGGAGCCTGTCACTTTGATTCTGGCTTGCAGGTTTGAATTTCTGGGTTTGGTTTTCATTCCAAATGCTGTCTAGAAATAAATAAAACCAGTTTCAAGTAGCTTTCATTAAGAAATTGGTTAATTTTTATTTGTTGCTCATAAGGCAAACATTATATCCACACTTTTGGATGAAATATGAGTGGTTATTATCTGTATGGGTGGGTATATAGCCAAGTTTCTTTCAAAATCTATTTTGGTTTGGGGATGCTTTTTCACTAAAACATTGAATTCTCCTCCAGGGTAAGGTTCAGCTTGGTATAATAACAATGAGGGAAAGTGGTCCCAAATACATACTGAACAAAGGAGGAAATTCCTAAGAGACCACTAATACAATAAAGAAGATTGTCTCAGTATAAATAAATACAATTTATAGGTCAAACCAAGTGTGGCAATATTTTGGTCAAAACATATGTAATAATATAATATCCTTCTACTACATTTTTTTTAATTTAATAAACTTTTTATTAACTTTAAAAACTTCTACTACAATTGAGCAATGGTTTGTTCATATTACAACCAGAGCCTGTGGAGAAATCACATTACTAATCAATTATCACAATGTCCCTTTCAGGTGAGTATCAATCATCTGTTGATTTCAATAATTGTCTCTTGTCACAATGTCCCTTTCAGGTGAGTATCAATCATCTGTTGATTTCAATAATTGTCTCTTTGATATGTTTTTCTGGTTTTAGGCAGGATTTCCACTGATATCCAACGATGGGTGAGTATGCTCCAGGAGGAAAAAAGTCCAAATCTCCTGGGCAGTTGGCAACGGGTGCACCAGCTCTTTAGGCAGCCCATTTCGCAGTTGCTTTTTCAAGCCAAGAATTCTACTGCTCCATTCTTCCTAGTCTTTTTATGTGAGGTAATGGTGATTCTCTATGCCATTTTCTCTGGCAATGCACTAAAGTCCTCTTTAGTGCATTGTGTCATGTGCTGTTTTCTAAAGCCAAGGGAAGGTACCAGTGAGTGGTTACCGCCTCTGTTTAAGGATTCCTCAGTCATTTAGAAAAAGAGCGCACATCTCTGAATTCTGATCATTTTAAAAAAACAACTGCCACAGTTCTTTTTTTTAAAAAAACGTACTTAAAACTTATTACAGAATCTTTTATTACTAGATTCAGATAAACAGCCTTTGGACCAGTGGTCTGGCCCGGCAACCGACCTCTCAATAGTGGCCAGGGCAGACATGAGACCCCTGTGCAAGGCAGGCATGACCAACTGTTGATGAAAATTCAGTGGCAAAATCAATGAGGTCAGACTTGACTAGTGGAGATGGAAAGGAGCAGCAATTGGACTGGCAACGTTGGGAACACCTGGTTTTAGGTAAAGTCTCCCTAGCTGCTGGTGAAAGGGAACAAATTCCTTCCTTAAAGAGTCACTGTCCCCTAAGGCAGTAAAGTAAGGCAGTAAAGAGCCCTGTGGCACAGAGTGGTAAGCTGCAGTACTGCAGCCCAAGCTCTGCTTATGACCTGAGTTTGATCCCGGCGGAAGCCATGTTCAGGTAGCTGGCTCAAGGTTAACTCGGCCTTCTATCCTTCTGAGGTCAGCAAAATGAGTACCCAGTTTCCTGGGGGTAAAATGTAGATGACTGGGGAAGGCAATGGCAAACCACCCTGAAAAAGTCTGCCAAGAAAACATTGTGATGGGACATCCCCCCATAGGTCAGTAATGACTCGGTACAGCTGGCTTCAAGTGGAAGAGTGGGGAATCAAACCCAGTTCTCCAGAGAAGAGAACCACACTCTTAGCCACTACACCAAACTGGCTCTGCATTTTGCAGAGGCATTCTGGACATTTCTGTTGCTCTTTTCTTTTATTACTAGTTCCAGGCCATTGTGCAATAATCCCCCATGTTTTGAAATAAATCAGAGAGGTAAAGGGACCTAGGAAGAAAGTCTGAATGAGAACTCTTTGGCCAGGATCCACTTAGTATGTGTGCCCATGTCTGAATGCTCAGATTAAACATGCTTGATAGGGATATAACCAGTTTTTTGGCACCTTAAGGATGGACCAGCAGAATCTCCTGTGATTAGAGGCCACTTCATCAGATGCACGCACCGAGTCCTCACTAGGCGGACATTTATATACAAGATTATGAAGCAAAAAGTGTAAACAGGAGGGTCAACAGGCCATGAAATGCATGCAGTACAAGGAGAAATGTAATGATTTAAAACTGAAATACAATGAAGAAAAGAACAGAGATCATTCATAACAGCAATAATTCCAGGGGGGCAGCTGTGTTCTGCTGGAATAAAAACATCAGTGTTGAAGACGACACAAGACTCCTTTTTGTGTTTGCCGGAACAGACTGGCATGGCTTCCCTGCTGGAGTGGACCGAAAAATATAAAAGTCTGCTGTTCTGGCCCAACTCTGCGGTGCTACTTCTCTACTTTGAACAGCGGGAAGTCTATGGGAGCCTGGGGCTTGGGAGTCTCCTTCCCCGGGCTCTGGGGTGGGATCCCTCCTTCCTCCCCATCTCCTTTCATCAACCTTCACAGGGGCGCTGCCAAGGAGTACTTTGCGAGTGCAGACTTGAGCCAAGCGGCTTCCCGCCGGCCTCGTCTCCTTGCAAGTAAGCCGGCCCCTCCTTCCCTTGACTTTGCACGGCCATCCTCCTCCCACGCCCCCCTCCCCGCTCCCACCCCCGGATTAGCAGCCAGCAACCCGGGGCTCCCTGCGGCTGGCCAGGCGCTTCAGAACCACGGCCTGAGAACAGCTCCCGCCTTCCTCCGCCTCCGAAGGGCTCCCTCCTGGCCGCGGCGGCGGAGCGAGGGAGGTGCGGGCAGAGGAGCCCTGCTTGGCTGCCGCCCGCAGCCGCGCTCTCCTCCCGCCGGGTCCTTCGCGACAGGCTCCGCTCCGCCGAGGCGTGGAGCTTCCCCGCCGACTCCTTTCAGGTCGGTCTTTCTCCGGCAGCATCCCAAGAGGAGAGGCGGGGGTCATGGCTGCTGTCGGCTGTCGGGGGGCCGGCCGTGGCTGCTGACCGCTGGCGTTGCACCGGGGCGCTGATGACTCAGCATCCTCTTTTTGGGAGAGGGGGCGCCTCTGCCCCCTTGGGTGCCTCCTGCGCCCCCACTTGTGATGGAATTGCATCGCGCTGCAACTAAGGGAGCCTAGAAGAGGAGGCGAGGGAGGGGCTCCGCAGGCGGCTGAGCCCAGGGGGTCTGCCAACTAGTTGCCCCTGGGAGTCGCCAGGACAGAGCGGCAGTTTCTCGCTTTATTCCAACCAGCTTGCAGTACTGTGCAGAGCAGAAGTTTTCTTAGCCGCTTGATGTGAGAGAAGATTCAAAATGCCTGTCAGGAGAGGCCACGTGGCCCCCCAGAACACTTACCTGGATACAATCATCAGAAAATTTGAAGGACAAAGTGAGTAGAATCTCTCTCTTGCTTTTTACCATCTGTGTTGGTTTCCTTCCCAACCAAGACTAACAAGAGGAAAAGCTGTGGCCACTAATGATGTTAAATGTGGGGCAAACCCAGGGGGGCTTATAATGCAATTCTACATAGAGTTAAACCCTTCTAAGTCCATTGGAGTCAGTGGGCTTACAGGGGAGCCACTCTGCTAAATCTCTAAATTCCTCACCATCATTCAGGTACTTCTTAAAACTTCCTAGATACTAGAGCAGTACACTTGCTTGGCCTTATGGACATTGCTGTGCTCATATTTATGTTGAGAAATCAGAAATTGTTGATGGAGTGCCATTTCAGTTTTGTCTGTCTGTAAGTAAAACTGGGATGTAATTTATCAGTATAATGGAACAGGTTAAATTTAAAAACACATTTGAAAGAAATATTTAATAAAATTTATTTCCCGCCTTTCTGCCTTCATAAGGGCCACCAAGGTGGCTAACAAAATTAAAACATACATACTATATTATAAAACCATTAAAATAAACCAAAACACATCATTAAAATGGTTAAAACCAGAGCTAAAGACATACAAAGATACAACAACTATTAAAACATTTAAAACAAAACACTGGGCATGAAGGAGGGATCACTGAGTATATGCCAAGTGGGAAAAAAGGCTTCATCCACTGGTGGAAGATGGCAACAGAAGGGGACAGATGAATTTCCATGGGGAGAGAGTTCCAGAGTTTTGGTGCCACAACTGAGAAGGCCCTTACCTTGGTTGCCACCTGGCTATCTCAGAAAGTGGGGGTACTTGAAGCAAGGCCTCTGAAGAAGACCAAATTGCTTGAGTAGGTTCATGAGGGTACTCCCTCAGTCCTTCAGATATGTTGGTCCCAAATCAGTAGGGCTTTAAAGGTCAACACTAGCTCCTTGAACTGTGCCTGGAAAAAAATGGGAGCCAGTGCAGATGAGCCAAAACTGGAGTGATATGGTCCCTATGACCCACTCCAGTCAACACCCTGGCTGCAGCATTCTGTACCAGTTGAAATTTCCAAACATTTTTTAAGGGCAGCCCCACGTACAGCACATTGCAGTAATCTAATCTAGATATAACCAGGGCATGCACCACAGTAGCCACATCTTTTCTGCCCAGGAAAAGCCACAGCTGCCTAACCAGATAAAGTTGGCAAAAGATACTCCTAGCCACAGCTTCCACCTGCTTATCCATCAGTAGGCCAGGTCCAAGAACATCTTCAAATTATGAACCTATTCCTTCACGGATAGTGCAAATCCATCCAGAATGGATGAAACCTTAAATTCCAAGTCAGACCTTCTGCTCACCAGTAGCACTTCCATCTTGTCAGGATTCAATTTTTTTTAGCCTACATCCTTTCCAAAACTGCCTTCTGGCACCTGTTCAGAGTTTCTACTGCTTTCCTGGGATTAGCTAGAAGTACAAGATAGAGTGTCATTTGCATATTGGTGACAATCCAGCCCAAATCTCTGGATGACCTCACCCAGTGGTTTCATGTAAATGTATAAGAACCTAGACAACAAGACGGAGCCTTGCAAGACTTCATAGGCCAAAGGCCAAGGGGTTCTCTGGGAACACAAATTTGTTTATAAGGGAATTAGCACAGAAACGTCCTGGATGGAACCACAGATCTTAATGCCAAAGAGATGTCAGGGGTGGGGGGAGTAATTATCCTTTGAGTAAATGTTCCATTTTAAAAATTCACATCTCTCTTTTACACTACAGCAGAACCCCTTTGCCCCGCAGTCCAGACTTGGGCAAAGGGAGGGATCTGATTCCAAAGCCCGACTCTGTTAGGCAGCCAGAGAGATCTGCAGGAACAGACACACTTCCTTCCAGTACCTGGGGATCTCTCTATGGAAAGCAAACACACTCGATGATCAATAATGAGGTTCTGCATGTATGACTGGATTCGGTCTCCCCCACCCCCAGCAGTGGGCCTCTGTGCCTTCCACCCTGAGGAAATCAGTCCATGGGTTAATTTCCTCTTGCTGGATTGGGTCTACTGCATGGAACCAAGTGTTGGTGTTGATATCATAATGTGGCCCGAGAGAGAGAGAGAGAGAGAGAGAGAGAGAGAGAGAGAGAGAGAGAGAGAGAGAGAGAGAGAGAGAGAGAGATATCAAATTACTGCCCAGTCGCATCAATCACACCGTCTCAGCTAACGCAAGGGTGGGGGGAGGGATCATAGGTTTTGGATTCTTTGCAATATCGTTCCAAAGTCTCCAAGGGCTGTTTAGACTAACTTCCTTACTTCTTTGGCAACCCACTCCCTGGATGATGTTAACAGCCTCCAGATGGAAATGCTTTATATGAGATTTAGTTATGCAAAGTGAAAAGCAACAGAGAAGGATGGCTGATGCATCCAGTGCTGCCGTCACTTCCAAGCCTAGAGTTTGCTAGGCTGGCTAGCTCATTACACTGAATTGCTGTTTTTGACAAAGGAAACAGGAGTAGGCCTGGAGGTGTGTGGTGTCATCTTCTCAAGAGGGACCAGTGAGGCTGGCAGCAGTGCTGTCCACTCACTTTTCTTTACAGTTTAGCCCAAACGGGCAGAATTTTCCCCTCTATCTGCAGGCTAAGAGCCAAGCTACAAGTGACGAATGACACTTGCCTGGCAAGTGAACAGACTCTCGTGTATTCCTCCCTGTTCACTTGCCATTCACTTGCACTCCACTTGGAGCACAAGTGAATGGCAAGTGAACAGGGAGGAATGCACGAGAGTCTGTTCACTTGCCAGGCAAGTGTAATTCGTCACTTGTAGCTTGGCTCTAAGTGCTTCATGAATACTTGCAGAGACGAGGAGGCCAGGGAGAAGCCTGTCAACAAATAACTAAGCAACCTCTATTCCTCTATTCTGCCAGTTAAGAAGCCCAGGGTAATCCCAGGGAACCATCCTAAACCATTTGCTTTGGTTGTTGCTCTGCACATGAACTATCAGCTGTGCTGAAATTTTAACCATGTCGCCATTGCCCAAACTTAACATGCAGAACGAAACTCCTGACCATGAAACCAAATTTCATCAGTAAAGTTTCACCCATGACCTTTGGTATCCTGCTTTCTACCCTGCTGAGATTCTGGACTCTAAGCACCCTTTGATCACCAAGCTCAGGTGTGTCCAAAACCACCAAGCTAGAGTCCTTGGACTTCTCCTCTTCACAGGACGCCTTGGCCTCTTGGCCATGATGATATGTAGCTTTTCATGCTTTTCACTTGACTCAGAGCCTGCCCCCCTGCTCCACTATAGTCAGGATCTCTTGCTCATTGCATCATTTCAGTAGCATCCCTCCTACCTGCTATTCTGAACAGCTGATGCAACATCAGGGAATATGGCCATGTAAATAGGGCATATGAACCTGCACAAGATTTGTCATTTAAAGCCAAAAACTCTATATCAGATTTTAAAAGTGTGCTCAGTGATGCATTGTTGCTCCAAGTAGATAGATAGTACTTCCAACTAACTCCAAAAATGACTTTATAAAACATTTCCCTACAAAGAGACACTTCTATTATACATATTTAAAGCCAGTAGGCAAATTTATACTGTTTGTCAGGAATTGCCAGAGAAATTTCAGCTCAGTGGCTCTTTTAGTTGTTCATTGATTAAACTAAGGCGTTACCTCATATGCATTCAGATATTTTAACATTAATTACAAAGCCCAAAATAAAAGCCCCATTTGTTAATATCATTATTACCACTATTTTGAACGGGAAAAAAATCATTATATTCAGAAACATTCAGATCTGGCCATTATTCTGGTCTGTGCCAGATCTGGCAGCCGTCACTTGATGTCTTCGTACCACACAACTTGCATGACTCTCCCAGTTTGGTGTAGTGGTTAGAGTTTCAGACTAGGATCTGGAAGCCTTGGGTTCAAATCCCTACTTAGTCATGGAAGCTCCTAGGCTGACCTTGGTTCTATTTTTTCTTCCTCAGCCTGACCTACCTCACAGTTTGCCATAAGCATAAAATGGAGGACAGGAGATGGATGTAAGCTGCTTTGGATCCTTTTTGTGGAGAAAGGTTGGGTATAAATGAAGTAAATAAATAATAAAGATGGAGGCAGATGAAAGACAGGATGGTTGGATGGGAAGTGGGCAAGGCCACAGTGATCCATGCTCTGATCATATCCAGGTTAGATTTCTGAAATGCACTCGAGGGCTGTCTTTGAAAATACTTCAGAAATTTCAGTTGGTCCAAAATGCAGCTGCACCTGCTCAGCCAGGCTAGTTGGGGGCTGAAGACAGGGGTCATATCACCCTGTGCTGAAAGGTCTACACTGTTTTCAGGCACAATTCAAGGATCTGTTTCTTTTTTTCCCTACATACTTTTATTGAAAAATTTCAACATAATTATAAAACATATAGTTATAAAGGAAATGAAAAGAACTAGATAGAAGTATAGAAAATAGAAAGAGGAATAGAAAAAAACAGAGAGTAAAAGAAAGAGAAAGAAAAACTAATTAATAAGAATGTATACCAATATTCCATTTGAAGCAATCAAAAGCTGATACTTATTCTAAACGAAACTTAACTTTGACACAACTATTTTTCCTTTCTTCCTAATCTTCAAAAGAGCATATCATTAGTTCATCTCGTTCTGTTTCAAACATAAAATCAGTAAGAGGTTTCCATGTAAATAAATATTCATCCAAAGTCTTCTCTCTGTTCTAATAAAAAATGTTAATATAACCAGCACAGCATAATCAAAAAGTTTTTGGAAGAATTTGAAGCCTTCATAACTAAATCATTAGTTGTCCAGGTGCTGTTTCTTACCTCTAGGGCCCCAGATGGCTTTGACCCCCAGGGAACCTAGGCTGTCTCCTCCCATACCATGCAGCTGTCAAGATCTGCCTCTCAGGCACTGCTCTCTGGGCCCCCACCTTCCGTGACAAGGCAGGTGGCAGCTACAGATAAGGCATTTTCTGTGGTGGCACCTCATGTCTGAACACCTTCCTCCTTGGGGGTCACCTGACATCGACTGTACTTTCTTCTAGGTGCCAGGCCCAAATTAGTCTTCTAATCCAGGCTTGGAATTAGGAGCTTTATCATCAGTTTTTCAATGATCTGTTTCTGTTTTGTGGATAGTGTTTATGTTGTTTGTGTCCAATGGCATGTTTTTAATGTCTTGTTTTATATATTCTGATTTTTACTTATAAGCCGCCTCAAGTAGGATACTGAAGAGGTGTGATAAAATTATTCTAAATAAATAAAAGAAGGAAGGAAGCAGGAAAGGGGAGAGAATATGGGGGCTAGGAGAAAGAGGAAAAGTGTGGGGAGGGGAATATAGGGGAAAATGCCCCCCACAAGTACTTGTCCCCCCCCCATGCAACAGGGTTCTGTTCTAGCCCTTTGATGGCCACCACACAACCGGGTTCCAGTCTGGTTGCAGCCACTGCACAAGGAGGCTGGAGTGCATCTGGGGAGAGGCTGGCAGAGGGAAGGAGAGCTGAAGATGGGGATGACAAAGCTGGGTTGGCTGGTGGGTCAGAAGGAGAGAAGAAAGCAGGAAAGGGGGATAGATACGTTACGGGGGCTTTCAGGGGAGGGAAAGAGGAAATAGTGGGGGAGGGAGGGGAACCTGAGATTCCCCCACAAGTCCTTGTGGGGCCTCGCTTTTTCTCATTTACCTGAGTGTCCGAGGCAAGATCACTTAGGAAAGGGTGTCCCTGATTTAATTTGAGCGTGGAGTGGTGAACTGAATTTGAAAATATGTTTTGGACTAAAACCAGTGGAAACAACTACCAAATATATTTCCTAATGTGACTAGTCTGAATTATAGATAATTTAATGCAGGGCATCACACTCCTAGGCCCCAAATGGCAGTGCAGCAGCAGTGTAGGCGGTCAGTGTTCCCTCAGCAGAGATTAGAAATGCCCCTCTAAAGACCTAGTCCAAGGAGCTGAGAACACAGCCACTGCACGGTAACACTGGCCACACCTGCCAATTGTGCAACAACATGCCCCAAAACTCCCATGTTAGCCACCTGTGGAAGCAGCCTAGCAATGCACGCCAGCACTGGCCTCCTTGCCTGACATCGCCCCAGCCACACCCACCCACAGGACATAACAAGGCAAGGAACAAAGGAAACACAGCACCCTGCCCTATCCAGAGCCCTGGGCTATGCCCAGCAGGACTTGTCTAACTGCTGTGCTCCAGAGAGCTCTGCAGCCCCTCCTGCTGGTGCACGCCCCTTGGACAGACATACTCGAGTGAGAAACAGGAGGAGGTGTTTTAACTTCCACTAAGGACAACAAAGAGGTAGGATGAGGAGACAGAATAGAATCTGTATCTCACCCCTCCCCTAAACGTTCCTCTGTCAACACACTCCTTCTTCTTGGGGAAAATCACTTGTAAGAGACAGTGTAGTCCTTGAGGCGATAGATCCAGAAGAGTTAGCCATGTTAGTCTGTAGTTGCAAAACAGTAAAAAGTCCAGTAGTACCTTTAAGGCTAACCAACTTTATCGAGGCATAAGCTTTCGAGAACCACAGCTCTCTTCATCAGATGCATCTTTTTACTATCTTGTGGCGATAGTTACCCATCTCTTGTAGGGAAGTGCACTGGAAATCTGTCTGCAGTTACTGTTTCGGCTATTCCACAGTGCTCTCTTCTCATCCTGCAGAGAAAATGCATCCCGAGTCTTTTGCCAGCAATAGCAGCAGGTTGGGGCAGCTGGTGGTATTCTAGAAACGAAGTTGTGCTCTCTGTTTCCCCCACTTGCCTGTGAGGTTTTACTGGATAATATCACACCAACATCACAGTGCTAGACTGCCTGCATTTCTCCTTTTGGCACTGTCACATACCTACTCTGCCCCCTTCTGTATGGGAGACAGACACTGATGGAGGAGTGTTTGTTGTGCTAATATACACTAGGTCCATTCTACGAAAGTCATTCGTAACGGTCCATGCTTGAGTCAGAGGGTCCCCCTCCCTTAATGTCCTGTGTGGAGTTATTTGTCTTTGCATCCCCAGTTGGAGAAATGGAGCCCCGAGGGGGGTGTTTGTGTCCTGAGCTGGAGCACATGGAAGGGTCCTGAGCAGAGCGGTGTTACCAATATGCTAAGTGACCTTTCTCTAGATTTCTGATCATCAAAGTACCCCCCGCACACACACATGGGGAGACTCTATACAGAGAGTTGTTCCCCGTGCCAGGTGCCCAGTTTTGGGTGGTTTTCAGCTCAAGGATCAGAACTTTTGCATGTATTGTGCAACTCTTCCTGCTGAGCCATGAGTTCCTAAAGAGAGATCTTTCTGTTGTCTTTGAGAAGGACCTGTCATTGCCAGCTCCTGGTTGGGAAATTCCTGGAGATTTGAGGGGTGGAACCTGGAGAGGGGAGGGTTTGGGGAGGGGAGGGACTTCAGCTGGGTATAATGCCATAAAGCCTACCTTCGAAGGCAGCCATTTTCTCCAGGGTCATAGATCCAGAGGAGTTAGCCGTGTTAGTCTGTAGTTGCAAAACATTAAAAAGTCCAGTAGCACCTTTAATTCTAACCAACTTTATTGAGGCATAAGCTTTTGAGAACCACAGCTTGAAAGAGAGCTGTGGTTCTCGAAACCTTATGCCTCAATAAAGCGGATTAGTCTTAAAGGTGCTACTGGACATTTTCCCCAGTGGAACTGATCTCTATCACCTGGAGATCAGTTTTAATTCTGGGAGATCTCCAGCCACCACCCGGAGGCTGGCAACCTTACGTTCCGTAGAGAACAAGGGTGCCATGCTTCCTTCCTGCCTGCCTGCCTGCCTGCTGAGAAGAGCAGCAGGATAGCAAGGGGAGGTCACTCAGTGTTACTAGAGAATCTTCCTCCAGGGCTCTGTGTCCTTGTCTTGTTCCTCACTATGGTACACCTTCTGGTGCACCGTTTGTGTTTCATGTCCCTGGCTTCTCCACTCTGCTGACCACAGCCCTGCCTCTGATACCGTTGAAGTCATCATGACTCTGAGGGCCAAGCTACAAGTGACGAATGACACTTGAACGGCAAGTGGATCGAGTGGAGTGCAAGTGGAGGGCAAGTGAACAGGGAGAAATACACTTGCCGTTCAAGTGTCATTCATCACTTGTAGTTTGGTCCTGATTCTCCCTATCTGTCACATAACTGATATCATGCAACTTCCTGCCATGTATTTTTGGTTTTAAAAGGAGGTTAGACTGGCTTTAAAAGGGGGGGTCTACAGATTCATGGAGGACACATCCGTCAATGGCTACTGGCTATGGTGGGTAAGGCAGCCTCCATGTTCAGAGGCTGGAGCCCTGATCTGGATAGGCCAGGCTAGCCTGATCTCATCAGGTCTCGGAAGCTAAGCAGAGTTGGCCTTAGTTAGTAATTGGATGAGAAACCATCAAGGAAGGCTAAGGAAGAGGCAGGCAACGGTGAACCACCACTGTCAGTCTCTTGCCTTGAAAACCCCAGCAGAGGTTGCCATAAATCAGTTATGACTTGATGGCACTTTCTGCCACGAAACAGTAAACCTATTCTACAAGCGTGCCTGGTGGCTTAGATCCCTCAGAGCTTTTCCATGAGTGAAGGGATCAGCACAGCTTCCTCCCCTTTTCCTTCCTGCAGCAGCCCAGACTGCTGCCCCCCCCCCAGTTCTGTTTCTGGGTCTCATCTCCCTTCAGGACAAGATTTCAGGAGCCATTTGAGGCTGCTGTGGGAGGGGGGAAGGCGAGAGGGTGAGACAGATCCCTCCACTCACAGCCGCCATTGTGTTTGCTTAAAACTTAGTTAGTCTCCAGGCAAAGCTTCAGTCCCAAAGCCCTTCTGAATGCTTTCATATGATATGAAGAGCATGGTGTAGTTTAGCAGTGACACAAAGAGGAGAAAGTCGATAAACAAAAGATGTTGTCGGCCACAAGGATAGGAGGCCATTGGGGCAAGTGCCAGAGTCAATCCTTCTCTCTGCGATGGTTGCCCTTTTCCACTGAGTGAGCAGCTTCAGGAAGGACGCACATAGAGTGGTGGGCGAGGAAGGGGACACCCGCCTAGCCAGGCAGATCAGCCGGATCAAGTGCTGGAATCAACAAGAGAACCGAGGAGGGGGGGAATTCCTCCATTTATAGTACTGTGCAAACCTTAGAGCAGAGGGCTCCATTTACCGGTTTTTACAATTTATTTTAACTTATTAAAACATGCAAACTCTGGCTTTCTCCTTACAAATAAGCAGAATTTTCAAGCAGAGCAAGTCTCCAAATCTGTTACTTTGATAATGCTTGTGAGTTTTATTTTTGGTTAAGCGTGGACAAGATTACACTCTACAAAATTTGCCAACAAGCTTTGCAAAAGCTCTTGTTGATTGTAAGAATTAAATATTTAGATTTTACAGGCATTTATCTTATTAAAGATTGACGTAACACTGATCCCAGCTTCAGCTTTGCCTAATGATGGGCAACACCACCCCCATCGCCTCTGAATTGACCTGTTCACAATAAATCAGCAAAATAGCCCAGTTTTTCCAAGCCCGATTCTGACGTCAGAATTCAGCTTGGAAGTCCTGACCTAACCTCCCCTGACTCCCTCCCTTCCCTTTCCTTCTGCACCCCTCTCCCCTTCCTTCCCCTGTGGTGCTCTGGGGCAGGACTGCTTGGGCAGCAGCCTGCTGATGAACAAGTAGACAGAAGGGAAGAGGGTCTTGCTCTCTCCCTCCTACCATCCCAGTACCTTCAGCAGCATCTGCCTGGAAACCCCTCGGAAATGTAGCTCATACTTTTTTAGTACTGATTAATTGAGCGTCTGTTAAGATCCAGTGGGGGTGGTAAAGATTAAGCTCCAGGCACTCCCTGGAGAGGAGAGTACAGTGATTTTGTAAGAGAAAGAAGAAGATTGTGGTGATGGTTGGCAGTTGGTTAGTAGGTTTAGAATATGTGAAGGGTTTTTGTTTCTGTTCTTAAAAACGTACCTGGGATTTAGAGATGAGAACAAGGGGTGCTGCTACTTTTTCAGTGAGGAGCAGAGGGGAAAGAGGGAGCCAGGTCAGGGGTAGGGAATTCAGGGAGGATTGCCAGCTCCATGTTGGGAAATTCCTGGAGATTCGGGGAGTGGAGCCTGGAGAGGGTGGGGTTTGACAAGGGGAGGGACCTCAAGTGAGGTATAATGCCATAAAGTCCACCCTCCAAAGCAGCCATTCTCCAGGGGAACTGATCTGTGTAGCCTGTTGTAATTCAGGGAGACTTCCAGCCACCATCTGGAGGTTGACAATCCTAAATTCAGGCCTGTCTCCCATCCTAGTCTGTTGCCAAGGACCCCCTCCCCCTGTTATGGCGCCCACTCTGAACTGTGCCAGCTTCCTGCCTTGCTGTTTGGAGGCTCCACCAACAACTCTGTTTAAGGGCAGCATTGCCCATGTCTGTTTCCTGATCTCTCTGCTGTAATGGACTGTGCCACCTATGCCTGTTTCCTGCCTCCTTGGACACCTACCTCACCTGGGCCCAGAGCCATGCCGCCAGAAGCACAGTGCCAGCCGGAGGGATCCTCCATGAGCCTGGCTGGGCACCCTCTGGTCAGTTCCCGTGGAAAGCCCCTTGCAGGATGGTCACTGGGTCTGCCCTCACCACTAGGCAGCCTGCTAGCCAGCCTCCGAGACATGCCAAGGAAGAAGCCATGTTCCCAGGCAGCAAAGTACCAACCTGGACAGTTTACTCTGAGGCTGCCATCTCAAGACCCGGCTCCTGTCATGTCCACAGCGCCCAGCCTCACCCTGCTATGCATATCGCTGGAAGCCGCCCCGGAATGGAAGCTACGTGCTGGCTGTCCAGAACACCTAATGGACGCATTTCAATATAACCACTACATTCCAGATCAGATGCAATCAAGACAACTCTAGCTTCCTGGCAGATTCAATCAACCCGCCCGGCACTCCCCTCCCCTCCTTTGTCCCCTCTTCCTGAGGTGTCACAATCATATATTCAGACACAAAAGTGGCCCATTATCAATAGTTGTAGACCCATTAAGCCTTTGTTTCCCCTCTTGAGAACCACAGGGAAGGCACTCGCCTCAGGGTACATTTTTGGGTACTTAAGCAGGCTTTCCCTGCCATGAGGTGCGCACGCCATTCCTATCTTGAACCCCAACCATCACTCTGCGTGTCTAGCGCAGGCATTAGATATCGCCCCGCTTCGCTGCTACATCTTTGCTCCTTGCCGTGACCAGGTGCATATTACCCCGCTTCTTCGATCTCAAGTGGGTACCCTGCTAATGCAAACGGCTCTGTCTTTCCTACTCTTTATTTCTTAGTTCTTGTATGTACCTTGCTTGTGTGTGTTATTGTAGGCATATGCAACACTATTAGTAAACATGTTTTAAACTTATTAGTCATTGTCTCTTTATTGCACGAGTAATCTGGAAGACGGACTCTGGTAGAGCTGGTTAAGATCTGCGCTAATTTCCCTATAAATAGCAGTTCTGGTAACAAGTCCTTCTCTCAATCAGCAAGATCTACTCAGTTCCTTCAGATGTAGGAACTGTCAGAACTGTGGCTAGATAATGTCCTTACTCCAGACTACCTTCTGCAATCAGACAAAAGCCCGTTGTTTGTAAAAGTTTACTGAAGAAAGAATGCATTATAGTCCACGAGCCTGAATACAATATTCAGGATGGTACATGTGAATTGTTACCAATGACAGGCAAAGCATAAGGTACAAAGTAACAGATCTCAGCAGGCCCAACCTCCCCCCCATAGTTCTCAGAGTTCTCAAAACAATCCCTTTGAAGCTTGGAAAGCGAAAGTCCTTCGAGGCTGGAACAGTGGTAGCCAAAACATTCCTCTTCTGGAGATAGCTGCATGGGAACGTCCAGGCACCTGGGAAGAAAGCACTCATAATACTGAAAGGATTAAAATGGAGTCTCTTTGGTACTAGCATACTTGAACATAGCATAGCATATTCTGAACATGACAGGAACCAGCTTGGGCTGGTGCAACAGCTGAGGCTCTTCCGGGAGAGTTGAGCATATTTACCCATGCTCTGGTCACGTCCAGGTGAGAAGATGGCAATGTGTGTTCCATGGGATTTCCTTTAAAGGCCTTCAGAACGTTCAAATAGTGTAAAACACAACCACCAGATTGGTAACAGATGCTAACTACAGAGATCATATTTCCCCAGATATAGAAGACAGCATAAGCTACCTATTCCCTTCTGTGCCTGATTCAATGTGCGTGTGATAAACTTTAACATTCTTAATGGCAGGGCATTTTTTGTGGCTGTGCTCATTGGTATTGGCTCTTGGCACTTTCTGAAGGGCTCTCCCAAGTCCTGAGGGGGGAATTGGTAGAAAGCAATACTACCATATATAAGTGCCAGCACCTCTTTAAAAATACAAAACAAAAAAGCACTGCTAAATGTAATAAGACCAGGGCAACTAAAGGACTACTAGTTACCATATGGGCATAGCTATTCACCAAGATCTTCTTCAGACTCCCTGTTCCTCCTCCCTCCTTGAACGGAAATGAGGCAGAATGGTACAGCAGGAGACAGAATTTTTTTTGTTGTGGCTTCCCAAGTGAGGAATGCCCTTCTTTCAGTAGTGAGACTTTTTAAATTTGATTTTATGTTTTGACTAAAGATGAGTTTATGCAATGTTACTTTATTATGTTTATGTTACTACTGTTTATGTCATTTTTGTTTTACTGTTTTTGCTGTATTTTTTTATATTGTTGGCTTAAAGGTGTTTTTATCCTGAGTATTACTGTTTAATTATTTTAATGACCTCCTTTAGATTGTTAAATTTATTGGATTGCTAATTTTAACAACACTCATACATAGATTTGCTGGGACCCCCCCCACTCCCCAGGTAGGAGGTGGGTGGCCCGGCATTTACCTTATGTTTGCTGTTTGCACATGCAGAGTGCACACTCGCTCCTGGCCTGCACGATGATGTCACTTCCGGGAAGTGACATCATCACGTGGTCTGTGGGCCACCCTGGGAGCGCATCCATGCTTCACAGGGGCCTGAATCAGGCCCGGTTTGGGCCTGATCCAGACACGAATTGGGCCCAATTCAGGCCAGATCCAGGCTGCTGCAGAGCATGGAAATGCTGCTATGCTCCGCAGTGGCCCGATCAGGGCTGATTCAGGCCTTATCTGGGCCCAGATCAGGCCGCTGTGGTGCATGGGAGCACACCGCGTGGCCCCGGAGGCATGTTCCCCCCGCCAGCCAGGTAAACGGGGTGGTGGTGGAGGGTGGGAGCAGGTAATCCACCGCCCCCAGCAGTGGACTGACAACCCTACTACATATAAATTATTTGACATCAAGGCAAGCATTATGCCTCATTTCTTCCTCTTGCTCAAAAGAACTCCCCTCCCTTCTTCCTTCCTCTTCCCCTTTTCTCCTTTCTATAGGCTTGCAGGGCAGTGGCTGCTGTTGCTTCTGCCAATTGGTGGCAGCTGCCAACATCATATCTGCTTCCTCTTGGCCTCCCCTCCTCAGAGGTGGGATTCATAGCATTCAAGGTGTTCCCAGGGTTCCCAGAATATCCTGGGAACTGAAGTCCATAGGGTACCTGAAATCTCTGTATTTAAAGCATTTCTACCCTGATCCTCAATCAAATGGGTATCTGAAGGAGTGAGCTGTGGCTCATGAAAGCTCATATCCTACCACAAATTTTGTTAGTCTTATAGGTGCTACTGGACTTTTCTACATATATATTACTCTGTTTGTAGGTTTTGAAGTTTAGGTTTCTTGTAAGGTATCCCATGAACCTATTTAATATTGAGTCATTGAAGCTCATGTTTTAGCTTGAGGGAATGAGTTTTGGCAGCAGTTCTTATTTTGCCCCCCCCCCACCAATGCAGAACAATTGCGCTGATTTGCTGATGAGAAGCGTGAGTGCACAGAAGTGTGTGACTTTAGAATGTGCTCACTGGTTACCTAGTGTGAAAAGTGATACATGCCTCCCTATTTCCATGCATGAGTGAATTTGCAAACATTTGAATAGTATCATAAATTATCTTTGTGTGTACATCTGTGACTGCACCTGTATTGAGTTTTAGAGAAACAGATTGTGGAGGGTTTGGGGTCTCATTTGAGAAGGCGTTTTTTTTTTTTTTTGTGCATGGCCCTTTCCTTCATGCCAATGAGTATAGTCACTGCTTTCTACAGGGCAGCACTTTTTTTTACAGGGACCACAGCATCTTGGACTGGTTGCATCAGATGGTAGTGTGGAAGAACTTTCTGGCTTAAACAGATGTAAGGAAGGACCCCGTGTCTGTTGTTGTTGAATGTCATTCTGTAGCTCTCAGATCCACCCCAGCTACCTCACTGGATTTTTCTATACCATGCTTTGTTCTGAGGCCTCTATGCAAATGGTTGGCTCACCTTTTCGGTTGCCTCTTTGTCCTAAAGAGCTGTATCATCTGAACTTGAGCATGGGGGGTGGGGTGGGGGAGTGAACATCTTTCCCTTTGGATCGGCCTTTGGTGGCTTAGAGTGAGTCAGAAGGAATTTATTTCTACTATATTTTATTGTTCTTTGTAACAAAGGAGGTCATCAACACAAATAAAAACTCATGAAAATCAAGAGTGTTGCGTAAGGTAGAGGGTCGTTCAGAGTGCTTGCTGATCCCAGAGCACCACACAAAACCAACCCAGCACTTTCTTCCTGCCTTCTCCAGTTCCCCAAAGCATGTTTTCCCATAGCTACCCGGAAATCAAGACCGTGTCACATATGACTCTCTCCAGTCAGCCTCTGCTTACAATTCAGGACTTTTAATCCCATTTCCCTGGAACAGAATTGTGCTACCAACTTAAAAATCAACATACCCTCCCACAGCCTGTACACACACACATACACACACACACAGCTGTCCACTCTCATGCCCATCCACCCTGCTTTAAGCCCTAATTCACTAAAATATTGGTAAGCAACCTAATCCTCTGCTGGTGCCTTTGCCAAGATTCATGGAACTGAACCCATCTGGCTTCTTTACAGTAAAGCTTGCAAGCAGGCAGAGGGATTCCATATAGCAACTGCCTAGGGGAAAGAAGCTGTAAAATGGGTGGGCTCAGGTAAGCACAACTGCAGCCAAACTCAGATGGGAAGAACAGGGAAACCCTCTTGTGGACTTGGGCGGGGGGGAGGTAGTTCTGGCACAACTCTGCTTCAGCTGGACTTTCAAAGATCACTTATCTTTAAACTTGTACACGGACACATGAAATGCAACCTGTGTTCTCAAACAGATCTCCACAGGTGAATCTACATATAATCTGGGAAAGAATTCTGAAGGTGGAGCAGGGACTCCATCCAGCCATAGGACGCTTGGAAACTAAATACCCTTTTCTGCATATACAAATGACACAAGGACAACAGACATGTAAATATCATTCCAGAATCTGGAAGGGAAGTTTTAAGGTTGCCAGAAAGTGTGCCCCATTGAATTTCACATTGAATTTTTGTGTCTGAGTCATTTTTAAGATTGGGTTGTAAACCAAAAAAATCTTGCTGGTATTATTGTGTAGTCAAAGTTTGCAGTGGTTTTGGTGGAAAGCTGTGTGTTCGCCTCAAGCCACCATCTGTCATGAATGTTCAGAAGCATATGTGCTTGGCAAAGACCCTAGACTCATAGCACAAGCTCTTCGTGGCAGAAAGATTGAGAGCATGCTAGGATCTGGGAATATCTGTAATCTTCTTCTACTCTGGATTTGAGCCATAGCTCCAGAGGGCTACATTCTGGAAACTTGTTTCTGTGCCAGAACTCAGCTTTGGAATTCATGAGGTAGTAATCAAAGGCAGGGCCTCTCTGAAGGAGCCTCTTCCTCAGCACTGAATAGTCACAACAACCAGCCTTCACCCATCTAGGTGGAAGGGTTTCAGGGCAGAGGGGGTGATAGCAAAGCAGCATTTGGTATGGGCATTTGGTATAAACTGTTAGGACTGTAAACCTGAGATGCTTACTTTTGTGTAGGTCTACATGCTCCCTTCAGATTGTAGCTTGAACAAAGTTAGATATCCTCACCAACCCCAATGTTGGCCAGGGGCAAAACCAAAGTAAATAGAAGTTTGAGAAATTTCTCTGTGCTGTGAATGGATGCATTTTTTACATGTAATCAGAGATTAATTAGGGGAAGCGCTAATAGCCAGCCTCCAAATAGGCCCTCTGTGCAGAAGAATTTTCCGTAGCTGCAGCTAAAGCAGATGTTAAAATGCGAGAGGCCTGAGCAAGGGGGGAGAAAGACTGGCAGAGCTCAGCTGAGGCACACGTTGTGCTGTGGCCTTAACAGGATACCCCCGTCTGCCCTCCTCCCAAGCCTTTCTAGCAACATACAGACTGCCTTACTAGATCAGACCAAGGTGGGCCAATCTAATCCAACACTCTGTCTCCAATGACAGCCCACCAGATCACCTTAGAGAGACTCACAAGCAGGGCATTCTCATTTGTCATCAGCATCTACTGATTAGAAGCCATTCGTGCCCTTGTCCTTCCCAAAAGTCATTTGAACCCATAGCAACTTGTGGCCATGAATTCCATAGGTTGATTATTAATTCCCTAGACTTGAACAAAGGTTTCCTTTTGTTCATCTGAATCCTGCCGCAAACCCATTTCATTAGCTGTAGCATTTTGAAAGACAGCACAATTTCCCTCTGTGTGTCTCCTTCCTCCTTGTTCATTTTAGCTTGCTCCCTTCCACAGCTTACTCAGTGCCCAGTATGCCATATGGTCTTTGTATTGTGCTTAATAGCAGTTTCTTGACAGCACTATCCAGATTTTGAACTGGGCAGGCAAGTGGTGGTTCTTGGTGACTGTCCAACCATTCTGATTTTCCTGCTAAGGGATGAGATACATCCTATCATATCAAGCAATGACCAGGCTGGGGTGGGGAGGCAATAGGGAACTCTGGTTTAGTGTGGAAAGGAGGAGCAGGGCCTCCTTTCTGTGGTTGGCCCCATCAGCTAACAAAAGCCATTTTCACACGTCTTACTGGCCACACAAAATCATGCAAAACTCCCAGAATGACGGTGTCTTCCTGGCGTGATTTCCTGTCATGACTCTGGTTTGTGACACGTGACCAGTAAGACGTGTGAAAATGGCCCATGCTTGGCTTCTTCAATAGGCTCTACTAAAAGCATTGTTGCACATGCAGCCCCCGGGGATGAGCAACGTATCCCAAGGGTTGTTTCAGGCAGGGGGAATGGTGCAGTGAGGAAGGCTTAAGCCCGCTATCTCCATAAACCATGATCCCAATCCAAACTAGGCCCCTTCATGCCTGGGAATCTTAAATTTTACCCAGTAACTCCCAGCACATGTCTGCTCAACAACCCCCGGGGCAAACCCAGGGGTGGGCACAGGAACAGAATGGCATGTGGTAGGACCTGGCATATTTTCTGGTGCTGACTCACTTTCTTCCATCCATCATTGCCCCAGCCCTTCTTGCTGTACCAGATTTCACATGGGGCTCCATCTTGTCCACAAGGCAGGGACCATGGAGAGGAGTCACAGCCTGGAGAGCTAAGATGAACTCTAACTTATTGTAACTTCAGGTAAAGCCAGCTTGTTCCAAACAAACATCATTTAGAAAGTACCTAGAAAAGGGAAAGCGGTCCATGCCTTTTGCCTTTTTTTGTTCCCTTGCTTAGCCTGAAAGTTTGAACAGAACATGTGTATTTAATCATTTATTAAACTTTCTTATATTTTAAATGCTCTAAGTCTGTTCTATGGAAATTCACCATGCCTATTCTGTCTAGCTGTCTGAAGTGTGATGACAAAGAGGGGCAGGAGAAAAGCTTTCCAGCCCCGGAGCACAATATCTCAAAAGCGTGAAGTTGTGATAGATCACCTCCATGCTTGCTCATAGGAGTGTAATGGGAGGCACAGTAGGTAGGCAGGGCCTCTAAACAGTGTTGTAGGTACAGAGTGTTAGACTTATGACTTCATCTGACAGGAGATACACTTAAGATTCATTGGTGGAAGTCTGTGGTTACTCCATTTGTAACTGGTACCCTTGGGGAGCAAGGGGAAGGGATGCTTCGCCAGTTGCATGGTTGGGGCATCCATGGGGTTCTTCTGATCTCATGGAGCGTCTAATCAGAAGGAACAAGGAAGGGCAAAACTGTTTCTTCACACTGACATAAAAATATTTAAACCACCAGCAAAAAACCCTTTAAAAGCCAAATCTTGCAGCCATTACTAAAACCCACAAGAGTGGTAGTCTGACAAACAGCATTAGGGAGGCTGTTCCACTGAAGGGGGATAGCAACAGAAAAAGTCCAGTTTCTGGTTGAAACCATGTGGGCTGCACAAGGTGCTGGGACAGACAACTGGGATTGCCAAGTTGACTTCAATATAAGGTTCCCAGGTGCCCACTGGTGGCAGGCAACCTCCGTAGGGTTGCCAGCCTCCAGGTAGTGGGTGGAGATCTCCCGAAATTACAACTGGTCTCCAGGCCACAGAGATCAGTTCACCTGGAGAAAATGGCTACTTTGGGGGGTGGACTCTATGGAATTATGCCATGCCAAGGTCCTTTCCCTCCCCAAACCCCACTTTCTCCAGGTTTCTCCAGGTTTCACCCCCCAGATCTCCAGGAATTTCCCAAGTTGGAGCTGGCAACCCTAAACCTCCTGGTGGTTTGCATTAGAGATTGCAAGCTGCCCGGTGATCACCCACAGGCAACCGGGCAACTATGTAGTGGGTGCGCTCCTGGCAGGGTGAAATGATGTCACTTCCTGAAGCATGGTAGCATTCCTGCACAAAACGTGATGTCACTTCCAGAAGTGACATCATTGTGTTGGTGCTGGGAGTGTGCATGTGAAAAGCTCCATGATGGTGACTATTGGGTACCCCCATCCTGCTGGGCGGGAATGGAGGCCTGGCAACCTTCGTATGTTAGGGTATGTACTATGAAAGGTGGTTCCTCAGATGTATGGGCCCCAGGTCTTGATTTGCTCTAGTGTAATACTGGCTTCTTGAATTGAGAGCAGAAACAAATTGGAAGCTGGGGCAGCTACTTCAAAATAACGGTTTCATAAATTAATGGTTTCAGGTAGGTAGCAGGTTTTCAGTCCAGTAGTACCTTAGAGACCAACAAAATTTTCAGGGTATAAGCTTTCAAGATTCAGAGCTCCATACAGGTGCCTGAAAATTTTGTTGGTCTCTAAGGTGTTACTGGCCTTAAATCCTGCTGTATAAACAAATGTGTTTGTTTATATGCTGTGTTGTTCAGCAGGTATTCTGCACCTGCTGAAACACCTGAGTTATCTTCAAGGGCAGCCTCACATTGACTGCATTGTAGTAGTTAAGCACAGTTAGATCTCCTGAATTTAGGAGCAAGGCAATTTCCCTCTTTTACCATTACCTGAATTTGCTTTTTAAACCATAGCTGAGGTAACAGTAAGCGACAGTAAGCGACAGTTACATGCGGATAGATTCAGTCCTTCTAAAACCAAAATGTCAGCCCCCTCTAGAACTTCAGCTCTACCAACCAGAACCACCTCTGACCTATCTCAATTCAATTTCTATCTGTTCTCCCCCATCCACTTGACCACTGGATCCAGGCGCGGCGTCAGGAGAGCTGCAGCTGGAGGCTTGGTTAATGAAATGCGGAGCCAGGTATTGTCAGCAGATTGATGACATCCAGCCTCAAAGCACCAGATGATCTGGTTTAATGGGCTAGCAAAAAATATTACACAATATTTTGCAATCTGGAAGGCCTACAGGGATGGGGCCAGTCTCATTTCCAAGAGTTCCACAGTCCGGGACCAACAGATGGATAGATCCTCCTGCGGGTCCCAGCCAACTTAATCTTAGTTAGGGATGATTCTCTCAAGAAGCATTTTCTGTGCCTGATTTTTAAAGCCTGGGCTGGTTGGTACAAGTAGAGGCAGCCATTCAGGTAATCTGTTACTAAGTAATGTAGGTCAAAACTAGCACTTTCCATTGAGCCCAGAAGTGAATTGGAAGCCGGTGATCTTGAAAGATTACTCGGCTTTATATGGTCACTGAAGCATGTCCTCATAAGGGCCTTTGCAGATGCATTTTATACCGATGGAAGTTTCTGAAATATCTTCAAGGGCAGCCCCATACATAATAAGTTATAGTAATCTAATTTGGTTATTACTAAGGTTTTTGTGACTGTGGACGGATCAGCTTTTTCCAGGAACAGCTAGAACAGATGGACTAGCTTTAGCTTAATTCAGCATGTATTGAGCAGCTTCAGTGGTGGAGTAAGTCCTGACAGAAGATTTCCACCCATTTTGCTCTTGCAGAACTCTGAAAGACAGCTAAAGGAGATTCAGATGCAGCTTTCCTTAGTGTGTGTGTGTGTGGTGGAGTGCTGTAGTGGGTAAAAGAATGCTCCTGTGCTCCAGCATAGGAATGGCAGGCTTTTTAATGGTCACTATCAGTGTTATACTTGCATTGGAGGGGGGATAATACAGGTATATGCTTGTAAAAATTCATTATAGTTTGATGTCTGGATTTCATCGCAGATTTTTGGGAGTGCTGTTACTAGTTTGGAATTCCATTTCAGGCACTTTTCAGATTTTTTAAGTCTATTATTTCCTATAGAGGACTCAATTGGGACATTTAGATTAGTTTTTTTTAAAAAAAAGCAAATAGAACCATATTTGCAGAGAACACAGTCTGCCCTCTCTTCTATAGGACCCCCTCCCCCAAGATTGAAGGGAATTGGACAAACGGATCCAATTTTACAGAACCCTGAACAAAGTGCTCCCAGCCAGCCATGCTTCTATTGTTTCCTAGGGGGGGAAATACAATGCTTCCTCCAGGGCAAGAAGCCAATATCCAAACAGAACCAATGCCAAACATGAGGATCCAACCAGTATCAAATGTGAGAATCCAAACAGAACCAAGGCCAGATGTGGCAAGACTCAGGCACACACACCAACACTGCCCCAGTGCCTTAAAAACCTGCTGGGTGACTTTGGGCCAGCCACAAATTCTCACCCTAACCTAATTCAATGGATTGTTGTGAGGTTAAAATGAAGGAGAATTATGAGCTGCTTTGGGTCCTCATTTAGGGGAAAGGCAGGGTAAAAAAAATGATGTTAAAAATAAATAGATAAGGGTCACAGCCTCATTAGAAAAAAATCCCAAAGCACCATAAAGTCATATAGGATTCATTTTAGATGCTTTTGTGGGTTTGGGAGTTCTCTTGTAAAATTCACCACCATTTGCTCCTTTTCTAACACCTTAGGGTTCTAAACAGATTTCTTGGTTGTTTGAATAATTTGGAATTTCGTCCAAATATCAGTGCCAAAATGGTAATGCCCCTGCCCAGGTTTTTTTGTGGCTGCCCTACCTAAGAGAAGCGTTTCCCCCATTTCCCCAAACAGAACGAGAGCTTGCAGGTGGGAGGCACAAGTTGTCCTGTGCCTCTCCCCTTACTCACTCTCAAAGCCCAGGCTTAGGAAGCTGGAGAGTGCCAAGCCGACCTTCAGGAAGTCTAGGTGCAAGCTGGTCATTTCTCCCATCTGGGGAAAAACCAAGCTGCACGCTTGTTGAAGGGTAGGAAAGGAGCGCCCAGGCTGCTAGAGACAGGTCAGGCCACACCATCTTTGTCTGACCAATAACTCAAAGGATCCCTGTTAGGCAACTCAAAGGGATGCACCATTGCCTCCAGCCGATCCTCCGTCCTGCATCTCGCATTCCCAAGTACCAGCCATGGGGGGAGGCACTTCCCAGAAGAAGGGGAGAGGGAAACACTGCTGCTTTCCCCCTCCTCCTCTGCTTCTGGATCTTGTGGGCTCTGATTGCTCTGTGACTGCCAGCCAGGCATGATGGGAGAAGTTGTCTTTCCACCAAATGAGACCATCAACACACAGGTGAAGGTGCCCTTGATGTGAGGGTCACACAGGGTTGTCAATTTGTAGACCTTGGTGAGAGAGATTGCAGTTGGTGCTAAATGATCCCTTGCAACCTCTCTGCTGGGACATGCACAGCTGGAAGAAGCACTGCATCATCCTGACTTGGGTCAGAAAAGATGGCCATCTTCCCTTAGACCTCTAGTGCCAAGGGAATTACCTGACCCAGGCTGGCCATGTCACAGCTAGACATGGACACAAACAGCATTATGAACAGAAAAAAACCACAAACAGCCCATCCGTCTGTTCGCAAACAAGCCGTTCGTGAGGCCCCATTCTAAACCAACAAGTGGTCGTTGCAAGCCTCGTTCATTGCCTTTGTCAGCGGTTTGTCAAGCCAGACAGTCTGTCACCTTTCAATCAATTCCCCTGGCAACGGAGGCAGGGACTGAACTCTGTCTGAACTCCTTCTGGCTTTCCTTCTGGCTTTAACCCTTCAAAGTACTTCCAGCAAAGAGTCCCGTTTTTGCCACTGTGAAGAGAAAATGACAACAAAGGGGGAGACCCATGCATCATGCCTTTCCAGGGGTGCAATCTCTCTGAAACTTGGGGGGTCTTCAGAGGACAGTGCGGACTATGTCCCCTGCAACTTTGGTAGGTATTGTACATTGGAAAGGTCAGTTTGTGGGGTGTTTAAAGGGCCCTGCCCCTTGCACATGGCAGGAAAGGACCCTTTAAACTATCAGCTGGCTGGCGGCAGGGGGGAATCCCCCCTGCCACCTGCCAGCTGATAGTTTAAAGGGATTTTTAAAGGGCCACAAACAATGAATGTGTTTGTGAACAGGGTCATGTTCGTTACTGTTTGTTGTTTGTGGATAGCAACGAACAACGAACAGCTTGTTCAGTTTTTTTTTTCCGTTCATGCCCATGTCTAGCTGAGAGCCTTGGTGAAGTCCATGAAGGGGAACAGCAGTCTCAAAAGGGGCAGTGTGAGCAGCAGACCCCTGCCCAGTGCCAACTCCAGCCACTAATGCTGAGCGAAATTTAGACAGAACAAGGAATGCCAAAGCACACGCTGGGAATGACAGAGTATAACAGTTCACTTATATTATAAACTCTGCCCACAAACAGTACAATATTTGTTATGTTGCAAGCCCAAAACAACATACAGAAATTCAAATTATAAGAATAGCGTGAAAGTTTTTGAGAGCTGTAAGTTGCCAATTGTTAAAACTTCCACATAAGCATACTTGAATTGTTAAACTTCCATATAAGCATACTTGAACCCTGAGGATTCCTGGCTTCACAGGTTACTGAATGTTCTGTGAAGCTTTTCAGCTGAAATGTATTCTCTCTATATACAGAACTGGACTTGCATTTATCTTCATGCTGAAGAAGTGTAATATGAAACCAGAGTGCATCCGGATTCCTGTATCTGTCTCAAGATTTTCTGTCATTTGAATTTCTGTATGTAGTTTTTGGCTTGTAATATAACATATATTGTATTGCTTGCGGGCAGGATTTGTTTAAGTGAATTGTTATACTCATTCACAGACTGGACTTCAGCAACAGTGAAGAGCATTCCCAGGCAGCATCCTTGCAGTGCCCCAGCCAGAGGCAGGGATACTGGCAGGCTTCTGTGTGTGTGGTGTCCAGACAGGTGTGTGTGCGGGGGGGACAGCCACAGGCCTCCCACCCAGACTGGCTCCCCCCTCACAGGACTCCACTCCTTTCCCACATGCTTTCCCCCTTGCTACAACTAAACTGCACTGCAACCACAGAGCTGAGGATTCTGGTGGGTGCTTTTAGGGGAATATCAAAAACCCAACAAACAGCAGCAGCATCTCCATGTAGATCCAGGTTGTTTTGTTCATGATCTCATCAGTTTGTCTTCAGGATGTTTGTTATTACTTCTGTTCCCATTCATTTTAACTTGTTTTCATTTCCAGCAGTTTCAATGGGAAGCACATTTCAGGATGTCACTATCTGTTTCCCATCCAATGGGAGGCTGACCCTTCGGTGACAGGATCATCTGTGCCCAATTCCAGGCAGTTTGGAGGAAGCCCTCCCCCTGTTTTGTAGGCCTTTATATAGGCAGTGCAAAGTGCTATAAGTGCAGTCAAAGAATCAATATATACAATCATTAAACAGTAATACAAACATTCAACTATAATACATAAATATAAATATTAATAAATACTATTATTTCATCCGGTATCTGATGCTGATGTACAAAACTGATGGAATTATCTTGGAATTATCCACACCCTACAGATTATTGGCCATGTCTGTTTTGCATAGCAATGCTTTTTCAAGGGCTGGCAATAAATGTACACATTCATTCCTCTGTATCACGTTTCCATCAGACCCAGTCGGCTACTCTCTCCAGCGAATAATCATTTCTGGGTCAGAAATGATTTTGCACTTTCTTATAAAATTGAGAAAATATATGCTTGGTTGATATATCTTTTGCCAGGAGTTCGTAATAATATAGTGAGCTGGATTACTCCTAGGTTATACCCTTTGGTTGTGTTGTGTCTTTACATAGGCAGAGCAGACTCATGGAGGCACTTGGCACTCCTTAAAAGCAGCTAGCTTGGCAGAGTGTGCAGAGCAGGTAAAATGGGCAATCAGAAGGCCTCAAACTGATTGGCATGGCTGAAAGGCAGAGGCTGAAGAAACAGCTCTACAGAGTTGGCATTTGGAACTTCCAAACTGGACAAGGAAGGCTGTGTGGGATGGCACTGAGAAGAAGCCAATGGTAGCAAGGTCCAGCCACTCTGTCATGCTTTAGAGGCAGGGGAGCACTCATGAGAGTCGGCATAGCATAGTGGATAGAGTGTCGGGCTAGGATCTGGGTTCAAATCCCAACTTTCCCGGTAGAAGGTGACCTTAGGCCAGTCATGTTCTCTCAGCCTAACCTCCCTCACAAAGCTGCTGTTGTGAGAAAACGGAACAGAGGAGAATGATGTTCTAAGCCACTTTGAATTCCCATTGATGAGAAAAGTGGGATATAAATACATAAATGCATCACTCAGCACCCACCTGATGCTGCTGCAGAAAGAGAACCCAAACTCCAATTGGGGAGCTTTTACCCTCCGTGCCCCTCTGCCAGTTCTGTGGTAGGTGCAAGCAAACTGTCTGCCCCCTTCAGTAATGCCAGCTGGTTTATTTGAGGATGAGGAGGCTTGGGCCTGCTTCACTCATTTTCCTTTGTTTCTATAGGAATTCATAGACAATAAAAACACAATGGGATTGTTAGTAGTACTAAACCAGGAGGATCGTCACCGTTCTACTGGGCTGCCAGTGCTGAACACAAGCCACACACTGCTGCCATCGCCCCTCACCCCCTGCATGAGTGTTATAAACATATTAAAATGAATACAGTAAACAAAGACAGCCTCTTCCCTCTCCAGTGCTGCTTGGAATGATCCTGAAGCAGTGGTTTCCTATGCCTTTGTCAAAGAAGTTCCTTTTCCCTCTCTCTGCCCCCTGCCTTCTTTTTGGGAAGTTCCTTGCAGAACAGCTGTGTGGTCTGCCTACCCTGGGATTGCACCAAAGAACGCAGGTCTGTCGTGGAGATTGCAGTATGGTGCAAGCAGGCTGTGCGGGAGCTGCAATGTGCCGCCTCCAGCAATCACAGATTATCATGCAAGCTGGTGCACCGTGGCAGAAGCCACCTGAGCCACAGACTCCAGGGGGAGCAGGACTTGGGAAGCAGGCAGTACATTCAGCTGAAGCTGGAGTGCAGCATTTCGCAGTGCCAACCAGGCCATCCAGGCAACGTTCAGCTGGGCATTAAGACTGCTGAGGCTGTGCTGAGCAGGTTGGGGATGGCTGCTGTAGCAAAGGCTGAGAGCCAAGCTACAAGTGATGCCTGTCACAGGTTGGACACTTGTCAGCTTCCCTCAAGTTTTGATAGGAAATGTAGGCATCCTGGTCTTGCAGCTTGGCTCTCCATTTAATTGAAGTTTACAGAAACTGCCCCTCCCCCCACACCCAGCAGAGAGGAAGGGGGGCTCCTTGAAAGAGCCCAACGCCTGAACTCCCCTTCCAACCACATGTTCTCCCTCCCATAGACTGCCACTCTGTAAACTTCAATTAAATGGAGAGTCAAGTTGCAAGACCAGGACACCTACATTTCCCATCAAAACTTGAGGGAAGCTGACAAGTGTCCAACCTGTGTCAGGCATCACTAGTAGCTTGGCCCTGAGTGTGGCTGAGGCACTACTGGTGAGTGTCAGGCCCACTGAAGAGTTCTGCTGAGAACAGGTAGGAGGGCTCAGGATAGCAGCCCACCTGGGACAGCCCTCTTGGTCCCAGGTGGTGCCCTGGGCTGGCTTGGCTGGATGTGAACAAAGCTGTGACAGAAAAGATGCTGCCCTGGTAGCACTGGGGAGCTTAAAAAGAGTTCTGAGCCTGAGAGAAGGCGGCCCAATGGCTCAGGACAGACCTCAGAGGGGCCAACAGGGAGAAAAGTAAAGATCTTCTAGGCTTGCCCACCTCAAGGTGGGACCTGGAAATCTCCCAGAAATACAGCTAATCTTCAGATGGTATAGATCCGTGCCCCTAGAGCAAATAGCTGATTTGGAGGGCGGGCTCTACGGCATCACATCCTGCTGAGCTTTCTTCCCCACAAAACCCTGTCCTCCCCAAGCTCTACCCTCCAATCTCCAGGAATTTCTCCACCCAGAGCTGGCAACCGCACTCCCCAGCTTGGCTGCAGACAGAGCTTTCTTCTGGAGGCTCTGCCTGCAGCCACCCCCACCCCACCCCGTTTCCCCTTTAACTTGGAGCAAAGGAGGGGTTTCCTTTGCTCCACCCTAAAATCTCCACAAAACTGGGAACATCCCACTGGCCAATGGGGCAACATCCGCTTGTGAAAGCTCCATTGGTAAGTTGATGTGGGTCCCCTGGGGTTGGCGAGAAGCTTTCTAAACTCAAAAAAGAAATCATGGAGCGGCAGGGCTTATAGCCTGCCATGTTTCAAAGAGCTCTCCTGGCTGACTGCTTGCTTCCAGACACAATTCAAAATACTGGGCACTGCCAATAAAGCCATGCACAGGCCCTCAGAGCCCTGGTCCCAAACTGCCTATTCCCCCACAAACTTGCTCAGCAGTTAAGATCAGAAGAGGGAGGGGGCATCGGGGACAGGGTGTTTGTTTGTTTTTTTAAAAAAAATTATTATTCATTTCAAGTGTTTTCCTGTTGAAGCTCTGGTACTCTGGAACACCTTCTGTCTCCCCGTACAAATGTGTTTTATTTTCTGTATCAGGCAAAGACTTTATTTTCCTAGCTCTTCTGTTTATTGTTCTGCCAGATTTGTTCTTGCCACTCCCTCTCTGCAGTTTTTAAACTACTGTGTTATCCTTGCTAGCTGTAGGTAGAGAGTGGCGGGGTTTTCATGGCAAGAGACTAACAGAGGTGGTTTGCCATTGCCTGCCTCAGCAACCGTCAGCTTCATTGGAGGTCTTCCATCCAATTACTAATCAAGGCCGACTCTGCTTAGCTTCTGAGATCTGATGAGATCAAGCTCACCTAGGCTATCCAGGACAGGGCATCTTTGCTAGCTACCTGCTCTTTTATTGCTGATTTTAAAATTTAGATTATTGCTGCTTTTATTTGTGCTTATCTACTTCATTTCCATTGCCGCTTTTCATGACCTTGTTTGCCACTTCTGTTTATTTTAATGCTTCTGATGTTTTATTCTTTTGTTGTTGCTTTTGAAGGGATGCATAAGCTTTGGGATTGTGTGGGACACGGATATTTTAACTGCATGGGCAAGCCTTTCTGTGAGTAGGGTCATAGATCCAGAGGAGTTAGCCATGTTACAGCGCAATCCTATGGAGAGTTACTCCAGTCTAAGCCTATTGAAGTCAATGGGCTTAGACTGGAGTAACTCTCCATAGGATTGCACTGTTAGTCTGTAGTAGCAAAATAGAAAAGAGTCCAGTAACACCTTTAAGACTAGCCAACTTTACTGTAGCATAAGCTTTCGAGAATCACAGTTCTCTTCTTCCATGCATCTGACAAAGAGAACTGTGATTCTCGAAAGCTTATGCTCCAGTAAAGTTGGTTAGTCTTAAAGGTGCTACTGGACTCTTTTCTGTGAGCAGGGTGTGAAAGATGAGCCACAGGATCCCAGCTGAGCTCTGCTTCTCCCCTGCAACACTCTGGCTTCTTGCCGCCTCCCTCCTTGGGCTGATGGTTTTCCAACAGCACAAGGATTTTACCACCAGTAGCTGGTTTAATGGAATAAAAACATTGTTACACTGGAGAAGATTCACTATATGAGCATGTTATTACCTCCCCAGAGAATTTACTAGTGGTCCTGCCCTGCCTAATGAATATGACTTCAAGGACTGGCTTACAGTTAGGATCAGAATCTTTCTGCAAATCTACCGATGCATTCAATACAAAACAATCAAAATAGCCTTTACATGTAGTTCCTTTCCTGAGAAACCAGGCAAAAGATGGGGAGATTAGCGCAAGATATTGAGAGATCATGTATGAGTGGCAGAGTCCGCCTTTGATTATCATAGAAGGATGTTACTGATAAAGAAGTTATATGATATGATTCTGCAGATATCTGGGTGCTTCTGCTGAATTAAGGGCCAAGACAGCATATACAAATGCACTTGAGCATTCTTGAAAGGGTGAGTAGATTCATGTTCCAAAAACGTTTCTGTGAGTGGGGCATGGTTTTGTGTAGAGTCATAACAAGTCAATGCACATGGTCAGGACAGGAGGGAGAGGACAATTCAGGAAAGAATGAATTTGTCCGGGTTTCAGCCAGTGTTTGCCCAGCAGTTGTTCTTTGCTGCAGGCATGTTGGTCTGAGTGCATCGAGGAGGTGATTAAACTACAAATCAAAGAAACTGCCATTGTGCGCTCTGACAGTTACCCTGCTTCTCCGTGCAAGATGTTGCTGAAACGTAGAGATAGGACAGGCACTTGCAGCTTAAAATGCCTCGTAAAATATGGAACATCTGGTGCATAGAAAAAAGTGCCAAAAGATCAAGGCAGGTAGAAAGTGGCTGAGAGCTACTGTTCCTGCCTTAAAAGAGGAGATACTGGTTTGTCTAACAATGAGGAAGAAGTCCTTGGTCAGTTGCTTCCACTGGCAAACAACTTGCCTGTGTGTGCTGCTGGAAAGAGATCATTTGCCGTTTTCACACACCCCTGTAACCCTCCAGAAAATCACGCAAAACTCACAGCACGAAGCATCTTCCTAGCACAATTTCCCATCACAATCCCATTTAATGGCACGATGATGTCAGAAATCGCACCATTAAATGGGATCATGATGGGAAACCGCACTAGGAAGAAGCTTTGTGCCTAGAGTTTTGCATGATTTTCCGGAGGTTATGGGCATGTGAAAATGGTCCCTTCCCATTGCTCTAATGGTCAGTTACTCCCACCCACATTGTATTGGACCAGTCAATGGTTTAATGGGTAACCTTTGGACTTTCTCTCATTTTCCCCAAGACCGCAAGTTCCTCATTGCCAATGCACAGATGGAGAACTGTGCCATCATTTACTGCAACGATGGTTTCTGTGAGATGTTCGGATATTCCCGGGTGGAGGTAATGCAACGCCCCTGCACCTGTGATTTCCTCACTGGGCCTGATACGACACATCACTCCATCGCACAGCTGGGGCAAGCATTGCTGGGATCAGAGGAGTGTAAACTGGAGATACTCTACTACAGGAAAGACAGTAAGTAATTTGACTGACCTGACTCGTTCCTTGTGCTATTGATTGTGATCCAGTCAAATGAAAAGGCTTTTTCTCCTCAGATTCCTGTGTGTACTCATGCATTTTGTACTAGCCTAAGAAGCAGTAGTGATTCTCTCTTGCACTAGCAGATTTCCTTCTTGCCACCCATCTAGGAAGGTGACACTTCTGAATGAGCTCGGGTGGTGGTGGGGTGATGCAATCCTTACAGGTAGCGATCCTGGCAAGCCAAAGATGATGGAATGAAAGGATGCATGGACAGGTAAAAGGGAGCTGTAAACAAGGTTCTGGGTGTCACAGAAAGAGGGAGCTACCAGAAGAGTGGTACCCAACTCATGCTTTATTGCAATGGTATTCCGTGCCAATATGTTGCTGGCCAGACTGCAATCCTGTGTATTGTCTCCTTCAAATAAGCCAGATAGGACTATGACAGTGGAACTCACTAGAAGCCACTAGAAGTGGCAGTGAGAGAAGATGCTGAAGGTTGCTGGGACATGTAAAGACAAATCCAGGACTACAGAGCAAAATCATGGCAGCAGAAATGTAAAAAAATGAGATCCATATCATGAGCATCACTGATTAGCAAGGATGTACCTATCTTCTTCCAAGGATGGGCAGAGGTGAAAGTAACTTAAAATGCTTACTAGTCCTGTCTCTCTTAAGGGGCTCGAAGCAGAAGATGGGAGATATCATTTTGGTCGCTGTCTTACTCGTACTCCAAACCAGCTGCGCTGGCTTATTTTGACACTGAAGCAGGTGCCTGGCACTCTTTAGTAGGTTCTTATCAAGGATAGGAATGTCTTCTGTTATTGGAAGATGATTTGAGGGTTGAGTAATTCAGCCCAGGAATCTCTTTCTCTCTACAGTTCTCTGGCAGGTTCAAGAAGTCTATCATGTCTGATTTTACAATCCTGGCCCACTGCATATCAAGTACCACTATTGCTATTGTACTCCCAGCCTGTGATTATCCATCCCTTTCATAATATAATAGAGGGGAAAGATATTGACTGGAAGCCCGAAGTCCAACAGTGGGTCCAGAACCAGCTCCGGACCATCACCCTGCCTGCTGTTGATGGCTCACTGGCTTGCAGGGACACTGCCTGGCCTTTGTAGCCCCCTGGAGGCCAAACAGTTGCTTTCTCTGGGCAGGAGGCAAATATTTTGAAGCCCACTTAGAGCCAAGCTACAAGTGATGCCTGACACAGGTTGGACACTTGTCAGCTTCCCTCAAGTTTTGATGGGAAATGTAGGCATCCAGGTCTTGCAGCTTGGCTCTCCATTACAGCTGCAAGACCAGGATGCCTACATTTCCCATCAAAACTTGAGGGAAGCTGACAAGTGTCCAACCTGTGTCAGGCGTCACTTGTAGCTTGGCTCTGAGATGTATGCTGAGATGTTGCCTGTGGGTATATCTTCCTCTGGTGAAAGTTTTGGCTGCAGGATCAGTTTCCACTGGACACATTTGACTAAAAACTGGAATACAGAAAAAAGGAGTCCACAGCAAATCCCAAATCAGTGCAGATTCCACATTCCAAACAAGCTGTTCTACTTGAGCAGCTCTTTCCAGCACACTTCAAGCCCATTCAGAAATTCATTTCTGCTCCATTCCCTCTCTACAGTCTGGAAGTGACTGTAGCATAGTGGTTAAGTGGTTGGGCTGCAAATCAGCACTCTGCTGGTTCAAATCTCATTGCTGCAAGGGCTAAGCAGGTGGCCTTGGGTAAGCCACTTCTCTCAGCCCAATGCTGACGTCACTTCCAGGTGCATGGGGAGTGATGCCAGTGCATCAGGATGTTGCCCATTGCCCCTACATTTTACCTCCATTTTCCTCCTACTGCCCAGCTGAGTGGTGGTGAGAAGCACCTGCTGGCAGCAGGGGAACACGGTTAGCCTAGGTGGTATAAAAAGGGTTAGGGTGCAGGGTGAGCCCAGAAACAGACATGTGTTAGCTACATGCTCTGAGCTGCTCAAAACTCCTCTGAGTATTCAATGCACTGCACACACATTTCTTACCCACACTTGGAAGCCAAGAAGCTCAGAGTGCCATCAAGTGAACGTTTGTTCTGCACTTTGGGTGAAATCAGGTGTCTTTGGGAAAGGCCGTGGCTCAGTGGTAGAGCCTCTGCTTTGCATGCTCAGGGTCCCAGATCCAATCCCCAGCAACTCCAGTTAAAAGGATCAGGTGGCAGGTGATATGAGAGACCTCTGCCTGAGGCCCTGGGAAGCTGCTGTCACTGTGAGTAGCCGATACTGGCCTTGATTCAGTAGTCTGATTCAGTATAAGGCAGCTTCATGTGTGTGTCCAAAGCTACATCTTCCATCTTCATGAATGACCCACAACCTATGCTGGACAATTATTCTTCTCTCTCATAAGCATAGGGAGGCAGACTTTTCTTGCCCACAGACAGCCCCCTAACCTTAAACAACTTTTCATTCACTATAATACCCTAACATGGACACAGACTGTGGGACCTGCAATAAACCAAGATGCCAACCTTGTTCCCTCATATACTCCAGCAGCACAATCACTGGACCTGACAACCCCAGCCATACCATCTCAGGTTAATTAACTTGCTCATCATCCAGTGTTATGTATCAAGTGTCAGAAAAGCCTTTGTTTCCTAATAATATACTTCCATTCTGACCTGGAAGGCTTGCATTAAAGGCTCTGCCAAGAAATTGGAGGTTTCTGTCTTTTGAAAGCTTGCCTGTCAGTCTGGATATATAGTGCTGTTTAGCTCCCAGGGCACCTCCAGGTTGGACTGTTTGCCAAGAGGTTGTGAATCTCTAGAACAGATGTATGGCTTCGACCCAGCTGGTCTCCCTAATTTCTTGCTTTCACATAGTTGCAGGCAGATTCACAAAAGGGGGAGAGAGGTAGCTCACATCAAACCTCATTCCCATATATGACAACTATTGCTGATCAAAGGCATGCAAGATGTTTTGAAAGTATCTCTTTATGCCTCACTTACAGGGAAGGAGTGCAATGGAGGGAAGTATATAAGCAGCTAGTTTAATGTTCCTAGGATATTTTTATGCAGCTGTGAATTTGCTGTTTCTCCTCTGTTCAGAAAAGGTGTTGGGAAAGTTACTGATAATGAACTTCCGCTGTGCTGTCATGTTGGGAACGATTAACTATTCCAAAAGATACGTATTTTAATACAACTTCTGTTCAATCAGTTGTTTTCAGATTTCTTTTCAGGTTGAAAACATGGGATTGTGAACAGATTTGTGAGAAGAATTGAGCATATTAAACAAAGAAAGGAGTGTGTGCTTTGGGGGGCAGGGGGATCCCAGACTAAAAGAGAGCCAGTTTGGTGTAGTGGTTAAAAGCGTGAGATTCTAATCTGGAGAACCAAGTTTGATTCCCCACTCCTCTACTTGAAGCCAGCTGGGTGACCTTGGGTCAGTCACAGCTCTCTCAGAACTCTCTCAGCCCCACCCACCTCACAGGGTGTTTTGTTGTTGTGGGGATAATAATGACATACTTCGTAAACCGCTCTGAGTGGGTGTTAAGTCATCCTGAAGGGCAGTATATACATCTATTATTATTATTATTATTATTATTATTATTATTATTATTATTATTATTATTATTATTATTATTATACAACCCAGGATTTTGTCTACAACCATCCTTCCTCTTGACCCCATACTTGGAGGCTTCCATCACACACCACCTCCCACAATCATACCCACCAGCCATCTTTTCCTGGATCCTGGTAGCCCTGTCACTGCCCCCTCTCCAACACAATCCCATATTTGTCCTCAGATCTACTTCTTCTGGCTTCAAATTGAACCCAGCTAACCATAGCAGGAGAAGGCCTGGTCATCCATGTGGCTCACGTTGTCTTAGTATCCCAATCCTCACTGAGTCGCCTATTGATAAATCTAAGACTCCACAAAAGCGACTGATCGCCACCGAATTATCAGAAAACTATGTGCTTCTCTTCTACTCCATCTCACATTAGACATGTTATAGCATGGTCAGTATTTATATTGCCCAGAGAGGTCTTGTTTGTGCCAGTTATAAGACAGAAGGAATGCAACTGGTCAGTGTGTGTGTGAGCGAGGATGGCTCATTATTGCCATGATGTGCTGGGACATCAAAGTAGCCAATTGCCTGAACCCGTCTGCCAATCCAGCAGTAACAATCTGCACAAGCCACACTGAAATGAACAGAAGGATGCCCAGGAGGCGAGTTGCGTTCTCGCGCACCTCCTACTCTTCTTACGGAAATGATGGATCTTTCACTAATCTGTAGCAAATAGATTTTCACACCTCATCCTCCTTTATGTTGGTCACTCAGAAGCCAGACAGCCTTTCTACTCCGTGGCCCTTTGAGATAAGAGGACTGCTGTATCCTAAACAAGTGTGTGCATATGTGTGCACGGGCCATCAAGTTGTAATCAAGTTATGGTGACATCAGAAAGGGGCTTTCAAGGGAAATGAGAAGCAGAGGTGGCTTGCCAGTGCCTTCCTCTGCAGGGTCTTCCTTGGTGGTTGCCCATTCTGAGAGCTGACAAGATCGGATTATACCATGTCGCCTTCCCTCCCTATCCTAAGCAAATATCCTGCAGAAAAATACGGTAGGCACTAAGAGCATCCATCTATTGGTTTCATTGCATATTGAAAAGCTGCCATTTGGTTTTGTTGGAACTATCCCTAACACAGGTGACACTTGTCAAGGACCCTTTGATTGGATGCTTAAGGTTTATAGCTGTGACGAACAGAGTTGACTGCTGCACCAGCATAACATTGCAAAATATGAGAGAGAAAAAACCAACTCTGCAGGAAGGTTACAGTTGTTTAGATGGTGGAGAGGTGGGGGGCTACAAAAGGCTCAGTGTCCAGTTGTGGTATATATTCATAAGACATAGTTGTCTTCATTAAATGCCACTCTTATCAACATCCATCTAAAATGGCAAGACACCTGCACAACTACAAGACACTCCATTTCTTAAAGAAAGAAATGGAACGTTCTGAAAGTGAACAAGAATATCTTTGTCACTTTGGACATTGTTTCTTTTTCAACCAAAAGAGCTGCAAAATGGGAAACAGCCCCATTTAAAGAGAGGACATGTCCCGATTACATTCAACGGTGTCCATGGGGCAAGCTTAATCCTATCTGGAACTTCCTTTCCTTGATGCCACTGGGACAGGCACCCTTCCCCTGTCATGTGTTATATAACACCGCTATAGATTTAGCTTGTCTTGCTATGAGACTGTGCAGATTAAATAGCATAGGAGGCCAAGAGAAACAGGGAGGGAAAGATTTTACAATAGTGCCAAGAGGTGGATTAATAGTTCCCCTTTTAATATTCATAGCCCCATGTCCAGCTTCTGGAACCCCCAGCCTCCCTGATTATTATTTTAATACTGATGAGACAGATAAATACAGTGCCCTGAATCCTGCTGAGTAAGTGGGGTAGGAAAGGAGGGGCGGGAGCTCCACTGTCGTGGTAGTTTATGCTATTAAATGCTAAATGCTTGTCGTTTTATCAAGGTCAGGTAAAAGAGGAGGGGGTGGGAATGCAATCCTCCTATTTATCCCCTGTAGAGCAGACAGAAAGCAATCCCAGCTGACTCGTTTGACATGCAGTGTATAGCAGAGTGTCTCATTCTGTGGTCATAGCTTTAAATGAACTCATAGCTTTAAATGGCCAAACAATTAATTGAGGTCAACGAGCCAGATTCCAAATGCCCAATTAGGATTGACTGATATAACCATCAGGTGCTCAGATCCCATGTTCTCACTGGGGTGATGTTTCAGGTAGAATCGTGAAAAAGGAGGAGAGATGGCAACTTCGAACTGAACTGGAGTTGATTTTTATTGAACATAACAAGCAGAAAGGAAAAGCTACATAACTTACCTTTGGGAATATACCAAAATTAACAAGCACACAAATGCAAATCACACCAATTGAGGAATAAACAATCAACAAGCAATTAAAACAGTTGGTAGTGGTAGCCATCCCGTTTAAGTTAGATGTATTCACTCAGGGCAAGTCCAAAATGCAGTCCATAAAGAATGTGTTTGCAGTGTCCTCAAGAAAGAGGAAAAAAGCAGAAGAGGGAGTAGGGGAGGAAAAGGAAGAGAGGATAGTTTGTGTGGAGGGGTATGGATTGGGGAGGTAGGAGTTTGAAGCTCCGCTAAGTGGGACTCGGAGGAAAGAGGCCAGAGGAGATAATGTGGGAGGCGGGGCTCAGGTGAGGGAGACTGGAGAGTGAAGGAAGGAGTTGCAGACATAGAATCATAGAATCATATGGCTGGAAGGGACCTCCAGGGTCATCTAGTCCAATTCCCTGCACAATGCTGGAAATTCACAACTATCTCCCCCACCCCACCCCACCCCCAGTGACCTCTGCTCCATGCCCAGAAGATGGCAAAACACCATCAGGATCCCTAGCCAAACTGGCCTGGAGAAAACGGCTACATGACCCCAAGACGGCAATTGGCATTACCCTGGGCATGTAAGAAGGGGCCACGAGAACTAAGCTCTGGAGTGAGGAAGAGCAGTTCATATGCTTCCTGACCCTGCAGTGCACACGTGGCTCAAAGTTCTGGAGTGCTGAGGGAATGATCTGGGCATAATGGAACCTTTTCCTGTCATAGTGGTGGAGGGACAGCCTGGACCTCTGGGTGAGTCTTCAAGAGTCCAGATGGACAGTTCAGGGGTGGTTTCTCTTTGGTTGCTCTGGGCCCTGGGATCCAGGGATGGCCTGGAAGGTTAAAATGGCCCTGGAGCAAGCCACGCTAAGTGGCCCTTGCTGCAAAATAAGCTTGTACTACAGGTCCAGGCAGCTTGGCCACACAAAAAATGAGCATTGACTCGCCGTGGCTTTTCCCTCAAGAAGGCAGAGGTGCAGGAGGAGGCAGGTGATGGGATGACACCAGGTGTCATTGCCACCAAAGGTCCAAGTTAAGTGCCGCTCCCCCCAAGGCAGTGGTAGAGATGCTGGGGTGTAGATCTGCATGATCCTTGCCTCCAGTGGCTCCATTGGACAGTGGCCCATCAGGAAATTTTCCTGTAAGTCCAATGGCCAGTCTGCCCCTGCTAGGAACTTAGGGAAATTGGCTCATAGCTGAGAGGATCTGAGGATAACACTGAGATTGGTCATGAAAACAGGCTCTGTAAGAAAACTGAGAGGTTTTCAGTGTTGGAAGCCTAAGAAAAAGTGTTAAAAATATAAATATAAATGAAAAAAACTCTGTTGTAGTTAATCTGCACTGATTTTCTAAGCTGCAACGGATCATGCTATTATGGATTGTCAAATCAGGAACAACTTCTGCATTGAAGTGAAGAGGAGATGTAGCGCCTTCTCTCCATGTGGTGTTATGTGCCAGACGACAGGTTATGTGGGTAGAAAGCTGTGATGATGTGAATTTCAGATACGAAGTAAATACAAACAAAAAAGAGAAGGGAGCAGAACAGAGAGTGAATTTTCAGTAGGAGTCTGCATGGATGTTTTCATTCAGCAAACTTGTTTTACAAATAAAATAAAATTTACTTTACTCAGAAAATCAGTCCCGTATAATTCCCTGGGAAGCATCCTTAAATTTGCATTTGGGGGGGCTGTAGCTGGTGCACATTCAGGGAGAACATTGACAGCAGATTTACGACAATGTCATCTGAATGCCTCTGTATGCACAAAGGAAAGTAATTGTAGTACGCTGGACTATGGTGGAATCGTTCTGGGATTGTGGAGGTGGCTCCTTGAGAGGGTAAATTGAACCTCAGCCATCCTCTTTTGGGAAATAAAGCATTGTTCATGGCTGGCTGCGGGAATGGTGCAGCAGTTGCCTATGTCGAAGAAAAAACTGCATTGTCACTTCACTGAGAAGATAACAGCACCCTGGCAGGTAAACAAATGGCAGCAAACAAGCAACAGTGTTGTAACTACTTAATGAAGACAGCAGGCTGTGTGAGGGAGAACTTTTGCCCAAGGGCTGAGCTTTCCCATCTGCTCAGAATTTAAAAGGAATGGCTCCCTAGTGCTGCGTGCCTTTCCTCCAGGCCTAGGCCGTTTCCACACAGCTTACCTTTTGCCGGAACACAGCATCTTCATGCGCAGAATCGCGCCAGGAAGACGCTGTTATCGTGCGATTTCACGTGAGAACATGCTGTGTTCCGGCAAAAGGTAAGCTGTGTGGAAACGGCCCTAGAACGTGACCCTCCAAAGGTTTGGAGTTAAGGGTACTTGGTATAGGTGAGTTCTGAGAGTGGTCAAGTAGGAGAATTTTTCCAATTTGAAATATCTGGCGTGAAGATATGTATATAGTAGTAGAGGAGCTGTTGTTGTCTTACTGTTGAACGGTGATTTGAGATTGTTTGTGTTTTGAGATTTATAAGCTGCTTTGATTCCTGCTTTGCAGGAAAAATGCAAGATAAAAAATAAGTTCATAGTGTCATAACAGCTTGTGTCACAGTTTCCTGAAAATCCAGCAGTCTTCTGCCTTGCTTGTGCTTAAAAAGGAACAGGGCAGTATCATGGCCCTCTCTGCACTGAGAAGACAGGAGGATGGGAGGAAGTGTGGATTAACCTCCTGCTCGAAATTAAAAATATCAGTTCAGCCAAAAAAAAAAAAAAGGCAGGTTGGTGTTTTTCCCAAACTTTTTAATGGTGGTGTGCTCCATGTTTGCATTCTTCCACACTGTACATGCAGGTCATCAAAGCCATGCTTCTCCTCTCACATCAAAAGCATTTTTGGCTTCTCTCTCTCTCACTTTTCCAAGAAGACACATTTTGTCACCTGGAGTTGGGCATTTTGCTCATACACAACCTGGGCCGTTTCCAGATGGCTTACCTGCCTCCGGAACGTCGCCATCTTGCAGGTAAGCCGTCTGGAAACGGCCCTGTTCTGCACCAACTCCACTGCTTGCCTCTTTGGTTCAAGCTTAATTTAAGGTGCTGGCTGTCAAACTATGATAAGGGGCCCACATAGCCTCCTCTGGGAACACTCAGACTGTTTTTATCCTAAATTGCTGCACCTCCAACGTAGTGCCTCATGACTCAGCTAAAAGTCCAAAGCCTTCATAAGACATAAGCAGCAATAATCAAGGATTTCAGATATCCAGGACAATTTTATTTGGCTCTTAAGGTGACGGGCAGCTCCATCCTAAGACCTCAATGCCAGCACATTGGCAATGCTATCACTGCAGTGGTGCCATTCATCAGTATCCTATCTGCAGAAGGAAAATACGTGAAAGAAAGAAGCCCCTGTCAGGGTGCCAAGAGCATAGTAATGCATAATAGTCCATAGCAACCCTGCCGTAAACTACCAGTCGCAATGTGGTATGCCAACAACTTCTATTTATTTCCTTGGGAAAAGTTTAAAATTTAGAAAGATCTCTGAAGCTTGAAAATATTTACAAGCAGGGCTTTTTTTCAGCAGGAACGCGGTGGAACGGAGTTCCGGAACCTCTTGATGGTCACATGGCTGGTGGCTCCGCCCCCTGATCTCCAGACAGAGGGGAGCTTAGATGGCCCTCCGCGCCACACTGCCTGGAGATCAGGGGGCGGGGCGGGGCAGGGCCACCAGCCATGTGATGATTTTCTCCACCACCTCTTTTCCCAGAAAAAAAGCCCTGTTTACAAGTGTACCTTAACAGCTTCAGCTGGGCACAAAACTGAACAGTTACTGATAACACCACGAAATCTGAAGATAGTGAGCAAGTAACAGCCAATCTGTACTTTGAGAGAAAAATTCTGCCTGACTGGCCTCGGGATCCCAGACTGGAGCCATGAGAGTGCTTTGAAATTAAACCACTGCCTGTCCCTTGAGTTTCCCTCAGCCTTGGAAGACTAAAGAAGGTTAATTAAACACTAAGGCATCGTCCAGACAGCCTTAATGTTTTGGTTTCATTTCCCTTCATTATTTTTGTCATCATTTCCCCACCGCTTCATTGCATATCCCTTAATGTCCTGGCTTTTCTCCATTTTCCCCCTGGCCTTTCTAAAACCTGTTTTCCCCTGAAATGGCTTGATTTCTTTTTTCTGCCAGTCTGTAAAGCCTGTACCATTTCCCGTTGCTCTACCCACCTTGCCATTTTGTTTGGTGTAGGGTGCCTGGTGAACTTTTTTTAAAAAATTGCGTGCTGGCAATATATTGAAACAGCCATGCGCTGTGCATGCGCTAAATGAACAGGCATGGCTAATCAGAACAACGGAAACAAGCAGCCAGCCCTCTCCTCACTAAGCTTTCCTTGTAAGAGCCACCCAAATACCATGCCTGGGTGCTGTTTTCCGGCTCTGTGTGTGCTGCATGCTGGTTTCCTTTTCAACATGCAGCCTAAAGAGAAAGGCCAGCGTGTGGGGGTGCATGGGGTCTCCTGCAGAGAACAGGAAAAACATTCCCTTGCCATTGAACTGGGGTGAGGAGAAGCTTCAGAAGAGTGCTTCTCATCTGTGCCCCCCCCCAACTGCCCAGCACACCCTCCATAGAAACTGCAAAAACCAAAATAAGGGGCACCTGCCACCAATGGCCCAGCATAGTAATGTATCTTTTAAGGCTTTTGTGTGTGGAGGTACTCACCAGTACTGAATCCTGGCATCTTTTGGGATGCTCTCTCAAATTCAGAGGGTGGAACTGGTAAAAATCAGTGCAAATATATGAGTAGCAATACCATTTTTTTTAAAGCACTGGGTCTATCTAAAATTTGCATGAAGAACTCAGAAATCAGAATACAGCTACAAAAACATGCCTTGGCATTAATGACAATTTACTGGTGGTTAGGTGATTCTGAAGCAGAATTTGCCTCAGTATTAGCCATTACTTTCCACCCCCATCCTGCCCCTGACACTCACACACTGTAAATGAAAAGGAATCCTGCTAGAGGCTGCACTAACTCCGCCCCCTTGCTCCTTTCCATTGGTCTGGGCTAGAGATGGGCACGAACCAGAAAAAAACCGAACCATGCGGTTCTTGGTTCATCAAATTTCACGAACCACGAACCATGAACTTTCATGGTTCGCCCCCAGTTCACAAACCGGTTCATTTGGTTTGTGAAAATGGCACATCCAGGTCAGAAAATCATCACTTCCGGGTCAGCAGAAGGTCACTTCTGGGCTAGTAGAAGGTCACTTCCTGGTCAGCAGAAGGTCTGCAGGAAGTCCATCCTCTGTTGCCTAGGAAACTGATTGATTGGCACTAGGCTGTCTGCAGTGACGAACCAAAAAATAAAGCAAACAAACCAGCCTAAAGTTCGTGGCAATTCATCGTGGCGGTTCATCAGAAATGGGATCTGATGAACTGCTGGTTTGCAAACCACGAACCAGCCTGGTTTGTCATGAATTTTGGTTCGTATTTTGGTTCGTGCCCATCTCTAGTCTGGACCCCTGCCACTGATCTAGCATGTTGCCAGCTTTTCCTATTGTGCTGCCAGACAACCAGCCCCCACCCCTTCACCTACCTCCCTGTCCATCTCCTGTCTTTAGACCTGAGTGCCTGACCCTACTGCACTGCTGCCCATGGGAATAATGGAAATCTTCAGAGCGAATCTGCCTAGATTTGCTTAGGGTCACCAATGTCAAGGAGGAGGCTGCAATCTGGAGTTCCAACTGATCTCCAGATTGCAGGAATCAGTTCCCTCAGAAGAAACGGCAGCTTCAGAAGGTAGATTTTATGGTATATATATGGAAGCTAATTGAATGTTGCCTATGAAGACATCAAATGCCAGAGGCTATTTGGGTGTTGGGTGGGGTGGGTGGGGCAATTTACTATTGGCTGGTGACTTCCTATGGAACTTCAGTGTGGATTTTTCTCCTTAATTGTGAGGAAAACCTGAAGAGGATTTTGAGACTAGAAAAAAAACACATTTAGATTGAATATAACATAGTTGGATAGCTGCGCATCATACCAGCACAAATATTTGGAATCAAAGGGTCAGTACGACATACAAAGTACAGACATACAGACATCTACAAATGATATGTGGAAAATTAGGATTTAAAATTTGAATTTTGGTGGGAGGAAGTACCCTTATAGGAAGAGGAGGAATCAAAAGAGTTTATGTATTAAAGTAACATCACAGGAAGTGAGATCACATCTCTGCTGACCTCCATCCCTTCCCCAAACATGACTCTCCTCAGTACCACCCACAACCCTCCAGGAATTTCACAAGGCAGAGTTGGCAGTCCTAGATTTGCTTCATGAACACAATTTGCTCTGATTTGTGTAGGTGTGAATGTTTTTGTTCTGTGATGTTGTTAGAGATGGAAATCAGTTAAAACTGGAGCATTGCAAAGAACATCAGATACTAGGGGGAGCTGAAGAACATGGAGGAAGGGAGCTCTATTCTCCATTCAGTAATATCATCCGCTGGCCTGGCAACCAGTAGGAGTCCTGAGGGGCAGAGGCGGTGGGGGGGTGCTGTCAGAGATGGAGTAGCTTCACTTCCAGGGAAAACCCAGAAATGATGTCATACCTCTCTAGGAATCACAGGAAACTCCATAGGGATTCCTAAAGAGGACTGATACTACTTCCAAGTTTTCCCTGGAAGTGACATCATTCTTATCAGCCTAACAGCATTTTGTTTTGTTTTTTTACAAAGGGTTGCCAGTGGCATGTCTCCAGCCATAGATCTCCAGCCATAGCATAGGTAGAGTTTCTACCTTCAGGGAGCCCTTTCTGTGTCTACTTGTCTGTAAAGGAATCCCTGCACTTTTGCCACAGACATCACTCCAGGGTGCCACAGAGGATGTGCAGGAAGGTTCTAGTGGGGTTACTCAGCTCATGCGGGGAGGCAGATCTGCTGTCCAGATGCTGGCCTTTTTCACACAGGCAATTTTTGCTGCATTTGGCCCCATACCTCTTCGGATTTTCATCTCAATTTTGGACGATTAACTCCCCCTTCAGATTCCAATGTGGCATTTCAAGGGTCCTCTTTTGAGTTTTCTACCCACACCGAAAAAGCACAGGCAGAAAACTCAGAAGAGAATCCTTGCAACGCCACATTAACATCTGAAGGAGGAGTTAACCGTCTGGAATTCAGAAGAAAACCCAAAGAGCTATGGGGCCAAACACGGCAAAAATCGCCCATGCAAAAAAGGCCACTGCCCTGCATGTGCTGAAGCCTGATTTATTCATTCAATTTTTATACCACGTCTCTTTAGTTAAGATCTCAATGTGGTATAAAACAATTGCAACAGTTAAAACAATACACAAATATAATATTCAATCAAATCATAATAAAACAGCCTAACACAATAATTAAAAACCACTCTAGTCCCAACCCCAGCCTATAAAACTCTGCAAATAACATAAAAATTGCAGGTAGATAAAAACACGACAATTTGCTCTGCCTCACAAAAGAATATTAGATAACAAAGGCAAGCCAGAATAGTTTTGCCTTACAGAGTTTCTGAAAGATCAACAGGTCCTGCTGAGCACGAGTGCCTTCTGACAGTGCATTTCAAAGGGAGGGTGTCACAATAATTCCTGGTGGAAGAAAGATGTGCCCCCCCCCCCCAGGGCCAGGAACCACCAGAAATCCTCTGAAGAGAAATGAAGCAGGCGGCGGGGGGGTGTGTTCATTAGGGGTGTGCTATTTGAGTTTCTGATTCGGGATAAATACCTGAATTGGACCCGATTTGTAAAGATTTGGGATTTCCTAATTGGGCCCAGCATTGCAGGCCCGATTCGGGAATCCTGAACCAAAGCTTTGCAAAGCGATTAGGGTCACTTCAGAAAGCTTCGGGTGCATTTAAACACTGCGCCGTCTTGAAGCCTGCCAGTCAGCAGGAGCAAGGGCGGGGGCACCTGCCTGCCGGCCAGGTAAGTCAAGGGGGTGGGAGGCTGGGCTGGAACAAAGCTTCCCCCAGCCTTTTCACTTCAGTGTGCTCTGAATCTTTATGGAGCATACTGAAGCGGTTTAAATACCTGAATCCCGAAGCATGGGATTTGGGCTATTCTGGAATGTTTTCCCGCTTTGGGTAAACCCAAAAAGGGAAACCAAAAGCAGGAAACCTGTGCACATCCCTAGTGTTCATAACTAGAAAGGCAGACCCAAAGGTATGAAGGCCCCAGACCATGAAGGATTTTGAAGGTGAGGACCAACACCTTGAATTGGATCCAGAGGCTAATCAGTAACCCGTGCAGCTGTTTCAAGATCAGTATTATATTAACTGACCATGATGACTTGGTCAGCAATCTAACGGCTGCATTCTGCACCTGAAGACTCCAGAGCATCTTCAAGGGTAGCCCTACATAGACCAAGTTGCAGTAGTCTAAACAAGAGGTGACTGTCACATGGATCAATGTGGCAAGGTTGGAGTGAGATAGATATGGGGAAAGTTGTCAGGCCTGGTGAAGATGGAAATGTGCTGTTCTAGCCACCATGGACACCTGTTTGTCCATGGAAAGCTTGGAGTCAGGCCAAACACCCAAACTCTTCAGGGAGTCCGCAGCAGAAAGCTGGGCTCTGTTGTGTAATGGGAGTGATAAATTCCCCACAGCCGAAGTCCTTCCCAGCCACAGGACCTCAGTTTTCAAAGGATTAAATTTCAGCCAGCTACCTCCCAGCCACTCTACTATGGCATCCAGGCATTGGGCCAAAGAAGAGATACCTGCTTCTGGTTGCTTATCAAGTAGAAGGTAGAGCATCCAACCCCAAACCTCCTAACAGTATCCATTAGAGGGTGCATATGTTTATTAAAAAGCATCAGGGACAAGATTCATCCCTGTGGGACTCCACAGTGTAGTTCCCATCGGGATGAACTCCCATCCCCAATGACCACCTCCGTTGAGCGTCCCTGGGAGAAAGAGGCAAACCATTGTAAGGTGGTGGTTCTTACCTCCATTGAGGCTAGGCAATCGACCAAGACCAAATGGTCAACTGTGTCAAACACTGCCGACACATCTAATACAATCAGCAGTGCACAACCACTCTTATCTAGCTGAAGCCGGATGTCATCAACCAGAGCTATTAAAGCAGTCTCAGTTCCAAAGCATGGCCTGAAGCCAGGCTGGAATGGATGAGGAGCTGATTATCATTCAAAAACCCCTGAAGATGGTCAGCCACTGCCAGGAAAGGCACATTTGACACTGGACAGTAATTTGCTAGCTCTCCTTTTTCCAAGGAAGGCTTTTTCAACAGAGGTCTCTACCACCTCCTTGAGGGAGCTAGGAAATTGGACCGACGGGAGAGAACAGTTAATAATTTAAACCACAGGACTTTGCTCTCTGTCACACAGCATTGAGGTTGTTTTGGTAGGGAAATCCATCCTTCTCCTACGTTGGGCTTCTGAGCCAAACCAAAGCCCTGATGTTACATATGACATACGACTGCCAGTCCTGACTAGATATGGGCACGAATGGGGAAAAAAACCCCGAACACCCTGTTTGTTGTTTGTTGCCATCCACGAACAACGAACAATGAACATGGACGAACATGAACTGTTCCCGGACATGTTCGTTATTCATTGTTTGTGGGGGCCAGAACCCCCCACCTCCAAACCCCCCCACTTAGCCCCCCTCCCCTCAAACCCACTTACCTGGCCCTTTAAAGGCTCCGCAGCGGCTCAAAAATGGGCCTGATCTACGCCGAAACGGGCTCATTTGGGAGCGCTGCGGAGCACAGGAGCACTCCTGCGAGACCTCATGGAGGATGACGGGGGAGAGAGTGTTCCAAGCTCCTCCAGAGTCAGCCACATGGAGGACCAGCAGGGAGCGGAACAGCAGGAACCCTTGCCAGAGCAGGCTGAGGAATCCAGGGCAGACTCAGAGACAGAGGCTGTTCCCTTACCTGCACCAGCAGCTGAGACCAGGGCAACATACCCACCAAGCTCCCCTGAACCTGAGAGGCAGCGTAGGGTGCAGCAGCGTCTGGTTGTTTAGGGAAGGAGACAGAGTGCGAGGCTTCAGGCACTCAAACAGCGGCGTAGTGACCTTGAGTCCTAGCAGGATGCAGCACTGCCTTGGAGGTGATTGCTCTTAAGCCAGGACGCCCTTTCCCTCATTGCAGAAGCACTTGTGCAAAGACCCGCCTGGTTCTACTGCGGCCCAGCTGTGCTCTCTCTCTGCTCTTCTGGCTCTGACCTTTTGGATTTGGCTCCCTGGACTACGCTCCCTGCTTGTTCCCTGGTCGGCTTAGTTGAACTCTGGACTTTAGTGAGGTTTGCGTCGGATTCCCTGCCTGCATTCCAGCACATGGGCCCATGTTGAACACTGCAGAGTGCAGGAGCGCTCCCGCACTCCACAGCAGCCCCGATCCAGGCCAAAATGGGCCCGATCCCAGTGGCTGTGGTGCACTGGAGCACGCCGTGCCACGGGGGAGCATGCAAGGAAGGTGCGCACCCCCCGCTGCTCAAGTAAGTGGGGGCAGGTGTGGGGGCGTGGGCGGGGGATGCCCTGCCCCCAGCGGGGGCCTGGGATCCCTAGGCAGTCTCCCAGAACAGGAGGACTAGAAACTTGTAATGTTGACATCACCTGGGTGGGAGGACTTCCAGGAAGATGTCATCCAGGCCCTCCTACCCCTTATAGCTGTCAGGTTCCCAGTTAAGGTGTGAGGCAACAATCTCATTGTCTCTGGCCAGGAAGACTGTTAGCATTTCCAGAACTTTGTTGGTTGGTTCTTGGCAGGGCTTGGGAGTGATTGTCTTCCCCCTTCCTGCCTGTTTCCAGCTATGAGAGAGAAAAACTTTTAAAACTCAGTGTGGAGGTTTATCAAGACCATAGCTCCAAATAAAATACATTTCTCCACAGAGTTAATCATATTTTTGTGTCAAACCCTATGCTTTCCCTTTCGGCTGAGTTCTTCAGCTACTGAAAGTGGGACACTGGCAAGCAGACCCAGTCTGTGCCCCACCTGCTGCAGCTGGAAGAACAATTACTAAGCAGGGCCTTATGTTATGCTTTCTTATCAGTTTAATTCTTGCAGGCAGTACCCTCCAGTGGTAGCAGGTGGAAATGCCTGTAAAAACTTACTAGGCCATCTATATTTTGAGCCTTTTGAGGACTGCTAGACTTTTTTTTTTGCTATGACCTCTATGACCTTTAGTTAAAACAAGAAATAAAACTGGCTGATAATTGAGACTGCTAGATTCTACTATGTGACCATTGCCTGTCAGGACTTGATTTCTTCAGTAAATACCCTAGCTGCTTTCCTACCTGGTTCTTGAAATATAGATTTTCAAAATCCTAGAAGCCTGGATCTCAAAAAGAATTACATGTCCAAACTCCTCCCCCCAGCTTCTCTTGTGAATTACATACAACTGACGTCACAGTGGATTTTGAAGTTCTGAGATGCTGGCCATCTGCTCCTGATTACAGGAACCTGAGCTCTTTACAGCAGTTTGGACAAGATCAGTCTCCTCTCTCTCCTCTTGTACCACTGACCAGTGAGGAGGGGAATGCTGGCAAGGGAAAGTGGCAGATGAAGGGTTAATCCTTGTGCTCCTGAAACCCCTGATCAGGTCACTTAGCAGAGAGGAACTGGGACATGGAATCCATGCATTACACAGCCAGCAGCTATATTATTGTAACGAATGGCCTGCATTTAGGGTTGCTAACCTCTAGGAGGGGCCCGGATTTCTCCCAGAATTACAACTGATCTCCAGACTACAGTGATCGGTTCCTCTACAGAAAATGGCGTATTCGGAAAGTGTACTCTGTGGCATCACACACCCACTGATCTCCCTTCCCAGGCCTCACCCTGAAATCTCCAGGAATTTCTCAAACTAGAGTTGACAACCCTATCAGCATTGCACCTTGCTAACCACTCCATGTGAACACAGAAGAAGAAACAGACACATAGGCCATTTCTTCCCACCCTTAAAGGGATGGCCCACTCATCAAACACTGGTGGCTTTTCCTCATGAATACAGACTTCTCCATTTGCAAAACGGTTGTGGACCGTCTGGCTTCCGTTTTTTCAGCATCTTTTTGGGGAATGCACTTTCCACGGTCCCAGAAAAGACGCCAAAAAAACAGAAGCCAAATGGCCCGCATCAGTTTTGCAAACGGAGATGTCACCAGCATTTTGTTAGTGTGCCATCCCTTTAGGGGCGTGTGGAAACAGCCACACAGAGAGAAGAAACAGAGCAGAACACCACCAGGCCCTGCAAGGAATGTGGATTTTAGGCTGCCTTTGCTGAGTGCCTTGTGTTTTGTATATGGAAAACTCACATTTTAAAAAGAAATGCTTGACAGGAATCATATAATGCTGGAAATTGTTCTCCAATAAATAGAAAGGCTGCTGCAGGCATACGGCTGATGATTCCTTTGTTTCTTCAGTATAACTTGTCCAACTTATCTGGTGATGCAGAGGTTGTTGGGTGTGCATGTGGGCAGTGGCAGGCTGAAACAAGGCAAAACAAAACACAACTCTCATGGCACCTTCAAAACGAACAGCATTTATTACAGCATGAATTTTTGTGTCTTCTCTCTCTCTCTGTATCTCTGTCTCTCTGTCTCTCTCAGCGCTCACTTCTTTGGATGCTATGGAGAGGAAATCATTTTGGCATGTTTATAAGGAAAATTGCAGAAGAGCGGGGAGGTAGGAGTTGGGGGCAGAGAGAAGCAAGGCAAGGCAGCTCCAGCGCCATCTGGAAAGAGCAGGGCTTGGGTCTGGGCAAGGGGACTTTAGTTGGGCTCTACTACAAGAGAAGTGAGCAGCAACAGCAATCGAGGGTTCTTGTGGACTTTTCAGCCACTTTTGATACTATTGACCATGGCAGCCTTCTGGAGACCACCTGTGACAGACAGCAGGTTTAAGTGCAATACCATCAGAGAGCTGAGAGGGAATGAGTTAACCATTGCTTGGAATGTAGAGCTTGAGTGGCAGGCTGCTCCCTCCTCTCTGATTGGTCAGTTTTCTGGTTTTCTGACAGAATTGTTCAGAGCATGTGAGTCTGACCAGGAAGGTCAGACAGGTTCTTCTCTTGAGTGTGGGAAGATAAATCTTTTGCCTTAACTGTAACATTACTGTCCTGAGGAAAAATTCAAAGTATGTCGATGGGTAGCCATGTTAGTCCACAGTTATTATCCATAAAGACCACCTTGAGAAATATACCTTTGGGAGAATACATCCATACACAGCACATTTTTGACAAAGACTCTCTGAAACGAGGGAGCAAGCCGGCTCCTCATTGAGCGGTGGCCATGGGAACGATTTTTCCTCTCCTAAAAAAGAAACAAACAGGAAAAATATCAACATAAGGCATTTTTGCACAAAAATATCTATGGACTTACCTTAAAGCCTGTACAACTCAGGGTTTTGATATGAATGTTGTCTACTAAGGATGAACTTTGTATTGACTGTATCTAATATTTTGTACTAGCAACAATGCCCGTTCTGTGAAAAAATACAACAAACTCTAAAAAAGTGGTTCAGTGGGCCCCCTCCCAGCGGCAAGTGGGTGCTTCTCAGTGGCCTGGAGGCTAGAATGGGAGAGCGCTGAGGGGAGGCAGGGGAGGAGTGCTCAGGCTGTCGATTTGACAAGCCTCCTCCTGGCAATGTGCCATGCGCCTCCCCTTAGCGCCTCCCCACTCTGGTCTCCAGGCTGCTGCAAAGTGCCTGCTTGCCACTGGGAGGAGTACTCAGGCTGTCGATTTGCTGGCCTGCCTTGCAGCGGCAGGTGGGCACTTCACAGTGGCCACCAGGCCAGAGCAGGAGAGCGCTGAGGGGAAGCACATAAACTGGCATAAACATGATGGAATATTTATGATATGGTTTTAATGTGTGATTAGTCAGCAGGTCATGGTGGGATCTTTTTGCAGTTACAGGATCTATGGTTTGTTGCAGGCCTTGGTACCAGAGTCCATGTTACTGTTAAGTAGTTTATCATTGAGGGTGAGTAGTTGTTTTAGGTTAGCAGGTAAGTAAGCAAGAAAAGGTTGCCCCCCTGCAGTGCCTGTGTGAGGGAAGTGTCACAATCCAGCATGGGTTGTAGGTCATTAATAATGTGCTGAACTGGCTTGAGTTGTGAGCTGTAGGTGACCACCACTGGTGTTCTGTTGTTATTTTCTTTGGGCTTGTCTTGTAGCAAGCTGTCCCTGGGTGTCATTCTGGCCTTTCCAATCATCTGTCTCACCATGTCAGGGGGATACTGTAGTTGCAAAAATGCCTGTTGCAGCTCCTTCAAGTGAGTATCTCTGTCTGAGGGGGTTGGAACAGATGTGACTACAGCATAAGGTTTGGCTATACAAAATGGATTGCTTGATGTAGTTGGGGTTGTAGCTAGAAGCATGTCGATATGTTTGCTGATCTGTCAATTTCTGGTATAATGTGGTACTTATGTGTCCCTCGTGTATCTGTACTGTGGTGTCCAGAAAGTTTATTTCTTGTGTAGAGTGATTCATAGTTAGATTGATGATGGGGTGGAAGTTGTGGAAAGTCTGGTGAAATCTCTCGAGGGCTTCTTTGCCATGGGTCCAAACAATAAAAAGTCATCAATGAATCTCAAGTAAAGGAGAAGTGCCAATGTGTAGGAGTTCAGAAAATATTGTTCTAGGTCTTCCATGTAAATGTTGGCATACTGTGGAACCATGCAGGTGCCCATGACTGTGCCATTGATTTGGAAGGATAGGTTCTCACCAAACCTGAAGTAGTTATGGTTGATAACTAACATGCAGAGCTCAATGGCAAGAAGAGATCTGCTGTGGTCTTGTCAGGGATGATGTTTCTAATGGCTTGTAGTCCATAAGCTGAAGCCTGTTTTACACAGACACAAGAGAACTAGGAATGTGTTTTGGCAAGAGAGATTAGGTAATGGGTTGAGGCTCCCTTTCAAGCCAAAAGAAGGAGGGTTATATCTTCTGAGGAGAAGAAGATTAATTCCTGCCTAGTATCTAAACGGGAGTTTGGCTCTGAGGAGGACCCTGGTTCTGTTGTGAAAGAAAAACAGTTTTAAACTAACTCCAGGAAACCTAATCTGTCATAGGAAACTTTGTGAAGAAACATTGTTGCTGTAACTCAAGTACTAAGTAAAACACCTCTCACTGTTAAGAACCAAGATTATATGAAACTAAGCTTCAAGGACACTATTTTGCCTGTTTCTCAAAGTGTATTCTGTAATACCAACAAAGTTTTACCTCAGCACTTTCATCCCTTGACTACACTTAACAACAACAACAACAACATTCGATTTATATACCGCCCTTCAGGACAACTTAACACCCACTCAGAGCGGTTTACAAAGTATGTTGTTATTATCCCTACAACAAAACACCCTGTGAGGTGGGTGGGGCTGAGAGAGCTCCAGAGAACTGTGACTAGCCCAAGGTCACCCAGCTGGCTTCAAGTGGAGGAGCGGGGAATCAAACCTGGCTCTCCAGATAAGAGTCCCGCGCTCTTAACCACTACACCAAACTGGCTCACTATACCAAACTTATTTAATCCCTATCTGTTAAATAAAGTTGCTATTTCTTTTTAATATTATACAGTGTCTAGTGCCATTTCCAACAAAAAGGAAGAGGGATCCTGCTTTTGCTAAAATTATATCTGCTAGTCAGGGTGGGACAAACAGACTTTCAAAACCTCAAGTAGTAACACTTGAGGCTGCTCAGTCAATGCAGGGGAACTGAATTTTGGCGGGAAAATCTGCCTCACAGTGGGGGAGTAAAGGGGATCCATCATACCATCCTTTGGGTTTTCGGACCTACCCTGGCATGTAGGTTTTAGAGAGTACTGCTGGCAGACAGCTGCTCCGCCCTTTGGCCTCTGGGGTACTGCAACATTTTATGTCGTTGTCTTTCATAAATATCAAAAATATCTATAATTAATAATGTCAGCTCCCTTTTTTGGTTAGGTTAGTTACTGTATATGTGGAGCCAAGACTCATATCTTGTGTCTCTCCTGCAGAAATATAATGCCCACTTCTTCCTTATCACTGTTTTTTTTGGGGGGGATTAGTACAAGAATTTGGACTTTTCACATACAGTGACATGCTTCTGGAACAGCCCATCATGCACATTAGCTATTACAATTCTGAGATAGTCCAAAAAAGATAGTTGTCCATACTGAAAATTTTAATTATGTGCTGATGGTAAACTCTCATAGGGATAGGGTTTCCAGAGAACCTAGCAGCTGTTGGACTTCCTGTGTGGATCTGACGTTTACCCATTCATTCTTAATCTCAAAAGAACTGAAATGATTCTTCTACTGAAGTCTTTCTTATACGGAATACTATAAAGGGGGCAGGAAGAAGCAGCTGATCCTAAAGTTAAACAGTATCCTAAGGTCGGTGTCATACGTACCCCATCTGGAGAACAGAGCTGCATTCCCAGGCTTGTCCTAGCAAGAAGGATCATGATGGGTTGATTCAGGTGCCCATATAAGGAACAAAAACCTGGCCACTTTGTAATAGTAACCAGCAGGGCTTTTTTTCAGCAGGAACGTGGTGGAACGGAGTTCTGGAACCTCTTGAAAATGTTCACATGGCCGGTGGCCCCGCCCCCTGATCTCCAGACAGAGGGGAATTTAGATTGCCCTCCGCACCGCTCAGCATAGAGGGCAATCTCAACTCCCCTCTGTCTAGAGATCAGGGGGCGGGGCCACCGGCCATGTGACCATTTTCTCCGAGGGCAACCCACTGAGTTCTGCCACCTCTTTTCCCAGACTAAAAGCCCTGGTAACCAGGCTCATGTAGTGCACAAAAATTGTAATTAACTCATGCACCTGAATAAAGTATATTGCAAAGCATATATGTATAAAAAAGTATATTGCTACTAAGAGGCACCCAGAAGCCCTCTTAAAAATGCTGATTGTCCAGAATGTGTGACAATGTCCATTTTGCTACTTAGAGATATAGTCAAAAACAGTCTTTACTAGAGGGCAACTAGGGAAAATTACCCCCTGCTAGCCTTTCCCCATCTATAACGGCCATATGGTGTGGTTATTGAGGGGCACATTTTACTGTTGGGCTCACTTATCCTCCATTTTTTCCCCTGTTTCCTTTTTTATGGCAGCATCATGTATCCGGTGCCTGGTGGATGTAGTCCCAGTAAAAAATGAGGATGGAGCTGTAATCATGTTCATCTTGAACTTTGAAGATCTGGCAGCTCTCATTGCCAGAAGTGCCCGACAGAGCCTACACCACCGTCTGTCTCAAGGATGGCGAACAGGTGAGAGGTCCCGAGTGGCATGGTGCTCTCCAGCTAGGGCAGCAACAGGTGGAAGTTACAGGGGTCAGTGGTGGAGAAGGAAACACATGTCACCATTGGGGGAATGTCTGGCACATGCATATGCATTCTCTTGTACTTGGAATGCATATGGTTTACCGTATGAACCAGTCTTTTGTTTTGAGCCCTTGTGTACATGCTGTGGTCATGCTGGCACCTGTGGAAGAGCTGTTTTGTCTGAGGAAGATAGTAAAAAATTGCCACAGCTGTGAGCTGCAAATGCTCAGAAATGATGTAAGAAGAAGAAACAAAAGAACATTAGTCCTACATAGAGGAGCAAGAGAGCTAGAAAGTTTCAAGGCATGGCTCTTCATATGAATATTACAAACCGCAGGAGCTGACCATATCTTTCTTCAACCATGAATTGGCAAGGCAGTGCCCTGAACACTCATTCCTGCATCCAGACTGTGCCTATTCACACACCCCTCATATTGCAGATTCTGCCTGCATCTTTTTCATGCTCTCAAGACACCCATGTTATATATAATATAATATTAGACAGATAGATATAAATACACACACACCGATCCCTAACCTTCACCCCAATGTACATACTTCTTCTGAGGAATCCCAAGAGGTTAGGGCAATAGCAACACCTTTCACCTCCCATGAACCCTCCATCCTGCCTTGGAAGAAGTCTTAAGGGATGTGAGGTTATAGCTGCCTGGAAACCCAAAGAGAGGAAGCATTGCTAGGAAGGTCTGGTTGAGTCCAGACCCAGTGCAGGGCTGGAGTTGTCATACAATGACATTTGAAGGGTGGAAGGAAGTGGAGCGTGTAAGAGGACCAAGAATTAATATCAGAATTTTCTGAACATGTGGAAAGCTACTGCAGTTCCCAAGGTTCATGGGCAGTGGGGAGATAGCTGAATTGGTATAAAGCCAGTTCAGGTATATAGTATCCATAGGGTGGGTATAACCTCATATTCAGTATCACATTGTCCTGGGCCAGCTCGAGCAGCAACAGAGGTGGTGGTAGCAATGATATTTATTCCTGATTTCTTGTAATTATTAAGTCTGCTGCTTTAGATTTCAGCAAGAGAAAGGGAATTTGGGTGAACTTTAATGGAATGAAGGAAGCATAATGGCTCTCCTTTGGTGATTTTGTCATAGTACTTATTCGGTAGAGATGGCAAAATCGGAAATTAACTGCATACAATTTGATATGTTTTGGACAAGGCTATATCATAAATGAGCGCTGGGATTACTGAGAGTGCTTGTGCTTTCAGCAGAAACATTTCCCTTCCTGATTTGTTTCCAAACATGCTGCTTTCTCATGCGCTGTGTACATCCTTTTTCCTATTATATAGCCACTGGTTAATATTAAATAAAGCTAACCTGAACTTGCCAAATGCCAATTCTGCTTTTAAAATGTTACATTGCTAAATATTCTGTTTAGCACAGTAAAAAAAACTTGGGCGGATTCTACAGAGTCCCTGCTGTTTTATTGCTCTTGCCTGCCAAATCATTGACTCTTTCTAGAGCGCTCCATGAGCGCTCAAGGAATTGGAGGATTTCATACATCCTAGATCTGGGTTTTTCTCAACTCTTGTTTTTTAATGCATTTTTAATTAAAAGAGGAAGCATGCATTAACATGCCAAACTGGTAAAAAACATAATATCAAAACATTAAAGGATATGCAAAAATTTTAATGAACGGAAAGCCTGTGTGACTGGTCCAAGGTCACCCAGTACTCTTTTATGGCAGAAGTGGGGATTCACACCTTAATCTTCTGCGTCTCAGTCCAACACTCTAACCACTAAGTCCACACTGGAAGGGGCTGCTGTGGTGATTCCAGGTACAAGGAACACAGGCAAGCAAAATGGGGAGGGGAAAATGGGACCCATTTGGAGGAGCAGCACTCATTGCTGGGCATGGTGGCCTTGAAAGCATTTCCAGTCCAAATCTCTTCCCTGGTGCTCTGGCCAGAGGCACACACCAGCTACTGCCAAACCACACCTCTGGCATTCCAGGCTGTAAGCTCCAGTGCCCTGTGTCTGTCCCTGCAAAGCCAGGCAACAAAAATCATTTCCACTCTGAACTTGACTGTGGAGGGGCGTGCTGAAAATCCTAAGAACTAACCTGCAGCATCAGGAGCGAGCACTGAAGGACACTAACCATATTTTTTCCAGAGGAAGTTCCATGTGTAGTTGCTGCTTACTGATGCTTAGCACGTATTGGGCAGGATGAATTTATGAAGAGCTGAAAGATGAGCTGAAATGCTTTGGTCAAACTTGTCTGTCAAAGTCCCCAGAGTCCCCCTTCCCCTTTGAACTCCACGGTGCCTGGAAGGGAGAGGGAAGAGGACCGTGAGCTGCCGGTCCCTCTTGCTGTGCCCTGCCCCATTTGGAAAGGCCACTTTTGATTCTACAGAATGAATGTCTCTTATTTCGCAAAATCTTACTTCCAGCAAGCGCCATACTGAAATTGTACTTCATGAACATGTGGCGTTTTGGTGTTGATATTGTCTATTGTGAATTTTGTGGGCCACCCCATGAGACGGTCTTTTAATTCCCTTTGTCCTCAGAAGCCTCCCAGATCAAGCCCAGCCAGAATTCCACATCAGACTCGGACCTCATGAAGTACAGAACCATCAGCCAGATTCCACAGTTCACCCTCAACTTTGTGGAGTTCAACCTAGAAAAACATCGCTCCGGCTCTACCACAGAGATTGAAATCATCGCACCGCACAAGGTGACAGAGCGCACCCAGAACGTCACAGAAAAGGTCACTCAGGTATGCGGTACAAGCACACCATATGGGATGCCATGACCCTGAAGCAAGAGTTTTACTCTCAGGACAAGAAGGGGCGAAAGGGAACGCATCCAGATACAATGGAGCAGATTTCTGCTTTGTCAGTCCAAATAATCTAACATGTGCAAAGATATGGGAGGGGAGCATGAGAGTCGCTGAGAGACACTAGCCTTTTGTTTTAAAGAATTAGATCTATTCATTGTGAATTTGTTTGTCTGTATGAGCCAGCATCTCTAGAAACTCCATGGTCAAGGGCAGTGCTGGGGCCAAATGATCTCACCCCATCAGGTTTGTGGGTTTTCTGGAGGCTGGTCCCTATTGGAAGCAGGATGTCATACTAGACGGACGTTCGTTTTATTGTGTTCTTATTGTGGCCTGATGGACTTTTCATTCACTTATCTAGACAAATTTATTTTTGCACCCCAAGTTCTGTGAAAGCCCCTCTGAGGCAGGATGCTTCCCCAGCGCCTTGTGTATCTGGGGGCCTGAGGCAGGAATCGCACACCCAGCTGCATTCATGGGGGAGCTGCTAGGCAACAGGGCTGATGCCTGATCATCCGTGACACCATCTTGTCAATACTGGGTCATTAGCTGGCAGGGAGGTGACAGGAATGGAGCCGACAGGCCTGTGCTGAAGGCTGGATAGGAAGGGCAGTCGAGGGACATGCTTCTGTCGGGGATTCACACTGCCATGATGTCCGTAAACATCAGTTATGCAGGCTACGAAGGAGCTAGGAAGATGCCTCAAGATCTTTTGTTGTTTTTTATATCTGACGTGTGATGTAACCCATAATATTCTGTTCATATTGAAAAACGTGCCTTCCCCGCCCCCCACCCAGTCCATGGCCCTTTTCACACTGCTTACCTGCTGCTGTAACAATGCGAAATATCGCAAAAAAACCACGGATCATCGCGTTTTTTCACACGAGATTTGCGCGACGTCACGCAAATCTCGCGCGAGAAAACGCGATGTTCCGCGTTTTTTGCGCGGTATTTTGCATCGTTGTGGCAGCAGGTAAGCAGTGTGAAAAGGGCCCATGTGGCTTAGTACACACTGAATTTAATTAAACAGCTTTCCTCTTTAGTCTAAAACCACACATGCCTTTTCAAGAGCTGTAAATTGCCCTTCCTGCAGGGTCAGCAATTGATACAGAATCTGGAATTGTGCCTTTCTGGTTTTCATACATGTGCACCAATCAGGCCATGCGAAGCAGAATCTAAGTTCATTGAAGCCAATGAGATTTGAAGGGTGTAGTACTACTTAGACTGGGAAAAGTTAGTGGAATTGACGCGCGTTTAAGTGTATGTGTGGCATTGTGGTGTGCTGTGTCCTCATGATGCAGGGTCACCTTTCTGGATTAATTGCTTTGTTCATAGAAAAGGAGGGGAAGAAGGAGAAATGTTTGGCACTCCTGCTATTTCAAGGGACTCACAGTGAAATCCTAAGCAGAGTTACTCCAGTTGCAATAGGCTTAGAATGGAGTAACTCTGTTTAGGATTGCACTGACAGTTAGTAAACAGAAGCTAAGCCTCTTTGCCCAACAGAAGGCTATGTAATAATGGTAGGGAAAAGAATGCAAAATTAGTCCTGTCCAAGCTCAACCATGCTTCCGTAATGTTAAAGACGGACTACTGCACTATTCTTTATATGGAGCTGTGCTTGAAGATAATCTGGAAATTTTTGGTACAGAATACAGGTGCTGCTCTATTGACTGGTGATACTCCTATTTTAAAACAGTTTTATCGGTTACCTGTCTATTCCTGGTTTCAATTCCGGTTTACTTTTAAGTTCTCCACCGCCTGAGACTCACATATATAAGGTGAAATATATATATATTTCTCACATATATAAGGTGATGCCTTTCCCAATATGCTGATCCTGTTTCCCCTGCAATTTATCCTGGTTGTTCCCTTGCCCCAAAGAGTTAGATCTGCCACAGCTCAATGATGGGCATTTTGCTGTGTGTGTGTGTGGGGGGGCATCTTGGGTTCAAACTAGGTATTATACTTTTTAATGAGTAGGTTCCAGGGTCCAGCTCATGCTGTCCCCAGTCATACAGGAGCTGTGGGAAACTGCCTGTTAAAAAGCCGCAGGGGCCCGATTCTTCTAACTCGGACGTGCAGCACCTAAATAACAAATAACTCTCCTGGACCTGTTGCAGCAGGAGCCCTTCCTCATCCCCCCCCCACTGCAGCCCCAAGCAGAATCGGACCCCTGTGGCTTTTTAACAGGCAGTTTGCTGCAGCTTCTGTGTGCCTGTGGGGAACACAAGTTGGGTCCAGGGAATTTATTTCTCTTGAGCTTTACCAGAGTGCATGAAGTATATTTTCTTTCAGTTGAGCTCTGGTACGCGGAGTCAGCCACATCAGCAGAAATGCTGAGAAACGGAGTGCATGGAGAGAAAGCTGGAGGTTTACTTCTTTTACCCTTCTATTTTCATAAAGGAGGAGGAGGAGAAAGACAGCACCCAGTGCTTGGCAACTCACCCCCCTGCCAATTCACAGGCCTGTGGACCATCTCAAGCTGCTGCTAACCCTCAGCATTATTGCCCCTGCCCAGATGAGTCAGTGGATGCCCCAAATTGGCATTTGAAGGCTGGAATGAGCTGGATGAGTGCTGGATGACTGTAATCATTTTGCAAAACACTTTGCAGATAAAACGTCTCACATCCACTCTGACTTAGATTCTGCATTATCAGTGACAGGATCAGATGGCACCAGGGTGCTGATTGGTCCAGTTGTGTGGCATACTATGCAGCTTGCCCAGTCTGAGGATGTGGACAGGATTCTTTAAAGTTTGAGACCTACTGCGTGCTGGTACGATCTTTGCCCCTCCTGGCTGCTTAAATATGCTGACGGATGGTGATGGCAGACTGTGTCTGAGAGACAGTAAATGCCTCCCTGAGAGAGGGTTGCCCATGCCTAAAGAATAATTACTGTCCAGTCTCAAATGTATCATTCCTGAGCAGAGTGATTGAACAATGGTAGCTGCCCAGCTCCAGGGATTCCAGAATAAAGTAGATTGTTTGGGTCTATTTCAGTCTGGTTTCAGGCCTGGTCATGGGACTGAAATGGCCTCGGTGACCCTGGTGGATGGCCTGTGCCAAGAGATGGACAGGGAGAATGCAACTATTAATTCTATCGAACTTCTTGTGGCTTTGGGTACTATTGGTTCATGGCATCCTTCAGGGTTTAGATGGGGAGGCACTATTTTGCAGCGGGTTTGATCCACCCTTGGCCTCTGGTTTATGATGTTCCACAAGGTTCTATCTTGCTTCCCCTGCTTTTCAACATCTATGCAAAGACGCTGAGAGAGGTCATCTGGAGATTTAGGCTGAGTTGTCACCAATGTGCAGATGACACTCAGCTCCATCTTGCACTTCCAGCAGATCCCAGGGAAGCTGTGGAAACTGTGAAGAGGTGCCTAGAGGCAGTTTTGAGATGGAGGAGAGCTAACAAGCTGAAACTTAATCCTGACAAAATGGATGTGCTACTGGTGGGGGGAAGGTTCGACCCATGAATGGAGCTATTTCCTGTTCTGGGTAGGATTGCACTCCCCCTAATGGAGAAGGTGCATAGTCTGGGGGTGCTGCTGGACTCGGTCCTCCTGTTGGATAAACTGGTGGCAGCAGTGGCCAGGGGCATCTTTCACTGGCTCTGGTTGGTGGACTAGCTGGGGCCCTTCCTGGATGAGAAGGATATTGCTACTGTGATGCATGTCCTGGTAACATCTAGAGTAGATTCCTTCAATGCACTCTACATGAGGTTGCCCTTGAAGGTTGTCTGGAAGCTACAGTTGATACAGAATACTGTACCGTGAATGCTTACCTGGGTTGATTGCAGAGACGGTATCATTCCAGCCTTGTTCCATTTACTCTGGCTTCCAATTTACATCTGGGCCCAATTTAAGATGCTGGTCCTATATGGTTTGGTGCCAGCATACCATAAGGACTACCTTCTACCACCTACCAGTCCAGGTATCTTCATAGGCCTTGCTTCAGGTGCCCCTCCCATCTGAGGCTAGACTAGTAGCAACTCAAGAAAGGACCTTCTCAGTTGTGGTGTTGAAACTCTGGAACTCCCTCCCCAGTGAGATTTGTCTGTCTCCCTTTGTCATTGTCTTCTGCCAGCAGGTGAAGGCTTTTTTGTTTCATTTGGCATACTTTCAGTAAACTCTTATTGCCCTTTTCCCTGGTTGTATTTTTTTAATATCTATACATCTTTATTGTGGTGGGAAGTTCCCTCAAGTCATAGCTGACTTATGGCGACCCCTGCTGGGCAAGAGACTAATAGAGGTGGTTTGCCATTACTTTCCTCTGCATAGCAACCCAGGTCTTCTTTGGAGGTCTCCCATCCAATTACTAACCAGGATGAACCCTCCTTAGCTTCTGAGAGCTAATGAGATCGGGCTTGCCTGGGCTATCCAGGTCAAGGCCTATATGTCTTTATTGAATTATTTATATATATAAAGACAAGTGTCCTGACTGACTCATCAACGCCCAGCCCCAACCCCTGGACCTAGAAATGTGAAATTTGGGGAGAATGTTCCTTTTATGATGTAGGGGCTCACTAAGAAGGGATTTTAAGAAATTTGCCCCCAAAGGGGGTAAAAAGGGGTAAAATGTGTTTTTCGATAGGGATACAGATTCCCTGTGTGGCTGGGAGGCTGCTCATTCTCCTCGCCCCACCAACTGCCAACTCAGCTACTCTGCCCTGAGGTCATTTGCATATGCGGTCTTGATGGGTCATCATCACAACATTCTAAACAGTATGCAGGACACATGCAGTACTTAGGACACATTCAATGATTCCCAGTCATTGAACGTGTCCTGAGGTAAAAATACACCTCCCTTCTAGGGTTGCCAATCTCCCTGTGGGGCCTGGCTTTTCTGTGTGACTGGCAGGCTGATGGGTCAGCTGTGGAACTATGTTCTGAGGTAAAAATTAGGTCAAGGAAACTGCAGACAGTTGAAGAAAGACAGTACAAGACTTCTGAAAAGGGATTTTATATAGAAGTCAGTATGGCAGCTGAGTTTTAAAATGTTCATGGGGAGATAGTGCACAACCTTTCTAGGGGCCATTTCAATGCGAACCTCTCACATGGACCTGCCCAAGTGCCCATCACACCACCCTTCCCTCAATCCAACTCCACCTCACACCTCTTGCAGCCATCACCTCTTGCTGCCTCTTGCTGCCAAGAAGCCTCCTGGCAGACGTTGTGCAAGATATACCAATGCTAAAAGGAGGAAGCAACTTAAGAGATGTGGCCAAGAAATATGCACATCGTACTCCTGTGGTGCACTGAGCAGCAGTGGCCAAGTACCAGCAAGTCTCACGTCCAAGGGAAAGGTGACCATTCCTGCAGGCCTGGGCACAGTAGTGATGACCCTAGCAGACCTAACAGCCACAATACACCCTGATATCATCACTATCATGGAGAAGTCCATGGACAGGCTGTGCAAGCATGTCATTCTGACTCCCAAGAATGACAAGGCTGCCATCATTAATGAAACACAACTTAACTCCCTCGAAGAGGCAAAAATGGAGTACAGATCTGTGGACTCAGTGGTGCAAATGGATGATGCAGTCCACTACCCTGTGGAGTTCCTCAACATGCTCAACCCTCCTGGCTTCCCAGTCCACAAACTTTTCCTCAAAGTGGGGGCTCCAAAGTGGGGGGAAACCACCAATGAGGTCTACAAAGAGGTCCTTCAGTAGAAAAAAAAGTTTGTACATATTTTTCACTTTATCTATTGCACTACACTCTCTTCCTTTTAAAATTCTCTTCAAAAAATGTTACATTTAGAAATTCACTTCATCAGTTTTAGGCATCAACATGCTCCATTTTATTCAAACACTTTTGTGAAGTGCGAGTACTATGCTATTATACTACAAAACCAACTAAAAAAAGACCCACAAACCAAAAAATATTACATACCCATAAGTATTATAATGGGATTTAAAGTAGTTAAATATCGTAGCGAAGCACAGATATCAAGCTAGTTAAAAATATGTACATTTTAAATGCTGTTTTAAATGCCTTGATGTTCACCACCTTAGGGACCCTCTTTGGGGGGAAGGCAGCATATACAAGATTTTAAAATAAATAAATACTAAACCCAAGCACAGTCTGGATCAGATTGGGCTGTGGGTCCAAAACCAGGGAGGAAAGAGTCATCTGCAAAGGGCTGTACCACCCCACGTTTAAAAAGATTTCCTCCAAGCATGTCTCCTGCTACCCGACCTTGGTAGTGCTGCTGGACCCGTATTTATGGGCGGTGGTGCCTTTGCTCACGGTTGGTTGGTGCGCTCTTGAAGCTGGCCTCAGTTATCCAGGGTACGGTTCCATTCAGATTCAATGACGGCGGGACTGCCTTGGAAGACTGTCCGGAAGCTTCCACTGCTGCTTCACCCAAATGCCAACTAGTTTGCAAGGCATTCATGCCTGGTTGTTTGGTCCTCCAGGGAAACTGGCTGGCAGCTGCATGAAAGAGCTTGCTGGACGAGATGGGTGGTCTGATCCAGGAGGGCTCTTCTGATGTTGTTCTGAGCTGAAGTCATTCCTCCCTATTGACTTCAGAGTACAGTTCAGGGTGCTGGTTAGCACCTTTAAAACCAGAGCCATTTGGGAGGCAGAAGCAGGGCCACTTGCTCCCGGAGGATCCTGCCCACCAGGGAAGAGCTGCCTCAGAGGCAACAGGCTATCTTTGCCCTCCCAGCATGCCCAGAGCCTCCTGCTCCTCTGCCCGCTTCCTAGCCCTGTTCTGCGGTGGCCCCCCTCGAGTGCTGAGGTTGAGGCAGAGCCGCCGCGGCCGCCGCCCTTGGGGACGTGGGGGCGGATTGGCGCGCGCCTGGCTCCCTGGTCCCGCGAGGGCTCCGGCGGCCCCCTGCCTGCGAGCCACGCCGCCGCCTGTGCCGCCGCCTGGCCCGCACACGCGTCACGCCACCGGCCGGAATGAGTCTGAAGCTCGCGCTGAAGCCGGTGAGTGGCGGGGGGAGGGGGGCTGACCGGGACCTTTCTGGCCCGACGACTCTGGAACGAGCCTGGGACCGCGGCTGCCGGGCGCTGCGGGGCGCGGAGACTGGCGCTCGTTTCTCTGTCGCGCTCCCAGTGTGGGGAAGGGCGAGCGGGACCAACGCGGGTCGTGAAGCGGCCAGAGGAGGCTGGGGAGGCCCGCGGCTGGTTGGCGGGCGGCGGGGCTCTCCGGGCGCCTCCAGACTCCGCTTTGGCGCTGAAAGGCGGGCCGGAGTTGTCGGGTTTTGCGTGTGGGGGTTGCCGTCGTCCCGCGCGGAGCCTCAGTCGGTGGGCCACGCGGGCAGTCCCCGTCTTTGCGTCCAAGTCGCCTCTTTCTTCCACTGCGCCTTCCAGACCGGACGGGGGTTCGAGACCCAGCGGTGATTTTTCAAGTAAAACTTAAAGCCGACCAGGACACCACAACGGAGCCGGGCTTTGAGTTGCGCGCGGAAAGCCAAGGCTTCTCTCGCTGGGCTCCGCTGAGTCCGTCGGCAGAACCCCAAGGAGGCAGGGAGATGCTCGAGAGCGCTCTCGGACGCGCTGCCCTTTCGCTGGGTGTAGGTCAAAGGCAAGTAAGCGCTCAAAATGGTAGGTCCGACACGACGGAAGGCAGCCCGGAGATGGAGGAGATCGCCGCTTTGTGGGTGGTGGGTGGGAGGCCCAGGCTCCGAAGGAGGGAGGGCAGGACCAGGTGGCCGAGGGCAGGGAAGGGCTGTTTGCAAAAGTGCAGATTAGCCATGAACAGCCCCGAACAAATCTGAAAATGTTACAGAGCAGAATGTGACTTTACAACAGTGTTTACTGACAGTGTAAATGTTTAATCTGGAATGTTTAGTCTGGAAGTTGCCAAAATCTTACATTTATATAGTTGTATTAAAGGGCTGGGGATTTGAGTTTAAAAATAAATAAAGAACAGAAGTATTTCTTTTAAAGAGGTAGAGTGATGTGTGCATATTGCAGTTAAATGTAGCCCTTCACATTTCATAACTTTAATTCAGACTTCTGAATATTTGACTCTTAATAACAAAATCCATTTCTTCTGCTTAGAAGACCAGAGAAATATTGAATTTCTCTGGACTGAGCAGAAGGGGGTTGTGCCACTTGGTGCTTGAATAGGTCAGTCTTTTGCCTCTGCAAAGAAACTGGCCAAGAAAAGACGTATCTTTGGAGCAGGCAGTTCCCACAGGCTCCTTGCTGTTCTTGATTGTCTTCTTTTGGATCAGGTTTTCTACTCACGCCATAAAACTCACCTAGATAAATGTGTCAATTCTAATGCACGACGCACTGGAAAGGACAATAACCCCTGTCCAACAGTTAAACAGACACCTTCACTCCATCACTTTTGGATTTCACAGAACCCATCCGCTACACCACTCCCCATATAAGCTCTCCTTGTAGCCACTATGATAAAAACTTTCTTCAACAGGGAAGAGAATAATTTCAGGAATTCAACACTGCCTTTATGGCTGGGATCTTACAGAATGGGTGTCCGGAAAAAAATCTGTTTTGGTCGAAATTGTGTAGACAGCAGTGTAGTTCATCCTGTTCTGGAAAGCATTTGGTGAACAGTTCTGTTTTTGATACATCTACAGTCTTATTAAGGTTGCTACAAGTGTTACTCTGTTTTTTAAAAACTCTGTTTTTCTGTGTTTTGTTTGTAACCCTGCACTATTTGTAAGCCAAGTTTGAACTCGATAGAAAGATGGGGTGGGGGTATAAATGGACAGACGAGTTCTGTAAAATGCCAAGGCAACTCATGCCTGCAACAACTCACTTTGGTCCCCTTGACCTCCTTTGTATGTATCTCCATCATCTTTGTTGCCCTGGGGAGGTCTTGAGAGATAAAAGAAAGAATTTATCAGAATCCATACTCTGCTGAGAACAGCTATTGGAAAATAACCTCACAAGCCAAAAAGCTGGGAAAGTAACAAATACAGAAGTTCATGCTATTTGTACAAATATTATTTATGCACCTTATGTGAGAATAAAATTAGAAAATAGCTGAGACCGTCTTTGATGAACTAATTGCTATGCAGAAGTTTTCTTCCAGTTTCACAAGCAAAAAGTTCAGAGCTTTGTAGAAAATGTGTGTTGTTAAATTCCTGCTCCATGTCTAGTGTTGCATAGAAGGAGGGTGCTAGTTTTTGAACTATGTATGCAGTATTGTTTATCAGACAGGATGAAAGGGTGAGAAAGCTGACTGGCCAACACCAAGCTTATGGTCTGGCTCTAAGCTTATGGTCAGGCTCTAAGTCCAGAGGACAAGCAGCTGCCCCAGTGAACTCAGGGAAGGCTTGGTGTTCAGGGGGGCTTAGACGAGTAACTCAGTTTAGGATTGCAGCCTATAATGGGGAGTAGTAGTATTTCTGAGGCTCTCCTCTCTTCCCTTGTGCAGATGTAAGCTTTTGCAAAAATCAGTGTATTGAGCCATGCTGGATCTCCCTCCCCAGCAGTGGCTTTGAGCTTGTGCCACCTTGAACAACTGACAGGACTCTGGAATTGACGTGTTGTGGCATAGGTGGCCAAGTAGGCTGTCCTTTCTCACCAGTATAGGCCAGTATCAACAATCAAAGAATGAGGCATGCATGGCCCTTCGCCAAGTGTCATGCCACTGCCAATGAATCCTGGCCCAAGGCAACATTTTTATGAGCCATTCTCTGTAGTTTGCAGTGTGCCATGATGCTATTCTGCCCTGCAGTTGGGGGCAGGGGGAACAAACTGCACAGAAGTCAAGAAGATCCTTTAGACTATTTCAGTCACCTTCAAATTCATAGAAGCTGGTCAACACCTCGTCCAGCTCCTCAGCTTTCTCCTGGTAACAGGCTCCATGAAGATCACATGGTTCTTGCACACGCCCTCTCTCCACTGATTCTTGGAACAATTGGATTTCTCTCCGCACACAGACAGTCTGGAACTACGTAGTTGGCCTTTTGCTCATGATTGGTGCTTTCAGTTCAGGAAGAAACTATTGATGGGTTTTGATTTTGTCTCCACCATGAATGCCCTTTGCAATATTGTCTCTCTTGCCTGGATGTGAGTGAGAGAGAGAGCAAAAAGAGATGTGAGTCGGAGCTGAGTAGTGGACCAGCAAGCCCAGTGGGAGAAGATCTTTGACACCTGCTACTTTGGTAGCATCCTCAGATGGCTCCTGCAACACAGCACCAGCTGTCATTTTGCTAGCATCCGACCCCTCCCGGCCCAGTCCCTCAACAGTGATATTCTTCCTCCATGGAAGCTTACTGCTGTGCAAGGGAAGGAAAGAGAAGCTTGGACACGCAACTGCTCTATTGAGTAAGTTTTTGCCCCATGCCGCTGCGAGATGAATCCACAAAGTTTCCAAGTTGGTTCTTTGGTCTGTCAACATCAACAGGGCTGCTTCCAGGTTTGGGGGAGCTAAGGGGACTTGGGGCAAAGTGTGCCTGCTGCTCCTTCCCCTGCTGTGCCCACTGCCACACCCTCAACTTCCAACCCCTTCCTGTGCACCCTCATACACTTTTCCCACTGCCTGCTTACCCTGCCCACTTGTGAGCCTTCCTACCATGCATTAGCACATCTACCCAGACTTCTGGATACATGCACTGCCCAATCTACCAGGGAAGGTCACACAGATGGTATGCAGCAGTGCCAGCAAGTGGAGCCACCATCTCTATGCATTTTCTCTGGCAAAAGAAGTTGCATAGATGGCAGAAAGGTGGACGGGAAGCAGGGGAGGGCAAGAGCAAGTGAGCAGATGGTCTGGAAGGAGGAAGTTGGGGTGGTGGTGGTGGGCATGGCAATGGGCCCTGACAGAAGCCCTGGACCCTGGCAGCTGCTCTGCCTTGGGGTATATAGAGAGCCAGTTTGGTGTAGTGGTTAAGAGCATGGGACTCTAATCTGGAGAACCGGGTTTGATTCCTCTCTCCTCCACTTGAAGCCAACTGGGTGACCTTGGGTCAGTCAGAGCTTCTAGGAGCTCTCTCAGCCCTACCTACCTCACAGGGTGATTGTTGTTGTGGGGATAATGATAACATACTTTGTAAACCACTCTGAGTGGGCATTAAGTTGTCCTGAAGGGTAGTATATAAATCAAGTATTGTATACTGCTGCCCTCCCTGAACATCAGTTTGGTCTCCTTTGACTGGTAGTGGCTATCTGAGGTCTTTCACATCACCTCCTTGACCCTTTTAAATGGAGATGCTGGGGATTGAACCTACAGCCTTCTGCTTGCAGAACAGATGCTCTTCCACTAAGACAGGGCCTCAATAGTATTGTGGAAGGCATTAGATCTGGTTCAATTCCCTTCCCAGAAAGTGTATGGCCTTCACACCTCATTTTCTCTGGATAGGGTCAGGATATGGGTGCCTCTATTATGTCCATTGGCAAGGGAAGATATGGTGGAAGGAGTATATTCTGGGGAAAGGGAAGGGGGCCATCAGCAATGCAGTCCTCCTCTCAGTTAATTAACTACATTGGAATTCCACTGAGGAAATATTTTTGTAGGACTTTAAAAAAAATAACAGCCATCCTACATAAGGAACAGCATACAAATTTACAAATTATGAACATTGCTGTTGGGCTGTCACCCTCCTGAGCACCTTAACCATGAGGGGGAAGAGGAGAGCAGGGGGACATGTGGGCCTGCAGAAGCCAGGAAGGAGCAGACAGGAAGGACAACCAATACTGGTTCCTTAAGACCTCCTCTGAGGTAAAAGTCTCCTATGAAGAAAAGGCCTACTCAGCAATGAGCACAGGGATGCAGGGAGTGGCCAGGGGAAGGGAGATCAAAGGCCCCAGCTGAAGGGTACAAGGAGGAATGTAGCTGGCTGGTACCCAAGGGAAATAGAAGAGGAGTAGGGTGGACCATAGTCTGGAGAGATCCAAGCCTCTTGAGGCATAGGAAGGTTATATTTGTGTCCAAGAGCAGCAAGGAGCACTTTCCCCAGACCTTGGCAGTCTAGTGATGTTATAGCTGAACCCTGTAGGAAGAGTGCAGCAGGCAGGAGCTAAAAGGACTTGGTGAAGGGCTCATGCTGACAGATCAGGCCTGGGGCTTGGGAAGGAGCAGGTGCTGACTAGAGAACTGGTCTGGCTGAGGGGCGACTGTTAACCTCTGGAACTGATGTAGTCAGTGATTTGAGCAATAAAAGTGAAACCTCTGCAGGTCTTGGGTGTTAGCTTGTCCTTGGTAATGCAGGGAGAATATGGGATATCAAAGTAAGGGTGTGGCCTCTGTCCCTCCAGGCAACACATGAGCCTCAATGTCAAGCCAGTTCACAGTCAGACCTTTGCTACCTATAAATTAATACTGGATGAGAAGACAGACCCGTCATGTGTTACCAAAATCCAGCTGAATGCCATGGGAGGGACGTCACCAGAGGGTTCAGCATAGCACCAGCCAAGGTTAAGTGGGTGGGGACGGCAAGCAGCCTCTTCTTTTGGGCTACCGCTACTCTCTTTGAGGCTCCATTGGTGAAAGCTTTGGTTTGGCATGCACATTCCTGTCACAGGACAGACAGACCAAGAGTTCACTGCCTGCCAAGCAGGGCTCCTGGAGCTGATCTTGAGGGCTGTGAAGTGCCTGGTTCCTGCAGACTGCAACCTCCATCTGGGATCCATTTGTCAAGGATGCCCAGGATGAGTTTACTGGACAAGTGTGGGGTGCTGTGGCAGCAGGGGGTTGTTCTGGGACCTGACAGTCCCTGTTTGCTGTTAAATGTACATCAAATACTGACTTAAAAAGAAAACAACTTTAAGATAAACAGACCAGTTCTCATAGCCACAGAAGTTTGTGATGACTGCTGACATAAATAGGTCTGTGAAGGATTTCAGAAAGCCATGGAAGAAAAGGAGGGATTTACCCATGACATTTGACCCCAGCAGGGGTCATTTCGTAGAAAAAGAGCTGGAGGAACTTATTAGCATAGCTCATTAGCATAACTCATTAGCATATTCCATGCCTCTCGCCGTCCCCGGAAGTGTGTCATTAGTATAATTGATTTGCATATGCCACACCCCCTGACATCACCTATTCTGGCTGTTTTGGATCCAATCCAAGCCATTCAGGGCCGAAATTGGGCCCAAAATGGCAAAAAGAGGCTGAAAATGGCTGAAAAGGGGCCCAAAATGGTCAGGATTGGCTGCTGATGAGTGGGAGAGTGATCCACCACCTGTCAGAGGCCCAATCCAGGCCATTTTGGCCCCAATCCAGGCCAAAACGGGCCCAAAATTGCCAAGAGTCAGGTGGGTGGGGCCACCTGCCATGTGACCTTTTTGGGGAACTGCCGGAACTGCGTTCCTGTGCGTTCCCCCTTGAAATGAGCCCTGGACCCCAGTATGTGGGAGTACTGCCCTCCTGCTCATAGACAGACCACCAAGTGTCAGAGTTATATCAATGTCTCCTTTGGGAACTGCTCAAGGTGTCAAGCTGGCCAATGGTAGCTAAAAGGCTGGTCTTGACTCTTGTCATGTGTTAGGAGTAGCAACATTTGCCAAACCTGTTATGGAAAAAATGTCTCTCGTAGGGAAAGAAAATAATGTGAAGTTTAGTCCCCAGACTGCAGCTCAACATTAACTGGGAGGGGTAGGGACTAGATCAGGGTAGGGTAGGGCATTCCTGCACCTGAATGGACAAGTGCATAATGCCTGGTTCGAGATGCACCCTGAAGAACCTGGGATTCTTTCCCACCCTTTTTGGATGAAGTCTCCTGTTTACCTGCTCCTGCCAAAGTGTGTGTTGCTGTTAGCTGTAGTGGTTGTGTCAAGGAGTTCCCCATACATCAATCATTCCACAGAATGTGCAGAACAGGAGGGCATTTTTTTAAAGGGATTAAAACTGCAGTAGAATGGAACAGGCCAATTGGGCACTTTTATGAGGGAATAGGATTGTACTCTCTTGCTATTTGTATTGTATGCATACCTTCTACCTTTGCAATCCACTCTTTGCCTTGTTTATGGTATGTCTTGGCTTAGGCAGTTTTCTGTTTGCATGTTCTGTAATCCTAGACCTGTTGCATTGTAATCCTACAAAAACTTGCAAAGATGTCTTATGCTGTCTGATTGGATTTTTAAAAATGTTATAGTCTGACTTAAATCTCAGTGAAAAAGACGGCTATAAATGAAGTAAATAAATAAATGAATCCACCTTCCTGTCTTCTGATGCGTGTTGCCACAACTGGACATGAGCGTGTCATACTGAAATGATTCTCTCAGAGGCTGTTAAGTAGAAAGGCAAATACTGGGTTAAACACACATTTTGAACATGCACTTCTGAAAGCCAAACTAGTCATTTGCTTTTTTAAAGAATTGTGTCCACCTTTTAAAAAATAGAGGAGAGCTCAAATGGGCACAGAACATGTCTGCTATTTTTCCATGCGAAAACAGTTCAGGAGAGGGGGTGTATTTTCGTTTTTGCTGCTCCATGTGCATAGACTACTCCAAATGTAGCAGCAAAAATGGGGAAAATAACTGTTTTTGTGCAGGAAAATGGCTTGTGGAGAAAAGCATTGGCATTCTGAGATCATTTGGGCTCTCCGTAATGTTTTAGAAGGCATTCTCTGCAGCTACTGTATGGCTACAGGGTAGTGATAGAGAGCACCCTCAAGTCAAAGTTAACTTATGGCGACCCTTGGTGGGGTTTTCATGGCAAGAGACTAACAGGGGGGTTTGCTACTGCCTGCCTCTACAACCTTGGTCTTTGTTGGAGGTCTCCCATTCAATTACTAACCAAGGCCGACCCTGCTTAGTTTCAAAGATGAAATGAGATCAGACTCACCTAGGCTGTCCAGGTCAGGGTATGGCTACAGGGTACCAAGCCTCAATTCTTTAAAAACAGCAAATGTCTAATTTGGCCCTGAGTATGTCTCATTGCTTTGTATGTGGCACACAACACCAGGCTTTCCTTGCAGTGATGCCATCCTCTACAGCTTTGACAGTACAGAGTGGTGATGCTGGATTGACTATAGTTAATGACTGGGAACTCCAAGTGGATGAAAAGACTTAGGCTTGCCAGGTTCCTGCTTTAGGCAGGAAATCCCCTGCCAATCCCCTTTGATGTCTACTGGAAAGGGTACAAAAAGGCATGCCAGCTCTGCTTCCATATTAAACCAGAATAGACAAGGGGTGCTCTACTTTCCCCCCTCTCAAGTGCTTTGGTTTTACTGCATTTCCCCCAAAATGCTGTGGTTTTACAAAAAAAAAACCCAGTGTGACATCAGCTACATGCTCACGTTAATTCTTGGTGCGTGGGAGTAATGTCAGCACATTGCCAGTGACATGAGGACATCATCAGTAATGACATGACATCATGAAACCACCCCAGCAGTGGATAAGGGCCAAGCTACAAGTGAGGAATGACACTTGAACGGCAAGTGAACAGACTCACATGTATTCCTCCCTGTTCACTTGTGCTCCACTTGCACTCCACTTGATCACATGTGATCAAGTGGAGCGCAAGTGAACAGGGAGGAATACATGTGAGAGCCAAGCTACAAGTGATGCCTGACACAGGTTGGACACTTGTCAGCTTCCCTCAAGTTTTGATGGGAAATGTAGGCATCCTGGTCTTGCAGCTGTAATGGAGAGCCAAGCTGTAAAACCAGGATGCCTACATTTCCCATCAAAACTTGAGGTAAGCTGACAAGTGTCCAACCTGTGTAAGGCGTCACTTGTAGCTTGGCTCTGAGTCTGTTCACTTGCCGTTTAAGTGTCATTCATCACCTGTAGCTTGGCCCTAAGTCTCCCACCACTGCTAGGGTCCTAGCAGCCCTAGAAGAGACTCATAAATGGAGCAAGTGTTGAGCTTATCCAAAGTTTTTCAAGCAGGAGGACCAAGACAATGGCAACCTGCAACTATTGCCGCTTAAAAAAAAAATCCTATGTTTTTCATCACCTCAGTAAGCAGAAAAATAAATGGAAGAGTAGGAGCTTTCATAATCCCCTGTAGGCCAGAGCATGACTCACTGAACTGGCTGTGATTAACACCTCCAAAATATAGCCATCTCCATGGGAACAAATTACCTAAAATTTGGGCTGCTTTTGTGAGTACCTGGGAGTGTTGCAGAGGGTCTCTAAAACTCTCTTTTGAGACCTTAAGGCAATGGAAAAGATTCATAGATCACAAATTCAAGGAGGGAAGGTACAATTCTCAGAATGAAGGAGCATATATTAAGAACCTTAAAAAGAACCTGGAACAGACCACTGCTCCATCCGGTCCAGCATCCCGTCTCACACATTGGCCAGCCAGTTACTATGGAAGGACAACAAAAGGGCATAGAGGCCGAGGCCTTTCCCTGGCACTGATATCAGAAGCCAAAGGCCTTTGAGCGTGGAGGGAACTTTAGTCCCTGTGGCTCATAGCCACTGACAGACCTAGGTCGTTTCTACACATCCTAAAGTCACACAACACAGAACGAGGACGCCTTCCTGGCGCAATTTCTGACGTCATCGCGCCATGAAAACGGGATCATGGTGCGGTGATGTCAGAATTATTCAAAAAGGCTTTTTACTCAGATAGGAGGGAAGTATTGTAGGGAGGGGGTCTCAGATGCTTCGCTAATGAGTTAGGGACCATAGACTTCACCACTATGTTGCCTTGCATATTATCTGTTGCTTTGAATATGTACTCCTATATACTACCTGTGCTTCATGTTATCTAATGTCAATCCTAGAATTGATTATGTTCTGTTTTAGCAGTTCTTCAACTTTGTACTGGATCCTTTCTAATGCTGTATCTTTGTAAAATCTTATAACATTGTTTATGGGAAATGTCCTTGACACTGTATGGAAATGTCCTTGATACTGATTGTACTAATCTCACACTATGTAATCCGCCTTGAGTCTCAGTGAGAAAGGCGGACTGTAAATGACATAAATAAATAAATCTCACCAGAAAAATGTCTTCATTCCATGAGTGTCACAACGTTAGGACTCATGGAAATGATCCTATTCTCCCTGAATCTGTCTAATCCCCTTTTAAAGCTGTCTGTGGCCATCGCTACATCCTCTGGCAGTGAAGTCCAAATGTAAATCGCTCATTGTGTAAAATAGTACTTCCTTTTGTCCTGAATCTACAGCCTATCAGCTTCATTGGATGCCCTTAAGTTCTAGTACTGTGGGAGAGGAAGAAAAAGTTCTCTCCGTCCACTCTCTCTACCCCATGTATAATTTAGTCACCTCTTTTCTAAACTGAAAAGTCTCAGACTCTTCAGCCTTTCCTCACAGGAAAGGTGCTCCAAACCCCTAATCATCTTGGTTGCCCTCTTCAAAGCCAGTTTGGTGTAGTGGTTAAGAGCACGGGACTCTAATCTGGAGAACCAGGTTTGATTCCCCACTCCTCCACTTGAAGCCAGCTGAGTGACCTTGGGTCAGTCACAGCTTCTAGCTCTCTCAGCCCCACCCACTTCACAGGGTGTTTTGTTGTGGGGATGATAATGGCATAGTTTGTAAACCACTCTGAGTGGGTGTTAAGTCATCCTGAAGGGTGGTATATAAATTGAATATTGTAGTTGTTGTTGTGATGATGATGATGATGATGATGATGATGATATGATGATGATGTGCCTTTTCTAGCTCTGCAATGTCCTTTCAGAGATACAGTGACCAGGACTGTGCACAGCATTCCAAATGAGGCTGCACCATAGATCTATACAGGAGCATTATAATATTGGTGGTTTTATTTTCTATCCCTTTCTGAATAATCCTCCATGTGTGGCTAGCTTTTTTCACTGCTGCCACACACTGACTCGTGCAATTACATTTATTTTTATTCCACTTTGCTGCTCACTGGGGACTCAAAACAGCTTAGGACAGCATTTTCCTCTGCTCCATTTTCTCATAACAACAACCATGTGAAGTAGGTTAGGCTGAGTTAATGTGACTGATCCAAGGTCATCTAGAGAATTTGCATGGTAGAAGTGGGGATTAGAACTTGAATAGTCAAGCTAAACACGCAGGTTTTAAAAGACCCAAGTTCCCTGCAGCTACACATCAGCTTTGGGGAATGGCTTCTAAAAAATAAAGGAGAACCCAAACGGCCTCAGAGAGTCTCCGCAGGGGGAGAATGGGCTCCTCCTTCCCCCTCAAGCTGTTTCCCCATGTTAAAATAGCAGGGAAAGGAGGTATTCCCGTGTTTTTTCTGTTCCATGTAGGGTTGCCAGCCTCCAGTTGGTGGCTGGAGATCTCTCAGAATTACAACTGATCTCCAGGCCACAGAGATCATTTCACCTGGAGAAAATGGCTGCTTTAGAGGGTAGATTCTATGGAATTATACCTTACTAAATGGCTGCTTTGGAGGGTAGATTCTATCTACCCTGCTTTCTCCGGGCTCCACCCCCAAAATCTCCAGGAATTTCCCAACTTGGAGCTGGTAACCCTAGTTCCACGTATTCTGTGCATATGTAGCAGTAAAAACAGAGGGAAAAACTGCCCTGTGCTATTGTGAGGTGGGGAAATGGCGGGGGGGGGGAGCCCCTCCTTCCCCCACAGAGGCATTCTGAGGCCGTTTGGGTTCTCTTTTATTTTTTAACAGCCATTTGCTTTTTAACTGCTGTATGGCTGAGGAAATCCAACTATGACTCCAAACTCTCTTTCCCTTTCAGTTTCAGCAGTTTCAGCTAAGAAAACTCCACATGAAACTACAGATTAAAACAATGCTATCAATCGTCAATTAAATTTTTTTTAAAAAAATCAATTTCTATCAAGGTAACCAGTATCTAGTTAGTTCCAGGCCAGAGCAACGTTCAAATGTCATCGGTAGAGAGTTGCCCTTTCCGCCAATTTTGGCTGACACGGTTCCGTGGGGGAAATGTTCTTGCCAAGCACTTATTAGAACCAGGTTGGTTACGGCAGTGCCCTCTGTGGGAGGCTCCTTCTTTTGGTTGGAAACTTCAGTTGATTCAAAACATAGTAGCAAGGCTGCTAAGAGGAATTCATTCTAGAGATCCCATCTTGGCAGAGTTGAAAGAACTCTTTTTGGCCTGTGACCAGGTTATTGAAAGGATCCCCTGTTCCCCTATGAATCTGCCTAACAGCTCAAGGTCTTCCCAAGATTCAGGTGGGTGGCCATGAATGGTTAAACCACTCTGTCATCGGAGTCTCCAGTGTGCTATTGGACTGTAAAAAGCAGCCATAGAGAACCGTGTCAGAATATCAGAGCGCTCTGCTGGATCAGACCACTGTTCCATCTAGTTCATCATCCTGTTTTTTACAGTGGCTTGCCAGCTGCCTCCAGATACCTGGACAAGGAAGGGAGATTAACTCTTCCCCATTCCATCATGCCCATTAAGAATGGCCCCTTGGGGCTGCTTTAATCCCCAGTAGGAGAAAATACGAAGACTAATCCCAAGTATCCTTTTCCCCCTAAAGAGACCTGGCTGGGAGGGACAATTTTCTGTTGGAGAAACATCACAGGGAAGAACAGCTAAACCGCCCTTCCCCAGCACCATGAGCCTAATCCATAAAGATGGGCCTCACCCCTTCCTTGCTTTTTGCAGTTAAACTATATTTGGTATGGGGGGGGGGTTTCTGGGAAAAGAGGTGGCAGAACTCTCAAGAGGGAAATGAGGAAGAAACACACGGGATTCTTTGAAATCATATTACTTTCAAGCACAATTGCCAAGTATTTTCAAGAGGTGCCGGAACTCCGTTCCCCCGCGTGCACAGACATTGATGATTGTCAGGGCTTTTTTTCAGGGGGAATGCAGGGGAACGGAGTTCTGGCACCTCTTGAAAATGGTCACATAGCTGGTGGCCCCGCCCCCTGATCTCCCGACAGAGGGGAGTTGAGATTGCCCTCCGCGCCGCTCTCTAAACTCCCCTCTGTTTGGAGATGGGGGCAGGGCCACCGGCTATGTGACCATTTTCTCCAAGGGCAACCCACTGAGTTCCACCACCTCTTTTCCCAGAAAAAAACCCTGATGATTGTCAATGTTTTGTTTAGTTTATTGGATTTTCTTGTGTGTCTACATGATAATTTGCTGCTTTTACATTGGTTTTATTGGTTTTGCCAAGTGTTTTGTAACTTATCATTGCTACTGACTTTCAGTCTAACTTTAATTCTGCATTTTTACTGAATTTAATTTTATAGGGCTTTTAAACATTTTCTGGATTTTATTGATGTTTTCAAACTACCTCCAGAATGTTGAGTACAGTATATATATTAATAGCAAAATATGCACATTTATTTGTTCCCAGTTCTTTTGTTCTCATAAATTAGATGTGCATGTAAAATTCTCTTATCCAACACTCAGATCTTAAGTCCTTTGAATGCATAGATTATTACAGCTGCCTTACTTAACTTGCAGAATCTTGCAGCATCCTAGAATTATCAGTCATCACACTGTATACATCTCTCTCTGGCAGGTCCTGTCACTAGGTGCTGATGTCCTCCCTGAATACAAGCTGCAGGCTCCGCGCATCCACCGATGGACCATCTTACACTACAGCCCTTTCAAGGCAGTCTGGGACTGGCTGATCTTACTGTTGGTCATCTACACAGCCGTATTCACACCGTACTCAGCTGCATTCCTGCTCAATGAAGAGCAGGAGGAAAAGCACTTGGACTGCAGTTACTCATGTGATCCACTCAACATCATTGACCTCATTGTTGACATCATGTTCATTGTTGACATCGTCATCAATTTCCGAACTACCTACGTCAATGTCAATGATGAGGTAGTAAGCCACCCGGCCAAGATCGCCATCCACTACTTCAAGGGCTGGTTTCTCATTGACATGGTGGCTGCAATCCCATTTGACTTGCTCATCTTCCGGTCAGGATCGGATGAGGTGAGATGGATATTGGGAATGATGATTTAGGAAATCCTGAGATCATGATCAATGACTGAAGGAAAAGAAGTATTAGACAGATCCTATAAACTTGAGTTTTGTAGTATTTGCAGGGGTTAAGAAAAGCTTGAAAGCAAATGATCCATGCTAGGTGAATGCCCATGCTGGTCTTCTGAGTATCTAGTTGTTGGGGTGAAGGTTTGATGCATTTAACACCCCCTCCCACGGATTTTCAGAGGCTCCCTGGAAAATGTGGGGGAGGGAGTGCCAGAAACCCCTGCAGTGCCTGTAGGCCTTACTTCCAAGAACTCCTAGACTCTAGCTCATGAAAAGGATATTATTAGCAGGAGAGCTGGGGAAGACTGTGATATGTTTTGGACTTTCTTCATAATCTCTAACATCCCCTAGTCTATCCAGAAGCCTTTGGGGGTTGCCATATGCTAATAATAGATTTTAACATAATAAGCAGGAGTCATTTAGTTCAATCCTCTGGGCAATGCAAGAAATTCACTGCTACCTCCCCACTCCCCCAGTGATTCCTGCTCAATGAACAGTGGAAGGCAAAACCCCTAGAGGATCGCAGGCCGATCTTGCCTGGAGAAAAACTCCTTCTTGACCCCAGAGTGGCAATTGGCATTACCCTGGGCACATAAAAAAGGGTCACAAAACCAAGCATTGGCTTATCTCTTCCTGCTCTCCCTCTCACGATCTGCCTAAGCTCATATTGATCTTGCATGTATGCAGAGGACTCTTGAGAGAACAGGCAAAGCTCACCGATACTATGGGGAATTCTGAAAGCTGAAAGGCAGTATCTACCAGAGAACACCATTCCGTGGAATTCTGGGTGAGGGGGAGTTGGAAATGTAATGGGAAAGTTCACCCCTCCCTAACATTGCCCAAAACCAGAAGAAATTTTTCCTCAAGAGATTGTATAATAAAGTATTTTAAAATCACTAGAAATGGAGAAATGAAATCATGTTGGAATAGTAACACATACCACTTTAGCAAGTGCTTTGCCATGCTTCTGGGAATGGTTTGTCAGTCTGTGCCTCTTTTTCCTGAAGTGAAGCGCCTCGTGTTACATTTTTGTGCAGCTGAACAGGCAGTTCTTACCCAACACACCCATTTAGAAAGCTGTCAATAGAACCCCAAGTCCTGCCCCGTAGCTGCCCGCAGAACTTACTTTCCACACCATTCCTACCTGTTGCTTCTTCTCCTCTCCAGACAACAACTTTGATAGGGCTACTGAAGACGGCTCGGCTGTTGCGCTTGGTTAGGGTTGCCCGTAAGTTGGACCGCTATTCTGAGTATGGGGCTGCAGTGCTCTTCTTGCTCATGTGCACTTTTGCCCTCATTGCCCATTGGCTGGCCTGCATCTGGTATGCCATTGGCAATGTGGAACGACCATACATGGAACACAAGATCGGATGGCTGGACAACCTGGGTGACCAGATTGGCAAGCGCTACAATGACAGTGACATCTCCTCTGGTCCCTCCATCAAGGACAAGTATGTGACAGCTCTCTACTTCACCTTCAGTAGCCTCACCAGTGTGGGCTTCGGCAACGTTTCACCCAATACCAACTCTGAGAAGATCTTCTCCATCTGCGTCATGCTGATTGGCTGTGAGTGCTTTTGTATCTATCTGCTGTCCCTAACTCCTCTCCTTCTAAATGATGATGATTTCTTGTTTCTCCTTCAGTGTAACTCCCAAGGGTCCTGGGTTTCAAGGGTCACTCCTGGCAGCCCCAGAAACCTGCTGTCCTGTTTGGATGCTAGACTGGTCTTGGATTCTCATTCCCAAGCCTTGTCAGGCCTGCTGCTGACCCAGTCAGAAGGGCAGGGCTAGTTCAAGGCCAGCTGGTTCAAGGTGAAGAGAACCAAGGTAGAGAATATGAGCCCCCTCATGGAAAAATCAGGGCGGTGATGGTTCTGAGGAGTTCGTTTCAATTTTTCTAGTGGAAAATTTAGGAAATTAGGTGGAGCATTAAAAAACTCAAGATTTTTTTTCCTGTCAGCGTCTTTTCTGAGAACGCACTTTCCCACAGTGCCAGAAAAGGTGCCGAAAAAATGGAAGCTAAACTGCCTGCTACCATTTTGAAAATATAGACATCTGGAGTGAAGTGGAAAAGCTGCCTGCGTTCAGTGAGTGGATGTGTCGAAACAGCCCGAGTCTTTAAGATAAGTTGAAACTGGAACAGGAGGGATAATATGCGGAGCTTTCCACAACAAGAGTAGCCACCAGGGTTGTTTCATATTTGCCATTTGCATGTCTCTGTGCCTCCCCTACTGCAGATCCTTTACAATTCTATGTGAGCACAAAAACTTAAGCCTAACCCCCCCCCCCAAGCCCCCCTATATGCTGTGTTCAAATCCCAGCAGTGCTTTCAAAATGATATTGCTGCTTGGGGTGCTGCACACCACTTCAGATCACTTCAGAGACTGGGATGGGACTCTTAACAGGATACTCCTGGAGTCTTTTCCAGCGATGCTCAACTGCAGTCTAACTCTGCTAGACTCCCCATACAAACAATACAGAACTAACCTCCCAAAGAAGAAAAGACTCGGATTGACTCAGCTAATATTAAAATACAAAACGATGTGTAAGAATAAGTAAGCAATGTGCCAGAGTGATATGTTGCCTGGAAAGTAACCAGTTCCTTTTCAAACAGCAGAGCTTTACACTGCTGCACAACTCCCTCCCACCCACCTGAATCCATGGGGTTTCTTGCCCTCTTGCTCTCAGGGAGGAGATGGCAGACTGGTTGCTGGCATGATGAATGGTGCAGATGGACCTAGGCTTAAACTAACGTTGTAATTGACTCGTGCAACATAAGGCAGAATTACTTCTACCTAAACCAAAATGGATTTCAATTCCTCCACACGACGTCTCAAGAAGATCAGGCCCTGACCAGTCTCTGTGCTTCTGCAATGTCTCTGTGCTTCTGCAAAAGTGCTTTCCTCTGCTTCTTACAGAAGATTGCATGAAAGCGTGGAGTGTGTGTGTGTGGTGGCAGTTATAAATACAAATCAGGTAGCCAGAAATGTAAGGAGATAAAAGCAAGTAAACAAAAAGAAATTAAAGGAAACCAATCTGAGCCCCAGTTTTTCAAATCAGACAAGGCTTTTCTGCAGTCAATCAGCAATACAATAACTAGGGAAACAGATGAACAAAATCAAGATGAAAATGATTTCAATATAGCCTTACAAGTTCTCTGCATACTGTCAGTGACTGTGGAAGAAGCTGGAAAAAATTTCAGCAAGCTTGCACGCATCTAAAACTGCAGGTGTCCTACAGTAGGGCAAGAACAGTTAAGCCACCTAGCTGTCTTGTCTGTTGAGTGCAAACTTGCAAGAGAAATTAACTTTGCGGGGCTGGTTCATGATTTTGCAATGAAAAGGTCAGGAAAATAAAGCTTAAGTTAATTAGCTTAATATTTTCAGCCACATTGGTCCATTAGAATTTTTTAAATGACATTGACAGGATAATCCCTTTTAATGACCAAAAAGTTACAAAATAGTTGGCAAACTTGTAGGACTATCAGGCTGAGTAGTATTTAGGCTTGCTAAACTGCCCGCTGGCAAATCCTGTTGCCAGGTGATGACAGAAAAATAAAATTAAAAACAGTGACACTGCTGCCTTTCCTATGTCACTTATGGGTACAACCAGAGGGGACAGGGGTAGCTCTAGGAATTGCCAGAAACTCCCCTTTTCCCCACTCTCAGCCCTCCCAGGAACCGTTGTGTTATTACTAAACAAAATTAGCAAAACAGGCATTTTTCAAAAATGTAGAATATATAATAATAATTTCATAACTAAAGCAAACTTTTTTCATGGTCCATGAGATGGTATGTATGGAATAAGAGAGTTGAGTGGAGTGGAGTTGCCAACCTCCAAGTGAGGCCTGGAGATTTCCCTGAATGACAATTGCTCTTTAGCCAGTAGAGATCAGTTTCCCCAGAGCAAATGGCTGCTTTGGAGGTGGCATTATATCTTGCTGTGGTCCTTCCCCTCTCCTCCCCAAACCCTGGCCTCTCCAGGCTCCACTCCTAAGTCTCCAGGAATTTTCCAACTGGTAGTTGGCAGCCCTAAGAGGTCCCATTTTACAAGTTTGTACTGGTGAGGTGCCACCTAGACAATGGTCCCTGGATCCTTTCATGCTGACCCCTGTCCTCCCATTCCAGCTCTGATGTATGCCAGCATCTTTGGCAATGTGTCTGCCATCATTCAGCGACTGTATTCAGGCACAGCCCGCTACCACACGCAGATGCTCAGGGTGAAAGAATTCATCCGCTTCCACCAGATTCCCAACCCACTCCGCCAGCGCCTTGAAGAGTATTTCCAACATGCCTGGTCCTATACAAATGGAATTGACATGAATGCGGTGAGTCGGGCCTGAGGTGGGCTCTATAGTATTTGGCTGACCTCTGGGTCTCTTTTGTGGGTTTTCTTCCTATAGAGTAGCATGATTGCTTAGGGAAGAAAGAGAAACTCTCTGCCTTGCTTTTGGTTTTCACTACCCTCCTCCGCAAAGCTCTCAGCTATGTTTCTTCACCTTCTTGAATGTAATCCTTTGAAAACCAATGACAGAAAAATATGGGTGGTAAAAAAATTATCTTTACTCCAGAGATTTTTTGTGGTATGATGATGAATCTGATGACCAGAAATGTACTCTACAGTGACTCCCTAGCTGAAGGTCAGCAGTGGCAACCCAACTAGATATATTTGTTAGCATATAAAAGAGAAGAGGCTAAATGGAAAATAAAGTTTTGAAAAGATTTATTAGATGCACTTCTATTTTGCTACCAAATCTTCAGATGGGGCAGAGGGGCTGCAGAAGCGAGGTTGGTGTAATAGTGCCTTTACAGTAGTGATGCTTATTTCATGGCTCAGGGAGAGCCACATTCACAATTACCACCAACCAAAAGAGCCGCATCCCTGGCATGATGCATTCATCTCAAGGAAGCTTGCACTGTACCCCTTCACCTGCCAGCAAGCTATTTCAAAGTATCAGCCACCAGCCCTGCTGGACAAGGGCCATGCTCACTTTCCTGGAACATGAGGCAGGTGCCACACTGGAGAACGGTGGTCAGAAGAACCACAGGTGATATGTTAAAGAACCACATGTGGCTGCTGAATCACTGGGAGTGAGTACCACTGCTTTTCGTATCACTGCTGTATACAGATGTGTCTTCTAAGCCAAAATTACCTTTGTTCACACCTTAAGAGATAATGGCATGATTCAGCCTGTGCAGTTGATGGACTGAGTTCAGCGATTGTTTCATGGCACAACCACCTCACTATTTAAACATGCACACATTTCACCATCACTCAACTTTTACAGCCGAGGTTTTGTGGGTGCTGAGGAAGCTGCTGCAAAATAGCATCATCGTTTTTGACCTGTTTGATCTACATGTTAAATATGTAGCTGCACAGTTGGCATTTAGAATGCATGATGGGTGATAAAAAGTACGTTTGGACGCAGCCCTACCAGAATGGTCTGAGTGGGCATCTGCTGCCTGTCCCACCAACACCATAAACGTCATTCAGACCATCCTAAAGTTTAAGTACCACTCTGAGTTCCTTGGGCTGGGTAAAGCACCAATGCCCTGCAAGCTGGTCGTCAAGGTGTGATGCTGAGCTGAAAGCCCAGAGGTCATCAGTGGGAGCTGGGTCTGTTCCTGCTTGGTGTAAAGGGGAGCATCTGAAATTGATTCCATTGTCCTTCCCCCGTTGCTAAGCAAAAGCTGGACAGGATGGTGCCTCAGTCAACTTCAATCCACTTTAATTAGTGTGGTGGGAAAGTGATTGAAGAAATGTATCACAAAGCCCAAAACTGCATTTGGAGAGGAAAGAGGCCCTCCATGTCAGTCCCTGAAAGCAATGGAGAAGCATGCTTGCTCTGTGAAAGAAACTTTTCTCCTTGTATTCCAAGACAATTTCATAGTGGTTGAGAATGGAAGCAGGGGAAAACGTGAGAGAGAAGTTCAGCGCAACTTGACCCTTCATTTGTGATCCTCCTTGGATTCTCTCTGAAAACAGAATATATCAAGATGCCTTCTGTAGAATAAAGTCAGGGAAAATATGGTTACCTGTTCCTTTCCATATTGTGCGCATTGTGCTGATGTGTCAAGATGTGATGAAACACATTTGAACCTATCTGTAACACAATGGCATTTACTTCTTTGCAGTTCAGACTGCAAGAGCCAAAAGCATTTTATACCATGTGCAACAACAGGTCACAACAGCCGATTTGTAACTGGGTTCAGGAAAGGACAAGGTACAGATAGTTCCTGGCTGATAAGAAAGGTAGACAAAATGTACCTATTTTGCTAGCTCCCACCCCCTGCTGCAAAGCAGGGTTGCCACACCTTCTTAACCATCCCCCTTCTTTCAGAGTTTATTAGCAGTAGGTGGACCACACAGGTATTTCTGTAAGTTGAGTAGGCTGCGCTGCTTAAGGATGTCATCCCCCTGGGAACAGGTTATGCCAGGGGAGCCTGCTGCAGACCAGTCAGCCTAACCCCCCCCCCCCCCGCAGATTGCCACAAAGGCCCTGATTTCCCCTTCCCTGCTGGCTTCTGCCATGACTGGCAGGTGTCCTCCTCATCAGGGAATGGATGGAGGAGCCTTTTCCATGGTGATGGAACTGCTGGATGGAGGACTGGGGTAGGGCTGGATATGGCCTGTGGGTCCCCAGTTGACTGTCCTTGCTTTTTTTGCACAATTCTTCATAATTTGGCAGTCTTGTGGTGGGGGTGGGGAACAGGCATTGAGGGAGATGGCATCAGTGTTGGAAGCCTCAGCAGAGCCATTTGGAAATCTTTTCATGACATTTTCTGACATCTAAAAAGTTTTGCTGCAGTTCGTTAGAGATAGACCTTGGCAGAATGGGCATCTATTCTCTCCATAAATAGACTGCATGAACCCCTATTCTGGGCAGTAGGAAGTGTGGGGACCCAAAGCTCACCTGGGCCTCTTCTTCTCCCCGCACAGGTGCTGAAAGGCTTCCCAGACTGCCTGCAAGCTGATATCTGCCTCCATCTCAACCGCACTCTCCTCCAAAATTGCAAGGCCTTCCGAGGAGCCACCAAGGGCTGTCTGCGAGCCTTGGCCATGAAGTTCAGAACCACTCATGCACCTCCAGGCGACACCCTTGTGCATTATGGAGATGTCCTCACCACTCTCTACTTCATCTCACGGGGCTCCATTGAGATCCTTAGGGAGGACATTGTTGTGGCCATCCTAGGTGAAAGAAAGAATTCTCCCACTGGAGGGTGGGAGATCAGGGAAACCTAATGGAATGAGTGGAGAAAAGTGCAGTTTGCTTGTGGCAAGTAGTCCCCCGCCCCCAACCACTGGCCACCGTTCTGTCTCCACAATGGTGCTTCCCTCATGCCTTTTCCAGCAGTTTAAAGCCAGGCAAGGCAAATGGGGGGCTCCTGTTTTCACCCAGGGGAGAGGGCGATGCTGGTGAGGTTGTGGACTCACTCCTTGTCCTGCCTGCCACCTTTTTATGGTTGGGGAGAGTCAGTCAGCAGAGAGTTTTGTTGTTCCTTTTGCAAGCTGGTCAGAGCAATGCCCCCAAGGTTCTTTCAGCTTTAAAGGGCTGGGCCAGGCAGCTAAGATACTCCCACTACTGGTAGGCCAGAGGGAGGAAGTGGCAAGTGCCCAGAGACTCCACAAATTATTCCCAAGTTACCCTGTTCTAGTTTGTTGATGCTCCCAATCTCTCTCATCCTCCTGCTGCCTGAAGGCAAGAGGCAGCGGCAGAGGAGTCCTCCATTTTCCTTGTTGCTACTTCAGTACTCCTTGACTCTTGAAAACTCATCCCTGGAAATCTAGTTGGTCTTTAAAGTGCTAAAGGGCCCAAATGTTGCTCTTCTGCTGCATACCAACTCAGCCACCCACGTGAAACTGTCTTCTTGTCACATAGAGTTGTGTGTGTCTGTGTGTGTGTGTGGTTTCCCCCCTTCAGATGGCAGGGAGATTGTTATCCTCTAACGAGATCTCCACTCTTGTGCAGGGAAAAACGACATTTTTGGGGAGCCCATCAGTCTCTATGCCAGGCCTGGGAAGTCCAATGCAGATGTGCGAGCGCTCACCTATTGCGATCTGCATAAGATCCAGAGGGAGGATCTCCTGGAAGTCTTGGATATGTACCCAGCCTTCTCCGACAATTTCTGGAGCAATCTGGAGATAACTTTCAACCTGAGAGATGTGAGTTTACCTCCAGTGTGGGAAGAGGGCAGGGGCTGGCCCAGCAGCTAGCAGAAGACTGGGATAGAGCTAAATATACATGCACCAAACCTGCAGAAAGAAAAAGGGCACAGAGCAGCTCTCAGTTCTGTGTGGAAAGAGTGATGCCCAGTGAAAGGAGTCAAGAGAAAAGACTAACGTTCCTCTTCCTTGCGTTGAAACTGTTCCGGCTCCCCTCCTGACTCCTGATCATATCACACAGTTACAGATGAGACAGCAGCTCACTATGGCCTCTCATTGGAACCATTCATGTCTTAAAATGAGATTCCGGAGCTCAAGCCCATGCAGATGTCCTCAGCTTCTATAATCGGGGAAGTCATTCCTGCTAAACTTGGGGACTCTGCACCAGCTCAGAGGCACACTTTCCCACCCGTTTCTGGACTTAGAATGAGAAAGATGTTCTGAGGTTGAGTCTTGGGAGAGATTTGGCTCCAGTTAAGTTCCTTGCAGACAAACGTAGTACTAAAGTGGATTTGCCTCCACTGTTTTGGCTTACAAAATTATCTTTCTTTGTAAAGTTTATCCATGCTAGATGCTCTCTTTTCTCTCTCAGGCAGACAGCATTCCTCGTTCACCACTCAGTGAGGAGTACACCTGCAACTATCGCCGGGCACGCCGTCGCAAGCATTCCCTCTGCAAGGCAAACAAAATTGGTTAGTCACATCCTATGTCATTATAGGGGTTCCAATAGCATTCTTTTACAAATAACTAAAATAAGGAAATTCACAAAAAGCCAGGCTGGAGCGTCCATATAGTCCAGAATCCTATTCCTAAAATATCTCCAGGAAGCTGAAAAGCAGTTCATAAAGGCAAAAAACTTTCCCCGTTGTTTCCAGAAACTAGTATACCGCCTCTGAGCATAGAAGCTCAGTTTAGCTATCATGACTAGCCCAGTGTGTATCCTGCTCACTGAGCAGTTATCCCATATTATGCCAGTTGCCCAAGGCTTATAACACCCCAGGGTTTTTGGATCTGGGAAAACATTGAGAAAAACCAATCTCGCAGGAAATGAGTTTTCAAATTGTACAGACATGTTCAGGAAGTATGAAACAATTTGCACGTGCTTTTTGAGATTTATAACACTTTACAGGCTCTGATGTTTTTACTTGCAATATTCGGGTGTCCTTGATGCATAGCTGAGAAAACTGCATTCCTGTGGCACAGCTAGAGCCTTGCCAGCCCTCTCCACTGTAAGATTCCCTTCCCTCCTGCTGTAGATCCTGATGGCTTGGATGCAGGCATCTCAGACCTGGAGCAGTACCACGCATATTCTGAGCTCACACAACTACAGGATCCCCGTAGCAAGAATCACTGGGATGACATGTGCAGCACTACCACACCCTGCTCCCAGACCAGTGAAGAGGAAACTAAAATGCTCTGCTCTCCAAAGGGTGAATCCTTCGGCATCAGTGAAAAAGCCAACTATGCATCAGCCGTGGTAAACCTGGTGCCTGGTGGCACAGAGGATGGCCAACTGGTGACTGATGACAGCCAGTCTTATGCAGGTAGGGGGATCTGAGCACTCTTATTGCATCTGATGAAGTACTCTGGTAAGCCCAAGTTACATGATATACAAATAGGTTTGACTTATGATTCTGCATTTATTAATGGAAAGATGGAAGATGGTGTCCTTGTAAGGGAATGAGCCAGAGAAGCTTCAGTCTGTCTCTGGGAATTAATCAGGAACTCGCTTCTGGGAGACTAGGGGAGCTCAGGAGCCACAGAAGCAGCTCCACAGGCTGAAGCACATCCATTTTTCTGTGTTCCGGCCCCCCAGCACTGGTATTTACAGGTTTGCTGCCTCTGTGTATGGGGGCGCCCTTCCGTCACCGTGGCTAGTAGGCATTGGTGGACCTCACCTTTATGAATCTGTCTAATCCACTTTTAAATCCATCTATGATGTTGGCCATGATTTACATTTACTGGCAGTGAATTTTCACAATTTAATTGTTCATTGAGTAAATAAGTATTTCCTTTTCGGTCTGCCTTGTACTGTTGCCATCAAATTCATTGGGTGCCCCCAAGTTCTAGCTTTATGGGGGGAGGTGGAAAAGTTCCCTCTATCCAGTTTCTCCACCCCATGCATAATTTTATAAATTTCTATCATGACCCTGCACTTAGCTTGTTTTCTAAACCCCAAACTCCCAGACTCAAAAGAAAGTACCTCCAACCTCGTGATTATCTTGGTTGACCTCTTCTGCACTTGTGTCTCAACCCTTACACTTACTAGCACTGAACTTCATTTGTCACATTGTGGCTCAATTGTGCAATCTGGATATATCATCCTGTAGCTCTTTACAATGCACTTTGGTTTCCACCATCCTGAACAGTTTGATATCATTTGCAAAACTGGCCACTGCACTGCTCACCCCCAGTTTCAAATCATCTATGAATAAAATAAATAGTTTCGGTCCCCAAAATCCTTGTGGGGCTCCACCGCTCCCTTTCATTGCAAGAACTGTCCACTTATTCCTACTCTCTGCCTTTGGTTGTCTAACCAATTTTTAATCCATTAAAAAACCTGTATTTTTTTCCTGTGACTGCTAAGCTAACTCTGGAGTCTTTAGTGAGATACCTTATTAAAAGCCTTTTGGAAATCCAAGTATATTATGTCTGCCACATCACATGCTTTTTAACCTGCTCAAAGAACTTCAAAAGTTGGCGAGACAGGGCTTCCCTTTGCAGAAGCCATATTTATTTTCCCTCAGCAGGCTTTGTGCCTCTACGTACTTAATAATTTTATCTTTAATAACAGTTTCTTCAAATTTACCTGGAACAAATTTACCTAGTAGTAGTAGATGTAGTAGAAGGATAATTTCATATTTGGGTTCTTCAGCAGCCACTCCAGCATGGGTACCTGCCCCACATTTCCCACAGTGAAAACAGATGCAAAGGATTCATTTGGGTTCTCTGCCATCTTCTCATCTTCCTTCTCCCCCCTCCCCCCACCATTCATTGATACAGAAGAAAGGATCCCTAAAAGACTCAGTTAGCTGCTTTAATTGATCAAGAATCATTCAGAGACTTATCAGCAATCTAGCTTTTCATTTAATAGTATGCAGATGGGTTTGCATAGGTTTGCATAGGTCCTTCTCACTCTTAGCTGGAAACAGTTTGCTAAACCATTATGTAGCTGCATCTAAGAAACTGGTACAAAGTTTCCACGGCCCTGGATGGAGCACATCTGTTCTGATTGGTAAGTTGCTACTTTGGGAACAGTTTCGCTTCCCGTTATAGTTGGAGTACAGCTGTCCTGAAAGGACTCAGAAGAGTTGCTGGACCCTGGTTTTCTATTGGAGACACAGTGAGCTGGGTGGGAAAGCGTGCATTTGATCATCTGCATCCGGCATGGAAACCTGCCGCTTATCTACAGACCCAGGAGCAGGTCATGCTGACCTGTGCTACAGTAACCTTAAGGCTCCATTATTGTTTCTGGATGCTTACCTCGAAAGCCTTTCACCCACAGAGGCTGATTCTCTGCATCACTTTTATCGCTGCTGTCAGTGCAGAAGCATGAACATTGGGAATGGAGCTTCCACACATGGCAGTTTTCTGTGCATTTTCCTCTGTCTTTTTTGCTGACATCCCCCTTCCACATGTGGCCTGCAGTGGCTCTGCTGTGGATCTCAGGTACATGGTTGTCATAGCTGCTGTAGCAAGTTGTAGACTTTTTTGGGGGGGGGTTCTTTTTTCTTACATGTGCTATAATGTTTTAATTGTTCTATTAACATTTTAAATAGGTCAGTGGCAATAGATTGTTATAGTGCTATAGCACTATAGTCTCTCTTCAGCTGCATTGCAGCTTCTCCTCTCCATTGCTTTCCAGGCAATTCACACAAAAACTGCCTGCACTTTTCCCTTTATATCTGTCCAGCGAAGAGGGCTGGAGACTTCATTTGTTAAAATGAAAACTGGGAGCTCAAAGGAACTAAAATTTGAAAAGTAAATAGATATATAGTGATAGATAACTGTCGTGAAATAGCAACTACCACTTCAAGAAAAAGCCCTGTAGTGGCATGGCAGGAAGGAAGAGGTTGGAAAACAGCCACTCACAAGGGTCTGACAACAGGAAAATGGCAATCAAGTGAGCGAGACCTTTGCAGAGGGAAATGTGCAGCACTCCTTCCACGTGACATGATAACCTGCTAGGACTACATTCTTTCCAAAAAGAGAAGAATGATGTCAGTTTGGGAAAGACCATACAGAGGAAGGGGATGATCTGAAATGAGAACAATTGGAGCAAGATGTATGGATGCTCGAAACAAAGTGTTTCAGTTTGGAAGCCAAGGCAGAGAAACCCCTTTTGGGGGAAGAATCTGTACTGGAAGGACCATATTTCCTGATATATACTTAAGTGGTTAACTTTGGTCTGTCCAGTTGAGCTTTTGCTCTTTAGCCCATCTCTCTTGCCAGGGTGCATCTGGCTGCTGCCCATGCCGAAGCCTTTTCAGGTTGCTGACCTTCTACCCTGGAATTACCTCTGAGAGGTAAGATGAAACCCTGCTGGCCTTCAGGAGAAGGTGCAAGACTGTATTAGTTGGGAGGGTATGTGACAAAGGTTGCCCTGTTTTTTGTTGTAGGAATATTTTAGGAGTATTTAAATTGTAATTATTATTGTTGTTACATGTCTTAGTTCCAACTGTGGTAGAAAGAAAGGCAGGCTTGTCATCATTTTAAATAAATGTAGTAGATAGCTCTCCTGACCTACAGGGGGAGCTGCTGCAAAGACCTTACCTAACTTATATAGGGAACTGGAAATGCAGGTCCAAGATATAGGTCAGAGGGCTAAGGGAGGAACCAGAACCGCAACGACAGAGCCTGTAGCTTTCTCAATAAAAACTGAGTCAGTGAAACAACAACTCTGTGTTTTGTGAACAATCCAAGATTTATTAAAACACCCCCCTTTGATACAGTTTGTCACATCATTTCCCCCACTGCTAGAAAAAAAACTGAAGAAATTTTGAGGAAATGGAGTTTTTATCCCAAAGAATCTGGCTCTTGATTATTTTCATTAATTTTCTCTGGACAATATCAACATTGGATGGCAAACTAACTTTTTAATGGAATTCAAATCACAGCATTTCAAAGAGGACTAGCTGAAACTGAAGACAGTACCAGTATTATTACTCGAAGGAAATAAACCTTGAAAGATGGAACATCTGGACAAACGAAAAGGAGCCCTGAGGCATCTTAAAGATTAGCAGAGTTATTATCACCTCTCTTTTCTGTGGGATTTACATCACGTATTCTTAGGACTGCAATATCCAACCAATGAAGCAAAGGCCCAGGAATAGCCAACTACCAGATAGACCCCCAAAGTACTCCTTTGTCTATGGGGTGAGTTCTTACAGATGAGAGGGCACCCTGGCCTCATGTTGCACACACTTAGAACACACATTGGGGGACTATGGTGATGGAACCCCACGGAAAGAACATTTCACACAAATAGCCAAGACAGAGAACAAGCCTTGCTATTGCATTTGACTAGCACTGCTGGAGGTACCTGGTCATCATGCTACCATGTGAGTGGGGACACAAAGTTCTACTGCTGACCAAGCACCTATGACGCAGGTTGCCTTACAGGATCAAAGCAAAAGATGTAGACACTATTCCACTACCATTCCCTACTAGGGGTGTGCAAAGGCACACTGTTTCGTTATTCTTGTTTCGGGTTTACCCGAAACAAGAATCTGTTTCGGATACAGGCAAAAGCCGAAACGGCTAGCCATTTCGGCTTTTGGCTTTCGGGTTTGTTTCTGCTTGTTTCGGCTTTCTTTCGGCTTTTTCAATGGGAAACTGCCTCCGTCTTCCCGGACGCCTGGGGGAGGCATTTTCCCACCGAATCATCCCAAAGTTGGTGGGGACCTTCCTCGAACCCCTCTCTAACAACCCCCCCAAGTTTCAGACCGATTGGACCAGGTCCCCCTATCCTCGCATAAGAAAGGGAAGGGTGAGCATATTGTTAGCTTGCTGCTGCTCATCTTCTTCTTCATTATTTCCTATGGGGAAAAAATGAAGAGGCAGGCTTCCTTTGCCAGGGGTGGCATTTTGCATGCAAAATGCCCCCCAACCCTCTGGGGCCCTTCTCCCACCCTTCCTCCCACCCCCCACCAAGGCACAGCCTGCTCCCACTTGGGGGGGGGCATTTCATGGCCTCCCCAAGTAGGTGCTCTTTTCTCTACTACTTACAGCTGGGGGAGGCTTGTCTTGCCAGGGGTGGCATTTCACATGCAAAATGCCCCCCAACCCTCAGGGGCCCTTCTCCCACCCTTCCTCCCACCCCCCACCAAGGCATAGCCTGTTCCCACTTGGGGGGGCCATTTCATGGCCTCCCCAAGTAGGTGCTCTTTTCTCTACTACTTACAGCTGGGGGAGGCTTGTCTTGCCAGGGGTGGCATTTCACATGCAAAATGCTCCCCAACCCTCAGGGGCCCTTCTCCCACCTTACCTCCCACCCCCCACCAAGGCTCAGCCTGCTCCCACTTGGGGGGGGCATTTCATGGCCTCCCCAAGTAGGTGCTCTCAGCCCCCAAAGTCCACCTCCTACAGCCCCACACAAATCCAATTCCCCCCCAGCTGCCACACACAGACCCAAATCCCCACATTAGCCCCTCACAGACCCAAATCCACCCCCAGCAGCCCCACACCCATAACCCCAGGAACAGGCTGGCAAAGGCCAGCCCTCTCCCTTTGTTCCCTATGCTGGGAACTTCTAAACTCTCTTTCCCTGGGCAATTCTGCACAGCCCAGGGGTGCCACAATGGTGGGCACACTTCTGAGTGCCAGCTGGTCCCTGTGAAAGAGCACCTGAACCACAGACACCCTCCCTCAAATTCCCCCACCACCTACAGAGATGCCCCATTGTTCCCTATGATGGGAACCAACTGCACAACAAAGAATAAAACACGAACAACACAAAATAAAGTTTTTTAAACATTATTTTCTCCCTTTCGAAGTACAAGTAGGCAAAGCATTATGACACATTGCACCAGCAGTCCCCCACACAGAAAAATAACACAACTCACTTAACATCAGAGAATCACAAAGCACAATTCCTGTCAAAAACACTTTATTTCTTGAACAGCTTTAGGTTACACAGCAGGGGGGCACACCAAAGAGCATGGCAGCAGTATCTTACACAAAAATAACACAACTCACTTCACATCAGAGAATCACAAAAGCACAATTCCTGTCAAAAACACTTTATTTCTTGAACAGCTTTAGGATACACAGCAGGGGGGGGGCACACCAAAGGACATTCCAGCATTCCACCTCACAAAAATAACACAACTCACTTAACATCAGAGAATCACAAAAACACAATTCCTGTCAAAAACACTTTATTTCTTGAACAGCTTTAGGTTACACAGTAGGAGGGCACAACAGGACATGATAGCAGTGTACTACACAAAATAATACAACCCACTTCACCGTTTTTGACAGCAATTGTGTTTGGGTGATTCTCTGATGTGAAGTGAGTTGTGTTATTTTTGTGTAAGATACTGCTGCCATGCCCTTTGGTGTGCCCCCCTGCTGTGTAACCTAAAGCTGTTCAAGAAATAAAGTGTTTTTGACAGGAATTGTGCTTTTGTGATTCTCTGATGTGAAGTGAGTTGTGTTATTTTTCTGAGGTGGAATGCTGGAATGCCCTTTGGTGTGCTCCCCTGCTGTGTAACCTAAAGCTGTTCAAGAAATAAAGTGTTTTTGACAGGAATTGTGCTTTTGTGATTCTCTGATGTTAAGTAAGTTGTGTTATTTTTCTGTGTGGGGGACTGCTGGTGTAATGTGTCATAATGCTTTGCTTACTTGTACTTCGAAGGGAGAAAATAATTTTTAAAAAACTTTATTTTGTGTTGTTCATGTTTTATTCTTTGTTGTGCAGTTGGTTCCCATCATAGGGAACAATGGGGCTGGCTGGCCAGCCATCTCTGTAGGTGGTGGGGGAATTTGAGGGAGGGTGTCTGTGGTTCAGGTGCTCTTTCACAGGGACCAGCTGGCACTCAGAAGTGTGCCCACCATTGTGGCACTCCTGGGCTGTGCAGAATTGCCCAGGGAAAGAGAGTTTAGAAGTTCCCAGCATAGGGAACAAAGGGAGAGGGCTGGCCTTTGCCAGCCTGTTCCTAGGGTTATGGGTGTGGGGCTGCTGGGGGTGGATTTGGGTCTGTGAGGGGCTAATGTGGGGATTTGGGTCTGTGTGTGGCAGCTGGGGGGAATTGGGTTTGTGTGGGGCTGTAGGAGGTGGACTTTGGGGGCTGAGAGCACCTACTTGGGGAGGCCAAGAAATGCCCCCCCCAAGTGGGAGCAGGCTGAGCCTTGGTGGGGGGTGGGAGTAGAGGTGGGAGAAGGGCCCCTGAGGGTTGGGGGGCATTTTGCATGCAAAATGCCACCCCTGGCAAGACAAGCCTCCCCCAGCTGTAAGTAGTAGGGAAAAGAGCACCTACTTGGGGAGGCCATGAAATGCCCCCCCCAAGTGAGAGCAGGCTGTGCCTTGGTGGGGGGTGGGAGGAAAGGTGGGAGAAGGGCCCCTGAGGGTTGGGGGGCATTTTGCATGCAAAATGCCACCCCTGGCAAGACAAGCCTCCCCCAGCTGTAAGTAGTAGAGAAAGGAGCACCTACTTGGGAAGGCCATGAAATGCCCCCCCCCAAGTGGGAGCAGGCTGTGCCTTGGTGGGGGGTGGGAGGAAGGGTGGGAGAAGGGCCCCTGAGGGTAGGGGGGCATTTTGCATGCAAAATGCCACCCCTGGCAAGACAAGCCTCCCCCAGGTGGAATTGGTGGAGAAAAGAGCACCTACTTGGGGAGGCCATGAAATGCCCCCCCAAGTGGGAGCAGGCTGTGCCTTGGTGGGGGGTGGGAGGAAGGGTGGGAGAAGGGCCCCAGAGGGTTGGGGGGCATTTTGCATGCAAAATGCCACCCCTGGCAAAGGAAGCCTGCCTCTTCATTTTTTCCCCATAGGAAATAATGAAGAAGAAGATGAGCAGCAGCAAGCTAACAATATGCTCACCCTTCCCTTTCTTATGCGAGGATAGGGGGACCTGGTTTGGGGGGCCATAACATGGCCCCCCAAAGTCCAATCGGTCTGAAACTTGGGGGGGTTGTTAGAGAGGGGTTAGAGGAAGGTCCCGACCAATTTTGGGATGATTCGGTGGGAAAATGCCTCCCCCAGGCGTCTGGGAAGACGGAGGCATTTTCCCATTGAAAAACCCGAAACAACCCGAAACGTTTCGGGTTATTTTCTTTCGATTAACCCGAAACGTTTCGGGTTTCCCAAAACGTTGCGGATAACCTGAAACAACCCGAAACAAGTTTGTTTCGGGTTTCTTTCGGGTTTCAGAAACCCGAATTGCCCACCCCTATTCCCTACTAGGGATGAGCAAGTGTGGTCTCAGGGGTTATGTTGTGGGTCCTCAACAGGTGCATCCTGCCACATGGCAATCTGCAAAGTAGAGGGTGGAGCTGTAGAACCTGCAAGCACACCTGGGGCAGTCTTTGGAGTCCCCTTGCTCTTTGTTGTTGCTGCTGCTAGACACGACTCATTACAGTCCTTGTGTCTCTCGGGGCTCTTTGCAGGCAAGGCAAGAGGCCAGTATGCACTTCAGTCACAGGGCAGTGCCAACCATCTGCACAGCCTGCAGCTCCTCCAATGTGCTTCCTGGTGCCTTGCTGTGGGATTGCCAGCTCGCTTGTTCCAGTCCAGCTCCTGCACCTCTGCAAGATGCTTAACCAGTCAGTTGTCCCTCTGATGATCATTCAGTGATAGGAAGGGCTCTGTTTGTGGCCCTGCGGGCTGTTAGTTCAGCCTAGTGCCTCTTCAGTGGCTCCATCCCTCTTGCCTGGGAGAAGGCTGGTGCTCCCAAGCCCTGCTCACTGCAAGACCGAGACCCTTGTGCAGGAGACCTCTTTGGTGTTCTGTGGGCATTGCCTCTGCTGAATAAGTGGCAGAAGCATGCAAGTGCTGTGGCGGGAGGGGCTGTCTCTCTTTCCCCTCTGTGTGTGCCTGGCAAAAGGGAACTGAGGGGATCTAGCTCAAAGCCTGCAGTATATTCATTTCAGGGCTCTTCCCAATAACTCCATGGTTTTCTTGCCAGTGGAGGATGCTGCGTTCTTTCTGTTCCTACCCTTGGTGTGTTCTGCACCTGGCAACAGCCTGACCTCAGCATGTTGGCTCTCTTCACCCAAAAACCTCCTGAGTAAGGTTAGCAGTCATGGGATTAGAGGGTCGTTCCTCTCACAGATGAAAACTTTGTTAAGTAATGGGAAGCAGAAAACAGGAATATGGATAGTTATTGCAATGAAAGGAGCAGTGGGGGTCGGAATTGGGACCAGTGCTGTTTCATTTATTCATAAATAATTTGGTATTGGAGAACAACAGGATTTGAGTCCAGTGGCATCTTAGAGACCAACAAGATTTCCAAAGTGTAAGCTTTCAGAAATCAGGGATCCCTTCTTCAGGCACCACTGGGATACTGGGGGTGAGTAGTGTAGTAACTAGGTTTGCAGATGGTACCAAATTATTCAGGATTATGAAAACCAAAGTGGTTTGTGAAGAGCTACAGGAGAATCTATCCAAATTATGTGAGTGTGCAACAATGTGATAAATGAAGTTCAGTGCAGGTAAGTGTAACGAATGAGACACGAACAGTTAATCATCTTTATTTGCAGACTTTTCAGTAATGTACTGATTAAAACAAATTATAGCACTGGTATATATAATGCATTAAAATGCAGGCTAACATAAAAGCTCTCTGACTTGGAACAAAAAAAATCCTAATATGTAATCTGCTGCGTGGGCCTGAACTGGCAGTGATGGGGGGGAAAAAGATTTTGCCATTGTAGTGGAGACCTTGATGAAAATGTTGACTCCATGTGCAACAGAGGTGAAAAAGGCAAACTCCATAATGGGATTTATAAGGAAAGGGATTAAAAATAAAAGGCCAATATTGTAATTCCCCTGTGTAGATCTACAGCAAGGCCTCCTTTGGAATACTGTGTGCTGTTCAGGTTACCAAATCTCTAAAAGAATATTGCAGAGCTGGATAAAGTGCAGAAAGGGGCAACCAAGAAGATGAAGGGGTAGGAGCACCTCTGCTTTGAAGAAAGGCTGATGAGTCTGGGGCTTTTCAGTATCGAAAAATATTATTTGGGGAGGCATGATAACGGTTTATAAAATTATGCATCAGGTAGAAAGAACTTTTTCTCCCTCTCCCATTACTTGGGCTCACCCAATTTCGTTGAGGGGCAATAGATTTAGGATGGACAGAAGGACATTCTTTACTTAATTAGTAATTGTAATTGTGGAATTGAGTGCCTGTGGATTTTGGAATTGAGAGAATACCAGAGGTTGACTGACTAAAGAAATAAAATATATGACATATGATGAGGAGGCCTCATCAAAGCAACTGGTTGACTTCTGTGTCAAACAGGATGCTCGAGTAGATGGGCCACTGATCTGATCCAGCAGGGTTCTTTTTGTCTTCTCTTGGGTCAATAGAATTGGTTCTGTCCCAGCTCTTGGGGCGGGGGGCAATCTTCAGTTCACTTCTGAAGCCTGGTTCTATCTTCTCTGATGCTCCATTGCCTCTATTTTTGCAGCAGGAACCATAGCCGCTTGTCCAGGACTGCCATTGGCTTTCTTGCTGTGTAGCCAGCCCCTCCCTTAAGTCATCTTCAGAGAACCAATCAAAGTATCCCAGCATTATTGCATTCTCCCCATAATGATGTCACTTCCTATTGGTGATCCACTTCTGAGAGTGGGCGCCAACCCTGGCTCTTGCTTGGCTCCTCACCATGAGCATACTTGGATCAGACAGTTCATCTCTTGCTGATGGCAATGCACACCCCTGCCGAGAGCACATTTGACTCCGTCAACTCTGCCTGCCTGCACGACAATTTGAAAGCTGCCTATTGCTGGGAGGTGGGCAGGATAGGATTTGCTTTAGTAAACTGCTTGTCCCTCTGCCCCACAGGCAACAGAATAGTATCAAGCAGGAGCCAGTACGGCTTTGGGAAAGGTTGCGGGAGTACTTGCTCTTAGATGAGGGGGGTTAGTGTGTCGTCTTCTGACTGTCAGTGCCTGAACTGGAGAGGGCTCTTCCCTACTGCCCCAGAATGTCTCAAGAGCTCTGGGAAAAAATTAGCCTTTTCTCTCTCCAGTCTAGTGTATTTTTGTTTAACACAATGGTGTCTAAAAGCTAAACTATACATTACATTTATTGTCTGGGAGGCATGGGTAGAAGAAGGGACTCCTGCCCCCCCCCCACCTTTTCCCTGAGCTAAATATCCCCCAGTGGGAAGCTACTCACTTAATTTTGGAGCTGTGTGTGCCCAGAGTGCTCCACGTGCAGCTACATGCTGTTCTTTCACCCATGCTTCCTGTTTTCAGCTAGATCAGCTTCTGAGGCTTCCAAAGCAATTTTGGTGGAGCTGACATGTGACTGATCCTGGAGGAAACATGCCAACAAATGTCTCATGTAGTTCCTAGCTTCCAGGCTAGGAAACATTTTCCCGCCCTCCTCCTTTTACACTGCTTAAACATGGCTAAGACTGGGTACTGTAGTAATCTTTCAAGAGAGTGGTTGTTGAATAACAATAGGAGTACTGAAAAGGTGTATCTTCTTTGAAGTTTCTGCACTGCAGAACCCCACTTCAGAGGAAGAGGACTGGGTGGGGAAGGCCAAGAGAATGCTTAAACTGAATCATCATTGTCAACATAACCATCACACCTATCTCATATCTTGATTATGAACATTCTGTTTCTTTTCCCGAACAGCTACACCACTGGATGTTTCCAACTTATTCACGTTCTGGGAAGACAAGAGGCCTCGCTCCTTCCCAGAACCTCTGCAGCACATGTCTTTGGTCCACAACCCACTGGATGTATCCTTAAATCCTGATGATAGGCCGCGACAGATCGAATCCAAACTGGAGTGCTTGCAGGCACAGCTCAGCAGGTAAATTCTTCTACTTATTTTACCACATTTCTATAATTATGGATATGTTGTAGAGCATTTAGAATCCTCCATTGGGGGTGAAAACAGCCTTGTGTAATGGAACAATATAAGCTTAGCATGTCTGAAGTTCCATGCTCAAGCCCTGTCTGTGTTTACCTACCAAAGGATAGGCAAATTTTCACTCATTCATTCATTCATTCACCCTAGGGTTGCCAGGTCCCTTCATTCTCCTGGCAGAAGATTAGGACACTGGCTCTTACCTCCCCTCCTTCCCCACACGCGCACTCCTGGCTGGCATGATGATGTCACTTCCAGGAAGTGATGTCATCACACAGGTCAAAGGATGACCTGGGAGCACTCCCACGCTTGCCAAAGGGCTGTATCTCCCCCTTGCAGGGCCCAATTCAGCCCAAAATGGGCCTGCTGCAGGGTGCGGGAGTGCACCGCACCACTGCCCCCCGCTGGCCTGGCAAGTGGGGACAGGGGGGAGCAGAGGATCCCCCACCTGGGGCGGGGGAATGGCAAGCCTAACTCACCCCAATGGGGACCCAAAATGGCCTACAATATAAAAGTAACGTACAACACACCCTGAAACAGACAAAATGGAATAGAGAAAAAAAAGCTTCTAAATGCAGCATGGCTCTTTCCCCTCCACTGCCCCCCCCCCCCATAAACAGATCTTCCTGCTAGCTCTAAGCTCTTGCCCTTTGGCTTAAGCCACTGTCCACATTTAGGCTTTAAAGTACTTGCAGACAAACAACTCAGCCTGATCTTCCCCAGCTGCTGTTGGCAGCTAGCAGGCTATTCCCCACTTGCTTATTTAGATATTTATATATACATCATTTTCCCGTTCTTCACAAAAATAGTCATTTGAGGAAGGAGAGGAAGAAAGTGGCCCAAGGTCACCCAGCAGTCTTTTAAGACAGAGTGGGTATTTAAACCTGAGTCTTCCAGATCCTAGTCTGATGCTCTAACTACTCTCTCATATGGCTGTTAGCAATTTTGCACCATCAGACCACAGTGAGTTGTAAGAGATCTATCTGCTGATAAAGTGGTGAAGCTTCTCTACAAACTTAGAATTCTAACAATGTAGAATGTTTATTGAGGGAAAAGAAACAAGCAGCTGCTATAGGAATTAGCAAACTCAATCAAAATAATAATATAAAGTATTCCACAATAATATTCAACATGAATACTGCCCGCTATGATTAGGGTTAGGAAAGAAGGGAAGTGACTTTCCTTGCAGGGAACAACCTTAGACCAAAGGTTCCCTGAAAAACACTCAGATAGTTGGCTGTCACTACTTAGGTACCTCCTGAGAACAGCTAGACTGATCCGCTAGGAAGCAGCTCTTTCAGCTCAGCCCTAGAAAAATAACCAAGCATAACAGGGTGGAAACCCTAAAAACTATGTTATAGAAAACTGTGGGTAGTGCCCAAGCAGTTTGGCGCATAGGAAAGAGAAATCAGAGAAATATCCCAGAGAAATGGATTGTAGCAAGGAAGCCAAAAATGCCTTTATAAAAAGGTTTATTATAGAAAAAGGGGAAATGGTGAATGGATTTTAAAAGGGGTAGAAAGGAGGACAAAATACAAAATCTAGGGGAAAGCACACTATCACACAGCACACAGTCTATCAAATAAGAAAAATAATGTTGAGCTAACTCAGCAAAACACACTTTACTTAAGTTGTAGAAGGTTCCTCAGATCATATGCAGAGTTCCTTGTTGTACCAAGACAGTGGAAGAATCCTTAACCCTTGAACCACTGGCCTTGGGGTCTCCAGATGTTCCAAAGTGGGGACAAAGAAAAGTCCAGACCTCCCAGATATTTATGAGCAATGGAGTCTGACCTAAAGCAGCCTCCTCGGTGAGTTTGACTAGCAAATCTAACCAATCCCAAGCAAAGCACCATCTCTGATGACAGAGACTTATTTCTACCAATCAGAGAATTATTACAGGATGGTCCAGCCATTTTAATGGTTCTGCACTAACATGACAAAAAGGGGATCTGGCCCAAGCCAATTGCCCTTTGTCAAAAACGGATTCAGTTGGCCAGATAGCCCTAATGTGGAATGGAATATAAAGCGTTATTCTCATGTAAACTCCAGGGGTCCAAGAATCCAGACACTCTAGGTGGCACTCTTGAGCCATATTGAATCTTACTGCTGTCCTAGGCAGAGTTTCACCCTTCTAATGCTTAAGATCCAGATATTCCAGGCATGCACACATGCACAAGCTGGCAGAGGCAAGGGGCCAAAGAGATGCAAAAGAACATAGATTCAGCACTAACCCCTCCCACAGAAACTTAGGATTGTTCTGTTAGACACATGCAAATGGTACAGTCCATTTGCTAAGGTATCTTAATCCTGTTCCCTCACCTGGGGCCCACACTCTTGAAGGACCGTCTCTCCCTGCATGTTCCTGTGTGGCAGCTCCCATTTTCCCAGCAAGGTCTATTATCAGCCCTCCTCCCCATTGTCTAATAGATGCTTAGCAGCAGTCCAGGCTCAAGCCATTTCATTAAAAATAACACACACACACACACACACACACACACAAAAAGCAAAAAGAAAAAAACAATATGGTGGCAAATCTATATATAGGGTTCTATAAAAGGTCTACAGATATCTAAAAATAAGTCCATCCATACACAGTTGCCGTCTATATACAATATGTTCAAATGATGACAAGGTTATAAGGTTCTCCATCCAATGAATTACGGGAAGTGGGCTTTTGTCTTTCCAATGCTAAGCAAAAGCCTTTTCAGTGACCACCCCATGCCTCTGGAAGAGCATCCCAGAAGAGTTGGGAGAGCATATAAATAAATCAATAAAATAAATATAGGTTATTAGCCTTCTGTTCATGTGGGAAGAATATTAAAACAGAATGTCTGGGGTACAGCCAGGGGTCATTTCATAGAAAAAGAGCTGGAGGAACTCATTAGCATAACTCATTAGCATATGCCATGCCCCTTGCCATCACCGGAAATGTGTCATTAACACAACTGATTTGCATATGCCACACCCTCTGACGTCACCTATCCTGGCTGTTTTGGACCCAATCCTGGCCATTCAGGACCGAAATTGGGCCCAAAATGGCAAAAAGGGGCTGAAAATGGCCAAAAAGGGGCCCAAAATGGTCAGGATCAGCCTGTCAGAGGCCTGATCCGGGCCGTTTCGGCCCCAATCCAGGACAAAATGGGACCCAAATGGCCGAGAGTCAGGTGGGCAGGCCCACCTGACGTGACCTCTTTGGGGAACTGCCGGAACTGCGTTTCTGCACGTTGCCCCTTGAAATGAGCCCTGGCTACAGCATTTCTTGCATGTGCAGAGATCCCCTCTTCTTTAATTTCAAATTCTACAGCTTATGGCCTTTTCCCAATGATTTTAAAGGGTTTTTAAAAATTATTTCCGTCTCTCCTGCTCTTGCCTTGGACTTCTTAGCAGCCTCCCATCCACTGAACAGATCTAGTCTGCCTGAGCATCAGCAAGGGTCAAGTGTTCCCCAGCTTTTTTGTGTTGTTCTTTTTGCTGATGCTCAGCACAGCTCTTGCTTCCTATAGTAACAGTGGCTTTATGTCCTGGCTAACATGGACAGGTGCTCCACTAGAAGATCTGTGAGCTGTCAAGTTCTCCCCCCACCCACCCAACACATATACATCTTGTTTTCCCGTTTCTAGGCCAATGTGATTTAATCCCTTGGGCCAGTTTCATGTGTTTCTCTGGGCTGCTCTTTTCATTCGCAGAAATGAACAATGTGAGGGACGAGCAGGGGGATTATTGTTGCAAGAAGTTTTGTAGAGTTTTGTAGAAACACAACTGGTGTTTCAGAAATGTTGGGGTTTCTCTCTCTCCATAGTCACTATTCATTCAAGGAGACACTGCCTGTGTGAACAGAAAGAACCCAAGATCCTAGTGAATGAGTTGTCTGAAATAGAAATGAAAAAGCAAATGACAGAAGGGGAGCGGTTGATGTGACATAGATTCACTCTGCTGTTGAGCCTGAAGGATGCCTTTGTGTGCAGACTAGGTCAATTGTACCTCATTGTCAGAGAACAAGATTAATAGGCAGGTGCTCAGCCACTTCCCCAGCACCTTTTTCTGACCTGAAACTGTTCAACCAGAGCTGCTATTAGCTCTGCTAGGTAAAACCTGGATGTTTTCATCCATGGGGCAAAGATAAGCTCCAAGCTGAGGAAACAGTACAGGGGTGGTGGTAAAGGGGTGGCCCACACCATACCAGCATCCTAGTCTGGAATGGGGGTGAGGGATTGCTGCTTGCCAAGAACAATGCTTGTGAGGTTCATTGCTGGATCTCTTGGTGTCCGTTTCCAACCTATCTGGCTAACACAAGGATGATCTCTTCTGTAGGGTGGAGTCCAGGATGGCTTCTGACATCAATCTCATCCTGCAGCTGCTGCAGCGACAGCTGTCCCAAGTGCCCCCCGCATACAGCCCCATCTCACCCTCCTCCCAAAACCTGTCTCTGTACAGCATCAGCCTCAGAAGCATGGAGCCTATCCCACCCCTGGAGGAAGAGGAGCTGACTCCCACCAAGCAGGTGAGAGGCAGGCAGGGGCAATTTTGCAGTTAGGGAAGTGGGTGAGGGCTTGAAAAACCCCAGAAGGACTCCAAACACCCCTGAGCAACACGCTGTCTGGATGAAGAAGGTCCAGAGATTAGGCTGCTTTAAGTCATGGGCAGCAAAGGTGAGTCAAGGTCAGGAACTGTGAATTCAGCAACAAAGACTGTGGAGTCCCACATGGGAACTGTACATGCGCAGGCAAGCTGCAGATGTATCAAAGCTCCAAAAGGTGTGAGATGCTCACCTTGCCTTTTCACACACTTTTCTAGTGGGCGTAGCTATAAAAGGTGGGGCGAGCGGATTCCTCCCTCAGTTCTTTAGACGCCGCCGAAGAAGGATGTGTATTGAGTTCCTCTACTCAATTCCGAGAGAACAGTATGACTTTGAAGGAGCTCTAAAAGAAGTGGGGGTCCAAGATGGCCCGATCTGATGGGCACAATAAATGTCTCATGTGCCTGAGTGAGGCACATGACACTGTTCACTGTGTGTCGTTTATGCCGAAAGCCCACCACGAGCGGGCATCGCACTTGAAAGTGGCTGTACAGGGGTCAGCCCTGAAGGGCATGTCTGACTCCGACATCTCCCAAGGCTGCTAAAAAAGGACCACAGTGCCCAGAACAGACCTCCTTGGTACCTCTTTCTACTTCGGCTCCAAAATGCTGGTGATTTGAACCAGTCAGTTCCTACAGGAAAAGCTTCCAGCCCATCTTGGTGTCTGTCCAAGCCACCATCGAAAAAATCTTAAGCTTAAGGTGAGAAATGCTGACAAGCACTTGACTGTAAAGCCGCAAAAAAAGGAAAAGATCCTCAGCATTGGCTCCATCCATCTTGGTTCAATCAAGCCTGCCTGCAGTTCCGAGGACTCCCTCGCCAATTCCCAGGCGTTATTTGGCTTCCCTTTCAGAAGATGAAATACTGGACCTTGTCCAACTGACAACAGCAGTGTCGCCATTACCACCTTCCCCAGCATGACCGACACAAACAGAAGGCCTCTTTGGTTGCAGCTGAGAGTGATAGCTGTCTGGAGGTTGCCAGAAGCCATAGACATCCTTGAGTCCAATACCCTTACAAATCTCCATACCCATACTATGCTTACGGATTTGATGGTTCCCCGAGTCTATACCCACCCTCATCATTATTACTTTTGGGATGACCTCAACTGCTACCCTGTCGAATCCTGTCCTTCTGTTGCTTAGGCAAAACCAGCTTCGGTTCTACCACCAGTTCCTGAACGCTCTGAGACCATGGAACCAACACTTGATCCAATAATGCATTCCAATGAAGGTTCCGACTTTGGATCCAATATCGCCTCTGAACCATCCCTTCCTGAATGCATAACAGAGGACGCTGCTATGCCTCCCACTGAGGACCTTCGCCTGTATTCCAAACAACTAGTCAGAATGATGGGGTCCCTGGAGATAGAAGTAACTTGGTCCACTCCTACAGCAACAGATCCAGTTTTTAAATTCCTCCACTCTGAGGCAACTGGCCCAGTTGCATTCCTCATAATGCAGGGAATGATAGACATAATGAAAGAGGTTTGGTCAACCCTGGCATCCGCACCAGCAACTTCAAAGAAGTTGGACAACCTCTACAGAACCAAGCAAGACGGGGCTGAGTTCTTATTCAATCACTCTCCTGCTAATTCCATAGTCACTGAAACCCTTCAAAGCAAGGGTCTTCCAAGGGGTGCCAGTCATTCTGCCCCCATGGATAAAGAGGGCAGAAAGTTAGATATTCTAGGAAGGAAAGTATATGCCTCTTTGGCACTAAACTTCCATATTGGTAACTATGAAGCCATTATGACAAGATACCAGTTGTTCCTTTGGGATAAAATCAGTCCCTATCTAATCCTCATCCCTGATGAGAAACAATGTCTTACTAAGATCCTGCAAGGAGAAGCCCTTTGGTTCTCAAAGTAGCAGATCCTTACTGCGAGGCATATTGGAGACTGCTCCTCATGAGCCATGGCCTCCATCACTGTCATTTGAAGACATGCATGGCTTAGGACCACTGCTCTGGTTCCCCACCACAGATTGCAGGTGGAAGACCTACCCTTTGAGGGTAAAAATCTCATCGCCCACAGATGACGCACTTAAAAAACAAAGGATGGTTCCTGCTTGTTCTGAATAAGGTGCGCTCATTCCGGCACTGAAGTGCAAAGCAAATTCAAAAACTGTTAGGTTTCATGGCCTCTCTGACTCCAATAGTACTTTTGCCAGGCTCCAGCTCCTGCTGTTGCAGAATTGGTTTGTCAGGGTGTTTCATCTGCACTTTCAGAACCTGTACAAGCCGTTCTTGGTTCCAAGGATCATACACAAATCTCTGATCTAGTAGACCAACTAATGGAACCTAATGGTGTGGATTCCTTTCGGTTCCATCTCCATTCACCTGACCATTTATACAGATACCTCCTTGTTGGGTTGGGGAGGGGCATACTTAGGAGACAACCAAGTAAAGGGTCTTTGGTCTCAACGCGAGTCCAGGTTGCAACCTTCTGGAACTCAGAGCTAAACAGTTCACTCTGAAAGCTCTCCTTCACATTGTCAAAGGCAGGAATGTCCTGATATGCACGGATAACACAACTACCATGCGCTATTTAAACCAACAAGAGGGCACAGCTTCTCTGGCTCTCTCCTGAGAGTCTTCCCTGATTTGTGAATGGGCAATTCAACACCATGTCTCCCTATCAGTCTTCCCCTTAGCCAGGGAGGACAATGTTCTGGTAGACGTGTTGAGCCGTTCCAGGGACCAGAATTACGAATGGTCTATCCACATGGACTTCTGGCATCCTGTTTTCCTAATGTGGGGGGTCTCCCAGCAGTTTTCCCCTTTCACCAACCTTTCTGCAGGACAATGTGGTTCTCCACCATGACCTGGATACTCTAAAATTGACAGCTTGGATTGTGATTTGTGACCTTCCCACCCTACCCCCCAGGGTTAGATTTCTCTTCCCCGATCAGGGAAACCCTTTTGCAGGCCAGGAAACCATCCATTCAGAAGTTGTACTCTGGCAAGTGGAACGCTTTTCCCTTTGGGCTATTGAACATTTTATTTCTTTATTTTCTTTGGATTTCTATTCCGCCCTCCCCATGAAGGGCTCAGGGCGGATTGCAGCATATTAAAACACATTAAAATTAATTTATTCAGTTAAAACCATAAATAGATTGTTAAATAATATAATATATTCGCATATAAAATATATGCTTGGACAGCTGCTGTAGCACAACAGTTAAGTGGTTCAGCTGTGAATCAGCACTCTACTGGTTCGAATCCCACTACTGCCATGAGCTCAATAGGTGGCCTTGGGAAAGCCACTCTTCTCAGTCCCAGCTCCCCAGCTGTATTGTGGGAATAATAACAACACTAACTTGTTCACTGCTCTGGGTGGGGTACTAATCTGTCTAGAAGATTGGTATATAAGCACAGTTGTTGTTCTTACATCCTTCGGCTTCCTTGCTGCTCATACTCGACTATCTAGTTCTGTTCAAAACCCAAGGGCTTTCTAAGTCTTCTATAAAAGTCCACCTGACAGCCATTTCAGCCTATCATGAAGAAACAGGGGGGGGGGGGAATCCCTTTTCTCCCAACCTTAAGGACTGGCCAACATTTACCTTCCTGCATCCAAACCTACTCCTCAGTGGAGTCTATTTCTGGTTTTAACGACACTCATGCATAAGCCTTTCGAACCTCTAGCTACCTGCCCTCTCAAACTTTTGACTTCCAACATGGCCTTCTTAGTGGCCATAACCTCAGCCAGGAGGGTGAGTGAACTGCAAGCCCTAAGACATGATCCACCTTTCTTCAGGATGTTTGTGGACAAGGTGGATCTCTGTCCGAGCCTCCAGGTTCCTGTCCAAGGTCGTCTCTTCTTTTCATCTAAATCAGGACATTGTCTTGCCGGTATTGTTTCCTATGCCCTCTACTGAGGCTGACAGACTCTTACACTCTGGATGTTAAACATGCCCTGTGCTTCTATCTAGACAGGACTATTGCCTTCTGAAAGGATCCTAACCTATTTATTTCCTTCAGAGGATCTAAGAAGGGACAGAAGGTCACTGCTCAGACCATTTCCAACTGAGTAGTGTGGCTCAATAGGGAATGTTACAGGCATTCCAAACAACTGTACCCTCTGAATATCACACCACATTCTACAAGGGCACAATCTACCTTGTCAGCATTTAACTTGGGCATTCTGTTAGTGAACTTATGTAAAGGGCCACTTGGTCAACTCCGTCCACCTTTATTAAACACTATGGGATTGATGTGGACTCCAGAAAGGATGCAGCTGTTGGAGAAGCAGTCCTGAAGTATCTTTTTCGATGAAGAGCAACATGCCAACCTCCTGGGTAAGTTTGCTCACTAATCTCCCATGTGGGACTGCACAGATGATGAAAACAGGGCTGCACCTACCTGTAACTGTTGTTCATCAAGTGTTCTTCTGTGCAGGCACACATCCCTCCCTCTTTTCCCCGCCGTGTGCTTTTTTACTTTACTACTTTACCGTCTTCGCTGGCTCCTTAGTGAACTGAGGGAGGGATCCACTCACCCCACCTTTTGTAGCTGCATCCACTAGAAAAGCACATGAAAAGGCGAGGCGAGCGTCTTGCACCTTTTGGAGCTTTGATAGATCCGTGGCTGTGCATACGCAGTTCCCATATGGGTGCCTGCACTGAAGAACACTTGATGAACAGTTACAGGTAGGTGCAACCCTGTTTTCTATAGGCAGAAGCCCATTCTCCAACAAGAAGGCAGAGTCCCACAGCTTCCCCGACATAGGCCTTTCACACAGGGACCCTTACTTTGAGTTTGCATAGTTCCAGGCATATGGAAGCTGCTTTAGAATCATATGTAAATATTTGCTGTTAGTTATGGTTTCCAAACATGCAAAGAAATGAAACTGGGGCATTTCTTGTTAGTCTGTAATGTAAACATTCAAGACCTCATTGGTTAATTCTAAGGCAGACTTACCTTTCCCTTTCAGAGAACTGGGGTGGGGTGGGGTTCAGGTTCATTAAAATTTACATTGATAGCGAGGTGAGTGCCTGTGCCTAAAGAGACAAACTTTAAATTAGCGCTTCAAAAACTTAATTTTGTTTCAAAAACACAGTGGAAATTGACTTCATTTTTACTTCCTTCCTTGTTTCCTTTAGTGTTTGTTACTAGTGTGTTTCCAAACCTATTTCTACACTCAGGAGTAGAATAAAGAAAACTAGAGATTCTCAGATTTCCAAAGGATCTCTGAGCCTTAGATATGTGCCAGTTAATTATCAGTAATACTGTAAATATTCCCCTTTTCTCACCAGACTCCAAGCTACACGGATACTGAAAAAGCGCAGCTGAAATCCAGGGACTCCTTATCGAGTGGTGTACACCTGACTGTGGCTTCAGATGAAACTATGACAATCAGCTCTGAGCAAGAGCATTACTCACAGGCCCTGCCAAACCTAGACCCCTATCAGAGGGCAGCAGGCAGCCGGGGACTATTCCAAGGATCTCGTTTCCCTTCACTCCCTGAGCATCTCGAGGCACCGTCTGAGCACTCGGACATGCAGAGATACCTCTCTGACCCATGGCTTCCAGGAAGTTAGGAATCTAGTAGAGTTTAAAGCCATGTTGAGAAGAACCGGACCTGAGAACTTGATTAGCTGGTTTTAATGGTGGGACTTGAAAGACAATACTAATGGCTCAGGGGTAATACTTGCACCCATCTCCTTCTTCCTCTGAACAGAGGACAGTTTAAAAGTGAGTTGGCTTCCAAGATCATTGATCTTAGAAATGGTACTCCATAGAGTAGGCTTCAGGTCACATTCTTACCCCAACTGCCCCAGCCTCCAAAAATGACACAGATACTGATTAACATCTTGCATATATGTGCTCATGTGCATGCATGCACACACCCCCAGATCTTGCATTTTCTAACTGCAAACTGTCTAGACACAGGGGTCTGCATCTATTTCTACAGCTGCTGAATTCTCAAATCCTCTCTATATCATTCCTCAAGTTAGATGCAGTAATAAGTACCAGCTCACATCTCTAAAGTAACAAATTGGACCCTCTGTGACAGTTGTGGGAAGGGGGCTTTTCCCATGGCATTTTAGTACACATTTTGCTAATGAAGAGGATTTGGGCACCTATTGTGGCCTGTAAGCTCCTCCCTCTGCGCTGTGAGGGTGAAGTGTATACAATGAGAAGAGTCAATCTTCCATGAGAGAAGGGGTCCAAGGCATTAAAACTAACTTTGACTTTTTCTTGTGTGATTACATATGCCTTCTTGTGTCTAAAAATTTCCTTTGTATCTGAGGTCATGCAAACGGGCTGCGAGGCATACCTCACAACTTTTCCTCCCCAGGGAATCTTCATGCTGACCCCCCACCCCCCGACCCGCTTCCTCCATTGATCTAAAACACACCCGACTGATAGCACATTTATCTCCAAGCTAGATTTTTTGGTTACTTTTACACCATTCGTTTGTTCATGTGTTCATTCGTTCACTCATTCCTGTGGCTTAAGCAACAGGGTTCTCATGGAGATGTTTACACCCTTGTGGTGGTTTGGCAACTTTGTACCCCGCACCCCCTAAAAAAAAAAAGTAGAAGCAAAGGTGGAAGCTTGTGCACTATTAAACATAGACCTTCTTTTGTGGGAGGAAAATGTGAGTTTTGTTGTTGTTGTTCAGATAGATTTTAAAAATTGCCCCACAAATACTTCCTGCTGCCCAGTATTATTCTCCATGTTGTAGAATGGATGGGGAGGTAAAGCTGAGAGACATGGTGCCCCTATGATGGGCTTTATTGGGCTGATGAAGAGTCCCCCCTGCCCAACAGCCTGCCATTAACATGACCACACTGTAAACTACAAGGAGTTGAGAGATAGTGGCTTATGACAACCCTGTAATGTAGTCTGCTGTTGATATCCCCATATTGAAGTTGGGGGTGGTGGGTACAACTGCTTAGTATTATAACTTCCATGTTTCAGATGGGGGCTGCGGTTGGTGAAGGGCCCACAACAACTCTCTAATAATAAAGTTTTTAAGCACTAAGATCTATGTACTCGGTCTTTATTGGTGAAATATGATGTCACTCATACAGGTCTCCACTACAATGCAGCACTGTACATGTTAGCAACATGCAGATAGTGGAATAATTACATAACAGGACAGATGGATATTGGGGAGGGAGTCATTGCAGAATGGGGCCAGACACCATCCAGACCATTCTGGTGTCTTCAACAAGCTCACTTTCCTTACACGTTGTCACCAGTTCCAGATCATTTATGAGTAAGTTACATAACTTATATAGCCCAGAGATCCTGGGGAATCCCACTGCTCCCTTCACTCCCCTGTGAAAATTGTTTATTTGCACACTCTGCTACTTTTTTTTAAACCAGTTATCAGCTCGTGAAAGGACACGCCCTCTTATCCCATGACTATTACGTTAACTCAGAAGCCTTGGTGAGGCACCTTGTCAAATGCTTTTTGGAGGTCCAAGAATACAGTGTCTGCTCGGTCACTTCTGACTGCATACTTGTTGATACTCTCAGCATCTGCAGAGGCTGGTGAGGCAGGACTTCCTTTTAGAGAAGCCATGCTAATTCCTCTTGAGCAAGGCACATCCTTCTGTGTGTGCAACAATTCTCTCTTTAATAACTCTCTCTACCACAATTTATACTCTATCCCAGCTAAGATTTGTCACACTTTCACCACATCCCAAAGGGATGATTTCTTCCTACAAATTGGAGGCTCTTTTGTGTCAGTTGTTTGTCGAAGTGCTGCTCTGCCATCTTTATAATGTTAAACAGCAGGCATTGGGAAGCCCATCCCTTCTGGACATGTCCCCAAATGTCTCCTATTGGTCTGATCCCCTTCTCCCAGCTCCTGGGTCTCCTCCATGTACCAGGGCTCCACAACTTGGCCGGTCTTGCTGTCCCTGTCAGTGAAGCAGGGTAACATTTCTGAGTGTGGTATCTGGGGTCCTGGTCTTCAATATCCTTCCTCCCTTGCAACCTAAATTGAGTTTCCAGAACCTCCTGCCAGCACCTACATTAATCAATGGTATTAGTGCTAGCTTCTTCCCTGCACTACCTAATATGGGGCATCAAGTTTGTCACAGACCCTTCTCTCTAAGTTCCTAGATGTTGACTTACCCACTACCAGGAACCTTCCACCCAACAGCAGCATATCCTTGGTGCAAGAGGATCTTCACACCCCGCTCAGGGAATGGGTCCCCTCTGAGGCATCATCTTCCAGTCCCTTAGTATGAAGCCCCTTGCCCTTAAGACCCTCAGACTCCACTACAGCAGCAGAAATGCTGGTGCAGGGCTCTCACTTCCACATCCACCAGGTCAAGTGGGCAAACACGCTCCCTCAGAGCCAGGAGCTCATCGCACCAAAGACACAACAAAAACTTAAGCTGGCAGGCAGACATCCACTGGAAAAACCCTTTTCCAGCTAGCTTTCTACTTCCATTTCAATATTAACCAAACTCACCACCTCCTCCTGACAAATAAGCTTGATTTGGCTGCCCTTTTTTACTTGCTTCCCAGGATGAGGAAGGACGTTACCTCCTCTCTCTTGCCTTGTCCTGAACACTACAGGGGAAAGAAAGGGGCGGGTGGGGTTGGAGGCAAAGTCTCCTTAATGCTTAATGTGGATGCTCTGTTTGAAGGCAGAAGAACTCACTGAGGAGAAACTCACCTCTGAGAGCCAGGCATTCCCCACCCCACCCTGGGCACCTGTAGAATCACCCTCAAGGTTCTCAGTTCCCCCAGGGCATTTTGGAAACAAAGTGAATCCATCAACCTCAGAGGGCAGACTATTCAAATGAGGCCATCATACCTACAGGAGAAAGGCATGATGACCTGTTAGACCTTGAGCAAACCATGATATAAGCACAAGATTAGACTGCCAGTTTGCTGCTCAGTGAAAAGAATTTAATTCACTATATGGCCTTCTTTGCAAGTGGAATAGATCCATGGTAGTCATGGTCTTGAGCAGGACCCGATAGTCTTCTCTGTACTATATGTTGGAGTATAGCAACATTTTGTGTACAGAGAAAAGAAGATCCTGCAGGGGCAGCAAGGTTTAGCTAGCAGGTTCTGTAGGGGGAATACCTTCTTTTTTAATAAGGAGTTTTCTCCTTGTATATCTGTAGAATGCTACTCTTAGAACTCTTCTAGAACTCTGTCAACTAGCAAAGTAGCTAGATTTATTTCTTCCCTTTCTTATCCAAATTGTTAGCTCTATTAATAAATCTTTTGTTACTTGTGATCAGTTCAGTACCCTGACTGCTACATAGGCACTCCACCAACACTATCAGCCTCAGGGGCTTCAACACTAGGGCTAGACTACCTCTGCAAGTTAAGCCAGGGTGAGCAAGTGACAGCACACCAGCAGAATTTATTTACTTATTGATTTGCTTCAGTTATAGCCTGCTTTTCTTCTCAATGGTGACCCAAAGCTGCTTACATCATTCTCCCCTCCTCTGTTTTCCCCCCAAAACAACCACCCTGCGAGGTAGGCTAGGCTGAGAGTGCATGACTGGCACAAGGTCACCTAGCAAGCTTCCATGGTAGAATGGGGAATCGAACCTGAGTCATGCCTATCTACGGGCCAAACTACAAGTGACAAATGACAGATTGGACACTTGTCAGCTTCCCTCAAGTTTTGATGGAAAATGTAGGCAGCTTGGCAGAATGTTGGGCAAGTGACAGTTGAAAAGCCATTGGACAGCAGTCAGAGAGCCAAGCTGCAAGACCAGGATGCCTACATTTCCCGTCAAAACTTGAGGGAAGCTGACAAGAGCCCAACCTGTGTCATTTGTCACTTGTAGCTTGGCCCCTAGTCCAATATTCTACACCACACTGGCTCTCAGAAGGCCCAGATTGTCCGTGTAACCCAATGCCAGGCATATAAATCAATGTTGGCAACAATCTGAACTCAGAAACTGGAAAAAGAGAAGAATTCCTGTGGAATCAAACAGAGCCACCACCTCAGACCAGTTGGGGTAATTTGTGACAGATTTTTTACACTGTCTGCCTCATCCAGGCACTACAGTCAAATCACATACCAAATCACATACAAGTGATATTTTGCCCCGCTGAACTTGTCCCTTCCATTTTAAACCGGAAGTGGTATCAGTGAACGGCCCTCAGTGTGTGCACATGTAAAGCACATGCCTGAGGAAGGAGAAGCGTCTGACTTGCACTCCCCCACTCAGTTTGAAGGTTGGCGGGGGTGGTAGTCCTACATCCTTTTGCACTACCTTTGTTTGTTTATTTACATTATTTATAGTCTGCCTTTCTCACTGAAACTCAAAGCAGATTACTCAGTGTAAGTCAATACGATCAACAGCTGCGATATTCAACAGCCAATCCAATTAGGATTGCCATCCCCTTACCTTGAAAGTGGGGGAATGGAGATCACTAGACAGGCAGAGGGCTCTAATCCTGGCATTTTCACTATGTTGGGGACTGATTTTTTATTTTTTTAATTTATTTATTTGACCCCACCAAGACCCTGTAACTTCCAGTTTTCAACCAAAAGTGTGTCATCGAGGCCTCTGCAGTATGCACTCACTATTTCACCACTTGCTCTGGTGGCTGGGGGCGGGGTGTGTGTGTGTGTGAAAGGTAGGGCCAGGAGATGCCTGCCCCGGAGGACTGGCATCCCTAAATCCTGACCAATCAGCAAGTGTTCTTCTGAGTTTAGGACAAGTGCGTGGTCTCTTCTCTGCTCCCAGCAGATGTTGACAAGCAAGTTCAAAACAACTCAGGAGCGCAGCCCAAACAATAGCAGGGGGAGATGTTAAGAACTCCTTAGACAATCTGCGGGTTACAGAAAGACTGGTCTGGCAAACAGCAGGCAAACCAAAAGGGTAGCCATGAGCCTCTCTTCTTTCTCTCAGTAAACAAATCATGCCTCGCTGCCTCTGGGCCGCAACGTCTTTGTGATCGATTCTTCCATCCTGCTATGCATCAGTGCACAGCCAAGGCCAGGGTCCAGCCAAGGGAAACAAGAGCATCTATCTAAGGCAACTGGAAGGTGCTCGGTGGAGTTCAAGTCAATGAGTGAGTTGATCATCTCCAAGATGTGAATAAACTCCCAGGTCTTTATCATTGGAAGCATCTTACATGGCAAAATGTATGCAATGTTCAAGAACTTCCGTGCAGGTTTTTAAACATTCACCACATAGTTACATGAAATCAGAATCAATCTAATGAAGATGAATAAAATAAGGAAGTTTTATGCCTAGTAGCATCATTTTAATCAGTGATGCAATCCTAGGCAAGTCACAAACAGTTTATTTTACCCCACCAGCAAGGTATTTACGATTTCTTAATATCCTGTTTACAATGTTTGCATAAACAGTTCTTTGGCTATGTAGATCACCATGACGAAACATGAACTTTCAATTTTTAGTATGTGGATGGCAACTGTTGATCTTTGGTAGTGCTGATGTAAGTGAGAATCAAAGGTCTTACACTCTGGTACATAAAAAAGATATGCAAGTTAGAATCCGATTTACTTAAAGAGTTCTCTTCAGCATACAATGTTTCTGGGATCCTTAAAAGGACAGTTTTGAAAAGAGCATCAGATTTGTCACTGTCAGGAGCTCTTCAGGTGTGACTCACAAAACAGCAACCATACGTCTATTGTACTCAAATAGTAGATATTAGAGTTGATGTGGGATTTCTTGAGGGCGTCCAGGTATTATTGTTGTTTGTTATTGGTTGTCATGGCAGTAATTTGTATAAGCATCATGACAGGCAAAAGCAAGAGGCAATAAGGTCCCTACACCCACAAAGCTTATGATGATTGGGGTGGAAGTTTAAACATCTGGACATCTGTTGTTAGACTCCCATGTATGTCTCAACGTTGCATCATTCCTGCATGTAATTTTATAGATACAAATAAATAGAGTCACTTTTTTCTGCATGCACAAATTCATATTCTCACTTCCTGGTTGTACTGGCAACTCCTCCTCCAATCCAAGGCTGATTCTAATTTATGGAAGGAAATAGAAGCCCGACACTCCGGCACAGGTGTAGCTTGGCCTGCTCATTGGCGCAATGCTGCCCTCCATTGTGTCACCAGCAGCAAAGTTTTGAAAAACACTCATACTGAGCTCATGGCAGTGGTGGGATTCAAACCAGGAGAGTGCTGATTTGCAGCCCAACCCCTTAACTACTAGGACTGTAGGTATATCAAACTGCAACTAGCTAGTGCTGCAGTCTCCCACCATTTGGGGATAAACCTCAGGTGCCCTTGTGGCATAACAGCTCCTGTTTGCAAACTCTGTTTCTGCACACCTGGGAGAGAAAAAGCTAGTCAGCCTTTCTGGATCCTTTGTCCAGCCTGGCTCCCTCAATTTTTCTGCTCTCCTTTTTCCCTCTCTGGAGGTTGCTGCTACCTTCTAGCCTTCACATAGCATCTCCTGCTAAAGGGAGTGCTAGCACTTTTGTATTCTTTGACCATATTGCCATTAAAAGGCTCTGCTCTGTGGACGCATATCCTGCTCGACTCTCTCTCTAACTGCTGTAGGCACTGCCCCTCCTCCTTGCTTCTCCCTGGTAAGCGTGTCTGAATTGGGCGTGGAATGATTACAGAGATCAAACCAGCAGCCTCCAAATTATAAAAGGGTTTCATAATGTAATAGAAGTGCATGCATGCCTAGTTATACAGCCGGTCTGAGTAAGCATTCAAATAAATCCTCTGGCCCTATTCCCACTTATTCATAAGATGTTAAAAGTAATCACAGGTCCTTTGTCATGGAGTTACAGGCATTCCGAATTGGTCCATACCTCTGTTTGGGGCTTCATTCACTTTAGCAACAGATGCTCCTGGCAGCCACTTCTAGGGAGCTGTTCTATGGTAGGTCCCAGTCAAAGGCAGGATGATGAAGCAGCAGCAAAGAAAAAAAAGTGGTCTCTGTGGTCAGGGATCTTTATATAATTTTCCCTGTTTCCCTTTCCCTGACAATAAATCTGTTGCTTTCCTCTTCTCAAGGGAAAGTAATACTTTGCCGTTTGGTCTTTCAAGCCCCTGTAGCTGAGGTGTGACTATCGCTACTCCTGTTGTCTTTCTCGTCTTTCTTGCTGGGTTATCTGCATATCTAAATAGCGGGATGGCTCTTCTGGTGGGGGGTGAGTCACGTCCACCCTGCTTTCCCCTTTGAGTCCTGTTAATCAGTAAAAGGTACCTAGTAATCTCTGGGGTTCTGGAGATGACCATGAGATCCCTAGCTATATAAGAATCTCCTTGGTGGGTTCCTCAACAGTCCTGGTCTTTGGCCCTGGCTTCTGCTCATGGGCCACCTGGGCTTCTGGTCCAACAGCCAAACCTGGCTGCATGTCCCCAATGGCCCTTGTGAGTCCGAGGGCCCAGGAACTTTGGAGCCTGCCGGGGTTTCATCTTCCATGGGGTCAGCCACCATGGCTTCCCTCATCCTCCAAGGAGAAGTCATCAGGCCCAACTCTGACAGGAATGACCCTAGCATTTTAAAAGGGTAGAATCCCCTGGAAGAAACTGTGGTCGACAGAATATCCTGCAAACATGAACTGACAAGAATCTCCCCAATTATCTCATCCCATCTCCTAGAGCTGTGATGCTTTCCCTAAACTTGAGGCAACATCCTCTATGAATAACATCTAGTGATAACACTGGAGCATGTTGTAACGCAGTTTTTTTGGCATCACTCCGCCTGACCTTTCTTACTGCGGAGCTACTTAGTGAATCACCACGTTGCCATTTTGAAGCACGGGTCACTAGGGCTCCAGCCCCCTCCTACACATCTTGACTCAGAACACAGTCCCACCAAAGGGCATTTACCTCTGAGGAAGATTGCAGGATGAATTGGTTAAGCGTCCCAATGTTTAGCTGCCCCAAGTGACTGCACTATGCTGCTCAAGTTGTGCAGCCAAGCACCTTTGATGGCAGAGGTTTTTTTAACTGATGGGCAAAAAAAGGGCTTTGCCACTTGGCCTCAGCTGTCACCACCATCATTTGGGGATTTGTGTTTGCTTGTTTTAAATAAAAGCTGAAGCCACCGGGTTAGCAAGCAGCCTTTTTTTTTTTGTTTTGCATGTGTGATAGCAAGAAGAAGGGAGCTGCCATCCACCCGGAAGCTTAACTTTGAATGTGTAAAACACTTGAGAATAGGACATGAATTAGACCATGTTTATTCTAAGCTTTCCCCAAGCATACACATATATATTGCACAAGCAGCTACAGCAATATATTGTCTGCCCTAAACCTGCGTGGAAGAGAATAAAAATGAGAGAAGGTGAAATAAGAATAAACCAAGAAAGAGATGGGAAGGAAGAAAAAATAAAGAAGAAAGACCTTGCTTTGAATCCTGAGATACTGAGACAGACATAAGAAAGAAAGAAACTTTTAACCTCACATTTATTCTTCCAATACAACAAATTTAAGCTTATTTTTTACACAGCTTTGCGAAAATGACTACTGTATTGGCTGTCCCCCTCCCCCAGAGAAAATATCCAGGGGAGGACAGATATATTGATTATCACCCATCTGGTGGCAGAAAATGGCACTGCAGGCAATGGGGCAGATAAGGCAAATTAAGTCATCTAATTTGCAGACTTCAAGAGTGTTACTTTGTGTTATAACAATAGCTGATGATATTGAAGTGTTAGCACTGAGCTACTATAATGCCGTTTTTTTATTTTTATCTCTTTATTTATAGCCTGCCTTTCTCACTGAGATCCAAGGCAGATTATCCAGTGCAAGTGAAATACAATATAATCAACAGCTAGGGTTTCACTGAGCAAAGCCAAATAAAAAACAATAGTTAGGACATTTAATGAAAGAGATATAATAGGGTATGGGAACAGAAAAGTTGAAAACAAACATAAACCCAAGCATAGAGATGAAATCTTTCTGAAACGGAGCATTAACATGACTTGTTTAGCAACGTGGAAACTCCCTAGTAGGCACATGTCTACATCAGCAGACAGTGCACAATAGCGTAGCGTGTAGTCCCTGTCATTACCAAGGCATCTCTTTGAGCTACTTCTTATGACATAACCCTATAATCTGGGTAGAAAGCCCTCCTGAATAATCCAGTTTTGCATAGTTTGCGGAAAGCCCAGGAGAGTTGGAGCTTTCCTGACCTGTTGCTGGAAGATGCTGGCTCTCCCCGCCCTGCCCTCAAGGTAGCCAGGGGGAATAAAGGCCCCATAAAGGTGTCCATCCTGGGAATGGAAAAGTCCACCTGGAAAGGAGCCTTTTCTTTTGGGGTGGGAATGGTTTGTGTACATTTTTCCTTTAGCTTCCTATGAGGCTAGAAGCAATCTTGGGGTGGAAAAAAAAGCTGCTATCCCAAACTTCTTCTGAGTTGTGACCTTGAGTGTTATTTTCTGGGCTCCCCAACCTCTATTATGGGCTGATATCACTAAGGAGCAGTGAGTGTAGTCTGCTTCAGTGAGTATAGTTTTTGTAATTATTTTTATTTGTGGGTGTTACATTTTTCCCTCTTGTGTGGTTATACTTTAGGGAGTGCCCATCTTTCCTGGCACTTCTGTTGAAATCACTTGCTGAAGGTACCTATCATTGCATGTGTATAAAATGGAGATAGGTGTAGTATAAAACATATATAGTGTTTGTTTGTCCCATAGGAACAAGCAGGGCTTTTTTCTGGGGAAAGAGATGAGGGAACTCTCACCTGGGGCAACTCCCAGCAGAAGATGGTGCCCATCATTACATGTGTGCATGCGCACTCCCGAGACTGTGTGATAAGATCACTTCTGGGAAGTGATGTCATCATGCATGGTGCAGCCACACACACCCCCAGAAAGAGGAAGGAAGGAAGGAAGGAAGGAAGGAAGGAAGGAAGGAAGGAAGGAAGGAAGGAAGGAAGGAAGGAAGGAAGACATGGAAAGAGAAAGGGAGGGAGGCTTCAGCTGGGAGGGGGGAATCCCCTTCCTCTCAGCTGAAGTTTAAAGCAGGGGGCTTCTCTCAACTAGCTGAAGGGGGTTAAAGAGCTCCTTTCCCTGGCAAGCTGGTCAGGGCCACCAGAACACATGACTACTTTGCAGAGCTGCCAGAACACCATTCCAGCGAGTTCCAGCAGAAAAAAAGGCCTAGGAACAAATATGATCAAAAAAGTGTTTTTCCCATAGGAACAAGTAGGATAAAAGATGCTCTATATGAAAAACTCAGGCGCTTGGATATATTCTCCATGAACTGCAGAGCTGTGGGAACTGACAGGCTGGACTTCCTGATGCCTCCTTATTGATATTTTTCAGAACAGCACTGCAGTCATTTCCTGTGTGTTTTAGAGGCATAAAATGAGGCAGGTGGGAGTCCATATCACTTCAAAGCTGGTTTCTTCCAGAATGTTAAATTCTGGATGCTTCAATGGCCATGGAGAGGAAACAAGGCAAAGACTTGCCTTTCTCGGAGGTTTGTTCAGCGCAAAGTTTCTGACCACTTCGTTCCCCATAAAGCAGGTTTTGGCATCACCACCACCCACTCCCCCTTCCAGAGCTCTCACAACACCTCGGTCTTGTCAGGATTTCAACTTGTTCACTGCTATTTAACTGTTCACTGTTCACTGTTCACTGCCATTTAACCACTGCAGTCAGGCAGTGGCTCAAGAAGACCTACCTCTACTGCATCAACAGGGGTTTTGGAATAAAAAATATAGAGCTGGTTGTTGTCAGAATATTGATGACAGCCAATTACAAAATCATGACTGATTTCACCTAAGGGCCTTACATACAGATTGAATAGCATGGGGGATAAGATTCAGTCTCAAGGAGCCCCAGAAGACAAGTCCCACATGGATGACAGCTAGTCTCCAACTGCAGCCTTCTGCGTCTTATGGAAATAAATGGTTTAAATCAATCCAAAGCACATCCTGAAATCCCTCCAAATGCCTCAATAAGACAGCATGGTCCACACAGTATCAAAGGCAGTTGATAAATCCAGTAAGAGCAATAGAAAGGCCTTGTCTACATTCAAATGTAGATCAATTCTATCTCGTAGCCTGGCCTGAAACCATCTAGCACATAGCACATGAGCCATCCAAGAAGACCTAGAGTTGTTCTGCCATCGCTCTATTGCCCAAGAAAGGCAAGGATTAGCGTTCGGGTGATAACTGACCACAAAGAGTGGCTGAGGAAAGATGCCCTGAGCCAGTGATTGATATAAAAGGGGCACCAGGGACTCATTGATATGATCCTTACATGACTTCAGTAATCGAAATGGACAAAGATCCTGATTACAAGCGGTGCTGAGAATATAGGGACCTGCCCTTCATGGCAGTCTCTTCTCCCTTTAAACGTTTTCCAAAGAACCGTGTGTTGAGAGTCCCCTTTCTCACAGTGTGACAAGACAAGGCAGGGAGCATATCATGCCTGCATGTCAGATGCGAAGTATCCCAAGGGTCATCTAGTTCAATCCCCTGCACAGCGCAGGAAATTCTTTTTCTACTTCCTTCCACTCCCCCAGTGATCCCTTCCCAATACCCAGATGAAGGTAAAAAAAACCTCCAGGATCCCTGGCCAGTCTGATCTGGAGGAACTCCTTCCTGACCCCAATGTGGCAACTGGCATTACCCTGGGCATATAAGAAAGAGCCACGACAGCCGAGCACTGCTCATCCCTGCATGCCCTCCCGCTCACAATCTGCCTAAATCCACACTGAGTCATAGAATTAGCACTGCTGACAGACGGCCATCCAGCCTGCTTAGAAACTTCCAAAGGAGCACCTGCCACCTCCCAAGGAAGCCTGTTCCACTGAGGAACTGCTCTGTCCGGAAGTTCTTCCTGAGGTTTAGCTGGAAACTCTTTTAGTTTAATTTTAACTTGTATTTTTAGTATTTAACTCATAGCACTTGGTCTCCAGACCCCTCACCCTCTTCGTAGCCCTTCTATGGACATGTTTCAGCCTGTCAACATCCTTCTTAAACTGTGGTGCCCAAAACTGAACACAGTGCTCTACATTTAGTGTACAGTGCATAAACTAAGACCCTAGATCCTTTTCACATGTACTACTGCCAAGACAAGTCTCACCCATCCTGTAATCATGCATTTGATGTTTTAATACCCAAATGCAGAACTTTACATTTATCTCTATCGAAAATCATTTTGTTAGTTTTGGCTGTTTTCCAGCCTGTCAAGATCAGCCTGAATTTGATGTTCTATTGTATTAGCCACCCCTCTCAATTTAGTAGCGTCTACAAATTTAATGAACATCCACTCATAACCGCAGAATAGCAAATGCGAGCTTTTGAAGGGCTTTGTTCCATTGGTGAATAACTGTTATTTTCATAAGCATTGCAATCTGTGGCAGACTTATTTTGGAGCACTTCTGAGGAAACATGCTTAGAATCAGGCTGCATGAACAGCCTTTGAATTTTCCATCCTGTAAACAGAACAGAGGGCAGCATTTGTCAGGTTGAGCTGCCTTTGAGTCTGAAATGGATATGTTCTGCATTGCATTCTCAACACTCAAAATTTCCAAGCTGGAGGCTCAAGAACTACCCTTACCTGGATTGCCCAGGCAAGCCTGATCTTGTCAGATCTTGGCTGTTAAGCAAGGATGGCCTTAGTTAGTACTTGGCTGGGAGACCTCCAAGGTAATCCAGGGTTGCAGTGAAGAGGCAGGCAATGGGCAAACCTTCTCTGTTTGTCTCTTGTCTCAAAACCCCCAGCAGGGGTTGTCATAAGTTAGCTATGACTTGACGGTACTTCCCACTACCACTTGTGAAAACTGCCCCGTTTGGGTATTGACAAATTCCAGATGGTCGCACTTGAGGGCTCTTTTTTGGTTTGCCAGTATATGATCATGAAAGGGGAAGAGGGCGACTTCAACGTCTCCAGAAAAAAGTGACACAGGTGTGCTCGGATGCATTAAGATCTCAGAAGCTAAGCAGGGCCGGTCCCGGTCAGTACTTGGATGGGAGACCCGTAAGGAAGACGCGGGCTGCTATGCAGAGGCAGGCAACGGCAAGCCACCTCTGCTCATCTCATGCCTGCAACGCCTCGTCGTGACTGGAGAACGGCAGAACGTCCTTTATCTTCATTCAGGAGACTGAACCGTTCTCTGCGTTCCTCTAGCTACTCCTAAACCAGGCCAAGGAAAACAGCCCCTGAGGCCGGCTGCTTGCTGCGGCCCAAGTCGACCTCGGAAGGGTCTTGCAGCCTCCGACCCAAAGCCGCCAGTTTCCAGGACTGCAAGCAAGCAGGCCCCGGGGGGAAGGCTCGGCTGGCCAGCTCTCGCGCCAGCCTTCGCCAGCCGGGAAGGGTCCGGCGCGCGGCGAGGCAGGGAGCCCGACGCACCTGTTTGCGGAGGCGTTGCCGCCCCGCCGATTTCATCAGCGGGGAAATTCGACGGCCTGTGCATGACAAGCGCTCCCAGCAGCTTCCGCCGCCGCTCCTCCAAGACGGCCTCCGCCTCCCCTGGGAAAGGCATAAAGCCCGAGGGAGCGGCCGGCGGACAGCAAGAAGGCGGCTGCTGAGGATTCCGGCCAGCCAGCGGTCCCTGCCCTCCGGAGCGGCAAGTGTCGTCGGCAGCCGGGATGACGGTTTGGGGTTTTGCCCGCTGGTCGGGTGCCCTTCTGGCCATGGGTAAGCGCGTCCGTCCCTTCGCTTGCTCCTCTCTTCTTCGCAGCCGGGGCGGCGCAAGTCCCCGCTTGCTAGCTGGCTGGCTGGCTGGCGTCTCTCCTCCGCCTCGGGTTGCTGGCCCAGGCGACGCACATGTGCCGTGCGGCGGGTGGGGGCTGCCTGGGCGGGCTTCCTTTGGACGCGGAGGGTCGCTCGCTACCGGCCCCGGGCCACCGCACACCCCCCTCGGCGGCTTCGCTGTGCTGCGCCACGCAGGAGAGCCGTTTAAGCCGGTCGCCCGAGCGGAGCCTCAGGAAAGGGGGCGAGCCCCGGCAGAGCTCAGCGCACCTTTGGGCTCTGCCCGGGTTGGCTAACAGGCCGCTTCTCGCAGGGCTCCAGCCGCGCTGAGTCTTGGCTCCTGAATGGAGGTACCGGCGAGGTTGGCTGTTGGACGGCGGGGGCAGCTCTTTGTAGGTTGGGGGACAGGCCCTTCCTGCCGGGTCCAGGGCAGGTAAAGGGGTGTGTGGACTGATGGGGCTCGCCATGCGCAGTTGGCCCCTTAAAAGTAGCCATGGCGGATTGGAGTTGCGGGTGGAAGGACCGAGGGGTCGCTGTATGCAACATTGCCCTGGTCAGAAATGCCCGCTGGGCTGATGGAAGAGCCAGTGGGCAAAGAAGCTGGCCGCCATGTTGATACTGCTGGTTTTCCTGCCATAATTTAAAGCGACCCCAGCAGTATGGAGGCATTTATGGGGCGGGGAGACATGCCCCCTTCTCCAGTGTAGTCCACCTTGAGTCTGAGGGCCAAGCTACAAGTGATGAATGACACATGTTGGACACTTGTCAGCTTCCCTCAAGTTTTGATGGGAAATGTAGGCGGCTTGGCGGAATGTTGGACAAGTGACAGTTGAAAAGTCTATCGGACAGCAGTTGGAGAGCCAAGATGCAAGACTAGGATGCCTACATTTCCCATCAAAACTTGAGGGAAGCTGACAAGTGTCCAACCTGTGTCAGGCGTCACTTGTAGCTTGGCCCTCAGTGAGAAAGGTAGACTATAAATGTCATAAAATAAATAAATAAAAATACCTGTTTATACCTTCCATGCATGTATTCTTTTTAAGGCCAAATGACACATTTGGAGGCAGAATCAGTATTCCAGGGCTCACATGCAGGTTAGCACTTTGACGAAGAGAACAGCCAGAACTTGCAGGTTCAGCAATTACTATCACCTCCCTCCCCGTTTTTGAGGGGAGACAATTATCAAACCCAGGTATAATATTCCTTTACATGTACTCCTTTGCAGTGAAAATGCAGATCCGCACATTTGCTTCCATTGGAGTTCTTCAGTCCAAAGGTTCAGGCCCTTTGTGTGGTTCGTTGCATTGATCTTTGGGGTCAAAAAATGAGGCTTATGTAAGACAGAATAATATCTGCTTCGTAGCAATAAACTGATTAACAGTTTTGCCTCCAATGTTTGCTTCTCCCTCTGATATCTTGCAAGCAAATTAACCTTTTGTTTGAGAGTTCACAGAAGAACAGTTTCTTCCCGATGAGTGTTCAGGCATCCCATTCATATGTCTGCACATGCTTGCCAGTGCAGTGGTTGTGGCCTGCATGTCTGGGGATAATGCACCCAGGTTGTGCTCTCAGTCAGCTCGGGGACTTGCATGAAATTGCCATGTGCTAGATTGCTCTTGCTTCAAAGTAGCAAAAGGCCATTACGATTCCAGCCACCCAAACTGTGATTCACTTAGGAGAGAAAGTAAAGGGGTGTGGCTGGACTTGCTGCTCAGTTGGGCTCTGAACCAGTTTCCTGTGATTCTTGAGGCCGTCCATCGAGAATCAATCATGTTTCTTGATCGTGTTAGAATGTCCAGAATGGCCCTTTGTATTGAAGCATTTCCCATGTTTGCCTGCAGCAGCCACTCAGAAGCTAACAGATTTTTAGGAACATGAAGTTTTTTAGGGACGTGAAGACCAATGGGGTAAGCTTGAGGTCTGCCTTCTTCCATGTGAATCTAGTCATCTTTATAGGTCTTGCTTCGGTTGCCCCTGCCATCTGAGGATAGACTGGCGGCAACCCAGGAAAGGGCCTTCTCTGTCATGTTCACTGCCTTGTAGACCCTATTTGGGGTGGAATGGCAGTATATAAATGTTTCAAATAAAAAAAAATAAACTGAAAGTAATTCAGTTTAGTATGGAGGAAGGCAGATGTGGTCTGATTGAAAGTGACACTGACCTGCCCCCCTTTTGCAAACGATTTGTTAACACAGCTGTTAAATGGCTGTAGGAGAATTGCCTTGTCAATCACCTTTTGCCTACTGCTGCTTTTCTTAAGGAAATTCAGGCACTTGATTGCACATTGTAATTACAGGGCAGGTGTTCGGCCAAGCCCATTTCCACAGGAGTTGCTCAGTTTCTGTTTTTTTACGTCAGGCAGGGTAATTCCTCCACCACCTGACATTCCAGCCATTATACAACAGTCTTTCTAACTTCATAAAATGCAGGCGGTGGGTAAAGGACTCTTGATGCGACTGAACATGTGGTATCTGTACATGATGTAAAGGAATTTGGGCTGCGCTTGGTGCAAGTTGGCATCACCTGTCCACGGAGCAAGGCACTCTGGGGCAAGAGGTGTTTCAGGTCTCTGGAATCATGCTTACAGCTGCAGTTCTCAAGCAGCATGGGTTGCCAAGTCATACTTGTTCTAAAAGCAGCGGAGATCTATGGAATCCTCTAATGCATTTCACTGGAACAAGCTTTGCAAGGAACATGGCATTTTGCTGACTGCCCTGTGCAAGCCACAGCAAAATGAAATTGGAGGGTTGTGTTTTTTTTTTAAATGTAAAGACTACACTCAAAATAAGCTCTGTGGAACGCCTTTGGGATTTCCCCCAACATATTTTTCTCAGAAGAGCAATCTCCCCATATGACTTTTAAACCCTAAAGGAGTTTCAGCAGCAGGTTGAAGGTCAACTGGTCAAAGCTTCTTCTGCAAATCAAGCAGTTCTTTGGGTCCCAACAAAAAAACAAGGGATTGTAGGTGCCTCCTGAATATTTTCTGGCAGTCATTTTGTCCTTCTGGCTTTCAGTCACAACATATTCAGGTCCTATGGTATTGGCACTGTATGTATGTAATATGTATAGAAAAATCCTACCACTCCCTAGTGCTGTCTCACACCTTCAGTCTCTCCAACAAGTTTGGCTAGAGTTGACTGCGTGGAGTTGATTGACTTAATTAATTGCCATGTCTGTGGGCCAAACTAGACAAGGGATTGTATTGCATCTACGGGTCCAACTCGTGGATACTGACGCCATTTTAAAGAAGGATCTGACTATTTAAAAATGCTGCAAGGCCCACACCAATGTGGGACCAGATGATATTGTGTTTCCCCCCCCCCACACACACACACAATCTTTTCAAGTGCCAAAACAGCTGTTTTTAGCAGCATTTTTGAATGGCTAAATTCTTTTCTGAAATGGCAGCCAAGTCCACAGACTGGGGACACTGTAATGTGTCGCTTGGCCCTGTCTTTAATGGCATTGCATCCTGGATGGCAAACCAGTCTTCCCAAGTGGTTTGTTGGTTATTTGATGCAAGCGATCTGGCTGCAACCCGGCTCTTACATCAGAGTAGTCCCATGGACAGAAAATATTCACAAATAAAATTTTCATTACAATATTAAAGCCCATTTATGGGACCACATGTTAGGGGCACATTTATTAGATACCTCTACACCACCTTTCTTGCCATTCGCATTGGCTTAAGATAGCTTAAAAAAAGAAAAACCCATGTAGCAGACACCTTCAACCTGACCATACCAATTTGATAATTGATCTTCCAGATGTTTGCTTGAGAAGAATAGGCTGGTGGTTCCTGCAGACTACTTGTAATGGTGGGGCTGTCGGGAAAGTATTCCGTAATGCCAGAGCCACCACTGAAAAAGATCAGGCCTGTACAGTGGATGAACAGACAGCTCTAAGGGAGGGTTCAATTAGGCAGAGGCTATGGAAACTGGATCTAAACTGGCAAACAGGCAAGGTAAGCCTCCAGGCAGGATGGCCTGAGATTGTGTCATGCTTTCCAGGTCAAGCCTGGCAGTCTGGATTGGGCTGAGCATATGATAAAGTGAGAGTAATGTGTCCCAAGGGGAGCAGCCTTCTGTGCATTACATACTGTGTAATCCGCCTTGAGTCTCAGTGAGAAAGGCAGACTATAAATTACATAAATAAAAATAAATAAATAATTTGGAGTTAACTTCTGGGTAGTCTTCACGGGCAATCCCACACGAAGTGCTTTGCAGTAGTCTGAGAGCCAATGAATGACACTTGCCTGGCAAGTGAACGGACTCACGTGTATTCCTCCCTGTTCACTTGCCATTCACTTGCGCTCCACTGAACAGGTCCTTCTGTGCACTTCAGCAGAGGAAACCCATTCTGAGTTGCTAGCCCTTTAATAGTTGTATATGCTGTGCAATTATCTCTAGGCTTGGTCTTGGATGTATTCCATCATATACCTTTGAAATTATAATCACTGAATTAAAATTGTGGTGGTGCTTAGAATGTGAATACTCTTGGTGGGAATCTATAACAGTGGTAATACGGCTCTAAGGGAAAATTGTGAATGTAAAGCGATAAACATAAAAATCTGGATTGTATTGTTCTTGTGACATTAAATCCTCCAACATGGGAGATGTTATGGAAAGTCCATAAAATTTCAATTGCTCAGAGAACAAAAAATCCAGGGTGCAGCTTCTTTGAGGGGAGGGCAGAGTTGACAGAAGCCTGCAGGAGAAAGCCAAATGAGAAAAGAGAAGTATCTGAAAGATAGTCCAAAAAGCAGAACAGTAAAGGAACAGAGTAATCAGCCAACCAAACCAAGAAGTCAGTCCTTTAGCTACAAGTGTTTATAATTTTCTGAATGTACCTTTGGCCCAATGATTTGAACCACAGAATCTGTACTGAGCAGTAACTCTAAATCCTGCCATGCTGTCCTTTTTCAGCAGAGTATTTTTCATGAGCAAAGTTCCAAATATGCACCAGCCTATGCATTCCACTACAGGCAGCCTGCTTGCGGAGCAATGCTAACTTTCCTGTAAAGCAGGAATATGTATTGCACTCACATTCCATGGGTGCAGCAGCAACAATAAGCATAACGTTCCGGTAAGGCCCTAAGTAATAAGCCACCATCTCATTACACTTCTATTCAGATAACAGTGTTTGTGTAATGATCCGAGTAGCAGAATTAATGCAAACATCACCACACCTTCCTCAGACTTTGGTAAGTCTACTTGATGCCCTCACTCAGCAGTTCCTAGTCTGGTAATGATTAAAGGAATGACTGTCCCTTCTGCTCTACCACACAGAGAGTTTATCTAGCCACTGGATCTCTCTTGCCCCTCCATTGACGTCACTGGAACGTAAGTCAAAAGCATGAAGACCCCCTGGGTGGATTAGGGGGACGGTGTTCTGTTGGAGCCAAGACATGTACCAGCGGGAATTTGTCCTGAGTTCTGTGTTGTCCAACATCTTTATAAATGACTTGGATAGAGGGGGTGCTCATTAAATAAGTTAATGATACTAAATTAGGAAGGGTAGCTGATACAATAGACAAATGAATTTCAACAGAGTTCTGCATTTAGGTAGAAAAAGGTCAAGTATATAATTATAGGATAAGGCTGTCATGGCAGTGGTGGTAGAAATTGCTGTCTGGTCATAGCTGACTTATGGTGTGAGCCCTGCTGGGGTTTTCAAGGCAAGAGACTAACTGGTGGTTTGCCATTGCTTGCCTCTATGCAGAGACCCTCGTCTTCTTTGCACGTCTCCCATCTAATTACTAACCAAGGCCAACCCCACTTAGCTTCTGGAATGGCAGTAGTACATATGAAAAGGATCTAGGGGTCTTAGTAAACCATACACTGAACATGAGTCAGCAGTGTGATGCAGTAGCTAAAAAGGCTAATGCGATGTTAGGTTGCATCAACACAAGAATTCAACACAAGAATAGTGCTCAGATCCCACAAAGTGATGGTATTACAGTACTATCCTCTGGTTAGATCTCATTTGGAGTAGAGTTTTGGGCACTGCAGTTTTAATAACATTATATCCAAAAGAGGGCTACAAAGATGGTGAGGTGTCTGGAGACAAAGTACTAGGAGGAAAGATTGAAGAAGTTGGACATGATTCTGTTTTCATGGTGCAATGACATCAGAAATTGTGCCATGAAGACGCCCTCATTCTGTGAGTTTAGCGCTATGCCGAGATGTGTGAAAACAGCCTTGGAGAGGAAAGAATTGAGAAGTGATGTGATAGCCCTGGTGACGCAAGACTTGTGCCCAATGGATCAGTTGAGCCAGCAAGGCAGTCTTCCCAAGATGCTGCTCAAGTGTGCTGAGAGGTAATTGAGTCCAGTTGCACTGCTAGCAGATGCCAGAGTTCCTGAGGCACTGGTGGGTTCCAGCCAGAATCCTGCAAGGATGTACCACTCTCCACACTCTGCTCTGGATCTACAGGGTGGTTGCGTGCAGCCAGTCTGGGACTTTGCCTCCTTTGTGGCACCTGGACCTTCCACAGCCACTGTTCCTGTGGAGTGGGAAAGGGTCCGGGGGGGGGGGGATAAAGGTCTGGGTTCAAGTCTTGCCTGGAGGCCTAGTAGTTATCTCATGGGCTGGTGGCGCAGTTTCCCTTGCAGGTTCTAGCAGGGTGGCCTGGTTCATCCTCAGCAGGCGCCTCAGCAATGGGGTTCCCAGTTCCCCTTACCCTCCTGGTATGAGGGGGGACTTGGCACTCACTTTCTCTTTGCTGTTCATGTATCACCCCAGTTTCACACATGAGTTAGGCAGATGAGTGAACCAATATGGATGTAATGTTGCATTAAGTCTGGCGAAAGATATCAGTTATAACCATGTCCTTAGTGCAGCATGCTAGTTATGGTTAGATTTGTAACAGGCTCATCAAGTACAAACGAAGATTAAAACAAATGTAAGTGATGTTCATTATTTCAGGCACTTGCAAAAACCGAGTCCAGCTTCTTGTACTTCAGTAACGGCAATGCTAACATACTAGTCAGCAGATTAACATCCTATTTAGAGTGAATATAAACCTCCGCTCTTAAACTTGTATATGCCCGTAAGGTTAAAAAAAACAAACCTAAGTATCTTATTTGGTTTCAGGTGAAGTCTTCAATACCCTTCTTCTGTTCATAGTCAGATTTAACATGGATTGTAATAAAAGGCGGACTATAAATAAATAAATAATATTTTACATGCAGAGGGAAAAGTTCAAATCAAGTTAATGTTTACTTAAACAATATAAAGAACCACTTTTAATAGCATTACTTAAAAAGAGATCTAATCTAACTGAAAATTCAGTTTATATCTAATGCAGTCAGATTTTGCTTTTTAATCCAGGGATTTGTTGCAAACTGTCTTACTTAAAATGTGCTTACTGCACGGTATTTAACTGAAAAGAGTTTAGCTTTAATAAGCTGGTAGTCTGCACAGGGCACATGGATCAACTCATTCTTATTCAGTATGTAAGTAGCTTTCTAGCAGCCTTCATGTTGTTGCTCAGCATATACTAGAAAAAGCAGAAATCTTTCCTTTAAAACCCCATAATTCATGAGTTTATTCAAACCTTTCAAATGATTCTACTTAAACGTCTCTATTCCCATTGCATCTCGTTTAGTTTGGGAGGCAAAGGGACCAAAATTCAATCTTTTTATTATTCAACTAAACCATTACAGTAGTAACTCTTATGATACTCTGAAGAGATTGCTAATCACTGTACTTTGGGTCCCCACCCAGATAAATTTTTCCACTCAGATTAAAATGGCCCTGCATGGAACTCTTCACCAGTTTCACTTGCTGCAGCGTTTTATCTTTGTAAATCGGCTTTTCATTCTAGACAGGATACATACAAAGGCATTCAGCTCACAACATGAAACACACACACAACCCTTTTTAAAAAAAACATCTGGCCTGTAAATTGTTTTGAAGAACTCAAAGTCTTGCACACTGTTCTTATTATTTGGGTCAGTCTTAATAAAAGATGGGTTTTGTAGTGGATCAACATACCTACCTACAGTCTCACAGGAAGAACACAGATTTTTTTCCACTGTGGTGTTTCATTGGATTGATATGGAAGCTTATTTATTTATTTTTATTTATTTATAACCCATCTCTCTCCACAATAGGTACTCAAAGTGGCTTACATCATTCTCCTCTCCTCCATTTTATCTCAAAACCTACCCTGTGAGGTAGGTTAGACTGAGTGTGTATGACTGGCCCAAGTCACCCATCCAGCTTCCATGGCAGAGAAAGAACTCGAACCTGGGTCTCCAAGATCCTATTTTATCACCACTATACCACACTGGCTCTCAGTTCCCCACTTTGGAACATCTGGTTCCAGTTCCTAGACTAGATCCAGAATGGGTCTATCTTTATTATTTATTATTGAATTCATTCAACTTAGGTGCATTCTCAAGATTCTTTTCCCAGGATAGTTCCTCCTTCCAATGTCTAAACTTTAAAATTCAGGGGGAAATGGTCTCTGACTCTGGTACTTTCTTTTTCCTTAGGCTTGCAACTGTTTCAGGCTGTTCTGAGTACAACCGTGATCCCATTGTGTGGCTCAAACGAAACAGACACCTGTACAACCGCTCTGGGTGAGTGTGATTCTATAATCCTTTCTGAATAATCTTTTCAGAATGCCCCAGGGATTCTGTCTCTGCCATTAAACAAAAAGGAGGATTTAGCCTATATTTCCCCTTTTCTAAGATTTAGATCAGCTTCTTGGGCCAGGGACTGTTCTTTTTTCCCCTTGCCATGTTATTCTGCAAAGCACCATGTACATGAATGGTTCTAAACCTGTACAGGTAAATCATCAGCAATGCCTTAGCTACAATTTAACCACCTGAGGGTTCACTCCCCAGGAGTTCTGTGTAGCCATGTGCTCCCTCCCTTTAGGCAGGAAATTGTTTTGGAAGCCCTAAATACAGTCCTAGGAGGGCTGTAGTAAAGCTTGGCACACCTGGCAGGATCCAGCATATTTGTTGTTAACTATCTAAACATTAATAGTAAATGGTTCAAATAATCTTTGTTAATTAATCCAATGTTTTCTTCAGCATTCCCAATCAAAAATGTATTAGCCAGACTTTTTCATGATCCTGTCTCTGAACTTGAGCATACAGAGTTGATTTTTACATTCCGGTTCATATACAGGTTTGGATACAGGTTCATCCAGTCTTTAAAAATAAGCTGATGATTAAGAAGTATGAGACAATATATTAACATTATATATGTTTGTATTGTAGTGAAAACCGACAGTAGTCCCCGTGTAGTTCAAGCTGGAATCACACGATGCCAATCCGAAATGCAAAACTTCTGCTTCAATGGGCGCTGCATATACATCGTGGGCTTGGATGAGCACCACTGCAAGTAAGAGAGAGGCTGTGGAATAAAACTGTCACTGTTGTTAGCAAATACCATCATCTGCACTGTAGTGTGGCTTTTCATTTGATGCGGATGTGTGTGGGCTCCTTGGCTTTTTACAGCAGGTTGTTCAGGGAAAGAAACCCTGCTGTGTTTCTCCCCAGTGACCACCCCCCTTGTGCCACCAAGCCAAGCGTCAGCTTCCCTTCTGCTTTTAAAGGCAGGGCCTCACCTAGGACTTTGGGTGGGCCCCATTGAATTTAACAGGGAAATTCTGAGTCGACTTGCTTTAAACTACTACAAGTTCAATTCTCTATTGACATCACTGGGACTCCACATTGGGTACAGAAAGTCATAAAGTCAGAGCCAGAGTGGCGGTGTGGTTCACAACAGACTATGATCAAATCTAGGCTTGAGTTTAAATCCGCATTATGCCATGAAAGCTTTCTTGGTGACTTTGGGCCAGTTACTTTCTTTCAGCCTAACCCACCTCGCAGGGTTATTGTAAAGACAAATGGGAGGCCTTTGTATGCTACCCTGAATTCCTTAGAGGAAGGTGGGGCCCTGCAGCTGAAGGGGCAGGCTTGCATAGCAACCAACAGGATGCCTGGAGTGCTGTTGCTTCTAATTTATTTATTTATTAAAATATTTATACCCCACCTTTCTTTCTAGCTTAAGGAGGCTTACAAATTAATGCAGGGGTTTGTCTTTTAACAACATTACATAGTCTGTTATACTACATTATGTAGTATAATTTTGGAAGCAAACTTGACCTCTCTCAGGGCATCTTATGCAGAGTTATTCCAGTCCAGGGCACTAGATTCCAACTCTGTGTTGTGAAATAGGAAATACTAAAACCATCTGCGCCACACCTGTGTACCTATTTAAGTATCATGGCTTTCTTGAAAGATTCCTGGAAATCTTTATTTGGGGATGGTGAGGATTCAGTGTTGGAAACTAGCCTTTAACAGAACTGCCATTTTCCAAGGCACTTTGGGAAGAAAGAATGCTCCCATGATGTCTGCAGGAGAAGACAGCTTGCGTCTGTATCTTCTGGTGCTTTTGCAGCTTGCTAGCCCTTGATGCCAGAGGGCAGTCAATGCAACTATTGTGGTTCTCATCCTTCCTCCTCTTCTCCCTATAGGTGTGATGTGGGCTACTATGGTCACCGATGCGTCCACTCGAATTTCGACCTTCTCCAACGGCCCCAGAGCAAGGAATACATTGTACTCGCTGTCCTCTTGAGTCTGTTTTTTCTCATGGCATCTTCAGTTGCAATCTACTATTTTTACAGATGGTAAGCCTCCTTCCGCTTTAATGGTATTTCGTTTACTTTATTTACAGCCTGCCTTTCTTACTGAGACTCAAGGTGGATTACATGGTATCAAATAATGCAATCTAATAGCATAAGATATCTAAAACTGTACAATAGAACAAGGATTTTAAAAATTAGAAACAATGCAAAAAAATTATCAGATTGTGGTACGTCAAACAATTCAGAAAATGAAATTGCCAGATCAGAACACAATGCCGAAAGAGCAGCCTCATACATAACCATAAACAGTGGCCAAGACTACAGTCCTGCTCCCATTATAAAAGCCTTCCCATTGTACTACAGCACTCTTCCTTTTATAACAATACCTTGAACTATTCTGTTCTGTGCCATTTGTAAAATGACAGAAATGAGGGGGCCTTCCTGATCTCAGGCAGGCCATTCCACAAAAAAGAACCACAGTAGATAATGCATATATATGCAGTAGATACAGGGGTCATCTTGTAGAAAAAGAGCTGGAGGAACTCATTAGCATATGCCGTGCCCCTTGACATCACCGGAAGTGTGTCATTAGCATAACTGCTTTGCATATGCCACACCCCCTGACATCACCTATCCTGGCTGTTAGACCCAATCCTGGCCATTCAGGGTTGAAATTGGGCCCAAAAGGGGCTGAAAATGGCCAAAAAGGGGCCCAAATGGTCAGGATCGGGCCACTGCTGAGTGGGAGAGTGATCCACCACCCGTCAGAGGCCCGATCCGGCCCATTTCGGCTCCAGTCCAGGCCGAAACAGGCCCCAAATGGCCAAGAGTCAGGTGGGCAAGGCCACCTGACATGTGACCTCTATGGGGAACTACCAGAACTGTGTTCCTGTGCGTTTCCTCTCAAAATGAGCCCATTTGCAGTGCTGCATTTTCAGAAAGCTTTGCTCAGATGAGAGAAGCTGTTATGAGGCAGTCCAGCAGATAGGACGGTCTGAGGCCACGTATGGCTCTGTAAACAGCTTTACCTCCCAGTTCAATGACATTTTCAGTAGAACAGCTTTTAAAAAATCTTAAATGTGAATGCAGCAGATGTGTTATGGAGTTGCCAGGAGAGTGGACATTTTATGGTGCCACATGTGAAACAATCCTCAGTGGGACATACAACACAAGATCCTCTGAAACTCTGGAAAGATGGCCAGCTCTTGTTCATGCTGTACGCTGAAACTGTTCTGCCAGCCCTCCTGTGTTTGTGGGCCCTCAGCAGCGACATGGCAGCAGGGGAAATCTTTCCTAGCATGAAGCTGAAATCATGGGAGAAGCTTCACTGCTCAACTTCCACACATCAGTTAAAGTGCAGGAACCAAGCACACTGAAAAAGATGGCAACCCTGCATGGAGTTAGTACAAAGTGTTGCAGGAGTGACTGTCAACCAGAGATGGCTGTCCTAATTCCTCATCTGATTTGGCCCTCTTGCTTTGCCTGTTTGAAGCATGGTCCTGGTGCGTTAGCATTCTGCCATTCTTCCGTAGTTGGACTTGGTGCAGAGTACGGCCCATGCAGTTCGCTACAATCTTCGACTGCTGTCTTTCTAGTTTATTACAAGTTACTGTTTTGTATGAACCTGTATTCATACTGTCACCAACAAAAAGGAATCTTGATTAAAACAATCCTATCAAAATACTTTTTGGGATAAACTCACGATCCGTCCTTTGATCCAGGCAGATAGCCGTAGGAAAAATCTCCCACTATGGCAAATTAGCTGTGCTGTCTTTCAGATCACTTGCTGAGTGTCCGCCTTCCTTGACCTCCTCACCGGACCTCCCCATCTCTATTCCTAAGATTGCTTGGGGGGGGGGGGCTTTATTGCTGAGACTGAGGATTTGGCATTGGTCCTAGCCTTAGCAGTTTTCTTTTTAAAACACTGCAACACAACAGCAATAAGGAATAAACAACATCAAATCCAATATACAATATTCCAACTACAGAAAGTCATAATTTGATGGAATTGCTTCGTAAGTAGTCCAGTTGAGGCGCAATCATGTGAAGCACTGTGGATATAACTGCTCATAGGCACATTACACTTGGTATTGATATTGCCTTTGTATGACAGATATATTTCATTCCGTGGTAGCCTGTCCATTTGAGTTCGACCTCCTGTGCCCCTTTAAATTCTGTGTACCTGTGTGCTTGATGTTGTCTTAGCTACAGTGTAAAAATATATATACTATTAATTTCAATTTCCTCTTTACCTTTTCATTAGTAAGTTCATCACAGCTGAGCTTTTGTTCTATAGTTGATCAATAGTAAGCAACTGGGCCTTGATGAATCGTGGAAGTCACATGGTATCAAGTTGTCCAGTGGTTCCTACTAGGCCTAGCCCCAATGAGTCCTCTCTCAAAGGCCAAAACAATACTGGAAAGGGTCTTCTGTTGTTTTTTACTGACACAAACCAAGGCTTGAAGGCTGGTAGTGTTGTTGTGGTTGCCTATCAGTGGGCAAGGAAGGCATTCATTTTTTTAAAATTACAAGTTTTGCTTCTATTATTTTAGTAGTGCAACTACTATTTTAGTGGCTTTTAACCTTCCCAGTGTATTTTCTTTCCTTTTTTATATTATATTTTTATATTACATTATTTTATATTATATAATCCTTGGGTGTTTTTCAGACTTGTAGAAAGATGTCTTGTTTGAGCTTAGCTCCAGTCTATGGATTTAAGCATACACAAATTTGGCCACATTAAGAATTAGATATATTGATCTAAAGACGCCTTTTTTCTTTTCTAATCTTCACAGGTACCAGAAGAAAAATGTGAGATTTTCTGCAAACAAACAGTATGAAGAAGTTGCAAGAGAGACTGAAAAAGATGGAAAGCTGCTTCATGTGTGAATGGAAGGATTCTAGAAATCTTCTTATTTAATATTAAATAATACTTATTTTATTAATAATATTTATGTTCTATGCAAAGGAGTTTCAAAATGATGCTGATCAGAATATACTTACAGGTCAATAGGGCTATTTTTATAAACAATTTTAATATTTTTATTTGTGGTTTTTAGCTTTATTTCTTTGCAGTCTTGGGTAACACAGTGAAGTCTTGCATTCATAGACATATGAATAGTTTATTTATCAGGATACAAAGAATGTATTCTTCTCACCTCTTACATTTGATGCACTGTGAAACTTTGTATTGTTCACTCGAATAACCTGAGTATATTTAAAAGTATAGGAAGGTTTATAGTCAAACTATATGATTCCATCCCACCTCAAAACCCCACTCTGATTAATAGCATATAGCTTACAGGCCCTTCATACAGAAGTTTTTTTCACTCTGCTTAAGGGGTCCTGGGGCTAGGTGAGAGATAAGCAGATGTTTCTCAACAAGGAGACCATTAAGTGTGGATGGAGAATGTTCTTTTGGGAGATTTTGGATTTCCCTTACCTCCCTACCCTGAACTTTGCTTGAGTGGCTTTCCACAATTTCCATGCACAGTAGGCTGAAGTGCCCTAGACAGGTCCAAGTTAACTATGTAATGCATTGTATAGAATATGCTGCCAAGTCCTCTGTCGGGCACATAATTTTCATAGTCAATATGTTAATGCAGAAAATATATCCAAGAGGTAGGATGTTTGGAAACCGTTTGTCTGGTAGATTCAAATATGACACTGTTATTCTGGCAGCAATCTGTTCTTGATGAACAGCAATGTAGCACTTGAACCTACACCTACACGGCCTCTTTATTAAAACCTTTGATTCTTGAGGACTAAATGCAGTTATCTGCATACCTGGGCAGGGAGTGTGAATCAGAAAATGCTACAATTTTCCTGCCACTCTGGTCAGTTTCCCTGGCACAGAATTTTGTACATTTCATCTATTACTTCCTGCTTTGAGGCCTGTCAGTGGCAGTTCCGTCACAGCAGTTTAATATTTCCTTAATGCATTTTGACCTGCTTTTTTCCAGAACCAGGCTTAAGACTGGTTACAATGATAACATAGAATGAAAATTCATGAGAGCTAACAAATAGAGCAAGCTGTCATCGACAACAAATTATTGAGCATGTTTCAAGCTCATTGATATGGAGGGAAGGGTGCTTTTAGAAACACTCTCCTATGAGAGTGATTGAGGGGGGACGTGATTGCTCTCTTTAAATATTTGAAAGGCTCTCATTTGGAGGAGGGCAAAGAGCTGTCCCAGTTGGCAGCAGAGGATAGGATCCAAAGCAATGGGCTTAAATTACATGCAGAAAGGTAATATCCAGAAAGGCTGGATATTAGGAAAAACTTTTTCATGGTCAGAGTAGTTCAAAGATGGAATCAGCTGCCTAGGGAGGTGGCGAGCTCCCCTCCACTGGCAGTTTTCAAGAAGAGGCTGGGTGAATATTTGTCAGGGATGCTTTAGGCTCATCCTGGATTGGGAAGGGGGTTGGACTAGAAGGTCTGTATGGCCCCTTCCAGCTCTGTGATTCGGTGACCTCCAACACACCTGGCTTCTGTCAAATTGATGGACACTGTAAAGGAGATTCTTCGGTTGAGTCATGTGCTTTGATCAGTGGATAAGGGAGGTAATATAATGCTGGCATTGGAAGCAAAAAAAACCCAGGGCCTTTTGAAACAATCCACAAGGAAAGCTTTATGGAGCAAAGCACACAATCCCCAGGCCCCCCTTTTCCCTGTGGGATTTTGGAGAGATTGTAGGGGTTTTGGTGGTGTGAACTTGCAGTGGCATTGGGGTGTTCTGTAGGGCTGGGGAGGGTTAGGAAACTAAGTCCAACTGGTGCCCAAAGAGAGTAGAGTAGGCACCCAACAAGCCTCAAAGGGGGGGGGGATTCCATAAACAAGATGCTACCATAGAAAATGCCCTGTCTCTAGTGGCCACTGCCTCACCTCTGAAGATGGGCACAGGGGGCAGAGCTTGGGAGGCCAATCTTTACTGGCAGGGTGGAAAGTATTGGAGGAGGTAATCATTTAAATAGCACCCCCCCAAGCCATTTAGGGCCTTAAAAGTAAGAGCCAGCACTTTGAATTGTACCCAGAAAGAGGCAGGCGGCCATTGCAATCCTTCCTGCACAGGGGTGATATGTATCCAACAGTATCTTGGCTGTTGCATTTTGGAGCAGTTGAAGTTTCCAGACAGCTTTCAAAAGGCAGCCTTGCATAGATCTATCCTTCATGTGAACAGAATGTGGATTGCTGTAGCTAATTCATGGTTTTTGAGGAAAGACTATCACTGGCATATCCACTGAAGCTTAGAAAAGGTACTACATGCCATGGAGGAAATCTGAGCTGCCCAGCATGGGTCAGGATCCAGCAGCAGCCTCAAGGTGCAAGCCTGCTCCTTCAGGGGGAGTCCAGCGCCATCTAGGACATATGGTATCATCAGACCTTAAGCAGCTTTGTTATTGACCAGCAGCACCTCAGTCTTGTCTGGATTAATCTTCACTTTATTTCCCCTCATCCATCATATTTGGGTTTCTCAACTCTAGGGAGAAAAAGAGCTGGGTATCATCTGCATATTGGTGCTTCCTTATTCTAAAACCCCAGACAATTTCTCCCAATGGTTTCATATAGAGGTTGAAATAGTATGGGGGACAAGATGGACTCCTGCAGGATTCCACAGTATAAATGCCAAGAGGCCAAACAGCAGTCCCCCAGCACTGCATTCTGGAACTGGCTGCCCAGATAACAGCAGAACCACCCAAGCATGATGCCCCCCTATTGCCAACCCAGCCAGTCTCTCCAGAAGGTGATCAAGACCATTTTGGTCTCCTATTGAGGCCTGAATTTAGATCGAAATGGGTCTAAACAAGATGGCATGCAGAGCTACATGACTTCCCCCCCAGGCACCTTGACGAACAATGGAGATTTGGGTATCAGGTAGTTATTGAGGTCATTCAGGTCAGGAATGTCTTTCTTCAGGAAGGGTACTGTTGACGCAAGTGAATGGCAGGTGAACAGGGAGGAATACACGCGAGTCTGTTCAGTTGCCAGGCAAGTGTAATTAGTCACTTGTAGCTTGTCTCGTAGGGGGAAATGCAGCTATTGGCATCATTGGGGCTGTGATGACATCCCTTCTGGGCAATATGATGTCATTGCAGCACTGAGGATGTTCTAGCATTTGACCACAATAATGTCATTTCTGGTTGCCCCAGAAGTGATGTCATTATGGCACCAGCAATGTCACCATGTTGCTTGCAAGGCCCCATCAGAGCATGTGAGTCTCCTGCTGGATGCCAGCATTGTGTTGGCAAACTTAGACCCAGCTTAATAGTATTGGGCATGAGGGGCAAGGAGCAAGCCTAGACCTGCTGGACCACACACTTTTGTCCATATCACCAGGCCTTACTGAGTGAAAGGCACCCATACAATTCTGATCAGCCTGTGCCAGTCCTGAGATTGAATGGAACTGAACATGGTGTCTAATTTGTGGTGCATGTGAGCAATTTTACCTGCAAAATGCATCACAAAATAGTCACAGTGTGCCTGTATATTTTCAGGTCTACAGCCTCAGGATCCAGGATAATAATCCCCTCACAATCCAGAAAATCTATGCCTGACAATATTATGCAGATGTAATGGTTGCCGCTACTACAGAGCAGGCATAATAATGCCCTGCCACCTGTGTCCATTGCATTCACATTGAGTATTCCTCTACTTGCGTTTCAACAATTTGCCCAATATCTTCATTGTCCCAAAGTCCTTGGTTAACCAAGTGCCGTGCTCCAGGTTAATTGCCCCAGTTATCTTTGCATTCCACAGGTCAATCAGGGCTGTGACAGGAGCACCAACCTTGCTGACTAGGTAACCCTCTGCATCCATCAACTTCCTGCAGTGGACCATCCTAACCAGCCTTTGTGGAAGTTCTGGGTGTTGGTGAACCTATCACTAAGAGATGCCAGTGTACGGTTTAGTCACCATTCTAAAACCATACAGGAAGGGACTTAGGATTTTACTGAAAGGCATCTATACTTCTAATATACTATATTTCTAAATTCCATAAATATGCCAAATAGTACAATTTTATATGCTATTTTATATATTATGTATTTTATGACATTAAATCAGTAAAATACATTTTGGTTTGATAAGAAAGAAAGTATTGTATATATTTCTATTTTACCCCCCAAAAAATCCTCTATTGGTTTTAACTTGAAACCAGTACCAACGTAAAGCTATGTGCCTGCTTAGCATATTATAGAGAATGTTAGCAAGAACAAGTCTTAACATCATGTCCCAAAAAATCTGCTTCTCTCCCTCCCTCTATTTGTTTTAAAAAATTATAATATTGAGGTCTAATGTAAATCAGTCATTAACTTAGGGCACCTTCCTCCGGCAACTCAAACAGGTGGTTATCTACCCACTACTTTAAAAAACCACACCTAGACAAAAATGACATGGCTAATTATCGCCCAATCTCTAATCTGAGCAGCAGCTGACCAGCTCCAGGTCTTCTTGGATGACTCTAGTGCTTTGGACCCTTTCCAGTCTGGATTCAGGCCAAGCCATGGGACAGAGATGGCTCCAGTAGCTTTTGTGGATGATCTCTGTCTGAATATAGACAAAGGCCATACTTCATCATTGCTCCTTCTGGATCTATCTGCAGCCTTTGATACAGTAGACCATGCCATCTTGTTGAGGCGTTGGGAGGCAGAAGTGGGTATCAAAGGTTGTGCCTTGGACTGGTTTTAATTGTTTCTCATGGAAAGAATGAAAGGGTTGCTGTTTGAGACCAGCTGTTTCCAGAGTGGGAATTATCTTGTGGGGTTCCACAGAGTGCAGTCTTATCCTCCATGTTATCCTCTTATGTAAAGCATTTAGGAGAACTCATTCATAGCTACAGAATTGGATGCCACCAATATGTTGATGACATCCAACTCTGTATCTCACTATCCAAATCACTGCAGGATGCAGTAGAAGACTTGGGTAGCCTGACAGGTGTGATCAAATGGATGAAAGCAAAGAAATTGGAACTTGAACCCAGAAACAACAGAAGTGATGCTTGTTGGAAAGGCAGAAATCTTGAAAGACATGTTCTCCCCACTTTCTGTAGAATCTGTCCGACCCTTGCAGACTCAGTTAAGACCAGCACTACTGCTAGTAAAACAAGTTGAGGCAGCGGCAAAAACCACTTTCTACAACCTCAGTCTAGCCTGAAAGATGGCCCCCTACCTCAACACAGCTGATCTGAACACCTGGATCCATGCCACAGTAACATCGACACACGACTACTGTACTACATTGTACATAGGTCTCCCCTCTAAGAGACTCCAGTTGATGCAGAACACTGCAGCTCAATTATTGTCGGGAGCTAGGAGGAGCAAGAATATTACTTCCATTCTGCAGTCACTCCATCAGCTACCTATTATTTACTGGGCTCAGTTCAAGGTATTGGTTATCGCATACAAAGCTCTCTGCAGCCTTGGTCCGGCATATCTACAGGTTGGCCTCTCTCTCTCTCTCTCTCTGTTTCCCAGAGCAGCTTCGTTCATCTAAACAGGGCCTTCTGCAGGTGCCACCTTGCACATGGGCAAAAATCATCAGCTGCCCGTACGCATGCATTCTCTGGTCCCCACCTTACAGAACATCCTACTTGAAGAGGTCAGGAAAACTCCCACTCTCCTGGCTTTCGGAAAATGATACAAAACTGAGTTATTTAGGAGGGCTTTTTACTCAAATAGGATGGCTGTACAGTAAGGTAGTGGTCTCAGAGAGATGCATCAAGAAAGAGGGGGCATAGACTTTACTACTATGTGCTACTATGTGCTGTCTGTTGCTTTAAGTATGATCCTACTGGGGTAGTTCTATGTTGTTTAATATGTCAGTCTTAGAATTGCTTAAGCTTTTTTTCAGCATTTCTTCAGCTTTGTGTATTGGATTCCTGCTGGTTTTAAATGTTTGCATATTTGCTTTTATAGACCCTATTACATTATTGTTTATTGAAATGTCCTTGAAATGTGCTGTACTAACTCACACCATGTAATCTGCCTTGAGTCTCAGTGAAAAAGTCGGACTATACATGATGTAAATAAATAAATAAATAAATAAATATTTAACCTGATGAGAGATCTGGTGAGCTGTTTTGACACAATGTTTTGTGTCAGTTTGATTGGTCCTAATCAAAGGCATCACATGGGTTTTTTTCTTGCTTTAGGATTTCAAAAAATTCCAGAAAGTTTACATCCCTGGTCCCTCTTGGTCTCCGAGACCTCTGTGTCAGCATCCTGCTTTTTAGTTGGTCTCTTGATCATTTGCATCAGGAGATTCCACCCCATGGAGGTTGGTTTCTTGGATGAGTTTGTGCTGCAGGGTGGTCTACCTCAGAGATTTCCCCCATATTTCCCTCCTGAGCTTCACGCAGCATATCCTAATTTATTTGGGAGCCTCCACACGATGCCCTGCTCTTTCCAAGCATGGCTCATGATGCTTCCGGAGCTTTCCTTTTCAAGCCAGAGCAAATACCTTCTTTGCTCCAGCTTAAAAAGGGAATAGTGTGCACTGACTGCAGGTAGAACCTCCATGCGAAAGCTCTGCCTGCAGCCAATATGGAGGCAGGAGAGGAGTTTAGCACCATTTTAAAACTAGCAGTGTCAGCTCCAACATTCCCATTCTCTTTTAGCCCTTTAACAGGGTTACGTTTTTTAAAAAAAAAACTCTACGGGCTTCTGGAGGGCCTGGCAAGATTGTCGTGGGGTCAGAGTTCCTGCACCAATCTGGGCCATTTTCCTGCGCTGATCTGGGCCCAGAGTTCCTGCACAGAGTTCCTGTGCTGATCTGGGCCATTTTCACACTGCCTTAAAATAGTGCAACAGTAGCGCACTGTATCGCAATACCGCTGGTAAAATTTCACCACCACCCGTGAATACCTATTGTAATAGTTGCGTTATCCTTATTCCGTTTTTTGACTCATCCTTTGCAGTTTTTTCACTGGCATGAGAACAATCGGTATCGCTTTATAGTGAATCGGAACGCCTGTGCTTGGGACTTCCCACTTCAACCTTCCCCCATCTCTTAACCATTGGTAAAGATTTTCCTGCCAAATGCCAGGAGTCCCGGAAGCCTTTGCACGCAAAGCAAATCGTTAAAGTCATGGCTTTCTCTTGCTTTTGTCCAATTGTCATGAATCCAGCAGCATCTTCCACACTTAACAACTTTTTGTTGGCATAAGTTTCCAGAACCTCAGTTCTCATCTTCCAATTGGGAACAGTGGTACTCAAATGGTATGTTAACAGTGCTACTCGGCTCCTTTTTGATTTTGCAAGCAAAATTGTGATTCTTTACATTGCAGAAAATGGTCACTGTATGCATGGTCCTAGTGTGCTCTGCAAACCACATTTTTTTGCCTTGTCTAGGAAAATTTGCAATGTATGTGACAGCGCAATAACGCAAATCTTGTTTAATAAAAGGTTTTTGCCCGGGAAGATAATGGCTACTGGTGGTTCCCCGAGCATGCGTGGGCAATTTTCAGATTGCAGACTCCCAAAATTCCACACAGCCAAGACCTTTGACCCCCACGGTCTTTGGCCCTAGCCCTCCATCTTTGGGATTTGAGGAATTTGGAGTGGGCACTTCGCATTTCACCCCAGCAGCATTTTGACCTCCACCGCCATTCTAGTTACGGCACAGCAGCTCTCTAGGAATATGGCTGGTACAGGCGGGAGTTATGGCAAGAGGGGGGTTTCCTGGAGGCACCAATAAATATTAGATCTCTTACATTTCTGGGGGGAGGAAAAGGTACAGGAAGCTTTGAGAAGTACCCATCGGAATTAGATTACTTTGAAAAAATTTCTGCACAGATGGCCACAAGGGGCCATAACAGAACAGCTCAGGAATGCAGGTTGAAGACAAAGGGCCAAGCTAGAAGTGATGAGTTACACTTGAATGGCGAGGGGAGTGCAAATGGAGCGCAAGTGAACAGGGAGGAATACATGTGAGTCTGTTCATTTGCCATTGAAGTGTCATTCGTCACTTGTAGCTTGGCCCAAAGACAATGAGGTTGGAGTATAAAAAGATTGTGGCGCACAACAACCGCTCTGGCAACACGTCCACCACTTGCCCCTTCTTCAGGGAACTGGACAGTATCCTAAGAGGAGATGCAAGTGTCAAGACAAAATGGGTAGCCAGAAGCATTGTCCTTGAGGTTATTGGACAGATGTGCACAGACCCAGTTGAGATCCAGGAGGGCTCAGAGGAACTGTTCTCCCATGACCTTGTCACAATCAGTCCAGGACACCATCAGTCTGGAGGAGCTAGTAAAGCGGTCTGTCGTCGAAGCAATAAAGCCCTTTGTTGACAAGTTAAACGAAACTGATCAAAGGGTTGGCTTAATTGAGAGTGAAGTGAAAACCATTGAGGAAGCAGTGGGGGGGCGGAAAAGTCTGCTCGGGAAAATGCAGCACTCATGAGGGCAACAAACAAAGACTTAAAGCTGTTGGAGAACCAACTGATCGGGTTGCAAGTGGACCGTGCTCAGACAATATTGCGTCTCCAGAATGTGAAGGAGGAGGAAAATGGGAATTTAAAGGATTTGGTGTCGGAACTTTTGGCGATACCCGCGAAGGCAACTAAAGAAGAGTTAAAAAGCGCCATTTTGGAAGTCCGTCGGGCTTCTTCAAAATATGCAACGAAGCGTCAGCTGCCACACGAGATTATTATTGACTTTTCATCTAAGAAGATCTGGGACACCATCCTATATAATTCATACAATGCGGACTTGGACTTTCTGGGCAATAAGGTTAAGATATTGAAGGAAGTTCCATTTTTAGCTCGGAAAAGAAGATTTAAATATAAAAGGTTTGCAGCTCTTCTGAGGAAACGTGAAATAAAGTACAAATGGTTATTTCCGGAAGGTATTTGGTTTAGCTACAAAGATCAAGCTCACAAGATAACATCAGAAGATCAGCTAAGGGACTTTGTGTGTAAACATCAAGATTTCCAGCAAGAAGAAGAGGACTTTAAGCCTGAAGGGGGAGGGGAGGAGGGAACGAGCACAGTGACTGTAGCTGTTCAGAGAGAATTGCGACCGAGACCCAGAGGGGGGAAGAAGACCTAATCCTGATTGTAGTCTGTATTTTATAAGATCTACCAATCTAACAGCATTTTACAAAGTTCTAATGTTAAATAATTGCAGTACGAAGGGAATGCATTACTTGTAGATGTAGTGTTTGTGTAGTTATGTGTTGTTTCTTCCCCTTCTCCCTGTCCCTATTTTTCCCTTTTGTAGTACTAGTAATTAAAAAAATAAAAAAAAACTTGCAAAAAAAAAGAGAGAATAATCAGACAGGATATGTGTCTGCACGTGCATTTCTGCAAGCACCTCTGAACCATGGAGATATATATATATATATTTGCAGTTTGCATTGCTAGTTGCTACATGTGCACGATTAACACAAGGGCCATGAGCCACCCGAATGGTTCAGAAACTGCCAATTTTACTGGATGCATAACAGTGCTGTGGCATGTGGGGAATACTAAAAATGATTTCTTCTCTCTTTAATTCAGGAACACCAACCAAAACAGCAGCTGAACTTTCTCCAGGATCACGCTTATCCAATCTCAGGAGCAGGAAAAGGCGGATCACTGCAAGGAATGCTGAGAAAATGATGAGCCAAGCAACAGAGGAACATCGTGAGGAGATGGATGAGTGGAGGAGAGAGCAGGAGGAGGCAAGGAGAAGGCATGAGGAGGAGGACTGCAGGCACGCTGCTTTTCTGGAGGAGAGCAGACAGCAACGCATCATGTTCCAGGAAGCGTTGCAAGATAACTTGCAAGTTATGTGTGTCACAGTGAGCACTCTTCAGACACTGGGAGAAGCTATGCTTAAGCAACAGCAACCCTCAGGCACCAACATGATCTCAGACCATCAGCCAGACGGCAGCCCCGCACAACCCCAAAAAAGAGCGCAGAATCACTCATGTATCGGGAAGCCAAGGGAGCGCCTAACATTGTAGAACACCCCCAAATACCTAATCAGTTGGCAGCACTGCAGTTTTGAAAATTGTGCACGGTTTGACAGTAATAGATAAAACCATTTAAAAAACCCAGATTATTAAATAAACAAGAATATGGTTTATTACAAAATTTAACTTCAAAACCTTTAGAAATGAATACAGAATACACAAAAATAATTTAACGGTTTGATAAATAACTCCAAACTATTTATGGTACTGTACATTGTGTTTTATGGGTGCTGCTCATGAGATTCCACAGCCGCACTCTATTGCTCCGCCCAGCGCACTCTCCTTTCCAAGGACATCAGGTTTCGCTCCTGCCTTGTAACTCTTCCTTCCAGAGCTGTCATTCTACTCTGGAAGTTGTTCACTGTTGAGTAAAAAACAGTATATGAGGGTGTGCACATGGTTTTCTCACACACAAATGACAATGTCAAGACATACTTACAGGTTGACATAATCCGTCCCTCCATTCCCTGGAAAGCTGCCAGGAGGGAATCAAAATTATGGGATGGATCAGTGGGAGGGCGGCTTGAGATGCCACTGGTGGATGCGGTGGGTTCTGTCTCTGAGGCACCCAAGGCTGCCTCGTCACTCACATCTGTGGGGAGAAGTGCGGTTGAGTTTGGTGTTCTAACAGAAATTGCTCTCTCGAGTGGGTGCAGTCACAGCCACCGCTAATGTTTTCTTCCATACAACCCAACCACATTGTAAACTGAGTTGAAATGCCACTTTCTGAACAAGTGCTGTATATGATATGTGTTTGAAAACTCTTAATTTTCAAGATTGGGGGGAAGATCATTTGGGTCATTATGGTTATGGTTGTATAAATTGTTAAATAGAAAAAGTGGTATTCCTGTGCTGTATCTGTTTGCCTTAATAAAGACCACTTTATTGCAATCATGCGTATTCCTTGCTGTGAACAAGGCATGGCACGGACAGGAATAAAAAGGGCCATTGAACGCTTAGCAGAGGGGTGCAAAAGATTCCTTTTTACTCTGCTTGCCAGCATTCCTCCCTCTAACAGGAAATCTCCCAAAACACTGCATGGTGTGCACAGTGTGTAACATATGTCTTACCATGGGGACCAGCTGAAGACTCCTGGATGGCTGCGGCACGAGAAGTTTCCTCCGCTTGTCCCTCCTCAATCGCAGGTGGGGCATCACCAGGAGGAGCGCTCTCTGGGAGTCCCCTCTCTCTCCCCCTCAGTACAGCTACAAAAAGAAAGGTGAGTGCTGAGTTAATGTGTTGCCTTGAACATGCTTCCGTTGTGCCACTAACACAGCATTCAGGTGCTGGGCTGCCTCAAATGAGACAGTTTTTCCTTGGCCAAGGAGTCATGTGCTAACAGATTTGACTGGAGTCGATATGGGGTGGGAAGGGTGTTTTCTCCTCACTGACAGTGGGAAACTTACCTTTGCCTGTGGACACAGGGCACAGTCTGTAGAGACAGGGATGGCTGCAAGTATGAGCCACATATTGGATGTGTGTAATGCTTGTCATGATCCAGTGCCTTGATACTATCCCATCTAAATTTCCTAAAGCCCGTAGAAGCTCTCCACATCACCAGCGAATATATTTGCTCTCTCCCAACCAAGGTTGTATTATTTATAAGGCTGAGTAGCCTGACACTCAGGGGCCACTCCAGGACTAGGAACCCTTTTTTCCTTTGCTGAGGCACACCCCCAAATACAGTGCAAGTCATAGATTGTTTTATAGAGCCATGAATTATAAGTGGCCATCTCCTTATTTTTAAAAAAAATCTCTTACATTAAAGATGTTATTCAGAAATTATAAGCACTGATATATAGTAAGGAGTCCAGTAGCACCTTTAAGACTAACCAGCTGTACTGTGGCATAAGCTTTCAAGAACCACAGCTCTCTTCCTCAGATGCATCTGATGAAGAGTGCTGTGGTTCTTGAGCTGTGGTTTTTGAAAGCTTATGCCACCATACAGTTGGTTAGTCTTAAAAGTGCTACTGGACTCCTTACCATTTATCAGAGCTTATAATTTCTGCATCATAATAAGACATGGAAAAAGCCCAAGTAACAGGGTTTTTTTTCAAACAGTATTGACAGTCGGGGACAGATAGTGGGGGATATCCTTATCAAGAAGTACTTACCGGCGTGCCTGCGATCTTGCCAGCTGGGCCTCCCTGCCCACTCCCAGAGGCGCATCATCGCTGAGAAGTAGGGGGGCTTGCCACTCTGCCAGGGGATTCCCTGCCATGACTCCAGGACATTGAAGAAGGAGGCCTTCACCCTCTTGAATTTTGACCAGCACTGGTCCGCGGTCCTTTGGTAGCCTCTATCTGCAAGTCTCCTGGCAGAGACAGCAAATATGGCTCTCGTGGGGAGGTGGGTGCTGGCCATCAGCCTACTTGCCTTCCCCGTCAGCAGAAGAATTTCCAGGAGGGCCTCAACCTCCTGGTCCTTCCAGAAGACCCCTTTTCTTTTTGGAGCCATTTCTGAAGTCTTGTGCAATATTGCAAAAGTGATCAGATGCTACAGAGCATGCTCAGAGTGCAAATGGGGTTTTGAACCAGGTTTCATATGTCGCGGACGTATTGATTGGCTCAGCGTTCCCAGCAAAAAAAAAAGATACAATGTATCACCCTTTGTAGTGCTCACTATTGGAAAGCATTGACTGTTGGGACCTCCCTCCATAGACTTTGGAAAGGTGATTTCTGAAAAAAGTGCTAAAGGAGACTTGACGTGGGGAGGAGCAGGAAAGGGGGTAGGAAGGGATGCTTCTAGCAGTTAGTGGGGTGGAGACAGAGCATGTGAACATCCCGTGTCCCTCAGTTCTACTTGCTGCTGCTTGCACGGCAGGGGCAGTTTTCCCCACCCCCCTAATTAAAAGCAGCTGCTGTTGAATCTCCTTGAGGCAGTCGCTGATAGAAGGAGGCAGTTGGCAACTTTTCTACTGTGCCTTCCCTCATCACAGGCAGTGGGCCCTGCAGAGGGGGGGTGTTTTGCAGCGTTGTCATGCTTGGATGATGATATTGCGGCCATTGCCTGTGGCCATGTGTCCAGAGAGAGGCATTAACCAGCTCTTCATGGCTTCTTCTCATCCCCCCACACGTCTCCTTCTCTCTTCCAAGCTCTTTATCTCCCCATCTCCCATTTTTTCATATTCTCTTGTCAGCGCCTCCTCTCTCCCCACTCCATTTTTTTACCCCTCCGTATACACTAACTACTTTCTTTCCCTCTTGTTTCTGCCGCTTTTCTCCAGACTGCAGTCAAGCTTGAATTGCTTAGACCAGGCTCTACTGCCTCAATTGCTATGCAACCCCACAGTGCTGACTGTGAGCCAAGCTACAAGTGACGCCTGACACAGGTTGGACACTTGTCAGCTTCCCTCAAGTTTTGATGGGAAATGTAGGCATCCTGGTCTTGCAGCTGTAATGGAGAGCCAAGCTGTAAAACCAGGACGCCTACATTTCCCATCAAAACTGACAAGTGTCCAACCTGTGTAAGGCGTCACTTGTAGCTTGGCTCTGTGATCACATAAGATTTTGTGGTATGTCAGCCAGCATTCTCCATTTTAGGTTTTTTTTAAAGCTCTCATCATCATTTTATTTTTTGGAATTTTTCTCCAAACCTGGGGGCTTTCTTAAGTTTGCAGGGGGAAATCCCCCTTATTTGTACACAACCCCATTCTGCAGTTTTTTGATCTGCCTTCTAGGACCATATTCACAACTAGATATATTTATAGAGCATGTTTTTACCTTTTAGGTGTTGGAAGTCTCTTTGCGATCTCTTAGTGCTACGAATTACCATTTAAAGAATTTAAAAATAAAGGAATTGCTAGGAAATCTTGATGTAAACTTCACAAAGGAAAGCAGATGGCATTTTACAGACTTAACAATATGCTTTAGTAACATTTTGTTTGTTTGTTTGTTTGTTTGTTTGTTTGTTTGTTTGTTTGTTTGTTTGTCAACCACCGTTTGACTTTACAGCACTCAAAGCAGCTTAACAATGTAAAAACACTCAGTTGACAATGTAAAAACAACAATTATAAAAATACATTAAAAACAGATTTTAACATATGTCTGAACAAAGACAGAGACTAACAGCAAGCGACAAGGAGGCAGGGGAAGAAGTAAAAATATAAAGAGAGACTGTACAAGCAAGAGAGAAGAGGTAGGGGCAAGAGAGGGAAGAACAGAGAAAGAGACAAGGAGACCAACCACATGGTTCAAACTCGGATTGAATACCACAAATACTCTTTTCCTATTCAGAATTTCACACACAACCTATTTTTTTCCCACATCAGAGTTCTGAAGTTGAAGTCACCCTTTCTTGCTTCCACTAGAGGCTGCTGCAATATCAGAGCAAGAGGAGAGAAACGAGGCATGCGTCGCAGCTCATATGAGGGCACATGGTTTGAAAAAAAGAACTCAAGAGTTTGCAATGATACATTTAAAAATCTAGTTTGCAAATTCCTCATTCCATAAATGCTTCATCAAGTGTTTACTCGCATTTTAGTGTTTATCCTTAATGGATTATCACTTGGGGGGAATATTTGCTTTGCTTGCTCTTGAAGAAAACCGGTCTGAAAATAGGTGCATTTTGACAATAGACTCCAGGGTTCAACTGGGATTTCCCCTCCTTATCCCACCATGTACTTCAACACTGTGCTTGGGGATGTTGCTACATTCGTGGAGTTTTTGTCTTTCACTGCATCATTTAAAGGACAAGTACCCTTTTGTGGAGAGGAGGGAGATATTTCCATCCTGATACTCTCCCTTCCGCTCTCCAGTGCCTTTATTGGCTTCTCAAAGACTTGGGAAACCACTCCCAAATGCACGGCCATTCCCAGGTCTTCCTGGAGCAGAAGCTGGAAATTCTGCTGCTGCTGGATCAGCAATCTCTCTGGGAATGCGAGAGTCTGAAATGTTTCTCCTCCTAGCCTACCTTCCAAGGAGGGTTGCCAGCCTCCAGGTAGTGGCTGGAGATCTCCAGGAATTACAACTGGTCTCCAGGCCACAGAGATCAATTCACCTAGAGAAAATGGCTACTTTGGGGAGTGGACTCTATGGGATTATGCCATGCCATGCCCTCCCCAAACCCCACTCTCTCCAGGTTTCTCCAGGTTTCAGCCCCCACTCCACCCCGATCTCCAGGAATTTCCTAACTTGGAGCTGGCAACCCTACTTCCAAGCATGTGCACAACACCAAGAACTTCTTCCTGGTGAGCCAGTTTGGTATAGCGATTACAAGCATGGGACTCTAATCTGGAGAACTGGGTTTGATTCCCCACTCCTTCACTTTAAGCCAGCTGGGTGACCTTGGGTCAGTCACAGCTCTTCCAGAGCTCTCTCAGCCCCACCCATCCCACAGGGTGATTGTTATGAGGATAATAATAACACACTTTATAAACTGCTTTTAGTGGATGTCAAGTTGTCCTGAAGGGCGGTATATAAATTGAATGTTACGTTACTACTTCTCACTGTGGAGCTGCTTCTTTGGTGCATCCAGTTAGCAAAGTATAATGCTTTTGTACAAGATTCCTCCTCTCCTAACCCCCTCAGTGTCTTCCAAGGCTTTTTTTCAGGGGGAATGTGGGGGAACGGAGTTCCGGAACCTCTTGAAAATGGTCACATGGCTGGTGGCCCCGCCCCCTGATCTCCAGACAGAGCAGAGTTTTAGATTGCCCTCCACGCCGCTCAGCGGCACAGAGGTCAATCTAAATTCCCCTCTGTCTGGAGATCGGGGGGGCGGGGCCACCAGCCATGTGACCATTTTCTCTGAGGGCAACCCACTGAGTTCCACCACCTCTTTTCCCAGAAAAAAAGCCCTGGTGTCTTCTGCTCCAGATGAGCCATGATGAGTCAAATAATTGTTTCCTTACAATCCCAAGATGAGAGTCTGTCTTCTCCCCAACCCTCCTTTTCTCTTGAGATTGGGGACTCCAGTAGAGAGTGTGCTGGGGTGTGGGGGGGGTGCGCACATGTCAGCAAGGGATGCTGGTGAAGGCAACTTTTCCTCTTCCACCCTGTCACTGAGGTTGGCACCTGGCCAAATGCAGGTTAGATGAATGTGTAGTCAGCATGCAAATAAGATGACTGACTGCCATCAAACATGCTTGAAGGTCAGCTAAAAAATAAAACCTTTTCATAATGACACATAATTCCTCAACACAAATAACAAATAACAAGGCTGAACACTGAAGGCTGAACACAGGGAAAATAGCAGAAAGGTGAGAGTGCTGGTTAAACCCTCCTTTCACAGGAAAACACAAGAAAAACAGAAGTTTGGCGAAGTCTCTCTCACCGAGAGTTTGCCACAGATTTGTTCAGATCCCAGGTTCCTGATCTTGGTGACCAAAAGCCACATCGGCCCACCCATTTTAACACTTTCTTTGCACTGAGAAGTGTCTGCTTTGGAGGAGGGGCAGGGGGTGGAGGTGGCAGAATCCTTCCTGCTAAAACCAGATTTTTAGCTTGTGACAGTTTCACTGAATGGCAACAGATGACTTTTGGGGGTTCAACGGCTCATGACCAGAGTTAATGCAAGCAGATACTAGCTCGTGCCAAAAACTTTGCAAGGCTCAGATAAGGCAGGATGGTGGTAGAGACAGCCCTCAAGTCAGAGTTGACAGGGTTTAGTTGCCTTGCTGATGAGCTCTGTTTTTCAAACAGACCCCCTGCTAGGAAATTCTGGTGGGTAAGCAAGAAACATTCACACATCAGTATGGTCACCTTTCCCTGTACTCACTTTGCAAATGATTGTTTTACTTGCCTATAAAACTGGGGTCCTTTCACCTCTCTGCCTGAAATTTGGGAGAGAGGGTTTATTGGGCGAGTGCTACAGTCCCTGAAAATTCCATTCCTGTTGACTGAGGGAAAGACAGCTACAGCTCTGCATGGATTTTCCACCCAAGCCCACGGAGTCAAATTTCACCACATTGAATGAGCTTCATAATGATAATAAAGAAAATGAAAGAGGACAATGATGAACCTGATGCTGAATAGCTTGAATTTAATTTTTTTTTTAATTGCACAGCCTTAAACTTCATTATACACACTGTTGGAGTCTGAACTGACAGTGGCTAACCAGGAAAGTGATCTTGAAGATCCCTCAGAGGAAACACTGACTCCATGTGTGGTAGTGGAGAATGGTGCATTTCATGTAGGAGTTTTTATGCAGGAAACTGAAAGTGATGGATCTTCAACGGCACACCGTAATTCCATAATTGCAGTACTAGTGCAGAAAATGCCCACTCTTTCACTGAAGCTGGCTGAACATCCCAACAAGAGGGAACAGCTGGCAGTAATTTCTGGCCAGAATTCAGTGTACATTCAAACCTAGGCAAGTTGCAACAGCAGGAAAGGGCATGTGGTCTTCCCCAAAAGCATCTGTCTGGGCCAGATGTCTAATCCAGCAGGGCTTTTCTTGGAAAAATTAATAGCCTACATATTTTCACCTGCCCGTGCATTCCTGTATTAGTCATTTGTGGCTTCCAAGAAGCATAAAGAACCAACTTTTGGAAAGCTATTGTGGAATACTTATTGAATGCATTACAACGAAACACTTTGTTTTCCCCTTTGGATATTTGTGTGTGTTGGTTAGTCTCCTGGGTTGGAGCCCCTGCTTGTTAGTTCTGTACACTGCATGAGCTCCTTCATCCTGAAACTGGTTACTCCCTCATCCCTGTATTTTGTTGCTAATAAATGGATGTTATTTTGAACACACCCATCTCTGCTGAGCGAACCTAAGAGCAGGAGCCCGAGCAAGGACCCAATTTTTGACTTGCAAGCAAAACGGAATATCACAGTTATTACGTCTTTTTGCCCAGAGGCAGTTCTTGTTATCGGCAGACGACTACGCAAGGGTGAGTTACAAGTCTGCACTCAAGTACACCTCACTCGGCGCAAACTCTGCATTTGCTGTGGCTGCTCTTCTGACTAAGCAGGAAGTGGGAAGAAGGAACAGCACGGCAGTGCATACCTCCAAGAAGAAGGCACTGTCAAGGAGCGATCCCAGGGTTTTTTTCCTGGGAAAAGAGGTGGCGGAACTCTCAAGAGGGAAATGAGGAAGAAACACATGGGATTCTTTGAAATCATATTATTTTCAAGCACTATTGCCGAGTATTTTCAAGAGGTGCTGGAACTCCGTTCCCTGGCGTTCCCCCTGAAAAAAAGCCCTGGATCCTATTCCTGGAACTTTTACCAGTGCTCTAGTTATGGGGAGAAAGGTGGGGGATCCTCAAAGAAACCCAACTCACCTCAATTTTAACCCCTCACTGATCTCTATAATGCACCCAGATGCTGCAGCTAAAGTGCCCGTCAGTAGGTCCTGATGGTAGTTAGGCAGCAAGAAGTGGATGCTGCAGCCCAGTAATGGGGAACAGAGAGAGGCCGAGGCAGCACCAGCAACAGCACTGGTGAAGGCAACCAGTTTCCAGATGAATATAGTTTCAGGTGGCTAGCTGTGCTGATCTGCAGTCGAAGGGTAAGATCCAGGTTCAGTAGCACCTTAAAGACCAACTAGATTTCCAAGATGTGAGCTTTTGAGAGGGAGAAATGCTCCATGGAGGGTGGGTGGGCAGAGAGTTGGGGAGTGCTGAGAGAAGCAGTCCACCATGGCAGTATGCTTCTGTGAATTTTCCAGGTAACTTAAATTGTAGTATATTTACTGTATTTATTACAACAGAACCATTTGCTTCCACTATTTGTGTGAGTTGATTTAGGCCATTTGAGACAGCCCACTAACTGAATGCTGCCAGCTTTTCCCCTTCACTCCACACGTCTCCAATTTCAAAACAGTAGCAGGCTGTTTAGCTCCTGTTTTTTGGTGCCTTTTCCAAGAATGCACTTTTCCGCAGTCCTCAAAAAGACACCAACAAAGTGGAAGCCAAACAGCCTGCTACTGTTTTGAAATCAGACAGGTGTGGAAGGGGAAAAGCCAGTAGCATTCGGTGAGTGGGCCATCCCTTTTTAAGCATCAGGCCTAACCAGGGCTTTTTTTCTGGGAAAAGAGGTGGTGGAACTCAGTGGGTTGCCTTCGGAGAAAATGGTCACATGGCCGGTGGCCCCGCCCCCTGATCTCCAGACAGTGGCCCTCAGCGGCGCGGAGGGCAATCTAAACTCCCCTTTGTCTGGAGATTAGGGGGCGGGGCCACTGGCCATGTGATCATTTTCAAAAGGTTCTGGAACTCTGTTCCACTGCGTTCCTGCTGAAAAAAAGCCCTGGGCCTAACTGCATGAAAGTATTTGATACAGTAGATCATGCCATTCTGTTGAGGCATTTGGAGGCAGAAGCAGATATCAGTGGATGTGTCTTGTGTGGGTTTTAATCATTCCTCATGAAACAGACTCAAAGCTATCTTCAGTGTGGGATCTTGTAGCGTTCCACTCCATTCTAAGGGCACAGAGAAGCAAGTTAATGCAGCTGTAAAAATGCCTTCTCCAAAATCAGTTTAGCTTAGAAGATGGCTTCCTACTTGCCACTGCTGATCAGGCCACCTGGATCCATGCCACAGTCACAGTGGGACTAGACTACTGCAATGCACTCTACATAGGTCTTCCCTTGAAATCAACTCAGAGGCTCCAGTTGGTGCAGAATGCCACAGCTTGGTTATTATCAGAAGCGAGACAGAATGTGCATATTACGCCCTGGGTTCAATTCAGTTTTGGCTATCACATACAAAGCCCTTCATGGTCCCTCATATCTGCAGAACCGTTCTCCCTGTACACCATCATGGCACCTGAAAAGGGCCTTCTGTGCCACACTGCATATGGGCAAAATCAACAGCAGTCCATACACGCACATTCCCTGTGGTGACCCTCTCCTTAGAGAATGGCCTGCCTGATAAGGTTAGGATGGCTCCCATGATCCTGGCTTTCTGCAAACTATGCAACACTGAATTATTCTGGAGGGTTTTTCTATGTGGTAATAGAACTGTGCTATAAGGAAATGGTTCAGAGAGAAGTGCTGGATAGAGACTGTGCATTATAATAATGTGTACTGTCTGTTCCTGTAAGTATGCTCCTACTGGATAATTCTGCATTGTTTAGTTTGACATGTGTTTTGTTTTCAGCATTCTTTTCAGCTGGGTATAAGATTTCTACTTGTTTTCAAATTTCTGCAGTCCTCCTTACCCTATTGTACTGCTTATTGAATGTATTATATAGTGGGTATGACAGTTCAAGTGATTTCCAATAACTCTTTTATTAACAGGAACATCACAACTCAATGCACAAACATCAAACAGCAGTTATAGAACACTCAACTCCCCACCAAAACACGTCCACAATTAAACTCAACCAATAGCAAACACCCGGTATCCAGAAACCCTATTCGCTAGTTCACTAGCCTATAGGGGAATCCTGATTGGCCAGCTAAACAACCCAGCCAATTGGAATGCAGCTGTACAGAACTTTGCTACTAAAGCCTTTTTCTTGAAGCTCCCAGTACACTACAGAATGTTTACTGAATGTCCCGTTCATTGGTTGTATTGGCCTATATTGTGTAATCTGCCTTGAGTCTCAGTGAGGAAGGCACACTATAAATAGTATAAACAAAAAAATAAATAAATTAAAGTCACCCTGTTACACAGAAGATTCTGACTGTTGTTGTGACTGTCTTTCATTTTCCGCACAGGGATCCCGATACAGCAATGGTGATGTTTCATTCAACAGAGATCCAAGTTCTGGAGGGACAATTGGAAGTTGTATGCAACTGAGTATCAAATGAACAAGTCCTAAGTCAGGTTCAACTAAACTGTGACAGGAGAAGTGGAAAATGGAGAGAAAGTCTACAGAGACAGCAAGACAAGCTCAACACCTGGCTCAAAGCTTGTTGCTGGTTTCTTCTTTATCCTGTGCCCTTAGAATAGTGAGAATCAGTCAAGTTCAGATTCCCAGGTTGTTTGTGCCACACCCTGAGAAACTCCAGCTGTTCGGTTCTGCTGAACGATGTGTGTACGCGTCCATAGAACTTCCTTTCAAGTTGTACTTTCCAGGCATTCTAAGAGCAAACAAGATGATTAATGAGATCTTAATTTGCCATATGAAATACTAAGTAGCAGGCATCCTTCTCCCACGTTTACAGAGTCAAGGTTCCCATTTGCTTCCAGTCCCAATCAAAGGCATGCAAATTTTTGGGGAAGGTTGAGTTGTATACCAGTAACTGAATTACATAATAAAGGCATTTCACATACATTCTCTCAGAAGCACCTTCCAGCAGTACAGCAATAGAGGCTAACAGTATTATTCTCTGACTGCTGCTCAAATTGGGGCTTCCTGGGAGCCAGTTTGGTATAATGGTTAAGAGCGCAGGACTCAGATCTGGAGAACTGGCCTTGATTACCCACTCCTCCACTTGAAGCCAGCTGGGTGACCTTGGGTCAGTCACAGCTCTCTCAGAGCTCTCTCAGGCCCACCCACCTCACAGGGTGATTATTGTTGTGGAGATAATAATGACATACTTTGTAAACCACTCTGAGTGGGCATTAAGTTGTCCTAAAGGGCGGTATATAAATTGAATGTTGTTATTCCTCAGGCTTGGATGTGGCAGCCATTTTAGGCATGGGAGGAGATGGGAGTGTGCCTTTACTGCCATGCCCTCCTCTGAGGCTAGTACACAGAAAATCAGCACCTATGGCTGAAATCTAGGACTATGCTTGCTGAGCCCACTGCACACCAAAGCAGATGAGGCAACAAGAGAGAGGTGCCTGTTCAGTATCAGATGTGTGGCCAGCATATATGGTGGGCGAGTGGGGGAAGCACAGTCCTCCAAAGGGCAGCCATGTTATTCAAACTGATCCTGTCTCCTTGGTTCAAAGAACTCCAGGCCATGAGGAAGAGAGGAAATTCAGAACCATCATCTTTCCTCTGCCCATGGCTCCCCCACTTCCGATAACCTCTCCAATGAGCAAGCTCTTTTATCAATTAATTTTCTTGAATTTCAAACACATGAGGGAGGTGAGGCTGTTTGGAAAGAGTGGAGAAATTATGTGTGGAGAAAGGATTCGGTAGCCTTCTCCACTCCCGGCTGCCCCCTGCTTTTACTCATCTTAATGGATTGCCACGCTGGCATTGCACCAATAGACTGATGGAATGGATCACTGCTCCAGGTATGATTGTCCTGAACTCTCCTTGAATTTTTAAAAAAGGAGAAATCACTTTTTAAACTCACTTTCAACCTAAACCCTGATGCCAAAAGAGGTATGATGATTTATTTTAAAACACCATGCCCGCTTCATCCATAAACGTAAAGTGGCTTACAAACCAGCAATCAATTAAAATAACCAATGACACATATGCAATACCGCCTAAACTATTAACTAGTGTGTAGAGGAGCAGGGACCTGGAGCGAGGAGGTCAGGAGCCACTGCTTGTGGTGTGCAGAGAATGTGTTCAAAGGCAGTTTTCGCCCTCCTGAGGTTTATAGCTGCTGCATTTGATGATTATTGTGGTAAAATGAGTTACACCCCAGGGTCAGTGCCAAAATTTGCAACTCCAATGGAATAATAATGGGGTTTGCACTCTGCATAGGGACAGAGGTTATAAGGTACCTTCTGCTGGCTGGCAGGGGCAGGGGGGAAAAGAGAAATTGAGATGACTCCCAAGCACAGAACCATTCAGTGCCATAGAAGTGTACATAGTTTTAGGTGGGTAGCAAGTCCAGCAAGATTTTCAGGGTATATGCGCTTGAGAGTCAGATCATTGGATGCAATCTCTCTTGTCCTTGGGGTGGAAGTCAGTCCAGAGCTAGGTGATCTAAAGAGGACTGAAAGACGAATAGAAAGACACTGGCAAAAAACTTGCACTGAATCAGAGAGAGTGGGTTACAGAGCTCACTTGAAGACCTATGATAGCAGCAAAGAAAAATTATTTATCTTCAAACATTGCATCAACTGCTTCATGATCAGTCTAGCTGTTCAAGGTATCTCAGCACTTCTGACTCCAAAATCTAAACCGTTACTGTCTCATGAACAGACAATTAACTGTAACAAATTTGCAAAGTTCTTTTCTGGCAAAATAGCATGAATATACACTGATTTGGATGTCAGCTATAATTTAGGTGAGGCAGAAGACATTCCTTTTTTTTTTTAATAATATTTTTATTTTTATTAACTACATTAACTAACAATACAAAGGGAAGAAAGGGAACAAGGGGAGGAAGGAAAAAAAACACAACAACTACAACATATAACCACTATGCTACACAAAATGTTTTCCCTTTATACTGCCATTATTCAAAAGTTAAAGCTTTATGTTATATTGATGGAGTGGTTGACCTTACTAAATGCAAATTACAATTTAAATTCAAATTAAATTTTCCTTCCCCTCCTGGGTCCCGGACGCAATAGAAGACATTCCTAATACACTCAAAGAGGACTTTTTTACACAGGTAATAGGGCTGTGCTGTAAGGAAATGATTCAAAGAGATGCTTCTATAAAGGGATATGGTCTGTAGATGATACTACTGTGCACTGTCTGTTGTTTTTAATAATTATGTCATGTCAAATTGCTTATGTTTTGTTTCAGCATTGTTTGAGTTCTGTATCAGAGTTCTGCTTGTTTTCAAACTCCTGCAATCTATTCCCTATGTATTGGGTACTGAATGTTGATGGTATTGAATTACACTGTGTTAGCCACCTTGAGTCTCAGTGAGAAAGGTGGACTATAAATAACGTAAATAAAAAAATGAATCAAATATTAACAGGCTTGCTCAGATCTTGCAAACTGGGGGCTGTGGCTTCCTTTTCTGAGTTAAGCTATCTCCCTCTTTTCCTACTGCCTTCCATCTTTCCTAGCGTTATTGTCTTTTCCAGTGAGTTTTGGACATATTCCAGAGGGGTCATGTAAGCAGTCAGCCCCGGCCTTCTCCATATTTAATAGCTGTTTGATAGCTGCCTGTGATATAAAAATCACAAGGCCCCTGGATTAATGTAGCCTGATCTGCAGCAGGGGAATTTCAGTCAGCATTGCTGAGTCCCGTCCGGGAAATTAAGCCTTGAATGGAATATTCAGGCAAGATGCTGAGGACTGAGGTGATTTGATTTACTACCCCACCAGCTGCGGGTAGAGCTGTGGCAAAATAGGGTCTCACTGCATCACCCCACTTAACACATTCCAATGTCCTCCTTCCATGATTAAATTCCCATCCCAAGATCGAGGAACAATCAATCAGCACTGACAAGTTCTCATTTGCCCTGGGAAGATGCTGTCCCTATCTAAATTCATCAACTCAGCTCCTGGAGTATTAATTAGCATACTGCTTCTTTTCAAACTACCAGGAGAACACTTTGCATTTCCTTTATCACACCCCAGCAGCACCAATCAAAGGTAATCAAACCTTTGTTATTCCTAGGAACTGACCTTTAGGGTCTTTGTCCCAATGGCTAAGGGGGCTCCCCAGTTTCAGGACACGTTTTGCCCTATAAGAACCAGGGCTCTTGCCCCATTCAAACTGTGCATGTTTACTGGATCCAAGTGCTGCTCCCTTCTGATCACTTCCCTAAGTCTCCCTCCTGGCCAAGAACATGGGACGTTTGAAGCTCTCTTCCTCCATGGACTATTTTACTCTCTGAGATAGGTAAATATATTCCCTCACTCCCTCTATTCCAAATCTCCGGCTACCTTCCTAGGCCTCTGAGTGTATGTGCGAATCATTTTTATTACTTGTGTGTGTGTGTTTCCTTTTAAATGAAAATACTTTTTGACTTTGAAAGCACCAAGCCTCGTCTGCTACCTTGGGAAGGGACCGCATAAATATTGGTGGAGTTATCCTGTTGTTACCTCTTGTATAGCCATCTTCCTTGCTGCTAATTCCCCCTTACTCACAAGGAGACCCATTCTGATAACAGTCTATCCTTTTGGCCCAACAGTACCCATGGAGGTGGAGAAGTTGAATTCTAATTGTACTAGGCTGGTCCAGGGGCATGGGGGATGTGGGGAGGAGCACAGGTGTGCAAGCACACCTGAGATGTGACAGAGCTTGTCAGATGTCCAAGTCCTGTCCATCCAGGGAGATGAGGGGGGGCAAGCTGTCATGGAATCTGCACTAGCTGACTGCTCAGTTGTTGCCAGGCACCACTGGAAATGTGGGCCGTTACCTTTAACACCCTAAACAATTCAGTGTCGAGGTACATGAAGCACTGCTTCCTCTTGTGACCCCCTATCTCCAGAGGTAAGGCAAATAGCTATCAGGAAAAAAGCTTACTCCGTGGTGGCACCTTTGGAATGTCCTCCCCCTGGAAGCTTGCCTGGCACCTACCCTACTCTCTTTTGGCTCCAAGCCAAACATTTCTCTTTATCCAAACTTTTAACTAAGGGTTTGACCTCCCCCCCCCCCAATCTGCTTCTAGCCTGAGGCCTTTTATGATAATCATGCCAGCTGCCAAGTGTTTTATATCTCTGTTGTTTTATTGGCTGATTTTTAATGACTGTTAATTTTAATGACTTTTACATTTTATGATCTGCTATGTTGTGAGCCACCTCCTGCAGGACTGTGAAGAGGTGGCATATGTTTTTAATAAATAAATAAAGGGAATGTTTCCTTTGACATAGGATGCTGTCCAGTCTCCTAGTAGGGCACCCCTGCTCCTTCAGGGGAAATAACCCCAGGCAAGTCCCTACCTTGGGAAGGGACCCCATAACCTTTCTGCCTCAGCTTTATTCCCAGGTGTGAGAAGGATGGGGGGGGCTTATGTTCTTAACTTTTACTTATTCTACCCAGGGCCAGGGCTCATTTTGAGGGGGAATGCACAGGAACGCAGTTCCGGTAGTTCCCCATAGAAGTCACGTCAGGTGGCCCTGCCCACCTGACTCTCGGCCGTTTTGAGCCTGTTTCGGCCTGGATTGGGGCCAAAATGGCCCGGATCGGGGCTCTGACCGGTGGTGGATCACTCTCCCACTCAGCAGCAGCACGCTCTTGACCATTTTGGGCCCCTTTTCAGCCATTTTCAGCCCCTTTTTGCCATTTTGGGCCCAATTACAGCCCTGAATGGCCAGGATTGGGTCCAAAACAGCCAGGATAGGTGATGTCAGGGGGTGTGGCATATGCAAATCAGTTATGCTAATGACACACTTCCGGTGATGTCAAGGGGCATGGCATATGCTAATGAGTTATGCTAATGAGTTCCTCCAGCTCTTTTTCTATAAAATGACCCATGCCCAGGGCCACAAACCACCATGAAGAAAACAGGGTCTTACATATATTGTGTGGTTTTGAACAGCCAACATTTATCCTTAAAGGAAAAGGGCACTTTTTATAAATAGATACACTGGTAGTTTGGTTATATTAGGCACAGGCAAGATAATCCTCAAACATAAAAGGCAAACCATGTTGCCGACAACGTACATTTTATCCTGGTGCACCTACACAGGAGCACCAGGATAAAAAGTACATCGTGGCCAACACAGCCTCCAGAGGGCACCATGGTGGTGGGATGGCCAGCCGAGCCAGACTGTCACTCTGCAGGACACTGTGGCAGCAGGATGGCCAGGCGAGCTGACCTGTCCCTGCTGAGGGCACCACCGCCACGGGACGGCCAGGCGAGCTGGCCCATCCCTCCAGAGGCCAGCGCCACAGCAGGACAGCCAGGCATCCAGGCCTGGCCCATCTCTGAGGAGGCCGGAGCAGTGGCGGGAAGGCCAGGCAAGCCAGCCTGCCCTCGCAGAGTCTGGCGCAGTAGCAGGAAGGTCAGACGAGCTGACCCACCTCCGCGGAGGCCAGCACAGCAGCAGAACAGCCATACGAGCCGGCCCATCCCTTTGGAGGTCCCGCCATTTTCTAGGGTCTGTTTTTTTAAAGAATGGTCTCTGTTGCTAGTCATTGAGGTAAAACATAACAAGAACCAAACATAAATATGTAAATGGATTATATGAAACAAGCTGGTGGGCTAGCAGGAAAAGTCTGTGGCATGTTCTCTCCCCCTCAAAGTTCTTGTGTCTCATTCACACATTACATTTTTACATGTAAATAAAAAGCATCTTCATGTGTGAGGCTAACCACAAACTAATACGTATAAATGGTATCACACATCGATTTGTAGGAACATCGTTTCCCCAGGAAGAAAAGCTGCTTTAGGAGCTGAAAAGGAGTGATAGAATAAGGCTTTTGTTTTATTTATTTATAAGGTATCTCTGCTACCCCTCCACAAGCCTCTTAATGCAGTTCACAAAGTAAAAGTAAAAACAAACTCAGCAAAAACATAGCATTATCAAAACAAGTAATTAAAACAACATTTAGCAGACAAAATGATATCCACAAAGCACCCTTCCAGGCTAGAACTTGACCATAAAACAGCTGGAAAAGATGGAATATTCCATTAGAAGCCTGAGCAAAGAGAAATATTTGGGCTTGTCACCTAAAGGACAGTAAAGTAGGCACCAGGCACGCCTCAATGCATCCCAAAAGAAAGGTGCCACAACTGAAAAAGCCCTTCTAGTCTCTATCCACCTTACTTCTGAAGGCAGGGGCTTGTGAGGAGGATCCAATGGGTGGCCCACGCAGTAAGCAAAGTCTTTCAAATGGCCAGGCCCAAACCCATTGTGGTATAGTGGTCAGAGTGTCATACTAGGATCTGGGCCACCCAGGTTCAACTTCCCACTCTACCATGGAAGTTTGCTGAGTGACCGTGGGCCTGAGTGATCTTGGGCCAGCCTAACCTACCTGACAGGGTTGTTGTGAGGATAAAGGGGAGGAGACTGAGGCCAGCCGCTTTTGGTTCCCACTGGAGAGAAAGGCAGGGTGTAAATGAAGCGAATAATAAAATATTATATTATTGTACTATTATATTATAATAAATATTATAATAAAATAATGGTAAACACATCATCAGGGACACAGTTGTCCTGGTCCTTCCCTTGATGATGATTGTCAGTCGAGATGACAACCCCAAAACTGGACCAGACTGAAATGGGTCCAGATAACCCACCTCCTCCAAGGCCTCCTGGAGAGCTGCGGGGATGTGAGTGGAAGCGGAGAGCCTCTGGGGCCGGGGAGGGGGGGGGTCTCACAACAACCTCTTGTTTCTAAGTAATCGGCACTCAGCACTTCCCCAGAGAGAGAGAGAGACGTTTACTGCCTCCGGGTCCCACTGGCCAAATCCGCCCAGCTCGACCCCGAGGGCCACAAGGGTCTAGCGGCCACGCACACATCCGCCCGCTGAAAGGCATCCCGAGCGGGAAGGGAACCCGCTGCGGCGCGGCGTCCCAAGCGCGTCGAAGTCTTCAGGCCGGGATCGCCGCCAGCCGGCACAGTCCGCAAGCCGCGGCTCCCCAGACGGCGGCCACGCCAAGGCAGCCTGCCCCGGGGCCATCGGGCCCCGCCGGCGGTCTACCGGGCCAAGCCCCCGCGGCCGGATCCCGTGAACCGCTCCTGAGTCACCGGCAGCCGTCCGCCTCCGCGGCCCTGGCTGGGCGGCGTCTCCGTCCGCTGCCAGGCGCACCTGTGCCCTTCCCCGCCCGGCTGACGTCGAGCCGCGTCCCTCCGTCCTGCCTGCCGCTCGCTGCTTCTGCGGCGGCGCCACCGCCGCCTATATAGCCGCCTGTGCGAAGCTGGCCGCGGCCGTCCTGCATGGAGCCGGGCTTGGCTGGGCTGGGCTGGGCTGAGCGCGCCGCCGCGACGACGGAAGGCGCCCCCGGCCCCGCCATGCGCGCCGCGCTCCTCCTCCCCTGGCTGCTGCTGGCGCTCCGGGGCTCCGGTGAGTGGCCGGCGGGGGCGGGCGGGCGAGCGAGGGCGAGGGAGCGGGTGGCGGGGCAGCCCTTTCCCTCGTCTTTTCGAGACTGCCGGGCGGGGCGGGGAAGAGCAGCGTGGCCTCGGGAAGGGTGCCCCGATGTTGACCCGTCGAGGGTTCCTTTTAACCAACTTTTGAAAATAAATCACAACGACCCTGTGAGGTAGGCCCGGCGGAGAGTGATGGCCCGGCTCTGCTTGAGGATGGCTCTTGGGACAAGGATCTAGGGCCGCAAAATGGCCCGAAAGGGCTGCATTCTTTAAGTAACCCTTATGTCAATCCTGTAAGAGACGCTAATGATACTTATGGGGGGGGATGCTGTTGCTTCTGTGGAGAGGGTTGTTCTGAGCCGCCACCCCTCCCCCAAATGAATCTCTGGAGGAGGCAACATTTGAAGGGCAGAGATCTGGCTCACCAGTGGTTTACTCCCAAGGAAGCACATATATGAACATTGTGTGTTCAGTGCTGTACTGTTATTTTTGTTCTGCAGGGTTGTATTCGCTTTCCTTTTTTCCTTCTATACAATCTCTTATTGCAGGAAGGGCAGTATTTACTACAATGGGGTACAACACCAGTTGGCAATTTGTGTAGGATCTGTTGACGTCCATCATTTTTGTGCAAAGCCTTGGGAACCAGTGGCTGTGAGAAGCCACTGGGCTCTTTGCTTTATGTCCTAAAGTAGCTTGTTTGTGGTTGGCAAGATGTGTTTCTGTCCAGGGACAGCCCTTGAATTGACAAACCAGCACTTTGGCAATCCAGGTAATCTTTTGCTGTCAGACTGTAACAGTGTGTTCTCAGCAGTCAGTCGTGCCGGTTGTAGTGGTATTTCCCTCCAGGTAAATGTGCTTAGAACTATAGCCTCAAAGCCCGCCTCTGTGCTTTTTTGTCTGCAATAGGAAGTCCATTTTTCTTAACTGGCACCCTTGCTGTGGTTGTGGTGAATGAGTACATTAATTCAGAGCTTCCAGTGCATTTTTAGAAATCCTGAGGAAGCATAAAGGCATTTTCTTTAGAAAAGCTGAGAGCTGCTTTGGGGGTGACTCATTCTCGAAGGAGAGGGCATGTGCAATTACTGCCTCATATAATTGTCAGGTAAACACACCTGCCTGCTGGTTTTGGTCTGGCTGGGAATCCTGACATCCAGATTGGCTCACTTCTCTTCTCTTCTCTTTTGTAGGATGCCAGCATGTTGCTGGGTCAGGGCTAAATGTGATGGCACAAGAGCCAAAGGTACCCATCTTGAGGATCCTCGGGGCCCAGGGGGTGGAGACATCTCTGTCCGGGGTTGATTATGAAGAAACTGAAGAGGAAGAGATGAAAGAGCTTGTGGCACCTCAGTGGCTTGTGGATGACTCAAGTAGAGGTGAGTTAAGGGCAGCTTTTGTCTCTCAGGATCACTTTTGTCCTTGCAAGCAAGTCCCCCGGAGCCTCTGGTACAAATGTCAGTCTAGAGGAAAAGCAGCTGCTCTGCGTTGCTCAGAACAAGGCCTCCACCTTGCTTTTCAAGTTTAATGGCATGATAATTTTTCCTGGGTATGTCCAAGGGTGGGTAAACAGATGTGTTCTAGGAGTCTGTGCTTGATCTGGATTGGGACCACAGGGGCAAGGACTTAAACCTCACTCCTGGACTGTTTTCACAACTGGAAATGGATTCCAGGCCCATTACAGGTTGGTAAAATGGTCCAGGGAGGAGGCTCAAGTGTCCCTGTATACTGTGACTGTGATCTGAATCAGGCTCCCCCACACCTGGAAAGCACAGACTCCCAGGACAGATCTGCCAACCTGGGGACATAACTAGGAAAAATGCATTGTGTAACCAACTTTTGTTGGTGCAAGCTTTTGAATTACACACAGGTTTTCTCTGTGTTTATTGTTTCTAGTAATTTTGATTAGATGAAGAAGAGGCATAAAGTGTTAGAATTAATCCTTTCTCTGGAACTTGCCCTGCGTTTGCATATACCAGAAGTTTTGTATGTTGGGTTTTTGCAAATAAATCAATGGAAATATCTATGCAATTGAAGAGTCATCAGATCATTAACATTGTGCAAGGGTTTTGTACATACATGTCCCATGATCACTAGCATAGGCTCTTTGGGTGGTCAAAGAGGGCTCCCTCTCTTTTCACCTGCAGAAAAACTGGATGGATCCAACCCATCAAACTGTAATGTAATATCATCATACGAGTTACAGCACACTGACTAATTTTGTCTACAGGACATGTAAACAAGAAACATATCCTCAAAAGTATCTTGTATATGTCTACAGTGTATACTCAGGAATTATCATTAACTAATGCTGTAGATTGCCTTATATAACCAGTCTTTACACTACACATTTTGAGTGAGTGCAACCTTACCTCTAAAAAGCATTAACTCGTTCTAAACAAGATAATTGTTTCCTGGAGTATTTTTCAGAATTCTCCTAATTTTCCATTTCTCCAGTTGAAAATCTAGGTGGGGAGGGTGAATCCTCAGAGGAAAAAATATTACTCCCCCCCCCCAAGTTTTCCACTTCCAGGCCTTCACATTTCTAATTTTAACTGGTGGCATTCATAGTAATAGTATGATTAAGTGGAGATCTGAAGGCATACCTTCTAGAATCAAGATTGGTAGGCACTCTGTGCTCTAGTCTATATCAACCATTTGCATTTCCCCTTGTATTTTTATTCTATTTTATCCTGAAAAATGAAATTAATTTTAAAAAGAGTTCCTCTTGGCCACATTAACCAAGAGATGAAGCCGAGTCTGCTGCTATACAGAGGAAGAGGGTGTTACGGTTACTGTAGCACAAGGGCAGGGGCAATTTCCAGTCATGTCTGTGTAGCCATGGATAGTTGAGGCAGCCTGGATGAGCAGCTGTGGTCTGGGGAGGAAGAGCATGGGGAGGATGCAATTCCCCTTTCCTCGTTGCTCCCCTTGTTGTGTAGCTTTCCAGGGAACCAGCTGTGTGCTTGGGTCACACCTTCTATCAGGACCCTGAGGACTTGCGGCGTTGCTCCTGTCAGTTCCACAAGCAAATTTTGAAGGGTGTTGTTGTACCACATGACCGAGGTAGTAGACTTTTGGACCCTTAACGTAATGGCTAAGATTGTGTTTGTTATTTGGCATGTACTGCCAGCAGGGCTTTTTTTCTGGGAAAAGAGGTGGTGGAACTCAGTGGGTTGCCCTCGGTGAAAATGGTCACATGGCTGGTGGCCCCGCCCCCTGATCTCCAGACAGAGGGGAGTTGAGATTGCCTTCCGCGCCGCTCAGTGGAAGCGGAGGACAATCTAAACTCCCCTATGTCTGGAGATCAGGGGGCGGGGCCACCAGCCATGTGACCATTTTCAAGAGGTTCCGGAACTCCGTTCCACCGCGTTCCTGCTGAAAAAAAGCCTTGACTGCCTGTGTATATTGGTGTTCAACTGTCATGGCTGCCACAGGCACTCCTGGGAACCATTTGCTAGCGCAAGAGAGGGCTGGCAGCCATTCTCTTTTAGAAACTCCTAATCTACCCTCAGCCATAAAGTTTACACAGGTCTGGGGAATGGGGTAGTTTTATTAAATAAGGTTAAATCGGCAGTGAGGATATGCCATCAGATCCCGTTGTAAGATAATAATACGCAGATCTTCTGTTTGCTTGCTTTTCACCAACAGAAGATAAAACAATAAAAGACAGCAATTTTATGTTGGTGCTAAGATCTGCTTAGCCCTGACTTGGATAGTGTGGGTGAGCCTGATATCGTCAGATCTCAGAAGCTAAGTAGGGTCTGCCTTGGTTAGTAATTGGATGGGAGACCTTCAAAGAAGATGAGGGTTGCTTTGCAGAGGCAGGCAATGGCAAACCACCTGTTAGTCTCTTGCCATGAAAACCCCACTAGGGGTTGCCATAAGTCAGCTCTGACTTGAGGGCACTCTCCACCAACAGCAAGGTCTATTTTAGCAAATAGATAGTCCAATTTTTTAAGCAGCTGGGATCCTTTGGTCTATGCCAACGGAAAACAGACGCAGTCAACAGCTGGCCTGTTGTTCCAGATTGTTCGTTCATTTCAGGTTAGGGAACTAATCCAGAGTTTATGGTGTGCAAATGAATTCCTAAGGCATTCTTTGAACCTCATAGTGCCAACTGTAATGAAAGACAGTGAGCACTAAAGAAAATAATCTATAATCTATTTAATAATGACATTCCACTGAAGTCATACCCTGTGAAATTCCTGTGAACAAGTGTCGAGAAGATGGAACACACCTTAAGAGATTTATCTGGATTATATAACTTCAGACTGTGTGTGTGTGGGATCAAATGTTTGAGAACTCTTTCATGTAAAAATGAACAAAGTTTAAGTCCATGCAATTCAAATTATCATTATCATTTTGACTTTAACTGGCTGTCACAACAAGGGAGTGGTAAAAAAGGAACAGTGCATGACGTATACACTTTTTTACATTCAGCGGTATGGGCTTCTGTAGAACTTCTCTGTTTCAGGGCAGTAATCACAAATGTTGCAACTTTTCAAGCAATGTACTACTTCTAATTATAGACAGTACAGGGACAATCTTGACTAAATCCTAAAAACTAACAAGATCTATAAGCAATTATTTTGTAATTTTTATTCCACTAGATTCAGTCTTGATAGAGCAGTTACGTACATAAAGTGACCCAATACAAGGTTCCATAAAGACCTAACGTTTAGTGAAGATATTCTGATATCTCCCTCCTAAATACTGAGAAGGCATCAATTCAAACCTTAATAGTAGCATAAGCTTTCGAGAACCACAGATGTATCTGACGAAGAGAGCTGTCGTTCTCAAAAGCTTATGCTACTATAAAGTTATTTAATCTTAAAGGCACTACTGGACTCTTTACTATTTTGCAACTACAGACTAACACGGCCAACTCCTCTGGATCCATGTGGAGAGAGACATCAACTCACAAAATAACTTCATAAAACATGGTTCATTTTAGGTGACATGTAAATGAGATGGCGATGTGGCTGTCTGAAGGTAGGCCATGACCAACCAAATAAAAAGGCAACCAGCCTGACTTTAAACTGCTTTTATCATGAATCTAAACTTCCAGGTCAAAGTTTTTTTATTTTTATTTTTTATTTACATTATTTATAGTCCACGTTTCTCACTGAGACTCAGTGCAGGTTATGCAGTGTAAGGCAAGATGATCAACAGCTGGGACATCCAATAAACATTGCATATTTTTATAAATTTGAAAACCAGCTGAAATCCAATATAGAGCTGACACAATGATGAAACAAAGCATAAATATTTAAACACCACACATTAAACAGTGCAGAAACCACTCAGAAGGAACACGCTTACACCAGCTGACTATATGCAATAGTATAACCTATAGTTCCTACCTCTTTACCAGTGCATCTCTGAGGATTCTTACCAGGCTTCTGAATCTTGCTTTCACATTGACTTGGGGGAAGTCATACAAAAGAAGGACTTTGTATCAGACGTGATGGGAGTTTTGTGCCTCTCAGACTCATGCAGTCCTGATTCTGATTGCAGCTGTTGTGTGTTGGGGGTGGGGGAGAAGAGGTTTCAGCCCCCCCCCCATACTCTTTTTGCATCCTGAAATGATCCCAGGGTCCCACTACTTACTCTGATGGGAAATTTGCATAGTTAATGGAATGAATAGCAGCTCCCCATGATCCTCTCAAGACCCCAAAATGGTGCAGGCAGAGAGGCTAGAGTCTCTTCTCCATGTGTCAAGGTTACCAACTGAGATGAGAAATTCCTGGAGATTTTGGGGATGAAGCCTGGGGAAGGTAGAGACCAATCAGCAGGATATAATGCTATCCAGTCCACCCTTCAGAGCAGCCATTTTTCTTCAAGACACCTGATTTCTGTAGCCTGGAGATCAGCTGGGGATCTTCAAGCCCCACCTGGAGGTTGGCAACCATACCATGTGTGCAGCAGCCACCCTTGGAATCAGGCTTGGTTGTGTCTGGGAAATACAAAATTCCCAATGGGCGTCTAATGTGGAGTCCTCATGGCTGCTGTGAGGACTTTGTTTCATGTGAATTGGCCTTGAGTTTTGTTGCTTTGTTCCAATGCATGCTTCCTTAGCAACACATTCTCCTTTTACAGTAAAAACAACCCAGTAGGTAGTTTTTTTCATGAAAGAACTGAGAGTCCCAGTTGAAGGTGGAACATCTAACAATGTTCTCAACGATTTGTTAGTGTGATTTTTAGCCGGTCAATTTCTACTGTACTCCATATCTCATTGCCATAAGAAGACTTTCTCCTTATAGACTCCAAGTGCTGCATAATCCATTTATCCTCTCATTCCTCTAACAAAACCAGTTTGGAAACTTCATCTGGTACAGAATTCAGCAGTCCAAATGTTAAATGGGCTTCATTGCTGAGAACAAAGGAAGTGTTGGCCTCCTTTGAGCTCCAGCCTGAAGTGAAACGCCTCCCCGAAGCTTTGGCATTTCCAGCCTTCCTCATTCTCGGTCTTCTGGAAACTAGTTAAGAGTATCCTTTCCAGAAAGCCTTTGAAAGAGGGTGCTTTCCAACAGGTTGACTTTCAAACCAAAATGGTGGTGGTGATGGTGTTTCTTTTTAATGTTCCCATTCTTTACTGCTGCTGAGTGATTTGATCATATACTGTGGAGTGAGATTATAGCTCTGATATTATGGGGAGCATTAATTTGCTGGGTTTTCCTGCTGTTTTTATGAGGGGAGGGTGAACGTACTTTTGTTTCGTGCTGTTTTATCCAACAGGAAAGGTTCCCCATCTATTGGAGCCTGCATGCATCTTTTGAATTTTAAAGGGAGTGGTGGTGAGTGCTGTTCCAAAAGGCTGCCACAGAAGGCAGAGCCAAAGACAGTATCTTCCTTCTTGCTTTGCAAAAGAATTAAATGGCCAAGCCACTGGAAGGATGGCAGGCCTAGAGAAAGGAGAGTGCTTTTCTACTCCTGAACACTTATTTTCCATCATACAACAGCCCAGCCCCATGAACCCTAAGGCCAGAACAAACTTCATGGCAACAGTCAGACAGACTTGGAGGGGGCATGTACAGGCTAAGGAAAGCCCTGCCTTACAATGGGTCTGCCCACTTTCTGAAAAGCTTGGTGGGCACCATGGGAAATAGTGGTGGGCACCATGGCACCCATGAGTGTGATGTTGGGGATCCCTGTCCCAGAGTACTGGGATAGAAACTCCAGTTAGACAGCACACTTGCACTCAGATATGGTTCATTGTCTATGGGTGTCCATCTGTTAGAATTTTAAGCACAGTTTATCCTGAATAAACCTATCAAGTGCAGCCTTGGATCTGCAAAAGCTGCCTAAGGTAGTGATGATGGTTCTGCCGTTGACTAATCAAATCATTTAGGATGAAGCACCAATCAATCATAGGGTATTTATGTCTTTCCTAAAACCAGCTTGCTTTTTTTGCAATAAAGTGTGTTTGTTTAAGGGACTTTATTCCTACTAGGCAACTAACAAACAGGAAAAAAATCCAACAAATATTATGGAAGTGATGTTCTTAATCCAGTATTCCAGCTTGTTAAATAAGAGTCAGGAATAGAATTTAGACACAGTCAAGAAGACTGATTGGTCAGTACTTGCTAAAATCTTTTTTTTTTATTACGGATCATTCTTCTGCTGCTCAAACCGTAATTTTTTTGCAAAATTTGAGCAAGATTTCGAACAGTGGGAACCAATGCTTACCATGTGTAGTCAAGAAGATGCACATGTGCTAGACATGTATACATGGGAATAGAGCACATCTCTCAGTTGGTTCTCAGTTCACTCTGGGGACACCCAAGCATAAGCCATCAGTCTCTGCTGCCACCTCTCCCGCTGGTTCTGAAGGAGCTGCAGGTTTAGGTATTAGCATCAGGGGTATGTGTGATTTTAGACAAAGGCACCAAGTTCCTTGGCGTGTTGGAAGACTCCACTGTGAAACCCAGAGAGTTTTCTTCAGCATGCTGAAAATAAACTCCTGCAATCAGAATAGTGTCAAGTATGTAAATAGCACTGAATGCCGGTAAAGTGAATATTCCATACTGTCCCCCAACACACTTGTGCAGCTGCTAAAGATAGAGGGTTGAGGAGCTGGTGAGAAGCAGCACAGGGGAAAGCCAAGGGTTCTGTTTGGCTCCTGAATGGGGAATTCATCCAGAAAGGTTCTCAGACATCTGGGCACCTGAAAGCCTTCAGAAAGGGAGGTTCATCGTTCCAGAGTGTCGGTTCTGGAATCAGAGGATGAACCCAAGCAAAGATCCAGGTCAAAATCCAAGTGGACATTCCCAGAGAAAGTACTAATATGTAGAGAGGTTAAGCACAGCACAGGAACTGAAATGCGGGGTCCACAACCAAGTGGGGTGACTGTAGAATTGATTGTAGGGCACTCTGTGGGTGAATCATTACAATTCTGATAAAGAAGAGAAATACTAAACAAGACATTTGGTTTTCCTGGGCTAGAGAAGGGGAAGAAAAACCTGATGAGCATTCTGCTTGAATGGGGAGGGGGAATGGGTGGGAAACTGATGGAGAGTGAGGCTGGGAGGAGGTGGTTTGGTGACAGGGAATGCCGTAAAGTTGCAGCCGACATATGGCGACTGTTGCCGGGGATTTGAAGGCAAGAGACTAACAGAGGTTGGTTTGCCATTGCCTACCTCTGCATTGCAACCCTGGTTGTCTTTAGAGGTCTCTCATCCAATTACTAACCAAGGCTGACCCTGCCTTACCCAGAATTAGGTGAAGGTGAACAGTACATGTAGATCTAAATGGCTGCTGTTGCCAAGTTCTCTTGTTTGCAAAGAATGTGGTAGCAGAACAGAACGCTTGTGCTAGGAACCATCTGGATAGATCCAAAATGCCTCTCACAAAGTTCTATGAGCTCTCATGCATTACTGGACCAAATTCTCTTTGCGTGTCTTTGGGACAGGTAGCATAACTCTGGGTTGTTATTGTGTCTTGGTAGCTGTCATGCAGTCAGGCTGGATGTCTCCACTCTTACCTATCTGAAAATGACTAAAAATACTGCATTTCATGAGTCTCTGTGAATGCCTAGTTACAAACTCCAAATTGGGGGCGGGGGGGATTAGAGGCAGAGGCTAACAAAATGGTGGCTTAATGGTCAAGGCAACAGAATACATTGCCCGAACTAAGCCACAGGACATTCCCCATCTCACCTGCCCAAACAGAAGAACTTAGGGAACAATACCCCCAAAAAGGGGTTTCATTATTTGGTGGTGCTTGCTTAGCTTTGCCCTTACCTAAGTCCTGACCATGCTTGCAAAGGGGGTGTTCTGCATGGTTCTCTGGTGCTGTTGCTGACTTCCTCATTTTGCCTGCCTCAATCCCAATCCTGCTGGTGAGAGAAGGAAGCTGAGTGTTTTTCCAGTGTTAAAAATTGGACTGCAGATACTTTGCACATGTGCATTCTCACATGCAAAGTAAGGCATGAATCACAGCACCTTAAGCATAAGCTGACAGGAGATACTGGCTGGCTGCCAAGAGTGATGATGAATACTGCAGGCTGTGCAGATACAAAAGCAGCACTTAACACTTGAAAGACAAGTAAATCTAAATTGCAAACAGAACACATGAAGAAATGGCCTCCACCCTGGAGTTCAGGGGTAACTTTTATGTCAGGATTCCAGTTCGACCACTCGTCAAGAGATAATGGGGATAAACCCCTAAACCGGAGAATGGAGGTAATGGAGGACTTTTAAATTGTTGTAACCTCAAAAGTTAATCGCCTGTCCTAATAAGAACATTGTTAGGGTATATAAAGAGCTAAGATCAGAAAACTGTGTGGTTTTTCCTTTTCTGATACTTCTACAGATTATGAGCGTGCTTTTTATTTGCTCATTAAACATTCTTATAATTCAAATGTTTAAAGCTTGATCTCTCTGCCCATACCACATTTGATTCAGTCACACTCTCCAAAGAGCAGTAAAGAGGAGCGGCCGCAGGTAAGCATGCCATTGCCAAAGTGCGAATTTGCAAACGTGCCAGAGATGGTCCCCGCATTAGCTAATATGAGCAAAATGGGAGACATGGTAGATAGACGGAGCCTTTAAATAGCCTCATGGTAAAGAGTGCTAGAAGTACCAATCCTACCAGGAGATTTTCTTCAAGATGAATTGGTAGCAGGGGATATACCCAGAGAGAAGTTGGGCAGTCCTCTGGGAGTAAGGGAAGAAGGAACAGTGGTGCATCACTGGGCAAAAATCAGGGACAGCTGTGGAACCCTCCAAGTTCCAGGAACCCAAGGGAATGGGTTTACAAGTCCTATTTCCTCACATATAATCAAACTGCAGCTGTGCCAGATCAGACTAGTGGCCCACCTAGTCCTGCAGACTGTTTTCACACAGCAGCCAACCTGATGCCAGCCAGATGCAAACAGGGCATAGAGAACATCCCCAGATGTTGCCTCCTAGTACCGATATTCAGAGGATTACCATCATAAACATGGAAGTTCTCTTTAATATGGCTAGTAGAAGATGATGGACCTCTCTTTGATGAATTTCTCTCCTCCTCCATTTGAAAGCCATAAATGCTCATTACCATTACTATAGCCAGAATTTATTTACCCACTGAATAAAGAACATTTCCTTTTCATCAGCCTGAATCTATTGTGCATCAACTTCATGGAGTGCTCCAGTCCCAAGTGCTAGTATGATAGCAGAGGCAGAAAAAGTTCTCCCTGTCTACTTTCTCCATTCCATGAATAATTTTATAAATCTGTGTCATGTGTGAACCTCTCTTACTTGTCTTTTTTTATACTGAAGAGTTTCAGACTCATCAGCCTTTCCTCATAGGAAAGGTGCTTCAGCCCTTTTAGCATCTTGGTTGCCCACTTCTGTGCTTTTTCCATCTCTGCAATATTGTTTTTGAGTTACGGCATCACCTCATTATCTTCACATTTATCTTCATTTGCCACGTTGATGCCTCCTTGCCCAAATTAGAGAGATCGTCCTGGAGCTCTTCACATTCCACCTTGTCTTTCATCATCCTGAATATTTTGGTATCTTCTGCAACTAGGCCACTAAACTGCTCACCCCTAATCCTAGATGATTAATGAACAAATTAAAGCTTCTGCAGCTTTTCTCCATTTCTCTGCTTCTTTTGCTGGCATTCTTTCTATATCTTCTCAGGTGGAAGTTTCAGGTACAGCTTCTGGTTTTGCCAAATTGGAAAGTTTTCATGATAGGACTCCTGGTTGAACGTCTGACACCAGTGGCGTCGCATGGGTCGCCAGCACCTGGGGCAACTCCCGGCAAGAGGTGGGGCCCCTGGCACCATGCATGTGCTCCCAGACTGCACGATGAAATCACTCCCGGGAAGTTACGTCATCACACAGGATGCAGCCACCCCAAGAGTGCTTCCATGATTCAGGCCCGCTCACCTCTCTGCACCTTACCTGGCAGCCCTCTGCCACAGCCACTCGCCCCCTGGGAGCACTCCCGCAATTCGGGCCTGCTTGCCTCCCTGCCCCTTACCTGGCAGACCTCCGGCACCACCGGCCACACTGCCAGCTCGGCGCACTCCTCGGCCAGTAGCTGCTGCAGGAGGGCCAGCTCGATGCCCAGCAAGCCAGCCACCCTATCAGCATGGCGGGCGGTGCGGGCAGCCTCCCACGGATGCAGCACGGGCTCTCCTCAGCGTGGCGTCCCCTAAAAATTTTGTGCCCAGGGCAATTGCCCCTCTGTCCCCCCCCCCCAGTGCTATGCCACTGTCTGACACTTGGTTGTTTATCCCCTTCTCCTTGTTTAGACTCAGTGGGCATGCCAGGTGCATCAGCCTTCATGTTCAACTCTGTTTGCTGCACTTCATTTCTCTCTTTGGTATAGAATCTCTGGCATTTATTTTCTCTGTGTTGCTTTGTTTCTCCCTTTCATCGATGTCAGACCATGTTGCAGATCTTGACCATTTCTGTTCCTGGGTTGAGGATTCTGTATCTGTTACATCCTTATACATATACTTGTTCTGCTCTAAGATCTTGATCTGTTTTTCTTAGGAATGTAAGTGTAAGCTTTTGGTGCTGTGTTTTAAGCTGGGTTTGTGTCCATACCACAGTTCAAATGGTGTACTACTTGCACCTTTAGTAGCAATCTGTTTTGTAGGAAGGTGAAGGATTGATAGTTTCTTGCCAGTCTTTTTCAGGCAGCAGTGCCTCAAGGAGCATACATCTGGACATTGCAGCGAGTGAGTGGTTCTTTCGTTCTGCGACTCCATTGTTTTCAGGCATGTATGGCACAGTAACTTGGTGTTCTATATTTTTGTTCTGTAAAGCAGTTTGTCGTTTCATTTCCCATATATTTTCCTCCATTATCCATGTGGTTACTAGTGGTTTTCTTTGGAATCTGTTGCTGACCATTGCAACATATGCCTTGAATTTTTCCAGTGCTTAGCTTTTCTCTCTAATCAGGTAAATTACAGTATATTTTGAATAGTTATCAATGAAGGTTAGCATGTATTTGTTTTCACTAGGCGTTTGATTCTTCATGCATTGACAGATATCATTGTGTATTAGCGCTAGAAGATGCTTTGTTTGGTTTATGCCTTGCTTGTTAAAGCTTAGTCTAGTCCCCCTTTTTTATATAGTACACACACTTCTTTGCATCAGTAGATTTGGCTATTTGCATACTTTTAAATATCTTTTCAATCTGGCTTATTGCATCATTTTCCCTGAGTCCTAGATGTCTGCGCTGTAATTTGATGCAGTTCTTGTTATTGTATTGCCCTGTAAAAATTAACTTTCTCTTTGAGACATTCAAGTCTGTACAATTTTTTATTCATGCTGGCTTTTGCAATTAAATCTGTCTTGTCTCTGGTGAAACATCTCTTTCCATCACAAGTTGCCTTTATTCCTTTCTTTGCCATTGCTCTTACAGAAATAAGATTGTTCCAAGACTAGAAAACATACAGGCAGTTTGTGACAAGGACTTCTCTGATTGCACCATCTGGCAATTTGCAATACAGTGTTCCAGAGCCTGTATCTTTAGAATACAGGATTTTTCTGTCTGAACCCAGACAAAACAAAAACGATGCTGGTTGGGAAGGCAGAGATCTTGGAGGACATTGTGCTCACCACTTTGGATGGGGTTCCGTTGACCCTTGCAGACTTGGTTAAGAGCATAGGGGGTATATTGGATCCAGCATTGCTGTTAGAGGAGTATGTTAATGCAACTGTAAAAAATGCCTTCTTCCAACTTAGTCTAGCCTGGAAGATGGCTCTCTACCTTGACACAGCCAGTCTGGCTGCTTGGATCCACACCAAGGTAACATTGAGACTAGACTACCATAATGTACTCTGCATAATTCCACCCTCAGAGACTCCAGCTGGTGCAGAATGCTGCAGCTCAGTTACTATCAGGAGCTAGGCAGAGCGTGTATATTACTTCCATTCTGCAGTCTCTCCATTGGCTTCCCATCAGTTATTGGGCTCAATTCAAGATACTGGATGTCACATACAACATGACATGTGGGAGTGTCTCTGTCCCTATGCTTGGCCACAGCATCTGAACAAGACCTTTTGCAGGTACCACCTTGCAAATACCTGTATACATGTGTACTGCATTGTGGCCCCTTCTTAGGGAACAGTCTGCCTGATGAGGTTAGGAGGCCTTCCTCTCTCATGGGTTTCCTCAGACTGAATTATTCAGGTGGGCTTTTTCACACATGTAGGAGGGCTGTTTTGTAGGGAAATGGCTCAGAGAGATGCATTAGTAACGAGACAGGGACTGTAGACTATACTAGTGTATATCGTCTATTGCTGTAGATACCTACTGGGTAGTTTCTGCACTGTTTATTTATACTTTGTTTCAGCATTGTTTCCGCTCTATATTGGATTTTTGCTTACTTTCAAATTCTGCAAATATTGTTTTATTAGGTGTCCCAGCTGTTGATCATATTGACTTGCACTATGTAATCCGCATTGAATCTTTGTGAGACTATAAATAATGTAAATAAATAAATATTATTTGAAGTTTGCCAACCCAACTATGGGTCTTCTCCATCTGCTGGTCTTCCGAATTGTGTGACATCGCAAACATCCTTCTCAATCAAATAAGTCTTCATTCTCTCTCTCTCCAAATCTGATCATTATCATCTGCAAACCTATCTAGGCAGTGGCCAAGCTGTGCAGGAGGTCACCATCTTTGTTACTGTATGGTAGCTTTTGCTCTGCCCTGACAGCATTTGAGTAGCTTCTTGTTAATTTTACATTTTAATCCATTTACTACATGTCCTCTGGGGACCATAAACCTGTTGGCAAAATGCCTGTGCAGCAGTCAAGACACTGAACTAAGTAGCAGTAACAAAAGCTTTATTTATTTATTTAATCACATTTCTAGACTGCCCTCCCCGTCAGACGGGCTCAGGGCGGTTTAACAACAGCTTAAAACAGTAAAAATATTATAAAAACATTAAAACATCATATCAAAACAATTAAAATTGGCGGGTATAAAATATTAAAATACAGCATTGTCCTGCATGGGTGGTGGAAGGTCTTCAGTGGTATGGCCAGCGAGAGGACAGCCTAGCCCCCACCAAATGCCTGGTGGAACATCTCCGTCTTGCAGGCCCGGCGGCAACTAACAACTGGATAGAAAGAGAAGTGATACACCTAATTGTGTTGAGTTGTGGAGGAATAGCATTCTGCAAGCAGACAAAGAAAAGCCCGTTTAGAAAGAAGGTACTCCCTCCCTACCGTCCTGTCTACCTAGAGCTTGCTGCACCCTGCAGGATCTTTTTCTTTTCTTCTTTGTACACAAGACATTGCTTACTCCAACAGACCTGTCCATGGCTTACTCAGGAGTCTTTGGTGAGGTAGCTTGTCAAAAGCCTTTTGGAAGTCCAGGTGTATAATTTCCTCCAGAGCATCCTTATCCACATGCTGCTAACTTGCTCAAAGAACTCTAAAAGGTTGGTGAGATTGGACTTCCTTTTGCAGGACTTCCTTTTGCAGAATCCATGCTAATTTTTCCTCAAGAGGCTTTTTTTTATGTGTGTGTTTAACAATTCTTTAATAACAGTTTGTATTAATTTACCTGAGAGGGATGTTACGCTAATTAATCAGTTACAAATGCTGGTTAGTAGATCAACAGTTTCCCATTAGTATTCCTTTAGAATCAAGGTGATGCGATGGGCCCTGGAGTGCTCCCATGCTTTGCAGTGGGCTGATTTTAGCCCCAAATAGGCCCAATTCAGGTTGTTGCAGAGGGCAAGAGCACTGCCAGGAGAGCTACTACGCTTCTCAGCAGGTCAATTTAGGCGCCAAACGGGCCTGATTTGGCCCATTTGGGGCCGAAATTAGCTCACTGCGGCACACAGGAGTGTGCTTGACTACCTGGGAGCACACCCTGGGAGGCATGTTCCCCTACCTTTTCCTTTGCCAGCCAGGTAAGTGGGGGTGGAGGGTGGGAGTGGGGATCCCATGCTCCCAGCAGGGGATTGGTAACGCTGTTTCATGCCCTGTTGTCTTACCTGTGATTAACTCTGCTTGCAGCAGTGACCTGTGGCTCCTTCTCCCAAGCTTCAGACAGTAGCAATCTCCATCAGCTGACTCACCTCAGATAGTACAAACCCCTCCTCAAGGACCATGTGCTACTGCTAAAGCACACCCCAAGAACTACAAGCAAGGATCATGCACACAAACGAAGCTCAACATCCCAAAAACCAAATAGCCCCATGCAGTGCTTTTTTTCTAAAAAATGTTTAGGGGTACTCTCAGTTGGAGTTGGCTTAGCGGGAATTCTTACATTTTAAATTTTTTACTTTCTCCCATTAGATTCACAAAATGTTTAGGGGTATGCGTACCCCTGCATCCCCCCAGAAAAAAAGCACTGGCCCCATGTAAAAAAGACCTCACCCCCTCTGCCTCTTTCACCCCACCAAACTCCTATCAAAAGTTCAAGAGAATGGGCTTATGAGAAAAGCAGGCCGAGAAACTTAAATTATTGAGCAGGAAAATTTTTTATTATTGAGTATATTATGTGCATCATCACTTTTTATGTATTGGCATCATTTTACATTGCTTGTAAAGTGATATCCTTTGGGGCAAAATTTCTGACTTCATGTGTATGTTGATAAGGACTAGATTGGCAGTGACTAACCAGAAGAATGATTGTGGGGTCTTGGTGATTGACCACAGTGAAAAAGGCAAACTCCATGCTAGGAATTATTAAGAAAGGAGTTGAAAATAATGTGTTCAGTGTTATAATGCAAAGGTCTGGAGGAACCTCAAAGGCTAACATCATTTAGATAGAACTTTTTCTCCCTCTCCAATAACACTAGGTCTTGGAGTGCTCAATGAAGTTAGTGGCAATAGGTTTAAAAAAATAAAAAACAGTATTTCTTTTCATGCTGGAGAGAAGGCAGCATGGTATAGACCATGGGCCATTTCGTAGAAAAAGAGCTGCAGGAACTCATTAGCATAACTCCTTAGCATATGCCACACCCCTTGATATCGCTGGAAGTATGTCATTAACATAAGTGGTTTGCATATGCCACACACCCCGACATCACCTATCCTGGCTGTTTTGGACCCAATCCTGGCCATTCAGGGCTGAAATTGGGCCCAAAATGGCAAAAAGGGGCTGAAAATGGCCGAAAAGGGGCCCCAAATGGTCAAGATCGGGCCGCTGCTGAGCAGGAGAGTGATCCACCACCCATCGGAGGCCCGACCTGGGCCATTTCGGCCCCGATCCTGGCCGTTTCGGTCCCAATCCAGACCGCAGTGGGCCCAAAATCAGGTGGGCAGGGCCACCTGACATGTGACCTCTTTGGAGAACTACCGGAACTGCGTTCCTGTGCGTTCCCCCTCAAAATGAGCCCTGGTATAGACCGATCTCATCAGATCTCAGAAGCTAAGCAGGGTCAGTTGCATCCAAAGAAGGCACTGGCAAACCACTTCTCACTTGCCTTGAAAGCCCCTTGCTGGAGTTGCCACAAGTTGGATGCGACTTGACAGCATGTATGCACATGCATTTCTTTTCATGAGGTGTGATTAATTTGTGGAACTCACTGACAAAGGATGTAGTGATGGCATCTAATTTAGGTGGCTTAAAGGGGGTTCGAGAAATTCATTTGTAAGGCTGTTAGCCATGATGACTTAATAGAACTTTCATGTTTAGAGGCACAATAGCTCTCAATATTACAGAATAAAATTTTAATCTCTATGCCCTGCTAATAGGGCTTCTACAGGGGTTTCTAGGTGGCTGCTATGTGAGATGGGGTCCTGGACTAGATGGAACATTGATCAGAATCAGATACAGCAGGGCTGTTCTTATGTTCTGCTATGATGTCACCCCAAGCCTGACCCATCCATAATATCTTCATTAAAACAAGGTTTTTAATCACTAAAATACATTCATGCTTTCACTATAAGGGTTTTGTGTCTAATTTTTATAGATATGTCCAGGGCTTTTTTTTCTGGGAAAAGAGGTTGTAGAACTCTCTTATCCCATGTGTGCACATGAATTGTGCACGCGCTCCCAGAAATGCGTGATGATGTCGCTCCTGGAAGTGATGCCGCTTCCCGGAAGTGACACTGCTTCCCGGAACCCAGCACCATGCATTACGACGAGATAAATGTTAGTAAGCTTCGAAAATTACCCTATTATGAGAAAGGGTTTGTTTCCTTCTGTATCCTCTACAAAAAGTGAAATCTTCCATTCCCTTTCCCAAACATTTCATTTCTTTCGAATCATATTTTAAAATATGCAAGAAGGAGGGGGCCTCTAAAAATCCAAATCCCATCTCAGAAATCTAAATTCTAACAGATTCCCTCTGCTAGTAGAGAAAAAAAAATCCAAAATTCTTTCTCAAAATTCCAGAGTCTGAAATTCCTAATCTAATGAATATTGAATTTTCAAATTTTCAGGGAGGGTTTTGCTTTACTGGAGCAATTCAGAATTAGTGGGTGGGTGGGGCTGTGTGTGTATGTGTGCTGCTTTGAGTTCATTCTACTTTCTTTTCATTCCTCTATGAGAGAGAGACAGAGAGAGAGAGATGTGGGGGCAGGCACGGGCTCTGCAGAGGAGGTTAAGCTGCTTTGAATTCATTCTGCTTTCATTTCATCCAGGGGTTTCTATGTATGTGTGTGCTGCTGAGTTCATTCTGTTTTATTTTCATTGGGGGAGTGGGGAGGTGGGGCTGTGTGTGTATGTGTGCTGCTTTGAGTTCATTCTGCTTTCTTTTCATGTGGGTGGGTGGGGCTGTGCATGTGTGTGTGTGGTTGTGTTGCTTTCATTCTTTTGTTGACTGAAATTGACATTGTTATGGTTCCCACAGCTTTTGCCCTCCTCTACAGAGCCCACGCCAAGCCTCAGGCCACCCCTCCCTCCCTCCCTCCCTCCCTCCCTCTCTCTCTCTCTCACACACACACACACAGAGGAATGAAAAAAGCAGAATGAACTCAAAGCAGCTAAACCTCCTCTGCAGAGCCCGTGCTGGGCCCCAGCTTGCGCTCCCTCCCTCCCTCTCACTCACTCAGAGGAATGAAAAAAGCAGAATGAACTCAAAGCAGCTTAACCTCCTCTGCAGAGCCCATGGGGCCAAAGGAGGAAGGAATCACATGGGCAAATTCTAGAGCTTCCGGAATACCGTTCTGGAGCGTTCCCCCTCAAAAAAAGCCCTGGATATGTCAGTGATACAGAATTAAGTTCTCATCTCACAAAGGGCAAGGTTTGTAATTAACCCTTGCTGAAGAAAGTAAGTGCTCAGGTGGTCCTTCATAATCATAATACTGAAAGGTACTTGTATCTAAACTGAGTCATTTTCATACCTTCTGTAAAGAAGTAGCCCAGGATTGCTGAATCATATTTAAAGGTATTGTATAAAGAGTTGCATGGGTTCGTCTTCTTTCCTCTTTATTTGATTCTTATTACATTTAAATTTTGGTTATTATTATACACTTGAAGTCTCTCTACATGTGAAGAACACGTGTCAGGAGATGCAGTGTTCGCTGGGAAGGGTAGTTTTAAAGAGAGACAGTGGTAGGGCAAAGGCTTTACTATACACTGGAGCTTTGTGAAGGGGCTGTGAAATGCCAAGAGGGATACTTCAGGTCCAAGCCCAGCTCTGGAAGGCAGCTCCAGCCCATTTCCATTCCTCGCTGTCTTCTGGTTGTGATCGCACACAATTTTAGATTGGTGAGGTAAAATTGACAGAGCCTTTGGGGAGGCGAAGATCAAATTAACAAACCCTCTGAGGAGCGATCTCAAAGGCTTTGTCTTTTTAAACTACACCTCCTGGCTAATATTGTGTCTCCCTACACTTGATGAACAAGCGCCAAGTCGTCTCGTGTAGAGACTTTTAGTGTGATTATCATCCCCAGTTCTAGAACGGAGATCCCTGAAGTGGAGACTCTTCACTCCTATCTGATCACTTTTACCTAGAATAAGCTTGAGGACCACTCTTTTCACTGGGAGGTGGGCCTGTTTTCAAATCCAACTCCATTACCTTGGCATCACTTTTTTGATTGTTTGTTTTTTTGATACTAGCAAGCTAGACAGTTCAGGCTATGATTCTGAAACTGAGCTGATTACCCACAATATTCATGTGCATGTTTCTGCATGTATGTGAAGATTATTTGTGAATGTCCTTTTGTTTTATGGTAATTAGATATGAGGCAAGTTTATTTCCGTACTACAGCTTCATCCATTGGATATTTTTTTTAAAAAAATGGCAACTCCTAAACTGATTACTGTGCTGTTCTTTGAGCATGACTGAAAAGGAAATATTGGGGGAGAACATATTCTTTAAAATGGCTAAACCTAATTAGTGAACCCACTTAATTTTCCTGCAGTGTGATGCAATAATTCTAAGCCAGCAGAAATATTGCTGGCTGAGACTGACTGTGCCATCCTAAACTGAATCACACCCTGCTAAACTCACTGATATAAATGAATGTAAAGGGTGTAATTCTGTTTAGGATTGCAGCGTTAATTGCATTTAAGAAGGAGACTCAAACATGACATTCTATTAAAATGGTATGTAGCGTAAGCTGCAGAATTAAAATCACTTCAAACCTTTTGTGGCTTCACTTCTGACTGTGTATCTCATCTGGAGTCTGAGATGTTCCTTCAGTTAAAACCCCCAAAAGTTTTCACGTTGTGCCTACTTATTGCTGAGGGTTCACAAATGAATTTCTATTGTCTCTACCTTAAGTTTGTTCCAAAAGAATGCCTTATTCCTTGACTTTAAAGATGATCTCGTCTGTGCACCTACGGATTAAAACACCTCAAACTATCATGTTGACCTTGTTTCCCACACCTTTGATTCTCTTCTTTGCCATTCTGCTGCCACAAAACTGTCTTTTCTGATGACTAGAGCATCTTCCATATGAGATTGTTTTCAGGGTCATATCAAATTAAACACAGCCTGCTTTGTTATCTGGCCTGGCCTCTAAAGGCTGGTGCAAGCATGACCTGTGCTAAAAGGGTAGCCAAAGGGGTGTTGTAATTCAAATGGGGCTGCCCTCGGCCACCTGCTATGCCTGTATACAGACTCCCAACATTTATTTAAATAGCCTGCTCCTGGACTATTTTAATGATTTTTAAAAAATTATTATTGATTTTATGTTTTTGTGATTTTAATGTATTTTTTAATGTTGTTAGCCACCCTGAGCCCATCTGTGGGGAGGACGGGGTATAAATCGGATTAAATAAATAAATAATAAAATAAATAAATAAATCCCCATTCAGTCATGAGCTTACTGGGTGGCTCAAGCCTCCTGTCTTCCCCTCCTCTCCCTACCTCCAACAGTATAATTTACATTACAAGATTATTCAGGCTAAAAAGCCCCTTTGAGCTCCTGGAAGGAAGGATAAAATACAAATGTAAATAATATAAATACACACTTTCTCTCCACAGTCGAATCTCAACTTAAGCAACTAGCAACATCAGGAAATGGAAAGAAAAATCCTGACAAACCCAAAAAAGGGGGAAGAAAGGGAAGGAAAAAGAAAAAGAAAAATAGGGCACCATGTGAAGAAGAATTTAAAAACTTCTGCTTTCATGGAGAATGCAAATATATTGAACATCTCCAGATACCGAGCTGCAAGTAAGTTAACTTATGTCTGAAACCTGTTTGGGAATCTAAGGTCTCTGTGTGGCCATCTCTGTGGCATGTGATAAAATGCCTATAAATCAGATGATTAAAAATAATATTAACAGATCTGCTGAGAAATGATGGACATCCTCAGAAAGTCTAAGGAACTTGAGAAAAGGCTGAAATAAATGCAATGAATGGTGGGTAACCCTTCAGCCTTCCAAACCATTGCTTGTGTGGCTCTGATCTGGCAAAAGCCTGCAGAAGAGGCCCACCAGGCATTTGACATCAGTTGCCTGAAATGATTCCCACTCCCTGGATGGGTGAAAAGCTGTGTTAACTAGCTTGATAACTGTGAAAATGCGTACAGCCCAAACAATCTGTGTGCCAGTGAGAGGTTCACAGGGGCAAGGAGAGCCAAGCTTTTGTGGGCCTTTATTTTTATTTATGTAAAATGCATTAATTTATTTAAAACATTTATTAGCTGCCTTTCTACCTTGCAGGAAATCAAGGTGGCTTACATGTGGGGATCACATGTACAGGGTCATTTTGTAGAAAAAGAGCGGGAGGAACTCATTAGCATATCTCATTAGCATAACTCATTAGCATATGTCATGCCCCTTGACATCACCAGGAGTGTGTCATTAACATAACTGATTTGCATATGCCACACACCCTGACATCACCTATCCTGGCTGTTTTGGACCCAATCCTGGCCATTCAGGGCTGAAATTGGGCCCAAAATGGCAAAAAGGGGCTGAAAATGGCCGAAAAGGGGCCCAAAATGGCCAGGATTGGGCTGCTGCTGAGTGGAAGAGTGATCCACCACCCATCAGAGGCTCAATCCGGGCCATTTTTTCGATCCAGGCTGAAACGGGCCCAAAATGGCCGAGAGTCAGGTGGGCAGAGCCACCTAACGTGACCTCTTTGGGGAACTGCCGGAACTGTGTTCCGGCGCGTTCCCCCTCGAAATGAGCCCTGCACATGTATATTATGTTTTTTCTTCCAAATATGTTGCTATTCCTGATTTATTGCTATGCTGTCTTTAAAATCTTTTATCATTATTCAATGTTAAATGAAATGATGGTGGAATCAACGGTACAGTGCGCTGTTACATCCTAATTTGGCCTTCAGTTCAAAGGAGAAGGAATGAGGAGGGATGCCTTCATTGAGACATCCCACCTAAGCAAGTCACCTTGACCAAATGCTGGTCAGCCATGGCCTTTGTGAAGTATCTTTGTACATGAGCATCCCAAAATGGAGGGTTCAGCAACTGCTGTGTTCCATTTCAGTCAGCTGTTGATGTATAATGGCAGTAAGTATCCAAAGACAGCACAATAACTGATTAGCATGTTGATTTTTTAGGTGCCATCCAAATTACTATGGTGAACGTTGTGTTGAACAGTTCTTGAAGTCACACAGAAGCGAAGAGGCAGCAAGTCAGTCAACCACCATATTAGTGGTGGTAGCAGTTGTCTTCTCGGTCTTCAGTTGTGCCGTCATTGTAGTCATCGTCATAATGCAGTAAGTAAAGCATTTTCAATCTACCAGTTGATTTTGTATAATGAAACTTTGCCCTTGCGGTAAAATGCACACAGGAGAACTTAAATGGTGCCCTGACCTGGATACTTCAGGTAGCCCAGTCTCATCAGATCTTGGAAGCTAAGCAGGGTTGGCCCTGATTGGATGGGAGACCACCAAGGAAGACCAGGGTGACTACCCAGAGACAGGCAATGGCAAACCACCTCTGATCATCTTTTGCCTTGAAAATCCCAGCAGGGGTTGCCATAAGTCGGCTGCGCTTAACAGCATACACACATTGTTTGCAAGCATAAACATATGAGACGCTATGGTCTATGAGAGAATCGTTGTCATTGGGCAGACTGCGCTGTCTCTCCCTAACTTGCTCCTTGTCGTTTCCCCTCCCTCCTTTTCCTCAAACCTCCAAAAGCGGGGTGGGGGGTGGGGGGGAGCTGCTGCAAATGAATACAAGCTTCAGAAGCGTGAGCCTTCTGCTGCCAAATTGCTTATGCTGGGATTCTCTGGTTCTGTTGGGGTTTGTAGCTGTCTTTGGGAAGCTTTGAGTCAGTGGTTGCTCTTTGTGTGTTTGGCTTCTTTGCTGCATTGGATTTCCCCCATAGGAAACAATGGAGAGTGGCTAGGGGCACCTTGTTCATGGGCCTGTAGAACTGAACCCATTTGTCTTAAAACTTGGGAGGTCTTCAGAGGACAGCCAGCCCTCACTCCATTGCAATTTTGGTGTAGTTTCTCCAAAAACAGCCCCCAGCCCCCTGGAAAGATTCCCCCATAGGGAATAATAATATATTTGGATTCCCAGAAAACACCTGTATCCAAATACTAAACTGGCAGTTTTGGACCCAGATATTGGGAATTCTGATACTTATGGCCTTCCTGATACCCAAATCTGAAAGATTCTGACTTACTTTTTTTTTTAGTGCATATTCCTAGTGTAACCATCACCCTCCCACCCTGAATTCTTCAGGTATCCTTCAAATTGAGTGACACAGAGTACTAGTTGTGATTACTTTTATCTCCTCCTTGGCACGCCAGAAAGCACAGGGCAGGTGGTCTACTGGTTTTAGTCAAAATACAGAACAATCAAACAGCTTCAGCAAATCTACAAAACCTCTAAGGTAGTCATAGTCAGGGCAGCCCTTTAAATATTGAGCAAAATCAGCCCAGACCTAGGGGGTTCTTGACAATTCCCATGAGATGTACTAAGCAAAGGATCCATGAGCTATGTGTATGAAGGCAAAAACAGGTTTAGTGTACTATATAGCAGAAGTAGAAACAGCTGGGTCAGAAAACTTCCAAAAGATTTTAATTTAAGCATACTCCCTCAAGTAGAAAAACAAATGTTCTAAGTCAATAAAGGAGCAGGTGTTTTTATCTTATTTATTCCTTGGGAATAATAACATGGGCATTTAAAACTTCAGGGCATGAAAACATATTATTTTGTACTTGAGGAACTACAAGGAAAATAACTAGTCCACAACCTCTCATTTTAAAATCATTGGAATACATGTACTTATTTTGTGTCTATCCATTTGTGAGAACCTCTGCTGGTGGGAGATATTGTGTGTGCTGTCTTATTGACTGAGAGAATGGACTCCCCCCCACCCTTTCTTTTGCTCTTTCTTTGTATGCCTTGGTGCAGTCTTGGAATGATGGCTGCTTTCCCAGGTACTGCAGGAGCCTTCCATAGCTGCACTGGTGGTCTGTGTGTGTGCGCGCATGCGCGTGTGCATGCGTGTGCATGCACACGCATGTAAGAAGCTGGCATGGCTATCATTAAGTTATTCATTGTGTATGCTGGTATTTTATTGTTAATAATAAACATCCTTTCTGCTTGGTTTTTCCCAGTGTAAATAGGCATGTTGAGCATTCCTCACTGGGATGCTATGTGGCAGCATTTCAAGGAGTATGTGCTATTATATGGCTGTTCAAAATCTAGGAGGTGAAAGGAGGTTTTAGAACTCAGCAGAATGAATTTAAGAGGCAGGCAAGCAATTCTTTCTTTGTTGCTGTATGCCAAGATGGTCAGCAGGGCAGCTATAAAGGACCCACAGTTATTCGACTATAAGCTATGAGGCTTTCGCGAGCTTTTTCGCTGATAAAGTCTTATCTCTCCTCCGTGACTTACCTGCCACAGTTGATACGGTATGTGGAGGCCCCTTGGCCATCTTCAGGGTGGATATTTGATCACTTCAGCCCTCTTTCCGCAGGTGGACAGGATTCTGCGGGTTGTGAGGCCCACCACATGCCCCCTGGACCTGTGTCCATCGTGGCTGGTGAAAGCCAGTGTTGACGGATTATGGGATTCCCTGGAGGCTATTGTTAACTTGTCGCTGGGCTCTGGGGTTTTTTCCAGGGCACTGAAGGAGGCTGTGGTGAGACCCCTTCTGAAGAAACCATCATTAGATCCTGCTGACAAGCTCAGTTATTGCCTGGTCTCGAACCTCCCGTTTCTGGGTATGGTGATTGAGCAGGCAGCAGAGAAACAACTGCAGAGTTTCCTAAAGGAAACCTCAGCTCTAGATCCTTTCCAGTCCGGTTTTGCTTGGGGCATGGGGTGGAGACATTGCTGATCGCACTCACAGACGATCTTCGCAGGCATCTGAACAGGGGCGGATCGACGCTGCTGATATTATTAGACCTTTCAACAGCATTTGATACGGTTGATTACAATCTTTTGACCCAGTGCCTCGCCAATGTGGGGATTCAAGGGATGGCACTACAGTGGCTGGTCTCCTTTCTTCACAGCCGGGGACAGAGGGTGGCACTGGGGGAGAAGTTATCGTCCCATGGGCCACTAATATGTGGTGTGCCGCAAGGGGCAATACTCTCCCCATTATTGTTCAACATCTATATGCCCCCCCTTGCCCAGTTGGTGCGAAATTTTGGGCTTGGGTGTCACCAACATGCGGATGACACCCAGCTGTATCTGTTGATAGACGGCCAGCCTGGATTGGCCCCAGGTGTCCTGGAGCGTGCTTTTGAAGCCGTGGCTGGATGGTTGAAGCAAAGTCAGCTGAAGTTAAACCCTGTGAAGACGGAGATCCTGTACTTGAGTCATGGAAACATAGATTTGGGACCTCGGCTTCCTATACTCAATGGGGCAGTGCTTACACTGGCCCCGAGAGTTAGGAGCCTGGGGGTGATCTTGGATGCCTCCCTGACCATGGAGGCCCAGGTCGCTGCAGCTGCCAGGTCTTCCTTTTTCTACCTTCGACAGACCTGGCAGCTTGCCCCTTATCTTTCATGCTGTGACTTGACTACAGTGGTCCAGGCAATGGTCACTTCTAGGTTAGACTACTGTAACGCTCTCTATGCTGGGCTTCCCTTGAATAAACATCTGTTAAAGGTCCCTGGCCCTAGGGAGGCCCACCTGGCATCGACCGGGGCCAGGGCTTTTTCGGTCCTGGCCCCAGCCTGGTGGAATGCTCTGTCTAATGAGACCAGGGCCTGGCAGGACTTGTTATCTTTCTGCTGGGCCTGTAAGACGGAGCTGTTCCACCAGACATATGGTTGATGCTAGGCGGAGCCCCCCTATCTGGTTGAGTCTGGACTGTGCCCTCCCCACTAGTGACATCTCCATCTGTTGAATACTTCCAAATGCTCTGGTGCTGACTAAAGGGTTATGCCCTGTGCCTCCGTATAGTATATTCTACCATGCTGCTGTGCGATGTTTTTAATTTATGGTTTTAAATGGTATCTGATGTAATTTTAACTTTGCGTGCAAATTGTCATCCGCCCTGAGCCTGCTGGCGTGGGGAGGGCGGAATACAAATCTAATAAATTAAATTAAATTATGTGTTGGTTCCTTTGCATCTTTTCCTTTTATGAGCTCTGGAAAGGCCTCATCCTACCCTGAATTTAATCCTGGAGATAGGGTTGCCAATTCTGGCTTGAGAAATTCCTAGAGATTTGGGAGTAGAGGGCTGAATTTGAGGAAGCGAGGAAGCTCAACGGGGATATGATGCCATAGAGTCCACCCTCCAAAGCTGCCATTTTCTCCACAGGAACTCATCTCTGTAGTCTTAAGATCTCTTCCATCAGCGCACCCTCCACAGTCAAGCCCTAGGGTTTGATTTCTTGTTTTACTTGTTTCCTCATTTCCTTTCTATTTTGACCTCCTCCTCCCAACTCTGTCCCTTTGGAACTGCCTGTTTCTTGGAAATATTACTTACAAAAAACCCAGATATTTGTATGTCTGGTCCTTTCTCAATTTATTTCCTGGACAGCAAGCACAAATACCAGACTGTCTGGTTCAGAACTGGACATCTGGCAACCCTAAGCAGGCAGGGTGGAATGAAAGTATCATAACAACAGGTATCCAGACATTCTCATGGCTTTGGGAAAGAACCAGTTGTGTAAAGGAGCATTTTTACAATGGCACCTCACAAATGTTGTTGACAAAAAGCCTTATGAAGAGTAGGAAACCCAACCATTCTCCCATTTGCTTATATGTATTAGCATGACAAGCCAGACTTCACACACCCACGTAACTAACGGTGCAATCCTATGCAAAGTTACTCCAGTCTTAGCTCATTGAAATCAATGGGTTTAGCCTGGAGTAACTCTTCTTAGGATTGCACTGCTAGAGTGATAATATTTGCAGAGTCCAACTTTTAGACTAAAAGCAATCTTGTTGTGACTATTAAATTCTAAAAAGGATATACCCTAGTACTGTTAACATTAACACAGTAGATAGAATGATAGACTAATCTCCCATCCATAGCCAATTATTTATGTGTTTTCTTGTGAATATTTCCTTAAAAACTTTTTCTATGGGATATTCCTACCAAATACACGTGTGTTCTTTTTACATCTCCAACACATATATGAGTAATGATATCCAATATCTTGGATAATCTGATCTTCCAATGATGGGCATTCCTGCTGGGTTCTGAATATTTGTGATGCAGGTCATCCCTCAAGCCACTTTTACCTATTCCATATGCTTTGGCTGTTGACGTGTGTGTGTGTGTGTTATGTGCTGTCTAGTCGCCTCCAACCTATGGTGACCCTATGAAGGAAAGACCTCCAAAACATCCTATCATTAACAGCCTTGCTCAGATCCTGCAAACTGGTGGACATGGCTTCTTTTATTGAGTCAAGCCATCTCATTTTAGGTCTTCTTCTTTTCCTGCTGTCTTCCACTTTTCCTAGCATTATTGACTTTTCCAGAGAAACTTGTTGATTCTCTGTTGATATGCTTTCTCCGCTTTCATCATTGTCTGCTCTGCAGTTGCTGACATTGATAATCACTTCTATTGCCGAACCATCAATGTATCATAAGGAATTATTGGAGCCAAGTTCAGGGTACTCCTGTTCCATACAAATGTTCACTGGTTATCGCAGAAGAAAGTCTTTAAACTATGTGTTGAAATTAAAAGAAGAAATCATTATGTTCCTAGGAAGGATGAGAACTAAATTAAAATTTCATGTGAGTAGTAGAAAAGAGCAAGAGTCCAGTAGCACCTGTAAGACTAACAAAATTAGTGGTAGGGTATGAACTTCCCTGAGTCACAGCTCCCTTCTTCTGATACAGCTAGAATGTGAGTCCATCTGTCCTTATACCTTGTAGAGTGGAGTGATTTCAGATGCTGAATGACAATAGTCGGTGAATGACAATAACAGGTATGATTGGATAGGGCGTGGAGAAATCAGCATTAGTAATGAGACAGGAAGCCTAGGTCTCAGTTCAGTCCAGGTGGATGAATTGTCTTGAGCTTCGTTATCAGTTGCAACTCAGCAATCTCTCTTTCTAATCTCCCTTTGAAATTCCTCTGCAGGATAACTGCTACTTTTAGGTCAGCAACTGAATGTCCTGGAAGGTTAAAATGTTCCCCAATTGTTTTTTGAATTATGTCCATTAATTCTTTGTCAAAGGGACTGGCCAGGTTGTCCAGTGTAGAGGGTGGAAGGGCATTGCTGATACATGATGGCATAAATCACATTTGAGGATGAGCAGGGGTATGAACCTGAGATGGTATGGCTGATGTTGTTGGGTCCACTGATGGTGTTGCTAGGATCTACATGAGAGCAAAGTTGGCATCTTGGTTTGTTGCAGGTCTCAGTACTGGATTCCATGTTGCTATTAAGCAGTTTATCATTCTGAACCTGAACCTGAACCTACACTGAGTCAATATTTTCATCAAGCCATCCGTTACAACCCAAGATCTCTTTCCATCTCAGCCACTGCCAGTTCAGACCCAAGCAGCAGATATTTAAAGTTAGGAGTTTTACTCCAGTGTGCCTCACTTTACACTTGCTTACACAGTTGCTACATGGCTGCACATTCACCTAATTTCTGTAAGATTATCTTGGAGCTCTTCACACTCCACCTTGCTTTTCATTCTCCTGAATAATTTTGGTTTTAGCTGCAAACTTGGCCACTGTGCTGATCAACCCCAATTCCAGATCATTTATGAACAAATTAACTCTAATGAGTCCCATATCAATCCTTGTGGAACCCCACTCCTTGCTTCCCTCCATTGGAAGAATTGTCCATTTACTCCTACTTTTTAAGTCATTTTTTAATTCAAGACTACTACATTTACTCAGGAGTCTTTGTTACTGCAGCTCATCAAAAGCTCTTTTCCAAAGTTCAGTTATACAGTGTTGACCAGATCACCTCATCCACATGCTTACTGAGGTTGGTGGTGCAGCACTTCCCTTGGTGGAAGCCATTCTGATTTCCCCCTCAGTTGGTCTTGTTCCTTTCAAGAAATACTTATTAAACACATAATAATATTTTCTACTCATTTACCTGAATCAGATGTTAGGCTAACTGGCCTGTAGCTTCCTGGAACCCCTGTAGATCCCTTTTATAAAATTGGGTTTTACATTTGCTACATTCCAGTCTTCTAATAGTGAGGTTGATTTTAATGCCAAATTATATATACTTGTTGAAAGATCAACAATTTCACAAGCTTTTAAGGAACTATTGTTCAGACCCAGAGATATTTGAAGAAGAGTGGCAGGACTCTAATCTGGAGAACCAGGTTGGATTCCCCACTAACAATAAATTATTGTTAGTCCTTCACTGTAAGTGTAGGAAAGTAAAACTAATACAGCTGGCTGACATCATTTCACCCTGATAGGAATCACTGGAGAATTTAAGTGCTCCTGTGCCAAGAAACACTCGTTGGGGGGGAGTCTGTAAAATTGAACCCTGTGGTCCAATTGGCTTGTAATTTGGGGGATATTTAGATTGGAGGGAGGACTGAGTTCTGTATAAATTTGGTGCCATAAATAGCTGCCTCAGACCTACCAATAGATTCCCGGCTGAAAGTAATGATCCTAAACTCCAGAACCCAAATGAATCACTCAGATTTTAATCCCGAGGCAGTAATGGTCTACACAAGCATAAGCAATCACAGTGAAAAATTTTCCCTAGAACCCCAGGTATGAAATGTAACGTTTTTCTCAGTGCACAACCCTATAAGCTAGTGCTGTTCCACAGTGCTCTGACTGTCTGTACACTTCTGACCTGATATATATGATTGACTTCAAAACCAGGGCTACAGTGGAGGATTCTAAATGGCCCATTGTGTGTCTTTTTTCTATGTGCATCGTTTACTGAGTGTTTACAGGAAGTGTGCAGAGTGTGAGGAGTGGATTCCAGTCCGACTGACTTTTTCTATGATTAGCGTTGCTTATTCCCAACTATCCTTGGATGCGATTCAAACAACTCACTCCTATTATCCACATGCACACTTTCCCCCAATGAGCTGTTGGAAACACCCAAGGAATACCTTCTGTGAGTGAACAGTTGTGTGTTCTCTTGTTGCTGTATTAGTGTCTGCATCCCCTTTGCACTGCAAAATGCTGCTTCTGGGGATACTTCTCCCCTCCAAGCCATTTTCTGAAGGAGGTCCTGCGTTTTCTGTGGGAGTTGCCTCTGCCAAGGGAGTTGTATAGGTGCCTGGGCAGTAAGAGTGGAATAGCAATAATCCCTTCCTTGCCCAAAGCGACCTCACGCATGGTGCTTGCAAGAGAGGACGGGAGTCAAACAACAGCGATAGTGTAGGATACCAACGAGCATTAGGATTGAGCTGACCAGATTTCCATATTTTTTGTTGTTGTTGTTCAATAGCACATAAAATGATATGGGTAAGACAGTGGTCCAGTATCTGAGCTGCGTCAATTTGGAACACAAACCTGTAAGAAATTCTTGTCTGCAAACTCCACTGAAATGAATAAGAACTGCACAAGAGGACCACTAACTTGTACTCAGCTCCTGTTAATCTGAAAGAGGCTCACATGAGAAAATGCTTGATCTGTGCTCTTTGTCCATAACTTTCAGCTGTATGTTGTTCATAAGCTTTGGCAACGATGTCTTTTTAAAAAATACGTGGTGACTGTATACTTCTCTGTTTAAGATCCTCTAGTTTTGTGTTCCTTGTGCAGCTGTGATTTAAAACCATTCTGTGACTATTTGGAAGAGTTTCATTTTGGTGATTCTGTGTAATGCATTCCAATATCACTGCTCCACAGGGTAAGAAAAAAATATCCTAAATGTGAAGAGAAAGAAGAAAAGAAAAGACTCCGCCAAGAAAATGGAAGTACCAGCAATGAACGTAGGAGTTACTTTATACTTTCCTTTCCTTTCCTTTCCAGTGTTTAATTGTGGCGTAGTTGTTTGAGTGTGGAAGTAGCATTTGAAAGACCTGGGTTCAAATCCTCACTCAGCCCTGGAAGCTCATTGGGTGACCTTGGGCCAATCACCATAATGTGGTGGTTGGGAGGATAAGATGGAGGAAAGGACAATGTTGTAAGCTGTTTTGGGTCCCCATTGGCAAGAAAAGCAGGGTATTAAATAAAACAAACAAATACCCTTTCTGGCTATCACTGTGCGTACAAAGCCTTGTGGTGATACCGGTCTCATTCCTTGTACAGCATGAAGGAAAGGTCAAGATTTTATGCAGCTCAAGTGGAAGGCCCTCTCCAAATAATCTGTCACTGCATAAATTTATCATAGCTGATACATAACAAGCAGCATTAATTCACTAAGTGTCTGTTAGCTGTGATGAAGATCCCCCATCTCCATCCATCTATAAAATGCAGATGATGAGCTCATGGAACCTCGGTTTGCTTCAGAGTCATGTAAGAAAGAAAGAGGTGGTTTAATCATCAACCTCCATTCAGTTTCAGTAATCAAAAGTAGCTCCCTTGCTCTGCTATTAGCATTTTAAAGGAAAACAAGACATGATAATAACAAAGAAGGAAGCCCTGTTTCAATTAGTGAAACAGATTGGCATTTGAAGGGCTAAACCCCTATACCTTCCCTGCATGGCACTTGAGCAAATTCATACTGCATGAACTTGCAATTTGCATTCTATAAAGGGACGATTGCTTGATGTTTGTTACATCCATCTTGCCCTTAGGCAAGCCATTCTTAACTTTTAGTTCCTGCCCCAATTTCTGACTAAGGGTGCTTTGACTTTCAAAACCTCATACTCTGGGTAGCTGTGTTAGCCTGTCTGTAGCAGTAGAAAAGAGCAAGAGTCCACTAGCACCTATAAAATTTTGGTAGGGTATGCCGTATCTGAAGAAGTGAGCTGTGACTCACGAAAGCTCATACCCTGTCGGGAAATCTTGTTGGTCTTTAAGGTTCTACTGGATCTGCATCTAGCCCCAATGTAGTAATACTAGCTTGATACCCGTGCTTCGCTACAGTATTTAACTACTTTAAATTCAGTTATAATACTTATGGGTATGTAACATTTTTTGGTTTGTGGGGGGCGGGGGGGGGGTTGAGCTACTTTTGTAGTAGAATAACAAAGTATCCAAGCTTCACAAAAGTGTTTGAATAAAGCAAAGCGAGGGGATGAAGTGTGGAATGTTGTGAGACCCAATCAGCCCACATATGCAAATGACCTTGAAAGGCTGGCCCAATCACGGAAGAGTGGTTGAGCTGGCAGTGGGCAGGGGCTCAAGTAGGCAGCAGCCTGCCAGCCACACAGGAAAACTATATCCCTTTGGGAAAACACATTGTACCCCTTTTTACTCCCTTAGGGGGCGAATTTCTTAAAATCCCTTCTTAGTGGGAGTTTACATCATGAAAGGAATGTTCTCCCCAAATTTCATGTTTCTAGATCCAGGAGTTTGGGCTGGGTGTTGATGAGTCAGTCAGGAGGACACTTGTCTTTATGTATATAGATTAGAAATGACACTTTACAGACTAGTTGTAAGCTGGCAACAAGATGTTACATGTAAAGACAGAGTACTTTAAATGAGTTTTTATACTGGGTACCATTTTGACTTTTATCAGGCACACCTCTAGAGATACAAAAGCCTATGATGCATTAGTTGGTTCTGGATGCAAAGCTGCGATATATTGCCATTTTGTAAGCCATGCAGTTTTCCCTTTTGAGGGGCTGGGAGTGCCTTCTGAAATTATGTTTTGCTGTGGCCATTTTAATAGACATGGCAATTATGACTTTTTCTGGAGTAAGCCAGCTTCACTATTGGCCAGTCTTCAAGCACTATTTAATTGAAAGCGTTTATACAGGATAAGAAGCTAAAATATAATATTGCAAGTGTTTTCTTCAATAAAGTGAAGGTTTAGTGTCTTTATAAAAATCCAAAGTTTTCTCAAATTAACAGTGCAGGCATTCTCTGCTAAACCTTCAGAACTTTATCTGTTCTTGTAAGTTCAATATTCCTGCTGGAAAACATAGACGAAGTCAAGTGTTCCTGCTTGCAACTTCTCTCCCACAAATCTGAGACGGACCATTCCCAGCCCTCCCATCTGAGATCTGTTTAATGTCAGGGACTGAATTTGGGACATCCTGCATGAAACGTACCTGCCCAGTACTGAGCTTCACCTTTCCAGCTATAGCATATACAAATGCTGAACTCTCCAGAAGATCTTCACTAATGGTCAATTTGACATGATTTTTCAAGATAGTATATGTCTAAGGCTTGATACAGTTCTTGTCTTTTACAGGAGATGAAGTTGAAGAGGCTGTTGGTGAAGCCCGTGAGACTCCATGGAGGCATGTCTGAGAAGATCAAATGAAGGACCTTGGGGGTTGCGTGGTGAGATACCAACTTGCCGGTTCAATATGGAGAATCCTTCAAAGGGTGATCGAGTATTCCCTTTGTTTCCTGGCAATTGCCAATGAATGTAAAAGATGATGCATGTGCCGGAATTAACATGTATCATGTTCACGAACCATGGAGAACTTAAAGTACTAGAAGACTATCATACAACTGTTACCTTGAAGACTTCACCTTTGTTTCGGTTTTTTGTTGCCAGTGAGTTATTTATTTAGAGAGTTTACAGAGAAGTTAAGTCTATATATGAAAGAGAAAGAGAGTTTAGAAGATGCTGTCTTAGCTGTCATGGCTATAAAGAGAAATATCTGACTGACTGCCGCCGGCCCCCCCCCCCCCCGCTCCTCCCCAGAGAAACAGCACAGCAGTCTTCGAATAAGAAACACACTAACACACCTGTGACTCCACCTGGGACACTAGGCACAGGGCACATCACCCCATCAGATAGTCGTTGGTGAGTTTTATCATGAAAAGAGTTACTGTGCTGCCTTATTACACTCCTCTGGTCCCCAAATTCTATTTCCGACTATGGCCTCAAATTAACTACCTTTTAGGCAATCCACCGAGAACACTCCCTGCTGAGATTCACTGAGATGAATGGAGACTGTGTGGGGCAGTTGTTTGGTAGAGGATGCCCACTTGCAGAAAAAGTTACCTAGCTTCACCCGTAGAAGGCTATGCCATCATTCTTAGTAGAATAAATGTGGAACTACAGGTTTGCTTGATTGTTTGGTGTTCAGTCTACCCGCTCAAATTCTATGAAAGTCAGTGGGAACTGAGCTGCCTAATTGTGTGCAGTTGCATTTGCAACCCAAACAAATTGCTTTCCACTTCCTAAACAGATCTGACAATTTCTGAAAAGATGTGTCTTGTTTAATGCGGTTTGTATAAAAATCATTCCTGACAGCAAAACAAAATGTTACAAATGCCGTGTTTATGCTATTTTTGGTGTAAATATGTAAGTAAAGAGAGGGTTTTGGTTGTAAATAATATATTCCTGTTTTAATATGTTTGCACACCTCGAAAATGATCTATTTATTTTATAATTAAACTTTTTTACATAAATATAAAATAAGCGAATCATAACTTTTATTTAAAGGATGTACAAATGTAAAAGATGTACACTCCCTTTAAAATAAGCAGCCAAGGTGGCTTACAAAATTCTAAAACTCACAAAAACGCTAATTCAAACACACATTTGTATTATTGCTTGGCGTTATTTAAAGTCCCATTTGGATTTCAGTCATCTCAACCAGTGTCTAGCTCCCTAGCAGTAAAGCCAGATCTATGCTGTAAATATACACTGATTTCATACTTGTTCCATAGTAACCGGCTTATCCCAAAGAATCCTGGAAACTGTACTTTGGTCAGAGCCCTGAGAATTCTCTGTCCTTCACTGAATCCTTGGTTCCTAGAACATCAGTTCCCCAAGGAAAGGGAATGACTCAACAATCGCTTGTGTAGATACACACCCATAAATTAGTTTTTACAAGGAAGAATACCATTTCTGACCTGAAGAACATAAATGGGACAGAGGAGAAGTTTGAACTTGAGCACCCTTTAGCAAACCCTAAAGTAACTGTTACTTAAGTAACAAAGTAACTGGCTGCGATGTTAGCCAAAATGTTCGTACTCCCCTACAGTCAATGGGGTCCTGGCCAATTTAACTGGAACCAGATTTCTGTTGATACGTGGTTGCGAGAAACTGTTCCTCTGCACGAGTTCCATGGAAATGACTAGAAGCTGTGAAGGGCTACTGGAGAAACTTTTGGGGAGAAGGGCTTGCACTGACAATTAAGAGGTGGCCTTTCATTGTGGAGTGAAACTTCCCCAGAGACATTATCCTGACACTTGGGATTGTTTGGAAGTCTCGCCCTGCACCTCATTAGAGTGTCACTCTGGAGAGTGGCAGGCCAGCCCTCCCTTGGAATAGCAAGTCGAACAGGAAAAGCAGAATTCTGCTCTTATTACACTGTGTCAAAAGAGCTGTCGCAAGGAAGCCATAAATACCATTTGCCATTAATGGGCTACATCATCCTGCTTATTTGATTCACATCATTTTATTTATTGCTTTATTTATTACTTAGCTTAACCCATCTTTCTCACTGAGGCTCAAGGTGGTTTACAGAGTCAAGGGGGTGTGAGTGTAATACAGTAAAGGACATCAAATGAACAATTCAGTGGGACTAGGAGTAGAAAATTGAACAAGGCAAGCAACAATGTGATAATACTGTATGAGATATATAATAAACAATGCAAATGAACCATTCAATAGGACTAGAAATATAAAATTAAATAGTGCTGCTGGTTTGAAGCTGTCTCCTGTTTTGGATGGAAAGAAGCCTAGGATGAATTAATCTTAGCCTTCCAAGATTCATAGCCCAGGAATGCTAATAATAATAATAACATTCGATTTATATACCTCCCTTCAGGACAATGCCCGCTCAGAGCGGTTTACAAAGTATTATCCGCACAACAAAACACCCTGTGAGGTGGGTGGGGCTGAGAGAGCTCCAGAGAACTGTGACTAGCCCAAGGTCACCCAGCTGGCTGCAAGTGAAAGAGTGGGGAATCAAACCCGGTTCTTCAGATTAGAGTCCCGCACTCTTAACCACTACACCAAACTGGCTAGGGACATAAATAGGATGATATGATGGGAATACAGTGATGCCAGCCTCCCCAATGGTGGGGAAAAATAAAAAAATGGCTGTTCGGATGATGTCACATCCAGGAAAACCATAGAATTTCCAGTGATTCCTAGAGAGGACTGCTGTCACTTCTGGATTTTCTCCAGAAGTAACATCATGTTATCACCGATGGCTACCCCCTATGTCCCTCTCCTCCAGTCTTCAACTGGTTGCCAGCCATGCCTGGCTAGCCTAAATGGCTCATACAATCTTCAGAGGCGTTCACAACCTACTTAAAAATTACAGTCAATTCAAATACATTTTCATCCTGAAAATGCAAAATCCAAAGGCCTTGGTAAGAACAGGAATTTTACAGTAATGTTTTTTTAAAGCAATATTTTGGGAAATCTGCAATGTTAATATTTATTTAGATGTTTATACCTTGCTATTCCCCTGCCTCCCGGGGACCCAAAGCAGCTTACAACATCCTTCTTCCATTTATCTTCACAATCACCACCCTGTGAGGTAGGTTAGGTTAAGAAAGCATGACTGGCCCAAGGTCATCCGGTGAGCTTCCATGGCAGGGTGCGGATTCAAACCTGGGTCTCCCAGATCCTAATCTGGCACGCTCACTACAACACCATGCTCTCTCTCTCATTCCAAGCCTCAGTATGAAATGTATGTTCGTGATGCAAAGTCTTTCAGGCTGGTTAAGAGCAGCAGGACTCTAATCTGGAGAACTGGGTTTGATTCCCCACGCCTCTGTTTGAAGCCAGATGGGTGACCTTGGGTCAGTTATAGTTTCTTGGATCTCTCTCAGCCCCACTCACCTCCTAGGGTGATTGTTGTGGGGATAATAATAACACACTTTGTAAACTGCTCTGAGTGGGCGTTGAGTTGTCCTGAAGTGCAGTATATAAATGGAATGTTGTTGTTGTTGTTGTTAAAATCGCCCTTTGAGGATGTTTAATTATGTTGCAGCTGTGTTTTCTTTTCTAGGGAATGGTCTAAAATTAGACTAAACAGCATATTCTGTTCATGTATATAAGGCCATTTTTTAACTGTGAGCCAGTTTAGGTTTCTCAATGAAAATGTGAGCTGCTTCACCTCTTTTTTTCCCACTGTTCAAAATAACAATTACTGTACAAGTATTGTAACAAAGAAAGAAGCTCACCATCAGTCCAGCATAAATACATAGATCATAAATACACATCACAGACCTCTTAAAACAAGTTTTCAAGCTAAAATTGTGTGCTAAAAATAACCCTTAATTAAAACCTAGCTGAAATTCCAGGAAATTCTGGACTTTTCCCTAATTTTCTGGGCATCTCTGGTTTAGCCCAGGAGGGGCAGAATGGAAATTAGCAGCAATAGTCTATTTGCTGGGGAGCTGGCTAAGATTTCCTGGGCTATTGCCTTATATGAGGTAAATTTTGTATGTAAAAAGTTAATTGGAAGACTTCTGCCTCCCCTGTTGTTTGGTCCATCAGTTAAGATCCGCCTCACAAGCCCTGCTGTCTATGCCCGTCTTCAGAGGTCAGGTGGGTGACATCCAGAGACCAGACTTTTTTATTAGTGGTGCCTTCCTTGTGGAATGCCCTTCCCATTGAGGCTGGCCTGGCACCTATGTTACCTTCTTTTAGGCAGCAGTTCAAAATGGGTTGGCTTGGAACCCATTTCACATTTTGGGTTCTCAGGCCTTCAAGAGATAGCTGGGCCTGCATCACATCACTCAGAGCCAAGCTACAAGAGATGAATTACACTCCCAGCACTGCTCTTTTGTATTTGCAATAGGCTCTCTTGTAAACACTCCCTTTGTTCTCACATTCCTTTACTAACCAACCAAAAAAGATTGTAATTATGTTTGTAAAATGTCAAGTATATTAATATAAGGCTAACAATGGATTGCTTAAGGAAGACAAATCTCTGGTGTCGATGCATTCTGAATGCCTATATTCAAGCTTGGTTAAAAAAAATCACTTCTATGTAATCAGAATCAACTTTCAGTTCTAGTATAATCAGAGTACAAAGAAGAGAAAAGAACACTATAACCCCTGGTAAAATAAATGAAAAGGATCGCATTGGCACCTGTTTTTCAGGCAGACAGCAGAATGTCATAGATAAAGCAATGAAGGGAAGGGGACCATCAAGAGGACTTGCTGCCTGAATTCTCAGCTCCTGCTCAATGCCCACCCACCACCCAAAGTTAATCCTTGGATTTAATTTAGTACCTGAATTGCTCCTGCTGCATTTAAAGTAGTGTAACTCCAGGGCATGATGGTTAGGGCTAGGGCCTCAACCCCGGCACCTCCAGTTAAAATGATCAGATAGCAGGGGATGTGAAAGAACTGAGAGATCCTGGAGAGCTCCTTCCAGCTAGCATAGACAAGACTGATCTGAATTTACTTAATTCATTTATACCTCACCTTTTGCTTGGGTTGTCAGTAGTCCCAGAGGCCCAAGCAGGGGGGCAGGGGACTGGAGGACAGGGGACAACAGGTTACTAACCTCCCTGTGCATGCACTGCGCTCACGTGCTCTCCCATTCTCCACCTTCACAGAGAAATGGCAGTGCACATTGAAACGGAGGTGAGTGAAAACCGCCCCTTTGGAGGCAGTTTTCATCCAGCTCGTCTTCAGCGTGCATGCACACACCGCTACTCCTTCATTTGTCCCTTTTGAAAATGAGTGCTTGTTTTCAAGCGGGATGAAGGAAGGAGTGCTCGCTGAAGACAAGCTCTCTGAATGAGTACATGGGTACTCACTGAAGACAAGGGTCAGTTTTCACTCACCTCTGTTTCAATGCATACTGGCATTTCTCCATGAAGGGGGTGCGCAGGAGCATGTGCACACACTTCTCCCACCCCTGTGCCTTCTGCCCCTGCTGGCCAGGTAAGTAGTATCAGGGGCAGCAGATGGTGGCAGGATTTCCCCCAGCCCAGGCTGGAGAGATGTCAAGCTTACCTTTCTCCTCAGTGCAACTTGTTCCCTTCTCCATTTTATCTTCATAACTAGCCTGTGAGGTAGGTGTGACCCCGCCACCTTCCCTTTACCCTCTCCAAATTCAGCTGCTGTCCTAGGTTAGGCAGTCACAGGTTCGCCACCTGTCTTGTCTCTATTTATTTTAATGAGAGCACAGATCCTTTAAACAACAGGTCCCCACTCTCTTCCTCGGAGACATCACCAGACAGGGCAGCCTAATTCCCTCCAACCAGAATATTTCCCTGGACTATTGGGGCAGGGAACTAAATATTTCTTCCCCTTTCATGCTGCCACCAAATAGATATAATTATGTATATAAGCCAAGGCCTAACTGATTTGTATGTGCGTACTTCTCTTAACTGAGAACATTCACTCTCAGGGATGAACACAAGGGACTTCACTTTTGTTTTAAATTGTAAACAACCGTAGAGTGGTCTATAAACATGATTGCAGTATTTACCAATACATGAATTCTTTGTCCCTAACTCTCTTCATCCTTCAAATTCTCTCACAAACTATCTTTCCTCCAATCAGCTTATTTCCTCCAATGGGCTTCTCATCCTTTCACTCCCAGGTAGAGAGAATGAGAAAAGTGGTGTCGAGCCAACGGGCAAGAGCTGCATCTATTGTGGCCAGCTCACCACACAGGGCCCTGCCTCCTGCCAAGAAGAAAAGAAACTGCTTGTTAGATTTCAGAGAGAAATTAGGCAAAGAGGAATTAAAAGAATGTCTCTTAACAATGCTATAAAAACCCTTTTCCCGCAGAAATTCCACCAGAGAGCCAATCCCATAGGGTTAAATTAGGAAAGGAGGATTTAGGCAGTGTAAAATGCTGTCCACCGGAAAGTTTGTGGAATATCTCTGTTTGAGAATTCTGAAGAGCAATCTGGGCTGTCATCTAACAGAAATGCAGAATCTATACTTCAGTGATCTAGTTCACACAACAGCAAATGAAATAGTAAAATTGCTGGTGGGTTGTATCACTTTAGAAGGGGAGCACTTGTCTAAATGCTGAAACATATTAAAAACTCACTTCATGCAGAAAAGTAGATGCTGAAGAATGGCCTGGTTGCATCTATCCTAGCCATGTCCTTGGCATACTAGTTTTCCATGTACGGGGATTATGTAAATGAGGAAGCCCTGAGCTTTTCCATCCGGCACTCTGAAGTGGATGAGTTTTACCACCTGATTAATTGTGTGAGAGAACTCTGTCTAAAGCAGCTGTGAATATCTTGGGATTAACTATAGATTTCATTCATTTCAGTCAGCAAGTGACATTTCTCATGATACCCACCAACCAGCTGCACATAAGTATGCTAGCAAACCAATGCATTGTAGCTGAATAAATACTGGAACCTCCATGTCTTGTTTTTCAATCTGTTGCTCCAAAATTAACAAAGCAAAGATATAAACAATACACCAGCAATGACTTCTAGCCTCTGTGGAGCCAATTAATGCCTTTTGCCAGGCCATCACATGGATTTTTAATGTTTGGGCAGGTGTCTTCATTTCAGCTCTGTCAACCTCTTTCTTGCCTCAAGGCCCAGCCACTGGCAAGTGGAGTTTCTTGGATGTCATAAACTGGCACCTGATAGGCTGGCCAAGATGTAGCCTGACTCCTGAAGAAGTCTACTAAGAAGCAAGATGAGAACTTTCTCACCAATTCTATCCACTGTCTGCTGGCCTGACAAAGTTTGGCACCCTGTATTCTGTGCTGCACATGTCCCTGGGAACTCCCTGAATTACTGAGCTCCCTGCTCTCCCTGCATCTAAGTCCTTTCTCTCAGAGCCAACCTACAAGTGACGAATGACACTTGCCTGGCAAGTGAACAGACTCACGTGTATTCCTCCCTGTTCACTTGCCATTCACTTGCTCAAGTGGAGAGCAAGTGAACAGAGATGAATACATGTGAGTCTGTTCACTTGCCAGGCAAGTGTCATTCGTCACTTGTAGCTTGGCTCTTTCTTCTCCACTGACCCCTTTTCATACCCTGATCGCCAGCCCTGTGTGTTGGCTGGTGTGAGCACTGCACCTCCTCTTGTCCTGAGGTCCCAGCCTGCTTAGCTTGATTGTGTGACTGCCAAGGCTTTGCCTTCACCAGTGATGGGCTGCCATGAAGATGGGAGAAGAGCACGTAAGACATGGGCGGGGGGGGGGGGGGGCGGGAATCGGTGTGCTGTTGTAGGATCAGATCATGTCTCAAAGTGACAGAGAACTACTGAATCAAGATCTTCAGTTGTATTGAAAACAAATGGCTGGGCAGGGACTTTGCTATGTATAAGTTTACCCATTCACATGCCAAGTGGATACAGCATCCAAACACAACTCCAAACGAAAATTATTTAACAACAGGTGGTGAATCCAAATCCAGTTCCATTTCTGCGCACGTGCCTGTGCCTGTCTCTCCAGGCATGTCACCAACTGCAGAGGCACCTTGCGGTCATCCCCTCTTCCAAGGACTCTGCCATCTAGTCAAGGATCCTGAGCCCACTGAGGAATTGTGAGCACCAAACTGCAATGCCTGGGAGTTTGTGGGGGAGGGCATGACAGTTTGACAGCCACAAGACCAGTGTAAGCATGTGTAGACATGGCCCTCACTACATGACATTCGCTATTGTGCCAAGAACATGTCTGAAGTGCCCCCCACCTTTGTTCAGAGTCCTATGACATTGTTCCCCTTGCACCTCCTTCTTGTGGAGTCTTTCTTCTGCTGCAGCACTCACCTTCTTTGCTACTAGCATTGCCTCAAGCACAAGACCCATGTTTTTCAAGGAGCCTTCACACATGCAGAGTTACTAGCAGCAGAGGAAAGCCTCCACAATGGCCAGAGGGAATTGCAAGCGGAACAATATTGTAGGACCCAAGCCTTAAGTCCTTATGGGATAGCAGGCTTTATGCTAACTTCCTTCAGAGATGTTGGTTTAACTTTCTACAATAAGTCCACCAAAAAAATATATTACATATATATTACATGTCAATATGAAAATACAACCGTCCTTTTGCTCTTGATCTCATCCTCTCCTTCCGAACAAAAATGCCATTTTCCTTGGAATCTGGAAACAAATTTTCCTAAAATCGTTCCTCTGAGAAATAGGATCTCAGTTAAACTGTGTCAGTTTCACGAAGCAGAAACCTGGCATTGTTCTCAACCTGCAGACCGAAATGCAGCGTTTTCCAAGCAACTCATGAATCCAACTGCTTCCTGCCGTTCTTGCTGAACAGGTTCATCTTCATTACAGAGACATGAGGTCACAGTAATGAAGGTTTCACGCCAGGGCTGAACGTCTCCTGTCAGATTATAGTAAATGCTGGAACAATGTTTCCCAATATATCCCGCCTGGAGAGAAGTCACCTGACATCATCTCACACAAAGGCAGAAGTGTGTGGTCATTTTCTGAGTCCCAGTTGGCGCGTGGCCCAGTAGTGCAGAAGAAATTATCCTTCCCCCATCCCAACATTGAAACTCCTGGAAAGAACCAACATACCACGTTAATTTTTCTTTTATAGCTACCTTGGGCAGATTTGGGAGCAGTCAGGTATAAATAACTTATACAATTTGATACCTTTGTTTGTGTAATATATTGTAAATATTATTACCTGCCCAAAATATTGCTATTAAGTAATTAAATCAATATATGGAGACAGAATGTTTAAAGATGCTTGAAAATAAGGTGTATCCCCCAAAATGTAAACCATTCCCCTTTTCCCGCATGCCCAGACTTCTGCATAGACTCAGGGCCCAACTATACATTACACCACATGTGAATCTGCCATGGGAAAGCATGGCCCTACGGCAGCTGCAAGTTTCCAGGGGAACTCCATTTTAAGGTACTACAAGAATCCCAATGAAGATCAGAATGACGGCATGGGGTAAGAGGGGCTCCTGCCTTCCCCCTGCACCCTTTTCCTGAGTTGGGGCAGTGTATGATTTGCCTCATTTATTCATTGCACATGTAGCTCCCCCGACAAGGCAAAGCATGCCCCCAGTGCCATTTCAGTTTAAGAACATTTTTCAGGAGGAAGGCAGGAGCCTCTTCTCCCCCCCCCACCCTTGGTTCTGATCGAAATCAGGTCCCCATAACACTTTTAAATGGTGTTCCCACCAGGAACTTGACACTGCAACACAACTGCAAGTCCCTGTGGCAGAATCGTGTACGTTCTAATGTGTGGTTTGGCCCTCAGAGTTGAGCATAACCCTGAGATAGTTGCAGTCCCTGCCCACAGGTGCCAGGTGCTATCCTCTCCCAGGACATCTTTTCTTCAGAGACAGGCTTAATAGCTGACGTTGCCACGTTCCTCTTCTCTCTGTTCTCTAAGACCTGTAGACTCTCTTCTCTCTGGTGTAGCTTTCTTCTCTTTTCCCTTCTAGACTCATAACCTCCAGCATTTGGAAGAGGACAAAATGGGGGACCATCTGAATTCATTGCTCTAGTCCATATCCTTACATGTTGCGCTCTTTGAGCTCCTACATGGTAAATCAAAACAATTAAAAAAGATGAATCAGTAAAATGCAATAAAGCCAATTTAGTAATGCAACTAAAAACTAACAGAATACTAGTGTGTGCAATAGCACTTCTGAAAAGGAAAAAAGCAGTATAGAAAAAAAAGGTCACATGCAAAAACTCCAACTAGACAAAACATCAACTAGCTGTCAAGTAAACATTTAATTCTGGAACTGCAAAGTCATAGGATTTGGTACATCAGGAATGGTTCAGAGGAGGGGAGGTTACTGCAGCAAAGCAGCAGGAAGACCCCCCCCAAATTGTCCTTGGTGACTGCCCTTCCCCCCCTTTAAGGGTGGGTAGACATGGAGCAGGTTCACTGGTGTAGATCTTAGTGCCAAGCAGTTTTCTGAGACTAGGGCCGATTACAGACGGGCACAAATAAAGCGAGTGCTTTCGCTTTTTCAGCGACAGCACTCGTAAAAACCCGCAGTTTCCCGTCCTGGCTTACCTGCGGTCCATGGCGCTCGGTTGCGCTATATAAGCGGACGGTGTGAACGCGGTATGGCGGGTTTGCACACTTCTGGATGCTTCGTCGCCGCGGAGAGGCCCTCCCCTTTCCCTCCTTCCTTTGCCAGCCGGCCGGCAACAATATTACCTTAATTTTTTTTTAAAAACCGGGCGCCATTTGCGCAGTCGCACGTTTGCGCACATCAAACTGCGCAAATGCGCACAAATGCACAAATGCACAAAAGCGCAAAAATGTCGATGCTGCGTATTTGCATACCTGCGCATTTGCGCATTTGCGCAAAACACGTAAAAATGTTTTTTAAAAAAACAAAATGCGAACCAATGAAGGCCCCCGACGTCAACTGTGACAGGGAGGAAACAACCAATCCCGGGTACCTCAGTTGGCCGTGTGAACATCCGGAAGCGGGACGGCACGGCACGCTGCGAGACAAAGCAGATGGAGACGAACGTGAACGCGATTATTTCCGCAGAAAAACCGCAATTTCTGGCCATCTGGAATCGGCCTAGGTGGTCCTCTAGATGCTATGGAAGCGTCTGGATAGTGCTAGTGCATTATCAATGTTTCATGAAGACCATGTTCAATTACTAAAAACATATGTCTTAAAGTGCTATTGGTCAATATTGCACTAGCCCAAGCCACTCATTTTTTGGCTCAGTTCAGAGTTTAGTAAACTGGGGTGGGTTTTTTTGCCAAAAATGGGAAATGGTTTAGGTTCTTGGTAGAGGGGCTTTGGTGCTCCTGCTGATGTTACCAGAATTGCCACCTACATGTTTGCTGAGGTGTGAGATGACAACACTAGGTATATCCAGCACTGCCTAGTGGTAGACAAGTCAGCTGGTCTTGTAAAATGAGATACAACATCCTGTAACATACTGTAGCCCTGAACGTAGTAGCTGGTCTAGATATTGGTGGCCACCAATGAAGCCCCGCAGGTACAGGCAGCTGCCAATCTTACTCATTTGGCCATCTTAAAATAGGGATGCTCAAATATCAGCCAGTTCAGCTCACTTCTTGTTCAACAGTGATGATCCAGCAGTCAGTTAATTCAACAGGCTGTTTGGCTGTTCACAACCTATTCATGTGTATTCATAAGTGCAGGCAGCTTGCAGCCATCAGAAACAGACTCCCAGCTAATGAGGGATCAGCTGGGGGTTGGCTTTTGAACTCCTGCAAATTTTGCTCTGCACCTGGCAAAGTTCAGGTTGGGTTCCTGTGATCTCTCATCCTGGAAAAATTGCTGACTCCCAGGGTTGCACTACAAGTGACGAATGACACTTGCCTGGCAAGTGAACAGACTCACGTGTATTCCTCCCTGTTCACTTGCCATTCACTTGCTCTCCACTTGATCAAATGGAGTGTGAGTCTGTTCACTTGCCAGGCAAGTGTCATTCGTCACTTGTAATGCAACCCCCAGACCTGCTGAGATGCAGCAGATCTAGCAATGAGGTGCAGGAGTGATCAGGAGTCCAGCTGATCTCCCTTCTCTTCTACCTGCCTCCAACTATCAGAGAAAAGGAAAGAAGAGAGCCCCTTCTTTTCTCCCTTTTGCAGTGCTGAGATCAAAAGCATTCCTTCTGCCTCCACTCAGCTTTGAGAGGAGGGAAGAGGAATAAGTTCTTTCTCCTCCCCCTTTTGCAGCTATTTTGCTGAGGGAGGATGCATCAGGAGTCTCAGGACCAAACTCTCAGCTGCTCCCCTGCTTTTCTTTGAGTCAGCTTCTGACCAGCAGGCAGCCAGAAACTTGTTCAGCAGCTGTGAGTTGCTCGATGCAATCTGAACATATCCCTGATGGCTCGCTGTCTAATTGTGAGTGCTGAACAAGGTATGTTTGGGTGCTGAACCGGTCCCCTGAAAAATTTGTGACATCTCTGCCTTCCAAAGGCTTTGATCACATAAGCAAAGCTGTTGCAGCCAAGCCTGGCCAGAGAGGCAGTCCACGTGGGCCATGGAGCGCTACCGCTCCGGAGAATGGTTCATCAAAAGATTCCTCCTCTGAGCTCCAATGTTAATAACATTTTCATCAGACCAATTTTTCTCGGTGTAGCCATATAATTCCTATTGGTAACTTATCTCAATTTCACATTCAGCCCCATCAGTGTGCTGCAGCCCTCCATTGGGGCAAATAATGCTCAGGGGATGTTCCTGGACAGAAAAACTGCAAGCTGGGAAGGCTGAAACTCCAGTCATGATCCAGATCAGGCCCCTGCAGTGCTTGGGAAATTATTTCCCAGCCGCTGTCAAACTGGCAAGAATGAGAGCCGGAAATGCGGCCCCAGCTTGTGGGGCACCGTGTCTAGGTTGGCCCTGTAAGGGCTGCAGTCGTGGCTTTGTTTGGGCCATGGCAGCCAGTCTTTTCTAGGAGGTGGATCCTCACACCCTGGCCTATTGCAACTGAAAGGGTGTTCCCAGATTTTTCTTACCTATCTGCCTAGCCAGGGATTAACTAATGGGAATGCCATCAGATTGGCCTGCAGCTGTGGGAGGCTTCTGGGAATCCTCAGGCATGGCAAGGCAATCTGGCTTCCCATTATTTGGTACTATACATGCATGCATACCTCCTTTTAATGTATTGCATAATGCAGAGGTAGACATAATGCCTCTGTTGTGTGTTGACTGGTACGTATCAAAGTCACTTGGCATCTGATTTATTTTGATTAGGAGCTATAGTAGGCATTGTTATTATTTCAAGAATGGAAAACATATTTTTCTAGTCTTTTCAAACTGCTTTAGTTGCATCTACAAATTCTAATCAGAGATGGCCGCCCGCAACAATGGCTGATGCAATTCTTTTGGTCTTTGGCAGAGGGATATTCTAGTGCCATGGGGCCCAAGGGGCGGATAAAGGCTGAAAAATATGCAGTCTGCCTGGCAGTGTTTAATTTCAAGAAAAAGATATGTTTGTGCTCAAGTCCATCTAGAAACAATAACCCAGGATATGGAAGCCCTTCTGACTAATCTCTAAAATATAGAGACTTTCTATAAGTTTGGGTCATAAGACAGACAACATCTTCGCCTCCTCTTTGGTACTTTCACATATCGGTGGTTGGCACGGCATTGAAAACATTTGCCAGGCCTGAATCCTGGTGTGCCCTTGCACAAATTAAGCCTTGCTGCCCACTCGTGAATAAGTTATGCTGTGTGAGTTCCCTAGTGGAGCAAACAGCAACATTCAGGGGTCACTCCTGGTTGTTTGGAAAACCACACGGGGAGGAAGACTAAGCCCTCTCCCCCTTGCACACCCTAGCCTAGATTCACATCAGGCCCCCACACACCTGAGAATTAAGTTTCAACACAGGACTCCCAGAGCACGTCTGTTCTCACAGGATCCGGGGTGGAGCCGGAAACAATGGAAGGTGTAGTTAGGTTCTCAGCAAGATGCATGTTGTGCAACCACAGTTAATATTAAAGAGCAGTGAAGTGCTGAAGGTGCAAGTCCTAAAAGAGAAACATGCATAATGTGGCATTTCAGCAGCAGTTTAACTCAGCTGAAATATCTTTCTCCATTTCCTCCTTCCAACATGACAGTATTTAACATTCCTTTTTCAAAAACATACATCAAAGAACTGAGATCATATTTCGTCCACATTGGAAGACATTCCTTAGCAATACTGAGTGTATGTCCCAGTGAAATAAGCAGCATAAGAAGGAATTTCTGTAGAAACCAACATTTGCTTGTATTTTGGATCTTAGAAACTCATTGTGAAGGTCTCCCTGTACCAGTCCCACTGAAATGTAAGGTAACTAAACAATAGCCTGTATGATATTTCAACAGGTGAATTCCTCAGTTGATTGTACCTCTCCAGAGTAAGAGTCTCCTTAATGTGAAACAACTGGCTTCAGTCCAGAAATTCTCATTGTTTTATAATACTGTTGCATGCTCAGTTGCCAAGGAGTACTTAATGAGTTTTTAGAAGCATATCTGCACCAGCAATTCTCAGTCTTTCAATTTGTTCATGCTTCCTCCAACCACCTTGGTGATACTCTCTTTTACGTGTCTTGTACTTCAGTCCTCCCTGCACTGTTTTTTCCTTTGTCCTCGAATGTGGCCTCCCTCCAAGCACCCTGTATTAGACATGGCTTTGAATAAGGAAGTGGTGAAAATATAAGCCCTCTGCAACCCCAAATAATCTTTGGATCAACCCAAATCACACACCTCTGAAGTCCAGAGACTGTCCCCTACAAGAGGATATGTGCTGGTGCTGATCCAGTCTCTGGTTCTGGACCTAAGTCCTCGAATGTGGTCTCTCTCCAAGCACCCTGTATTAGACATGGCTTTGAATAAGGAAGTGGTGAAAATATAAGCCCCCTGCAACCCGAAACAATCTTTGGATCACCCCAAATCACACACCCCTGAACTCCAGAGACTGTCCCCTACAAGAGGACATGTGCTGGTGTTGCACAAAAAGTGCTCTTTCCCTTTGCCCCTTCCAATCTTCTGAGCAAAAGAGAGATGAGACAGACAAGGGCTGTTGTAACAGAGTATATTTGCAAATATAGGGTACCAGCTTACAAAATGAGCTTAGAATGTACCACAGAACAAAGGAGCACATGCTTCTTTTAAGGGCTTGTGACATCATTTTGGAGAAACGAAAGTCACATTCAGAATAAGGCACCTGATCACTTTTATACCTTTACATTGGACTATTGTCCACCGTTCAGTCTCGCGACAACATCATGTACCATCCTTTCTTGGTCTCCATAGCAGCATCTTCCTTCATTCCACAACTGGTTACTTTTCTACACAAACTCTCTTCTCCAAAAAGGGGGAAGGGGTGGAATTTATAATTCTCCCTTTGTTTCTAGCTTTGCCCTGTTCATATACTGGCAGGAATGTCCAGTTATCTATCTTCAAGGATAGACATTCTTTCTTTCCATGTACAGCTAGGGAGAAGAAGGGGGGGTGGCTAAAGACAGAGACCAGTTACTTTAAAACATAAATAATCCATCTTATGCTTCTTGCTAGCTTACTATTATTGCTATGATTAATCCATAGTCTTTACTAATATTTGCTAATGCCACACTGGTGCTGATCCAGTCTCTGGTTCTGGACCTAAGTCCTCGAATGTGGCCTCCCTCGAAGCACCCTGTATTAGACATGGCTTTGAATAAGGAAGTGGTGAAAATACAAGTCCTCTGAAACCCAAAACAATCTTTGGATCACCCCAAATCAGACAGATCTGAACTCCAGAGACTGTCCCCTACAAGAGGACATGTGCTGGTGCTGATCCAGTCTCTGGTTCTGGACCTAAGTCCTCGAATGTGGCCTCCCTCCAAGCACCCTGTATTAGACATGGCTTTGAATAAGGAAGTGGTGAAAATATAAGCCCCCCGTAACCCCAAGTTAGCAACTACTGTAAGGAGGTGCTTCAGACACCCCAGTTGCCGATACCACCATTGTCTCCAATTTAGGCAAAATAGGACATATGGAGTTCAGCTGAAATGGAAGGAGATCTCCAGGTATGGCAATCATAATATGGAGGGCCCTCAGTGGGGTATAATTCCACAGAAGCCACACTCCAAAGCCACCATTCTGTTTGAGATAATTAAAACTTGTCATTTGAAAGTCATTTGTAACTCTTGGAGTTCTCTAGGGGGGTTGGCATCAATTGTCAGGTAGTACCTATGTGGGGTATAATTCCACATAGGCTAGCCTAAGAAGCCTCCATGTCTCGGAGAATGTTAAAATCTGTCATTTGGAGATCAGTTGTAATTTGTGGGGATCTCCAGGAGGGTTGGCAACCACAGTGTCATCAAGCCAAGCAGCCTTAGCATGGACCTGCCTGCTGCCAGACCTGCCACTGTCTCCCAAAGAACCCCAGGAGCAGCGAAGGCTGAGGGTAAGGGCAGAGGCATGGACCAAGCACAGGAGCGCATGCCTGGCAGCCCACGGCCTTCCCCCTGCTGAGGAAATGTCAGGAGAGCCAGTACAGGATCTGATCTACTCCTCCTGAGTAGCAGAGATGAGCCAGCTTGGAGAAAGAAGCTTAATGAACCCAGCCTCACCTGTAGGAGAAACTCCCTTTATAAGGCTGCAGCTAGCATGGGATTAGCTAGTCAGAATTGTGGCATTCTCGACTTGGCTGTTGGTGAGCTCTTAGGCTCTGGCTGCCTGAGCCTTGGTGGGTCACAGTCTTTGATTTTGGAATCTGTTACTTGACCATGGAGTTTGACCTGAGAATCTTTGTTGTTGGCCCTGTTGTCGTCAGAACTTGCCTCCAACCTAGTGAGCACGATATTTTTAATCCTTCTGTTTCTATTTGTTGCTTTCCATTATACCCTTAGGTTATGTTGCTGCTGTTTCTGTGGGTTTGTCATGAAAATATGGTTTAGAGTACATTATACTAAGTGATACATGTGTATTCTAATGAACTTTGTTTTAGAATTTCATTAGGCTGTCTTGGTTTGGGGCATAAATTGAGCCAAATGTGTAAGTTTGGTTTTCTATAGTGCCTTTAATAAATATGAATCTGCCTTTCGGATCTCTTAGTGTATCTTTACGTTGGAAGGGTAAATATTTTTATTTTACCCTTCCAATATAAATTTTAAATTTCAGGCATGGGAGAGACGGAGCTCTTTCAATGTGCTATCATTCTCTTCAACACCGACACCACACCCTCCACTTTTCTCCATTTCTCAGCTTCTTCTGGTGGTAGCTAGGATAATTCACCCCAAGAAGTAGGTTCAGGTGTTTCTGCTGTTCTTAGTGCAGAGGTAGTCAAGTCACGTTTATTATTACAGTCTGCGACCAGTACATATAAAACCATTTGCAAATCAGTTTAAAAACAGTCGAGACTGGATACAGGGGAAGAACGATGAATAAATATAAGAGTAAAAAAATAAGATCATCATAAATTAGTTGTTTAAAAGGTTAAAATACATTCAGTCTGCCTTATGCGATTTATGTTGCTTGTAGACCTGGGCACAGAATCTTGCTACTTGATGTGTTGTCTGGTGATTCCGATCAGACAAAAGATAATCCAAGTTTGATTTTATTTGAACTTCCAGGGAATCTTTCTACTAATGGATTGATGGTTTCTGCTCTAATTTTACTATGACTTGGGCAGTTAAAGAAGATGTGCTCCATTGAGTCAATTTTTCTTAGGGGATAGGAGCAAAGCCTAAGAGAGTAATGGACAGCTTTAAACTTTCCTTCCAGAATGGCAAAGGATAGAGTTGAACTTCTAGCCCTTTTGGAGTTACTGGATTCAAGAAAGTAAAAGTAGGCTGCAGGAGCAGAAATATATTTAGTAGTATCTGAAGAAATAAAACCTGGTGCTCTAAGTAAATCTGTTTGTCTTTCAATGTCTGTCACTCTCTGCTTAATGAGTGATTTTGCTCGGTCTAACCCCATGACTAGCAAACTTTGAGGGGAAAGACCCAATTTTCCCAGGGATTTCAGAGTCGCCTTTTGCCAATTAGATTGGAATTTGTCTTGGAATAACAGAGGGAGCAGACCTTGTGGGTTTAGACATCCTGACAGCCATTTGAAAATTGAAAGGATGGTGATTCTGGCCTTTACCCTTAACATTCCTGTTTGCAGTCTAACCCATGAGTTAGGCATGCATTTGGGCACTTGTAATAGGGCTCTAAGGAAGTTGGACTGCACTCTCTCAAGCTGAGAGAAAGAGGAGGATGGCAGCCCCAAGAAAGATCCGTATACTAATTGGGCCAATGGTTTGGCTTTAAACAATCTGAGTGCAGCTGGTACATACTGCCCCCCTTGTGATCGATAGAATTTCAGTATACCATGTGCTGTTTTTTCTCCCACATCAGCAATGAAGCTGCTATGTGTTGTTTTGGTACCTGAGGCTTGCAAAACTACACCCAAATATTTGAAGCTGGTAACTTGTTCTAACTGATGCCCCTGAAGCTCCCATCGTCTGATCTTTGGATTTTTATCGAAAGCCAGGATCTTAGTTTTTTGGTAATTAGTTAGAAGGTGTTTAGTATCACAGAATTGGGAGAAATTTTTTAGGGCTTGTTTCAGCCCTATGGGGGTCCTAGAAAGTAATACAGCATCATCTGCATAGAGCAGTACGTGAATGTGCCTATTTGATAATTTGGGAGGGTGCAATCCAGGGTCATTCAAAAGGTTTACCAAATTGTTGATGTAGAAGATAAACAGAAAGGGGGCTAGAAGGCACACGTGCGTGTAACTTTGAATGGGGTCAGTCAAATGCCCAATTCGGCTGCTCCTTACTCAGGGCAGTTTGCTTGTGTATAGCCCCAAAAAGGAACAGCAGTTGCCTATCAATAGAGGAGGCCTGCAGTTTCCTCCAAAGTCTATTTCTAGAGACTGTGTCAAAAGCTGCTTTTAAATCAACAAATGCCTGGTAAAGTGATGCTTGGTCTCCTGTAGCGTATTTCTCTACAAGGTGTTGCATTACTAGGCAGTGATCTATTATTGACCTGCCAGCTCTAAACCCAGCTTGCTCATCAGCAATTATATCCTCCTGTTCTAGCCAGTCTAAAAATTTCTCCAGCAGATGTTTTGTAGACAACTTGCTTACAATGCTTAGTAAGCTGATTGGTCTATAATTGGATGGATCCTCCTTCTTTCCCTTCTTATGGAAGGGGACTACTATAGCCATTCCCCAATCATTGGGGATGTAGCTGGTTTCATCAATATAAGTAAATAGGGAGGCTAGGAAAGTTGCCCACCACTCCTTATTTGTTTTTAGTAATTCTGGAGATATTCCATCAAGCCCAGGGGCTTTTGCATTCTTTAACTTGCTAATATAAGCTTTTACCTCTTCGGCATGAACTGGGGGGCATTTGTCCAGATTTTCTATTGTTAGGGCAGGAGGGGGTTTGTTATGATCTTCACTTTCTTTAGGGTGGATTTTGCTTTAATCTTTCCCTTCACACCCTCTGGGTAGTTAGCTGCCACCAGGAATATTAAATTCCAATATATTTTATTTAAGTTTTCCCTTTGGTAATTTGTTTATGCGTCAGGCTCCTTCGTGGTTCTATGTGGCCCTGAGGATAGGAATGGGAGATAACAATGACTGCTACTCTGGGATATAACCAAACAAAATAATAGTTTATTTTTTAAGAAGCGTATTGGTTACATAAAAGTAGTTCTTAGTTCTTCTAGTTGCTTCATCCAAACTCATTCACACAGATCTCTTGTAAGGCTTCACACACAGTTAGCCTCTTTCTCTAGGGTCTATATTTCCCTCACAGAGAACTCAGACAGCACACAGCTAGCCTGTTTTCTTTTCACTCTCAATTCTTTCTCTCTCAGGCGCACACACAGTTTGCCTGCTTCAAATAGAATGAATATATAGTCTCACAGACACACTCAGTTCAGGCTTCCACTCAGGTTGCCTTTCCCTCACAGATACAATAACACACTCAAGCTGCACACAGCTCGCCTCTCTTGCCCTAACTGAACCTTTTTCTCTCCCTCAGTAACTGAAAACTGCCTTCACTTCGCCCACTCTCTGTCATCAACCAATCATATCACTCACTCATCTCTCTCTTTCACCTCCCACTCTTCACCTATCTCACCAAACATTTAAAGACACATGCAGCCATTTCTTGAAATCATTACAAATCCCGCCCCCTTCTCCTTTAAGTGGAACACATCTCTTTTCCAGAAGAGTGGTGTGTAGCTTCCTCTGGCTTAGGGAATAGTTTATTGTCTCTGCAGTTCCTGTTAAGTCCATTTCTTACTCTTCTGTGGTTTTTGTTTTAAAGTACTGGGTTTCTTTATCTTGCATTCCTCTTCTGCTGGGGTGTCATCTTCCTCTCTGGGATGCTCCACTGTTGGGCTGAGGTCATCTCGGCTTTGGCCTTCTCTACTAGGTCATTGTTTGCTTCTTCTGGTTGTTTCTCTATCAATATTCTGTTCTTTCCTAAACAGTCTATTTCTTTCTTGCGAACAGGGTTTGAGCTCAGTTCTTTACATACTCTCTTCATGTTTGATGCACTGGGTGACTCATTTAAAAGGCAAGCATCCTTCAAGAAGTTTCCTAACTCTTTATACTGTTTTTTGCACAAGCTGAGCTTTTCTAGTACTTTCCATTTGTCTTCAATTAGTTCAGCAACTTTACTATCAAGTTGTTTCTCTCTTCCTACATAAAGTCTATTTCTAATTGACTGATAGCTCCTGTACATTATTAGAAAGACAATTAAAAGGACAACAACGGCAAAATAAATCACCATTTCTAAATGCTGAATCTTTTTGTTGCTGTTTTCTAGGGCTTTTTGCAGCCTTTGGTTTTCTATATCCAAACCTTGGTAACTGACTTCTAAACGTTCAGCCTTCTTAAAAGATGTTTTCCTAAGCCTTAGACTTTTCTGAAGCTGTTGTTTCTCACTTTCTAGCTCTTTGTTTTCTAATTGTAACTGAGCCATCTTGATGTTTATACTTTTCAAAGTTTCAACTGTTTTGAGTTCTAAATTCTCTTCATCAGTTTGTGTATTCTGTTTTTCTAAGGACTCTCGCTGAAATCTGAGTTTTTCCAGAGTCTTTTTCAGCTTTCTATTTTCCATGTCCAGATTGCAGTTTTCTTGCTCTAAAGAATTTATTTTTCCACAAGTTATCTTTACATTAGTAACCCTTTTCTGTAACAACTCATTTTCCCATGCAATAATGTCTGTTTCTGCATTCATCTCATTCTGCCTGGCCTCCTCTTTTATGTCCTTTAACTCAGGATCCTTCATAATTTCTTTTTTAAACTCCTCAGAGTTTTTATTTATGCCTCCTGCTTTTTCTTGGGATATTTCAGCAGTACTACTAACAGGAGTTTGTCTCTCTCTCTTTCTCTCCTGCAATGTATGGATCGTGTCTGTTGCTAAGATACCTAGGGGCTTGTCTTTTTCTCCCCTTGCTTCAGCTTGTAGCGAATCATTGGAGTCAGTGCATACTTGAATTTTTGCCCCTGCTCCCATTACATCTCTTCCCAATACTACTGGTATTTTCTGTTCTTTAATAACTGCTACAGGAAAATATTCTTCTTTTCCTCTCCAGTTAATTTTTAGCTGGGCTAGTGGCACTCTTTTAGAATTTCCCCACACACTGGGATGTGAAAGGGGAACTGTGGCAGTTCGAGAATTTTTGAATTAAGATATTACAAATAGAAGAGAGAAGTGACTTTACCATTAACAGGAATTTTTTAATATTTTAATCTAAGATAGGATTATAGTTAAGTAGATTGTGGGCAGAATTTACAAGTGATTACTCAAAAGTGAGATTGAGATATTAGAAAAAGTAATACAAGATACATACAGTTCAATAAATATTATTAAGTTAGGATTATAGTTAAGTATATTGTTTGTTGAATATGTTGTTAACTTTTGAAAGAAATATTAGTAAATTCAATATAGTATATACATAGTAAATATAAGGCTTAGAGTAAGAAATGTTATATAGAGATATGTTAGAAGCATTTAAAATAAAATATGTTAAGTAATAAGGGGGACAAAGGGTTGGAAAGCTGCTAGAAGTCGAGAAGGAGGGGGGAAAGGGTGGGGATTAGATTAAATTAGATACGATGGGAATGCAAATAATGTATGGAAATTATACTCACCAATAAAAATTTTATATATATATAAAAAAAAGAATTTCCCCACACACCTTGCAAGGATATTTGTTTATCTGGAATCAGGTTTTTCTTAGCAACAAAATCCTCCCTGACCAGTGTTACTGAGGCTCCTGTGTCTAGAATGGCTAAAGTATCTCTCCCATTTATTTGTACCACCTCTCTCAGTTCAGTACCCTGAGCAACCTTATCTGTCTTTACCCCACACAAGTAGACTGTTTCTTCAGTGTTTATGGGTAAGGCAGTGTTCTTACTGGGAGTTTCATTTGTGTTTGTTGAGCCTTTGGAGTTTCTATCATCTTCATCACTCTGATCATCTAAGTCAGTTCTAGTGACCCTCCTTACATGCTCAAGCGTTGTTTGCTTGGGTTGGTTCTTTAGACATTTGTAAGCTAAATGCCCTTTCAGACCACATACATAACATCTTTTATCATTCCAGTATCCATCTTGGTTTCTTTCTATATTTTTATCCTGACTTTTATAATCTCAGCTCTCTCATATGTTCCTTTCCTTTCTCCCTCTTGTCCTTTACTGGATTTAAACTCTGGTTTATTAAGTGTTTGTAATGTATTGGTCGAACTGTAGCTGATAGAGAACTCAAGGCTTTGCTATCAGTGGCCACTAAGTACGGGTGGCAGCAAATCAGGAGAGCCAGATAAAGACCAATCACTGAGCTGTAAATAAGTTACAATGTATGTGAGTTATGCAAACGAGGGTATTCTAAAGTACGTGTTCTCATTGGCTATAACTCTTTGGGAGGGAAAACTGGTATGTATATATATTGAGGGTTTCTGTCAGTTGTTGTTGTTGTGTGTGGTTATACTGAATAAAGAGCTGTTGGTTTACTTCAAGTCTGAACCCACTATTTAATACTGGCGACGAGGATGGGATCTCTGATTGGGTATGCAGCCCCAATACCAGAGCGATATCACTAACAAGGTGCTTGGGTAGGCAGCCCCAAGACCTAAGCTGAAATCTTAAGCGTGAGGAATTGTCACCTCCACCATCCGACATACGCTCGCGTCGTCCAGAAGGCAGACATGGCCGCTAAGGGCCACTTCGAACCGTTTGACTCAACAGCCGAGGACTGGGAATCCTACATTACCCGCTTCGACTTCTACCTTGAGGTGAACAAGATTGAAGACACAGATCTCGCGAGAGCAACGTTCTTCAGCGTGTGTGGGCGTTCCACGTTTGATATAGCACGGGCACTAGTGGCGCCAGCCCAGCTTCAAACTACACCGTTCGACACAATAAAGAACAGACTCAAAGAACACTTCTCACCACAGCCATCAGAAATAGCCAGCAGACACGCGTTCTACAACCGCAACCAAGCCCAAGGGGAATCCATAGCGGCATTCGTCACAGCCCTCCGGCAGGCAGCCCGGCAATGCAATTTCCCTGACCTAGAGATGGCACTTCGGGACAGGTTGGTGTGTGGGCTGCGAAATGAAAAACTACAAAGACGACTCTTTGCGAAGAAAGAGCTGACTTTCAAAACAGCGCATGAGGAGGCACTCGCTGCTGAAGCAGCAGAACAGTCTGCAAAAGAGGTCCGGCAGTCGCACACTTCCCCATCATCCCGCAGGGCCGAACAGGTACATCAGGGGTGTGTAGAGGACCTGTCATCATCAGAGGATGACGAAGAAGAGGTCCTGAGAACTAAGTTCCACGGCAAGCAACCGGGGGGGGGGCCACAACATTTCAGGGCACCCCTTGCGCAAGCTGTGGAGGACCTCACTGGAGGAAGTCCTGCCGGTTCCGGGAAGCACAATGCCGGAACTGCGGGAAGATGGGACACATCGCTCGAGCCTGTCGCTCTGCAAAGAACCAAGTCGGATCGCCCAAGTCCAGCCACAAGTCAGCACTGGGCTACAACAAGGCACCCAACCGCAAGAGCGACTGCCATACAGTCACTATACGCCACGCTAATGTAGCCCAGACTAGTGAGTCATCAGTGCAAGCATTACGACCTACAAGCAGCAACAAAATAAAAGTAACTGTGAAAATCCAAAACATGCCATGTGAAATGGAAGTCGACTCAGGGTCCGCGTTATCCATCATCTCGTCACACACCCTCAAGCTGGTACGCAGAAGGTCATCCACACCTCATCTTGAATCAGCAAACATGGCGCTGAAAGACTTCCAAGGCCGCCGCGTGCCGATCATGGGCATTGGCACATTCCAAGTAAAGTACAAGGACTTTATTGGCCCACTACGATTAGTGGTAGTTCAAGGCCGCCAACCTAGCTTACTTGGCCTCGACTGGTTCCGCCCTCTCGGCATCCAAATCGCAGGCGTGCAGCGGCTGCATCGTGATGAGGTAGCATCAGTATGCAGAGAGTTCTCAGCAGTCTTCGACGGGGCCCTTGGTAATTACACAGGACCGCCTGTCTCGTTTGACTTAGACCCAGCCGTGGCCCCCATCAGCCTGAAGCCTCGCAGGGTTCCATTTGCGCTCAAGCCAAAGATAGATGAGGAACTGGATCGTCTGATCGAACAGGGGATCCTGGAGCCAGTTTCTCACGCTAAATGGGAAACTCCCATAGTAACCCCACTGAAACCCAATGGAGCGGTCCGAATTTGCGCAGATTATAAATGCACAATCAACAAAGCACTACAGCAACATGCCTACCCAGTACCAGTCGTGAGCCATCTCCTGGCATCGCTTCAAGGGGGAAAGATTTTTGCCAAGCTTGATCTGGCACAGGCTTACCAACAACTACCTGTGGACGAGGCGACGGCAGAAGCCCAAACGATCGTGACACACCGAGGGGCGTTCAAGGTTAAGAGACTACAATTCGGCGTCAACGTCGCCCCAGGAATTTTCCAAGGCATCATGGAAGGACTTCTACGCGGAATTCCAGGCGTCATTCCGTACTTTGATGACGTCCTAATCGCGGGGGAGTCAGAAAGCGCACTTGCAGAGAGGTTTCGCTGTGTCCTTCGCAAACTACAAGACGCCGGCTTAAAGGTAAAGAGAGAGAAATGCCAATTCGCTGCTGAGAGTGTGGAATTCTTGGGATTCCTCATTGACGCAGCCGGTATTCATCCCACATCAGCAAAGGTACGGGCCATTAAAAGTGCACCTCCTCCAGGATCAAAGAAGGAACTACAATCCTTCCTGGGCCTATTAAACTTCTACCACGCATTCTTGCCACATAAGGCCTCAATTGCAGAACCCCTGCACCGCCTTCTAGATTCCTCCGCCCCCTGGGGGTGGGGCAGAAGAGAAGCCGCGGCGTTTGAAGCAGTAAAAAAACTACTGTCGTCAGAGAGTGTGCTGACACACTTTGATGAGAAAAAACCACTCGTACTCGCCTGCGACGCCTCCCCATATGGTATCGGAGCCGTCTTAAGCCACAGAATGCATACCGGGCATGAAGCACCCATCGCCTACTTTTCAAGAACCTTGTCGGCCGCGGAACGAAACTATGCCCAAATAGACAAGGAAGCTCTGGCAATCGTAGCTGGGGTGAAAAAATTCCATGATTACCTCTACGGCCGTAAGTTCCTCATCGCAACCGACCACAAACCACTCCTGGGACTACTCTCTCCAGACAAGCAAACGCCTCAAATCCTTTCGCCCAGAATGCTGCGGTGGACGGTGTTCATGTCTGCCTACTCCTACGACTTACAGCACCGCCCCAGCAAAGCAATGGGACATGCCGACGCCCTGAGCCGCCTGCCACTTGCTGACCAGGGGACCGACCCATCTCCAGCTCATCACATCATGCTGCTGGAAGACTTGCCGAGTCCACCACTTAGAGCCTCCGACGTGGCGTCACACACTGCTAAAGATCGCACCCTCAGCCGCGTTCTCAACTGGGTGTGGAGGGGGTGGCCATCGGGCCAGCTGGCCGAAGAGTTTCGGCCGTTCCTCATTAGGCAGCACGAACTCTCAGTGCACAAGGGCTGTCTGCTATGGGGAAATAGAGTTGTAATTCCCAGCAAACTGAGACAACAAGTGCTGGAGGCACTACACAGCGGACACCCAGGCATAGTCCGCATGAAGGCAATGGCGCGCAGCTATGTTTGGTGGCCAGGCATGGATAGGGCTATCGAGGAATGGGTCCGTACCTGTCAGCCATGCCAAGAAACACGCCCAGCTCCAGCGCAAGCCCCAGTACATCCTTGGGAGTCAGCGAGAGCACCCTGGTCGAGACTCCACATTGATTTTGCAGGGCCATTTCAGGGACAAACCTTCCTAATAGTTGTGGACTCTTATTCAAAATGGCTAGAAGTTGTTCCCGTCTCCACAATGACTACTGCTGTGGTCATTAGGGCCCTACGTCAGCTGTTTGCAACACACGGTTTGGCTGACACGGTAGTGTCAGATAACGGAACACAATTCACGTCAGCGGAGTTCCGCCAGTTCCTGGCCAACAACGGCATCAGGCAAGTCACGTCTGCTCCGTTCCACCCTTCCACCAATGGGCAGGCAGAACGGATGGTGCGGACAACAAAGGACAGCCTTCGGCGAATCAGCCAAGGAGACTGGCAATCGCGATTGGCTGCGTTCCTGTTACAGCAACACGTCACGCCGCATTCTACGACAGGGCGTAGCCCCGCTGAACTACTAATGAACAGGAAGCTCACCGTGACTCTCGACAGGCTGCACCCCGACCTAGCGGATGAGGAAAGGCCCATGCCGGAAGGAGAGGTAAGGACCTTCCAGCCGGGGGATCTCGTATATGCCCGCGACTACAGCGGACGTCTGCCATGGGTGCCTGCGACCGTGGACACCACAACGGGACCAGTGTCATACGCCGTTGTCGCTGCGGATGGCAGGAAACTACGAAGACACGTGGACCAGCTACGACGCAGATGGCCGACCAGGACAACGGGAGCCGAGAGCTTACCAACGCCCAGTGAACAGAATACCATCCCTCCAGAAACTTAATCTATCTGCCCACTCTGATGCTTGGTTGATATTCTCTGGAAGTTTATCTTTAACCAGAAGTCTGATCTCTGAAGGAAGTTGAAATAAAAACTGATCCAAAATCATTAGATCCCTTATTCCTTCTTTAGAGTTAGCTTTGGCAGATGAAATCCATTTATCAAAATAGTCTGTCAGTTTGGCACTAAAAGACTTAAATGACTTCTCTTTCTGAGGCACTAGGCTTCTAAACTTCTTTCTGAAGTAATCAGCACCTAGCCTAAATCTGTCATATACTGCCTCTTTGTATTCAGCATAAACAACAGGTTTATCTGAGGGAAATGTGTTGTAGATCTCAGCCAATTCTCCTCTAATTAAGCTGGGTAAATACTTCATATATTGTGTCTCTGGTATTTCCCAGTTCTGAGCAGATCGTTCAAAAGTGGACAGGAAAATTTGTGGATCTTCTCCTGACACATACACCATAAAATCTTTTGGGGTAACTCAAGGTAAATCAGCTCTGGGTTCAGAGTTTCCCTCCTTTTTGTCCCCATTCTTAAGTCTCTCTTTTTCTAATTGTAATCTTTCAGCTTCCAAACTGGTGTGTCTTTCCATCTCTTGAACTCTAAGTTCCATTTCAGCTTTCCACTTTTCCCTCTCAAATTGTTTTTGTTCTATTTCAGCTTCCCTTTCCCTTTGTTTTTGTTCTATTTCAGCTTCCCTTTCCGTTTGGTTTTTGTTCCATTTCAGCTTTCAGCTTTTCCCTCTCAAATTGTTTTTGTTCTATTTCAGCTTCCCTTTCCCTTTGTTTTTGTTCTATTTCAGCTTTCAGTTTATCCCTCAGAAATTCTAAATATTCTGGATTAGGGTTGTACATTCTCTCAGGGTTTCTCTCCTCTGCAGTTCTACTTGGCTCCACACTGCTCTGTATCAGTATAACTCTCAGTTCTTCTACACTTTTCCCCTCATGAGGTAAATTTAACTCTATGCACTTCTGAATGAGAGCCTCCTTTTTCATCCCCATAAACTCTGCCATTTCTCTTTTACTTTTATTTCCTTCTACAATTGTACTAAACTTCACCAGATTATGTTCTCTCTTATAAATCCTACTAGTTCTTCTGTGTCTTTCCTTTATAACAGTTCTATATTCCTCATAGGATTTAACTGAACACTCTGTCTCCTTGGCTATCTGTCCCTTCAGAATGCCTTTCTCTCAGAATGTTCCTTCCTCTCAGGCTATTATATCCCCCTTAAAATATTTTCTTCTCCTCAGGATGTTTGGATCCCACCGCTATGCCTCCACTTGTTATGATCTTCACTTTCTTTAGGGTGGATTTTGCTTTAATCTTTCCCTTCACGTCCTCTGCGTAGTTAGCTGAAATATTAAATTCCAATATATTTTATTTAAGTTTTCCCTTTGGTAACGTGTTTATGCGTCAGGCTCCTTCGTGGTTCTATGTGGCCCTGAGGATAGGAATGGGAGATAACAATGACTGCTACTCTGGGATATAACCAAACAAAATAAAAGTTTATTTTTTAAGAAGCGTATTGGTTACATAAAAGTAGTTCTTAGTTCTTCTAGTTGCTTCATCCAAACTCATTCACACAGATCTCTTGTAAGGCTTCACACACAGTTAGCCTCTTTCTCTAGGCTCTATATTTCTCTCACAGAGAACTCCTCAGACAGCACACAGCTAGCCTGTTTTCACTCTCAATTCTTTCTCTCTCAGGCGCACACACAGTTTGCCTGCTTCAAATAGAATGAATATATAGTCTCACAGACACACTCAGTTCAGGCTTCCACTCAGGTTGCCTTTCCCTCACAAATACAATAACACACTCAGGCTGCACACAGCTTGCCTCTCTTGCCCTAACTTGCCTCTCACTCAATAACTGAAAACTGCCTTCACTCCGCCCACTCTCTGTCATCAACCAATCATATCACTCACTCATCTCTCTCTTTCACCCCCCACTCTTCACCTATCACACCAAACATTTAAAGACACATGCACCCATTTCTTGAAATCATTACAGGGTTGAATAGGATCATCATACATTTTTTGGAAAAAAGTCCATTTATCTGGGGGGATACAGGAAGCCAAGGGGGAGGCGGCTGTGGAGGCGCGATTTGACACTAGTTTCCAGAACACCACTGAGTTTTTGCTCGTAGCTGCTTCAATTATATTGGCCCACAGTTTTCTCGTATGTTCTTTCTTACAGCGGGCAACCAATGATTTATATTTCTTTTTTAAAAATGAAAGAGAACGATATGCATCCTGTCTGGTCTTTTCATCAGCTCTCAGTGCTAGTTTATAGGCATAGATTAAAGCATTTTTAGCACAAATACAGCTTTGATCAAATCAAGGTTTAGATGACAAATTGGTCTTGACCAGTTTTCCCTCTCGAGCACCTACCAAAAGAGGCCTTAAGGATTGGACGAGGTCATCATAACTCTTTAAAGGATTTTCAGATTTTGAGGAAACCTTAAAAGCTTGACTATATAGTTGTAGGTTCTAGTGCAGAGGTATTTTTCCCTGCACTTGTTCCTCTGCAGTAAGTATGCTCTGTGCATTGCTACAGCAGAATTTCCCTACTTTCCTCCCTTTTATTGCAGCCATGAAGCTGACTTTCTGCCCATTTCTTTCCAGACACAGCAGAATAGCTGTGAAGATTTTAGTGTTTTCCACTCTGCCGCTTCTCTTGGTGTTGCTGGGATACAGTTTGCTCTATGAAGTGGGTTTTTTCTTAGCTCTGGAGGCAGTTTCCCACCTTTTCCCTTTTGTTTTCCTTCTCACTTCTTGCTTGGCTTCCTCAAGTTGCTGAAAAGTTTCTTTTTACAACAGAGTGTCTTCTACTTCCACCCCCTTCTCATATTTGCTGTGAGACAATGAGAGAGAGAATTATGTTGTACCTGAAAAGGAGATACTTTTGTCTGCAGTTTTGGGCACCATTAGCTGACATCATTAATCTTTCTCTTTCTGGGTTTTTTCCAGACTCACTGAAAGAGGCAGTGGTGCGGTCCTTATTAAAGAAACCATCACTGGATCCTGCTGATCCAGCCAATTATCGCCCAGTTTCGAATATTCCGTTCCTGGGTAAGGTAATTGAGAGGGTGGTAGCAGAACAGGTATATCTGGGTGATGCCTCTATCCTGGATCCATTCCAGTCCAGCTTCAAGCCTGGCCATGGTACAGAGATGGTTCTGGTTGCCCTCACAGATGATCTGCAGCGACACCTGGACTGGAGTGGGTCAGCACTGCTGATACTTTTAGATCTTACAGCAGCATTTGACATGGTCAATCATAATCTTCTGACCCACTGCCTTGCCGATGTGGGGATTCGTGGAACAGCCCTGCAATGGCTGAACTCCTTCCTTCACAATCTAGGACAGAGGGTGGCACTCAGGGAACAGATGTCTGCTTACCATTCTTTGGTATGTGGCATCCCTCAGGGGGCGATTCTTTCCCCAATGCTATTTAACATCTATATGTGCCCCCTTGCCCGGTTAGCCCGCAGCTTTGGGCTAGGTTGTCACCTGTATGCTGATGACACTCAGCTCTATCTGCTGATGGATGGTGTTATGACCTTTACTTTCTTTAGGGTAGATTTTTCTTTTAATCTATCCCTTAACTCTCTGGGTAGTCTGCTGCCACCAGGAATATTTTATTCCAAGATATTTTATTTAAATTTTCCCTTTGGTAACGTTCCTAAGCGTCAGGCTCCTTCATGGTTCTATGTGGCCCTGAAGATAGGAATGGGATATAGCAATGAAAGCTACACTGGGATATAGCAAAACAAAAATAAACTTTTATTTAGTCGAGAAGCGTATCGGTTTCATAAACGTAGTTCTCGGTTCTTGAAGTTACTTCATTTACTCTCATTCACGTAGCTGGCCTCTCTTTCCCTGACTGAGTGTCCTTTCACAAACATGCTCAGTTCAGGTTCCACACAGGTTATATTTCTCTCATAAACACTTCAACATATTCAGGCAGCACACAGCTAGCCTGCTTTCTTCTGTCTAAAAATTTTCTCTCTACTCTGAGTCTCAAACTGCATTCACTCCACCCACCCTCTCAGTCCTCAACCAATCATATTGTCAGAAACTGTTTTAACCTAAGTAACGCCATATTTAATCGTGTAGTGTTTAGACTTCTTTCCCTCCAGGCAACACCTGCAAGGAGCCGATTCCATGGGAAAGGATCCTGTCTTATCTGCTGTTTTGACCTTGGCCAGCTCAGCGCACCTCTGAGAAGTTTTGCTGTATGAACTCGGCGGGGAGGCTGGGCTCCGGGAGTGTGAAATGTAACAACCTTTACTCTATGATTCATTCCTAGCTTTGCTCGGCCAGGATCTCTAATCCTGGAATATGCACATCTGGGCTTGAATGCTGTCTTTCACAATAAACCTTTCGAAATCAAAAGACCTCGTCTTCTTGCAGAAGGGAGTGAAACAGACTATCAAGTCTGGAATGCCATAGCCTGACACATATCACTCACTCATCCATCTTCTTCACCCCCCACTCTTCACCTATCTCATCAAGCATTTAAAGATACATGCACACATTTACTTGGAATCATTACAGATGGCCAGTCCGATCTTGCTTTGGATTCCTTGGTCAAGGGTCTTGAGGCTGTGACTGTATGGTTACATCAGAGTCGCCTGAAATTGAATCCCCTGAAGACAGAGGTTTTGTGTCTGGATCATGGGGCAATCGAGCTGGGAACCGGCTCCCAGCCATTGATGGGGTACAATTGAAACCTTCCCTGATGGTGAGGAGTCTGGGTGTGACCTTGGATGCTACACTTTCAATGGAGGCCCAGGTCATGACTGTTGCCAGGTCTGCCTTTTTTCATCTTCAACAGGGCAGGCAACTGGCGCCCTATCTTTCACCACAGGACCTGGCCACAGTAATCCATGCAACGGTCACCTCCAGGCTAGACTACTGCAACTCACTCTATCCTGGACTGCCCTTGGGCCTGACCTGGAAGTTACAGCTGATCCAGAATGCAGTGGCATGCATCCTTACCGGAACGCCCATCCAAGCGCACATTCATCATGTGCTGTGCCAGCTGCACTGGCTTCCAGTGGAGTTCCAGATCTGGTTCAAGGTGTTAACCTTGGTATTTAAAGCCCTTCATGGACTGGGACCTCCATACCTGCAGGACCGCCTCTTCCATTACGTCCCCTGCAGGGTGTTGTGCTCTGCAGAGAAGCAACTCCTGGTGGTCCCTGGCCCAAAGGACATCCATCTGGCCTCAACCAGGGCAAGCGCTTTTTCTGCCCTGGCCCTGGCCTGGTGGAATGCTCTCCCGCTGGAGATCTGGGCCCTGTTACAGTTTTGCAGGGCTTGTAAAACAGAGATGTTCTGCTGGGCCTTTGGCCGAGTGCCAGCGAGTGTCCTTCTTCTTCCATCTAAGATCACCATTTCTTCCGGAGCTGCCCTCAGCCATCTGCCAAGCCTGTATACAGACTCCCAATATTTGCTTAAATAGCCTGCTCCTGGGCTATTTTAATCATTTTTTAAAAAATATTATTGATTTTATGTTTCTGTGATTTTAATGTATTTTTTCATGTTGTTAGCCACCCTTAGCCCATCTGTGGGGAGGGCAAGGTATACATCAAATAAATAAATAAATAAATAAATACATAAATAAATAAAAAAGTTACGGTGAGCTTTTGAGCTGCTTGATGTCTGTGGACAGGACCATTTAGGGGGTGCTCAATAGGTTCTCACTGTTGCATTTTTTTCAAGAAAGTAATCTGTATAAAACTATGCCCCTCTTCAGGTCTGTGCCTAAGGCGGCTGCCTAGTTAGTCTAATGGTAGCACCGGCCCTGTCTATAGTCATGGCAAACAGAAATGGGGAAAGGGGACAGCCTTGTCTAGTTCCCCTTGCTATATGGATATCTATCGAGTGTACATTGTTAGTCCTAACTGTAGCTTTTGGAGAAAGATAAAGAGCATTAATGGCATTTTAGAATTGGTCGCCAAAACCCATTTTTTGAAGTAAAATTTTTAGATATGGTATTTCCACTTAATCAAATGCCTTTTCTATATCAAAGGCCAGAAGTAATGCAGGGGTTTTGTATGCTTCACAGAAATTAATTATAGTTAAAGTGTTACGTGTATTGTCAAAAAGACTCCTTATTGGCATAAAGCCAGTCTGGTCAAGGTGAATGTAGTTGGTTATTTAAATTTAGACAATGTTTTGGCAAATATGCTTGTAAAGATCTTTTGGTCTTGATTCAGTAAAGGTATTGGTTGAGAAGATTTAGTATTTGTAATATCGTTGTCCTTTTTTGGAGTAACTACTATTTCAGCCTCTGACCAAGATAGAGGGATGCTACCCCCTATCATAACAGAGTTGCATGTGGCAGTTAGTGGAGTTGAAAGTAGGTGAATGTATTTTTTTGTAAAAATTTGGCAGGGAATCCATCCCTGTCTGAAGCTTTATTTTTTTCAAGGATTTGATAGTGACTGTAACATCTGTTGTGATTGGTTGGTCAAGATATTGTTTATGTTCTTGTGAGTTTTTTCCAAATTTCCTGTGATGATAAATAATTTAAAATATGATTAGTGTCAGGATTGTCTGATGTACAAATGGTTTGGTAGTATTCAGCAAATACATCGGCTAATTTTACAGAACTAGTTTGAGTTTTTCCTGGGTGCCTTTAATAGCTTGTATAGAATGTGAGGAGGTTTTTTCCTCTAATTTTCATGCAAGCAAGTTTATAGATTGGGTGGCCTTTTTTGTGTTCATCTTCTAGTTTTCTTATTCTAGATATCATTTCATTTCTAATGTTTTCTTTTTGCTCTTCATGACAGGAGGCAACGGAGATTAATTTCCCTCTAAGTACCACTTCCATAGCATCCTACACGTGGATTTGAGGAATGCCACATAGTTTGTTTCTATTGTTTAATTTCTAAAGAGACTTCAGAAGAAATTTATTTGTTAAATAAAAGTGATTTATTTAGTTTCCAATTTGTTTGATGTCATTTATTCTCAGTGTACATTCTGTCCAAGCGTAGTCTGTCCACAACTTGTCACCAATCCTTGATGTAAGAGTTTGACTAATTAATTTAGGAGATAAGAATATGTCATTTAAATATGTAATTTAGAAGATAAGAATATGTAATTAATCCTTGTGTATATATTGTGGATAGAAGAGAAGTGTGTATAGTCTGTTACCAGTGGGTTTTGAAGATGTCACTAGATCAATAGATAAAACCTAAGAGCCATTAATTGATCTTAGCAGCTTAGTAACTGTATTGTTAATTTTAATTGCTTTGACACGATAGGCAGTAAAATTTAAAAGGTCATTCAGAGAGGAGTGATACAAATGTTTACTGCTGACACATCGATTTACCCATGCTGAACGAAAGCAGAATTGAAAGCCAAGAGAATCAAGCGTACTCTGCATGAAGACAGCTCGTCAGGTTGTTTTGATCTACAAGCAGCTCTCCACACTGAAAGCAGTGAAAGCAGCTTTCTCAGCAATCATGCTTTGCGGTATTATCCGATACAATTTTTAAAGTTTGTATATGTACACTCACACATTATGCAATGCATTTATATTTGGTATCACTTTCATATTTATCAAAATACTTAATTTCACAGGTCAAGGGATGGTGTCATGGAAATATAAATAATAATAATAACCGTGCTTATATACCGCTCTTCTACACATATTAGTGCCTCACCCAGAGCAGTGAACAAGTTAGTGTTATTCTTATCCCCACAATGGAGCTGGGGCTGAGAGGAGTGGCTGACCCAAGGCCACCTACTGAACTCATGTCAGTAGTGGGATTCAAACCAGTAGACTGCTGATTATGGTTTAGAACACATACTTAGTGAAACATATGCATTCTAAATAACACTGTATGAACATCACTGTAGTTCTTTTTCTAGTATGGTGTATAACTGGTGCTTCTTTATCTTTGAGAGCCAATTAAAAATAGTGAACAGTATGAGATACATGTTCTGTAATTGTTAGCAGAGACCAAGGATGATCTGGTCATGTAACTTTTCTTGTCACTTTTACTATCCGTATCTCTTATCTTACAGCTGGGCATAGTGGTACTTTTGGCTAGGTAGAATGTCACATGATTGGAAATAGTAAAAAAGAATTAAATTATGATTGGTTTGATATTTATCTTTGTTATCATATGAAAAGATCTTAGATTTCTGCATAAGATAATATATAAAAATGGTAATCCAAATAGCAGATCAGGGTTCTGGCCAAAAGAAATCTCATGAAGATCTAGGCAGGAAACTTACCCTTGTAATATGTGCTACGGTAACTTGAATGCATTTCATCGTTAATCTGACTGAGTTAGATTTCATTAAGAAATGTTAGGAAACTTAATTCTTGTTGCGTTCATCTGTTCTATTTTTCTATGTTTTATTTAAATAAACATTTATATTTTGATACCTCACGTAATGAAAACGAGTAGCGTTTGTTAATGAAAGAAGCCATTAAACTCTTAGGAGGAGTCTGTCTCCTGGTTGGGAGAGTGCAACAAAAACATACATCCTGTTTATTTTGTACTGAAAAACAGTTTCTCTAAAACAGAGAAACATGTTTTCAGTTCTCACTTGAAGGTTCCAAGCTGCTCAGGATTTAAGATAAAACCTTCAACCCATCTCTACCGAGTGTTTAATACTTTTTACTTAATGTTTAAAAGTTATGTTTAATATTTATGCCTAATATGATTATAAAAGCAATACTGTTTGAATTATCTATAAACTTATTTGAGTTGATTTGTTAGTAAAATTAATATTTTATGAAATTTTTACCATTTTATAACATTACAACTTTGTACCACAAACGTTTTGCATGTAGAAGAGGTTGCCAAAAATAAAGAACCCCATCCCCCATCCCCCATCCCCCATCCCCCATCCCCCATCCCCCATCCCCCATCCCCCATCCCCCATCCCCCATCCAGACCAAGACCAAGACCAAGACCAAGACCAAGACCAAGACCAAGACCAAGACCAAGACAGCCAGGCCCCCGGGGGTCGCGGCTGCGCCGCTCCCCCCGACGCCCCCCGCCCCGCCTGCGGCGGGCCGGGGGCCCCCCGGGGGTCGCGGCTGCGCCGCTCCCCCCGACGCCCCCCGCCCCGCCTGCGTGGCCCACTTGGCAAGCCGGGCGAGCCCTCTTACAGACTGTCTCAAGAAAGACCAACCTAATTGGGTACAGTGGATGGAGGTCAGGGACCGGGCTTTCAACGATCTACGGGCGGCCTTGACCCGAGCGCCCGTCCTCCAGAATCCTGACTTTTCTCTACCGTTCATTGTGCAAACAGATGCCCCCAACACCAGGTTGGGGGCCGTGCTATCCCAAGAATTCGATGGCCAAGAACATCCGGTGTTATTTTTAAGCCGGAAGCTGCAGCCGGCGGAGAAGAATTATGCCACGATAGAGAAGGAGGCTCTAGCAGTGAAGTGGGCTGTGGGGGCTCTTCAGTACTATCTATCGGACAATCCATTCGTCCTTGTCACCGACCATGCCCCGCTGCAGTGGATGGCTCGCCTGAAGGACCACAATGCACGGGTCCTAAGGGATAAAAGACGGGGGCTCCAAAAGCCAGGGCTGATGAGGAGAAGTGCAGAGAAGGGCGAACGAGAGAGAGAGATAAAAAAGCTGTGCTGAGAAGGTGGCTGAGGCAATCCAGCTCATGCCCCTTTTAGTCTGAGGCCCGTTAGGGCAGAGCCCCTGCCGGCCTTTGGGCAGGAAGGGAAGCGGCCGGCAGGGCAGCCAGCATCAGGAAGGAGGTGGACCTGTTTGGGGAGGCCAGGATGGCCACCCCACCTTCAGCTGTGCAAGCGTGCCCGCCGAAACCTGACACCTTTTTTTAAACAATTCTTGAAACCTGGGACAAATACAGAATTAAATTAGTACCAACTATTTCATGCTTTGCTACTATTTTTTTCACAAGAGGGACCTCCAAGTTTCTCTTTGATTAACAAATCAGGAAACAGAGATCAACTTAATAATCTCTGCCTAATACATATTGCATCTAAGACGGGTCTAAAGGAGAAGCATAAGTTGGAAGAAACTATAGGAAAAAATATACCTTGGTTTCTTTACTTTCAATTAGTTTATTTTGCTAAAGATATTAAATTAAAAATATTAACGAGTAAACAGAAAACTGATTTTGAACAGCTTTTGGATACACAAGGATTTGTGCGTAAGGGTCTAATCTCTAAGATCTATAATCTACTACTTCATGCATTAGACACTAAAGGCCCAAGTCCACACTTAAGATGGCAGAAAGAATGCAATATTAATATTTCAGAAAGCAATTGGAAACAAATTTGGAACTCAAGATTATTTAATTCTAAGGCTATTAATACTATGCATCAATCTTACAAAATTGTTAATTTTTGGTACCTTACACCCCAGAAACTCTCTAAAATTTACTCAAAACAGTCCCCTTTATGTTGGAAACAATGTGGGGATATAGGTAGCTATTCACATTGTTGGTAGGAGTGCAAACGTGTTGAAGAATTTTGGAACAAGATCCTAAATCAGATTCAGCTTATTACTACATATGAAATACCTCTAAAACCAGAAACTATTTTTTTAGAAATCTGGAATGATCAAAGTATACCTTCCATTGGAAGAGACCTAATTTTCACATTGCTTCAAGCAGCAAAAACTTCATTAGCCCTATACTAGAAATCAAAAGAAATCCCTACAATCAACAAGTGGTTTAACAAAATTTGGGATCTACTTTTAATGGAAAAAATCACAGAAAAATTGTATCTCCAAATTAACCCCACGGGTATCTCAGACTTCTATACTAAATGGGAACCTTTTTTAGAATTCCTTTCTAAAAAAGAGCTTTTGTTAACAAAATTGACCTATCAAGATATCCTAGATATGGAAATGTGGGGTTTGTGGTAGTCTTACCCAGATAAAGTTCTATTTAATATTGCTTTTGCTATAATAACATTTTACTTGTTAATTTAATGTAAGTTAATAACTCATAATATGGTTACAACGAACTGTTTTAAATATCAGTTGAAGTTTGTTAATGTTATGTTTTGTGAGTTATATGTTGTAAACTAATTCAAAATTAATAAAAAATTAAAAAAGAAAAAGAAAAGAAAAAGAAAATGTCTTGGAAAACTAGACTGTCTGATCCATCTTTTGAAGTCAGAATCATTGGTGCGTTCATAGAATATCATCCTTATCTACAGAAAGGAGATTATCGAAAGCCCACATCCATTTGGGGACAATTTGCAAGTGAGCTATATGCCACATAGGAGGCCACAGATCCAAAACTAGAGACTGGATCAGAACCAGCACATGAGCTGTGGTGTGGGACAGTCTCTGGAGTTCAGGGGTGTGTGATTTGGGGTGATCCAAAGATTATTTCGGGTTGCAAGGGGCTTATATTTTCACCACTTCCTTATTCAAAGCCATGTCTAATAGAGGGTGCTTGGAGGGATGCCACATTCGAGGACTTCGGTCCAGAACCAGAGACTGGATCAGCACCAGCACATGTCCTCTTGTAGGGGACAGTCTCTGGAGTTCAGGGGTGTGTGATTTGGGGTGATCCAAAGATTGTTTTGGGTTTCAGAGGGCTTATATTTTCACTACTTCCTTATTCAAAGCCATGTCTAATACAAGGAGCTTGGAGGGAGGCCACATTCGAGGACTTCGGTCCAGAACCAGAGACTGGATCAGCACCAGCACATGCCCTCTTGTAGGGGACAGTCTCTGGAGTTCAGGGGTGTGTGATTTGGGGTGATCCAAAGATTGTTTTGGGTTTCAGAGGGCTTATATTTTCACTACTTCCTTATTCAAAGCCATGTCTAATACAAGGAGCTTGGAGGGAGGCCACATTCGAGGACTTAGGTCCAGAACCAGAGACTGGATCAGCACCAGCACATGCCCTCTTGTAGGGGACAGTCTCTGGAGTTCAGGGGTGTGTGATTTGGGGTGATCCAAAGATTGTTTTGGGTTTCAGAGGGCTTATAGTTCCCCACTTCCTTATTCACAGCAACGCCTAAAACAATTTTTTTCCAGGCAGGCCACATAGGAGGCTTTAGGTCCAGAACCAGAGACTGGATCAGCAACAGCACATGTTCTCTTGTAGGGGACAATCTCTCGAGTTCAGGGGTGTGTGATTTGGGGTGATCCAAAGATTGTTTTGGGTTTCAGAGGGCTTATATTTTCACCACTTCCTTATTCAAAGCCATGTCTAATACAGGGTGCTTAGAGACAGTCCACATTTGAGGCCTTAGGTCCAGAACCAGAGACTGGATCAGCACCAGCACATATCCTCTTGTATGGGACAGTCTCTGGAGTTCAGGGGTGTGGGATTTCGGGTGATCCAAAGATTATTTGGAGTTGCAGGGGGCTTATATTTTCACCATTTCCTTATTCAAAGCCATGTCTAATACAGGGTGCTTGGAGGGAGGCCACATTCGAGGACTTAGGTCCAGAACCAGAGACTGGATCAGCACCAGCACATGTCCTCTTGTAGGGGACAGTCTCTGGAGTTCAGGAATGTGTGATTTGGGGTGATCCAAAGATTGTTTTGGGTTTCAGAGGGCTTATATTTTCACCACTTCCTTATTCAAAGCTATGTCTAATACAGGGAACTTGGAGGGAGGCCACATTCGAAGACTTAGGTCCAGAACCAGAGACTGGATCAGCACCAGCACATGTCCTCTTGTAGGGGACAGTCTCTGGAGTTCAGGGGTGTGTGATTTGGGGTGATCCAAAGATTGTTTTGGATTTCAGAGGGCTTATAGTTCCCCACTTCCTTATTCACATCAATGCCTAAAACAATTTTTTTCCAGGCAGGCCACATAGGAGGCTTTAGGTCCAGAACCAGAGACTGGATCAGCAACAGCACATGTTCTCTTGTAGGGGACAATCTCTCGAGTTCAGATCTATGTGATTTGGGGTGATCCAAAGTATTTTTCTGCTGCAGCTGCCGCCCCTTTCTTCTTATTGTAATCTTCTGGGGGAATCCTATTTTGAAGCTGTTTACTCAAGATCTGGGTTTCGTAGGATGACCCAGTATAGGTCCCTTTAGACTGCTGAGTCTTATGAATATGGAGGTGTATAATATGTGCCCCTGCAAACTTTATTTTGGAGTTATAGCTTTTCAGTTTTCCCACAATATTTTTCTTTGGCTTTGCGAATAACGAATAAGGAATAAGGAACTGCAAATAAGAAACTGGGAACTGGGAACCAACTTCAACTTCGTCAGAGCAGGGCTCATTTTGAGGGGAAACGCACAGGAACGCAGTTCTGGCAATTCTCCAAAGAGGTCACATGTCAGGTGGCCCCGCCCACCTGACTTTCAGACATTTTTGGGCCCGTTTCAGCCTGGATTGGGGCCAAAACAGTCTGGATTGGATCAGTGCCGGGTGGGGGAACCCACCCCTGCCCAGCACTGACCTGATCTGGGCCATTTCAGCCCCAAACCAGGCCCCAAAGGGCCCAAAATGGCCACTTTCGGTCATATAGGGCCCCTTTTTGCCATTTTGAGCCCAATTTCTGCCCTGAATGGCCCGGATTGTGTCCGAAACATCCAGGATAGGTGATGTCAGGGGTGCAGCATATGCAAATCAGTTATGCTAATGACACACTTCCGGTGCTGGCAAGGGGCGTGGCATATGCTAATGAGTTATGCTAATGCATTCCTCCAGCTCTTTTTCTACAAAATGACCCCTGGATCAGAGGAAAGCCTCCTTTGATCCAATTCAACCAGGAACTGATGGGTGGCTGTGGCAAAGCTCAGCTCTGCACTTCCTTCCCCTCACTTTTGGCCCTTTAAAGGGCTTTTTGATTTTCCAGCAGCTTTATAGCGTGGCTCAGCTCAGAAAGGGAAGGGGGAAGGGATGTTGGGCTGCGGGGGCTGTCCTGCTCTCCATCGTGCCTGTGCTTCTGCACAGGAGGAGGGGGGCATGGCACCAGCCAGCAATGAGGAGGTGGGGCATGCAGGTGGTGTTCCCACTAACTATCATGCTGTTTGCTGCTGCTGCAGAGGCAGGAGTGTGTTCCTCCCTGCAATGTGGAATTGTTCCAAATACAGTGACTTCAAACACAACAATATTCAAAATGCTGACTAATTAATGAACAAAATGAGGAAAAGCCAGACTTGAAAAACATTCCTGTGTACATCCCTAAATTCCATTTGCTCTGCAAAAACTGTGTTCCTATCTAGCCTCATGGAATAGGGAGAATTGCCCATCTCTTTTAGCATTATTTGCCTGCACATACTTGTGTGAGCTTTAAAGCTTGTTTATGCAATGAAAAGGAGTGGAGAAGAATTTGCCACTTCCTGCATCTGAGGGTGTGCCACCAGGAAACCTCACATCTTCAACCCTTCACCTTTTCCTTCATCAAAGAGCTCAGCAGGTAGGAGGGGGATGATAAAATCAGTTCCAGACAAATTATGACATAAAGTGTCTGGAAAAATGAAATGAAAGATTTCCTGTAGAGCTATTGTGATATTTCTTTAAAATATCCTCTCTGAACTGGGGTCTTACCAGTTCATATTTTGGAAATGAGTAATTGTGTATACATGCAAAGCTTAATTGTTCTAAAAACCATTTTATAAGCTGGCAAAACAGACCAGAATAAGCCATCAGGGATGGCAAGGGTTGCCACCTTATAAAAAGTGGGTGACCTGGCACCTTTTTAGACTCCTTGTATGCACAGAAAGTGCATGCTCCCTGTGCAGTGCAATAATGTCACTTCTGGGACTGACATCATCACTCTGCACTGGCCTGAAAGGTTTCTTGCTTCCTGGGCCCGTTCCCCAGTGCCTCCCCCACCTTGCTGGCTGGGTGAGTGGCAGCGGGTGGCAGAGGCTGGGAGCAGGGGATCCCCTACCCCACAGGGGGACTGGCAGCCCTAGGGACTGCTCTCTTCTGCTGCCAATTTTCCCACCTTCTTCTTTTCCTGCAGTGACGGGCCTGGAGGAGTAGAGAATACAAAGTGATATTTACCATACTATGCTCTGCACCAGTCAGAGAAGAACAGGAATGTCCCATAGAGAACATGAAGAAAAGAAATGCCCCAAAGATCCGCATCCTAAGACAGAAAAATTGGAATTGTCCAATTGCCCTGTTAAAAAAATGTCTTGTCCCATTAATAGATGCTTATTGGGATGTACAATTACAAAACAATAGATAGCCAAAGTGTCTGACAACAGAAGTTTTAAAAAAAGGTTTCCAACAATGAGGAAAGAACAGTTTCTTTAATGTACCCCTTTCAACCATACCAGTTAGTTTGGATAAATTAAGTATTTGCCAGCTACTGAAAGATTATATTTTAACATCTTTCCAACTCTTTCCATTTTAGCTGCAGTGAGAAAAATCAAAATCATATTTCTATGCACTAAGAATTATTCATAGGAATTTACTGTACAGTTTTTCCTAAGGAATTTAAGGCTGTGTACATAAGGATTTTAAATAAGGGTGAGAGGTAGGTTAAGCTGAAAAGGCAAGAGAAATGGGTCCTGTCCTGCTAAAATTGCCACCAACAAGACACCTTTATCGTGAGCAGGCAACCTTAACTAGCAGCAATTCAGGAAGGGATGCTTTCCCAACCCCAGTATTTTTGAGGCAGAAAACTTTAAAATTTCTTCTGCTATATTTGTTAAGGTTGCTGGCCATGTTCTTAAGTCCATGTGTTTGAGAAGGGCAAGGAAGAAATGTAATAAAGATATGGGAACTGAAGAGGTGGAAGAGGTGACAGCTGTAAAGCCCATCTTGTGAAATCCTTGCTGAGCAGAACATTTGCCGCATCAGAGTCCAAGGTTCCTGCTATGGTAATCCAGGGACTCATTTCTGACTTGGAAACTGTTCTACATTCTCCACCTTAGTCCTTTCTCAATACTTTCAAGTAATTTCTTTAAAAAATATTTTATTAACTTGAAATTTACAATATATCAAATGAAGTTCATTTTATCTGCAACTCTACTCATAAGTGTGGGTATACTTCCTGTCTGCAAAATCTGGCAAAGACCAGACATTTAAAAGAATCAACCAAACATCCTTTGAAATATCTGCAAGAGAATTTAATAATAAGGTTTCTGTCCCAAAGGGTAGATCAAAGCCTAGGTTCGATTTTATAATATTTGCCATTTGTTTCCAATACTTCATTGCTCCTGGGCATTTCCAAGAATATAATCTGTGCCTAGAACTCTTTCCAAAACCACTGTTGACCAGAGCCTGATTTATAGATTTTTGCTATCTTCGTTGGAGTTAAATGCCACGGATGAATCATCTTCATCACACGCTCCTTAAGTAATGAGTCAGTGAAAGAACTGAGGGTGAAAGAAAGGGAAAAATCGGAAAAGGGAAAAGGAAGGGAGAGGAGGGGGGGAACAGGAGGGAGAAGGCTGATTGTGACACCTGCGATTATTATCGGGTTTCCGGGGGTGGGGGTGATTATTAGCGGCTAGCTTCACAGTTACCTGCTCTGTAACCCACTCTGCTCTCATGCTGACAAACTGGCAAATTGTATTGTATTGCCATTTTCTTTTTTCAATGCATGCACTATGCCAATAAAGGTTATTGGAAATTGGAAACTGGAGTCCATAAGAAGCCAGTAAGATGTGAACTTTGTGTATCCCTTTCCCTCATTTAGAAGCATAAGATGAGTTTTTGAAAAATCAAAAGCCACAAAATCTAATGTAAAATACAAGATGTATATGTGTATGTGCTGACAAATTGTTATCAAGCGTTCCAGTATTTTTGTTGAAACCATCTGGCAACCATAGCTGCCGAGAGCTACTGTGAGCCCTCCAGACAAAAATTCCATCTGCACCCCATATGATCCTCCCAAACAAATATCATAACAAAACAAATCACTTGGCTTTCTGTTACGGTGAATATGACAATAATGGTTCTAAATAACATTAAAGGAAAAGGAAGAGGATTATTAAGTAATAGGTTTTGCTTAACTTATGATTTACACCTGTATCTCCCAACCTGTGGAACGGAACCCAAAAGTGGGTCACAAAGCCACTGAAAGTAGGTCACAGGCCAGCCCACTTTAACGGCCACTCCTGCTCTTTGCATTGTTCTCTTCCTTTTTTCTCCTTGCTAACTTCTCTCATTCTCATCTCCCCCTCCTTTTGTGGGCGGAAAAACCATCCTGCAACTAGTTACTTTATAGTGATAGCTGGAAGAAGGGAAGAAAGACTGGAGAGTGGGTGGAAGCAGGTCAGCCAATGGAAAAGCAAGAGGGGAGAAAGAGGCACATACAGATGTGGGCTGTCTTAGTACTGCTCTTTCAGCAGCCTGGCCTCTTGGCCAGTTGCCACACAGCCTCACTGCCCTCCTCCTGCTGTGGGAAATGTACCCAGGGCTGGTGCCTGAGGCTGGGGGGGCAGCTTCAGGACTGCTCCTGGCCCTGCCCGTGCATGCACACTTGGACTGCAGAGCGGCGGACAGCTGGGCAGGAGGACTGAGAGGCTGCCAGCCCAGCCAGGCATGGTGGGTGGCTGGAGAGGCACGTGTGCATCCTCCCAGCCCTCCCGCTCCATTGCTCCATGCGTTGACCTGGATGCCTGCTGCGCCTGGCTCACGGCTGCTGCTCCCGGTCGGAGGTGTGTGTTAGTGGCAGCGGCAGCAGCGTGGGAGAGCTGGGAGCCTGCAGTAGCTGTGGGCCAGGTGTGGCAGGCAGCCGGGGCGGCGCACAGGCAGCTTCCCATCCCTCCTGGTCAGCCGTCCACCCGCCCGCTGCCACTGCCAGCTCCGCAGCGCACGCCCCCACTTCCAGCCCCGGCACCCCCTCTGGCACCGCAGTGCTGGAGGCAATTGCCGAGGTTGCCTCAATGGAGGCACCAGCCCTGAATGTGCCCCATTAAATTCCTTGCCGCCCACCACTTTGTTGCTATCTTCCATCTTTGCACATCTCTTTAAACCATCACCACCTGCCCCCACATTTTCCCTCATACTTCAACTCTAGCCTAGCTGGCAGAGGAAGAGGAAATGGCAGAGGCCTCAGCTCTCATTGTGGGGCTTTGTCTCCTCTTCACTTGGAAGAAAACTCTTAGCTATAACTCCATCTTTATGAATGGACTTGGTTGTTGTAACGGAGACCTCTTCATTTCTCTAGTCAAGATCACAATTATAGTGTGGGTTAAATGTTTAATCTTCTCACAGTGCAGGCACTTATGAAAATCTACACTTTAACCATTTGAAGGTAGCTAAAGGTGGGATAATGTTCAGTGTTAAACAGTTTTGAACAATTACCTGTTGAGTAGTGTCTGCCTTCTAAGGCATGGTGGTTCTTACCCAGTAGTAAAAGAACCATGGCTGTCTTCTAGGATTAGGTGGAAACTAGGGGTGCTTTTACAGTTTACTCTACACTAAGTCCCTTGCAGTATACAGAGGTTGAAAACTAGGTCATTTTATGTGATTTGCTGGCATTGATATTTCATTGGGTGTGATGAATGCAACCAATTGTGCTCTCAAGTAAGTAAAACATAACATTTGAGTACAAATGATGGGGAACATCATATGTGAAGTGGCTCCCCCTAGAAGAAACAACTTCAGCACTTAATTTGAGGCAAGGCTTTGACATGAATTTTAGAAACCAAGACCTGACCCTGGGAACAGTATCTTCCAAGTCATACAGTAACTGGTATTTTTTTCATCACTGCATATGCATGTTGACCAAGTAAAACATGTCCTGATGGTTACTAGAGCAAGTTTTGTAGCATCTTAGGGGGGATTAGAGGGAGTAATGGAGAAAGAGAGGCTGGTCAAAGGCTGGAATGTAACCTCCACATCCAAAGGCTGTTTACTCTGGAATGCCACTTGCTTGCGGGTAGCTGTACCTTTTGGGCAATCTTTGTTGGTTTCTCAAAAACATCTGGTTGTCCACTGTAGAAAATGGAATGCTAGACTAGATGGACTCCAAGATCACCTACGGTACCAAAAAAGCTCTTGGATCACCATACCAAGTAAATTGGGTCTTGTGGATCACCATCCCACTGGTTGGGAACCACTGATTTAAACACTGCACATTGCAGTGGGATACAGTGCAAAACAGTAAGCAGAATCAGTAAGACTTCCCAGCCAAGGGACCTAGCCAGAACACTGATGTGCTCTATTAATTATATATAGGGGAGACACAAGTTACCTGGCAACAAGGAAAATTTTAATAGTACTCTGCTGCCAATTTATAAGTTCCCCTGTTGCTACTTACCCAGATATATTTCAAGATTCCAAGACACAACGATTACAAAAGAAAGATGTATACAGAATAAACACAGACACATGACATCTCTCTTTAGGATCATATGTGTAAAGACTAGCCACAACAGAAAATCATATATACCCTTAAATCTAATTGTTTACAGATTAAACAATTAAAAGGGTAATGCAAACAATTCTTCGGAATTACATCCCCCAGGATACATGGTACCCAACAGGCCTGATTGACGGGACAAATCAGATCTCACTGTAGTATAAACATGTTAAATGTCTGGAGCCATACTTTTGTTATGGATATAAAATCTTCCTGGGAGACTGTTTTTTCCAAGGCTAGTACTTGATTGCGAAGTGAAAACAAGAGAAAATTTTTGACAATTGGAGAGAACATTATCTCCTCAATGTAGGGCCAAGTCGACCTGCAGTCTAATCTACAATGTGTGAGAAGGAATTTTCCTGTGTAAATCTTTAGCTTCAATAGCGCTCACATAGGTCTTCAGGTGAGAGGTCCTCAGAGAAATCCCTTTACACCTGGGAGTAAGCCCCATTGAATCAAGTGAGACATCAGTCTCTCTCAAAAAGTACTAAACTGCAAAAATACTTTTAAAACATTTCTACTAACCCAAAACAAACAGGCAAACTCACATCAACTAAAACTGCTTTTGTTCCTTACTAACAAATGTTTTTTCCTTGTGTGTAGTAATATCTGCATGCTGAGAATTCACTTCATGCCTCTGATGAAATAGAATCTAACCATGAAAGCTGGAATAACAACACATCTGTTACATTTTTATAGTGGCTCAAGATTCCTTTTTAATTTTGCTGCAACAGACTAACATGCCTACCCCTCTAGAATTTGTTTTTTTCTAATTACACAGCTTGTGCCAAGATCTCAGTAAGACTTAGCCTCTGAGTTTGTTTTCAGCACAGGCTGAGTTCTGGAAAAAATTCTTCTGGGCATGCACAGAATGCTTTCCCCTCAACATTAAAAAACCTGCAGTCTCCTTTCGTCCCGCACTCTTCAATAATTCCATAGCATACTTAAAGATGCAGAGGAAACTGAGAGATAACTCAAAAACAAGTGGGAGAATGTTTTAACCTTCCAGGACATTCCATTGCTGACCTAAAAGTGGCTATCCTCAAACAGAGAAACTCCATGGGGAGATTACAATGCGAGATTGCTGTAATGGAGTTTATTCACAAATTCAGAACCCCTGGGGCTGAACAGAGACTTAAGAGCAGAACCACAAGTGACAAAAGGCACAGATTGGACACTTGTCAGCTTCCCTCAAGTTTTGATGGGAAATGTAGGCATCCTAGTCTTGAAGCTTGGCTCTCTGACTGCTGTCCAATGGACTTTTCAACTGTCACTTGTCCAACATTCCGCCAAGCTGCCTACATTTCCCATCAAAACTTGAGAGAAGCTGACAAGTGTCCAATCTGTGCCTTTTGTCACTTGTGGTTCTGCTCTTAGAATTCTTATCTCACTACAGCTGCATTGGACTTCTACATCCTGATGCCCTCCCTTGTAACATCCCATCCATTTTTGGCTAGGATATAAAGGCTCAAGGATCTCCTTTCATGCTGATGTCTGAAAAAGGAGCTCTCATTCTTGAAAGATTCCACGCTGAAAATCTTGTTGGTCTCTAAGATGCCGCGGGATGAAAATCATCTAGTAACTGATCAGTAACCAATAGAGTGACTATAGAATGGGTGTGACATGCATAATCTGCCTCATGCTGGATAGTAACAAGGCTGTGGTGTTCTGTACCGACTGGTATTCCTGATTCATGATCCATTCTTTCCGAAAGTGGGTGTGATAGGATCCTTCTGGAAATAACATAGGACAACCCCATTAACATGCCATCTGAACAGGAATGTACAAATATTCAAGGTCCTTCCCACATGAGTGCTATTTTCTTTGCCTTAATTCCCAGTGTTCACCATTCCTGGCTTCCACAAGAGGGCTTAAGAAAAACACCTGGCAATTGCTACATTACTATAGTATAAAGAGATGACACGTGGGGCAGGGAGGCTATGGAGGTCTGAGAAAATGTGCAGAAAGCTGCCATACAACTTCTCTGTTGCTGCTGCCAATGCCCCTGCAGTACCAATGTGAGTTATAAGGAGAATCCTTGCTGTAGAAGGGAAATATTAAGGAGATGCCAACTTGGCTTTCTCAAATCCAACAGCACCATCTTGTGTTTAAATGCCCGGTACAACCTTCTTGCTCTACAAATTCAGTTTTAACACTGCCTGTGTAAATTTACCAGACACTCCTTGGTGAAGCCAATAGGAACTGGGGAATATATGATCTGGAATAACTTGTCCCTAAAAGTTGATGAGGTAACAATTCCAGGTCATCTTAGTGGGGACAGGTTAGGATTTGACAATGAGTATGTGTAAGGAAACTCCATGTTTGAAGGGAGCAGGGGTCATTTCGTAGAAAAAGAGCTGGAGAAACTCATTAGCATATGCCACATCCCTTGCCATCACTGGAAGTGTGTTATTGGCATAACTTATTTGCATATGCCACACTCCCTGGCATCACCTATCCTGGCTGTTTTGGACCCAATCCTGGCCATTCAGGACGGAAATTGGGCCCAAAATGGCGAAAAGGGCCGAAAAGGGGCCCAAAATGGTCAGGATCGGGCCACAGCTGAGTGGGAGAGTGATCCAGAACCCGTCAGAGGCCTGATCCGGGCCATTTCGGCCCCAATCCAGGCTGAAACGGGCCCAAAATGGCTGAGTCAGGTGGGCAGGGCCACCTGACATGTGACCTCTTTTGGGAACTGCCAGAACTGTGTTCCTGTGCGCTCCCCCTCTAAATGAGCCCTGGAAAGGAGACCAATGACTAAAAGGGGGAATGCACACACTAAGCATGCCTGGAAAAGGGAACAAGGCACAGGTGTTTTGATGGAAATGCTAGATGCCCCCAAGCAAAGATGCAGGGGTTGAAAGTGCTTAGTTCTTAGTGCTAAATGAGAACATACAGTTGGCATTTCAGAAAACTGACAAAAGGGAGAAAACGCATCAGAAAAGGCACATAGGTGGTGTTGCTCTTTATGTGATAAAGGGCACAGAGATCAGTAAACTTGAAAAAGTATGAGGAAAAACCTCCCCCTTGGGGAGCCTGGAAAGTCACTCATTATTTGGAATGTACTATCACTTTCCTGACTAGTACTCTGAGGGTGGTCTAGAGATGGGGAAAGACATGGGAGCAAGTATAAAAATGAATAGTTTTAACTATTCTCACATTGATTGTGTAAATATATCATCAGGTCAGGTCATAGAGAGGAAATTTCTAGATACATATATTTAAATACTTCATTTCTGCCCTGCTGCTCTCCTCAATGAGGACCTGAAACAGCCCACATGATACTCCGCTCTTCTATTTCATCCTTACAACAATAACTCTAGGCTAAGACTGCACAACCAGCCCAAGATCACCCAGAAAACATCCATGGCAGAGTGGGGGGTTTGAACTTGGGTCTTCCATATCCCAGTTTTACCCTCTGAGAGCCAGTTTGATATAGTGGTTAAGAGCACAGGACTCTGATCTGGAGAACTGGGTTTGATTCCCCACTCCTCCACTTGAAGCCAGCTGGGTGACATTGGGTCAGTCACAGCTTCTAGGAGCCATCTCAGCCCCACCCACCTCACAGGGTGTTTGTTGTTGTGGGGATAATAACGGCATACTTTGTAAACCGCTCTGTGTGGGTGTTAAGTCATCCTGAAGGGCAGTATATAAATCGAATGTTGTTGTTGTTATTAACCACTACACCATACTCATTTTTCCAGACATTACAGTACAACATGCCACTCTGTCCTGCCAAGCCCTCACCCAATCTCTTCATGTACAGACATGATCCCATTCACATCTCCACCATGGAAAAAGGCTAGGCATCCAAGATTGTGTGAGAAAGACGTGCCAGGAATTGTAAATTCAATATGGCTCAAGAGGACTGCAACAAGTATCTGGAAACTTGGACCTCTGAGGTTTACATTAGAATAACCCCTTCATGCTAATTCCACATTGGGCCATATTGGCAAACTTAATCTTTTTTGGACAAAGGACGATCTATTTGGGCCAGGCCCCCTATTTGTCTTGGAAATTCAGAGACATTAAGAGGGTGGGACTATCATTTTGGGAATTTTCTGATTGATAAGGATAGCTTCTGATAACAGATTGAACTTTGCATAAGATTGGCTAAATCCGCTTGTCAATCTTTCAGAGGAGACTGGCTTAGGTCAGATTCCATTGCCCATAAATACCTGGGTGCTCTGTATTGTTCCTTGTCCCTATTTTGGAACAGCATGAAATCTGGAGACTCCAAGAATGGTGGATAGGGCTTAAGGCAGGTAGACTTAACTTTATCATTTTAATTTGAAAGTCTCTGTGCAGTGAGATGGTGTGTTATTCCCTATATTGTGTTTTGCCCCTTCCTATCACATTTTAACCCTACCATTTCTTCTTTTTTTCTCTATCATAAACTTTTATAATAAAGACCCTCTTTAGCTTCATTAATACAATATATTTTCAGGGGATATTTCTCTTAATCTCTTCCTTAAGACTACACTGCATGGACACTATATAATTTGCTATACGATACTTTCCAAGGTTTCCACCCTGTTAGTGCATTATTATTTTAGTACTATACTAGAAGGGCACTTTCCAGGAGGGTCAGTCTAGATGTTCTCTGGGTGTGCTGAGTGATGGCAGCTGGTTACCAGAGTACTTCCCAGAGAAAACCTTGGTCTAAGTGAGTTTCCTAGAAAGGAAATGCACCCTTCCCCCCTTCCTTCCATAACAAAAGGCAATCACCTCACCCACCCCCAATAGTAATTTCTTGCCACCACTCAGAGTTGTAGCAGGAGATTTTTTTCTTTAAAGGTGGCCATCAGACCAATTTCAATCCTCCTAAGGCATTTGGAAAGTTTCTGGTAATTCCTAGAGAGGTATAATGTCAATTCCAGGATTTTTTTTCAGCTGGAATGCAGCGGAATGGAGTTCCGGAACCTCTTGAAAATGGTCACATGGCTGGTGGCCATTTTCTCCAAGGGCAACCCACTGAGTTCCACCACCTCTTTTCCCAGAGGAAAAGCCACTTCTTAAGTGTATCATCAAACACATGAGAATGTCATTAACAATGTGGAAGAGTCATACAATATACAGAAACAAAGAGAAGCAATGTTAAAGGCTTTCACGGCCGGAGAACGATGGTTGTTGTGGGTTTTCCGGGCTGTATTGCTATGGTCTTGGCATTGTAGTTCCTGACATTTCGCCAGCAGCTGTGGCTGGCATCTTCAGAGGTGTAGCACCAAAAGACAGAGATCTCTCAGTGTCACAGTGTGGAAAAGATGTTGGCAAGTCATTTATATCTACTCAGGAGGGGTGGGGTTGAGCTGAGTCATCCTGTAAGAGTTTCCCAGGGTGTGGAATGCTAATGGCGGGAGGCTTCACTGTATCCTGAGGAGGTTCTTTTGCATATGGATTGGTGCTTGATGTGCTGATCTTCTCTGCAGGGCTATTGTCGGGTGTAGAGTGTTTTGTTAGCCTGGTGTTCCAGTTTCCAGTTCTGAAAAACGTTGGAAATTAGGGAGAAAATTGGAAAGAATAAACAATTATTAGAGGAGAGCCAGAGGTCCCAAGCATGTGGCACTGGTTCATGCCCATTCAGTGGCCTTCTGCTGGTGCTGTCTTTTGCTTAGGTGCCATGGTTCCCCAGGGCCACTCATTGTGACTTAAGAAGTCCTCCTAAGGTCGCAGGTCAAGAAGCACCAGGAAGAATTTCATCTGGCCCAGAAAGCCTTCAGGCTTCTTCGGCTTCTCTGATTAAAATTGGTAACCCAGAGTTAAACGACAGGGAGGGAGCAGGTGAGGACAATGCACTCGCACTAGGGTTGCCAGTCCCCTGCTGGGGGGTATCCCCTGATCCCACCCTCCACCCCCGCTTACCTGACTGGTGGGAGGGAATGCGCCTCCCGGAGCATGCTCCCAGGCAGCATGGTATGCTCCTGCAGCCCCATTCAGTCTGAATCAGGCTGCTGCAGAAAGCAGCAGCTTTGTGGCTCCTTTGCACAAGGAGCAGGTCAGTTTAAGCAAAATGCCGAGCCTATACAAACATGGATTCAAGGCATGGATCCTCAGGGTTTTCATATGGAGTCCCCCTGAAATTCATTATCGTATCACTCAGTGCTTTGATGGCCACAGATTGCAGCACAAAAAGGTGTCCACCTCTTTATGATACCACTGTGGTGCAAAAACTTGGTTCCAGAGCTCAGATCCTCATGGATCTCCAGGATTTTTACTCAGGGTCCCCCAAAACTCACTACCAAATTACATATGTCCATGGCCACAAACAGAAAAAAACACAGGCCCGCCACTTTGTGGCACCACCATTGTGCAAAAACAGGGATTCAAAGAATGTAAGAGTTTTGCTGGATCAGACAGTGGTCCACGGTGATCAGGATCCTGTCTCACTCGGTGACCAACCAGTTACTATGGAGGGCCATCAACAAGGCATAGAGGCTGAGGTATTCCCCTGAAGTTGTCTCCTGGCACTTGTATTCAGTTTCACTACTTTGCAATGTGAAGGCTCCCTTTAGTCACCATGGCTCATAGCCAGTGAGAAATCTGTCCTTCTCAAATTGATGTAATCCTCTTTTAAAGCTGTCTATGCCTGTGGCCATCACTACATCCTCTGGCAGTGAATTCCACAGTGTGATTACTTATTGAGTAAAAAAGTGCTTCCTTTCGTCTGTCCTGAAACTACTGCCCATCAACTCCATTGGATCCCTCCAGTTCTAGTATTATGGGAAAAGGGAAAAAGTTCTCTCTCTCCCCTTTCACCACCCCATGCATCATTTCATAAGCCTCTGTCATGCCCCCCCCTTTGCTGCCTTTTTTGTAGACTGAAAACTGCCAGACTCTTCAGACTCTATGCCCTGTTGTTGTAACTGGTTGGCCACTGTGAGAGGATGCTGGACTAGATGGACCACTGGTCTGATCCAGCATTGCTCTTCTGATGTTCTTTCTGTCACAGCAAAGGTGCTCCAACTCCTTGATCATCTTGATTGTCCTCTGCCCTCATCTAAAGAGATGGATATACAGGTAGGTTGAGTAGGGAATCAGGCAGTCATCAAGACTTTAAAGATAAAATCTAGCACTTCAGATTGGGACCAGAAACAGGACAGCGCCCATGAAAATTTAGTAGGGTAAGCATGAGCGTCACATTTCATCCCTGCTAAAAGCCAGATAGCCACACTCTGGACCAGTTATTTCTGGATGCTTTCTAAAAGCAGCTTATCAAAAAGCAGGTTACAACAGTCCAGTCTAAGTATCTCTAAAGGTTTCTCTAAGGAAAGGTTCAGTCATTAGCTTGAAACATCCAGTTGTGCTGTGTCAGTGGGAGAGAAGGATTTATGCGGATCTCTGGACATGGAAGGTGGGTAGCCAGCGTACACTGTGAAGGTAAATGTAGCCTAGTCCAGAGAAGGGATCAAACCCTACTAAGGGAAACAGTGCTCCTGTGAGGACAAGCAGAAGACACGACTCCATGTTCTCACTAGGGATCCTTGTTATCTTCATAGGAGCTCAGTGGGAAAAAGCACTCGGACAGAAAACAAGAGGTCAATCTGGATACTACCTGGAGAAAAAGATAGGAATAAACTGTCACAGCAGCACAGAAGGCAGAGGTGGGCCTAGAACCCACATCTTGTGCACTGCAGAACATTCTCCAACCACACAGCCAATAGGATGCACAGAAAAAGGACATGTTGTAGGGCTTTTGGAATTCTCCATAGGCCTTAGTGATGAGCCCAGTCCTGCATTGTAGAGTAGGGGTAATAGAGACTGTGCCTCATGTGCATGAGGGTTAAGTACCCACTGCCCCGGCCCTCCACTCTGTTTACCCCCTGGGGGACCCGGCGCCCCTAGCTATGGTACTGCATGGTGAGCGAACCTCCCCTCAAACATTAACTATATAAAAATCAGCCTTCTGGATTTAAGGGACGATCAGAAATATATTGGTTTGTTTGTTCCAGGTTCAATATGAAAAACTTGTATTGCCTGGCCAATAATCATTCAGTGTTTTGGTTAAAAACTCAATCTGAAAGTAAACTAATAATTTGTGAAGTTTTAATGTAAGATTATTAGAAATAGACTCATTGCATTGATGAAAGCACTTTAAGAACAAATGAGCACGCATAACATTTCTATGCTACCAAAAATGGATTTAAGAATAAATTAATATTTCTAAGTTTATTACCCAGAACCTTTGCAAAAGAAATCCAGATCTGAAACATTCATCATAGCTTGTTATTATGTTTTAATTGCTGCTTTGCAAGTTAGTTCATTGTTACAGTTCGGAGATTTGCAGAAATATTTCCTTTCTATTTACATGGCCCAATCTGCCAATTTAAGTATTCTTGGATGGGCCGATCTCAGTCCAGGGATAGTGTTGTGTGATCCTTCTAGGAACTTGTTTTGACTTCATTGAACAACTGGTAGATGTTCTGAGACATTCACATTCTCAAGTGGCATTCTCAAATGTGATCATTATAAGCCTGCCCTTCCAACTTTAATAGATTTAAAATGATATTTTTTCTAGGGGACAATCCTGAGTATCCTTCTGGTCACTGTATCTCAAAAGGGACACTGCAGAACTAGAAAAAGTGCAGAAGAGAGCAACCAAGATGATTAAGGGGTTGGATTAAGGGGTTGGAAAGGCTACAGGGGTTTGGGTCTTTTCAGTTTAGAGAAAAAAAACGAATAGGAGATGTGATAGAAATTTATAAAATTATATATGGGGTGGGAAAAGTGGATAGAGAACTTTTCTCAATAGGGCATCCAGAAAAGTAGATGGGCAATAGAGAATGGGCAAAAGCAATTAAATTGTGGAATTCTGTGCCAGTGGATACAGCGATGGCCCCAAGTACACATCAAAAAAACAAGACTGGACAGATGCATGAATTCATACTAGCAATGGCTACTAGCCGCCACGATGACTAAAGCTAGACCATAGAAACAGGAAAGCTGATATAGAACTATATGTTATTTACAATATTAAAGTAAATCACAACTGTACCTTTTGGAAGAGCAAGTTTTTGGTACCTGGTAACTATAATCAACCCGAATACCTGAAAGAAAATATCAGCTCATTGGTAATAAAGTGTTCAAAGCTGTTTATTAAAATCCAGTTATACTGCTTCAAAAATAAGCGAAGTGCTATTTTGGTTGTCTCAGCCTACAGAAGTAATTCAGAAAAGACAGTACTTAAAGCATAGGCTCAAAGGTGGGTTTTTTAGAGGATACGCACACACATATTCCACTGCTGAGAAGTGACAGAGTTTAGTTTAACAGAAGAAAAAAAATTAAAAATATATCTGAAGGCAAACCCACAAAATATATATATATATTTATATGGATATATACAGGAAATTCTTCTATGTGAAGTTTTACATTGTAAAGGCATGACTGAACAACCCATGGCAAAATGAATCAAACTGTACAGGAGTTCTACTCTTAGCTACGGAGAGTAGCTAACCGTGACTGCATGGCTTCGATATCTTCTTCTTCGTCAACATCAATGGCTGCTGTAGCCCCTTCAGGCTCATGTTCTGGAAGGGCATCCGTAACTTTACTAGGTGCTTTACCCAAGGCTCCTGAAAAGAAAAGAAAAAAGGAGGCAGATCAACAACTGAAAAGAAGCACTAAATTATCAATTGGTATTGGACAAACTTTCAATTTATCAGTCGATTCTGTATCAACCTCTTCCTGTTTCTATGGACTAGCTTCACCACAACTTCCAATATAAGACTGGAGAGATAGTAGCCACCATCTGAGATTTTCCCCTTTCCTCTTTAGGCTAACAAAAGAGGTTCTCTGGGATGCTGTTAACTGAACATATTCTAGGGTATAGTAAATATCTGCCTGAGCCCAAGACAAACTCAGCGTTTTGATAGCTGCTGTAAATAACTGGCTTTAGCAAAAGCTCTGATTCTTTATTATACTAAAAAGATGGTAACTAGGATGAACCCTAATGTTCTTGTGTATAAGTCAAAGTGCTGGTTTCAACCTTTAACACTAATATACTTTGAGAGCACCTTACTCGAAGAGCCTTCTTGAAGCTGTAATCAGTTGGTATAGCCCCAATGTCAGTCTATGGAGAACAGGATACGTTGGAGCTGACCCGCCCCCCCCGCCTTGCAGCAAGAAATCCAAGCTCTCTTGAGTCAAGGTTTTTTAATGAGAAATCATAACTACAGTATATATATGTCCATAGGTTACTCAGAAGCAATAAAAGTGCCTGGCTGTACATAGGGCTCTTGTTGAGAAAGACATATGGAATGCTTGCTACAAAGTTTCAGTCCCTCTCTGTAAGCCCCCACCCTTGGTGCCCGACCAGCTGGGCACAGTCCGGAGAGTAGGAAGGAGCTGTCCCAAGGCTGCTGTGGTGAGCCATCTTAGATAAGAGTGCAGTCTTCCCAGGAGCTGGACAGCCTATGTGGAAAACTACACACACACAGAAGGTGATTGCAAAGTTCACAAAGATGGAGGGACTGTGGGTAACAGACCTGACACCCAATTTGAGAAGTGTCAGCTGCTCAAACTTGGAACTGGACTTTGTCTTATAAGCCCAGTTTTGCAGAATTCTCTCTCCATCCCACCCATACAGGGTCTATACAGTTGAAAACAAGTATCAGTGAAAACAAGACAGAGAACATTTATAATTTTCTGAATATCAGCAGCTTTTCAGTTTCCCATCTATTAAAGTAGTAATATAGTTTGTCTGGGAATGCCACCCCAGACTCAGCCAGTAGCTGTCAGTCAGTCAACCAGAAGCCTGCCATGATGGCAGTAAGGATAAGTATTTGCCACAATAGTAGAAATGCAATGTAGGCCCTTTAAGGTCATAGATAGATGAATATGCTAAAAAATTTTAGGACCTTAATTAAAGGCTTGGGCAAATACTGTAAATATAGTGACCACCACAGAACACACTTGGGGTAGAGTACCAGAACAGGTTTATACCACTTCCCTGGCAAGATTAACCACTCTGTTCTGTCTGAACTGAGTTTCAGTTTATCTCCACTCACCCAGGACATTACTGACCCTATAAATACCTTCCTACTAAACTGATCAGAGAAATAATGCCAGGTGTCAGCAGCATATTAATGATACCCTACTCAAAATGATCTCCCAGCAGTTTCAGGTATGTGTTAACAATCTTGGGGAAAGATGGAATGCTGGGGGGCTCCACTGCACAAATCCCAAGGAAAAGAGTGATTAATGTCGATCGCCACTTTGGAAGTCAGGAAGGAATTCTTCTCCAGGCAAGATTGGCCAGGGATCCTGGAAGTTTTTTGCCTTCTTTGGGCATTGGAAGTATTTTGCCTTCCTTCAGGCATTGAGCAAGGATCACTGAGAGAATGGGTGGAGGGAGCTGCGAATTCCCTGCATCGTGCAGGGGGATTGGACTATATAACCCTTGGGACCCTTCCAGAACTATTTTTTCCAACTGCTTCATTTCACCCCAAATCTTCTGGGCCACCTGGGTTCAATTAGTCAGAGAGGATGATAAAGGAGGAATGTGTCAGTGGGCCAGACAGGATGCCAGTATCAGGTAAGGTGGCAAAGCTTCTTTGTGTTTTTCTGAAAGATGTGTAACTATGTTTTATGTTTTAATGAGATAACACATTCTGATTGGTAGCTTAACCTTTTTATGGTATCATCAAGATGGACAAAACCAATGTTCCTGCCTTTTCTAATTTGAGCTATAACTCCTGAGCCAAGTGACCAATTTCAAATTTTAATGCGCAGTTGGAAATCCCCCTTCAAGTAACTTACTGATAATATTTCTATTCATTACCATTTCCATGACATAAATCAAAGAAAAAGTCCATTTCCCCCACATTTTTGTAAGGTTTACACAGCATAAGACGCTTTACATAACCTAGATAGTTACTTAAAGTATGTTAGATGATTGTAGCTAATTATTTTGCCTTTCCAATGAACTACGGCATGAAGAAATTCATTTTGTTATGCCAAAGTTGGGTACATGAGAACGGATCCACATAGGTGATTTCTATTCAACGTAACTGGGTAACTGTGTGTTGCTGCAAAGAAGCATCTTTTAATTTTATAAGTTCAGCAGCAGAAGCAGAAGGAATAAACCAAGCAGTACACTAACAGAACTCTTCATGTGTCTGGGGAACTCGGTATCAGGGACAAACACTCACCAATGGAAGTTATTTTATTGTACACGGCTTTGATTTTTGTAAGGAAGATACCATAAAAATTAAATATGATATGACAGTAGGCTCTGGTAACTGGGAGAAAGTGTCTTCAAAAAACAAAAGTGATATAAAATGAATAAGGGGGAGGAAAGCTGGTTGGTAATAGTCTGAAAACATTTTTTTCTGGAGCAGCAGCAGCAGCGAAGCGTAGCCCCATCCTACCTATATTTATTTGGATGCAAGTTCAATGGCACTTATTCCCCTGTTAATTGGCTTGTCAGCTGTAGAATACAAAGGCAGAGGGAATGAGATGCTCTTAAGTATCTCCAAAATGAACCAGATCAGCACTGTGCCATGCAGGCAATTTTCTTTAGTCCTGCCTTTTCTGGATTCCACGTAGACTTGTGATTTCTGGCATGGTATTATAAAGCACAATTCCTTTTTCTCAGTTCTACAGTGGCATACTTATTAACAGAAAAAATCAGAACTACTAATCCAAATGACTTCACATGCTCCAGAACATCCTTCACTGGCATGTAATGGAAGTGACATTCATATTCCTCTGATCCTTACTGAAGCCCATTTAAGAGCTTACAGAACCTGGTGGTCTCATTGATTCAGCATGACCTGTAAGACTCAAGTCTGTATTTTGAACAGAACATTGGCATTGCAAAGAAAGGAGAAAACTAGCCATTTAGAAACAAACCATATAGGCCATATCATGCATAGATACATAACGTATACTCTCATACTTACCAGCTGTAATTTCAAACAAAATTTTATCAATTTCCATCTCTGCCTCCTCTTCCATCTCCTCTTGATCCTCCATGCTTTCAAAAGTATCCTCCAGCATATCTTCTATAATACCCGCCTAGAGCAATTAATATAAAGATGCTAGCAGAGCAGATGTTCCATAAACAGAGAACAGGGTAATATGACTGCAGTTATGGAAATACTGCCTCTTAGCCACAGCTTGGAAGGCTTTAAGCATTTGCATTACCTTAGAAAAGTAATGCCTGAAAGGGACATTCAAATGACCACAGCTGGCAAAGGTGAGATCACCTGCAAGCAGAGGAGACATGCTCCAAAGCAAGCACAACCTCCCATCTAACACCTTTCTTTGCCACAATTGTTTCCAGATTATACAAGAAGAAGCTAAGCTTACCTTCATCATTTCTTTGGACAATTCCCTCATTGTAGCCTGAATTTCAGGGATTTTTACTAAGTTCTGCATGGCCTTCATGACTTCCGTACTCTTCTGTAAGGACCCAGCCACTCTAAGAACAGCTGCAAAAAAAAGGAGGGGGCATGGATGCCTTTCACATCAACCTCACATCCGTGAAAGATCATCTGCAGCAGTGAGGGCATTACTTGCCACCAATTCAAATTTCGTAATCAATTTCATCAGAAGTGGGCTAGGAAACACAAGATGTCAATTTCCCCTGCTCAGTTTGTAAGCTTACAAAGCCAACAGGAAAGTGTTAATCAAAAACATGGTGTTTTCCTTTTCCACTTCTAAAAGAAACAAAGAATGCATAAGACAGGGTCAGAGGAGCCCTGCTAGATCAGACAAAGGGGGCATCTAGTCCAGCATTCAGTTTCTATGAGTGGCCAAAGGCCTCCAAGGAGCCTGTAAACAGAAAAAGTTCCCTCTACTGTTTGTGTGCCCACAACATCACCTTTGGAAACGAAGATTCCTTTCAGCTCTCAATAGACTTATTCCCAATGAATTTATTATACCACTCCTTTAAAGTTATTTAAGTCACTGGCAGTGGAAAGGGATATATATGCTGCACTCGTAGTCAAAAATGAACTTTCAGGGTGGCTTCCAAATTAACATACATACAACAGAGTACATCAAAACAATTAAAAACACCCGGTGGCTTTGAGTGTTACTGATCAGAAGAAAAATGGGATATAAGTACATTAAATAATAGATTACTGAAGATGATTATGAAAATAATCACAGCATAAGATACTGTCAAAGTAACAGCAATAACTATAGGACATTAGAAAAGGGCATGAGCTTTCGTGATTCACAGTTCACTTCTTCAGATACTTGTGAGCTGTGACTCATGAAAGCTCATACCCTACCACGATTTTTTTTTTAGTTTTATAACTGCTACTGGACTCTTACTATGTTGAGAATTAGATAAATCAATGGAATTGTAGTCGATTACTTTTGTTATTGTATGTATCACTTTGCCTAGACTGAATTGTCTTCTACCTTGAAACCCACTTTGTGCATTATGGTACATCATGCCTCAGACAGGCTTTTGTTTGTATTGTTTTCCAATTCTGTAATCCTAATCCCACAGCATTGTTTTCTGGATGGTTTATACTGTCTGGTTTAACTATTTTCTATATATTGTAATCCAACTTGAGTCTCAGTAAGAAAGGTGGCCTATAAATGAAGTAAATAAAAATCCCTTTTAAAGCTGTGAATGCCTGTGGCCTGTTGCCATCAGTACATCCCCTGGCAGTGAATTCCACATCTTAATCACTCATTGTGTAATCATGTATCTCCGTTTGTCTGACTTGAATCTACTGTCCATCAGCTTCACTGGATGCCCTTGAATTCTAGTATTTGGGGAGAGGGAGAAAAAGTTATCTCTGTCTACTTTCACTCCCCTGTGCACAATTTTATAAATTTCTATCATGCCCACTCCGTCCCAGACTCTTTAGCCTTTCCTTGTAGAAAAGGTGCTCCAATCCCCTAATCAAGTTGGTTGTCCGCTTCTGTACTTTTTCCAGCATTAATGCTGAAGTCCCAAAGGACAGAAAACCTTATGAGGCAGCATGATATTGTTGAACCAAGGGAAATATAGGTTTCAAATCTCACTCTGCCATGGAACATGCTGGGTGACTGCAGGCCACTCAATCTCAGCACAATCTCACAAGCTGTTGTGAAGATAAGGAGAGCCAGGCCTGCCACTTTGATCTTCCAAGGAAAGGGTTGCATAAAAATACCCATGCCTAAGTCCAAAAGCTCTGTTCTGAGACTGTTAGGCAGCAGGGTGGGTATTACCCCAAGAGAACAGCTACCTGTTGAACACTGGCATAGTTAGCCCAAACGACCATGGCAACTCGCCCTCTCTGAACAGTGAGTCCAGACCGGATGAAATTGAGAGTAATCAACTCATCCTGTTGTGCTCAACCCAGTCTCAGTGATCCATGACAGGTCAAGCTGGCCACCCAGGTTCAAGTCTCATATTGTCCTGGGCACCCATCTTAAGCAACAGCACTTTCAAACTTCATGCTATGCACACATAGCTAAGAGGGTTTTGTGGCTGAGAGATAGACCCCAATTGTCAGTTTCAAATGTGTTGGACGACAATGCGATTAATTTAAACAGAGATCAGAAACTGAGCTACTTGTCATGGCTGCACATTTTAACACCAAGATTAATTACTGCATTATAGCTACAAACAGAAAAGGCCAAGGAGAGAAAGAAAGTTTCCAATCGGAACCCTCCCTAAAGACAGAAACGCCTTAAAATAGAATATTAGATGTTGTATGTTACTATATTTTGTTTCTTTTGTACTGAGATTTTATGGATGTAAGAACACAAAACCAATGGAATGAGATAGGACAGAAATGTAATAAAATCTCCTAAAGTTACATCTTGGGAGGCTCAGCAGTATCCTTACCCAGCTGATTCTTCATGCCCATTAGGACAGAGTTCATGTGCGCTTTGGATGCATACAATTTGCTCACAGCCTTCCGTGACCGGATCATCTCCTTTGCCAGGACCACACACACATCTTTTTGACCCTTTTTGGCAGCATCTTTGATAGATCTTTTTACCTTTTCCTCTTCTCTCTGAATATCTAGGTTTGGAAGAAAGTACAGACAACACTGTATAAAGTAATAGCATCAGCTCTTGTGAGTAGAAAGGTTTCCTTGATCCATCACCCAAACTCTTAAATTTCAGTGGAAAGATCTCCAATATGAGCAACCACTAGTGACTTGACTGTTGCTATTAAGCTCCCATATTTGATGGCCTTCCTTCTTCCCCTCCATCTTAGCTCTAAGCCCAGCCATTTTATGTTCCACGGAGCAGAGAAAATGATTCAGAAAGATTCAGAACAAAGACTGAAATCCCACAAAGAAATAGCAGAGTGGAACACCATCTCACCCTGGCAAAGTTGGACACCATCCAGCTCCTTGGAAAACAATGACAGCATTAGAGAAGCCCAGGTCAATATCAAACCATTAATCAAAATGGCTCCACTAATCAAGGTGTATTTTAACATGAAACTTACTGTATTAACTTTCCTTATAAGACAGAACTCAAGCCATTTATTTACATCTCCAACTAAAAGAATTTTTCCTCACATGATGCAACACTGGACATCCCAAGATCACGTTTAACATGCCCTCTTCCTCTTCTAAGACTTCCCTTTCCTTTCCTTATTTGGAGAAGTTTGCAGGCCCAGGAATTCCATCTGCTATCTCCTCCACCAATCAAGGAGTTTCCCATTTATTCTACAAAAGGAGTATACATTCCATTCTAGAACAATAGTATCTTAAGACCAAAAGAAATCATTTTATTGCTGCAAATCTATATATACTTTATTTGGAAGTAAGCCCCACTGAACTCCATTCCAAGTAAACACACATAGGATTCAGCTACACAACAAAACCAAAGTAACATGACTGACACAACAACAGATATGGGATATTACAATAAATATGGGATACTTTTCAGTTATTCATTCTGAGGATGTGGAGAGGATACATGGAAGTTTCAGCCTACTACTTGCTTGATAGGCCCCTTGTCCTTCTTGGCTGCAAGGGGCGGGTGGGGTGGGGCTGGGTCCAAGAGGTGGTTAATGCCTCCTTGAGAGACGGAGTGGTTGGCCCAGCCTTAAAACACACATAGGATTAACCATTTCAGCCAGGAGTATGACAGATGAGGCATGGAACAGAAAATCTAGCAAAAGAAATAATGAGCATAGTTGTACTGAAGAATAAAGAACTTTTAAGGTTTGCTCAATGCAAGGAGTCCCAATAAAAAGATGGCAGTCAGAGAGGGATCCCTTATTGGAAGGGGTACCATTCAAATCACATGTTCCTGCCCACCATGTGTGCAATATGTTCAGTTCAATGAGGCTTGCACAAGAGAACTGCAGAGTAGTTTGTGTCCAGAGTTTCTAGCAATAGGGTCCTAAACCAAAATCTCATGCCCACTCACATCCAATATATGGGAAATGTAACATGTATCTGAATCCACCAGAAATCAAAACAGCCCAACACTTGTGGCACCACCACGCCCATCAACTTTCAATGGAATTTGAATGCCACTTTTTCCATAATGATACTTTCTTTGCCCCGATACAAAGCTTCCTTTTCTAAGCATGCAAATTCATACTACACTGGAACACACTCTAACCATTTGAAGATAAATATAATTTTCACATATACTTTGTAACTTGTGGAAACCATAGGACTGGCTGATAACATTACAGTATGTGCTACTTTTACATACTTAGGTTTTGAGTTACATTAGGAACACCTGAATTAGGGAATCATATTGGATGGCCAGTCCTGGCATGGGGAGAAATCACATCTAATGTACTTCACCAACTGAAACACTATCAATTTCTATGACCACACAGGAAACAGCAGCCACACCACAGGTTCTCTATGTCCATAAGATTATGGCAGAGCCATATTGGGTATGAAGCTATGCTCTGCTTAAAATACAGCAACAGAGATGAGGTCCAAATCCCTGCTCAGATGGAAGAGGGATTACTCTGCATACATCTCAGTGAGCACTTTGGAAGAAAGGAAAACTGTAAAATATGCTGAACATTTGTGAGAATACAAACCTCTGATCTGCCTATCAATCACTCTCATTTCTTTTCGTATCTTCAGTGACCACTCATTGACCTAAAAAGGAAAGGAATACGAGAGATCAATTCAAGAGCAACTTGGGCCTTAAGAAAGCAATGCTCACCAAACAGGCACTGAAGGATCCTTTTGAGATTCAGGTGCCGATAAAGCTCTCTGATCACTGGACAAGAGTATTCTGATTTGACTAACTTAGGGTCTGTTTGGTGTAGTGGGTAAGAGCGTGGGACTCTAATTTGGAGAACCGGGTTTGATTCCCCACTCCTCCACTTGAAGCCAGCTGGGTGACCTTGGGTCAGTCACAGGAGCTCTCTCAGCCCCACCAACCTCACTGGGTGTTTGTTATTGTGGGGATAATCAAGACATATAGTTGTTGTGGGTTTTCCGGGCTGTATTGCCGTGGTCTTGGCATTGTAGTTCCTGACATTTCGCCAGCAGCTGTGGCTGGCATCTTCAGAGGTGTAGCTCCAAAAGACAGAGCTCTCTCAGGACACTGAGAGATCTCTGTCTTTTGGTGCTACACCTCTGAAGATGCTCTCAGAGATCTCTGTCTTTTGGTGCTACACCTCTGAAGATGCTCTCAGAGATCTCTGTCTTTTGGTGCTACACCTCTGAAGATGCCAGCCACAGCTGCTGGCGAAACGTCAGGAACTACAATGCCAAGACCACGGCAATACAGCCCGGAAAACCCACAACAACCATCGTTCTCCGGCCGTGAAAGCCTTCGACAATACAAATCAAGACATACTTTGTAAACCGTTCTGAGTGGGTCCTAAGTCGTCCTGAAGAGTGGTGTATAAATGGAATGTAATTATTATTGCTGTTATTATCTGTGTATGAATCAACTCTCCAAAAAAATGCTCCATGCTGCCCAAACTCGAGCACTGATTATGGATACACCACATATAAATAGTTTGGCTGAAGTTTGGTTTATTTAGAAACTACCTTTCAACTAATTAAACTAACATGTTTAATGAATTGGCATGGAGGGGTGGGGGCCTCAAACGCTGGCACCAACAGTACAGCGACCCCCACGCAACTGCACTTCTGCAGCCTGCTGGCGACCCCTAAAGCTCTATGGATCAGGGCCTTCAATTATCAGGAAAGAGAAGTCCTCACGTGGAGGCTCAGTCCTTGCCGTTCAAGGAAGTTTGTTTCGGGAACTGCCTCGAACGGAGCAAGACAGCCCGAGTCTCTGGGCCCGGCACTTACCCCGCACCGCCCAGCCTTCGGAGGCGCAGCTAGCGCGCCGCCCACCCCAGCAACCGCAGGCAGCGCGTTTGCTAACGCCCACCTCAAGCAGGCCCAGTCTCCGGCCCAGCCCTCACCAGCTCTTTGGGCGGCTTCTCTTGACTTTTGCCGAACAGACCCATCGCCCTCCAACGGCGCCCACTATGTCCCTCTCCGCTTTCCGTACACCCCACTCAAACCAGGAAGAGACAAACGCGGATGTCCCTTTGCGCGTGTTCCCTGGAATCTCCCCGATTGGCGGAAAAGGAGCGGAACTGGAAGGCGCTATTAGCTGAGATCTTCTAGGCCGTCGCTTCTCTATGGTAAATCCCATATGGTAAATTGGGAGGTGGTGGTTCGGCCAGCCTTGTAGTATCGTCCGCTCGCTCTTCGTAGAGTGTGCTAAGAAAGGCCCGTAGTCTCAAGAAGGACGGTTCGGTTGCCTGCCTTAGTCCTAAGACCCCATCAGCAGAAACGTGACTTCTGTCGAGATTACATGTTCTCATTAAAACCTAATGAGAAAAAAATAACCTTCAGTCAGTTAGCTCGTTCTGCTTGCTGTTTCTTTTCATAGCTTTCAGGAGCCTTTAAAAGTTGGGTAAGAATTTTTATTTATTTATTTATCGGCCTTTCTAGCTGAAACTCAAGACAGGGCATATAAAACAAATCAAATAGCAGGAGATATCCAATAGAAATGCAGTAAGAGTTGGACCAGGATTACAAAATCTACAAACAATGCCAAAAAAAAAATCGACGTTATATGTTATAAACAATGTAAAAATTGAATAGCAAAAATAGAAATAATGTAGAGCAAGCAAGCAAGCAAGATGATACATTTAAAAAACATTAAATGGTTAATAAACCATTTTTGTTACAATAAAAACAATTATAAAATGCCTTCCTAAACAATTCTGTTTTATGCTGTTTGTAATACAACAGAATGTGTAACCTCGGGCTGTAAAGGATATAATTCATCAAAAATGTTACAGACCAGAACTGCATAACCATGGGACAAAACATAACCTGCACACCATTACCACAGCTGCTGGGCCAAGAAGGACATGATAAGCATCCAAGTTTTGCAGCTTGCCTAAAAAATGGTGGCTTGTCAACCATTTCAAAAGCTCCAGTATGGGACTTGGGGGCTGCCTTTGACTTACTGGATCACAAGTTTGTACATGTGAAGTTTGCTAAATTACAGTTAAGACAGTTACTGGAAGACCCTCTGGTAAGCATCTTGGAGCAAACCAAAAACGTATAAAGTGGCTTAACTGGGGAGAGTGCAGAAGTTTATTCTTATTTGTTTAGAGTCTTTATATACCCCCATCTTATTACCAGCATGCTCAGGAAATTGCATGAAACCACTACATGAAGCAATTTGCAAGTATAGTCAGGAGGAAGATGGAACAGGCCTGGGTAGGAATAGCTACATCTTGCTTAAAGTTTTTCCTCCAGTATACACATAGTGTAGCATGGTACAGTGTTTAGAATGTCAGACTACTATCTGGGAAATCCAGGTTCAGATCCCTGCTCTGTCACAGAAGCTTGCTGGGAGACAGTGGGCCAGCCAGGCTTTTGCACCTTAACCTACCTCACAGGGTTGTTTTGGGGATAAATTAGAAGAATGATGCTTTGGGTAAAAAAAATTTAAAAATAATTTAAAAAAAAAAAGAATGATGCTTTGGGACCCCATTGGGGAGAAAAGTGGAGTATAAATAAGCAAGCTTGTCTCAGGCAAGATGTGGTCAGAACACATGTAGAAAGGACAGTGGCAATAGCACAATTGACATTTTGATGTGCTGACTGACTACAGTAAGAAATATTCTTTTAAATGTGGGCAGTGTGGGCCATGGAAACTCAGAGTGCTCAAAGGAGGGGGAAATTTAGAGCAATACTATCCTAAGAGACTAAGTTTGTTTCTTCACTCTCCAATTCAGCAGAAGCAAAGCTAGGTACTATCTACATGGAACTTCCCTTGAAAACAGAATGGAAATGACAACTGGTGCAGAATGCAGCAACTAGACTATCGAGGGCAGCATTCTGAACATATTACTCCAAGTTTAAGATTATTAGAGTGAATGCTAATTTGCTTCTATATTCAAGGCTCTGGTGTCAAACTTTAAAGCCTTTTATAACCTGGTATCTGTGGGACCACCATCATCTCCATAAACACCCACAAAGCATCTCTGATAATCACACCGGGGTTAATTATCAGGAAACGGTTTCTGCTTGGGCTCAGGCTTTCTTGGTGACTGCACCTGTGCTGTGGAATGGGCTTCCCAAGGTGAGGAAGACCCTAACACTAGACACGTTTTAGAGGCTTTCATGAGGGCAGGTTTTTTTGAAGCTGTATTTCTTTTGAGTGTGGAATTATAGTTCTTAAGACTGATGTAAATGTTTTAAATAAGCTAAGGCTGTTGGTGTGTTGCTCTCCCTGACAAATCTGATGATGTCCGTTTCTGAAGTCAGTGGCTGGCCACCTTGTAGCTTTTGGTGGCATTACTAATCCCTTTGGGTGATGCAGTATATTGTGTTAGCATGCTTTTTACTTGATTATTTGCTCTTGCTAGAATAAGTGTTACCATGTTTAAGAAACCAGTTTGATTTGTAAATGTAAGCAGTTATATACATGGCTAGCCTTGATCTCCCTAGAATCCTTTCCCAGTCTCTTCTCTCCTTTCCATCCACCAAACCACCTGTCTTTGATCCGACTTCCCCCACCTTCAGCTTTATTTTTTTTACTTCATTTATATCCCACCTTCCTCCTCAGTGGGGACCCAGAACAGCTTATATCATTCTTCTGTCCTTCCTGTTATCCTTAGAACAATGCTATGAGGTAGATTAGGCTTAGAGTAAGTGACTGGCCCAAGGTCTCTCAGCAAGCTTCGATAACAGAGTGGGATGGCAGTCTCTCCCTTGAAAAGGTCTAGCCAAGTTGCTGAAGATGTGTGGTAGCAAGTTGCTCAGGTGAGTTGTGTGATGTCAGTGGCCACTGCCTGGCCAAGTCACGCAAGTTGTGTAGAAGATGCTGCTGGGCCCAGGCAAGTTGTGTGGCATCAAGTCATATGCACCTGTGTGAGTTGCTCAAATCGCAAGTTATCTGGCAGTTGCTTCCCCCACTGTGTTTTCCCTCTGGGGCAAGAGAAGGAGAGCAGGGGAGGGCCATGTGGTTTATTTTGCCCTGGAAAGGGCCTTTCCCCTGTGCTTTACTAACAGAAACCAAGGTTTAATGATTGGCAAAATTGAGAATTAGATGTATTCTTTGAGACACCTAATTAGACAGGATAGACATAGAGCTTGAAATTTAGTATATGATGGTAGTAAATGAAACCAATGTACAGGGCACGTTACAGAGCAACACCAGCAAGACATGGAGGTCTGGATCTAAGAACTCACAAGCTATTCTAAGTTCCCTGGAGGCTGAGAAGGATACAAACACAGCAGTATCTTTGAATAAGAAATACATCAAAGCACAAAACTTTTACTGGGATGATTAATAAGAAATTGGTAGTCTTCTTTTAAAATAATTTATTTTTATAGATTTGTTTAAATGTATTCTCATAGACCATACATTATTCAACAAAAAGTGGGCTGAAGAAACTAAAAGAAGAAACATTTAAACAAAACAGTTATTTTACATTAGACTTGTCAATGTTTATCTCCTGTTGAGCATTTGTTGGAATATATTTGCAAAAAAAGCAAAACAACCCCAAATAATGCTAACTTTTGAACTTCAGAATGTTGAGAAGGAACATGTAATTGTACAATAAGTATTGTTTCAACATACAAGGCAACCAAATCAGTCAGTCATCAAGATTAGCATCATGTTTATTGTCTTTCACCACACCAACATTTAAACTAAAACTTCAAATCACACGGTCTGTTTGTGACTAACATGTAAAAGGCAAGCAGGAAATGTATGGGAAGTTAACACAGCTAAGATGGGTTGTGGCGTGACCAAACACGAGGATTTCTGTATGATTTTTTTTTCTTATAAGAGGCCCATCTGCAAACTGGACAGCAATGCTGACCCCCAACTAACCATGTAACAATGCAATTCTCGTGAAAAACATGGCCACACGGTAAGCCCATTAGCAGACATCTATTCTCAAAATTCTCTAGACATACAACACATTCTGTACAATGCAATGTATCAGTAGGCCAAACTGACCAGTCAGGCTCTGTATCTTCCATAGCACTGTACGATCTGGCTTTGGCACATGAACAGATCTTGGCACTGTGCAGAAGTTCGCCTTCACAGGGGTTTTGAAGGGTATTGTGCTCATCCTCTGATACCTCTGTGCTACTACTTGGTACATCTTTGCATTCACAGTCTGAGTCACTTTCACTTTGAGAGATTTCCACCATTTCCTCTTCAGAATGGCCAGCAAGACATTTAAATCGCCACACGGGCAAGTTTTTTATGTAATCAGTTGGTATTAGTGGGTGAAGCCACAAATCAGGGAAAGCTAAGTGCTCAAGAAACAGATCTGGGTCTTCATCCCAATCTGATTCAAAGGGGAAGTCCTGGAAAGACGCAATGGGGTGGAACAAATAGCTAGCGTACCAGTCCCAAAGGCTTGAAAGCCACTCTAGGTTATTGGAATTAACTTCTTCACTGTTATGGTGCCGTCTTTTTTTCTCAAAATAATCTATTAATAAGCCATGGCCCAGATAAGTGCTGAGGAACAAGGCAGGGTGTGACGAGTAGAACATCCAATCAGCTCTCACCCAGGATGCCAATGTAGTTGTATTGGAATACCTAAACAGTTTTAAACTACATTCATAGACACTGTCTAAATAAGGTAACTGCAGAAAACCTAGGACTGGCAGCCAAGAAATAATTAAGAGTGAATTATAGGTCCCTAAAGTGCTTATAAGAACAACAAAGCGTTTTATAGTGGCACCTTGGGTGATAAATAGGTCCATCCAAGCCATTAAGTTAACTAAGACCAGACTTAAGACAAACAAATCATTAACTTCAGGTTGTAAAGAACGCAAGAAGGAGTCCATGGCATGCAAGGAAATGAATTCGCCAGTATTATTCCCATACTGGTAAATGCCTTCAGGAGTTCTAAGGATATAGGATGGTGTCTTATAGATACCCATCTCTTCCATGTGACTCTTGTTGTCCCAGTTTTCTACATTCACAAAAATAAACTCAACTCTGCCTGTAAACTTTACACTTAGTGCAGAAAAGAAGGCAGGAGGCTGGTCTAACTTAGCAAACAAGTATATTTTTACTCTATAATGGTCACTTTTGTTCCATTCTTCTTTTAGGTGTTCTGATTTGAAGACTGTTTTGATCCGAGAAGCTGCATGGGCTGTTATCCATTTGAAAATATGCTCCGTCTCAATTTTATGTCCACTGTATTCTTTAAGCATCACTTTTCCTTTGGATGTTCTAGTTTGTGGAACTGACATGATTAGTGTAGATCTTACCCAGCCTCTTCTCCTGCAGTATCTACAAAGAAAGTAAACAATGATTTAGAATTTAAAAAGTCTTTATAATTGGTCTCACTGAACTTACAAGAATGGGGAGAATGGTGGGGTATAAATGATGTAAATTAATAAAATCTCCAGCAGGAATCCTGTAGCAAAGGAGGAAACCTCTCTAGCTCTAATGAGCGGAAGCTTCCCTGGAGCACTATGCAGCCCAAGCCCCTGCTGTATCTGAGGGACAAGGCACAGACTGTAGATCTTCCTTGACTTCACTACCACTAAGCTGAGGGAGCTTCAAGATCGTCTCCTTTTGGAGGATGATCCACATGCCTCCCAAGACCTTCCCTTTCCTGACCTCTGTGCTGCCCCCATGGACTGAGCCATCAGGCAATAGATCCGTGGAGCTTGCCCTCTCCCCCAAAATGTGCACTTTTCCATTCTGAAGCTGGAGGAGATACTCCGCATACACTGCATACATCCTGTCAAACACAAAGGATGTTGAAGCTCCAAGTTAACAAGCAGTTCCTGGTCTCACCCAAGCACCTGTTAATTTTCCTTTCCTGCCGTCCATAACCCCCACCCCGCTGCAGTTCCTTCCCACCTTCTTTTTCAGGTGCTGCCTTCCTCCTGCCCTAGCAGCCTCCCAGCATCACTTGGGTGTTAAACAAAGGAGACGCCAGCACCATTATTACATGGGCAGCCAGCTAAGGAGTCTGCCGAAAAATGTGACCCTTTGGGATATCTGATTATGACCAACACATACCTTTGAGTTTCTCCACCTTATCTTTTTCCAAATTTGTGTCAAATTTTTCTTTCCCTTTTCAATTTATCTAGCCTTCTTTCTCAGCTTTTTAGCACTTCCTTCTACCATTATAGAAAACCCCTTCCTCCCCTCGCTGAATCGTATTCCCATCTGCTGTCTGTCCCCTTCTACACATGCTGCTGTTGCTGCCTTCTTTTGGATATTTCTCCTCTCACTCACCCTGAAGACTGTGGTGTTGGCCTCCATTTTCCTACTTCAGTCCAGCCATCATCTCACTGCTTCTCTAACTTTCACGTTCTCTTTAGAGGGCTCTACTCCCTTTTGTATCTCTGTGTTGCAGACACAGCTCCACCTTCAGTCCAGTGGCACATTAAAGACTGATGAAATATATTCATAAGCTTTTGAGAGTCAGATAAATGAAACATTCATCCCTTGGACAAATGTATTTATACTCAAAGATGCAAACACCAGAAAGCTGGGGGTGGGGGAGATGTTACAAAGAAAGGCTAGTTTAGAAGACCATTCAGCCACTCTGCATGAACTGATTGCTCTTTTGACTGAATATTGTTTTAACCTGGCTTCTCTTTGAAGAAGTTACTAGTACAGGTAGAAGCACTGGGAAAGCTTATTTAAAAGTCTATATAACTTCTTTAAGATAGAAATATTTAAAATAGGTAAAATTTCAAGAACATACCTTGGGTCACTGGAGCAATTAAAAGTACCAGTACGTATACCGAACCTTGATACTTTCTTCACCATTTGTTCCCAATGGACTTTTTCCATAAGAGGTCTCCTGTCATTTGCTATGACCTATTTATCAAAGAATATTAAAATAAATTTAAGACTATGAAGCACATGTAATAGAAAATCAGCTTCTATATGATTTATATTCTTACATATCTCTTCAACTTAAATGTTATGAAAGTAGTTCATAATTATGCTCACATAAATGAGCATAATTACTTAGTTCATAATTATGCTGACATAAATGAAAAACGTAACCCATCCACTCCCACTGTAACAATATTTAATCATTAGTTTTATCATGGTGCAATAAACAGACCAATTAGCAGGGAAGGGGTTAAACACACACTTTTTTGTACAATTATGACTACTGTGGAATTAAAGACTATGTTCAGGATCCATGTAACTGCTGATTCTGCCCCAGTGTGACTTTATACTTGTTTAGCCCTCCAAACAGCTGCTCTTCTGTATTTGCATCAGTTTCAAAAGAGGGGGCGAAATCCTACTGAGTACAAAGGAACCTTGGGTTCCTAACATTTGGCAATAAGAGAGAAAACTGAGTTTTCTTCCCCAAGTCATTTCTGAAAGCAGTGGGCTTAGACTGGAGTAACTCTGCTTAGGATTTCACTGCCAGTCTAGGACACTTGCTTTGTATGAGAAATGGATGCAGGGATCACATTCTACCTTTAAAAAATAGCCCCTCTGAAAGAACTTGGCAAAATTTCCTTCAATACAAATTCAAGGAACTCCATTTGTTTCTTCCTTGGGCTTCTTGGAGTAGACTGCTAGACTGGGGGTCCTAGGCAACTTCAACATCCATGCTAAGGCCGGGCAGTCAAGAGTAGCTCAGGATTTCATGACGACTATGGGACTGTCCTAATTAATTACTGGGCCCATATGCTTAGCAGGGCATGCACTTGATTTGGTCTGCTATACAGATGGGGAGGGTGATCTGGAGGTGGGGGAATTAAAGCTTTGTCATGGTCAGATCATTATCTTATATAGAGGTCAGACTTACTACTTCCTCTTTCCTCCACAGCAGTGGTGGACCCATTAAGATGGTCCACCCCAGGGGCCTGTTGAATCCTGATGGATTTCCTGTTGGCACTTGGGGATTTCACCAACTCTGCTGCTGATTGAAAAGAGTCCAGTAGCACCTTTAAGACTAGCCAACATTACTGTAGCATAAGCTTTCGAGAATCACAGTTCTCTTCATCAGATGCAGGATCTGGATCTGCTGCTGATGATTCTGTCAAGGCCCTGACTGCTTTTTGGAATACGGAGATGGCCTGGGCTGTTGACACAATCACCCCTAAGCACCCTCTCAATCCGGACAGAGCCAAGAAAGCAGTATTCCTGGTTTACAGGGGAACTGATGGCAATGAAACAGGACGGACAACAGCTAGAGCTCCACTGGTGGAAAAGTTAGAGCAAGGTTGATCAAACACAACATAAAGCCATATTATTATTTATTATTATTTACATCATTTATAACAATGCCATAGAGTAAATAAACACAATTTTACGAAGACATAGCATTAGTAAGGATCCAATACAGAAATCCAATGAAGAAATGACAAAACAGAACATAAGCAATTCTAGGGCTGACATTAGACCACATGAAGCACAAGTAGCTCATAGGAGCACATATTTAAGGCAACAGGTAGTACGTAAGGCAACATAGTGGTAAAGTCTATGGTCCTTAACTCATTAGTGAAGCATTTGAGAGCCCCTCCCTACAATAGAAAAGTCTCTTTGAATAATTCGGTTTTGCATTGTTTGCAGAAAGCTAGCATGGGGGCTCTCCTGTCCTCCTCAGGCAGGCCATTCCACAGAGTAGGGGCCACCAGAGAAAGCCCATGTACGGCCTGCTATTGATTTTGCCCATGTGCAGGGTAGCACCTACAGGAGATCCTGTTCAGATGAGAAAAGCTGCCATAGAGGAACACAGGGAGGGAGGCGGTCCCATAAGTATGCTGGGCCAAGGCCAAAAAGAGCTTTGTATGTGACAACCAGTACCTTGAACTGAGCCTATTCTGTGGCAGTGATGGTAACGAAAAGGCAGTATTTCTCTGTCACCATTACATCTGTGCATAATTGTCCAGCTGAGGTTCTCCATGTGGTTCAGGGGCTTTTATACCAGGGCTTTTATGTTAATTGGACTCTGACCACATAACAGTCTGCTGTGCAATTTGCTACTTACTTTGCAGACAAATATGAAAAGTCAGGTCCACAATTTGCAACTGCTGCTTAACACAGCAGTCACCCTAGAAAAACAAGGGTGTATGTTAGTTCAGAGTGCTTTTGCCCTGTTTTGGGTGGTGCACCAACTGTGGCCATTCCTGGCTCAGTCAGATCTAGCCACAGTGATTCATGCAGTAGACTGGACTACTGCAATTTGCTGTATTTGGGACTACCCTTGAAGAGTGTTCAGAAGCTGCAGCTACAGCAGAATGCTGCAGCTAGTAGAGGTGGGCACGGACTGGAAAAACCCCACAGACCATCAGCCCATGGTTCGTCACATTTCACAGACCACGAACTTTTCACGAACCCACTCCGTTCATGGACCGGTTTGTCTATCCATGGTATGTCACTTCCAGGGGCCCTAGGACCATCCCCTTTACACTTTACACAGGCTCTCCTCCAGCCACCCACCAAGTTTGGCCAAGATTGCATTTCGGAGGTCTGAGTTACAGACCCCCAAAGCGGCCACCCCCAGGAAACTTCCAGTAGATACTAGGAGTCGCAAACGCCAATTGACTTGCATTGGCTTGCAGCACCAAAAAGTTGCAATGAAGCAAAATCAAATAAAAAAGGGTAGGGGAAGAGCCCCCTTACTCACCACACAGACACATTCCCAGCCATTGCCTAGGGAATTAATTCTTGCTCCTTGCTCACATAGAGAAGAATGAGAGCTCTCTGGTTGGCAACCAGAGCTGCCTATCAGGTTTTTAAGGGCTAGGATTGGTATGTTCCCAGGGCTGCTGCTGTTGTCTAGGGAATTAATTCTTGTTCCTTGCTCACATAGAGAAGATGTGCATGTAGTGGGAGGGGGCCATGCACATGATGGAGGGTTTTGGGATTGCCCTTCTTCTAGGAGTCCTCATAGGTCTCCACTTATCAACTACTATCAGCTATTTTACTGTAAAAATAATTCACGGTCAGAGGCAGTTTACCTCTGAATGCCAGTTGCTTATGATGGGAAAAGAAGAAAGCATGGCTCCTGTCTTTATGCATTACTTGTGGGCTTCCTGCAGGGATGTGGTTGGCCACTGTGTCAAACAGGAGTAGGGGGACCAGCAATCTGATCAGCAGGGCTCTTCTCATGCAACTCCTTGCCACAATCCTTTCAACCATCCTGTAAATTAGGTCAATTATATTATCCTTCCATTGCAAAAGTATCTTGCCCAAGGCCTTCTAGCGTGATAATTCAAACTGATGCCTTTCTGGCCAGCCTGTCAGCCACCATGTGGAAGGAACACCTACATTGCTTCATCTTCCTGAAGCTGACAGATTTGAATGATATTGGAGTTTCGTACCAATGCTTAAGTTCTGAAAGATACTGAGCTTTATCAGGGGCATACTATAATCTTGGATTCAATACTCATTTCGACAATCTGTGAGAGAGAAGAAATTTGTTGTATAGCCCTAACCTGGATAGCCCAGGCAATCCTGATCTCACCAGAGTTCAGATGCTAAGCAGAGTTGACTTCCAAAGACGACCAGGGTTGCAGAGGCAGGCAATGGAAAACCACCATTAGTCTCTCTCTCGCCTTGAAAACCCCAGCCGGGGAGGGAGTTCGCCATAAGTCAGCTATGACTTGACAGCACTTTCCTCCACCACATTAGTTGTACCGGTTAACTGGGACTATGGAGTACCATTAAGAATTCCTGTACTTCATTTTCAACCATGCAAGTCCCACGATCCTCATCATAACCTTTTTGTACAATTCATAGCAAAGTAGCCTATTAATTTTGATAAATATCTTGGATAACACCAAGATCACTGCTAAGCAAGGTATAGTGCATAGAATACAAGTAAGAATTGTTCTCGAGTGATGCAAAAAATAGTAGATGTTCTTCTGCACATTATGAACATTTCAGACACTATCTGTTTCCATGACTCCCACTCATTTTTAAAATGGCCACTATATTCAATTCCATCAAAAGGAGAATTGAATGGCACATAAGGTTAATCAACCAAATGAGGAAGAAATTGTATTTTTGCCCTAGGCAAATGATTGCCTCCTGCTAGTCATCCACATTATCACCAAATGATAAATTTCCTATGTCTTCTGTCGTGGTTTGCAGATTTGTCAAAATCGGCTACTATATGACTCACTGAGGGAAAATGCTGTATTTGCTTGTAATTATGGATTAACTGTGTACACAACATATATTCAGTGATCATGGCCTGAAGCTCATGGTGACATTGTTTGCAATTCTACTAGGAAGCCATCCTAGGGAAATGCTCATAATTATCATAGAGATGGTAATGATGAAGTTAGCGTCTTCAGTTACAGGGCCTCATACAAGCCAACACAGACTCATTTCTAGATAGTGCACACATCAAGAAAACAAGGCATGCATGTGAAGCTATACTGTGGAACCCCAATTTGTTGCTACTCAGAGCTTACTCCTGTGCAGTGAAGGCAGTAACCTCAACAGCATGCTCTGTTCCAGGTCCTCACATTGCACCTAAAGCTACTGTTGTTTTTATTTGTTAATTTCACAGGAAGATAATGATGCTGATACTAGATGGGTAGCCCTGTTAGTCTGTCAGTAGCAGAAGAAAGAGTCCAGTAGCACCTATAAGACTAACAAAATTTGAGGTAAGGTATGAGCTGTTGTGTCACAGCTCACTTCTTCACCGCTACTGGACTCTTGCTCTTTTCTACCATTGTTGATACTGAGAGCTAATCAATCAGAATGAGTAAAACAGAGATATTCAGGACAGCATTTTATAATGGGGAATGAGGTCGTAGCTAATATCTGAAAAATTTTAGGGAGGTTCCTTTGTTTTTTTCATTGTGTATATTACACTGTTTCTAGTGCAGTGTTCTCTGATTTTGTTATGTGAATTTGTTGCGTTGTTTGTTGTCTGAAGGATACTGTTTTTAGTGTATTGTTCTATAATTTTGTAATCCAATTTTGTTGTATTTATTGACATATCCTACTGTTTATATTGCATTGTTTTTAATGATGTAATGCACCCTGAGAAAGGTGGACTATAAATAAAAGTATGTAGGTAAGTAAATAAATGCTGTGATCTTGGCTATGTCTGCACTGCGAAAACTGATCACAGACAAGTTGGACTGATGTGTCCATTAATGCACAGCCCTTGAACCTGACTCTTCAGGAACCAGAGTGGGAGCCTGTGGGGCAAGGGAAAAAGTTGGATTTTCCATTTTGCATAAGATCTGCAGGTTCCCAACTCGATTTTTTTTTTAAAAGGCAGTATTTTACAATTGGAAAGCTTCTTAAAGGGTCTCTGAGAGACCAAGCAGGGTCAGAGTTAAACACAGGAGAAAAATGTACTTGTAAAAAAATTAACAAAAATACCCATGGGGACAAAATGATAAATCAAAGCTATTTTCATATTCAATATACTGGACTTTGATTTGCTTTGGATTTGTTAGTTTCACTAGAGAAAGCACTAAAGGACTGTATGAAAGAACATTTTAATGGTCAGTCTGTATTTCTTCTTCAACAAAGTAGAAATAAAGCTGGGAAAAGATACAGCCATTCCTACCCTATTTTGAGTATCTGAGGTGCATTTGTATCTCTTGCCGCTACCACTTTCTTATGCTATTTGGAAAGGCAAGGCAAGGCAAGGCAAGGCAAGGCAAGGCAAGCCCGAAACTGTTCCTTCCACGTCAGGAATGATGCAACAGGCACGGTCTCTGCCAGACTATGAAAACTAGTTCTATTATCAAGGCTGATTGGCATGTGAAAAAAGAAAGATTATATTGCTCTCCAGCTGAAGGCAAATTTGGCAACAACAGATATTTTTCTAAATTCTACAAGAGATATAGCACTTCAGTGTCACCCCCGCCCCCCCCCCATCCTACAAAGGAAGAGAATTGCGCATGAAAGGCCAAGGGGACACATATGGACATGGAAACTAAGTTGTAACCAAGCACGGAAAGTGGGCCTGTAGAATATACTTAATGCTTTGTAAGTTTTGGCAGTCAAGTGTATCCTAACTGAATGAGAGAAGAACAGAAGGTTGCAATAATGGGGTCTGCACTAGCTAAACTGTACCTCTTTAACATACTGTGACAAATGACCAAGAATAAAAGGTGTAATACAGACAATATCCACAATGAAGTGTCAATAATACAAGCTAACTATAACAGCAAACACTATGAATTGTGTTAAGTGTGACTAATGTATGGTAAGGTGTACAGCCACTGAAGTCAATGGGACTTACATTTAAGTAAATATGCAAAAGACTCATCTCAATATCCAACAGTTTAGTAGAAAGGAGAAAATAGTATCCAATTCATGTTGAGCTGCAAATATAGATTTTACTTTCCCAAGTTACAGCTATGAAGCTTGCAGTCCAATCATCAGCACATCTTCTTGGAAATAAGTACTCTGGAATTCAAGAGGCGAGACTTCCTAGAAAATGTGTTTAGGACTGCAGCTTTAGTTGTGTAATACCAGTTATGTGCTATTTTGATGTGTGCTGACCAAGTGCATTAAATACTTCACATTCTCTTAGTGACCAGAAGCTAGAGTTCATTGGATGTAACGTGAACATAAGTTGTGTTCCTTGAAAAAAAATGAATACCTGTACTAGCCAGATACCATCCTTCGTGTCTTCTACTAGTTCATAAAAATGCATTTCACCACTGAAGTTTGTGCTTGAAACAGATTCGGAAGCTTCCTCTTCCTTAAGAGCAGAATACAGTTCACCCTCCATGAGGTCTCCTGTGTAAAGACACAAAGAGACATTAACTATGCTAAAAATGCAAAAAGTCACATTAGTCAAAAGGATCCTGGTACAAAAATGCTGGGGTCATCTAGACAAAGACTATCAATTACTTTTTAATGAGATGAGCAAAACTGCACACATACCTTTACATATATTCATGGCTAAAAAACTTGATTTAACAGAAGAATTAATGTGCTTTAGTTCACATTCACTTGTGACCAAAAAAGCATGGAAATGATACATTGGGACACTCAGCCACCATACATTGTATGTATACTTTGTAAGCAGTAAATATGTTCCATGGGTTCATATGCTATGCTCAGTTACAACTTAGCCACCACCTTTACAGACACACTTTAAGACACAATTCTCTTCTTCTGTAGGTTAGTGACAAGAAACAAAAAAGCCTTTTAACAAGAAATTTTTGAACAAGAAAAAGGAAAGAAGGAGGAACAAATACAAAAAGAAAGTTACAAAAGGAACATTTATTATAAAATTTCAAGAAACAAAATGGAAAAAGACTATCATTAACCTCATCATTCCATGATATTATAAATAAAGCTCTTCTTTCTATAAACATATGAGATCTTACATTTTCTTCTACTTCTACCTCAATATGTCATTTTAGACACAAGAGCACTTTCCATACTCTCATAATCTACTAATTAATACTGGTAGTCATCAAGGATTTTCAACAGTTCATCACACATTGTCTTAAAGCATGTTAAAATGCAATCTGATACTCTTGAGATATTATCCTTCTGGTCATCTCTCCCTATTTCATGGTTAGGCAGAACAGCTATCATGGTTTTATTATCAAAATTCTTATTTTTATTTCAAAAATCCCCTTTTATGTGAAGACTGATATTTTAAACAAGTGGCAACCAAATACTTTAAACTGTGAGAAAAAGAAGAAAAATGGCTCTCAGGCCTTCATAAATTGTACACTGATTATCAGTCTGCTGAGCGAGTTACAGTGAACATTACCCAGGATGGTTAGTCTCTACATTTGGCAGTTGGCTGTTCTTCCTAAATTCTATAAAATTAAACACTGGATTGTAGTTTGAAATTCTGGAGGATTGCAAGTGTGGCCAGTACTGGAACTGCTAGATTAATTGCTCTCTGCAGCTGAAATATGATGGTTCTGTTTTGTCTGCCATGGAATGTCTTCAGCACAGGCTATTAAATGCAATGCTTGTAACTCCCTCTAATATGCCAACAGCATTTCCTAGATCAAAAACAGTTATATCAATTCTACCTTTCAGTTTTAACTGTTGGATTAAAAATTATTCAAAGCAAGATGGCCAAAAATCTGTCTCCCTGAAGTCTAGGAACAGCTTCCTCAACTCGAATACCTGGTCACAAAAATTTATACACAATTTAAAATGATGGCTTTTCAACGGAATAATTAGCTAAGTGGTGCAAAATGCAAATTTAAACACAGAATTTGTGATTTTTTTTCACTCAGGGTGACTGTATTAAGTATATAACCCTAAAAGCTACTTCATTGGATACTAAGTACAAATGTTAGCAAAATGTTCAGCCATGTAACCTCACTCTTAGGAAGCCTTTCTTGTCACTCAGAATGCAGTTCACACCATCTGCTCTTATTGAACAATGACAGAAACAATCCCATTCTCCTCCACTGGGGAATGTGCTTCAGAAAATGTACATAACTGAATTTTACTAAAACTTCTCATTTCTGAAGAAGTTTGCTATAGCGTTAATATCAGTTTCTAGAACAGTCAACTTGCTGGTGAGATTTTCAAATGGACTATTTATGACTAATACATTTACAGCGCAGTCCTAAAAAGAGTTACTCCAGTCTAAGCCTACTGATTTCAATCCGCTTACACTAGCATAACTCTTCTTAGGATTGCACTGCTAAGGGCTTTATCAGATCAGCAGTTGATACAGTATTAGTGTCAGGGTGGCCCCTGCCATACTTCGAGGAATTGGAGGTTCACTGTTGACTGATCTCTGATGCTATGCTTTAAGAGTGCTGTTGGAGCCTGTGTATCAAACCTGCCTGAGAAACATTACATGTTGCTGTCGGAAGCTGTGAGAAGAAATGTAGTTATCAGCATTGCTACAGAGACACGGCCAGTTGGTTGGAGAAAGACACAACTCTAGTTTACTTTTACTTTTCCTGCTTTCACTGCATAGATGGGAAATTACAGCTTAGATACAGGGGGAGGGAAGTAGAGTGGGTTGTGCTTGAAGAGTTTAATGCTTAGCAGGGGGAGGGGATAGGCATTCCAGTCAAAGAGATGTCTTCTGTACTGTGCTCTCAGAATATCATTAAAACTTTAACTCATGCATCCGTGGACTCGTGCAGTGAAGTTCTTTGAGATCTAAGTTGGCAGTCACTGACAGCTGTAGCCAAAAGTCTCTGAAGGTATTTGGATGCATGTGCTACTGACAATGTATTTTTACAGTGTTGCTGCTTTTATTTTAACCCTATTATTTTTTTATTTTATTTTAACTGGATATTTGTGTATTCAGATTTCATTTCATTTATTGGATTTCTAAACCGCATTCCCCGTAAACAAGCTGAGTGGTGTACACCACATCATAATCAAATTTACATAAACAAAAATAGGTATAAATAAGATCAAACAATCAGGATTAAAACCATTAAAACAGTACATTGGCAATGTTAAGCAATACACATTTTTTGCCCTATAGGTGCCAAATACAGTGGTAGGCAGCCCAGTCCTCAGCCGTAAGCCTAACGGAACATTTCTGTTTTACATGCCCCGAGGAACTGTGTTATATCCCGCAGGGCACAGATGTCACCAGGCATAGAGTTCCATCAGGTAGGCGCCAGAGCCAAGAAGGCCCGGGCTCTGGTCAAGGACAGCCAGACAGCTTTGGGGCCAGGGATCACCAATAAGTTCTTATTTCCAGAATGCAACGTTCCTTGGGGGATATACCAGGAGAGGTAGACCCACAGGTATGTTGGTCCCAGACTGTAAAGGGCCTTAAAGGTTAGTACTATAACCCTGAAACAGATTTGATGCTCATCCTAGAGTCAGTGCAGCTGGCAAAGCACTGGTTGAGTATGTGCTGTCATTGGGGTATCCGTAAGTACCCATGCTGCCGCCTTCTGGACCAGCTGTAATTTCCAGGTCAGCTTCAAGGGCAGCCCTGCATATCCATGACACTTAACCCATTTATCTGAAGTGGAGTGCTTTCAGATCTGACTGAAGATCTGCAGCCACCCCCTCAATGATGGCTGCCTGCAGTCAGTTTTATTGTTCGTTGGCTGGGCCTGAACTCTGACCTGGAGACTGAGACTGTCACTAATACACTGATGACACCCAGGTGAACAAGATGAAGCTAAATCCTGACAAGAAGGAGGCAATGCTTGTCGGGAGGGGTGAGCTCTTAAAGCATACTGTGCTCCCCATGTTTGATGGGGTCCGGCTGACACTTTCTGGCTCAGTTAAGAGCCATAGGGTCATGCTGGATCTAACATTACTACTGGAGAAGCAATTTAATTCAGCTGCAAAAAATGCTTTTCTTCTAACTTTGTTTAGCCCAGAATATGGTTCCTACCTTGACTCAGCTGATATGGCCATGTGGAGCCATGATATACTCACTTCAAGGCTAGACTACAATAATGTACTCTACATGAATCTGCCCTTAAACTCAACTTCAACTAGTTCAGAATACAAACAGCTTGGTTACTAGGAGGTGCTAGGAGGAACATGCATGTCATACCTGACTTGTAGTCACTACCCTGGCTATAGAAGTTACCACATTCACTTTAAGGTACTGATTATAACCGATACAACCCTGCATGGCCTGAGACCAATATACCTGTGGGACCACCTCTCCTGCTAAGCTCCCCCTCCACAACTTCGCTCATCTGAGCAAAGCCTATTCATGAGCATTCTCTGTGGTGGCTCCCACCTTGTGGAACAGCCTGCCTGAAGTGGTCAGGAGAGATCCCAAAGTTATGTCATTCCACAAAATGTGCAAAACAGAGATGTTTAGGAGGGCAATCTTATAATGGAATTAAAACTGCATTAAGATGGAACAGTCCAAATGGACTCCTTCATATGGGAAGGGGTCTGTAGTTCACTGCATTATTATTTTTATTGTAAATATCCCCTGGCTTTTATTGTAGACTTATACCTTGTAATCCCCTGTTTTGCATTGCGATATACCTTTGCCTTAGGCAGTTTGCTGTTCTCATTGTTGCTCACATGTTCATTGGATGTCTTATGTTGTATGATACGTTTTTCTCTTTATTTCTTTACCCCGTAATCCACCTTGAATTTCAGGGAAAACGGCAGGTTATAAATAAGATAAACAAATAAACAAACAAAATTGGGATGGGGGTAGGGATGGTATACAATACAGATTCCCTTTGTAGGGGATGACCATGTCTCCTGCTCTGGGGAAAAAGCGGGGAAAGACAATGCTTACTACTGGTCAGAGACGGAGCATCTGGGAAGGCAGAGCATCACTGTGCACCAGTTAAAACAGAACTGTGTATCTAGGAACACAAAACAATTAGTCACCCTTACTAATTCTTCTCAGCTGACTGTAATACAATGTATCAACGAGTTTGTAACCAAACAACACCAAGAATATTGATGACAATTTTAAAGGCCTAGCAGTCAGACCTGAAGGATTTCATATTTGGAAACTGAAGAGATTTTTATACGGTATTTGTTGAGCCACCAACACTTCAGTACATTTCCCACAAAAGCAGGTGGTCAAGCAAATTCTCCTGTTGAATTTCTCTGAAGCACTTAACACTATCAAGGTCTTGTTCCTTGGTTGAAGTTAAAAAACTTTTTGAACAGTTGTTGCATTCATGCTGTGATCTTACGTGCACTTACTTACAGAAAGTCCCATTGAGACTTACTAACCCTAACCCTAAGGAATTTATTTCCATGTAAACATAAACTGGATCAAATTATATCATAATAATTTTGTTACCTAGCCTAATGAAAAAGATTTCTTCTAGTTAGAAAGTGTAACCACTACAGGTAGTAGAGCATATTTATACCCTGATTTTCTCCCCAAAGTATTATTATTTTCCTCTCCACTATTTTAACATCGCATCAACTACCCTATGAGGTAGATTATTCAAACTGTGTGGGACTGGCCCAAGTTCAGCCCAAAAGCTTCAATGGCAGAGTGAGGATTCAAGTCTGGGTCTCCCTGATCCTAATTTGACACTCAAGTCACTACTTCATGTTGGTTCACATTCATTATCAATGGAAAAGCAAGGAGCAAATATATTTAAGTTCATGATGCTTTCTGGCACGTGTGTTTCATTTCAGATGAGACTTGGCACTGTTTCCTGATGGGACTGTCCCCGGGCCAGAGTTTGCTTGTTCTTCTGTGCCACTGTGTAGTCTGCTTCATGCTGACATCATCCCGCAGGTGGCCACACTGTAGTAGTTCTATATAGTGAGTCTCTGGATGCATTTCAAATTTGAGGTTGCTTACAGCACGAATAAGACGTTATTTCCCTGCCAGGCTTTCGTCACCTCCCCAAGATGAGAGAATCAAGGAATGCCGCACACTTTAGCAAGGGAGCCCCCCACCCTGAGGAAGGAGGGAGGCGACAAAGCCCCTAAAGGCGCGCTGCTCTTACCCGATTTCTGGACCAGCTGCCTGACATCCTTCTTCTCCAGGAGGCCCGAATAGCCCAGACCCCGGCACTCCAAAATGGTCCTCAGTTTCTTGAAGCTGAGCGCCACGGGATCCACCAGCTGGGTGGCAAAGAAGCCCGTCTCGTACCACACGACGGCCTCGAAAAACCGGGCCAAGACGAACAGGACCAGGAAATACAGGAGCAAGAAAAACAGCTTCAGCCACATCTTCCTTCCTTCCCCCTCTCTGGGTCACTCTGAGGAAAAGCGAATCGTCCGAGGGACGGAGGGCGGCCGGCCGACGCGCCCGATATCCGTCGCCTCAGGCAGAGGGAACCGGGGCCGGGAGCAGCCCGGGCCTCAGGCCAGCCGACGGGGCGGCCTTCTCGGCCGCGCGCCGATGTCCCCCCACAGCGGCGGAGCGGCGACCGGAGCGGGCGGAGCTTTTACCCCCCCGAGCGGCGACAGCCCTACGCCTCCTGGCCAGGCTGGGCTGGGCCCTGCCCGACCCCCGTCCTGGTCGTTGTCGCCGCCGCCGCTTCCTCGCGCCGGAGCGGAGCCCGAGCGGGACGAGACATAACAAGTGACGTCTGCAGCCGGGGACGGCGACGGAGGGAGGGAGGGAAGAGGAGGCCGCGCTCCCGCTGCTGCGCGTGCCCTGCCGACAGGAGGCGCGCATTCCTCCTTTGAGCGGCCCGCCGGGCTCTCCCGTGCCCCTTTTCTCCTCGGCGAGTTCTCTGGTCGCCGTTTGTAGGATCGGAACTCAACGCCGGTTCTGGGGTTGCCAACCTCCAGATGGGGGCCTGGCCATCTCCCGGAATTTCAGCTGATCTCTGCTTCTCCGGAGAAAATGGCTGCGTTGGAGGGTGGACTCTGTGGCATTTCCCCCCCTGAGATTTCTCTCCCCAGGATTCTCCCACGAATCTCTAGGAATTTCCCAACCCGGAGTTGGCAACCCTAGGTTCCTCCAGGCCAAGCACGCCCAGAACCCGGCACACACAGAACCACTGGAGAACCCCTGTAATTGCCCTGGCCTTCTCCCCAAATGCACCCAGTCCCCTTGTCAGCCATAGAGTGCTTCTGATGGGAAGGAGACCTTTTTTCCCTGTCTCAAATCTGCAAGACCATCCCGTGCTCTGTGGCTAGTGGTGGTGAAGGAAAATGCTCTCCACCAGACCCTGGCCTCCCTGATACCTGCCCTGCTTGTTCTACTGAACGAGAAAGTACCACCCACTTTAGCCTTCCTCAGAGGGGATGTGCTACAGCCCAAGAGCTGGACCATCCACCAATAGGGGTCCCATCCCTCGAGCCCCCAGTCCTATTCTTCCAAGTGGTGCTCGTCAGTGGCAACACTCCCTGGCACTGCCTCAGCTTCATCCTCATTGCTAGGCTGTAGCATCCTCCCCAGCCCTCACAACATGGCCAAAGGAGTTGCAGTGCCTGGTTTGACATAAACCATCTGGCTCCGTGTTGCTGCAGCTCCTGCTTTAGAGGCTGTGGCTCTTAATTGCCTGACTAGCTTTGGCGATGTTCCACCAGCCATGGACAGTCATTGACTGTGCCAAAGTCCTGCACAGCTAACCTGAACCCTGCCACCCAGCAGCCACAGATCATCATCCTTCAAGACCTTTAATGGCATAGTAGCATAAACGATAAGCTAATACAAATTGCAGGATTGTTACAATAAAAGGATAAAAACATGTATAGATAAAATGCAAGTATAATATCGGATCATCACTGTCTTATCTTGACAAATCTTAATGGCATATTGGAGAAACAAAGCAACCTTCTTGGTTGTACCAGGAAAGGTGTCCTTCAAGATATACTGGGCTTTAATGTGATCAGACAGACCCATCTTATTTGCATGAATAGGGTCAAGATACTTAAAATGAATATTTGCGTTAAAGGGACAATAAAAGAGGATATGTCGGACTGTTTCAGTACATTTTAACTTACACAGACCGAGTCTAGCAGAGTAGGCTACCTTTTGGAATCTGCCATATAAGACCACTGAAGGCATGACATTGAATCTAGCCAGAGAAAAGGCTCTACACTGTTGAGGGTTTTTCAAATAATAAAAGTAAGGAGCCATGCTACAGGGATGGTTTGGCAAATTTGGTTTTCCAAATAATAAAAGGAGCCATATTTTAAATGAGATCCCTAACCTCAAGGGAGAGAAAGTTTTGTTAGCAGAGCTATAAAGGTTTTGTAGTTCAATATCCAGAACTCTGCATTTGCTCATTCTAAAATCCTCTACTTGCAAAAGCATAGATAGTGAGTCTAAGGAAGATCATCATCCATAGCACTGCAGAACCCCCCCCCCCCCCCCGCCGAGGATTCAGGAACAGGAGCCTCAGAACTTCACAACAGTGCCATGAGGTGTTCTGTCAGAGGCAAGGGTTCTTCCAAAGATTTGGAAGGTCAAGAAAACTCACTTGCGGCAAGATAAATAGGCCTTTAATTGGGGGGAAGAAACAAGCATACAACACTCCCTTGCCACAGAGGAAACAAAACAAAAAGAAACCTCTTAATTTAGGGGAAATGAAATGACAATCGCTTAACCTAGAAGAAACAAAAAACCGTCAACTCACAGCACCCAACATCCCCGAGTAGCTCCACTACAGACTGGTTCCAACACAAGCCTGGCTCCTAGGCTCCAGAGCAGACAGCCTGGCTTGGTCGCTTCCTCCTGATTTTATATACTGGGCCTCTGCTTACCAGGTACAGCGGTTAGGTCATGCCAGCCTAGGGCTATACTATCTACCTTGCATTCTGATAGTTCCTTTAACCCTTCCGTAGAAGGTCAAAGGAGGAGATAATCCTGCACCTACTTATGGCTATGCTTCAAGCCAGAGTTGGATCACCTCCTCGGAGGTTCTTCCACACTGGGCCAGTGGCGATTCTGAGCCACATGCTGCAACTCCTTCAGCCACACCATGCAGACTGGGTGCTCTTCTTGCCACAGTGGGTGACCAGGCTTGATGGGGCCAGGCCAAGTGTCTCCTTCCAGGGCCTTGTGAGCAAGAGCCACTGGTTTGCAACAGCGACAACAGATTGTGCCTGTACCTTCCTTGTGGCTGAGGTGGCAATCTCCATTGCTGCGGTCTTTGTATATATTTGACTGTTTTATTGCATTGTTCTCCAGTTACGCAGTTCCGAACTGTCGCATTATTTGTTTGTATTATGTGTTATACAGTTATTATTCTCTAATTTTGTGACCGAACTTTATTCACTGTTGGTCAGGTTGCAGACTGTTCTTATCGCATTGTTTTTAGTTGTGTCATTTGCTGACTGTCTCAGCAGGACAGGCAGACTGTAAGTGAAATATAAATAATGTATTCCACATTAAGGATCTTTTAAGGGCCTGTAAGCCTGCTTCCTGTAATGTGACTCTAGTACAAAAAGTATACCAGTTTTATATTTTTAAATACTAGCAACTCTTCTACTTTTGATGGGATTACAGTCAATGAAAAGAACATAAGAAGAAGCCTGCTGGATCAGACCAGTTGTCTTATCTAGTCCAGCATCCTGTTTCACACAGCAGCCAGTTACCCTGGCAGGCCAACAAATAGGGCATAGAAGCCTAGTCATTCCCCAGATCCTGCCTCCTAGTACTGGTATTTAATAGGTTTATTGCATCTGGATGTGGAGGTTCTCATGGCTAGTAACCATTATTGAAACATCCTACATTAATGTTTAACCCCATTAATGTTTAACCCACAGCTATCTGTGGTCATGATCATCCCTACATCCACTGGCAGTGAATTCCACAATTTACTTGTTGAGTAAAGAGATGTTTCCTTTTGTCTGTCCTGATTCTGATTCTATCAATCAACTTAACTCGGTGTCCCCAAATTCTAGTATTATTGAAAAGGAAGCAAATGCTGTCCCTATCTACTTTTTCCAATCCATGCATAATTTGATACACCTCTATGAACCAACACCTGAAACCAGTGTCCTAACTACTGAGCCATGCAGGCAAAAGAGGAACGCTATAGGGCACCAGGCATTCCACTAGTGCTATGGTATAGTGCTATACCATTCATATGGGACTGGGCAGGGAACATCACCAAGTCAGCCATGACTCAGTTGAAAGACAATGGGATAGTATTGCTAGGGCTCCTGATTATGGGACATTTTGGGAGTTTAGAAAGGGACCTTACCAGAAAACTGGGAAAGGTCTTTTCTCCGATTCCGGAATTTTTCAGGCACAGAAGTTTAATTTCTGATTTCTGAGATCTTGGAGTTTTAATTGCAACTTATTTTTTCTCAAAGCTGGTATTTTGTATTAGTAGCATATTCTTAAATCTGTTGCCTTGCTGGCTGTTTCAACTATTTCTAACAGGTTAGCAGAGACCTCCTCCAGAGGCTTTATTGCTGTTTTCCATTCTGATGCTAATTGTTTTAGCACTGTAAGTTAGTTGGTCCAATTTCAGAAATAAGTGGAACACCTATTTTTGGCTTTCCTCCAGCTGAGTCTTGACTCATTTAGTCTCCAGCTCCAAAATAAAATAAGGAATACACTCAGCATACAGGAAATACAGCTTAAGCACTGACTGAGGAAAATCTGCTTAAGATTCCTAATTGTAATTTGGAGAGGGGCTGTGGCTCAGGGACAGGGCATCTGCTTGGCACGCAGGATGTCCCAGGCATGTGTGCACGTGTGTTTTTGTGACACATATAAAGCCCTTCACTGCCTTTGTCCCTCATATCTATGGGTCTGCTTCTCTCCCTATGCTCTACCACGGCAGCTTCTATCATCTGAACCACATCCTTCTGCAGGTCCCACCCTGCAAATGGGCAAAATCAATACATGATGCACATTCTCCACATTCTCTGTAGTGACTCCCACCTTATGGAATGGCCTGCCTGAGGAAGTCAGGAAAGCTCCAGCTCTCTCAGCTTCTCACAAATTATGCAAAACTGAGTTACTCAGAAGGGCACTTTAACACATGTAATAAGCCTGTAATGTAAGGAAACGGTTCAGAGATGCTCTGATACAGGGATCGGATTGTAGTATACTGTCTGCTGCTAGATGTTCCTACTGAGTAGAGCTTCCACATTGCTTAATATGTCATGTGGAATTGCTTATGTTTTGTTTCAGAATTGTATCAGCTCTGTCGGATTTCTGCTTGTTCTTGAATGTTTATTTGAATATCCCAGCTAGATTTACACTGTGTGCCATGAGTATCAGTGAGAAAGGCAGGCTATAACTAGCATTAATATTAATATAGTCAGGAAACTAGATCTAGATCCATTTTATTCATTGAGGCTGACTTCCAGACAAGACAGTTGTTTCCGTATTTGACCCGTTCCTTGTTTTATTCGCACCTGGGTAGTATTTTTCAATACAGCCCCTTCAAGTCCAGCAGGATTTGAATCTGGTGGCACCTTAGAGACCAACAAGATTTTTTGAGTACAAACTTCCAAGCGTCAGAGCTCCCTTCTTCATTCAAGTCCATTGGCATTGGAGACTCCCACATTATCTTCGGAGAGCTCCGTTTCCAATGGACATTATCTTAGTAGACCCCATTCTGGTGCTCCCATTCTAAAAATAGTTGGAATTTGCCCAGGTTTCTCTCCGTGTGTGTGTGTTGTGTATATGTATGTATTAGTCATACACAGTCTCCCTTTCTCACTGAGACTCAAGGCGGATTACACAGTGTGAGATTAGTACAATCCATATCAAGTACATTTCCATAAACCCATTTCCTATTTACCCATAGGGTAAATAGATACAAGTTTTAAAAGGCACAGCGTTAGCAAGAATCCAATACAAAGTAGAAGAAAACACTGAAACAGAACATAATCACTTCTAGGATTGACAGTAGACAATTTAAAACACAGGTAGTACATATTTAAAGCAACAGATAATATGTAAAGCAACATAATGGTGAAGTCTAACTCATTAGCGAACCACCTGGGACCCCATCTAGCTCTCCCATTTGAGTAAAAGGCCTTTTTGAATAATTTTAACATTTCTGAATATTTAACAAGGGGGTGGGGGGGGTAAGCGGCCGCTGATCCCCTCCAGCCCCGCCGCCCCTTTGAGGGGCTTGCAGTCCCGCAGAAAACAGCGCAATTCGCCACTCTACAGAGGCCTCCTCCACACATTCCGCCAGCTTCCCCTCTGCAACCCGGCGCCTCCCTCGTCTTCAGGTCAACCGCTGCGGTGGGAGGGGCGAGGCGTTATAGCAGCGCGCGTCGGCCTCCGCCGAAAGTCCCCGGGCTGCCCTCCGCACTGCCAGTGTCGTGTCTCAGAGCCTGGGCAGGGAAGGACCCAGCCTGCCCCACGGACTGCCTGAGAAAACAACAAGCCTGGCTGCCGCTTCCTCCCGCGAACCTTTGGAGGAGCCGCGTCCGCTCGCCGGGCCGGCCATGGACCAGTGCGTGACGGTGGAGCGGGAGCTGGAGAAGGTGCTGCAGAAGTTCTCGGGCTACGGGCAGCTGTGCGAGCGGAGCCTGGAGGAGCTGATCCAGTACGTGGCCGGGCTGCGCCGCGAGATCCTCCAGAGCGAGAGTACGTGGCGCGGCGGGCCCCGCTCCCCTCCGGTCCCGTCCCGAGAGACCCCGCCGGCAGTGCGGCCTCGACCCCAGCCTGGCCGCCGTTTCGGGGGCTGGGCGAGAGAGGCGCCCGCGGCCGAACCTGGAGGCCCCCGGCTTCCTCTCCTCCCGAGAGTGTCCGGCTCCTGCCCCGGGAGCTCCGCTCTGCCCTCCCGCCTCCCCTTTCCTTCGCAGACCAGGAAGCGTCTCCTGCCCCGGAGGCCCTGGGCTCCCTCGCCGCCCCGTCGCGTCGCTCTGCGGGTCTCTTTGAGCGCTCCGGAGGCCCGGCGGCGCCCGCTCCCCTTCCCTCGCTGGGCCAGAGAGGACCCGGGCGGGCTACGTGAGCCCCGGCGCCCCTGCCCGGCGGGCTTTGAGAAGCAGGCAGTGGGCTCAAGGCCTAGCGGGGGTGCTCTTGCCCCGTGCTGTCTTGCGTGTGTAGGGGCAGCTGGCCCACTTCCACGGGGTCGCGGTCCTGTCGTCTTTGAAACCGGCAGGGAGGCTTCCTTTCCCTGGCTGAGGGCAGTCTGGTTTATTTTAGGAGTTGGATTCCTAAGAACTGTGTTGAAGCTGTTATTACAATAACTGCCAGGTTTTAGGGGGGTTGATGAGCTTTCCTCTGTAGGGCAGCTTCATTTTCACTGCGGAGCTTACTTTGGAGGTGGGAATGAAGTCCCGCTTTGGGGAAGAAACAAGAACCTTAGTTTTGAGAGGGAGAAGACTATATTTTGCCTTGACATCTCTGGATGGAATAATGGCTCGTTATTTTGGCTGATTTTGGCCTTTTCTAATTGTGTATTGATGATTTTAAAAGGAAGTGCTATTCTGTTTCCGGATTGGTAGCTATTTACCCTGAGTAATAATGGTCATTGATTGCTCCTGAGCAACGACAGGCAAATGAGTAACAGGTTTGGTGGCTTTCTTATAATTGCATACATTTCATGGTGGTTCATGTGTGTGTGTACACACACCCAATCTTTGAAATGAATGACATTTCATGTGTGAAATCTACATGAGATCTCAGCTGTTCAAAAGTAATCATTTTGTTTTAAAGTACTCTTTTTGTTTGTTTAAGATTTGGATAGAGAGATATAGAGCTGGGTGTCATCACATGTTGATGACATCCACTTCCAAAGCTATGAATGAGTTCTCCTAAAACTTTTAGGTAAAGGTTGAACACCATCGTGGTTACAGTGTTATAGTAGTTAGGGTGTCAGACAAAGTGATTTGGGTTCAGCTTCCTGGTCAGCTGAAGTTCAGTGGGTGACCTTGAGAATAACAAATGAAGAATCTTTTAATGTATTTATTTAAGTTATTTATACTTTGCCTTTCTCACTGAAACTCAAGGCAGATTACACAGTGTAAGTCAATACAATCAATGGTTGGGGCATTCAATAAACACAACAGAAATTTGAAAACAAGCAGAAATCCAATACAGAGCTGAAACAGAACATAAGCAGACTGATGTATTCAATAATGTGGAGAAACTGTCCATTAGGAGCATGCTTACAGCAAAACCCAGTACACAGTAGTATAGCCTACAGTACTTGTCCCTTATCTTATTAACTGTATAAAAAGGCCTCCTGAATAATTCAGTTTTGTACAGTTTGCAGAAAACCAGGAGAATAGGAGCCCACCTAGCCTCATCAGGCAGGCCGTTCTATAAGGAGGGGGGTGTCATCGCAGGGAAAGAATGATGTAAGCTGCTTTGTGTGCCCATTGGACAGAAAGGTGGGGTATAGATAAAGTAAAATAAAATAAACAATAAATAATAGGCCTAGCAGCATATCTGAACTTCGTTAGATGTTATAACATTGAAAACACAGAACTTTTTAATAGTATTCAGTTCCATCATAGTATTTCAGTTCCATTTAATAGTATTCAGTTCCATCATTGTAGACTTTTCAATGGTGTATTACCATTTTATGCATTATAGCATATTGTGGACAAAACTAGCTACATTTAAGCAATGCTTCTATTAAAATATGTTGTATGTGAATATGGTATGCACAGGAATTATCATTCTTTAACAACGTATATTGTCTTACATAAAAGATTGGTACCTTTGCATAGGACCTCAGCAGCCTGCAAAAATTAAGAAACTATAGCAACTTGCAAATGCTGCACTCTCTTCAGAAATACCCATGCATTGTTTTCAAAAATGAACACAACCAGTGCAGGATTCTGTTCTTGTTTTTTTTTTTTTCCTTTTCCCCAACTCTGTGTGTCATCAATTGAACCAGCTTCACAAAGCATTACATGTTCCGTCAGTATCAGGTGTGATGATACCCTCTTTGGAACATGACAATGGAGGTTTTGCAACTGTTCTGTACAAGAGAGATACTAGGCCTTTCCAAGGGGAAGGCAAGGTTGCTGAGTTGACTGCAGAGTTCTCCCCCAACATCCATGTCAAGTTTGCATCTCTCTACCTTCTTGGATTTCCTACTCTTGAGCAGGTTGAAAAGAATAATCACAATATATCTAACTGGGAAAATATATTATCAGCTGGGAAAAGGTCTGACTTGTCGTAAGAATGGGAGTTCTGTTGGCTCCAAATCACTCACTCATTCTCAGAGTGAGATTGTTGGAAGTGTACAGCTGCTGTGTGCTGTCACACTGATAGCTATTGTGTGCCAGGCAGCTCTGGAGGAGCTTCTTAGTAAACAACAGTCATTTTCCTTGGAGGGCAGTAGGATACATGAGACCATGGAGTACAAGGCTGCAGTGAGGTGGACTTCATGTTGTAACTGACCGAGATGTGTTCCTGTTATGCAATTTTCTATGCACATTCCAAATCATGGCCAATCCTACACACACAATGTTCCATTACACCTTCAGTTCCACAGGCTACAACTGTCTGAAACTGGCTTGAACTTGGCTTCCGTTCCTTTTGACTCTCTAGATTTCCGAAATTTCATTCCAGATGTATCAACTTGGTTTGTTTTTATATCCTGGCAGTTTAGCATTATTTATTCACAATGCATTTACCTCCATTTTCCTCTCTTTTGTCTAGATCAAGATGGGGATCTCTCGGGGACAATATCGCTTGTAATGACCCAGTGTTGCAAACGAATAAAAGACACTGTTCAAAAATTGGCCTCTGATCATAAGGATATTCACAGTAGTGTTTCCAGAGTTGGAAAAGCAATTGACAAGGTATTTCTGGTGTGGATTTTGTTTGGATCTTTTGGTTTATGTGTTCTAACATTCTCTGTTTGACTACTATTGCAATCCTAAGTGCAGCTACACCCTTCTAAGACCATTGAAGTAAATGAGCTTAAGAAGGTATGACTCTGCTTATGATTGCTCTATAAAAGTATATTCAGGTGGTATTCAAGAACACAGTCCACTTGCACTGTTCCCCATTCATTTCATGGGCTTTTCAGATTACATCTTGTGAAAGGTTCGAATCTGAAAGGAGAATATTGTGGTGGCTAAGATGCCAATGCTGTACTTATAATTTTTTTGCTGGTAACAAGTATGTTTTCAATCTGTCTTGAAAAATCAGTTGTTTTTCAGCAGTGTTCTTAAGAAAGTTGATTTCATCGTTTGCAATAGTCTTGTTTGTGTACCATTTATTTAATGCTTATTCTGTGAAATGCTGAAGATTCTAAGGTACGTCTCAGTTTTCTGAAGGTTAAGGGCATTAAAATGAATATTTCATAAGAAATGAAATATGAATAGTTTAATGTTCTGCTTTGTTTGTTTTTTCCCCTGTGGGGTATTCTCATACTGATCATCCCATCCCTTGTTGGGTAGGTAGGGAAAATATAGTTACACAGGTCAGTCCTGAGTCCTAGCCTGCAATGGTCTGAGCTTACAAATGTGTAACTAATGTGTAACTACTACTAGCAGCAAAGTCAAAGTAATAGTGTCCAGAGATGGGGCTTTGTGCACCTCTGACTAGTGGCTGCTCTAGGTAAGGAAAGATGTGTTTGGGCAGCAGCCATGACAGTGAATTTATTTGAGATGGTGATGCCAAATCAGCTAAATGGCAGCTATGCTGGGAGGCTGGTATATGCATGACAGTTGCCTCAGGAGCAACTGGGGAAAGGTCTGACTTGTCATAAGAATGGGAATTCTGTTGGCTCCAAATCTGGCTAGAACAACTGCTGATTTTATACCCACTTCTTCAGTGATGGCTAGAGTAGGAGTTCTTGCAAGACGCTGGGAGTCCTGAGAGGATGTGCATGGTTTGCCATGCTGCCTGTACAAGGGCCAGATAGGACATCAGCCCATGAGAGAACTCTTGACAGACCTCTTTAGATACTGCAGAGTGCAGGCAGGCAAAAAGAAGAGGACCTTGGTTGTGATGATCTCATCCCCTTTCAGCTTGTTTTGGAGGAGACGAGCCAAAGGGCACTAAAGACTGAGGAAGGAGTACGGCATGGATGCCCTCTCTCTTGACAGATAATAGGAGAAAAAAGTGCTTGTCTAGCAGTGATGCATATCTCTCCCACAGAAGCCATAGCTACAATGTCACCAGCCACTAACAAGGTCATTACTCTGTTCCCAATGGTGCCCCCTCTTTACACCTTCTAGTGGGAACACCTTGATGATGTTGCTTAGCTCATTCCACTACCACTTCCTGCAAGGCACGGCCTTGTTGCCTGAAAGCAGCACCCTGCACACTTACCTGTATACCCCCAAATTAAATGGGAAGCAGCCTGACATCAAGGGTCTGAATTGGAACTGAACATGGTCAGGGATGCAGATGTATTCTTAACATGTGCCTGTGCAGAATGTGTCCTGCTTTTGAATCTAGCCCAGGTTTATACAAAGTAGAATGAGTGTGAGAATGACAGTCTACCTTCTGTCACCTTTCAGGTCTAAGCTAGAGGAGCTGCCACCCCAGTTCTGAACCTAGCTTAAGGGAGTGCTTTCTCTCTGGGCAGTGACTCACAGGGACAGCTGACAAAGTGATGAGTCTCCTGATGCAAGTTTTGAAAAACTTCTGAAGATTGGAATATGGTGAAATCAGAGAGAATCTATGGAGGGGAATAATTAGTAAACTCAGGCAGTCACGGTAATATCAAGTGTTCAAGGAAATACCCAACACTAGAATGCCCATGTTAAGATGTTCCAAATGGCCACACATGCTGCGCAGACTTGTTTCGTTCAGGAACAAGACAGTAAGATCAAAGAGGAAGAACAAGAGGGTAAAGCAGGGGCTTAGCTACCTTTCCATGTTGGTTCTGAGGAGAGGTCTAAATCTCAAAGAAGGATCAAGGCATTTGGGCAGCAAATAATCCAAAAGAGAAATGCAAGGGAAGTGCGCAGAAAAAACAATGACATGTACTAAAAATGTCTTGGGCATGCCAAAGCTTCCACAAGCTGTGGAAAGCAGGCCTGAGCATCACAAGGCACCACACTCAGTGTACATGGCAGGGCAGAGAAGGCAGAGCATGAAATGATTTGGGGACAGATTCTGGCTCCACTTGTGCTGGAGACTTGAGTTAAAAAGAGAGGTGCTTTTCTCTCCCAGCTTGGAATGGGGGTGGGTGGGGGAGAAAGGTGAGCTAATAGATATGCCACCAGATTGGCAGAAGGTGAGGAGGAGGAAGATGCAAAGTCTCAGAGTATTTTGAAATAAGGAAAGAAGGGAAAGGCCACTAGGCAGGTAAGAAGTAGTCCTGGTTAATGCGATGAGCGGAAATTCAGGTGGGAGATTTCAACAGCCTGAATTAGATCACTGTGGGCTGAGAGTGTCATAATGGGAAATGCTTGTGTAGTTCTTTCTGAAGTAGGGATGTGCAACTGTTACAGACCACGATGGGTCTTGATTGGAACTATGAGAAATCCTGCAATTATGATAGCTTCCCATATGCATGAAAGGGAAAACTAATGGGAACATTTTATAAGGCTCGTTGTAGAACTAGTGAAATAATGTGCACATGAATACAGTTGAACACAAGAAATGTGCCATATCTGGGGGTGACTGTTCTTGCTGCTGTGTTCTTAATGCAAGCTTCAGCGCTGTTCTCCTGCATGTGCATGCAGCAGTATATCCATTTGGTACTGATTGTGAGTGTTCATTCTTCTCTGCGGATGGAGGGCATCCTGCCCGGTCTTGGCTGGTTGGGCCAAATGCAGATAAACTGCAAAGCTTCAAGAGAAAGATCTGAGCAGGACTGGCATCTGGCTTCCCAGGTGGCTCAGATTTAGCCATCTTCAGATTTAGGTGGGGAGACTACCCTTTTACCCTTCCTTATGCAGTAGTTTTTATCCCTTCTTTATGGGGTAGTCCCCTCCTCATTTTTTTCTTTTGAAGTTTTTTGAAGGATCTCTGTTGATTGTTGTTGTGGGTTTTCCGGGCTGTATTGCCGTGGTCTTGGCATTGTAGTTCCTGACGTTTCGCCAGCAGCTGTGGCTGGCATCTTCAGAGGTGTAGCACCAAAAGACAGAGATCTCTGAGAGATCTCTGTCTTTTGGTGCTACACCTCTGAAGATGCCAGCCACAGCTGCTGGCGAAACGTCAGGAACTACAATGCCAAGACCACGGCAATACAGCCCGGAAAACCCACAACAACAATCGTTCTCCGGCCGTGAAAGCCTTCGACAATACATCGATCTCTGTTGAACTTGAAAGAGATTCTGAGTTCTGACACTAGGGGCTCAAGTGGATGGGATGCCCCCTGAGAAGAATGAGCACCATCCCGGTGACTACCAATGTTCTCTCTTACTTCCCTCTGTCAGAAAGGTATTAAAGGGAGACAGACATCCTGGACTATGTGTCTGTCGTCTTTTGCAGTCATGGCACATAGGATTGCAGGTGTGTCTCATCCTTTACAAAAGCTCAGTCTCTTGAGTGAAGCCTAGAAGAAAGCTGGGCCTGTTCAGAACCATTCAGCTTCTCTAAAGCAGGAAAATTCTTGCTTTCACTTTGAACTTCCTCACAAGGTAATCAATCACTCAGGAATGCAAAGAGCCATGAGTTCTTGCAACAGTAAACCATGGTTTGGTATTGTGAACACAGCCGCCATGTGTCAGATTGTCAAAGAAGTTTTACCCAGATTGAGTATAAAAGGATTGGGTTCTGTGCAGGCTAGCTCTCAAGGGAATCAGATTGCATGTTTAACTAAAAGAGGTTCAGGGGCAAGGAATAGCCAGATGGGTTCCAGGAAGGCTGGGGCAGGAGCAAGAATGTTGAGGCACCCTTGATGTTACATTTTTCTGAGAAACACAGAGGTGTGAAGGAGTTCCGCTTTACAGTGTTGCATGTGGCCGGGATGGGTTCCAAGTGTAATGTACCAAAATAATTGTTACGTGAAGCATTTTGGATCTTCAAATTGGGCACTTTGGCACCCAGGGGGTTGAATAATGAGTTGAATTTGTCTTGTTATATTTAATATAGAGAGTAATTCATGTAATTCTTGCCCTTTTTTGTACTATGCCTTTAAGACTTATATGAGCGGTTAATTGCTTTGGTCTTCAAAATGGAACACATAATGGTTTGTAGTACAGTATTTGGCTGTCAACAGGTGTTATGCCAGTTTATGTATTGGAAGTTTCTGGGATGTAGTTAGTAATGGTGGTTTTGTTTGACTTGGATAAATAAGATTTGAGGGTAGGATACATGCTTGTATATATTTATTTTTAGCAGTAACTTCAGGATCATTTCTTTGCCCTTGATAAAGCTACTATTTGAATGAGCTATTTTGGCTGGCATCTTGCTGGGCAGGGCTTCCAGGTGGTGGTTCTATGCCCCAGGATCTTGCAATGATCCTACCTGTGAAGGAATATAAAGGAATTTATTAACTTGAACTTGGAACTTTGGCAATAGCTGTACTTACCTTCAGGAATGAGAATACTGAGAAGAGGTTTCTATCTCAGTGTGCTTGCAATATACAAGAAAAAAGAGTATCATCACACTTACATGAACTTTGTGGCTTTTAATTATTGTATTTATTATATATATTGTATTTATTATATATATTCATTATAGTTTATTATGTTTTATGGTTTTTAATTGTATATACTGTGAAATACGATTTTAAACTTGGTTGTAATCCGCCCTGAGCCTGCTGATGCGGGGAGGACGGAATATACATCGAATAAAATAAATAAATATAATAATAATAATATATTTAATTATTGTATTTATTATATATATGCTATTTATGCATTTATTGGTCATGTGTAGATGCGGACTGAGGAATATCTCATCAATTATTTATTGTGAGCACATTAGCACTTTATTTTTCTTCATTTCACTGGCAATATAATATATTAATTTAAATTTTTCTGTTCATAGTATATTTCTGTGGATCAGCTATTTGGCTTCAGTATTGACCGGGGGTTGCCTCTTTATTGGATTTTGAGAGCTTGGGATCTAAGGAGGTTCGGCCATGATCAGTTGTTGGATGGGAGGGTTGCTTTGCAGCGGAAGGCAAACCACTTCTGCTTGTCTCTTGCCTTGAAAGCCCCATGAGGGTCACCATGAGTTGGTTGTAACTTGATGACAATTAATTATTTGAAGAAAGGATAGAAGAGAGGGAGGAAGTTCCACAAACATCCCACTGTGGATGAAATAGGCTTCAGAAAGTACAGACTGTTAAGAGCTACTGAGGGAGGAGAAATCAGCCTGCTCAGCATGCCCTCCCTCAAGCTTAGAGTATTTCAGAGGGGGAAATTAGGAGAGGGGGAGTAACTTCAATTGCTTTTAAGCCCCCAGCTTTTCATGTGTTAAGTGCAACTATCACAAGGTAGAGCATGTGGGAAGCAGGTCACAAGTGACCTTTCCTGGCTTGTGATGCGAACTTGATAAATAGGCAGAAAGTTGAACTGTAGTTCTCAGCTCTGTGGATGGTTATTTAGCCTGGAGGAAGAGCAGAATTCTGATTAGTTCAGTGCAACAGTTTTTCTCATTGGTTTACTAGTCTTGGATCCACAACTACTATAAGCTGGAGTGGCTGGTAAAGTCTTGCATATGTAATCTAATATGACTGAGATCTAATACTAAATGACTAAAGAACACTGTGGAGCTCTCAAAGCTTGCCGTAACTTTTAGAGCCTTTAAATACTAAATGCTGCCAAATGGAATAGAAATGAATGAGTCAAATGGTTTCTGTTTGTTGTTGTGCCGCTCTGAAGGTGTATATTATACAGAAGAAGCTGGTGATAGATGAAGGTTTTGGAGTCTGCAGGGGCTGAAAGTCTGTCTAACTAGTAAAAATACAGGAGGTCTTTTTTTCCTCAACCCAAATTTGGTGGTTTGTACTTCACAGAATTTTGACTCTGACATCAGCAGTGTGGGGATTGATGGATGCTGGCAAGCCGATAGCCAACAAATTCTGAATGAGGTGATGGTTGAACACTTCTTCCGACAAGGAATGTTGGATGTCGCTGAGGAGCTTTGTCAGGTAATCGCCGCTGGAATTCCTCATTCCTGAAAAGCAAAATAAATCCTTCTTCTAATATTCTTGCGGGATACTGATGTTAAAGTATTTTTTTTCCCTCTGTAAAAATGATTAACGGATGTGTGAATGTGGCTTTGTTTTTCAGGAGTCTGGGCTTGCTATAGATCAAAGTCAAAAAGAACCATTTGTGGAGCTTAACCGGATATTGGAAGCGCTTAAAGTTAGAGTTTTGCGACCAGCATTAGAGTGAGTTTACCCAGCTGTTTGGGGAATCTTCAGATAAAAATATAAAGGATATTGGAAGTATTTCCTTTTAAGAAATTCTCAAGTTGGAATTTACAAGTGCATGTGTGTTGAATTTGCATCCTATTTTGATTATGTTGAGATTCCAAATCTTGAATGGGGCGAGAACTGTCTGTATATAGGAAACAGAATTAAGAGCTCTCTGGGAGCCTTTGTTGTTACTCCTGTAATGATTAGAGTCCAACAAAGCAACTCAACAATGTAATCAGCTTGCTGTATGTCTAAGATAAGAGTTAACAAAATTTAAAGGAGACAGAGCCCTGGTTTGAGGCTGTGTTGGATAGCATTGGGTAATCTTTGAAATGTCACCTGAAAACATATAAGAGTGCAAAGAATCCTGATTGAAAGTACAGAGCTATAGATCTAGCTTCCTTTCTTGAATGAGCTGAACTCATGGAAATAGAACTGAGTGCTGAGACCAGCCATCCTCAAACATGACTTTGAAGGTTATTTTCCAGGTCTCATTACACATTGCTGCATATTATTGGTCACGCCTTTTTGATAAATTGGAACAGTTCTGAAAGTAATAAACCAATTTGGACATACTATACTTGAAAATGAAGCTTGGAAGTTCCGCTACAAAACTGATAATCGCAATGAAGGTTTTAACTTTGCTCGGTGAATTGCTGTAAGAGATTTAATGACACCAAAAATGGCAAAAAAAAGTTGCTTCAGGCTGCAGTATTGTAAGTATCCCAACCAGTTGTTTCAAGCCTATTACAAGTTTGATAGCCCACTCCTTGTGTGGAATGTTCAAATTGGATTGATACTTACAAAGTTATGACTATAAATAGGAGAAACAGCCATGCACCTTAAAGCAAGGGGAAGATGAAGAGCCCACATTGTAAGTAATGACGAGAAAATATAGGTTGCACACAGTGACTCATGTCCAAATTATGTGACGGTACAAGGTTTACGTGTTAGTCACCTGGATGTAGAATATAAGGAAATAATTAGGCAGCAGGATTGGAATTCTTGATGACATTGTAGCCACAAGCAGCAGTATGTTTACAACAGTTTTTTTTTAAACAGGTACCATCTAGCTGTGCTACATTTTGTTTTGGTATTGGGACACCATGCAGGTGATCTCGCAGATGCTGAGAGTGTTACTCAGATGCTCTCACCTTATCTGGTACCATTTATCAGATGAGGTTAGACACATGAAGCTGCTTTATACTGAATCAGACCACTGCTCCATCATGGTCAGTATTGTCTGCTCATACTGGTAGCGGCTCTCCAGAGTCTCAGGCAGAGGTCTTTCACATCGCTTACTGCCTTTTAACTGGGGATGCTAGGGATAGATCCACAGCCCCTCCACAGACAACTTAAAACAAACCTTCCTGCATGTTTTCTTTCCGTGGCCATTGAAAGATGTGCCACCACCTGTAAATGCAAGGAAGGTCACCCAAGCTAGCATTTTCCATGTGCTGACCAATTGCTTTTAGGTAGCTGAAACACACATGACAACTTCCACAGTGCTGGCTCTGGTATCAAGTGACCTGAGGCAGCTACCTCAGGTTGCAGATTGTAAGGGATGGCAGCCCCCACTTGGGAGCTGTAGGGGGAGGGGAGAATCTCCTTATCTCCTTGCACCTCCCCCTGCAGTTTCTTTATGCATACCAGTTCCTGAATACTTGCATGCTCCATCCTTGTAAGAGTTTGGCTACTTTTTTGGCAGGGCAACCAAAATGATGGCTGAATTTTCAGGAGAAGCAGTTAGCAGTATTCTTATGGAAGTTCAGGAAGCACTGTAGTATGTATGTCTTTCCACATGGTTTTTAAAGAGGGTTGGATAGCGAAAAGGTAAGACAGGATGGCTCACTTGAGCATTTAGGTCATGGTTTTCTTGCCCTCTCTGAAGAACAATGCCCTTGGTGCAAAGGAATGCTGATTCAGGGCAGAGATGTTATCAAATGATGATGTGGATCATTTGATTTTCTACGGTTTTGTTTGAGCTATATTGGCCATTATTCTGAAATTTAGCTACAGTTGTTTGGGCTATGGTGGTGTGGGACTTTTGCATTGTGACAATACCAATTAGCCAAAAATTGACAAATTGGTATCGAGTAAGGTGGCAAAACTGATTTATATCTGTTATGTTTTATGTGATAACCCATTCTGATTGGTTGATAGCTTAAACTTCTATGATGTCATCAAGATGGCAGGAGCCAGTTTTTCCTACCTTTTTAAATTTGATCTAAAACTTGTGAACCAAGTGACCAATTTCAAATTTTAAAGCACAATTGAAAAGCTAATAAATACCCCTACAAATAACAAATACCAATAATGCTACTGTCCATTACCATTTTTGTGAAAGAAGGCATAAATAAAAGAAAAAGTCGTTTCCTTTTGCATTTTTATAAAGTTTATGGCATATGACACTTTACCTAATCCAAATAGTCATCTATAGTATATTAGACTATTGTAGCTCATTCTTGTGTCATAGCTTGAAGAAATTCATTTTGATATGCCACAGTTAGGTACATGAGAATGGACTTACTTGTTATGTGATTTTTATCCATTGTAACTGGATAATAGGTAACTTTGTGTTACTGCAGAGAATTTTTTTTTTAATTTTGTGAGTTCAGCAAATGTTCAAAATGTTAGGTGATTATAAGGATCACAACATCTCAGAATCAAGTTCTTGTTCACAGTACTTACTAGAACAGAGAAGATGAGTGATACCCTTACAAATGTCTGCAAGGTTGTCTTGTCCTTTGGTCGGGAGGACCTGGTATATGCTGTTACCCATGGCAAGACTCACTCCCCCCTCCCAGTGCTGCCACCATCATATGCTCATTTAATATGCAGTAAAGTCTCTAACAGGAAATGTAGAAGTGATTGAGATCCTGAACTGACTTAGTCACAGCATTTCATACTCCCAAATTCAAGAGATTGATACAGCTCTCTACATGCAAAAGTTTGCAATGGCGAAAAGAGATCTACTTCCAGCTAATAATTGCTGCCATCTTGGCCTGGGATAATATAGACCAAGTAGAGGATACGCTTAGTGGCAAGGGGACATCAGACAGAGTCAGTGGAATTGCCATCCGGTCGAAGATCATTGGGCTTCATGTGCCCAAATCAATGCCTCGTGATGAAAACCAAGAATAGAAGTATTTCTAGCCACTAAATTATGTCACCACTGTACAATGCTGGCTAAAAGGAGGATCCTCCTATAACTTCTAGTCTAGAGGTATTCTCCAAGAAATCATGTCTCAGTGCTTTGCAGAATTTCATATGGCTTCTGGCAGACAAGTCTACCCAGGAAGACCAATCATCATGCAGCTGGACAGGCTTTAACATATTTGTCAGCTCTGCAGGACAAATAATGACTATTTTCCTGCAACAAACGCTCCTGCATCTGAAAGATCAACTGCTTGTGAGGTCCTAAGCCAGTCTGTCAAAATCATGCAGTCTCTGCAGTCGTCCAAGATTCTGTGTGTGTTTGATGGCCCCCACTTTATGCAATAGCATTAGAAATCATATGGCAGCATCTGGGGAAAAATTAAGCATAGTATCATAATTAGAATGGGCATATTTCACACTGTATACCCTTTTGGGGCCATGTTCGGTAAGTGATTTCAAGAAGATGACACTAGGATGCTGCTGCATGCCTTACACGGAGCAAAGGGTGGGATAAAATCTATTGCTGTTTCAGAAGAAACAAATGTACTCATACTATGCCTTTGATTTGCAAGTGAAGTACCATGTCCCATGTTTGTTAAATGTGGAACAAAGAGTCACACAAGATTGATTGGCATAAACAAACTCAGAAGTTCCCCTTGAACAAAATGTGTCCATTGCCTTGACAGAACTACATGCCTTCACTGTATGTGATACTAAGTGCTTTTGCAGGTCAAGATACATTAACTCCCTTGAAACTATTAAGAAAAGTCAAGAACTACCAGGACACATGCAGTCAACTAGGGAAGACATGGGATATCTCTATAGAGCTGTTTGAGAAGGTACAGCAATTCACCTGTCAAATTTATGTTCCATCTACCTGCGCTACTTCTGTAAATGAACTATGCTATGAACTTTTTTGTGCCAAGTGTGGAGAGGTGGAGTCTAGCCAGCTTCCCCCATGCAAAAATTGCTTTTTAATGCACACACTTGGGGCCAACTTCCAGACAGGAATTTGGAGACCTAGTTTGCAAAGCCAGGCAAATGTGCCTAGTCTAAAAGTTTATGGATGGATGATGGAGATGGCCATCTTGCCATCATTTGAATGCATGAACCACCTGCACCAGTTGCCATTTTGAAGATGTTATCCTGCAAATGTGTACATTCCTGTCAATTGCCAGACTGCTCATACCTGTCCTGTGGACTTACTTGCACTTCTACGTGTAAATTACAGACATGTAGGGACCAGAAAAAAACCCACTGGATACAAATCATAAAACGTGGATCTGTTCTCATGTACTGAACTGTGACATATCAAAATGAATTTCTTCATGCTATGGCTCATTGAGACAACAAAAGAATAAACTACAATTGTCTAATATACTTCAGGTGACTATTTGGATTGGGTAACGTGCTATATGCTGTAAACCTTTTAAAATGTTGCCGGGTGGGAAATGACATTTTCTTTGGTGATATCACAAAAGTAGTAATGGATAAAGGCATTGTTAATATTAGTTATTTGTGGGGGTATTTATTAGCTTTCCAACAGTACTTTAAAATTTGAAATCGGTTAACAAGTTATAGTTCAAATTTAAAAAGGTAGGAAAAACTGGCTTTGGCCATCTTGATGACATTATAAAAAGTTTAAGCTACCAATTGGAATGGGTTATCATATCAAAACATAATACATAGGTATAAACTTTTCAGAAAAACATAAAGAAGTTTTGTCACATCATCTGATACCAACATCTGGTCTAGCCCATGGATTGTATTCCCAGTTGTGTTTTTGCTTGCACAAGATCTTGTGCAACCAGTATCTGGGCACTATAGTATGCAGAGGAACCCGATAGGTGTTACACAAGAGCTTGTGCAAGTAGAACTGTGCAAAGTCCCTTTATGTTTCCCTTCTTGTTTGTTGAAGGCATCTGCCCCCCCCCCCCAACAGCACACTTAGATTATTGTCATAAATAGTTATTCTTAGTAACGTGATATGATGTCAAGGCCTGCCTGTGGCTCTGGAAAGGTCAAATTAGTATCTAGATGCTCTCTCTCTCTCTCTCTCTCTCTCTCTCTCTCTCTCTCTCTCAACAAAATCTGATTGTGTCCCTCTGGTTCAATCGATGATCCTTTAGCGCATATGTTATTGGATTGTCCTTTTATGAGGATCTTTCTTTGCATCATATTACTCTTCTTTTAACTGATTAGTCTGGACTATCTATGTCTGAGTTAATATCTTTTTTATTGAGTGATAGAGATTCTAAAGTTACACTGACAGGTGCAAAATTTATACGGTCCTTGCATCCCTTAAGCAATAGGTTTAAACAACTCCATTGCTCAAGCTGTGCATATCAAGGAGCTTCTAAGGGTTAAAAGAGAGGATAACTCTGATTTGGACATTCCACGAATTACAGGCGATGAGTTGGCTATCAGGCATGCAATAAAGCTTGACATAGGTGGAATGGACAGCACTCTGAAGCCATATTTTTGCCACCATTTTAAGTTCTTTTGCTGCTTGATCCCTTACAGCAATACATCCAGCAAAAGTAAAGTTCCATTGCAATTATATATTTGGTAAAAGAGCTCCTATCTTCATATTGGTATATTGTTCAAATTGACTAACAGCTTTTAGAGCTGCAGTTTTCCTGACAGCAGCACAGTCTATGAGGAACAGTGATGTATGTACTTTCGAGGACATTTTTGAGGGCAGCATTCACCCACATTTTCTTTGTTACTTCTGTGGTTGCTAGTAAAAGTAAAACATGACATTGTGGCTGGCCAGTATTCCTTCAGGCCTTTGAGTCTGAACTGGCCCTGTCCTGCTATTTTAAGTGAACTGGATAGTTGTTTGTGCTCTTCAGCACAGGGCTTTAAAGCTTGTTGTCTCTTGCCCCTTTCATTGCTTTCGCATTCAGTTACAAGTATTTTCTGGATCTCATTTTACACGGCCCTAATTACAGTTATTTTTTGGGGTGTGGTTTTGTGTTGTGGTGTAACATTTTTGTTTCCATACCTTGAATGTTTGGGTGTGATAAATAAACAGCTACTGAACACCTGATAAATGTGATAAATGGTCCTGTAGCTTGACTGACCAAGTCCTGGCCTCCCTTAAAAGTAATACTGGTGAGAGGCTAGCCAGGGAGAGCACAAAAGCAAACAACCAACAAACTCCCCTCAAGGAAAAATCAGTAATATACAACTATATTTACTCAAATGCTCAGCATGAAAAAACTGCAAAGTGCTATGAATAAATACAATGTAATAAGAACAATATATCAATTCCACATAGCATAAATACAGTCAATACAATTCAGAGATAAGAATGTCTTGGTTTTTGAGTTCCGTCACATCTGCAGATGTGCTGGAATGGTGCTGCTGGATCCATGATACCAGCCCATTTCAGGAATTGAGCGTTAGGGTAAGAGATTATGTGGAGATCTGATGCCCGTATTCTGGTATGTGAACTTATCCGCGGTTTCACCCTATTTCTGCTTCTCAGCCTAAGCTGATGTTTAGTTTGTTTTTCTTTCTGCTTAACTAAAATTGTTCTTCATTTCCTTGGCATTATCTAATTCCTAAGGAGCTCGGACTTAGTTTCCAGACTAAGGAGTAGATACAGGATGATGAAGAAAGGAATTGGAAAGCCCAAATCAGTCAGTGGCTATTCCTTTGGCCCAATAAATTATAAATTATTTATATTGTTCGCATTTTTATGATTGGTAATGTTGAAATCAAGCCGTTATGGAAATACGTACTTGGAAATATTTTTGCTGGGAAAATGTTGAGAAAAAGAGCAAGTGGGAGTTGTTAGCATGCAAACTCCATCACTGGTAAGCACCTGTCTCAGCACGTACAGCTTTAGCCCTAGATAACACTGAAAGGTGTTACTTGGGCATGTGAATATTCCATTGAAATGAGTGTCCTACTTCTAAGTTTTGTGTTCAAGATCGCAGAACAAGCTGTTAGGCTTAGTAACAACGTGGCATTTTTTAAGTACTGGTTTCTTGTGCCCTGCTTATTGGAACAAGTTGCAGGATGTGGAATAAACAGTATGACTAAGTTTAAGCTGGAAGATTTCAACTGCTTAATTGCAGGTTATTACAAAGGCCACTGATGCATCACGTAACACAATAAATGAGAAATAAGTTTACAAAAGCGACTCCATCTGACCACGATGCAAGTCATTTTGATTCATCAACAGCCAAAAAACACCAAAAAAACCCCCAGAAACTTCCCTGCCTGATCACCTGATGGCCATTCTTATTTACTTAGAAGTGTGCAGGGGGGTGGCTGTTCATAGGCTTTGTTTTATAGTGAGAGAAATTGAATAAAAGGGGTTTCTATGGAACTCTGGTCTGGCCACAGATAACTGTCAGTAGCTATCATGGTTCGATCCACCCCCCCCCCAGCTTCTCTCGGGCTACAGTTCCTGTGAAATAGTCTTCAGATTTCAAAATCAATTTCAGAGCAAAATGATGAATGTTCGTCTGGCAGTTCTGCTGGCACAGTCCCAAAAGTAGTGGTGATTGGTTGTGCTATTTCTAAATTCAGCAAGAATTTATTCTATTCCAAAACTGCAACTCAGTTATACCTCTAGAATGGCAGAATGTTAAGATTTATAAGTAAGCGTGGAAATTGGGTGTTCTTCCATAAAAAGCTGCTGTAGCACAGTGGTTAAGTGGTGCGGCTGCGAATCAGCACTCTACTGGTTCAAATCCCACTACTTCCATGAGCTCAGTAGATGGCCTTGGCTAAGCCACTTCTCTCAGCCCCAGCTCCCCAGCTGTATTGTGGGGATAATAATAACACTAACTTGTTCACCGCTCTAAGTGAGGCACTAATCTGTCTAGAAGAGCGATATATAAGCGCTGTTGTTGTTGTTATTAAACATTTAAATGATAAACCACTGCCCCTCCATAAGGGTGAACCAATTTTCTTTATGCATTTGTTCTTAGGTGGGCTGTTTCAAACAGAGAAATGCTGATGGCACAGAATAGCTCTTTAGAATTTAAATTGCACCGGCTATATTTTATTAGTTTATTAATGGATGGAACTGCAAACCAGAGAGAAGCACTGCAGTATGCTAAAAACTTTCAACCATTTGCTCTAAACCACCAGAAAGGTAAGCAACATTAAATGTAGAAGAGTTTGTGTTTGTAAGTTACTTTTTCATGGTCTCTGTGGATCATATGGCTGGGTTTTCACCTGTTCAGAGAATCAGTTTGAAAACTTTTAGAGCTAGCACTTAGACATGAAACCTCCTCTCAGAAATGCAGTTTTCATCTGTTTGTACGTTAAGTGGTGGAGCTGTATCTTTTCTCCCAGTTTTATGATGTCTGCCATAGTGGCTACTTCATTTGGGAACTTCTTCAGATACATTAAGAATGATTCTTATATACCATTTTAATTTATAGTGGATAGGTAGCCTGTATATAGTTTGTCTTCAAGTTTTTAAGGGTTCCCAGGTGTCTGTGGTGCTGAAGGCCATCTTCAGAAGTTGCTGCTGTTTATATTACCTTGGTGAATGAAGCAGACTTGATTTGCACATCCACTGCCAGAAGTTTAGGAAACAAAGGAGGCAAAACAACCCCTCAGTACTCCTTAGGAGAGGGGCTCTTAAGACCTTGGAGAATATAGAATATGCCTCAGCATCATTGGCTACAGATTCTGTTATTCCGGTATCAATCTTTTCTAGGATTAGTATTCAATTATCAGGTTTGGAGCCCTCCTATAAGGATAGGATACAGCAGTTAGCCCCAAAGTGTTGAAACAGAAAGAGCTATCTCAGTCTCTGGCCCCAAAGAAGAAGCAACTGAAATACCCCAAAGCAATACTCACAGGGTCACAACCTGAGTGATCTGTCCAGGTTACTATGTCTACAATCCCATCTGAGCTCCCAACTTCAGCTTCCTTGGTTATTGAAACCATACTAATTCTAGAGGTTCTGCCAATGTACATCCTCATTGTAAGAATTTTGTTTTATAACCTGCCCTTGGACCTTTATTAAGCTCTTCCTTCTGTTACCTTAAAGTTTTACCTCAGGATGGCCCTGGTCAAACTCCTGCTTTATTTCAGTGGATGCTATATTCACCCCTCCCATCTCTGTTGCTTTGTCCTCCAGTTCAGCCACTGTCAAATCAACCACTGTTGACTTCAGTATTGACTCGACCACTTTCTATATTAGCTTTCCATGTCAGCCCCGATGGTGCCTTTGCAGATGGCCCATTGGCAATCACTGGCTCATCAGGATTCTTCAGCATTTTTGGCTAAACAGCAAGAGGAATCAGAGGCATCAGATTTGATGAATCAGATAAAACTTCAGATTCTTCTCTATCCACCACCATCCTGGATCCTCCCATTGACAATATGAAGCTTTATTAATAAAATAGTTACTGCACTTGGCCTTCAAGTAAATCAGCATTTACCTCAACAAGTCAATCCAATGTCTTCTGCACTAACCTGAGTTCTGCCCATGAGGAATGTTTTAAATCAATCCAAAGAGCAGCCTTTAATTCCTACGTCTACCTCCAAACATCTCGACAAGACAGCATGGTTAAAATCTACATTTAAACAAAGGTCATCCACTAGGGCCACCACTGCTGTCTCCATCCCATAGTCTGGCCTGAAACCAGACTGAAAGGGGTCTGTGGCAGATGACTTATCCAGGGAGGTCTGGAATAGCTTTGCATTTGCTCAGGAAAGACAAATGAGAGACTGGGGCAATAATTGGCCACATCACATGAAGGTGGCTTATACTGATTCAGACCATTTGTCCATCACAGTCAGTATTGTCTACACAGACAGGCACTGACTCTCCAGAGTTTCAGGCAGAAATCTTTCACATCAGCTTATCCTTAACTGGAAATGGCATGGATTGAATCAGCGACCATCTGAATGCAAAGCAGAAACTCTTCCACTGAGCCACAGTCCCTCCCCCAAGTCCCTCCTCCACATCATTTTTCTCTAGTTATGGCTTTTAAAGTAATGGGTGGATGCTTGTTTAAGGCACAAGGGAAGATTCCCTGAATCAGTGATTAAATTCTAATGTATATTAGGGACTCTTTTATGTGATGATTTTATTATCCAGGATGAGTGATCATGTAATGCGCAAGTAGTGTCCATCACAGATCCCAGCATCCTGCTAGTAGCCATTACAGTAACTAACTCAAAATTATCTGCTTTTCAAGTTGGTTAAAATGCCTCATTGAAACCACTTCTGACACCACTACCTTCTGAAAGATTAGAAAATCTGTATAGAGTTCAGGAGGAAAATTGCAGGTTTCTAATCAACCACTGCCTTTCAAATTTTGTTGTGGTTGAAGACTCTCAAGGGCAAGACAAGCAGACACTCTCCTCCCATTGACAAAGAAGGTGGATGGAACATGACAGAAATGGCCCACTTTCAGCATGTTTTATGTGGACAAATCTCACCTGCCTTGGATCATCTTCCTGAAGAGTTAAAACAGATGGCTGTAGCCTTTCATGAGAAGACCTTACATGTGACCAGTCACTCCACGATGTTGATTATACAGCCCAAACTCTGACCACTGCAATAGCCATGTTTAAATACACATGGTTTAGGTCTACATCCTTACTGCCAAAGCTTCAGACCCACATAGAAAACTTACCATTTGGAGGAGAAGGCTTGCTTAGTAAGATGATGGATGAGAAAGATGTTGGAAAGAGTCTAGAAGCTGTGTCAATCGGACATCCTTTGTCTGATTGCTCATCCTTCCATGAACCCTTCCCTTAGAACTGGAATTCTTCCTCTATGAAGTCCTCCATTTCAGAATTCTTTGACCTCTGAATGATGTGTTTGCCATCTTCAGTGAATTCTCTCCACCAGCTGCTTCTCATCTCCAACATCTTCCAGCCTAGAAAGCAGTAACAGTAGACCTCGGGATCCTTACCATTATCAGGCTGGGATATGCAATTTGAGTTCACTTCTCTTGCCTCCTACCCCACACACCCATATTCTCTGTCAGGAGATAGACTCCCTCCTAAGGAAAAAAGTGATGGAGCCAGTTAGTGCCTTGAGCCTCGACATCTACTCCAGGTACTTCACTGGTCCAGAGAAAGATGCAAGCCTCTGCCTCATCTTCAGTCTCAGGAGTTCAGCCTTTACATCCAGGAGAAAGTCTGGATGGTGACCCTGGCATCCATTCTGCTCCTTCTGACACCAGTAGCCTGATTTGCGTCTGTCTTCCTCAAGGATACCTATTTCACATTTTCATCTAGCCTCAACATCATCTGTTTCTAATGTCTGTTGTGAGAAATGTCTACCCGTACAAGGTATTGCCTTTCAGCCTCTCCAGTGCTCTGCAGTATTTCACTAAGCACCTGACAGTGGTCACAGCTCATGTCTGGGATAGAAGGATTAACATCTTACCATATGCCCATGACTATCTTTTGCCTGCATCTTCCCACTCCTCTTTTTCATATGAGGACAGTTATGTGCATCTCAATCTATCCAGCCCTTTGTGTCAAAGGAAAGAGGTCGCATCCTTATCCAACCCAAACCCTCCCATTTATTGGAGCTATACTAGTACACTGGCGGGGTGATGTTCTGTTCTCAAGGAGTTGGATTTAACATTCATTCGTTGACCTCAGCAAATGCTGATCCATATCCAGAAATTTCTGGTTTTATGGCATCAACCATTTAATGCCAAATATAATTTCTGCAGAACATTTTTTTTCTTGTTGCCACCACAGGCACCATTGTCCGCAATACTGGTCTTATCATAGGAACTTGGCTCAAGGCTGGCCTTTTATACTTTCTAGTCTGCACTTGACACTGATGACAGGCATTGCCATCTTGGGTTGGGGTGCCCACTATAATATAGATTCAATCAGCCAGATAGGGTCACCCCGCTAGAAGCTCCACGTTGGCCATCTAGAACTTCTGGTGGTTTACAAATTTTGTGAGTTCATCCCCATGGTGTATGGCCTGATAATACAGGTTGCCACCATGTACTGCATGAACAAGCAGGGTGAGACAACAGCATGCACCTTCAACAGCCTAGCCAGCTGCCTGTGGGAGAGATGTTATTTGTGTATAATTGTAATATTTCCAGTGCAGTAAGATTTACTCCAGTCTGTTGAAATTAATGGACTTAGACTGGAATAACTCTTCTTAGGATTGCTTAGGACTGTTAGTTGTATATTTATAGAATTTATAAAAATCTGTCTTTTCTGTAAGAAAAATTGCATGTATATCCAATACTCAAGAAAGAGTAGCAAACTACTACACCTTATGCTACCATAGCACATTTTTACCTTCTGATAGGTAGGAAAAAATAAATGTTGACGGTAGAAAACAAATTCTGTAGAAAACAAAAGGAGTCTTTTATTTGTAGTCACAATAGATAGGGCTATTGGCATGTTTAAATATTAAGTTCAATTATTATGCAGCTCGATTATTATCAGGGGTTATGCGAAGCATGCATATTACTCCCATTCTGCAGTCATTCCATTGGCTACTCATCAGTTACTGGGATTTTTTCTAGGGTTTTGCTATCACATACAAAGCCCTTCGTGGCCTTGGTCCCTCATATCGTGCTCTATGCTTCCCCATGGCAGCTTTGCTCAGGGCCTTCTGCAGGTATCATCCTGACACCCCCTTAGGAATGACCTGCCTGAGGAGGTCAGGGAAGTTCCTCCTCTCCTGGCTTTCACAAACTATGCAAAACTGAATTATTCAAGAAGGCTTTTTAGACAGGTAATAGGACTGTGCTGTAAGGAAATGGTTCAAAGAGGTGCATTGGTCTACTGCTGTTCCTGTAGGTATACTCCTAATGGATACATTCTCTGCGTCTTTTAATATGTCATGTCAATTTGCTTATTTTTTTCCCAGCTCTGTATTGGATTCCTTGTTTTCAAATTTCTGAGAATGGTGGACTGTAAATAACAAATGAAATGCTTCGTTCTCTTTTTATCCTCACAGGAACAAAGGTCCCTCGCTGAGCTTCATAGCTGATCAGGAGTTGAACCCAAATCTTTGTCTACTATTCTAACCACTATGCCACTATACCACTTAAACCTCTGTACCACTTTGATATTTAACCTTTTGTGTAAAGCCTTCAGGAGAAATCATGTATAGCTTTCAAATTTGATGTCATCCCCATGGGGATCATTCCTAGCTCTATATCTCACTATCCAAATCCCCTGGTGATGCAGCAGAAGTCTTGAGTCGCTGCCTGACTGCTGTGGTCAGATGGCTGAAAGGAAAGAAATTGAAACTGAATCCAGACAGGGCAGCTCTCTTGTGTACTGTGCTTTATGTTATCCTGAGTGATAGCAAGAAATACAGTTTCTGCTGATTTGTGGTACATTGTAGTCGAACAGGATACTCCTCAGTTTGGGTCTTTCGGAATCTGTGAGGGGGCTCCTGGGGAGTGGCTGTTAACAGTCTCAGCTGCCTTCTAAATGAATGTGTTTTATTCCACCAGAGTTGTGGCCATGTCCCTTTTCTAGAACTGTGTAGAATGGCCACCTTATGAATTAACGAGATCTCTTACTGAATTTCAAGCTGGTACTGTTGCTACGTGCTCAGATTGTGCTTATTTTTAGAATAGAGGTTTTCTACTTGAATTTATCTTTTGCATACATAGTATGAAATATCTGAATTTCAGATCTGTTCTCTTACAGATATTCAGATTTTGATGGGAAGTCTAGTATACCTGAGGCAGGGAATTGAAAACTCACCATATGTCCATTTATTGGATGCAAACCAGTGGGCAGACATCTGCGACATCTTTACAAGGGATGCCTGTGCTCTGTTGGGACTCTCGGTTGAATCACCTTTGAGTGTTAGGTATGATTTCTTTTCTATTTGATGCTTTTAATGTTTGGTTGTGTAACAGGGTGGTCCTGTACAGAGCTTAGACTTAGACTTGATTTTGAAGAGTGTAGCTCTGTCTTGGACCACCCTGTGTAAACCTAACCTAGTCACCGCTACCTTAGGGATATAGAACATTTGCCTAAATTCCTTTCAATGGAGAGAACTGTGAAATGGATGTTGTACCTGGAGAAAGGTCGCTTGACAATTTATCTTAGCATAAGTAGACCTTTCTTTTACACAAAGAATAATGTTGGATGTTGAGTGTTGGCATCCAGTGGGAGATACTTCCAGTGCCTTGGCCCTTCCTCCTCCAAAGATACTCTTCTGGAAGTCTCTATAGCTTATTGACCAGTCATATGTTGTCCTATTTATTTGGCCATGCTCAAATATCCCAGGAAGCCGAGAATGCCACTGTGTAACTGACAGCTTTCTTTTCTAGTTGATTATAGTGTCATTTGTTTGCAAGGACAGGAACAAGAACAACTTTCTCCCTAGCCCTGCAGTGGTTTGGGACGAACTTAGCAACACAGCAAAGCTTCTCCTACTTGGTTATAACTACAGGCTTATCCAAGTAACTTTTGTTTTTAATAGTTGTGACTGCTTTGCTTTCCTTTTGTTTTCCTTCCATGCTTTGAATTATGTCCAGTTCCTTGCACATTACTCATATTTCTTCAGAATGAATTATTTGTTTCAGCTCATCTGTTAACCTGGTAATCTCAGCTATTGCCCTTTGGATTTTATTTGTAAAGGCAGCCTGTATTCACTTCCCAGGGGCCTCCTTGAGATTTAACAAAGAATCCACTGATGCAGTGTGTTCTGGAAAGAATCTTCCATGTCCTTTCCTATGGCTCTTTTACCCACAAGTAAAGAATTGCCAGGTTTTTTCCTTTTGGTGATTTAAATTCTGTTTATATTGTAATGTAATTGGCACATGATCTATAACTAGGATATTTCTAATATTTATCAGTGCTAACAGTTCAGAAGTACATGAAGGCATACAAGAATCTGTTGCTCTTTCCTCTGCTTCTTATTGCAACTGAAGTCTCAAAGTATCCTTCCGCTGAAGAACTCCAGGCCTTAACATATCGCTCTGTTCTCCAGCTTCTCAGCAGGTTGTGTAGCGTTGCCTGCTCTAATAAATATCAAAGCTGTGATTGAACAGAGACAGTGCACTGGCGTTTGGAACCAGAAAGATGAATTACCGGTGAGTAGCTTTGCATGTTGAAACAGACAGTTGTTGTAACTGCTTCCAACCTTATTGAACTAAGCCAAGCACTTTATTTGTAGTGAAATCTATTGCTCATTCTCAGTCTTGAGCAGGAGAGTAGGCAACAAAAGGCAAAGGATTGACTCCCTTCAGAGGAGAGGCACCCTTCCTCGCTTCAGTCTTTGGCTCTGCCTTCATTTGAAGAGTCAGCATGCCAGTGCTGCGCTTGAGCCCCTGCTTGGGAATAAGCATTTTTGTTTTGTTTCATCTTGATGCTGCTTTTCTCTTCTTTGCCCCCTCTCCCCTTCTTTTCTGAGCCAGAAGGGAAGGGTGAGGGGGCTCCCTATGGCAGTGCCTTCTCACAGCGGTGAACTCTCCGAAGATGGTGCTCCTCCATCTGCTCCTGCTCAGCAGAGGCTATTTAAACCAGACCTTTCCCCACTTATTCAGAACATGACCACCAAGATCCTAGAGCATGGGGATGCCACTAGTTCCGTCCCCCCACCCAAGAACAACAACGGAAGTGAAACCCAAGGGGGCAGTTAAAGTTTTCCCTCCTTCATTGCAGGCTCATCCCATAGTATCTTTTCCCAACTACTAAACATCCCAACTCTAAACATCTCACAAGAGCCTCAGACAATTGGCTTACTCTGTGGAATTCTCAGTTCTCAGCGAGGGCAGTGACCTCAAGACTACAGAGACATTTAAGACTGAAGAATGAGGTAGTTGATCCGTAGCCCAAAGCCAATTTCAAATCTTTCCAAAGGAGAAAGCTGTTGAGTGACTTGGTCAATCCTTGTGGAAACCAAAGAGAAGAAGGCCCTGCCTACTGCATCCCAAAAGGATTGGAGTGGGAAAAACAAAGCACGGTGGTGTTTTCCTTTTGTCCCTACAGGAAGTCCGCTAGGTATAGAGATTCTAAGCAGTTCGTGGCTTAGCTTGTGCTACTCTGCCAAGCCCTCCAATATAGAGGGCAACAGGAGAAGTAGGCACTAGCAGCCAGGAAAATAAAATGGGGTGATGCCAGGCTGCTCAGCTGAAAGTCATCTCTGCTTTTTTCACCATTCCTCGGAACTGACAGGATGATAAGTGGGTTCTTGGCATAGGAACCCTAAATCTTACATGCAACAGTTTACCAGGTTTCTCTCTCTGTTTTTATGGTTCCCGAGAAAACAGGGAACTGAATTATCTGATACAACCCACTAAGGATGTTTAGAAGATTTCTGTCTAAGCTGCATTTTCAGTATTTTGGCTCAGTCCAGTGCAATCAGCTGTTAATTTTTATTATGCGGTGTGGTGACCTCAAACTTAATCCCCTTTAAGCAATTTGACCTATTAGGAGTTTCTTGCAGATATATAAATAATCATACATATTACAGGTGTTGAGAAGCTATTCCAAATTGCTTCCATCCAGTTTCTAGCAGTGTGACAGCATTGTCCTTATAATAAATGATAATAGATGAGAGCATGACAAATAAAGGAATGCAAGCTAATTTCATGGATTTCTATTGAAAGTGTCTGCTGTGCTATGACCCTGCCATCCGGATCTCACTCTCGGTATTTTACATCTATCTGTAATTGACATAGGAAGTCATTAGCATTAAGTGTATTGATTTTATTCATATAATTCATGAAGTTTATAAATATGGTTCTTTAATTCAGGCACCATACAAAGCCATGGTTAAGTAAACTTAGGTTTGGTGCAATATCCAAAATGAGCCCTAGCAAGCCAGAATTAGAAAGTGATCTGAATTATGTTTGTAAACCATGTTTTATGCTATGTATCACTTGGCGTGATATTTGCATTGACAGTTAAAGGTGTTGCTTTGCCTCTGGAAGCCTCTAAACCATAGAAAGAGGAGTATGGAAGAGACAGGAAATAAAAATGAGCCTCTCTGTGGGTTTGACTGACTTCTGAACTGTGATTAGTAAAAATCATGGTATGATCTGTTACCCAATGAGGTCTCCTTGCAAGTTGGGGGAATTAGCATGCAAGGAGAGGCAGCGAGAGGGGGTAACTTTAGGATCTCCACCTGTGATTATGAGGATTGTCCTGGCTAGAGAACTCTTTCAATGACCACACAGAGGTGTCAATCAAAAGGTTTTTTTATTGAAAATAATAAAGATCAACAGCACGCAAAAACACACACAGCACACAATCAGAGCTAACTAGAAAGCGGTGGTAAAAATCTGATAGAGGTTGAGGTATTTGAGTGATAGTTACCATCCAGAAGAGAATGTCCGGGAGAGAGAGCATTGAGCAACCAGTGCGTAAGTGCAGAAAAGCTTGAACAGAAGTTCGAGAGTGGATGCTGGATCCGTGAGGCTATCAGTTCCCTGAGTCACCCAAGAATAGGAGAGTGGTTAAGGGAAGCTTGTTAGGCTGTGTTTGCGGTGATTAATTCAGGAAGGCGCTATTGTATCAGGATCCTTAGAGCATCTCCGGGGCATGAGAGCTGCCCTTGCCTCGCATCTTATATGCTAACATTCTGTCTCCCAGCCAGGATCTGGCTTCCATATTTCTGCCTTCTTGGACAGTATTTGTGTCTGAAACACAGTCAGAGAAGGGGCTTACGGCATAGCCATATTCATAAGCCTTCTTAATATTGCAAGTACAAGTCTGATCGCTAACAGATCTGATACTTGATTTACCATTGTAGATGGTTATTGAGCAGAGTCTTTAATAAAATCACAGGGAAGCAAAAACTGGAAATGTTCAAATTAAATTTTCCTGTACTGCTGTAACTATGATTTCTGATTAGGGATGTGCGTTTCGGCATTCAGAATGCCGAAAGAATGCCGAAATAAAAGTGTTTCGGCTTCTTTCGGGGAATGCCGAAACGTTTCGGGGAATGCCGAAACGTTTCGGGTAGCCGAAAGAAAAAAGCCGAAACGTTTCGGGATTCTTTCGGCTTTCTTTCGGCTTTTCAATGGGAAAATGCCTCCGTCTTCCCGGACGTCTGGGGGAGGCATTTTCCCACCGAATAAGCCCAAAATTGGGGGGGACCTTCCTCTAACCCTTCTCTAACAACCACCCAAGTTTCAGACAGATTGGACTTTGGGGGGCCATGTTATGGCCCCCCAAAGCAGGTCCCCCCATCCTCCCATAAGAAAGCGAAGGAGCAGCATATTGTTAGCATGCTGCTGCTAATCTTCTTCATTATTTCCTATGGGGGAAAAATGAAGAAGCAGGCTTCCTTTGCCAGGGGTGGCATTTTGCATGCAAAATGCCCCCTCACCTTCAGGGGCCCTTCTCCCACCCCTCCTCCCACCCCCCACCAAGGCTCAGCCTGCTCCCACTTGGGGGGGCCATTTCATGGCCTCCCCAAGTAGGTGCTCTAATCTCTACCACTGACAGCTGGGGGAGGCTTGTGTTGCCAGGGGTGGCATTTTGCATGCAAAATGCCCCAAAGCCCTCAGGGGCCCTTCTCCCACCCTTCCCCCCACCCCCCACCCAGGCTCAGACTGCTCCCACTTGGGGGGGCCATTTCATGGCCTCCCCAAGTAGGTGCTCTTTTCTCTACCACTGACAGCTGGGGAAGGCTTGTCTTGCCAGGGGTGGCATTTTGCATGCAAAATGCCCCCCAGCCCTCTGGGGCCCTTCTCTCACCCTTCCTCCCACCCCCCACCAAGGCTCAGACTGCTCCTACTTGGGGGGGGCATTTCATGGCCTCCCCAAGTAGGTCCTCTCAGCCCCTAAAGTCCACCCCTTACAGCCCCACACAAACCCAATTCCCCCCCAGCTGCCACACACAGACCCAAATCCCCACATTAGCCCCTCACAGACCCAAATCCACCCCCACCTGCCCCACACCCATAACCCCAGGAACAGGCTGGCAAAGGCCAGCCCTCTCCCTTTGTTCCCTATGCTGGGAACTTCTAAACTCTCTTTCCCTGGGCAATTCTGCACAGCCCAGGGGTGCCACAATGGTGGGCACACTTCTGAGTGCCAGCTGGTCCCTGTGAAAGAGCACCTGAACCACAGACACCCTCCCTCAAATTCCCCCACCACCTACAGAGATGGCTGGCCAGCCAGCCCCATTGTTCCCTATGATGGGAACCAACTGCACAACAAAGAATAAAACAAGAACAACACAAAATAAAGTTTTAAATGTTTTTTTCTCCCTTCCAAAGTACAAGTAGGCAAAGCATTATGACACATTACACCAGCAGTCCCCCACACAGAAAAATAACACAACTCACTTAACATCAGAGAATCACAAAGCATGATTCCTGTCAAAAACACTTTATTTCTTGAACAGCTTTAGGTTACACAGCAGGGGGGAACACCAAAGGGCATGGCAGCACTATCTTACACAAAAATAACACAACTCACTTAACATCAGAGAATCACAAAAACACAATTCCTGGCAAAAACACTTTATTTCTTGAACAGCTTTAGGTTACACAGCAGGGGGGAACACCAAAGGGCATGGCAGCACTATCTTACACAAAAATAACACAACTCACTTAACATCAGAGAATCACAAAAACACAATTCCTGGCAAAAACACTTTATTTCTTGAACAGCTTTAGGTTACACAGTAGGAGGGCACAACAGGGCATGATAGCAATGTACTACAAAAAATGATACAACCCACTTCACCGTTTTTGACAGCAATTGTGTTTGTGTGATTCTCTGATGTGAAGTGAGTTGTGTTATTTTTGTGTAGTACACTGCTTTCCTGCTCTGTGGTGCCTTCCTACTGTGTAACCTAAAGCAGTTACAGAAATAAAGTGCATTTGACAGCAATTTTTTGGGGTGATTCTTTAATGTGAAGTGAGTTGTGTTATTTTTGTGTAAGATACTGCTTCCATGCCCTTTGGTGTTCCCCCCTGCTGTGTAGCCTAAAGCTGTTCAAGAAATAAAGTGTTTTTGACAGGAATTGTGCTTTTGTGATTCTCTGATGTTAAGTGAGTTGTGTTATTTTTGTGTAAGATAGTGCTGCCATGCCCTTTGGTGTTCCCCCCTGCTGTGTAACCTAAAGCTGTTCAAGAAATAAAGTGTTTTTGACAGGAATCGTGTTTTGTGATTCTCTGATGTTAAGTGAGTTTTGTTTTAATTTTTCTGTGTGGGGGACTGCTGGTGTAATGTGTCATAATGCTTTGCCTACTTGTACTTTGGAAGGGAGAAAATAATTTTTTTAAAACTTTATTTTGTGTTGTTCTTGTTTTATTCTTTGTTGTGCAGTTGGTTCCCATCATAGGGAACAATGGGGCTGGCTGGCCAGCCATCTCTGTAGGTGGTGGGGGAATTTGAGGGAGGGTGTCTGTGGTTCAGGTGCTCTTTCACAGGGACCAGCTGGCACTCAGAAGTGTGTCCACCATTGTGGCACCCCTGGGCTGTGCAGAATTGCCCAGGGAAAGAGAGTTTAGAAGTTCCCAGCATAGGGAACAAAGGGAGAGGGCTGGCCTTTGCCAGCCTGTTCCTGGGGTTATGGGTGTGGGGCAGGTGGGGGTGGATTTGGGTCTGTGAGGGGCTAATGTGGGGATTTGGGTCTGTGTGTGGCAGCTGGGGGGGAATTGGGTTTGTGTGGGGCTGTAAGGGGTGGACTTTAGGGGCTGAGAGGACCTACTTGGGGAGGCCATGAAATGGCCCCCCAAGTGGGAGCAGTCTGAGCCTTGGTGGGGGGTGGGAGGAAGGGTGGGAGAAGGGCCCCAGAGGGCTGGGGGGCATTTTGCATGCAAAATGCCACCCCTGGCAAGACAAGCCTCTCCCAGCTGTCAGTGGTAGAGATGAGAGCAGAGCACCTACTTTGGGAGGCCATGAAATGCCCCCCCCCAAGTGGGAGCAGGCTGAGCCTTGGTGGGGGGTGGGAGGAGGGGTGGGAGAAGGGCCCCAGAGGGTTGGGGGGCATTTTGCATGCAAAATGCCACCCCTGGCAACACAAGCCTCCCCCAGCTGTCAGTGGTAGAGATTAGAGCACCTACTTGGGGAGGCCATGAAATGCCCCCCCCCAAGTGGGAGCAGGCTGAGCCTTGGTGGGGGGTGGGAGGAGGGGTGGGAGAAGGGCCCCTGAGGGCTGGGGGGCATTTTGCATGCAAAATGCCACCCCTGGCAAAGGAAGCCTGCCTCTTCATTTTTTCCCCATAGGAAATAATGAAGAGAGATCAGCAGCAGCATGCTAACAATATGCTGCTCCTTTGCTTTCTTATGGGGAGGATGGGGGGACCTGCTTTGGGGGGCCATAACATGGCCCCCCAAAGTCCAATCTGTCTGAAACTTGGGTAGTTGTTAGAGAAGGGTTAGAGGAAGGTCCCCACCAATTTTGGGCTTATTTGGTGGGAAAATGCCTCCTCCAGGCGTCCTGAAAGACGGAGGCATTTTCCCAGCAAAAAAACCCGAAAGAATCCCGAAAGAATGCCGAAATAATGCCCAATCCCGAATCCCGAAAGAGATTCTTGTTTCGGCTTTCGGCTAATGCCGGTAGAGAATCTTGTTTCGGGTAATCCCGAAACAAGAAAGCCGAAAGTTTTTTCCTTGCACACCCCTATTTCTGATATGCCAGTGCCGAATCAGTAAGGAATAGTTTGGTGTTCAGTATGATAGCTTCTGTGCCTTAACTGGCATTCGTCCTAAACTCATTTCTCTTGAAGTTCTAGAATGAACTTTTATATGATGGTACGTGTACATTCAAGTGTACAAAGTGCCCTTTGGCCTGTATTAGCTTCCAGAAGAGGCGGTGAGGGACAGTCAGCTTCTTTTCCCAACATTCACTTGAGTACTTGTAGCCTTGCTTTCTGTTCCCAGGAATGTAAGATCCCTGTGTGTGCTGCTGCTGCTGTAATCCATCAGCAAGAGCCCTCTTATGTGGCCTAGAGCATTACCTCCCAGAAGCTTTGCCAGGGACATCAAATACACCAACCCCATAGCCTCTTTTAAAATTATGGATACCAGTATGCATTGTTGATCTAAACCTGGCCATGACCCTGATCTTTTGCTTTTGTACAGATTGAAGTGGACCTTGGTAAAAAGTGCTGGTATCATTCAATATTCGCCTGCCCCATCCTTCGTCAGCAAACAACAGATAATAACCCACCTATGAAGTTGGTTTGTGGTCATATTATATCAAGAGATGCTCTGAATAAAATGTTTAATGGCAGCAAGTAAGTAGAAATTTTTTCTCATTTAGAAAATTCAGTACATTTTAATATGACATGTTTTTGGAGATGAGGTTTCCTATGAGACAAGTAACTGAACTGTCACAATAATAATTTCAAAAAGGTTGGAAGCAAGTTGAATATCTGGCAGCTGTAAATTAGAGCAACATTTTAGAAGATTCTGTGTTGCCTGTTTTTGGAGAGACCTGACAGGACTCCATACAGCTCTGATTTTTTAAAAATGCTTTTCCATGTTACAGAGTCATTGCTTCATTATGGCTTGGGCTTTCTATGTATTGTGTTGATGATAAGGTTAGTTAGATGAATTAAAGAGACAAGCCCTTGGAGAAAATCAATAAAATGCTAAGCAGCTATGCATTTCTGCAACAGCCACTGCAGCTGCTATACAATTCCTGAACTTTCAGCTAGACAAATGTCCTCTTTGCTAATAGAGATCATAATGAAACTATGTCTTGGAGTAAAAAGCACTAGTACTGAATAAATCCCTCTCTTACAAGATAAGCAGTGTATGCAAAATAGTGACCATTGTTCAGCAGAAATTTGTCAAAAACTTAATTGAGGTTGCAAATCTGCTGAATGGAATAGTCTTTTCATGGGGATGGAGTTACCTGTGCATACCTTACTTTGAGCATTGGAATGCAAGAAAAATAAATAAAAATGATGATGATCACTGTCAGGTGAGTACTGTAGCACATATATGGTTTGAGGCTCAGGTACAAGGGGTTTTCCATAAGTATAGACTGGGAAATTAAAACAGATCTAGAAAAAATTCTTTAGAGTAGTCCCATTAATGCTGTTGGTCAGATTGAAGGGTGGAACCCAGCCAGTCAAAGGGTGTAGAACTCTGACCAGGCCTTTGGGTCCCCCCTCCCTGGGCTGCCTTGAATGTGTATTTTGAAAAATACCTAATACAGATTACTTCATGGTAAGGAATCATAGCTCCATAACCAAATGCATTTTAATGGGCGTTACAACTGCTCTCCTTTCTTATAAACAAACAAGAAAGTTTGGCACCATCTAAACGACACCACAAAAAACTAAAAGATTTATTATAGCATAGAAAATGTTTATGTTAGGATTTAACAGTAGATTTAATTGTGGTAACCCAGATTTAAACTCCATTATGGCTATTAAACAAAGTGATTTTTTTCATTTTGGACTTTTGAGTATAACATAGAAATGTTATAAACAATACCTTATGCATTCCATGGCCTTTTGATGGCAGTGTTCACATTTGTTTCTGTGTGTAGCTCTATCTGCTGGCTGAGAATTCACTTCATGCAACTGATGAAAAAGGCTTTAACTGTAGAAGCTTAAAGTATTAATAAAGCTTTTTGTCTTTAAGATGGCACAATATTTCTCTTTGGTTTCGCCAATACAGACTAACATGGCTCATCTCTAGAATTTGTCTCTGGAGTTAATTACTCAATTTATGCCTAGTTTTCACCAGAAGTTTGCCCAGATTATTTTCAGTCCAGCAAGAAAAATGATTTGAGCATGCCAAGAATCCTTCCCCTCAGCACTAAAAGACGGCACTCTCCTGTCTCCTCACATAATTAAAAATGTAGAGAAGGCAGTGGGATTGCTGAATTACATTTTTTAAAACCTTCTGAAAAAATGAGGATAGGGTATGTGTATGCCCTGCACCTTTCATAAGAATAAAAGAAGATCTTTGATAAATAAAACCTACATCCTGTCTAGTCCAAAACCCTATTTCCCCCAGTGGCCAACCTAATGTTTCTGGAAAGTCCAACAGGAGGGGTTGGAGGCAACCGTACCCTTCTCAGTTGCCACTAGAGGTATACCTCTATTTGCTATTATAGCTAATAACCACAATGTTAGTTTACAAAACCTTACATCTTTTAGTCTTTAAAGGAACCACAACCTTCCATCCAGATTTTGCTACAGCAGGTTAACAGTACTCTTTATGCACAATTACCTGGGAGTAAGCCCTATTGAATGTAGGAGAACTTGCTGGTGAGTAAACCTGCATTGGATTTGGACAGCTTCCTCTATGGGATGTCTTTGAGCCTGATCCTTTGCATGAGTACTTGTAGACAAGCCTCGCTGTGCATAACTTGTCTTACTCTGAAGTAGTAACAAAAGCAGTGGTCCATTAAGTTCAGTGTTTAGTCAGCTCCTGGTTCCTAGTCTTGACAAAAGGTCACCTTTAGATCTTTTTTAAGAAGATACTGAGGCGAGATGCAAGGCCTTTTTGCTTTCAAAAGGGTGTATTTTACCAGTTGAACTGTAGCCCCTCTTGTAGTGGTTAGCTAGGGTTTTATTAAGTACATCAGTACCCAAAATGTTGGCCTCTGGTTGATCTGCCTGCTGTCTGTCAAACTGGATTAAAAACATTGTGCTATTGTGGGGAGATAGGAAAGGCTATTTGAACCAGTTTTGAGGGTTTCATTCCAAAAACCAGTCAACCAGCAACAAACTAATATATTTTCTTTCTTTTTTTAAGATTAAAATGTCCCTATTGTCCTATGGAGCAGAGTCCAGGAGATGCAAAACAGATATTCTTCTGAGGACAAGATTCACTGTGTAGTTCAGATGAGACATTGACTTACAGATATGCTTTGGAAGACTGAAGCAGGGATATATTCCATTTTATGCTGTGCAGATGGAAGCATACCGTATGTTTGTATAAGCCTAATGCGCCAGAATTTTTTGCCCACACTTAGTGCATACATACAGGTTGGAAAAATTGCAGAAGTAATATCTATCCTAGGGCTTTTACTCTGACCTTGGTCTCCATAGCTGATCAAGAGACTACACCAGCAGTTGTCATTTGATGCAGAATTTTGTACTTAACTGTATGGTGACTTCATTTTTTAAAGCAGACGCCAAACAACCTCCAAGTAGGTCTAATATTTGTCCTGCTTTGATTTTATCACATTGATTGATAAATGTCTTCATAAAGAATGTGTTGGAAAAGTTTTATTTCCTTAGTATGTATATTATTAAGAGAACTTCAGGAAAAAGTTTGATAAGTTGAATAACAGCTATAAATGTATTTGTATTTCTGTTCATATTTTTCCAGCCCAAAGCTGTAACAGTCAGGGGTTTTTTTTCTTCTTTTGAACGTTTTCCAGCTTTTAAACAGGATTCTAGTTTAATGTGCTGATATGTAAATGACATAAATAACAGAGTTTAAAACCATTTTTAATTTAGTAAGGTAGCAAGTGACTGGACTTGGGAATCCTCTCCAGTTAATTTCCTAATCAAGAGCTCTTTGTTTGGTTAAGGGTGTTCAATAAAATGGAGCTCTGGATTGGAAAGGAACTTTTGTCAGTGGATCCTTGACTCTGGCAACCTTAGTCTTACTCTTTAAGTTTTGTATTCAAGATCAGTGTCATGTTGCTGTACAGTTTACTAGTTATGTTATTTATAAAGTTATTGGAACCAAATAAACTGTTGATGATGATTGTTGCTAAGATGGGGAAAGGATCTAGTAATCTAATACTGTGTTTGGATCACCAAATTGGAGTATGCATTCCAAGCAAAGACTTTCAAAATGGGCTACCCCCTGCCCCTAGTAGATTTGCACACAGACTTGCCCAGAAGTGATACAACATCCCCCCTGCCCCGTGGATATGTTCAAAACACTCCTGCTGGATGCATCAAGTTCTTCTTATGCATTAAGTTCTGCAGGCTTTTGACAGCCCTGCTAGGGGCTCGTGCAATAATCGCAGAAGGTTGCCCTGAAGAAACATTTTGAGACTTCTCTGGGAGCAGCCCAGGACTTACGCAACAAATGTGGCCACGAAAGAGCTCAGAAGTATCTCTTCTGCTGCCTCCCTTGGATTCTGTGACAAGGCACCTCCCCCACCACACCAAAACACCGTACTTCAGTTGCACCCGTTGACAATCTTCATTTGGATTTGGATAGTCTTGCTGCTGATAGATCTTTTAGTAGCCTTTGACATTGTTGACCATTCCCTTCCTGTCCACTAGTTGGAATAAGGAGTAAAGGTGGTTTCATTTTTTTCTGTCTGATCAGACATGAAGAATTTCCATTGGAGGAGCAGATGCAGCTGGATGAGATTTGTCCTGTGAAGTGCCATGCCTTTCTCAACGAGATCGGCGAGAGCTGTGGGATTTGGGTGTCACACCCAGCTCTGTATTTCATTATCCAGATCTCCAGCTGCATTCAGCTTGGTTCTCACCTGGTGCTTTCAGGCTGTGGTCAGGTGGTTAAGGCAGAACAAGCTGAACCTGAATTTGGACAAGGTGGAGGTAATGCTGGTCAGAAAGCCTGATGTTTTAGAGGGATTGGAGCCAGTTGTTCTGGGTGAAATGGTCTTGACTTTTTGCAGAGCAGATTAAAAGCTTAAGAGATGTTCATGATCCCAGCCTTGCAGTTTGAAAAACAGGTTTGCACAGAGCCCAAGAGTGCCTATTTGATTTGTTTCTTAAATTTAGTTGATCTGGCTATGCTGATCCACGCTTTTGTAACCTCATGGTTGGATTACTGTAATGCACTATACATTCTGCTGCCCTTGAAGATAACCCAGAAACTGCAGCTGGTCCGGAATGCAGCAGCCAAAGGACCATCCCCTCCCATATGTTCCTGTGAGCCAAATGTAGCCTTCAGGCTGCTGTCTGTTAGCTGCTTCCCCTACTTAGGGTAGCCTGCCTGGCATCAACTAGAGCCTGGGCCTTTTCCACTGCAGTCTCCTCTCCGTGGAGTGGGCCACTATGAAGAGGTGAGGGAGGAAAGCCGTCTCGTTGGAGATCTTCAGGGGGTGCTGCAAGGCTTGTTTACTTGCCAAAGCTTTTGATGGAATGTGAACAGGAGCCGTCTTTTTTGGAGGGGGGGCTTATTGGGGAACTTTATTCTATTTGCTTTTAATTTGTAATGTTTTATTTGTTGCTTGTAAGTAGGCTTGAGCCAAGAGGAAAGGTGGGATATAGATATTTTAATAAATAAATAAATGCAAACATATATAAAATTTCATGAATCATGAAAGAAAAGTCTCACATTTTAAATTATAGAATTACATTTTCTACATTTCAGAACCTGGCTTTTCTACCATGCCCCCCCCCAAACCCTCCCCCCCCCTTTCTACTGTTGTGTAACAGAACACAAACATTCTACAAAGCGGTGACTGTTTTGTGCAGGAGGCTTTGGGCAAGGTTTGAAACATGATATGATATGGTATGGTATCATATGATAAGATATGATATACAGCACCTGTTTTGGCATTTTTTGTTTTGTCCAGGAGCATGACAGAGAAATGGATAAGCAGGTTAAGTTCAATTTTTGAATAAGTTAAGAAGTTCAGAGAATCACATCCTGTAAAGCACTAAAAGTTTCAGCTCTCTGTATTTCTAGGGCCCACAAATCTATTTTTTTTAATTTAATTTTGAAATTGTTACACATTTATAACAGAGGGCCCTAAAGCTAAGGATCAGGACCTGCTATACATAGGCATGGATCTTTGGCATTATTGTAAAGATGAAACATAAGTTCTTACAATTAAGTATTTTTCAGCAGTACATTGTATTGTCTTACAATATAATTTTTTCAATGAACATAACAATAAAACTATCAGTATATATATATTATGTTAAATTTAGATAGTCTTATATCATACTCTCACTGATTCTGCATATAAAATAAAGGGAAGCCATTTTTCTAAGAAGTCTGAGATACTTTTCAGTTGTGTTGAGATCTCATCCATTATGATTTCCCAAATTTTATTATACCAGCTTATGATGGTGTGCCAGAAGGAAAGAAGGGGTGCCTTTTCTTGTTGGGGAAACTCCCTTAGATGAAAGATTCACTGGAAAGGACCTGGATGTAAGGACTGGAAAGGACCTGGATGTTCTCTAGATGTACCACTCCTGGATCCTGTCTTGCTCTTTGAAAAGCAGGTTGGCATTATGGCCTGGAGCACCTTTTATCAGCTGCATCTGGTGTGCCAGCTCTCTCGCTACCTAGATTCAGCTCATCTGGCCACCCTGATCCATGCTTCTGTAACCTCACAGTTGGATTACTGCAACAAACTCTATGTGGAACTGCCCCTGAAGACAACTTGGAAACTTCAAGTAGTCCAGAATGCAGCCGCCCCACTCTTTGTCAGGGGCTAGCCACCAGGAATTTATGTTACCCTTTTTGAAACAGCGACAATAGCTGCCAGTTTGTTTCCAAGTTCAGTTCAAAGTGCTGGTCATGACCGTTAAAGCCCTTCACAACCTGGGACCCACATACTTGAAGGACCACCTTCCATATGTCCCTGTTTGCCGACTGTGATCCTGAGGCAGCCATTTGTTGGCTGTCCAACCACTTAGGGTGGCCCATCTGACATCAACTAGAGGTTGGGACTGTACCATCATGACCCCTTCTCTGTGGAATGGGCTTCCTGAAGAGGTGAGAGCCCCCCAATATTGAGGAGCTGCTATAAGGCTTTCTTATTTGACTTTTGAGGGGGTGTGAAGTGTAGACATATTTTAAGAGGGGTTGGATTTTATCCTGGTTTTAATTTAGAAAAAAAATTACATACAAAAACATATCCAATGGAGTTCAGTGACAGTTCAGTGAGATAAGCTTGCTAAAAATTCAATATGTGAGCTCACAATTCTCTGAGACAAGCAAAGTGTAAATAATTAACTTTCCTAGGAGTCTTAAGAGACAGTTCCTTGTGCCTTTCATCCTTCTTCAGCCCTGATCTTTGGTCTTGCTAGCATAACCTAATGAAGTTAGGAACATATAAAAGTTCAAAAATAGATGGGTACAAACAATAACACTTTCACAAGATGTCCGAGTTGGCAGATGGTTCTATTACCATTTGACGATGTCAATCCAAGAAATTTGAGTGAGTCCAAGACGTCCTTGTTCTCAAACAAAAGGAATCTTCTTGCTTTAAGTCCAGTGTTCCATTTTCATTTGCAGTGAGGATGACACCCTGTCACACACGGGATATTACAAAGTTGTAAATCTGGATGGGAGGCTCCTGACTGCCAGCCATGGACATAGACAAAGGACACAATATCCTTTGTCGGGAGGATGCATCTGCTGCCACCATGGAGTTGATGGATGCCCAAGGCGCTGCTTTGTATATGATTTCCACTGAGGCATGCATATGGAAGGCTGCTGTGGTGGTAGTAATCCTGGTAGAATGAATCATGAGTCCTTCAGGTGGATGAGGCTTTGTGATTAGTAGGTTTAAATCCGTTTAGACCAATTTAAACTGGGTTAAACCAGTTTACACCAAGGAATTTTGTGTGGGAGTTTAAGGTGACTGCAGGAATGACTGGGCTGTTTTCTACACGGATCTAAGCAGCATGGCTGGTGAGGAAACTGAGATAGTGACCTGCAATATATGTGCCATATTTGTTATCTTGCATGAAGTTATTGAAATTATGCTTGTAGTAAGTGTAAGTTGGTAGCCCTACTGGAGAAGATGATACAAGTGCTTGAGGCACATCTGTCCACACTTCATCTTAGCAGGAAAGGTGAACAGAACACATGAGGAGCTTTTGGGAGGGCAACAAGAGGAGGAGGAAAAGGTATGTCAGGAAAAGGAAGAGCACCAAATATAGGAAGAGAGCATGTGGAAGAACATGACCCTGAGGAACAGGAATATCTGGAGACATTGCTAAATAATCGGTTCCAAGACATCTATATACTGTCTCTGGACTATTGCAACAATGACTGCTCCCCCAGGCTCCATAGAGTTCAAAGGAAGTTTCTCAAGCCCCTGCAGACGAGAGGACTCTTGCTTCTACCCCAAACAACGGGAGACGTGGTGGTGACCGGGGACTCCCTACTGAGATAGAGGCTAAATTGTGCCAACCAGACTTGCCATCTTGAGAGGTATGTTGTCTACCAGGTGCATGCATTCAGGATGTGAGAGAGAGGCTAGAAAGCTCACATATTATCATCCCTTCCTGCATATCCATGTGGAAGCAAATGATACTGCCAGGCACAATTGGGAACATATTAAAAAGGACTATACGGCACTGGGTAAAAACATGAAGGACCTCTGAGCTCTGGTTGTGTTTACATAGAGGTTGAAAAATGTGGGGATAAGCTTGTGAACTGTGGAACCCCGCAAGATAATCTCCAATCTGAACATAGCTGGTCTCCAACAGCAAGCCTTTTGAGTTTGTTCCATGAATGAATTAAACCAGTCCAAGGTGCACATCCCCTGATATCTATTTCTGACTTCAAGTGCCTCAACAGGATGGCATGATCTATGCTATCAAAGCCTTCAAATATATCCAGGAGAAACAAAGAAGCATAGCCTTTGTCTATATTCACATGGAGGTCATCCACTAAAGCCACCAGTGCTGTCTCCATCTCATGGCCCAGACACAATCTTATGCAACCTCTATGTAAAGCCTTTAGGAGAAATCATTTGTACCTATGGAATTGGATGGCTTCAATATATGAAGGAAACCTGCTCTGTATATCTCTATCCAAGTCCCTGTCACACAGGATATTACAAAGTTGTAACTCTGGATGGGAGGCTCCTGTAACACAACTGTAAAAAGAGCCTTCTTCCAATTTAATCTGAAAGATGGCCCTCTACCTTGATACAGCCAATCTGGCGACCTGTTTGCTATTGCAAACAAAGCACTTTTTGGTCTTGATTCCTCATATCTACGGGACTGTCTCTCTCCCTATACTCTGCCATGGCAGCTTTGCTTATCTGAACAAGGCTTTTGGAAGATACCACCCTGCAAATGGGCAAAATCAACAGGTGCTCATACACATGCATTCTCTGTGATGGCCCCCATCTTATGGAATAGCCTGCCAGAAGAAATCAGGAAGGCTCCCACTCTCCTGGCTTTCTGCAAACTGTGCAAAACTGAATTATTCAGGAGGGCTTTTTTACCCAGGTAGTAGGTCAGTGCTGTAAGGAAATGGTTCAGAGAGATGCTTTGGTAAAAGGCTAGGGACTGCAGACTATATTACTGTGCACTATCTGTTGCTGAAGGATGCTCCTACTGGATAGTTTCTGTGTTAATATGTCATATCAAATTGATTGTTTCAGCATTTTTTCAGTTCTGCATTTCGATTTATGCTTGTTTCAAATTCCTGCAATCCATACCCTGTTGTATTTCTTATTGAATGCCCCAGCCATTGATCGTATTGACTTACACTGTGTAATCCATCTTGAGTCTCAGTGAGAAAGGTGGACTATAAATAACATAAAGATATTCCCAGAACCAAAGAAATGCCAAATTTCCTTCAGTGGATGGTCTCTGCCTTGGAACAGATGACAGTAACAGCTAAACAAATTTGCTTGTTTGAAATGGTTGTGCTTGGAACAGCCACTACCGCAGAGTCCTGCACGCAGTTGCAAATGGTTACCAGGTTCTTTCAACAGGGAGAGACAGTAGCAGCTACAGAAGAGATGCTTAAACAGAAGCAAGTCAAGATGCCATTTCATACTGTGAGTTGATCCATCTGAACAATAACTTCGTTTTTATTTATATCTCATTTTTCATTGTCAGAACGGAATGGGAAAAAATTGCATACAAGAACTAGAAGACACCTGAACCACTCCCTCCATTCAAAATAATTTTTAATGCTTTCCATGACTAGAGATACTGCATGTATCTATGCATCTTACACTTTTAAAAACAATGTGAAATTCTAACTTTGCAATGTGCTTTGTGGCATTCCAAGGAGAAGCATTGTAAATTACTGGCTTTGTAAAGCACATACTACACAGTATTTCAATTCAAATTCTTGCCTGATGCTTTTATTAATGAGTGATGAATATGAGAGATCTCTTATTTCTGGACCAATTAAAAATAATCAGTAATTGAAACACAGAAATACACCTTAATTCAGGCTATAAATGAACACAAATTCCATTAGAGAAAGTTCAGAATCCTAGGATTGATTCATTCCATAGTATCTCCTCCTCTGTTGGTCCACTGACTTTTGCTTTTTTTTTCTCCTTCTTGTGTTTTCTGCTCTCCTTTTCAGAAAAACTCTCGTTATTTCCTTTGTCTTTGCTGTGTTTTGATTTTCCCTCAGTGGCTGAATCGGCAGTATCTTGTCTTTGCTTTTGCTTCTCACTGTCCTTTCTCAAGTTGTCATCTTCTTTATGGTACCGCTTTCTTTTGCACTTTGCAAGTTGCTGGCAAAGGTTCTTTTCTCCATCTCTGGCATATTTTTTCTTGTTTTTGTTTATCTCTTGACTTCCCCTGTAATAGTTGGGGCTCCTGTCAGAAAACACAAGTCCTTCATCAGATAACCGGTCCGTATCGTCTCGTTTACAGGTGGTCAATGGAGACACTTGCTTTTCTGAACAATGTTCTGTACTCAACTGAGACAGCGGTGCTTTCTCTAATTTCCGTGGATTTGCAAGAGCTGGTGACCGACAAGGCAATGTGTTTTCAACATACGTTTTTGTGGAAAAAATGGAATGCTGATCTGGTTCATACGTATCATGCAAAAATTGATCCTGGTTGAATTCAGTCTTCTCCTGACCACTTAAGGCTTCAAACTCTTCCCTTTGAAATTCCTCCTCTAGCGTTCTGAAATTAGTTTTTGGTTCCAAACCTCTTGCTTTTTGCACTTTAATGTAATCTGCTAATTCATCCTGGAAGGAATTGTATGTTGACTTGGTGTTCTTCATCAGACTAACAATCATGGCTTCTCTACAAGAATACAAAATGTAAGAAAAAGTATTAACAGAAGGGAAATGCTTTCTACCAAACTGATATCTGTGTAATTTCACTTTCATCTTGAAGACATGTAGTCCAATACTTGACCAGTCCTCTTGAATTTAAAAGTTTAGGGTTGCAGCTGCAGCCAACTAAGAAATGTACCTTCTATCTTTATAGAACATATCCAAGAGCTTAACTACACAGATACATTGCTGTGGCACTGTTTGGTGCAGTTCTTCCCAAGGTAGGGCACAATTACACATTACTCATGTGGTTGTGTTCTAGGAATTATACAATGCAGTGTAATTCGCAACTCTTTGCTGTTTTTCCACTGAAAATCACCCCCCATGACCTAGGGCACTTCATCTCAGAAGAAATCATTCCCATCAAAGTCTCACTGGGAGATTGTGAGAGTGGGCTCACTGAGTCTCCCTTTAGCCTCAAGACTCCTCCTCATTGGGAAATGCGAAAAAGGAAATGTGACTGCACTATCCATTAGGAGAAACTGGAGTGCAAAATTCATTGCTGAGTAATTCAAATACAGCTTTCAATATTATTTCGTTTTTAATTCCCCTCCTTACCCCCAAATATAAAGGATATGAACCAGTTTCACTTTGCAAATCCTAGAAGAAACAACATAAGTGAAGTTCTGGAGGGCTGCTGCCAGGAAAGATCTTGCAGTGCTTTCCCTGCACCCCACTGCCAGTGTGGCACAGAGCACCCAGCCTTTTGGAACCTGCAGGCACCTTCAGAATTTTGAGAGGGAGTAGTGAGTGCCACTGCAAAACGGCTGCCACAGGAGGCAGAGCCAAACACAATACCTCCCCCTCCTTGCTTTGCAAAAGGATCACATGGCAACCATATGAAGCTACCTTATTCAGAGTCAAGCCACTGATCTTTAAAGCTTAGAATCATGTGTATTTCATGGGAAGCATGGACCAGCCACTGGGAGGACAGAAACCTTGCAGATAGAGGGAGGGTGTTGCTCCTGAATACTCATCTCTCCCTCATGCCACAACCTTCAGTTGTAAGACTAGAACGTTTCCTCTCTGCTTTGCAAAAAAAGCTCATGGCAAAAGTCAGATAGGATACAAACTCCACTCCATCACTTTACTATCTTATTTTAATCCATGGTGAACAACTTGAAGCAGCCTTATGCCATTCATCTATCAAGGTCAGAATTGTCCCTACTCTGGCAAACATTCTTCGTGACATTCTATTTAGGGATAATCATGTTGTTTACATTTCTCTCAGGCTTCCCATATTAATAAGCCATTTTATGAATTAGCCATTTTATGTTTTTTAAAAACATTTTTTCTGTAAAGAACTTATAAAAGCTTCTTTCTCGAAGAGGGGAATAAAAAGAAATGAAGAAATGCCTGGGAGGTAGGGAGGGACAGAGAAAGGGAAGGGGAAGAAAAAGAAGTAAACTCTGAGGAAGGAGGGAGGGAGAGAAGGGAGAAATAAAAAGGAAATCATAATGGGAGAAAGAAGGGGAAATGAAACCACACAGCAATTAAGGAAAGCTAGGATGCTTACCAGACTTCCCAATCCTCCAGTGGCTGTAGCTACTGTTGCAACCAATAACAAGCCTTGTCTTATAATGGCCCCCCACACTTTCTGAAAAGCTCAATAGCAGAAGTACTGACAGGTGCCATGGCGCTCATAGGCACCATGTTGGGGACCCCTGGATTAGAATGACAGATTTGGAATGGATGGAGAAAGGTCCAAATTCACATATCCGCTTGCATGAAGCTTACCTGGTCACTCTCTAGCAGCCCAGTCTACCTCAAAGGGTTATTGTGTGAATAAAATAGAAAGGGCCTCTTGGGGAGGGGGGTCAGGCAAAAGAAATAAAACAAAAAATGGGTTGATGCCTCTACTGAAAGCCAAATTTTATGAGAGAACTGATGTTGTGATTGGAACTACAGCAGATAATCAGGGACAAGGAGGGGCCCAAAAAAAGCAAAGTTGGAACTTCTTTCTTTGTCAGTCCCTCCTGCCTGTCTTATGGTTCAGTATAACACAAGGTTTCAGCAGTAGGGATGGCAGTGGAATGAATACAAATAGGAGTCTCTCTGATTTCCCAAACAAGAAAACTAATCTGATGTTGTTTATCCCATTTAACAGAAGTTCTCCCTCCACAACCCAAGCTGACAGAGTGTAACACTAAAACCAGAAGTCAAAAATTAGAAAAATACTTACTTCGTATGATGCTTGTTTCCCTTCATGTGAGACTGGTACATTTCTATGGATGTAAGGCTGATGCTACATATGGGGCAAGTATAGTTGCCAGCACCAACTGCTAGAAGAACAAAAAGTAAACTGGCTAAAGAGATACGAAGAAAATGACACCTTTCCTCCTCCCAGCCCAAATGTTGATAATTTCAAAATATTGCATGTTTAGAAAAGACAAAAATGTTAATATTTTTCCTGCGATTTGCTTGGCACTTCTCATAAGCATTTTGTCACTCCAGGCATTCGGTAACTGCTTTTTAAAGTTCAAATTGATTAATAGTTGTCTGGCCTTTAAACTTCACTCTAATTTTTAAATGAATTCTTTCATCTTCAGGAGAATATTTTTACATTCTTTGCTTGTGTTTATCTGCTACTCTTTTCTGTTTTATTGTAGCCTGACTTACTTCACTACTTCTCTTATTTTGAAGCCAGCATGTTGTAGTGGTAAGAGACTAGGATCTGGAAGACCCAGGTTCAAATCCCCACTCTGCTATTGATGACCTTGAGCCATCATGCTCTCTCAGCCTAACCGACCTCACAGGGTTGTTGTGAGAATAAAATAGAGAAGTGGAGAACATTGTAAGTTACTTTGGGTCCCCATTGGAGAGAAAAAGTGGGGTATAATTTTTTAAAATTAAATTTTAAATACTGCTACTTATTGCTGTTTAATTGATGCTATTGTGATTTTATGCTTTTTATTATTTGTAACACATCTTGGCCTTTTTTGCATAGGTGATTTTTGCTGCTCTTGGCCCCATATCTCTTTGGGCTTTCTTCCGAATTCCAGATGCTTAAATCCCCTGCAGGCAGAAAATTCAGAAGAGAACCCTTGAAATGCCACATTGAAATCTGAAGAGGGAGTTATGTGCTTAGAATTCAGAAGAAAACCCAAAGAGATACGGGGCCAAAAGTAGCAAAAATCACTTACGCAAAAAAAAAGGCCCTTGATGCTCATTTACTATGATGGCATAAAAACATTTTAAATAGATAAAACAGCAGCCGGAAGGTTTAGATATTTTTGAGTACTTAAAAGTGTACATGATAATAAGAGCTGAAACACAATCAGCAGACTCATACCATTTATCTGTTGCTGGAATGGCCACTTCAGATTGCAAGTGGGGGAGTCAACTTCATAAAATACAAATGCACACTATAATATTATAGAATCCCCCCCCCAATGCTCATTTTATATGTGCCAGGAATTCCTTCACATATGGGGGGAATACCTCACATGAGTCTGCTGAACATGTATCTGAGCCAAGCCCAGCTGATACAGTGTGGAGCAAGTTGTTCTGGGCTGCTCACTTACTGTTGGCCTTGGATTCTCCGGTGATAGCCTCTGGCCCTATCTCAGCCATCAGCTTCTTACGTTCTTCATTTCGTTTGTGCTTTTTGCCAACATAGTGCTGATGGGCCATGAGTGGATTGTTGAAGGGCGCCAAGCAAAGCTTGCAGTACTTCTCTGGATTATCTAAATCAAAAGGAGCACTAAAGGACAAAGACGGGTCTTCTGAATCAACATCCTGTGAAGTACTCTCGTGACACAACTCTGGCACAGCTGAGTGACCTGAGACAAAGTGCAAAGAAAAAAGCCAAGAGGAGTTCCTTGCATGAGGGTATCTCATCACTGACACAGCAGATGAAATAAAAAAATAACAGAATGTAATCCCTACAGCTCTGCCAGTTCCAGGAAGAAAAATCAAAGTTAGAATACTGTTACTTTTAACATACATCCAACTTTCCCAATGGCAACTATTTTACTGACTAATCTGAATAGGATCTCAAGCCAAGCCCTGGGTTGGGGGCTGGTAAACAAGCCTAGTCATTGCTCCCTCCAAATATTAAATGCCCAGGGAAAAGGGGGAAGAGCAGTGTGTAAGGGAATATGAGGAAGACAACTCCCCTAGTCTTATTCCTTGAACCTCAACACTCCACCAATTCAAAGGATGCTGCTTTACTGCCTTGATCCAAAAAGAGGGAGCACAAATTATGGGTTGCACTGAGGACATATAAGCCACTTGGTCTTTACCAGGTTCTGGCTGCGTGCTCTGGGTAGGGTGCTGCTGAGCCGGGTCTGCTGAGAGCTGCTTCAGCTTCTTGGCATGGATTTTGCCCAGGTAGTGTGACTGAGCAACAATAGGGGACGTGAAGATCATGTTGCAGAGACTGCAGTATGTGTTTTTGTCCACATTTGGGTCCATCTGAAACCAAAACACAAAGTCTTTTAGTCATATAGTGTTTAATTTGTGGGCTGTTGACTCACTTCCTTGATATTCTCTCAAATGAGAGAGAGAAGAAGGGGGTTTGTGAAGAAAGGTTAAGAGATAAATGGGACTATATTTGGCAAAAGTTATGGCCCCTCTGTTGCACAGGGTAGGGTTAAAAAGTGGACTCTGGATCTGAAAAGGCAGGCATCTACTTTATAATCATTAACTATAATAGAATTTCTAGTGTGGAAGGGCAACATCACCTGGAAATTGATGTATTGCTTCTTCTGCTTTCCAGGTTCTTGTCCCTCCTCCTGTTCACTGTGCATTTGTAAATACAGTCGAACTTTCTGAGCATGCTTTTTGCCCTGAAAATACAGATAGCATTATATCAGGTTTCTATTGGGCAGCTTATTGCAAGCTTTTCTGTTCACCGAAACTTTTTATCAGGCTGGAGGTTACAGATTTTTTTTAAAATGGGGGAGCAGGTAACACAGGTCATGATCTGGTTATGTCAGCGTCCTGTGTAAAATAGACTTGAAAACATGCACCCTGTTTTGTGTTATTTTGATTTGTCCCAATAAAAGGATTTGTGCAGTTCTAAGCACAGTTACGCCCTCCAAAGCCCGTTGAAGTCAACCAGGTTTGAAGGGCAAAACACTACTTAGAACTGAGCTATAAACCAGAACTCCAAGTGGGCAACACTTCCTTTAATTTATATTAGTAATTAAATGCCTTACATTACTTTCAGAAGATGCTTCCAGTTTCAATGACCCCAACTGAGCTCATGGGCTTGTGCACACACCCTTTCTCCTCCAGCTCACTCATATTCTCTCCTCCTTTTCCTTGGCAAATTACGGGCTGACATGACGCAAAACCAGGTCAGCTGTGGCTTCTTGATAAAAAGGAATATGTAATTACAAGTGGAGGACCAGTGAGAATTGTGGAGTGGTGGGTGGGGGTTTGCAGGGACCCATGTTTCTGCGTATGTCGCTGTGTGCTTTTGTCCAGGAAAGTTTATGCCACAATAAATCTGCAGTGCCCTTTCTGCGGCAAAAGTTTTATCATACGTTTGTCCTTCAACAATGCTTTTAAAGAATACCAGGGATAAAAAGAAAAGGGAGGGGGAGTCTAGTGGACTAAATTTAAGCCCTGAAACTTCTTAACAGTGAGAAAGGTGGGCTATAAATGAAATTTTTAAAAATGTCATTGTGACAAACTCAGCTTTACACGCTGAGATTTCTAGTCAGAGGGTTATGATTGACAGGTTTCTTCCCCTCTTGCGGCTGGCCTGAAATGGCAGTTGGGGATGGAATGTTGGGGAAGCTGTCGGTTGGGAGTTGGAAAGAATAAACATGAGAGTGAAGGAGAGTTGGAACGTGGCTTTTTAACAGTGAGGGTCAGCCAGAAAGTCCTCTGTGTTCTGTGAAGCACTTACAGTCCTAGGACTGAAGTGGGGAAAACCAGCACAAACTCCCTACGTAGACTCAATAGATCTGGCCAAGGAAGGAGGAAGAAAGGTGTCTCCCCTTCAGTGCCAGGAACAGGATTATAATTCACAGCTATAACACCTGCCCAAGATCTGGGAAGGGTCTGTCTCTGTGGAGCGCCCTTAAGTCTAGAGAGGAGGGAAAGTCGTGATGTGCTTTTACTTGACAAGTGTAACATCTGTGAAGCAGTGTGAACCTCTAAAAGCAGCCAGTAACCGAATGTTTTGTGCCTCACATCAGTGAAGTTGCTGTACATAAACCTTTCTGTCATTACGTTTAAACACCTGCCTTCCTGCCTTTTAAGTTCAACTTCTGTTAATAAACCTTCAATTACATTTTTGGAATCTCCCCAAGCCTCGTGTGCCAGTTTCTGATAAAGGGAAGTGCAAACCCCTGATCTGTCCCCTCTTAAGACTCAGCTGGGTAACCAATATTCATAAGGGTGGGACAAAGAAGAACATCTGAAGCTTAAAATCAAACACGTTACCAGAGGCTGCCCAGCCCAGTATACAGCTTCATAGGCTTACAGAGGAGAAGGTGTTACCTCGGGGTAGGGGGAAGCTCAGCCCAAGCCTGAGTTTGACATGGGTTTGTGGCAGTCATTGCCAAAGCAGAATGAGTGGGAGAAAGAGTGCCTCTGAGCATACACAAAGGGGTGTTCCTAACATTCTCTTGCTGCTGAAAAATCACAGCCAGCTTCTTCACAGCTGACACTTCAGAGTGCTGGGTGCGACTTCCATGAAGACATGAGCTCCAGAACCTCTTGATTTCCAAACTACCACTGGTGGTGAAAGGAGTTTGAAGGTTCAGGGAAGGGTAGCAACAATGGTGGGGGTGGGGCAGGAAACTTGGAGGGAGGGGGAATTCCATTCTCCCTGCTGTTTCTTCCTCCTCTCCCTCCTACCCCTTTTGTCACTATTACCCCTCCCACTTCCCCCTGAATGACAGGGGACTACCCCCCCAACCACCCAGCTGTAGTTTCATTGGCTGAACAGTGACAACGGTGGCACAACTTCTTGCCTGCCTTCAGCTTTGGCTTCTGCAGCCCTGGGCTTGGAGAAAGCAGCACCTGCCATCAGCAGCAGCCACATAGGGCCCATGGCTTTGGCAGCTGCCGGGAGAAGGCCAGAATTGTTGGCTGTTGGTGAGTTCTATCCTGCTTCATCAGAAACTGCAGAGGGCCAGTCTACTTTGGTGGCCCTGGCAGCTCAGAGGGCCTCCAGCTTCCACTGCACCAGCAGTGGCAGCTGCAAAGGGGCTGCACAGATTGGGACTGCCTCTCCCCACCACCACCACCACCACCACCACCAGTCAAGGGCACCTGAAGGAAGAAGCCTAGTAGGTAGGCTACACTCCCCACCCCACTGCATTTTCTGTGCATGTGCAGAAAACATGTTTGTTTGGGGGGAGGCTTAAATCCCCCAGTATAATTTTTGGAACGTTCAGATTTTTCTGCACTCTGGGGCCTCCACCAAGGTTACAGAAGCATCTGCGTAATGATTTGCCATGTAAATAATTTGTGTTTTGTTTCTGCTGGTTAATGTAGGGGGTTTGGATATATGTTTATTGTGGTTAGAAGGGCAGGCCTCTGAAGTGAGGAGTGGGGGCTGGATGAGTGAAGCGTACTGTGACTGGGCGGTAGCTATACTCTGCAGGCAGCATGAACTGCAGTTTTTAGTTATAGTGCTGAGGGGAAAGTGTTCATTCAGTCTGGATCAGGCAAACTGTGTGCAAGCCTGGGTCAGTCTGCATGTATCTCAAAGAGAGATTATTCCATCTAAGTTGGGAAAGCTGTGTGGAAAGGCCTGAGTGAATCTATGTCTGTGTGGATGAGAGGAGTGTTTATTTGGTTAGTGAAGATTTGTGTGGAAAATCAGTCTTTGTGATTGGTCTGCAAATATACCTTTTAAGAACTGATTTGAAACCACCAAGCTTATGAACCCATTCTGATACCAATAAGCTTATGACTCTGCAACCATCATGCTTATGTACTTATAAATAAGTTCTACTTTTGGTTAAGCAAAAAAGGATCCTTTTTTCCTCATAGCCATCCACACGCACTGATAGTTCTGTCACACTACCATCCATTACAAAACCTTCCTATAATACAGGATAAATGGAAGAGATCGAAGGCAAAAGCCTTTGGTGGCAGCAAAAACATTTTGGGAATACTGAGAAAGTAATAAAGAAAGATCCAAGGCAGGTTAAAAGAGAAATTCCACAATTTGGTTTGTAGCCAAGTAGTCCTCCTGATTCTCAGATTTAAACACCGGTATGCAGGGACAACTTGGCTATGATGTGTGGGGGGGAGAGGTCAGGGGAATGTTTGAGGCTTGGTGAAGCATTATTAGTGAGCCAAGCCCCAGGCAAACCTTAGGTAAAAAGGGAAAGTTTCACAGGTGGGATGCAGCCCTAAAGGACAATTTCTATTTGCGCAGATTGTTGAAACTTAATGCATAGAGAGCACATCAGCACAAGGCAATCATTATTTTTTTGGGCCCAGTACAAGCTTGTAAAATGCACCCCGCCCCCCCCCCCACACACACACACCAACACCACAATCCCTCATACAAAAGGTACAATTTCACGTATCATGAAAAAAGTTTGTCACATATTCAACATTTCTGGGGGAAAGCCTTTTTTCTAAGAATATGCAGCTTGAGGGTCCTACAGGTTTATTATTTTGGAATTTTTTGGTCAGCAGTTCAGAATGTTACTTAAGACTGCTGCTCTAATACTGGTCGTAACTGTCTCCAGCCAATCACACAAGATCCAAACAATACATAGATACAAGAAAATAAGTTTCTATAAATATCCTCAGGGATGAACCACAGTTTTCTCTCATTTCCCCCTGATAGTTATAGGGGTTGCAGCCTGGGATGGGCCTAGGGTCACCGCCGGCACCAGGGTTTCTGGCACCTGCGGCCACTCGCGCACATGCACCCAGGGACTGCGTGATGACATCATCACATGATGACATCATCACTCAGTAAAGGTGGGGCCATTGGTCAGCGGGTGGCTGGGGCGGCATGAGGAGGCTGCCCGCGCTCCACACACTGCCCCAGCCGCCTGCCGTCCCTGGCCCATGGCTGCTGCGCCCACCCGGGGGCGTGTGGCAGTGGCAGCCGTGGTGCGGGGCTGGCTGGCGGCAGCGGCAGCACGAGGCAGGCATGCCAGCTCTGTGGCGCACACCTCTGCCCCCAGCACCCCCTCCGGCCCTGCAGCACCCGTGGCTCCCTCCTCACCACCTCAATGGTGGTGCTGGCCCTGCCTAGGGTATGGTTGCCACTTACCTGGCCAGTGAGGGAAAAGACAAGGGAGTGTGCTTCCTGGGGCATGCGCCACAGCAGGCCAATTTCAGCCTGTTTGTGGGCCCGATTTGTGGCCTAAATTGGCCCGCTGTGAAGTGTAAGAGCTCTCCAGGGCCCTCCCAGCAGTGTTCCCACACTTTGCAGTGGCCAATTTCAGCCCCAAATGGGCCCAATTCGGCCCACTGTGAAGCATGGAAGCACTCCCGGGGCGACACAAGGCCCTGCGCAATGATGTCACTTCCCAGAAGTGATGTCATTGCACAGTCTGAGAGTGCCTGCACGTGAACAGGACACAAATGGTGAGTTCCAGAATAAAAGACTAGCCCAAGGTTACCCAGCAAGTTTCCATGGCAGAGCAGGGATTCGAACTTGAGTCTTCCAGATCATAGTCAGCCACTCTAATCACTACACCATGCTAGCAAAGGTTACAGTGCTTCCGCAGAAATGTTTCAAATCTCCCACAAAAAGCTTTCCATTCAGAAATCATTTGTGGATTTTTACCAGCATTATTGGACTCAAAAGCTACATCGCGATACTTAGCTCACTACACAAAATATCACACTTGTGTCATAAGAAACTGGGCCTTCTGATTTTTTGCAATCTCTTCTCCCTCCACCACTGTTCTACTACTCATAGCTCTGGCCAACTGAATGTGCAAAACAAGCAAATAGGACTTCATCTGATGCCTGAATGCTTATGCCACAATAAATGTTCGTTATCTAAGATGGCACAAGATTTGGATATAGAACAATTCATTTCTATATTTCATTTTACAGAATTGATACCGCACCTTCCTGCTCTCATAAGGGACACCAAGGCAGCTAACTCAATATTCCATAAGACAGTGGCCTGATTTTCCATGTGCTGTTGCTGGCCATGCCCAACATAGCCACCTGAACAAGTACCGGGTAATTATGTTAGAACTTTCTTTGCAGAAAGATGTGCAGGCTTCAATTGTCTTACAGTGCAATCAGTGCGTAGGGAAGACAGCAAAACACATACACTTGTCCATTGACCATGAGCCAAAAAGCAATATTCAGCAGAGTGATGCAGCAACTGGACCTCAAGGAGAAAATACTGGCGGTGTTCTTAGATGTGGAATCATATAGAAAAGCAAGCAAACAAACAAAAAAGCCCTTGGAACAGGCTTATGTTGCCTTAGTTTCATGTATTAGAACACCAGGTAAGAGCACTACAATTACATCTGAGTAAGAAAATCTTTTTCCTTGAGTTGGTCCAAGAAGTCTTACTCACAGATCAGTTCTGGGTTGGAAGTGATTTCTTCTAAAACATGGCATAGCATAAAAATCTAGTCACAGACCATGTATTTTATGTATGGATTATTATTAAACCAAATAGACACTCAATGTTTCACCAAGGAACAAGAGTTCGATGATACTCTTACCAGCCAGAGTGGAGGCAGAGACCAGGGTTCTGCCTGAGTATGCATTTAAGACGAGTTGGAATAGGGTTTGTTGCCTACAAGAAGTCAGCCTCAAGAATAGAATTTTTAACCTGCAGGAGAACTGGAGGAGTTTCAAATATTAGCACGGTACCTCTGCACGCTTGTTCACCCTCTCATCTTTTAGTTTGCATATTTGTAAATAAAGATATATTAAAAAAATGTTAAGTCTCCTGTGATGCATCCTCACAAGGGAACTGACCACGTAATGGTTGCCTCTGGAACTATGCTTGCTTGAGGAATAGGGGCTGTAAAATATCAACAAGTTACATCCTGAAACTTACCTCATAATGTGAAACTCTTTGCGATTCAAACTGCAGGACAGCCCCACACACTTTACAGAAAGTGTCTGTGCAAAGTTCTTTTCTCGTTGCCTCATCCAATGTATCATCTAAAGGGAACAGTAAAGGGTGAAGCAGTTAATCAGTACAAGGAGGAGGCCCAGCTATTTATGAAAGCCATGCTGGAAAAATTAAATGCAAGATGACGTATGACAGGGATACCATTTGTCCAATGGAGGGCAACTATATTGACCCCCTACTCCACTACCTGCAGAGTATATCATACGGAAAGCTGGATTAGATCTAAAAGAAGGTGGAGTAAAAATTGGTGAAAGGAGCATTAACAATTTGAGATATGCAGATGATGCCATGTTACTGGCAGAAAATAGTGAAGACTTGAAATGACTACTCATGAAGGTTAAAGGAAAAAGCGCCAAAGCAGGATTACAGCCTAACATCAAGAAGACAAAAATAACGACCACTGAGGAATTAAAGTTGACAATGAGGAAACTGAAACTGTTCAAGGCTTTCTATTCCTTGGCTCAATCACAAACCAAAAAGGAGACTGCAATGAAGAAATCAAAAGAAGACTGAAACTTGGAAGAGCAGCTGTAAGGGAGCTAGAAAAGATCCTTAAAGATAAAGATGTCTCTCTGGGAACCAAGATCAAGATAATCCAAACGATATTCCCCATTACTGTGTACAATGTGAAAATTGGACGGCGAAGAAAGATGACAGGAAGAAAATTGATTCATTTGAAATGTGGTGCTGGAGGGGAATTTTGTGGATACCATGTATGGCCAAAAAGACAAATAAGTGGGTACTAGATCAAATCAAGCCTGAATTCTCCCTAGAAACTAAAATGATAAAACTGAGGCTATCATACTTTGGTCACATCATGAGAAGAGTCTCTGGAAAAGTCAATAATGCTAGGAAAAGTGGAAGGCAGTAGGAAAAGAGGAAGACCTAAAATGAGATGGTTTGACTCAATGAAAGAAGCCATGTCCTCCAGTTTGCAGAATCTGAGCATCAGAAACCAAAACATTCACAAACCAGTGGGGGGACATTTTAATCTTCCAGGACACTCAGTTGCTGACCTAAAAGTAGCAGTTATCCTGCAAAGGAATTTCAAAGGGAGATTAGAGACTGCTGAATTGCAACCGATAATGAAGCTCAAGACAATGCATTCACCTGGACTGAATCGAGACATTGGAATCATGTCTCATTACCAATTCGAAATTCTCCACACCCACTAGCCCTCTGCATACCCCACCCTATTCAATCATGCCTGCCATTGTCATTCACTGGCTATTATCATTCGGCTTCTGGACTCACATTCTAGCTGTATCTGAAGAAGTGAGCTGTGGCTCATGAAAGCTCATACCCTACCACAAATTTTGTTAGTCTTATAGATGCTACTGGACTTTTGCTCTTTTCTACTGAGCAAGTCTGTTAATGATAGGATATTTTTGAGATCTTTCATTCTACGGTCACCATAGGTCAGAGGTGACTTGACAGGACATAATACAAAACACACTTCATTACCTGTAAAGTCTCTTTCTAAAGCTGTCCTAGCCCTTTCAATCAAAGACAGCACAGGATGAGCCTGGATGTGCTGCCCTTCCTGGAGGAGTGGCCCTGTGCATACTCCTCCTCCTTCCCTTAGAGGGTCAGGGTATTATGTCTCTGGTGTACTTCTGGCTGACTAGCCTTTAAAGAACAGGAGGGCCCCAGCAGCCCCATTTCTACATTAGAACATTAGAAATAGCTCAGAGACATCCCTTGGTAGGGATGAGGACTGAATGCTTTGCTATTGGGTACTCTCTGCTGATGTAGATATGCACCTACTAGCGAGTTTCCTCACTGCTAAACATGCCATGGAAATTAGTTATGCTTTGTTTCAGATAGATTTCATCTCTGTGCTCAACTTTATGCTTGTTTAAAAAAAAATTCTGCTACCATTCCCTATTGTATCTGTTTCCCTGAATGTCCCAACTGTTCTTCAGTATTATACCTTGGTCAGTGAATATCCTAGCTGTCAATTATATTGTACTGTCATTTGCACTGCTGTAATCCACCTTGGACCTCTGTGAGAAAGGTGGACTATAAACAACAACAGGAAAGAAACCAATGTCTGGGATGTTCTGTGTGTAGCAGCAAGCAGGACAGAAAGCAGCAGCTACTCACTGTGCTCAGGAGTAAAAACCATACTCTGATGCATGCCATATTCATGTTTTGCCATGTAGGAAACAGTAATGTATTGAGTGGCCCTTGGACACCATGTACACACAAACCATCAATAATCAGCAATAAAACAACAAACCAACAAACCACTACTTTGGTCATTACAGTTCAGAGACTGGAAAAGCCACTTCATTAAAATAAAAACATTTCATAAAAACACTGGCAGCCATATAAAATAAATTTAAGGTTAAAATGAAACTCTGGAAAATAAGGGATGGGAGGGCTAGTTGGTTTTGAAAAAAATGTTCAGAACAATTTTTAGTTACAACAGTGATATTTGATATCCCGCTTTTGTGCTCAGGGACTGCTCACAGCTGCTTACAAATAACAAATTAAAATACAATTTTAAGAAACAAAAATTAAAACATCAATAATTAGCAATAAAACAACAAACCAAATGGTAGACCCCAGAAAACAATGTGAAACATTTTTGAAGGCTTTCCAGAACAAACAGATCTTCACATTTCTCAGGAAAGTTTGGGAAAGCCAAAGATCAATATACGTCCTGAAAGAGGGAGTTACACAATCTAAAACAAGGGTCCTCAACTTGGTTGAAGGTGGACACATTCAGAATTTGGTGAAAGGGTAGTGGGGGTGATCACAAAATAGCTGCCAAGGGGCACAGGACTGGCTGTTGGCCTTGGAGAAGAGATGGTATTTAAAGTCAGTTTCCAAAGGGGAGTGTTTGCTCTCTCCGTGGCCAGGGAAAGACTGCCAAGCAAAGAGACGTAAGATATTCTGTGTTGACGGCCAAGATGAAGGGAAAACGGTTCTGCTGTGTCTCCCCTGGATAATCCATGCATTTGACTACTCGGTCAGTTGGCCCCAGGAACTCCCTGGTTTTCCCTATTCCACTGCAGACCCTTTGAATCTAGAAACAGCAAGCAATATACCCCTTCTGCTAGTCTCCACTACACAAACTTCTGAAGGTGCAGATTCTTGCAAAAAAAAAGCCCTTCCCCTGGAAGTATCGTTACCAGATGGGGTCTGGAATAATACTGGACCGGAGGGGGGGACAGTCGGCATTGACTTTTTTTTCATTACAGTCACTCCCGGTTGGTGTAATAATGTCACTAATGGAAGTGACATCATCATGCCAACCCATTTTCAGGTGCCTGAGCCTGCGGGTCATTCCCACTGACACCATGCAGCCAAGGAGGCCAGCCAGGTGTCTGGGCTGGTTGGCCATTGCTGCCAGTGTTGCGTAGGAGGCCAGACACCTAGACTTCCTGGCTGCTTTCCCAGGCCAGTGGTGGCGCTGTGCAGCCAGAGGAGGCTGGGCAGCCGGGTTGGTTGAGGGTGACAGAGCAGGGGGGAGGGGCAGCTCAGATGTCCAGTATTTGGGAGATGTTTTCCCAGACAGTCTCCCAGAATATTGGACTGTCCAGGTGAAAACCTGGCAACCCAACCAGAAGACCTCAGGACCTGGGCTGATTCATATGGGGGGAAGCAATGAGTTTGGAAAGAAGGGGTTTAAAGGTCAAAAGGGGCACCTTGACTGAGGTCTAGAACCAAAGTGGCAGTCCATGCATTTGATACAGGACTAAGATTTGATGTCTACTGTGGCAAATCCCTCTTAATGCTCTGTCTGCTGCATTATGAACCAGTTGTAGCTTCCAAAGGCAGCCCCTCATACAGCACACTACAGTAATCTAGCCTGGTTACCAAGGCACATGTGATAGTGGCCACCCATTTACCACAGGACACCAAGGAGTCTGGGAGCAACCCCAGATTCCATATCTAATTTTTAAGGGGAGAACACCACCTTCCAGAAAAGGCTGAAACCCTGTTCCTGTTCCACAGCATGTTCATCTTGTCTGGATTACCCTTTAGTCTGTTTGCCCTCATCCAGTCCGATGTAAGACCGATGTAATAGTATGAAGTGTTTTAGAAAACTAGAAGGTAACCTCATTTGCGCAATTGTCCTTGCAGCGATAGAACCCCTATTTAGCTTCCAATGAGGTTATCAAAGTTGTATGTGTTAAAGAACTAATTAGCAGCAGGAAGACAAATAGGTTGTATGAGAAGAGCTGGTAGAATTGGGGGAGAGCCCCAATGGAATAGGCAGAAGAGATGTTAGAAGAGTATGTTACAGAGAGGGCTCTTATTGTATTGGATCTTGGATAGCTGATTGGGGAAAAACAAACTTCAGGCATAAAAGGAAGAAAAAATAGGCATTAAAGAGCAACGGTCAGAGTAAAAACCAAGGTCATGATAAAAGTGGACACTTTTCAGGGTCTAAGTGAATATTGTACATCCCAATGTACATCATTTTATACTTACACGGAACCTCATTTGTCATGCTGTCCATTTACCTAGTTTGGAGAGAGTTCTTCATAATCTACCTTGGTTCGCACTATTTTGAATAATTTGATGTCATCCACAGATCATCTGACAGCTTCACAGCTCACTCCTGATTCCAGATCGTTCATAAAATAGAACCACTCCCAATTTAAAAAAATAACAACCCTGTAGAACTCCACTGTTTATCCCATGACAGCTACATATTTAGTACTTGCTGGCTTCTGTGATGGAAGCTGTCAAAAGTATATTGGCAGTCCAAGTATACAGTATCTACTAGAACTCCCTTCTCTACATTTTTGTTAACACTCTAAAGAATTCCCCAAAACTGGTGAGTTTGCAGAAACTATGTTGATTCTTCCTCTGTAGGGTTCAATCTTTTATATGTTTAATGTCATCTTTAAAAATGTTCACTTGGAACAGATATAAAACTAGAAGAATGTGCTATCGTGTGGTAACCAACTTACAGCAACTACAGGGCATTCCAGGTACGAGATGAACAGAGGTGGTTTGCCGTTGGTTTCCTCTGCACAGCAACCCCAGTTTTCCTTGGTAATCTCCCATCCAAGTACTAACCATGGCAGACCCTGCTTAACTGCCAAGCTTTATGGAGCTTGGGGCCAAATTGGACAAATCAACCTGCTATGTAAGACTGACTGGCCTGTAATTTCCTGGATCCCCTCTGGATAGCTTTTTAAAAGTCAGAATTATATTTGACACTTTTCATTGCTCTAGTAGGGAGGCAGACTTTAGCAACAAGTTGCACGTTTGGCCGTTTTCACGTCTTAACAGTCACGCAAAATCATGCAAAACTCATGGAACGATGGCATCTTCATGGTGCGATTCTGACATCATCGTGCCACAAAATGGAGTCATGATGTGAAATTGTGCCATGAAGACGCTGTCGTTCAGTGAGTTTTGTGCAATTTTGCACAACGGTTAAGACGTGTGGAAATGACCTTTGTTAGGAGGACAGCAATTTTTTACAAGTTCTTTAAGAACCCATAAATTCATGACCTCCAGATCTGGTGACTTGCAAGTTTTTAATTTTGGTATTTGCCTGGGACTTTATCTGTTTGACTCAGTTCTTTAAAGTCTTTCTTGAAAATATCAATTCCAGTATAGGTAAAGCACCCTACATTTTCCACAGTGAAAACTGATGCAATGAATTAATTTAACTTCTCTGCATTTCCATATCTTTCTTTAGCAATCTATTCACTTCTCTGCCATCTAATGGTGCAGTTGCTTCCCCGTCTGTTTCCCACTTATGATGGATTTAAAGCATTTGTTTTGAGCAATATACTCCTAAAATTCTCTTTTAATACCATTTGAGTCAGGAAAACGTTGCTAAGAAGTCAATGGTCTGTTTTTGTGGTCTATTTTTTGACTGTCTTTTAATGCTGCATTTTAATTAATATGTTTTTAATGTTTTATTTTTATTGTTTTTTATTTTATAAGCTGCCTTGGGCAGGTTCCTGGAGAGACCACATAACTATCTTCTTCTAAATATATAAATAAATTTTTAACTCACATTAGCATCAATTTGCATTTATTCTGCCAAGTTAATAAATAAATTCCTTTCATTTTTTGAGTTTCCTCTTCTGAAATCAATCATGTTAGATTTATGGTGCCTGTTTTCATTTGCAGAACTACCAGACTTCATGGCACTGTGGGCACCATCCCTAATTCATGCAACACTTACTACACACCAGATCCTGCACAGCACTCAGGACCAAGTCCAGACTCACCTCCCCTACAGTCAGTTCTATTTATGAGAGGTAGAAATGTTGTCTCTGTCACAACTAGACATGGGCACAAACCAAAAAAAAAAATGAACCATGTGATTCGTGGTTCGTCAAGTTCCACAAACCAAGAACCACAAAATTCCACGAACTTTTCTAGTACACAACTTGGTTCATGATTCGTGGCATTTCAAACACCCGGCGCCAGCTGCTAAAGCCACCGTGGGGTGTTTGAAACTCACAGACCCCTTCTCTTGTCCCCAGGAAGAAACAGAAGGCTGTCTGTCACAAAACACCCCACGCTGGCTTCATCTGATCCTGCTCAGATGGCAGGAGAAACAGGCTGTCAGTTTCACTCACCCAGCACTGGGTTCAGCCGATGGGCTGAACCAAGCGGGGGGGTGTGAAAGTGACAGCCCCCTTCTCCTGCCCCTTGCGGGTGGCAGGAGAACAGGGCTGACACTTGCACACACACTCCGTGCCAGCTTCAGCCGATGGGCTTAACTCAGTGTGGAATATGTGTGAAAGTGACAGCCCCCTTCTCCTGCCCCTCACAGGCAGCAGAAGAAGGGGGCTGTCACTTTCACACACACACCATGCCAGCTTCAGCCGATGTGCTGAACCAAGCGCAGGGTGTGTGTGAAAGTGACAGCCCCGTTCTTCTGCTGCTCAGCGGGCTTTGAACTTGAACAGGATCACGTTGGGAGGGGGAGAATCCTCCCCGCCCCTGCAATCCAGGTGGAGCACGGAAGGGCGCTGTGGCCACTGCTTGCAATGCAAAGCCAAAGAGCGCCTTTTAAACGCCCCCTGGATTGCAGGGAGGGGGAGAGATCCCCTTCCCGCAATCCAGGTAAAGCATGGAAGGGGTATTCAAAACCCCGCCGGCGCCCCCCTCACGGGAGGCAGGAGAACAGGGCTGTCAGCTTCACTAACCCCACACTTTCAGCCCATCGGCTGAACCCAGCACGGGTTCTGTGAAACTGACAGCCCCGTTCTCCTACCACCCGAGTGGCAGGAGAACGAGGCTGTCAGTTTCACACACACCATGTGAGAATTAATGGATCAGCAGCGCCAGCCTGTCTGACTTCACAAACTGCTAACAACTCTCACGAACCGGGTTAAAAAAGTCATGGAGTTTGTGGAAAATGGGGCCCCACAAACCCCATTTTCACGAACCATGAATCGACCTAGTTTGTGCGGTTTTTTGCTTCGTATTGCAATTTGTGCCTACCTCTAGTCACAACATCATTTTTACAGTTGAAGTCATTTATTATTACAGCACCATACCCTGTAGTTACTGTTCTTATGTCTCAAGATCAACTTTAGAGTTTTGAGCAGGTGGAAGAATACCTAAATTTTGAGGCAAACTATTTTAAATGATACTATAAGTCATAATAGTAATAACATTCCATTTATATACCACCCTTCAGGATGACTTAACATCCACTCAGAGCTGTTTACAAAGTACGTCATTATTATCCCCACAAAAACAACACCCTGTGAGGCGGATGGGGCTGAGAGAGCTCCTAGAAGCTGTGACTGACCCAAGGTGACCCAGATGGCTTCAAGTGGAGGAGTGGGGAATCAAATCCGGCTCTCCAGATTAGAGCCCCGTGCTCTTAACCACTACACCAAACTGGCTCCCATGTGCTGCATTTATTATTGTGGGTTCCTCACTGAGTCCTAGTGCCAAGGAAGTTATCACAGATCTGGATGCTCAATGCTGTCTCACCTATATGAGCCATCTTATTCAAAAGATCTATTCACTGCATTCTGTGTTGTACAAAGTGATTTCCAACAATATTAAAATCACGTAACATCAAAGCCTATAAATGCTATAATAAAAAATAACACACACAATGCAAGATTACACAGTCCCTATAATAGTTCTTATTTCTAAATCTGGAAGGCTTTTCAGATATAAAATTAACTGGGGCGAAACAACAGCAATGCCAAATGGAGATGCTTTTACTCATTTTACCCATTACTCAATGCTTTTACCCATTAACCTTACATTACAGGATTACGGAGAATCTAAACAGAAGGAAACCTTTAACAATCTGCATCCTAAAGATTAATGTTGCCCTTAACATAATTTATATACTTAAGAAGCATACCTATGTATATGTATAAAATATTATTTCTCAATTTTCACTCCATTTTTGAACATTCATTTAGGGGAAGAATCAAAGACCTAGAACTGCAGCTACCAACTGGAAAAGTAGTATTTGGACTCCCTAATTTAAGGGTCTATTGTACGACCTTTAGAATATCACAAAACAAGAGCCTCCTTCAGAAACTCTTTACTCTACATGGACAAAAACAGAAAAAAACTTTATCCTGTCTCATGCTGGGAGGCATTAGGTGCACACTATCTATGTATCTCAAAGGCACGCTGTCCCATTCAATTCACCAACTAGAAGAATCTGGAAAGAAATTGGGTTAACCAAGATATCTGACCCATTTATACATTAACATATGGGTCATATGGCTGATATTAATTGCATCTCGTATCATTTAATTAACACAACTGTTAAATAGGGATGAAACTATTATATCTTTTAGAGCAGGGGTTCCTAACCTTGAGCCTTCAGGCATCTCTGGAATTTTGAGAGGTGGTGGTGAGTGCCACACCAAAATGGCTGTCAAAGGTGGTGGTGCCCAACCCAGTATCTTCCTCCTTGATTCGCAAAAATATTGCATAGTAGCCATGCTGAACACATGAAACTGCTTTATTGAGAGTCAAGCCATTGATCTGTCAAATATAATATTAACTGTACTTGGATTGGAAGCATGGTCCATCCACTGGGAGGGCTAAAGCTTGGAGAAGGAAGAAAGTCTGGGGGAAGGGGGGAGAGAAGAAGAAATGGTACCATCCAGTGAAAAAGAAGTGGTTACCAGTCCTCCCAATTCTCCAGTAGCTGTAGCTACTATTGCTCATTTCACTTGAATGGAGGCAGCCCATAATAACCACCTAATCAGCCCTTGTACTTTGTGAATAACTTGGCAGGCACCAGAGGAAGTACTGGTGGTAGGGTTACCAGGGGCCAAAGCAAGAGTGAAGGGAGCTGGGGGCAGCAAGGTCACACAAGCTTCCATGCTCCTCTGTTGTGTTAGAAAATGATGTCATTTTCCAGCTTGATGGGAGAGCTCGTTGTGGTCCCCCCCCCCCCGCACCATGCCTCCCCGCTTGCTGGCCAGGTGAGTTGGGCCAGGGGGGATAGCAGGTGAGGGTTGTGGGTTGTAAGCCTAACTGGTGGGTGCCATAGCACCCATGAGTGCCATGATGAGGGCCACTGCTTTAGAGACTTAGAATATAATGTTCACTCCTCTAGTCACTGGCAATATCTGCAATGAACCCATTGCTTAGTGCCCAGATGCATTTGCAGCTTCAGATCTCCCTTGCATGTTGCATTTTGGACTTCTATAGGCTCATCATGAAAAGCATACAGTCTTCATATTCTTCTTTGAAACCTGATCACAAACATTTAGCTGAGGAACTACGGCACAATTGGAATATCCTCAATGAGAAAGAAAGCAATGTGGAAAAAATACTGTATAGCATTAAACAAACTTCTTTAGACTTTAGATTACAATTAATACAAAAATTATTATTCTCCACAATTTTGGATACTTCTTAGATTACTTAAGTTGGGGTTATCAAACTCAGCTGTTAGAGATATATGAAGCCAGGAGCAAATCTGACACATAGGTTATGGGTATGTTTGGTTATCATTCAATTTTGATTTGAAATGTATACAATGTTCACTGGATCTTAATCCAAATATTTGCAGTATTAGAGTACACTGGATCTTGCACAACTCGGCAATAGCTAAAGGAATAATACTTGAAAAGTGGGAAGCAATAGCTCTGCATTTGTGTATTAACGTGTGTGTATTAGGTTGTTTACAGTATAGGATTAGCTGGTTGCTTTCGGACTGAGCAGGAATTTGTTGGGACTACATCTAATTGGCTGTCAGGGAGTCTGTTTTTTGTCTGCTTCACGTAGTTAAGCTTGTTTAAATAGACCTGTTTAAACTAATAAGGTTCTAATTGAGGAGAAAGGTATGAAGCCGCTAGTAGCCGCTAGATAAGTTCAGAACCAGGGGGCTCTCTCCACGTTTTCTTAGGCCATTTGATGGTGGCAGGTAGTTTATTTGAACATTTGTGTCTGATTACTTTTTGAAAAGTTTTAAAAGATATAAGTAAATAGAATTTTTAAAGTTATTTAGGCAGGAAAACTTGGCTAGCATCTTGAAGCATCTATTGATGGAGTAAGCCAGGCAGGAATAAAAAAGGAAACACACACAATATAGTAACAATCCCCATATAACAATGGTAGCCAAATGCAGGAAGTCTGTGAAACCATACCCAACAATTCAGAAAAATCAACACCACGTAACTTTAGAGGAAAAATTACATTGGCAGTCTGATTTCAGCGAGCAAAAGCATGCTGAAAAAGAACAGTGTTGTACTGCTTTCCAAATTATGCCAGTGCAGCCACCTTCTGCACCTCAGCAATCCCTTTGAAAGAGAAATCGGTGAGGCTGTAAATCCTGAGAGGGTCAGGCATGCCTTCCCAAAAAAGGGTACCTCAAGCAGATGATGTGGTGCTGATCTCAGCTGGCAAGCAGGCCTCTATAGGGGGAGGTGGTTCTTCAAGTGCCTTGGTCCCAGGGTGCAAATGGCTTGCATTCATATTCTACGACCTCCAACTAAATATGCATATTCATTAATATATTGCCTAAACAGCATGGACATTAATTTTCCATCTCATGGAGAAACATTGTTTTATACGCTAGTTATCATCCTTTGTTTTTGGAACCTTAATGCCTTGTCCTGTGTTTACTTAGCAGTAAATTCCACTTTGGTTTCGGCAGAGATTAATTGAGTAATCTAAACACCTCCCTCCTCAATATCAGGGCAGGGAAGAGCAAATTTAAAGTTAATAATTTGTAAATTTAAAATATATGTATAAAGAAAGAGAAGCCAGAAATACTGAAACCTCTCTCTAGTCCACTGGTATGTTGCAGAAAAATACATATGTGTTTGTGTGTGTGTATAATTTCTCTTGGTAGCTGAGATTAGCTTGCACAAGTTGAATCTTAAAAGTATGTGGAAAATAAATTGGGTGTGTAGTGAAAGGTTGCTAAAGTTATTCAGAGACAGAAAGGGGTGAGAGAGGAACTGGCAGGGAGCAGATGGCAGAGCCAGATAGGGTAACAAATACCAGCACAGCAGCATCCAGCAGGGGAGCAACAGGCAGATACTTAAAGGAGAGAGAGGACAGCTAAGAAAGTGAGGAGGGAATATGCATGTCAAAGGGGTAAGCAAAATAAGGGAAGGCATAATTGGCAGAAGACTGGGGAAAGCTGCAGGAACAGGAATCTTCATAGCTTCCTCTGGACTTCTAGCAGAAGGGATCAGTTAAGAGTTGAAAATGCAATATATGGAGGGCACAGAGGTATATGTGTTAGTCTGTCATAGTAAAACAAAAGCTTTTATGAGTCTCAGCTCACTCCTTCAGATAGATTTTTGAAGGGGAAATCATGCTGGGAGATCTTAGTGGGAAGACTTGGAGTGAATGACACCATGCATCATTCAAGTATAAATCTCAAAGAGGAAAAGGAAGGAGTTGATGTAGAGAAGTTAGATGCGAGTCCCATTATAAATCAACAGAATTAGCTGTTAAACATATTGGAAGTTGAGGGAGGTCAGAAGTGCAAATAGATAAGCAAATATATTGTTGAAGGCTTTCACAGCTGGAGAACGATGGTTGTTGTGGACTTTCCGGGCTGCATTGCCGTGGTCTTGGCATTGTAGTTCCTGACGTTTTGCCAGCAGCTGTGACTGGCATCTTCAGAGGTGTAGCACCGAAAGACAGAGATCTCTCAGTGTCAAACTCTGCAACTCTGCACCATGCAACTCTGGTTTGACACTGAGAGATCCCTGTCTTTCGGTGCTACACCTCTGAAGATGCCAGTCACAGCTGCTGGCAAAACGTTAGGAACTATAATGCCAAGACCACGGCGATGCAGCCCGGAAAATCCACAACCACCAGATAAGCAAATAGTTTATGTGCAAATTAACTGATACTGGTACAAAGTTATAGTCTGATGTTTATTTATTTACATTATTTATAGTCTGCCTTTCTCATTAAGACTCAAGGAGGGTTACACATTATAAGTCAGTGTAATCAACAGAATAAGACATCTGACGAGCAAAGGAACAGGACTAGTGTAAGGTTTTGCAATGTAAGTAAGTTTTTGTTTTATTTCTGTGTGTTAACGTGAGGCTTTGAATATTTGTTACTGCAGGTTTGAGGAAAGAAGGGCGGTTAGATGGGTGAACAGAGTGTGCTGTGATTGAACAGTACCTGTACCGTGGAAGACAGAGTGAACTGCAGTATTAGTCACGCTGCTGAGTGTTTGTTCCATCTAGGTCAGGCAACCTGTGTAGAAACCTGAGAGAGTATAATTCTATCTCAGTCAGGCAAACTGTGTGGAAGCCTGAGAGAGTTGAATCGTATATACTAAAAGCCAAGTGGCAAAGATCTGAGGATACTTAAATCTGGAGACTGGAGCCATGAATGGACAAGACAGATCTTCCTACACATCTGGAAAATGTCCCAGATTTGCAGAAAAGTCTGGTATTTAATAGAAATACATGGTATGGGGAAGTTTAAAAAACCCAAAATGATAAAAGGAACATCTGTGGCTTTAACCAGATGCTTCAGTGGCTATCGCTAGGGAACTGTAATAGTTCAGCCAGTATTCCAGGCATGGTTTCTGTCAGTAAAAGGCAGAGGGAAGGGGCAGGGCCTTTTTCCAGGCTGTTTTAGCATTTGAGGGAGGAATCATTGGGGCCAGGCCCAGCAGCAACCACCAGGTGACTTGATACCACATGACTTGCATGACTCACCCAGGCCCAGCTGCTTGCTCCTGTTTAAACAGCAGGCCCCTCCCCACTAAAGATAGTGTAGTGTAGTTCTTAAGATTTTCAGAGTAAGATCCAAGAGATGCATGTTTAAATCACCACTTTGCTCTGGAACTGTATTGGGTGACTTTGATCCAGTCAAACAATTTCAGCCTAACCTACCTCACAGTGTTGTTTTGAGGATAAATTGGAGGGCAGGAGAATGATGTAAACTGATCTGGGTACCCACTGGGGAGCAAGGCACTATATAAATGAAGTAAATTAAGAAATATAGGTGAAGGTGGGGAGTAGATAAAAGGTAAGTTGTTCAGTGGATTTGAAGGAGAGAAGGACATAGGAAAAGGTGAGCCTATGGAGGCTGTCAGGAGAAGGGAAAGACAAAATACTGTAGGGAAAGTGATACAGGAAAAATTGAAGTACTCTCCACAAGTCCTTGCAGTTTCTCCACCATGCAACTGGGCCCAGTTTAGGAAGCGCCATGCAACTAAGCCATAGAGGGAGAATCTGCAGGGGTAGAGGGGGAAAGGTGAAGACAGGGGAGCAGACAAAGGAGGGTAGGAAGAAGGAAGCAAGAAAAAGGGAGATGCTATGAGGTCAGGGAAGAGAAAGAGGGCATGGTGGGGGAGGGTAAATGAGATGCCCCCTGTATGTCCTTTTGGGTCCCCACATGTTCTGTCTAATTCAGTCAATCTGTGTGGAAGCCTGGGTGAGTCTGTATTTGTATTGATGACAAGAAAGAATTATTCTGTAAGTGATGAACTGTATGGAAAATTAGTCTTTGTAGCATTTAGAAACCATCATGCTTATGAACCTATTCTGAAAGCAATATGCCTATCAATATTCTACAACCATCATGCTTATGTACTTATTAAATTCTAGTTCTGGTTAAGCAAAATGTCTGATTCATCAGAAATATAGGATTCTCTTTTTTACCTTACAGCCACACCCATGTGCTGACTGTTCTGTTACACTACTGTCTGTAAGTAAGACTTCCTATAACACCAATTAAATGAAAGAGATATAAGTTGAAAACCTTTGGGGGCAGCAAAATCCTTTTGGGAACACAGAGGAAGTCAGAAAGGCATCAATATATAAACCACACAAAGGGGAACATTTCACAGTTGGTGTTATCATTGGGATTCAAACCCCAAAGGGAAGGTGTTCTTCAGGTAAAAAGTTTGGGTAAAGTACAGCACAACTGAAGCTCTGTGGGCGGGGGGGAGGAGTGTTGGTGGTGACCTGTGCCCTCCTGAGGTAAAAGTTTAAGGTAGCATAAAGAGGAGGTATAATAGGCAGGTTAAACAAAAACACTGTAACAAGGGATTACTGCAATCTAAAAACAAAGCGTAAGTATTAAACATATGATAATTCCAAAAGGTGAAAATACATAGGTAGATAAATATGTAGTGAAAGCAAAATAATACATATGGAAGACAGATTATACCACCTCACAAAGTAGTAGCCCACGGTTCTGTTCCTGTTATTAAATCATCTTGAACCACTGTATCATAATATAATCTATCACCTAAATGCCCTCATGAACATCTGTTTTACATAGTTTGCAGAATGCCAAAGTGTATGGGGCCTTCTCAAATACTTAGGCAGGTCATTCCACAAGCTGGGGGCCACAACAGAGAACACACATGCACAGACAGATGCTGATCTCACCCATTTGCACGGTGGTACCTGAAGAAGGCCTTGGTCAGAGATAAGCTTATCTGAGGGGAAGAGGGTGAGAGGTGGTCCTGCAGATATGAGTGTCCAAGGCCATGAAGAGCTTTATATGTGATAGCCAAAACTTTGAATTGGGCTGGGTAATTGACGGGCAGCCAATGACGTGACTGTAGAATGGGTGTAATATGCATGCTCCACCTAGCTGACAGTAACCAAGCTGTAGCATTTTATATCAATTGGAGTCTCCAAGTTGACTTCAAGGGCACACTTACGTAGAGTGTATTACAGTAGTCTAGTCTTGATGCTACTGTGGCATTGATCCAAGTAGCTAGATCAACCTAGTTTAGGTATGGGGCCATCTTCTGGGCTATGCAGACTTGGAAGAAAGTAAGTTTTTTTGCAGCTGTCAGTTATTGGATTCAATTCAAGGTTCTAGCTATCACATATAAAGCCATTGATAACTTTGGACCCACATATCTGTAGGGCTGCCTCTCCTGCTAAATCCTGGCACAGAAGATGTGCTCATCTGAGCAAAGTCTTCTAAAGGTGCCCCCCACATACAACTAAAACTGGCAACTCTGTTTTCATGCATTTTCTTTGGTGGTTCCCACATTATGGAATGTCCTGCCTGAGGCTATCAGGAAGACCATTTTGGGAAAAGTGCAAAAATCAGTGTTCAAAACAGCCTTCTTATAAAGAGATGAGAACCATGGGACAATAGCTCAGCCCAGAAGGGTGCTTTGGTAAGCGACAATATTGTAGTATATTACATATCACCATCTTTTACTGCAATTCAGTATCAGTTCAAAGTTACCCTCCTTCAGTATGGTCTGCTGAATCTTGGAAAGTTTTGTTCCCTTAGGTATTTCTTTGAGAGCATTGACTATTTTGTTGCTTTATATAGGTTTTAATTATTTACTTGCATTATTTTCCAACTCTTCAATCCTAGTTCACTAAATTGTCTTGTTTTTTACAGGTCTGTGCTGTTAGATTGATTTTGGTTTTTATATTTCATAATACGCCTTTAGTAAGAAACAACAACAATTTAAAAAATAGGATATTAGCATAGACAGGATAACAACTGGACAGTTGCAAAGAGCTACACTACTTGAAACATGCCACATACTAAGGTGATACCTCACTGACTCCTAGATTCTCAGATAAAATCCCAGTTGGTGAGGGATCAAAAATTCTAGCCCAAACATCTGGTGTACTGTGATAACAGAAGATAATAATGAATTGTTTGGAGACGGCCTCCCTGCATCCCCAGACTCAAGCCCCCAGCTGCCCCGCACCAGCCGCCGCCGCTGCGGTACTCACCAGGACCGACGTCAAATGACATGGCAAGGGAGAAGGGACACCACCGGTGAAGCCGGGCCCAGCCTGCCCAGCCCAGCAGCTCGGTGACCATACCCCCCAGCCCGGCAGCCAACCGGAAGACGAGTGAGCGGCAGAGGTGGGCAGAACACCGGGATGGCACTAGGCCGCTGACAGGGAAGTGGGAGGAAGCTGGTGGGGCCGCACTCGGCCTCAACTCGTGGTGCCGAGGCCGACTGAGGCCAACTGCTTGCCTGTGAACCAGGCGGGGGCAGAGCCGGGGAATATTCCAGAGGGGGGCCAGGAGGGAGTTGCAGCCCGCCCGCCCCTGAAGGGCACCAACTCACCCATCCCTCAGCCACACAGGGAGACAGGGCCCCCCAACAGGATATAGTGGGGGCTGGAAGAAGGGAGTCGCTATGGCGAGCTGGGGCCAGGGTGGGGCACGGGAGTATAACCACACCTGACCAAGGTGGTGGGAATCACCTGGGGGGGCAGAAAAAGAGCGGAAGGGCAGGAATAGAGATAAGAGGGAGGGATAAAAGGAGGGCTTCAGAACCAGGCCAGGGAGGAGAGAGTGGAGGCAGTCCCCGGGAGCTTCTCCAACCATCCGGGCTGCACCAAGTGGGCCTGCCCAAGGAAACTATCACCGATTGCGGAACCCCCTTCACAGTGACCCATACCATACCCACCCCCCAGGGCGGTGTTGTGTCGAGAAACTGAAAGGTAAGAGTGACAAATACCAACGCATTGCTCGGGCATTATGGTCCTTAAGCCTCGCCATCCAGAGAAGAGGGGCCCATACTATACCCACTCACCCACCCTGGGGCAAGTGGTCTGGGCAGCTTGGAGGCCCCTGCCTCAGAAAAGGTGGGAAGAGGTAGCCAAGGAGGTGGAAGACATGCTCAGCCTGGGAGTAATAGAGCCTTCCCATAGTGCCTGGCGCAGCCCAATTATGTTAGTCCTTAAACAAGATGGATCCATCAGGTTCTGTGTAGACTACTGGGAGGTTAACAAGATAGCACAGTTTAATGCGTATCCAATGCCCCGGGCAGAGGTCCTCATTGATCAGCTGGGAGCCACCCGGTACCTGTCTGCATTGGACTTAATGAAGGGCTATTGACAAGTTCCCATGGCCCCAGAGGATCGCGAAAAAACAGCATTCGCTACCCCACAGGGGTTGTTCCAGTTCTAGATCATGCCGTTTGGCCTGCATGGGTCCACGGCCACCTTCCAACAGTTGTCGATCAAGCCCTCACCCAATGCCAGGGATTCGTTGCCGCATACATAGATTACATCCTCATTTATAGCCCTGACTGGCCAATGCACCTTGACCTCCTGCACCAGGTCCTATGGGCTTTACAAACAGCAGGTTTGAAAGCCAACCCTAAGGGATTGGGGTTCCAGGAGCTAAAGTATCTGGGCTTCTCATGGGGAGAGGACAGCTGCATCCCCTCCCAAACTGGTGACCCTAGAGCAGTGAAAACTGCCTGTAAACAAGCAACAAATGCAACAGTTGTTGGGGCTGGTGAGCTATTACAGTAAATTCATCGCCTAGTTCGCAAGCCGAGCTAGCCCCTTGATGGACAGTTTCAGGAAAGACCAACCCTCTCGGACAGTGGATCCCAGAGCGCTGGTATGCCTTCCAAGATCTGTGCACAGCCCTTCGCTGAGCCCGCGCTGCGAAATCTGGATTTCAACCAGCCATTCATTGTGCAAATGGATGCATTGGCGCATTCCTGTCACAAGAGTTCAAGGACCAGGAACACACCATCCTTTTTTTTTTAATTAAATTTTATTAAAGGTTATCAAGCACATAGTCAACACACCATCCTTTTCATTAGCCATAAACTGCAGCCGGTAGAAAGAAACTACACCACCATTGAGAAGGAAGCTCTGGCCATGAAGTGGGCCGTCTGGGCTTTACAGTATTACCTGATGAATAAGCCCTTCCTCCTGGTGACGGACCATGCCCCTCTTCTCTGGATGGTGAAGCTTAAGGACCACAAAGCCCAAGTCATGTGTTGGTATTTGTCACTCTTACCTTTCAGTTTCTCGACACGACACTGCCTGGGCCGGCTGAACACCAACGCCGACTTCACGTCCCAAATGTTCGAGGCCGCAACCCCCGACAAGGAGGCTCCAAGGGGGTGTGTGTCCGGAGACAGCCTCTCCGTGTCCCTGGCAGCTCAGTGACTGCATCCCCCAGCCTGGTGGCCAAGAGGAGGACAAGCAAGCGGCAGAGGTAGGCAGAATGCCGGGAAGACACCAGGCCGCTGTCAGGGATGCAGGAGGAAGCCGGCAGGGCTGTGCCCAGCCTCAACCCACAGCACCAAGGCCAACTGCTTGCCCGTGAACTAGGTGGAGGCAGGGCTGGGGACTATTCCGGAGGTGGGGCCCCAGGAGGGAGTTGCAGCCAGCCCGCCCCTGAAGGGCACCGACTCGTCCATCCCTCTGCCACACAGGGAAACAGGGCCCCCCAATAGGGTATAGCGGAAGCTGGCAGAAGGGAGTCCCTATGGTGAGCTGGGGACAGGGTGGTGCATGAGAGTATGGCCATATCTGGCCACGGTGGTGGGAATCACCTGGGGGGCGAGAAAAGGGTGGAAGGGTGGGAATAGAGATGAGGGGAAGGGATAAAAGGAGGGCTCCAGAACCAGGCCGGGGAGGAGAGAGCGAAGGACTGACCCTGAGGCTAAGGGTCAGCCTCCTGGGCAGAGCACCAACTGTCAGAGAGAGAGAGAGAGAGCAAGCTAGGTGCCCATCCCGTCTGCGGCCTTTGGTGGAGCCCTTGGTCAGCCAGCGGCCTGGGGGCCAAGTGGGCGGTCCACACTAGGAGGCCAGGACAGCCAGGCGCAAGGAGGAGGGGCTTGACATAATTAGTATTATTTCAGTAAAGAACACAGACTCACAACTTGAACCTAGGCATATTTACTTAGAAGTGAGCATTGCTGACTTCAATAGGGCTTGTTCCCAAGTAACTGCATATATGAGTACAACCACAGTAGTTGAATACCATAAAAAGCACAATTAAAACAAGGTTGCACCTCCCTATAACTGATGCCTTAGTGGTCCTCTGTGCAGTTCATATGGGTATAGCACATGTACTGGACCTGCTCCTGAAAACAAGATGTACTCCCCCTCTCGATGGCTCTTCCCGCTCTTAAAGCGAGCAAGAAGGATGGAGGAGAACCTCTTCTCTCAACTCCTCTAAGCTGGCCTGGAACACAAATAATAACAGTACCAGAGATGCAGTAGAGCTCATAGCAGGGCAGGAGAGAGGGATGCACAACTGCAAAGAGAATGAACGACTGAGCATCAGCTGCAGGCAAGTGTATCCCTGTCTTCAGTGTTAAGGTCTCTGTGCAGTCCCACATTTGGGAGACTAGCTTTCATCAAACAGGCCATGAAGAACAGCTCTCCCAACTTCTGACTCTCTCCTACAGCTGGTATCTACGGAATATATTTATAGAATTTATATACTGCTTCTGTAGATTCTTGCTTGAGGTGGCTCACAAGTGAAAGCAATACCACAGAATCATAAAAACAGCAACAAATTGTCATGATTGCAATCAAGCCATTAAAAACAACTTAAAACAAACATCTGCCAATCTAAAAAAAATCTATAAAAACAGTTCTTAGGCTAGAAATAGACCATAAACAGCTAAAGATTATCAAACCCCTTATTTAAAAGCGTGGCTAAAAACAAATGCTTTGGCCAGGCACCATCGGGGGCAGGGCATTCTAAAGATGAGGTGCCACCACTACAAAAGCTCTGTGTCTAGTTGCCACATTTCTCACCTCTGTCGCTGGGGGTTGGCACACAGAGCCACAGGGCTTGCAAGGCAGGTCTTAACTGGTGGACCAAATGATATGAGACGATCCTTCATGTATGCTGCTTCAAAGTTTGAAAGGTAAGAATCAGCTCTCTGAATTGTGCTTGGAAACATACAGGCAGCCACTGCGGATCTTTCCACTCAGATGTGCTACGGTCCCTGAATACAGTCTCTATCAACAGCCTGACTGCTGCATTTTGATCCAATTAATGAACACAGATGGGAAAGACCATGAGAAAGGCTGCAGAAGAAGCCTCAGCTCTGGCTGAGTGGGCAAGAACCCAGCATGGGCAATCTACATGTTGCAACTGATATCAATTCTGGGTAAGAGAAAGATGATCCAATGTGAAATAGATCAAGACGAAGCTCTGCAACCCTTTGTAGCATCTGCATAATGCATACATTGAAGTATCTTGGTAAATAAAAAACCTTCCACATTCAGAATTATCACCATTCAGTTAGCTCTCTATTTTCACATCAAGAGAATAGTGAGATCTTTCTGTGCCATCTTTTGGCACTGGGAAAAACACCAGTAAAACAATGTCCTGGCTGGGGTGAAACAAATTAGACAACTTGAGGTATAAAAGAAATACTGGTTCTCAGTAATACTTTCTCTTTATGAAATCTGATAAAAGAGCTTAGCGCTCTTTTTTCACTCACCTTGTGGGCAGAAGTAAGAGTTACCAGAAAAGGTGTTCTGGCTGTAACTGAAAGGCCACAAGTTCAAGGGGTCTAGACATGCAATTGGATAACACTAAAGACTCCATAGCGAGACAGAGGGACACGTTAGATTACCCTTAAGGAAGGATTCAGATTCCTTTTCCATAACAATAGACTTGTCAGACATGTCAGTTTGAGAAAATTTATCTTAGACCTGGTCCTATCCTGTTGTGCCATCTTCTTAACCTTGCTCTTCATTGCTGCCAGTGGAACAGTGTTTTCTCAGCCAGAGCAGACATAGGGTGGGAGATACAGGGATCAGAGACAACCTTAGGAGCTGATCACAGGCTCACCAGGATGCCTCAGTAGTTCTTTCTGATGCAGAACAGCTGGGTGTAGTGGCAGTCTGTATGACTGACTGTTCCGCAGAGTTCCTTTCCAATGCACAGCTTTCAGTCCAGAGGCTTTGTCACTCCTAGTAGATATGACTGCAGGCAATGCACCACGAGGTATCACATCCCTCACCAAGACAAAGATGACACAGCATCTGATCGTAAGACACTGCTATTTTCTGCATACCCTGGATCGATTTTTAAGAGTGTCTTTTGTGTCATGAGGGAGAATATAAAAGTACCAAACCCCAGGATGATGAACCCTCTAAAAGGTGGAGATGAATGATATACACATTATAATCATGTTATTTTTTTAAAAAAATGTTATAGGAGACCCTGAAAGAGGTATGCCCCCTCTCCTCTTGTGTGACATGAAGGTAGGAAAAGTCACTAATGGGAGAGGAAGTGCCTCACACAATGGTAGTGTCTCTTACACACTATTTACATCTGAAAGTTGTGGATGCATTGATGAATGTAAGAAATGTGCATTTGACAAGATAGCAGGTCATGTCAGAGCTAGGCAGAGTAATCTGTCTTGGGAGAGCAGCTGCTTCCCTTAGATTGGGTAAAATTTAGCCCATAGTTCATAAGGGAGGTGGACAGTTTATTTTTATTGCCTTGCACAACCCTTTTATTTCTGCAGTTCTTCCTTTTTTAAAAGTTGTACTGTTTTCTAGGGTGTTCCAATTTCTATTCAAGCATTGGTTTTCTATTGGGAATTGGATACATCAGGTGACAGCCAAAATGGATACGCAAGGGCAAGCTTTCGTCTGCTCTCTCTCCCAAACAAGGACTTCCTGGGAGCCTTGTCAAATCATCCTCAGGTCTACAGGTGGTGTTGCTAAAAGCCAGGTCAGTCCGGGCAAGACAACAACCATCTAGAGAATGCCAACTTGCCTTGAACAGATGAAGCAGGAAGGACTAGCCCATCCCAGCTATGACTCAGTGCTGGGCATGAGATGGTTGCTGTTGTCAAGACAAATAATATCCCTCTCACCAAGTTCTCAATCCACAAGGGTTCCAATTTTGATGTTTGTACCTGGTAGTGATATTAGGGATAGAATAAGGATTTTGCTGGTCCACACCATTGCTTCCCTCTTTACTTGGTGGATGTAATCTTGGACTTAATGCTGAGGAGTCATGTTGTGGTCCCATTGTGGAGTATGGGTCAAGACTTCATGGCCATCATGGAAACCAATCACAGAACATTTGTGGTCCTACACAGATTGCAGATCACACAGCTGACTTGATGTTCTCAGATAAATGGTGATGGCGATCTGAGAAAAGAAGTGTGCACATATCAACTAATTACTTGCCATGAACAGATTACCTCCTGCTGAGCTGTGTAATTCCTACAAAGGAGTGAAGGACCAGGCAGGATAGTTTTTCCTTAGAAGTTGATGGATTCAGATAGCTTCCTGATGGGCCCTGAGGAGTTTCCAAATGACATGGCTGGCAATCCTGGTGATGCTCTGGTTGATCTGTGGAACACTGAGGTGACCTGAGCAGAAGACAGTTTCTAGGCACCCTCTAGAGTGAAATCTACCCCGGTATACCAGCAGCAGTGGGGGGAGGGTGCAGAACAGACTATGAAGGCACAAAGACAACAGACAGAATGCAAGTGGATACTTATGATTAATATGATTAACTTGTCTTAAGAGTGTAATCTAAAGTGGTGATGGAAGTAAAGAAATTGTTCAATCCCACCACCACTGCAGCCACAAAGTTGTCTGGCAAAGCCATTTCAAGTGGCATGGGATGTATTTAGTACAGGATTTCTGGGTGATCATGCAGAAGCCTTAACAGCCTGAGGTGATTTGTATACTAAATCACTTAGCATACAACTTAGATACTACACTGAGTTCTGTAGAATATTTATTTTGTCATTTATAGTCCGCCTTTCTCACTGAGACTCAAGGCTGATTACATAGTGAACCAGATGTTCCTGGAGGAGCTTACTTTCCGAGTATGTGGATGAGTGCTTAGAGAGGTACAACCAACTGTTTGACTTTTGCTGTTCAGGGCTGGTAACATTATACTGAAAAGAAACATTCAGCTACATCCAGGAGACTGTAAACATTTCATTCAGTGAAGGAGTGGTCCAAGCTTCCTTGAAGAGAGATCATTAGGACACTCCTATGAAAGCTTCCTGGACCAATTGCTAGCCTCCCATTTGCTATTGTTATTGACCAGTTGCTAGTCTCCCATGGGTGGTGGCATCTTAACTTCGAACGTTCCTGGAAGAAGCTGAGCATTTGAATTTATTTCACTTTGGCTCAGCATGGGAAGCGTCTTGATTGCTTTAGTGAATGACCTACTCTGGAAGACATGCAAGGGCAGGGCAATGCTATATGTTCTCTTGGACAGCAAACTTGCTTTTGATAAGTTGAATGTGGAGATGGGATCTATGGTTCATCAGAGGTACTGTTCCTACTTGGCAACCAGGTTTCAGATGATAGGGGTGGGTGATTTGATCCACTTTTATGGCATTTGTACTATATAAAACCAATAGGTAGGGTCATCTGGAGATTTGGAGTGAAGTGCCCATAGTATGCAAATGCCATCTACAGCTATTTCTCATTCCTCAGGTCTAGATGAAACACTGTATGTGTTAAACAAGTATCTGAAGTTGGTAATGGGAAGGATGAGAGCACCTGGGCAAATATCTTTATACTGCATCCAGACAGTATACTTGCTCCTGGTGCCCCTGCCTTCAGCAACCTAGCAGATGGTTACTTATGTTCTATGTCAGAAGGTTGTAATTGGCTTTTTATCCTCCCGGATAAATATGTTATTTGTGGCATAAGGTATGGTGCTGAACTGGCGTAACTACTGCGGGACGCCATGATTTGCACTTGAAATATGACAGGCCTGGGAACAGGTGTTAACTCTTTCCCCCCATGCCATTTTCCAGAGAAGATACTTTCCCCATTTGGCACTATAGTATAACCTGTATTTTTCCCCAAATGGGATCCTTTCGAGGACAAAGCAATGATATGAGGGAAAAGTTAACTCTGCTCTCCAACACCACAATTCCTGTCTAAACTGGCCCTACCATGGTTGCTATTTATGAGGGAAAGAGGTGCTAGAGATCTACTCATGGATCTTAAAGCATCCACTTTGATTTGTCCCCAAGATATTAGACCAAAGCAATTAACATATAAATGCAGCAGTGGCAAAAGATTACTGAAAATGTTCTCTAATTGCAATATGAAGCAGGATGGCAACAAGAAAACATACCAATGCAATATGCAAATAGACACAAAAGCTTCTCAAAAGATACTCTGCTACATGGCAGATATATATTGTGCTTGCCCACAAACAGATCAGCAGTTTTCTCAAAAAGTGTTTATCCCTTGGGCATGAAGTGAGCAGTACAAGGTGAAATATTTGCATAAACTGATTCCAATTGCAGCTCTCTCTGTTAATTTTTCTCTTTTCTGCAAGATAAAAAGGCTCATAAATTTTCAACAAGGAATTCCACAAGTCTTTAGAACAAAAATCCAAGTTTGTCATTTTGAAAATTACTCAAACAACTCAGTTGAGTGACCAGTTCTAACTTGCCAGTTTTCACATCACTGCAGAAAGCCACATTAAAGCTTTTAATGTTAGCTTTTAGCTGCTTATCAGGTTCTTTAATTCAAACATGTTATCCACAAATTCCACTTTTATGACCTACTGCCACAGCACGTAATTTGTGGCACAACTGGAGACAAACTTTGATCTCATTTTGAAATGAGTTTTAGAGAAGTTGGGACTATACTACGTCTACTTTAAGTTGCTCCCAGAAGTATTTTCTACAACATGCCAGCCTTGGACAAGAAAGTGAGCATTTTCAAAGATCCTGAACACACCGGCACTATTTTCTTTCCCTCAGCACCTTGTGTCCATAATGACCCCAGGTTTTTTAATGGTTTTTAAAAAAGCTATAGCTCTCTCATGGGGCATAAGATAGCATTGAACTTAGAGATCCAACTCACTTCTTAAAAAGGATTCTACAGTGAGCCATTTGGCTTGGGAACTAAGACCACCAGGTTTCTCTGTGTGTTCTGCAAATCTTCCATAATCTCAAGCCGTTAGCATGCCATGGACTTCCTCCTGCACCTTTTCCCAGATGTTTTGTGAAAGTAGCCCCATCAGTTCATAACCACCAAGTTTTGGTTTGGTAACAGGGCATTCAATGAGGATGGTAATTGCATAATTGTTACAGTTGAAGGGGAGACTTTCACAATGACTTCTGGTCTCTTGGAGAGTGCTGTGTGTGTAGTGTGTGTAAGTGTGAGTTCTCTTCCTCCCACCTGAGTGCAATTCTTAAAGAGTGCTTTCCAATTTTTTTTTAATTCTTTGAGATGGTTCACATGGAATAGCTATGTTTTGGCATGGGTGCAGCTCACATAGGAGGTGAAGGCTCTCTTAGATGCAATAGTAAAGGGACTGGCCCAGCAATCACCACTGGTATTTTCCAGTACCACAATCACAAGAACTCACAAAGTTGCCTTATATAGAATCTGGCCCTCAGGCTATCTAGGTCAGTACTGTCTATTCTGACAGGCAGAAACTCTCTAGGGTCTAAGACAGAGATCTTTCACATCACCTGCTACCTAATCCTTTCAACTGGAGATGCTGGGGGTTGAACCAAGCAGATGCTCTACCACTGAGCCACAGTCTTGACTAGCATTTGCTTTCTACCTTTCAGAAGGTAGGTTCCTTCACTGCTATTCCTCGTAGAGTTCCCACAAATGGGTCAAGCAGTCCTTGAGGTTTTGCAGTTGCTTAACCACAGGTTCTCTGGTTCCCAAGCCCTCTTCAGCACAGTCATCTGACAAGACACTGAGGGGTCCTTGAGATGTTTAGCCACAAAAGAGCATGAAGGGGAACTCTCTGATGGAGGCCTACAACACCTCTCTCACTACAAACAGCAAGGGGGACAAGTAAACATTTGACCAAACTTGTTCTGTTGCAGAGCTGTAACGTTAATTTTAGTGTCTGGCTGAATCACTCAATGAATCAATGTATTTAAGAGTGAAAGCCCATCCCCACATAACCATTGACCATCAAACAGAAAACTGCTGAAACAAATGGGTTGTAAAGCTCCTGTTTTGATGAGTATTTTTGTAGAATCTCTTAACAGTGAGAAGCTTATCAAGACTTGCATCGCCTCAGTGGTCTTGTGCTTTTTAAGGCACAACATTTCCAGTTATTGCAAAGACCATTGCATTCAGGACAGAACAATTGCCCTGAGTGTTTCTACAAAATCCATCCCATATGAGAAAAAGGAGGGGTGGAGTTCCTGCACCACTGGTAATGGAGGTAAGAGGACAAGGTCCAGGTTCCTCTTATCTATTTCCTTACCCCTAGATCAATTCTAGCAGCATGCCTGTCCATCTGTGCCAATCAAAGATTGATGTTTAAAAAAAGAAAATTCAGTCCAAGTCTCAAAAGTCCAGTCAGGTGTCAGCATGGCCTTTTCCCAGGATCTCTCGAGTACCTACAACAGGTGAACTTCCGTCTCCCAGGAGTTCCGCTGTAGGATATCTTGAATGTATTCAAATCAGGAGAACCAATGACCTTTCCCAGGGTACTTTACCATTCCTTCATCTACTGCCACATAGTTTCCTGAGAGGAGTCATCTTTTTGCTGCTCTTGACACTTGTCAATAGTCCACCACTGAACAGGGTCATCTTAGCCTTCATTATTATGTCAACAGTGTGACCACAGTGTGGTTCTCATCTGGCTCTAAGATTGTTATTTTGCAGTCACGTGTAAAAATTGCTTCCCAAGTAGAAAATTGCGGTCATTTAAGAGGCTAGGTCGGTCAAAATAACAGGGCTATCAATATTACTGCCACATATGGACCCTACCTTCATGGTTTGCAAACTGGGGGGGGGGCATGCCTCCAGACTGCCACAGGCTTGGGAGTGATTCAAACTGTATCAGGCAGGATGAAATCTTGTGAAATCAAGTGTACTCCTGATGTTCAGGAGAGCCAGGCCTTCCTGTGAGTGGTCTAGTCCCTTTTGAAAAATGGCTTATCCCTTGAAGGTGACCATTCTTTGTTAAGATAGAGCATAATCACATTCCATATGTGGATACCCTCCATAGAATTGTCCCTATTTGGCAATACGTAAAACATGTTCCCAGACTTTCCCCATGAACGAGAGGTATGTGCGCCATCTTTTCCTTCTTCCTTTCAGAGTTTCAGTGACGCTCCTGGAATACTTCCCATGGTTGGGTTGTGCTGCCAGGTCCTATGGCTTCCTCTAGTTGTCCCATCCATAGTCAATGCCACTATTTCCTTTCACTACATCAGGTTTCCTGGACTCCCCTGCAGACCCAGTCTGCATTCCAGTGCTAGGGCATTCTTGCAGCTCACCTCACTTTTAGGTCCTGAGGACACTCAGCTCATCCTCTTGCTTGCACATCACAGGAGGTTTCTGTGATCCAACCATTCAACCATCAAGGAACCTGGCCAGGTGTTGTTACCTGCATCTAGGGTGTGCATGTGGGAGAGATGAGTTGCAGAAACTGCTCCACGACCATCTTCTCCATGACAGCTTTCACCTGGGAAACCTCGAATTGCAGCCACTTCTGGACCAATTCCTCCAGGGACATACACAGGTCCCAAAACTGGCATAAACATATGTGATACTTATGGTAAACAGCCTTTTTTAGTTTGTGGAAATTACTGGCACTCCCAGCCACAAAGCTCTATAGTAAGCTAGTGCAGATGTGTCAAAAAGGGATCAGAAGCAATGCCCGCTTTGGCCAACACCGTGGCCACTTTTTCTAAGGCCACTGAAAAGGCTTCTACATTGTCATAGCACCAGCAGCAACAGATGTGGAGTGGGTAAGCCTTTATCCGGTTCCTGCACCATCGTCTCCTGGGTGTCCTATATCAATTCTCCTGGGGTTCAACGAGCATCATGCATCTAGCCCACTCAGGATCCTTCTGCCTTTCTGCACAGTACTTTGAGGGGGGCCCTGTCTATCCATAACTTGTGAGCTACTCCCAAGGAGAGAGATTAACTTGGGGTGGCCTCCGGAGAAGATTTCATCTCTGCAGTCACCATCTCCCCACTCTCACCTCACACTATGGAGGGGAGGGCTGTGCCAGGCTGCTGAGGTTAGCAGCAGAGCCGTGTCACTGTTTCAAGCACTCTACAGCACCCAGGGCAAAGCAACAGTGACCCGAAAAAGTTGGAAGTTCATGAGATTCACTCTGCTCCTAACCCACTCCAATCCAAATAAGATGTAAGAACTCCTACTTCATATTGACTGTGTGTGTCATAAAATGTGGAGAACTGATTTCATGTTTCCTGCTTGGCACAAAGCAAGACAGCTAGGTACCCAGTACAGGGAAAAGCCCTGCTCAAGTTTACCTCACCAACAGAAGACCTTTCACTTCTGACTTTAACAAACTTATGAAACTAGCAGACACCCCTTCCCTTTTACACAAACGAGCCACTAGTCTAAATGGGAGATAACCGTGGAAAAACAGAACAAGATCCCATTCCATAGTAGCTAGGTGGGTAGCCTTTACCCCAGCCATCCAGGGTAGAAAAGATGAAAATATCCAGCAACCTGAATATCCCCAAGGCTAATATAAACAAACAAGGACATTAATGTGGTGGTGGTGGTGGCACGTTCAAACAAGAACATGCATTTAGCCAGACATTATGATTTCGAAGATCACTGTAAAAGTAGATTCTGCACCTCCTTTTCATTTAGCTTGCCTAACTAGGATTACATTTAGTGACACACTTGGAAACTATGCAGTGATTAAGTTGCTTACATGTCATAAAACTGATTCTGCAAAGACAGGTGCCTCTCACTAACCACTGGGTGGCTGTGGAAACAAGTAATGAGTAAGGTTCCTGGTTTGTAGAGTGCAACTGTGATAGATTTAAAATCATGTTTAGATGTGTACAGGTGTACACATGACAAAGAATGGTGTTACAGATTTTCGGGAAAACTTGTATCTTGAGCCAAAGTATACATTCAGTAATACACACAGGTCTAAGTGCCACAAACATCTGCATGATTTGCAACAGAAGAACAGCAAGTACTGAACACGTGTGCTCTTGCTGATCTATAATTTTTTTAGAATAGAGAACATACTTGTGATGCTCAGGTTTTACAGAAAAAATGAAAATAGTAGTTATTACTCAACTTTAGTAGGGGATCCAGATGTCTTACTTGAAGACAAAGGGGAAAGTAGATAATTTCCAGAGCCAGTTTGGTGTAGTGGTTAAGAGCACGGGACTCTAATCTGGAGAGCCGGGTTTGATTCCCCACTCCTCCACAAAGCCAGCTGGGTGACCTTGGGCGAGTCACAGTTCTCTTGAGCTCTCTTAGCCCCACCCACCTCACAGGGTGATTGTTGTGGGGTAATAATAACACTTTGTAAACCGCTCTGAGTGGGCATTAAGTTGTCCTGAAGGGCGGTATTATAAATCGAATGTTATTATTATTATAATTAACCATTGTCCTGGCCACCCCTTTCTCCCCCTTGATGCTTCTCAGAACTTCAGCTTCAGAGAAGTATATAGGAAAAGCAGAATGGGGGTAGATTAAACACATACATATGCTCTGTGTAACCCGCAAACTTGGCTACTTCTTCGATCACCTCTGATGCTTAAACATTAATGAACAAACTAAACATCAGCCGTTCCAATTCAAGATCCTTGATGGAGCTCACTGCTTACTTCCTCTTACTGTGAAAGCTGTCAATAATATATTTCTACTATCTTCCTTTTGCATTTTCAATCAACAGTCAAGACATATCTTCTTAGGCTCTGACTGCCTGATTTCTTTTCATGAGCAACTCTATCAAAGACTTTTGAAAATCTATTACAATAACAGTTAAGCAAAAGGATTCTAATGTGACTCCGCTGTTTATCATTAAAATTTCATGGAAACTTATGCCAACTTTACAAAAAGACAGAACGTAATGAATTCAATAAATTAAAAAGGAATAATTTCCCCCCAAAGCAGAGTGTTTACTAAAGACAAAAGGTGGAACAAAAGTGCATTAGCACTAATCTCAAACATGTCTGAATAGTAGTCACTACGTAACATCATTATGAAAACCAGTTCTAAAGTGCAAATTGTGTATCTTCAGTTAATCGTGATGTAATAGAATGCAGCAATGCCATGTTGCCCAAGCCAAGTCATGTTATTCACAAAATGAATAACCACAGCAAAGTGACCAGCTATTCATTATGTCAAGTAGAGCTGTGATCATTTTACAGTTTGAATCTTTACAATGAATCTATAGGATTGTCATATAAGTGTTATGGCGGTTTGGAAGAGGTATTCAGAATCGAAGATATATGTTTTTATATTAAATATAGAGCTATATAAACCGGTATGCTTTTTAAAAGATCTAATTATGTATTAATGCAAGAGAGCTAAGCACATTTTTCTACAAGGACATGTATGGGTGTCTACAAATGCTGCACATATTTCAAGATTCATAGCTTCAAATGCAAGTACAAGATCCAAGATCTTGTTTTCTGCTTGGATATTCTAGAAAAGATGATCCGTGATAGTTCAGGCCACTGTTAAAACTGAGAGGAGTACTGAGGCCAGTTTGTGATATGGCACTGAACAGGAGTGTGTGATGGCAGCAGTTCCACCATTCAAAGAAAAGCAGTAAAAGATTGCCACTGGACTTATCTAAAATCTCTGTCTGTATGCATTGATCAGATATAATTTGTGATATAATTCCAATATCTTTGTTTAAAAACCAACCAACCTCTTGTCATCTTCTCCTTCCTCTCTAGGAATAAGAAGTTCAACTCAATATTTATTTATTTATTCAATTTCTAGCCCGCCCTCCCCACAAGCTCAAGAGAAGAGATGAAAAAGAGGGATTTTTTTTTATACTGACAGAATTTCACTGTCTTGCCTCTGTATTTCTGCCAGTGAAGACTATATACACACAAAGAAACACTGTTAGTAATCAGTATGCAAGTGTCATTGCAGGCTGAGGAGAAACATGACTAAGAATTTATTGTCAACAAACACGCTGTGACAAATTGGCATGAGTGAGATTTTAAATGTCTCACTGAAATACACAGAAAAATCAAGCCTCTGAAAAGGTCAGGTTCCAACTCTTATCTGAAGGTGCAGCAAATTCAAAAGCTTTCTGTAAAATATCCTACTTGTGAGATACAAACCAAGGTCCAGATAACTTCTGCGATTACACAGTAGTTTTATGCCAAGGCTCAGCTGCCAAATGGAGAGGTCCCATTATATATAGATGGAAGATCACATGACCTACAAAAATTCGAACTATAAGGGAGCCTTCCCCAGGCTCTACATTAAGCTCTCACAGACCAGCTGCTAGTAAAATGGGGGCACTATTTTTCAGTCAAAGGGGTTTTTAGGTGCTTTTCAGTATGTCTGGCTTCAAGTTTTTTTTTATTTTTAACTGCGTATTTCATTGAGATTTAAAATCTCACTCAAAGGTATTGGAAGTCTCGCACTTTTAACTTCTCACAGCTAGTTTGGTCTTCTAAGAATACTCTCCCCACAGTTCTTGGAAATACTCAGATTTGCTCCTGTGTGTGTGTAGCGGGCGGCGAGAGAGGGGGGGCGCTTCTCGTACAATTACTGTGTCAGCAACACTTCTTGGTTCCAGTAGCCGTGGTACACCCAAAGGATGGTTTCCCTGGGCAACACTAAGCTCAAGAGCTAGATCTCGTCCCAGCCGAGGCACAGGTGTTATTCGTGATGCTCGTCAAGCCACCACAACCCTCCTTACGCTAGTTCCTGCCTGCGGCAACTGCCAACTTTATTTCCAAGTGTGTGTCTATTGTATTGCCTTTTCGAACGATGTTTAAACGATGCGAGACACCTTGAACATATGCCGGAAACATGGGGTGCAAAAAGGAACTACTCCGTTCATTTGCAATCGAGCCGAGTTTGCTTCCCACAGCAGCCGCTTCTGACTCCCCCCGCCCTCCCTGATAGGGGAGGGGGAAACAAAGAGGCAGCCCGCTTCCCGGGGCGGCGCTGGGGGAGCTCTTTCCTGGGGCCGGGGCGCCGCTTCTGCTCCCTCGCCCACCCTCATGCCTGTCGCTCGGTCCTTCCTTCCCTCCCTCACTCACCTGCTCTCTGGCCGCGGGGAAGTGGGGGCCCGCCCGCTCCCCCGCCCCCCACTGCCCTCTCCCGCCCCGCGGCAGCCGCCATAGGCGCCCGAGCCGAGCTCCGCCTCAGTAGCAGCAACTCCCGTCGGGAGCGAGGGAAGGCAGATCAGGGCAGGCGATGGCACCCCGGAAGAGGAAAGCGAACGCAGCGGAAGGAAAAAGGCAACGCCGGGATGAGCGAATGCGCGCGACGTGCCCGTAACTTTCTCCTTTGCCCGCCCACCACCTTCTGTGCGGCAGGTGATTGGGCTATCTCAGACGCCCCTGGAATGGATTGGCAGGCCTTCAGGCCAATCGAGAGGCTAACCTGCTGTTTGCGCACGCCCTCTGACCCCGCCCTGCCTGCTTCCAATTTTTTCAATCTCAGCGCTTCCCTCGTGGTCCTGTTTTACAAGGTGGAACTATGTGAAACTGGGGGCTTCGGGGTGTCATCTGGCTGGACGTTATGACTCGCCTCAAGCACATCTCCAGGAGGCTGGAGGTGGAGGAATTCCCTGTTCCCAGCGTCTTCCCAACTCCCCTTAACCGGGCTAGCAGTTGGGAAAGGTAGAGGAACGGCCAGGGAAGCAAGAAAACTCCCGGGCGAGCGCGCAGTGGGCGCTTGAAGTGATGTTATTGGGTCTGGCGGCAGGCATGCGCCTAAGCTTCACAGGGGCCAATGTTGGCCCCCACTGGGCTGAACTGGCCCTGCACTAAGCATTGTGTCACGTCTTCAGCCAGCATGATGAAGTCACCTCCCAGATGTATTGTTGAAGGCTTTCACGGCCGGAGAACGATGGTTGTTGTGGGTTTTCCGGGCTGTATTGCCGTGGTCTTGGCATTGTAGTTCCTGACGTTTCGCCAGCAGCTGTGGCTGGCATCTTCAGAGGTGTAGCACCAAAAGACAGAGATCTCTGAACATAGCTGAACATAGCCTAACTCAAACAGGGCACAGTATCTTATTCCAGGACACCAAAATACTGGACAACACTTCCAACTACTTTGTCAGACTGCACAGGGAAGCCATTGAAATTCACAAGCATAAGCAAAACTTCAACAGGAAAGAAGAAACCTTAAGAATGAACAGAGTATGGTTTCCAGTTCTGAAAAACACCAGGCTAACAAAACACTCTATACTCAACAATAGCCCTGCAGAGAAGATTAGCACATCAAGCCCCAATCCATATGCAGAAGAACCTCCTCAGGATACAGTGAAGCCTCCCGCCATTAGCATTCCACACCCTGGGAAACTCTTACAGGATGACTCAGCTCAACCCCACCCCTCCTGAGTAGATACAAATGACCTGCCAACATCTTTTCCACACTGTGACACTGAGAGATCTCTGTCTTTTGGTGCTACACCTCTGAAGATGCCAGCCACAGCTGCTGGCGAAACGTCAGGAACTACAATGGCAAGACCACGGCAATACAGCCCGGAAAACCCACAACAACCATCACCTCCCAGAACTGAGGTCATCACACCCGGTGGTGGGGCCAATTGTTTATTTATTTATTTTCGATTTTTATTCCGCCCTCCCCACATTTCCAGCAGGCTCAGGGCGGATTACAAAATACATAAAGATTAAAATATATAAAACAGAGGAGTTAGCCGTGTTAGTCTGTAGTAGCAAAATCAAAAAGAGTCCAGTAGCACCTTTAAGACTAACCAATTTTATTGTAGCATAAGCTTTCGAGAATCAAGTTCTCTTCATCAGATGCATGATCCGAACTGCTTATGCTACAATAAAATTGGTTAGTCTTAAAGGTGCTACTGGACTCTTTTTGATATATAAAACAGTTACTATAGTTAACAATTCTAAAAACATCCAATTTACACAGTTAAAATACAATTATAAATATCAACATAGCACAAAATTCCACTGATCAAATTTAAAACAACTTCAGAGCACCTCTGCATTAAAGAGTTTTTAAAAATGGGGGTATTGGTGGCGGGGAGGGCCGAATCCCTCATCAACCCACCAGGGAGGCTCTGCCTAGCACTGCCCATATGCCTGGCGGAACAGCTCCATCTTGCAGGCGCGGCGAAAGGATAACAAATCTTGCCAGGCCTTAGTCTCTTCAGACAGAGCGTTCTACCAGGCTGGGGCCAGGACCAAAAAGGCCCTGGCCCTGGTTGATGCCAGGCAGGCCTCCCTGGGGCCAGGGACCTTTAACAGATGTTTCTCACTAGAACGGAGAGTCTTCTGGGGTTCATATGGGGAGAGGCAGTCCCACAGATATGCCGGTCCCAGTCTGCATAAGGCTTTATAGGTTAATACTAAAACCTTGAACCTGATTTGGTACTCCACTGGTAGAGATAGTTGTTCCTCCTGAAAGTTTATCTTGTATCCTTTCCCAGACATTTCCCAAAGCATTCTGTCCCATTTCTCCTTTCTCCAGAAACACCTTCTTCTGGGCAGGCGTTCCTTTTTGCATTTGGTCACTGGCTCTGGATGGAGAAAGATCCTCAGCTGTTTTACTTAAACCATTGAAGATAGCCTCAGGTTCCTGAAGGACTCTCAGAGCTACCTGTACTTACAAAGAGTCCTTCCTAAGTTATTTGCCTATGGGTGTGGCTCAGAACATTCTGATAATAGCTTCAATATATTGAATGATCTTTATCTCAGGAGAAATGATTTGTTTGGCTCTTTTGTATTTTTTCCTCTGTGACAAAAGGAGCACATACATCTGCTTCAGATATGCAACAGTAATGTTCATTCTGGCTAGCAGATGATTCCAAATGTAAGTGGCTAAACATAATAAAATAATTGAGTGTGCCTCCTACCATTTCTACAACCTCCTCAGCAGTTTTGCCTACTCAAATGCTAGGGGGCTTCAAGCTCTGCAGAGATCATGCATGCAGCCACCTCTCCTTAGGACATGTTTCACTTTATCAGTGTACAAACATTCATATACAACAAAGGTCTGCTTCGATCTTCTAAGCAACAGAACCCACCTTGTCAACCACCTTTTTGACCATGATGCTGGCCAGAAAACTGCTTGACATGGAACTCCATTCAGCTAGACCTGCTGGGTGAATGTCTAAAGGGCTCTTAGAAATAAATTTCTGGTAGGCTTCTAGGGTCAAGAAGAAAATATGATCTTGGACACCCATTTCTTTTAATATCTTTCTGAAAATGTTCCGCAGGACATTTGCTGCTGCTTTGGTAATCATGTCCTTAGGTGCTGCAAAAACTTTTCTAAAAAACACAAAGGCTTCTGCTGAATCCTTCCTCTCTGGAGGAATTGCTGCTGACTCTTGGCAGGCTGGGGTGAAAGTACACAGTGGGGTGAGAAGTGAGGGAAAATGCTTGAGTGTGGGTTGATACTGCCACACATGCCTTCCAGGGCTGGCAGAACAATAATAAAACACACATGAAGAGCGTTTCATTACTTGAACAGAGTCCCATTACAACAGACATGCCCTGAAGAGAATCTCTACCTGTATCCTCCTGACTGCCCTCCGGTTTCACCTTGTTATACTCCTTGCCTTCCTCCAGAACAATTCCTGCTGGCTCTTGGACAACTGTGGGCAATAAGAACACAATAAGCTTAAGGAGAAGTTGACTCTCAGGTTCATTGATTAGAGGATCTTTTAAATCAAAAAGAGTCCAGTAGCACCTTTAAGACTAACCAATTTTATTGTAGCATAAGCTTTCGAGAATCAAGTTCTCTTCGTCAGATGCCTGATACAGAGACTGTATCTGTATCAGGCATCTGACGAAGATAACTTGATTCTCGAAAGCTTATGCTACAATAAAATTGGTTAGTCTTAAAGGTGCTACTGGACTCTTTTTGATTTTGCTACCACAGACTAACACGGCTAACTCCTCAGGATCTTTTAAAGCACTCTATTGCTGCCAAATGGTGCCTGGTCAAAGTGAACAACTTTGGCTTAAGACACAGACACTTGTTGAGCTTGTGGTCCCTGGGGGAGTTTAGGGCATGGGAAATGGGAACCACCATAAAATGGCTGCCATGGGTAATAGGGCCAGTTCAAAAATGTTCAGAGACAGCAAGCTGAGCATGCTTCTATGAGGAAGCCAGATATTTCAGAATGTTGCACTCCATGTAGACACACTTGGAAGGTTACTGACACACGGAGATCCCAGAGTCAGATTTTGAGCAGGAGGGATCTGCCAGTTACAAAGAACCAAGAACCTGTGCCCTTCTACCTTTTCTGAGCTAGCAAACCAATACCCATTGTGGTATGCAGCACAGAGCTTCAACAAGATGTAAAAGTGCAAAACTATCACTCTAAAATGGCAGCACAGGAGGAAGAAGATTAGTTGAGAAGAAAAATAGGTTGTGTACAGATAATATTTCCCTGGAGTAGTCAGGAAGCCAGTGCGGGATATGGCTGCCAGTGTCTAGGAGGCACTTAGAGAGCTCTCAGAGTTACAACCAATCTCCAAGTGACAGAGATCAGTTCCTCTGGAGAAAATGCCTGCTTTGGAGGGTGGACTGTATGGCATTTTTCCATGCTGAGGGTCTCCCCTTCCCAAAGCCCACACTTCCCAGAATTAGCAACCCTAGTGTAGGACAAGTGACACTACTCAGGAGCAGGGATCTTCAGAGCACATACAGAGGGTCTTCCATTCACTATGGAGTCATCACAGGCACACCTTTTGAATTGAAGACTAAGTGGAGAACGGGGGAAGGAGCTTGGGCCACCTTCCATGTTGCAAAGGGAGGAGGATCATTATGCACTGGGGGGAAATCAGAGGTGTAGGAGAAAGGCCAGTTCATGGGTGACAGGCGGCAAGATTCCTTCCTTCAGTCAGCACAGGAGCTTTGGAGTGGTGCAGAGATTGGAATGGGGGTGGATGTGCTATGAGCCAGGCTTGTAGTACTCTGCACTGGAAAGAAGAACATTCTGCCTCCCCAAAACACTCTTTGGATCTCAGTGGGCTGGGCCTTGGAAGAAGAGTATTGCTGGATCAGTTCCAAGTGAGGCCAACTAGTCCACTGTCCCATTTGTAACCAGACACCTCTGGGAAACCCACAAGCAAGGAATGAACTGCCCCTGGCAACTGGTGCTTGGAGATGTACTGCTTCTGATCTTGGAGAGTCCACCAAGCCATCAAGGCCAATACAGATTGAAAGACTGGTCCTCTGCATTTCTCTCTTCCTTTTAAATCCATCCCAGGTAGTGTGACAGCTGCAACATCTTGTGTCAGTGAGTTCCAAAAGCCAATTACACCATGCTTCAGGAATGAAAGGAATAAAATGGGAGCCACATGCTAAAAGCGCAAGACCCCTGTGGAAAGAGAGGGTTTATAATACCAAATGAAAACAATTTATATTTGACACCCACAGAAGTTTGCTATGGTATCATCCACAAAAAGCATGCCTGGTATTTTGTTTCATACCATCCTCCCAGATTCCCACAAACTAGACAAAACTGAATTATTCAGGAGGGCTTTCTACCCAGATTATAGGGCTGGATCATAAGAAGTAGCTCAGAGGGATGAATTGGTGGGGACAGGGACTATACAATAGCTACTGTGTTGGGTACTGTCTGCTGATATAGAAGTACACCAACTACGGAGCTTTCCACATAGCTAAACATGCCACGTAAATTAATTTGCTTTGTTACAGAAAGATTTCATCTCTGTGCTTGGCTTTATGCTTGTTTCTCAAATTTTCTGCTACTATACCATATTGTATCTCTTCACCAAATGTCCTAACTGTTGTTCATTATTGTACTTTGCTCAGTGAATGGCCTAGCTGTTGATTATAGTGTATTTTCACTTGCATTATGTAATCCGCCTTGGATCTCAGTGAGAAAGGCAGACAATAAAATTAATAGATGATGATGATATGTATCTGGGGAAAACTTGCAGAGTACATGGGGACATTGTAACATGGAAATCAGTCCTGATATTTGATGTGTGAGGCATTCAGGTTGAATGTTTTTCTGAAAAATGAACAGCTAGTTAGTTGTTAATTCATTTGAGGAAATTGAGAAACTCTTTGCCCATTTTGGAGCAGCATGTTCTGACAGAAATAAAAAAGATCTGGCATCACTGCTTTTTTTCACTGTTTTGAACTGTTACCTTGAAGGTAAGAGCCAGTACTTTGAACTGTAGGATTTTCATCCAGTGTCACTTTAAAGACCAACAAGATTTTCAGGGTGTGAGCTTTTGAGAGTCAGAACTCCCTTCTTCAGATACCTTCGGATATGGTATCTGAAGGAGTTCTGACTCTTGAAAGCTCACACCCTGAAAATCTTGTGGGTAAAAGGTGACGCTGGACAAAAACCCTACGGTTCTGCTACAGACCAACACAGTTACATATCTAAAACTATTTTGAACTGGGTCATGAAACAGGTGAACTACTAGTGCAGATCTGTCGGCACAGAGATTACAATTCCTGTATCCAGCCCTTAGCTGCTGCACGTGAGACCAAGTGAAGTTTCCAGGCAATCTTTAAAGGCAGCACCACATGGAGGGCATTCCAGTAATCTAACCTGGATGTGATCAGAGTATAGACCACGGTGTCCTGATCATGCTTTTTTTGGCGTATCAGCTGATGCTGATAAAAGGTGCTATGAGCCACAGAGGATGAGTGGGCTGTGGAATTCAGCAGCAACCCCAAGGTACTAACCAGTTCCTTTGGGGAATGTGACCTCCTCTAGGGACAGCTAACTCCTTATTCCTTGGGCTGCTTTGTCATTGACCAACAGCACCTCAGTCTTGTCTGGACTGAGCTTCAGTTCATTGACCTTCATCTGTCCTGTTACTTTTTCCAAGCTCCTGTTTCCCAGATCCACCTTATTTAGCTATTAAGGAAAAACTAGTTAGTTGTTAATTCATTTGAGGAAACTGAGAAACTCTTTGCCCATTTTGGAGCAGCATGTTCTGACAGAAATAAAAAGAAGATCTGGTATCACTGCTTATTTTCACTGTTTTGAACTGTTACCTTGAAGGTAAGAGCCAGTACTTTGAACTGTAGGATTTTCATCCTGTGTCACTTTAAAGACCAACAAGATTTTCAGGGTGCGAGCTTTTGAGAGTCAGAGCTCCCTTCTTCAGATACCTTCGGATATGGTATCTGAAGGAGTTCTGACTCTTGAAAGCTCACACCCTGAAAATCTTGTGGGTAAAAGGTGACACTGGACAAAAATCCTGCAGTTCTGCTACAGACCAAAACAGTTACATATCTAAAACTATTTTGAACTGGGTCATGAAACAGGTGAACTACTAGTGCAGATCTTTTGGCCCCAGGGCCTGGTAGCAGCCCTGGCACTAGAGGGAGGGAGGGACTAGAGCCCTAGCCCACCACTCCCACAGACCTGAACAGATCAGGCAGTGATAATCAACGTGAGCCCTCAGCCGAGGTGCCCACTGAGCTTGGCCCCAGGGCCTGGCAGCAGCCCTGGAACCAGAGGAGATAGACACCTATCTCCAAAATCCAAGCTCAATTATACTCTCTCTGTCTCTCTCCCCAAGGGCTAGCAAGCAGCAGCTCTGTCACACTCTACTGCTCGCTGAAGTGAAACCCAGCCTGGGAGCCCACTGCTATTTATAAGTACAAGTCCCATTGAGCAATGCAGGAGGTCTGTGGTTGGCCGTCAGAGCTGCCTATCAGGGTTTGCAGGGATGAGATTGGAGTGCCCATGGCTACAGAACACCCCCTCCCCCCTCCCTCCCCTGGGTGTCTTCTCCCAACTTGTAACCACTTTGCAGCTCCATGGTTGGAAGGAATACCTACCGATCAAGGTAAGCTGGGCTTCCATTCAGGTTTCCAGGGCAACAGAAGGAGTGCAGACAGAGTTCAGGCATTCCCCTGGCTCCGTTTCCAAGGGAATTGATTGATGGTGCCTGACTGTCTGGCTTCACGAACCGCGGAAGAATGCACCAAACTGGGCCTCTAACGAATGCTGGTTCGTTGGACATGGACACTCACGAACTGCCGGATTGCGAACAGACGATTGGGCGGTTCCTGGGTTTTTTACATTCGTAATGTCCGTGCCCATGTCTATTCACTACTTCTCCTGTGTTAGGGAAAAGGAAAATGGAGAGCAGCCCCACCCCCGCAGCTGTTCCTAGCCCCTGTCCTGTATGACCAATCTTCTAGAAGATCTTGGGCCACACTACAAAGGATTTAACAGGGTTGGTATTGCACTAACTAACCCTCTAAGCAACTGATGTCAACTCTAGGCCTTCAGCAGTTCTTGTTATGGCTCTACAGAGTCAACTACCCCAGACACTGACTTCATAGGCCACTTTACATAAACTTGTTTTTAAAATGTAGCCAATGTGATTCTCACTGTATTATTCTTCTGAGGACAGAAGTCTCCATGAGACTCATGTGACTTTCTGTGCACTTTGAAAGGGAGCTGTTCAATGTAGGGCAGGCATGGGTGACTGAGAAGTGGCAGACTTGGAGGGGGGGGTCCAGGAAACGTAGAACTTGCAGACTTCTGGAATGCCCCTATGGACCCCAGGGGCCCTGGATCTTCAGCTTGAGCAGCACTAGGGCATGTGCAAATAGTTTGTGCAGAATGCTGAGCAGGCTACCTGAGCCTCACTATGTCCTGCATGAGAATGTATCCTAGGATTCACACAATGCACACGGCGAGGTGTAGTGGCCTTTAATAAAAGCTTGTCCATCATTGTTCACCTTTTTATTGAGGAATCTCACACGAGGCTTCCTAGAGCTCAGTTTGAAAGCCAGTCTTCTAGTCTCACATCCCCAAATCCCAGGCAGACACCTATCTGGCTTTTAATGTAAACCACTAAGGAAGATTCGGCAGCCCCCCCCCCCCCCGCATATAGCTTATGCCACTACTGACCTGCTCTTCACATTAAGTAAATTTTCCTAATGTTAAGCCCAACATAAAACCACCTCAGCAATAACATCACACATACAGAGCCTGCTGAATCATGCAGCCTCAAGTTTAGATGCCTGTAAACCCTATCTGGCAAATCCACAGCTACTCAAATATGACTATTACAGCAAGTAATACTTTCCAGAACGAGAGGGAGAGCAGAACACACTCAGGCAAGATATTAAACAACAAGGAAGGAACCTCAGCATGCATTGCGGTAAAACTAGCTGGAAAGAGAAGCGGAATGCAAGGCAAAGGTACTGAATCCTACAGACCAACAGTATTCCACAAAGTTCCATTCATAAATAGCTCAAGGGAGTGGGTGTGGATCCTGGTTTTACTTTCTTCAAGTTACAGCTGCCAAAGCATGTCAAATAGCACCTATCCTAGGCACACTCAAACTAATATATGCACAGGGTTATTTGTGGCACTAGCGTTTATTTAGTGCCCCTTCCATGGTGTTCCAGGAGCATTTGGCAGGGAAATGATAGCCTGCTATTTCCATATTTACATTTATAGACTACTGTTCTCTTGCGCCTTTATTCCTTTCCACTGTTCTTTGTGGTTCCAGCGTTTATTTAGTGCCCCTTCCATGGTGTTCCAGGAGCATTTTGGCAGGGAAAGGGTTAATGATAGCTTGCTATTTCCATGTTTACATTTATAGACTGCTGTTCTCTTGCATCTTTATATCGTCCTGCTGTTTTTTGTGGCACTAGCATTTCTTTAGTGTCTGTTCCAACCTGTTCCGTGGTGTTCTGGGTGCATTTTGGCAGGAAAGCGTTAATAAAGGCATGGTATTGCTATGTTTTCATTTCTAAACTATTGTTCTCTCGTGTCTTTAACACATTTCACTGTTTTTTGTGGTACCACTATTGTTTAATACTCGTTCAGGCCTGTTGGCTTTTATCCCTTTCTTCAGATGTCAGATGTCTCCTGTGGAGAGACCCGATGGAACTGCTTGGGGGCGCTTTATACTAAAAAAAATTCCTCTGCACACTGGGAAAAAAACAAATGTGAAAAGGGCGAATCTGGAGTGGCTTACTACTTGGGTTTTCAGTTGTTTTTGATGGGGGCAAGCATTTGATCATTAAGGGAGTTTTGACTCTCGAAAGCCCTAGAAATCGAACCGGTCTTTAAGGTGCTACTGGACCCGAACAGACAGCCTGAAGAGCAATGCTTTGGAACCAATTTTTTTCGCACCCCGGCGGTGCCATGAAGCGACCAATGCATGATTGTTGCGGCGCTGACTAGACATGTTCTACAATATGACAGAGGTTTTATTTTGTCTCATATGAATTCACGAGGATCCGTTTAAAATGATCTAGATCCGACTTTTACCCAGCTCCGCTTGTGGTTCGATTCCAGACGGACTAGAAAGACCAAGAGAAAGGCACTGCCTGCTGCCTCAGGCGGGCCCCGGCATTGCCCCCCATCTCTAGAGCTTTGAGGGAAGGGGCTGAAGACGAGCCTCGGCAGCAACGCTTCGGAGGGAGGGAGGCGGCTGAGACGCACCCCCCCCCCCTTTCCCTCAGCAGCCCGCCGGGCCGCCCGGCTCCGCTCCTTTCCGCAGTGAGGCTGCGCCGAATGGCTGAGGCGCCTGCCCTGCCCTGCTGAGTGCCGACGGATCGCAAGCGGCGGCGGCGGCGGCGGCGACAGGCGGGCAGGCCTTGGGCAGCGCCATGGTCTCCTGGGTGATCTCCAGGCTCGTGGTGTAAGTACGCGGCGCGTGGGACTTCTGCTTTCCCCTCAGGGCAGGGAACCCCAGCCGGGGAAGAGCCGCGGCGAAAGCGCTCCTGCCCAGCGCCGCCTCAGCCCTTGTGTTGGGTGGGAGGGGGGCAGGGCCGGCCGGCAATGGAGGCGGCCTCTCCGCGCCGCTCCAGGGCTGAAGGGCTGCCCTGCCCAGCCGACGACTGGCTGCTGGTCCTTCCCCCAGAGGGCCGGGGGCGAGGCGAGCGTTCCAGGGAGGCAGGGTGGGTGCTGCCGGGCCTCCCGGGGGGAGGTCGGAGGGGTCCCCCCCAAAGAGTGCCGGAGAATCCCTCGCCCAGCGGCGGGGAGACGCAGGCAGAGGGTCTTGCTTCCTCCCTCGAGTGACAGCGGCTGTCAAGGGCGAGTCATAAAAACGCCGATTTGACCAATTTGCAGTTTTGCTCTTTGTGATGCTAGAGCGCAAGAGGTGCTCCATGATGTAATTTGAACCCTTTGCTGTAACAAAAAACCAAGAGGTTTTGTTTCTGCAACGTGTTTCCCTCCCTGTTCACCCCCATTCTTTCTATATTAGTACCTCGAAGCTCGTTTTTAAGGAATGCAACCTCACTCTTCTGTTGGTAGGGTACAATTCAATATACCTTCTATTTCCAGTGTTATGCTCAAGCCCATTTTTCAAACGTCATTGGCATTTCTTGCCAGAATGAAATAATATTGTCTAGTATAGAGTTCTGAGGAACAAAAAGAACCCAAGGAAAGGCAGCAATCATTACTCTGGGAATGTCTGTACCATTTGCACAAGTATGTATGTGTTTGTGTGGACAGAGATGCAGTACATGTGTGTGTTTTTTAACTCATTTATTGTGCACAGTCCATATGCAGACAATGTATTTCTTGCAGAGAGACAATATACGCAGTGGCATCACCCAAAGGGGTGACATACTTCCCTTGATTGCATGGAAATGCCTGTATTACAAATATACCTTCTGTAGCCTCTTTCTGAAATCTCTGGGCTGTATATGAATGTGACGCTAAGCAATCCCTGGCGTCATTCCTTTGAGCCCAAACACAGATCTGTAACTGCACACCTCTGTGCATGCAGAAAAATAAGCATTTGCTCAAACCTCGCCCTTATAGTCACCAAAGACCAAATGCTCCCCCCAGAGGTAAATAATCAACGTAACTCTAATTTTTATTTATTGAAATCAACATGTATAGTTCCAAAATATGAGAGAGGATGACTTAAGCTGATAGAAGTGTTAGTTGGCTTCCAGCGAGAATATGCTGATTTAGACACCCAAGGAAAGAAATTTCTCAAAGCAACTGTTAGGAGAAAAACACTCTACAGCAGGTGTCCTGAGACACCTGTTGAAGCTCTATGTGCTTTTAGAATTTTGAGAACTGGTAGAGGCTGCCATGATAAAATGACTAGCAAAATTACAGACAAAACCAGGGCTGTGAAGTGAAAACTCAATGAATACACATTAAGAACACTCAAATTATCAAAAATATAGTTATAATGTGTATATACAAAATAATCCAAATGCTAAAGTAATCAAGATGTGAGTATTACAGCAACTATCCCAGTAAATACATCACAAAAGTGCTCACTGGCATAAAACAGTAAAGAAGGGGTGCACGCAGGCACCTCCTAAGAATTATACAACCTAAAGGCAGCAATGCTCGATTACAACAATACAAGGGTGCACACTGGCACTTCCATTCAATTAGGCAGCCATGAAACGGTTTACAAAGAATACCGTCCACAGCAAAAACATTTAAAGGGCAAAAATGTCCAATAACATCAAGCTGCAATTGAAGAAAAGAGGCTGTGAAGAGCTGAAGGGGTCCAACGCCAAGTCAGCAAATTCAGTCACCTCATCAGCCACAGGACGGGATTTGCCAGCATACGTAGTATTAGCCCGTTTCGTGAATGGATCACTTCTTCAGCAGGCACATGTAGTTAAATCCCTGTGGAACAGTTTCGCATACTCTCTCAGTGAAGCTGCCAATTAGTCACAATTAGTCACAGCGTACCAAGCCAGAACAAGAGAATTGGTAACCATACAGCAGAACAGCTAGATGCACACTTCTTGTAGCTTTAGCAGATGGTTGACAGTGCACATCGCCACAAATGGGTCCATCCTGATCTCTATCCCTGTTGGAGCGCTGCCTGGAAAGACAACCCAAATGACCCCAAATGATGGGGAGATGATGTAATAATTGAACCAATACTTATCCATTAGTTGTAAGACGTTGCCCTGGAACTCGTTTGCAGTTTCTGTTTGGGCTGCTCTATGAATCCTGTAAGGCAAAAGGCATCATGAGTGTGACCAGAAGTAGCAGCTGGTAGTAACTTAGAAATGTGTTTGTGCTCCCTGTTTCCCCCACTTGCACATGGAGTTACATCGACATCACATCACACCAACTTTGTGGTGATGTGCTGCTAACATGTTCCAAGAACTCCTTAATGCATTGTGCACAGGATGTGTGGGAGACACTGCTAGCAACTGTTGAGGATCAGCTGTTGAGCCAGTGCTTATATCCTCAGAGGAGTAAAAAATTGAGACTGATGTTTGTGTCCTGCAGTGGAGAACCTGAAATGGTAGAGCAATTTTATCAACATGTTATAATCCTTGGCCATTTGGGTAGAATGCCTTTCCTCTAGGCAAGGGTTCTCAACCTTGTAGAGCCTTTCAAGCATTTTTGGAATTTTGGGAGAGGGTATGAAATACCATCAATAAGTGGATACTATTGCAGAATAGGTCAGTCGCAAAGTGTTTGGACGTTCAAGGTCAGCATCCTCCAAGAGGCAGTTGCTTTTAAATAGGTTCTCCCTACAGATGCAAAGGTGACACCTGAGATTTTCTGAAGCGCCTCAAGTAGTTGTGCACAGCCATAATCAGCCCTTTGGGTTTGGCAAGAAATGCTTAGCATTATATGCCAAAGGGGGAGGTTTGCTCCTTGGGTGGTCGCAGGGACAGGTTGCCAAACCCAAATATAAGAAAATCTATGCGCAAACCAATGGGTAAAGCTGTACTGTGCCTGCCAATTATGAGACTAATGCTTTGCTAATCTGTCAGCTGATACAGAGTGACTCAAATGTCTGGAAAAGCAGGTGCTAGGAAATGCATCCCTTTGTGTTTGTGTTTTCTAAGTGTGCCCAGGATGAGAAGATGTAGAAAACTGTAGTCTTGTGTTTTGGTGACTATCATCCATAACAGTTACTAGGATTTATACTGTGGTTAAGATAACTGTTATTGGCTGCATACTTAGTCAGTATGTTAGGCCACTGTTGGGAGGCAGTGACAAGGCAGCTGTTCTTTCACTCCTGTTGAGCTGAGTGGGAAAGTTCAAACTTGTGCTAGTGCTGAAATGTAGGTCAAGAGGGCTCAGGATACAGAATAGGCCCTGCTTTTCTTCCTCTGCCATGGCCCTGATGTTGCCCATTTCTGGCCTCTGTGCTCTCACAGTATCAGCAAGATGCTCTGCCAGCATAAATCTGAGTTACACTGACAAGAGCTTAAGAAGAAGAAGAAGAAGATTCAATTTATATACCACCCTTCAGGACAACTTAACAGCCACTCAGAGCGGTTTACAAAGTATGTTATTATCATCCCCACAACAATCACCCTGTGAGGTGGGTGGGGGTTAAGAGAGCTCCTAAAAGCTGTGACTGATCCAAGATCACCCAGCTGGGATCCTACACTGTGAATTACCTAAATTATATAGTATCATATATTCTAATAACCAAGTGCCTCCCCCATGGATCCTTAAACCTGTGGATCAGGGCCACTTGGCAACAAAGCAGATGCTTTTGTTACCTTAGGATACCCCTCCCAAGGTTGCAGAAAAATCTCAAAGGTTAAAAATATATATTGGAGGTTTTAAAAAACCCAAAACACAAGTCTTGCCCTTCCCTTTTGCTCTATGATTGTTGGCAGGAGAGCGGGCAAAAGTGGGGAGGGAGGAATGGGAGGATCCCAGGAATCCCCCTCCCACAATTCTCCCAGGCCATCGAAAAGGAGGTGCTTATTTTACAGAAAATATTAGCTGTTTTAACAATTGCCACAAAGCCCTGATACGGATCTCCTCATACACAACCTAAATCAGAGCCTCGCAGAGCAATGGCAACCGCCAGCAGGTGAGCTAAAACGCTTAGTACAAAATCAATCACTGTAGGCCAATCAGCTACATGTCAGACTGTGGCTAGATAATGTCCTTCCTACAGATTTCCCTTTAGAAGCAAACAAGAGTCCATTGTTTGAATAAGGAAACTTTACTGCAGAAATAGTTCATTATAGTCCACTGGCCTGAATAGAGGATTCAGGATGGTACAAGAGCATTGTTACCAATGAGGATAAAAGCATAAGGTACAAAGTAACAGTTCCCAGCTGAATCAGCCTCCCCCCATAGTTCTCAAAACAACAGCTCTCAGACTTGGGAAGTTGGACATCTCCAAGGCCAATCTTGGGTGGAACGTTGGTAGACAAAACATCCCCTTTCGGTGAGAAGTCTGCATGGGAACATGTGCACCTGTGGAGAAAGCACTTAGACACTAGAAGCATTAGAAAATGGAGTCTGCACCGCTCATATATACATTGAACCTGACATTCTGCCTCCTCTAAAATAACCCCCCCCCCAGGTTTATATGGATAGCGAGTATGAAAAGCTTTGACTAATCTAGGGGCATGAACATGTACAGAATTCACCCACTCATCGAACCCAGAGTCAAAGTCCTTCCATCTGATGAGGTAAAACAACTGATTACGTTTGATTTTAGAGTCCAGAATCTGTTGTACCTCATAGTGAATTTGGTCATCTATCAATGTAGGGATAGGTGGGGCTTTGACGTGCCATCTATCATCTGTTGGAGCCTTCTTCAGCAGGCTGACATGGAAGGTGTCATGGACATGGCGAAGGTTTTTGGGTAAATTCACAGCAACAGTCACTTTGTTAATTACTTTGCGAACAGGGAAAGGTCCGAGAAATTTCAATGCTAGTTTGCGACTGAGCTGAGCCAATTTTAAGTTTTTGGTGGATATATAAACATGATCTCCTGGATGTAATTCCCATTCGGCCGCACGATGGCGATCTGCGTATTTTTTGTAGTCCTGTTTGGCTTTTTCAAGATGTTGCTTAATGAGCCCATTGCTGGGTCGCCCCCTTCCACCATGAAGACACATCTGGCGAGGTTGGTGCGGAGGAAGGGGGGGCGTCCAATGGAAAAGGGTTGAAATGGACTCCGCACACAATTTTAAACGGGGCTTCCCCGGTGGAGACATGTACGCTGTTGTTGTATGAAAACTCTGCCAAAGGGAGAAGGTCTACCCAGTTGTCTTGTTGGAAATTGATGTAACAACGAAGGAATTGCTCTAAGATTTGATTAGTCTTTTCCGACTGCCCGTCGGTTTGTGGGTGGAGGCTTGAACTGATTCCCTGCTCAATGTTCAACATCTGTAAAAGCTCCCGCCAGAAGTTGGCAACGAACTGTCCGCCGCGATCCGAAATCACCTTGGACGGAAAAGAATGTAATTTCACAATGTGTTTTAGAAATAGTTCTGCCAGTTTTCGAGCGGTGGGTATGGTGGTACAGGGGATGAAATGAGCTTGTTTAGAAAAGAGATCCACTACCACTAAAATGCAGTTGTGACCCTTGGAGACTGGTAAATCAGTGATAAAGTCCATTGAGATTGTCTCCCAGGGTCTGCTTGGTGTTTCTAAGGGTTGCAGTAGACCTGGAGGTTTTCCTTTACGGGTCTTGGCACTGAGGCAAATGGGGCAGGAAGCAACATACTGGGAAATGTCTTTGCGCATGCCCGGCCACCAGAATTGCCGTTGTATTAAATGTAGCGTCTTCACATAACCGTAGTGCCCTGCGGTGGGGGCATCATGGCATCGCTGTAAAACCTCCTTCCGCATACTGTCGGGCACATAAAAGCGGTTTCCTGCTAGCCAATCCCCTTGTTGGGATTGATTCAGTTTAGCTTTGGGTGCTCTATCCCCCTCCCTTTCCACTTCAGTCTTAAGTTTCGACTTCCATTCCTGGGAACCGGTAGGGAGGGGTGGCGTTATGCGGCTGCGTGTAGTTACAACGCCTCCCAATTGCGTAGGTGAGAAGACTGTATCTATAGTCTCCTCCCGTTTGCTTTTATGTTGGGGCATGCGCGAAAGGGCATCTGCAAGAAAATTGGTTTTCCCCGGTAGGAAGTTCAAGGTGAACTTGAATTTGGAGAAAAATTAGGCCCACCGTAATTGTTTGGCATTTAGACGGCAGGGGCTTCGGAGGGCTTCCAAGTTTTTATGGTCTGTCCAAACTTCGAATGGGTGGCGCGCCCCCTCCAGCCAATGCCGCCAATTAGTGAGGGCAGCCTTCACTGCAAAAGCTTCCTTCTCCCACACATTCCAATTCCTTTCCGCCTCGGAAAACTTTCTGGACAGAAACGCACAAGGCCGAAGCTTCCCATCCTCCCCCTTCTGCAATAGTACTCCCCCAATTGCTGTATCGCTGGCGTCGACCTGTACTATGAAGGGGTAGTTTTCGTCGGGGTGGCGGAGCACTGGTTCTGTAATGAATTGCATTTTCAAGCGTTCAAAGGCCAACTGGCAGTCAGGCGTCCATTGTAATTTAGAGTTGGGCTTTTTTGCTAGATTCCCCTTGTCTTTAGTTTTCAACAGTTCAGTCAGGGGAATTTCTGGTGGCCGTACGGGTTGGGACGGGGGAGGCCGGTGGGGAGCGGGTCGATGCGGTTGAAGGGGTGGAGGCCTTACCGGTTGATCTGGAGTTGGCCTTATAGGTTGCAGCGGTGGTGTTTGTTGCGGTCGAAGTGGGACGAGTTGCTGCGGAGAGGGCCTGGTAGGTGCCGGGCCGCGCGGGCCCGGTGTTGTTAATCTCGGACCTGGAAGTAGTCCTTTGGGTATGGGTTGCTTCCCCCCCGGGGGATGTTGTACTGGGGTTGTCGTTGGCGTTGATTTCGGTATTTCCCCTTTTGGAGGAGCTGGCTGTTCTTCTTGCTGATCCGGTTGGAGGGTTACTGGAGTAGTTGTTCCCTTCGGGCGGTTTGGTTCATCTCCGTCCTCTCTCGGAACCTCCGTTGGCTTGTCTCCAGGGCCGGGATCTTGGGGGACTTCGATCGGAGTATCTCCAGGGCAGGAGTCTTCTTCTTCCTCCGATTCGGATGTAGATCCCTCTGGATCATCTGGGCACGGCTTATCGGAGCGGGAGTCCCCGTGCCCTCCTGTCCCTTGTTCGTCCGGGGCGGCCGGTCGAGATGGGGCAGGCTCTCGAGGGTTGGAGATGACACTTTGGAGGGTAGCTATTTGTAGAGCCATTTCCTCGGGTGATGGCCTCTCCCCTTTTCCTGCTACCATGGCTGAGAGTAGGTGTATGGCATGAGCTAGGCTTTCTTCCATATCGGCCAGCCTAGCTTCTAGCAATTGAACTCTACTTGGACCCGGTTGGTCCATCGGTCTCTCACTCAGGGTCGTAGAGTCCCCTGCGGTGGTGACCACCGGTGTACTCGGCCTCCAGGGTGGAGGGTCTCCTTGATCGTCTTGCGATCTTGCTGCTAAGATCCCCTTGGCCAATCCCGTAACTGCGGTAATGCCGGAATCTACAGCCAAGGTACGACTTTGCATTTGTACCCAACGTTGTTGTTCGGAGGTCTCTGGTTGTTCCGTCCACGGGGCGACTTCCGAATAGTCCCAGTTTAGGACGCCGCGATGGGATGTTTCCCATTCCATCTGTTCGGTCGTCCTGTTCCAAAATAGCCATGGTTGGCTGCTGTCCTGCTCGGGGACAGTCTCTAGACTTCGGCGCCCATCCAACGTTAACGGATGAAACATCCCACTGGCCCTGCGTTCTCTCGTTTCTCGAGGTCTGGATCCCCACTCCGAGGGTGTAGGCGCCGAGAACAAAGGGAGGGTGATGGCCGTTGGCTTTTCACCTTCGCTGTCGAGATCGATGAGAAGAGGGGTGGTAGTCAAATCTCCGGTCCCTTCCAGTGTAGGGCCTTGAGGTTGCAACTGTTGTCCGTCGGGAGAAGCATACGGATCAAACAAAGGATCCCTGTCCGGGACTGCTTTGGATTCCGATGAGCCCGACTCTGACATGATTGGTAACAAAATGTCAGACTGTGGCTAGATAATGTCCTTCCTACAGATTTCCCTTTAGAAGCAAACAAGAGTCCATTGTTTGAATAAGGAAACTTTACTGCAGAAATAGTTCATTATAGTCCACTGGCCTGAATAGAGGATTCAGGATGGTACAAGAGCATTGTTACCAATGAGGATAAAAGCATAAGGTACAAAGTAACAGTTCCCAGCTGAATCAGCCTCCCCCCATAGTTCTCAAAACAACAGCTCTCAGACTTGGGAAGTTGGACATCTCCAAGGCCAATCTTGGGTGGAACGTTGGTAGACAAAACATCCCCTTTCGGTGAGAAGTCTGCATGGGAACATGTGCACCTGTGGAGAAAGCACTTAGACACTAGAAGCATTAGAAAATGGAGTCTGCACCGCTCATATATACATTGAACCTGACACTACAGGGGAGCAGGTCTTTCATCTCCCCTGCATGCCCAATGCTCCAGTGAGCTAGGAGGCAGCACCTCAAGAACAAAGAAAGGTGGTGGTGATGGGAAGTGTTGGGCGGGGAGGATTAATGGTACTCGGGGAGGTGGAAAGATTAACAGGGGAAGCTGGGTGGGAAGATTAACAGGGAAAGGTGAGGATGGAATGATTAATAGAAGGTGGTTGGTGAGGTGGTTCTCCCCCCTTTTCCACCCCTCTTCTGAAGAATTTCCTCCTTTTCCTCCCCCTTCCAAACTCCTTTCTCTTTTGTCCCCCCAAAGATTCTTTCCTTTTAGAAGGGAGGGGACAAAGAGGAAGGGTCTCTGTGAAGGGGAGGGGCCAGAAGCCCAATGTAGCACCCTCGCTTATATTCTAAGAATGAACAAAATAGTAATTAATTTGCTAACTGCTGAAAAGGTTTCAGTGACTTATTACTGGAAGAATTCCTTTGTCTTGGAATCTGAGTGGATTTATAATATATGGGATATGAAACAATGATTTGTGTTCTCAAAGTGAAGTATTGTTAATACAGTTAAAAGCCACCAAGAGATCCAGGGAAATCTACATGATCAGAGTAGATGCATCTAAAGCAGTTTCTCTCCTGAGTTGCAACCAGAAGTCAAATTTCATTGCAAGCACATGGCACTGGCTTGTCATTGTCTGTTCAGCCCATTGGCCATAAAATGCTCTACAATCCCAAAGTATCATGCGGTTGAGAAAAGGCTTTAAAAACAGTAATTTTGCTTCTTTAAAAATAGGTATCATCAGTCTTTTAAGAAATGGTGAATGGTGATACAGTTCTTGATGAGTCAGGTCAGGCCTGATTCAGATATTGGAGTGCGCTTACGAACCATAGGCATCTAGCTAGCTTTCTTATAACAGATCATTTAATTCCTGGCAAGAGACATACTTCAACAACTTTTTTTGGTTTGTTATGGCTATTGTATACATGAAATGCTAATAGAGAATCTTTGCTTCCATTTTATCCTTTTATTACAAAATTATTTGCATCTTTAACATTGACAGAAAACTATACCATCTATTACAGTTACATAGATTATTAAAGAAGAGCAATTAGATAAGTTCATTTAAATATCTTACCCAAAGATAAGCAGGTCACCAGTAAAGAGCCTCTTCTAAGAAGAAGCTCCTAATCAATTCAGATTTCCGAACTTAGGTTTTTAAAGTTGTCTTCCAACAATAACTAGCTGTCCCACTTGATAAGTATGCACATTCTTATAACTTCAAACACCGTACAAAGTTACCTATACTTTAATGCCTTCTTAAAATTTATTATTTATAATTGGAACTGCTGTGGGTTGTGTTGTAAGATGGGAAAGGTAGAGGATGGTGGACACGAGCAAGGAGGCCAGTGTGAAGTTGGGGATCCCAGTACTCCAGGGACGAGATAGTACAGTGGTGGGATGCTGCCTTGGAGGGGAAGGCCACAGAAATATGGTATGGCTCAGTATCCTTCCAACCTACACCCCATTGTGAGACATGCTGGTTGTGGGGCTAGGATGTTGAATAGCCCCTCTCTGACACTGATGTTGTATAATGCCAGGTCCATAAACAATAAGACAGGAACACTGCACAACTACTTTGCAGTGAGTAATGTGGACTTGGTGTGCATGACTGAGACCTGGGGGGGAGAGACGGTTGCCTTGAAAGGGTTAAACCCGCCCCCCAGGTTCAATTCTGGGCGGGTGGCCGAGGGGGAGTGGTGGTGATACTAATTTGAGAGTCTTTCTCTTTCAGGCCACTCCCCACCCCTAAGATCGCTGGCATTGATTGTGTTGGCCTGATGTGGGATGCTGAGGAGAGTTTGGCTATCTGTCTCATGTACCGACTGCCTAGTGCACCAGCAGCTACCTTGTTGAGGCTGTTGGAGGTTGTGGTGGGGTGGGTCTTGGAATACCCCAAGCTTTTGGTTTTGGAGGACTTAAATATCCATGTCAATTATACTGCCTCCACGCAGGCTGTGGACCTAGGCCGATTCCAGATGACTAACCTTAAGTCGCTTCATGCCGCCCTCTTCCGGATCGCGACGGGGAAAATGCGAAATATCGCGTTTCCTCGCGCGAGTTTTGCGCGACGACGCGCAAAACTCGCGCGAGGAAACGCGATATTTCGCATTTTCCCCGTCGCGATCCGGAAGAGGGCGGCATGAAGCGACTTAAGGTTAGTCATCTGGAATCGGCCCTAGTGTCTTCCATGGCAGCACTGGAAATCTCCCGATTTGTATCAGTTCTAACACATCAAGCAGGCCACATGCTAGATTTCATCTTTGGGACGGGGATTCATGTGGACTTGGATATAGTTGAAGTGGTGCCATGGTAGGACCACTTTATCCTGAAGGCTCATCTGAATGTATCAGCCCCCCCTGCATAGGTGGTGAGCTGGTTTATGCTCGCCCACATAGACTAATGATCCAATTGGTTTGCAGAATGCTCTGCGGGATCCAATGCACCCTGGTGGTTCATTGGATGAGTTGGTGGAGGACTGGTGTGCCTGTCTCTCCGAAGCCATCGAGAAACTAGCCCCATCCACCCCTCACCTGGTTAGCTCCTTGGTATGTGGAGGAGCTATGATGGATGAAATGGGAGCTGAAGGCAGCTTGAGCAAGTCTGGTGGCGGTGTTGAGATGAAGACACAAGAACATCTTATAGGACGTTTATGAAAGCCTACAAGGTGGCAGTGAAAGTGGTAAAGAAAGAATTCTATGCTGCTTCCATTGCGTCTGCAAGCTCATGCCTGGCAAAATTGTTTAGAGTAATTGCAAATTCGGCTATTAGCTGTAAGGCTTTTGAGAGCTATTTTGCGGGTAAAATCTTGTCTCTCGGCTGCAACCTACCGACCATGGTTGATACAGTACATGAAATGGAGGCCCCTTGACTGTCTTCTGGGCCAATGTTGGATCATTTCAGTCCACTCTCTCAGGACAAGGTTGACAGGACCCTGTAGGCATTGAGGCCCACCACATGTCCTCTGGACCCCTGCCCATCGTGGCTGGTGAAGGCCAGCGCTGATGGGATACGGGTCTCTCTGGAGGCCGTTGTTAATCTGTCCTTGAATTCTAGAGTCTTCCCTGGAGCATTAAAGGGAGCCGTGGTGAGGCCTCTCCTAAAGAAGCCATCTTTGGATCTCACCGACCCAGTCAGTTACTGCCCAGTTTCGAACTTCCCATTTCTGGGTAAGGTGATTGAGCGCATGGGGGCAGAACAGCTGCAGGTTTTCCTGAAGGATTCCTCTGTCCTTGACCCATTTCAGTCCAGTTTTTGCCTCGGCAACAGGACAGAGATGGCACTAGTCGCCCTCACAGATGATCTTTGCATATTGGGACGGGTCAGAACTGGATTGGGATTGGGATGGGTTGGTGCTGGATTGAGATGGGTCAAATTGGGGCGGGTCAGCGCTGCTGGTGTTATTAGATCCTACAGCAGTATTCGACACAGATGACATGATTTGTTGACTCACCACCATGCTTATGTGGGGATACGAGGGACTGTCTTGCAGTGGCTTGTCTCTTTTCTTCATGGTTGGGGACAGAGGGTGGCGCTGGGGGAGGAGTTGTCACTGTGCCACCCACTGGTGTGTGGCGTCCCACAGGGAGCAATAATCTCCCCAGTGTTATTTAATATCTACATGCGCCCTCTCGCCAAGCTGGTATGAAGTTTCAGACTGGGGTGCCATCAGTACGTGGATGACACCTAGTTGTATCTGCTGATAAAAGGCTGACCTGACTCCACCTCAGATGCCTTGGCTGGAGCTTTGGAGGCCATGACTGGATGGTTGAAACAGAGTTGGCTGAAATTGAACCCCATGGAGACGGAGATCCTGTACTGGGGTCGTGGGCTGTTGGGCTTGGGAATCCAGCTCTTGGCCCTTGATAGGGTGCCACTTGCACCTGATCTGATGATCAGGAGTCTGGGGGTGATCCTGGATGCCTCCTTATTGATGACACAGTGGTTGCCAGGTCTGCCTTTTTCTATCTGCACCAGGCCAGGCAACTTGTCCCTTATCTCTCAACCCATGGCCTAACAACAATGATCCAAGCAATGGTCACCTCCAGATTAGATTATTGTAACTTGCTTTATGCAGGGCTTTCCTTGGGTCGGGTCCAGAAATTAATACTGGTCCAGAATGCAGCTGCACGTGTCCTTATGGGGACATAGTATAGGGTACATATAGCACCAGTTTTGTGCCAGCTGCACTGGCTACCAGTGGAGTTCTGAATCAGGTTCAAGATTTTGGTACTAACCTATAAAGCCCTTAGTGGATTGGGACCAGCATATCTGCGGGACCACCTCTCACCATACGTTCCCTGGAGGGCGCTTTGATCAACTGAAAAACAGTTGCTAGTGATCTCAGGTCATAAGGATGCTCACCTGGCCTCAACCATGGCCAGGGCCTTTCCGGTTCAGGCACCAACCTGGTGGAACTCTCTGTTGAAGTTAGGGCCCAGAGAGATTTGCTATTCTTCTGCCAGGCATGTAAGACAGAGATGTTCCGCCAGGTGTATGGCCGAGGGTGGGGCGGCGGCAGGTTTTCTTGCTGGTCTCCTGCTGAGGGGGGACCGAAACCCCTCACCCCAATTTTCCACTGATATGTTTAATGCTGCTTACCAGTTCCCAGCTAATAGGATATTTGGTTGGGTTAATGCAATATGGGCTGCAACCTAAAGTCAATGTTTACTGAATTTTATACTTCCTTTTAATGTGATTTTATTGAGATTCTATTGTGATTACATATGATGTTTTCCACTCTGAGCCTGCCTGCAGGGAGAGCAGATTATAAATTTAATAATAAATAAATATATATAATAACTATTTATTCTTGTTACTTTTTATCACAACAAAGTCTATTTAAAAATAGTGATTAGAAGCTTCTCATGCGTATGGATATCTGTTGATCCTCAACTAATACACTCTATCCTTGAACTACACTTCTTTGAAGTTGGACATTCTTGCTATTCTCAGGTGCTGCCTGCAGTTGGGCCCCAACATGTATTATCTCATGATATGGGTTAGACTGTTTCTAATCTACCAAAGGCCATGCTATTGAGCTAAGCTACAAGAGACGAATTACACAAGGAGGAGCACGTGAAGGGAGTCGCAATGTTAGCCAGGAAGCTGAGTTTTAAAAGCGATGGGAAGGCTTTGTCGATTTCCCCACTCTGCAGAGCCAGGGAGATTGCTGCTCAGAAGGTTTGTTATTCCCTCTTTGCCTCTTAGAAGGGGAGGTGAAACTGACAGAGCCTTCGGGAGGCAAAGAGGAAATCAAAAAACCCTCTGAGGAGGATCTCCCCAGGCTCTGTAGAGAAGGGAAATTGGCAAAGCCTTCCGATCTCTTTTAAAACTCAGCTTCCTGGCTAACATTGCTACTCCTTTCACATGCTCCTTCTCGTGTAATTCATCTCTTGTAGACATCTCAGTAGACATGTACTGGGTCAAAGTTTCTGTGTGGAAAGAGAAGTTTGGCTGCTGCTGTTTGTAATGTCAGAGCGTCAAGTTGGTGAGAAAAGTGCAGTTTTCAAAATTCATTCTGGTGGTTTCCATAGAGATAAGGCTTGTGTGGTTTTCCCATTGCTGCTTTGGCTTTCAATGCCTCCAATGCCATTTGTGAAAAATGCCTCCCATTTGGATTCTCCAGTCTATTTGCTTGTAGTATGTACATGCTTGTGACAAAAAATGATTTTAAAAATTTATTTTGTCTTCCAGGCTTGTATTTGGCACTCTCTATCCAGCATATTACTCTTACAAAGCTGTAAAATCGAAGGATATAAAAGAATACGTAAGTAGCTCTTCTGGGAATATCCTGTGGCAGCAGCCATAGGATCCTTAAGATAAACTTGGGTTTCTGCTTGCTAAGGCCTTATAATGTCTATTTCTTGTTTTTTCAAGAGCCTACACACTTCTGAGTGGCACCTATGATTTCTCTCCATTATAATGATTTGGCGAAGTTTTGTGTGTGAGCCATTTAGTCACTGCAGACTTATGGTGACCTCATAGAGTTTTCAAGGCAAGAGGGGTTCAGAGGTGGTTTGCCATTGCCTGCCTCTTCATAGCAACCCTGTCCTTCATTGGTGGTCTCCCATCCAAATACTCACCAGGGCCAACCTTGCTTAGCTTCCAGAATCTGACGAGATTGGGCTACCTGAACCATCTAGATCAGGGCAGTTGACAAAATTGCACCTGCCAAAAGAAGAGAGCTTTTTAAAAAGTAGTTTTATATTTGCTTGGAGATTTACAAAAATACAAAAAGCACTAGATCCAAATTAAGTAGAAACCAAGTTTTCTAATTGTTAGTGGGCTAGATATTGTATTGCAAAATCAATTTTTTTCAAGTAGTGGCATGTAACCCTGACACTCTTGAAGTGATCTATTTCTGTTTTGTTCCCACTAGCATAGTTAAATCCAGTATTCCCATTTAATTAACAATGTTGTCTCTGATGAAGCTTAGTTAGAGAATTGATTGAGCAGTTGTACTAGGAGTTGATTCATTCCTAACAATGGGTGTTATGTGCCCTCAAGTCGCTTCTGACTTACAGCCACTCTGTGAATTAATGACTTCTACAATATCCTATTGTTGACAGCCTTGTTCAGATCTTGCAAACAGAAGGCTGTGGCTTACTTTATTAAGTCAATTCGTCTCATGTTGTGTTTTCCTCTTTTCTTTCTGCCTTTGACTTTTCTTAGTATTATTGTCTTTTCCAGTGAGTCTTTTCTTCTCATGATATGACCAAAGTACAATAGCCTCAGTTCTGTCACTTTAGCTACTGGGGAGAATTCAGGATTGATTTCTGACTCCATTTATTAATTTATTTGCATCAGTAAACTTTATATAATGTTATTTTTGCTATTTCTTTGATAAATACTTTATAGACAGTAAAGTTTTCTATATGATACTCTAATTTTTTTAGATTGGGAAACTGGGCATTTTTCATAGGATGTATTATTTTAAAACTATATGTTTATCGTGATATGGAATTTTAAGGGCCTCAGGGATCATACTAAACATAAAAAGGTGATTTCTAATTTGAAAGCTCTTGTGGCTGACATGGCTTTTATACAAGAAACCCATATAATGGCAAATGGCAAATGACAAGAATTATTTGTGTAGTATTTGGGTTGGAGAGGTATGTTACAGATATATCTGAGCTAAAGGTGTTGATATAGTAATACATAAATGTGCTTCTTTTCAGGTTGAGCAACTGTTAACTGACCCACATGGTAGTTTTATTTATTTTAATAGTGAAAAGTTCAGACTCTGATATTGCTATGATTAATGTGTATAGGCCAAATGTGGATTTCCCATAAATGTTTCATCAATACTTTAGCCCCTTGGTAAATTTTACATATGATTATTTGTTGGTGGGGGGTGATTTTAATGAAGTATTAGATAAAAGCTCACCCCCCCCCCACACACACAAAATATTCTTGGTGAGATCTACGCTTAAAGCGTATATGGGCCGTTTCCACACAGCTTACCTGCTGGCGTTATGTCCCGGCAGATCGCGCAAAAAATGCAGAAGATCGCATTTTTCTGCACAAGATTTCCGTGACGTCACGTGACATCGCGCAAAACTCGCACGAAAAAACGCGATCTTCCACGTTTTTTGCGCGATCTGCCGGGATGTAACGCAAGCAGGTAAGCCGTGTGGAAACGGCCATGGTTGAATTAGGTTTGATTAATCATTGGCGTATTTTGCATCCAAGGGACTGAGATTGTACTTTTGTTTTTTCTCTACACCATAATTGTTTCTAACTAGACTATTTTCTTGTCTCAGCCTGAGATTATAGCTTGAGACATAAGTGTAATTGTTATTTCTGATCATAGCCCCATTTCATTAGCCCTTTAGCTTCCAGATTGGGTTAAACCACCTGGTATATGGCATTTAAATGTTTCTCTTTTTAATAATGAACCTTTTAAAACTCAGATGATGGCTGAATCATCAGAGTATTTTAATACTAACCAAGGAATATCTAATACTCATGCTATCAAATGGGATGCTTCAGAAGCTTTTATTAGAGGAAGAAGTATTGCATATGCCTCTCAAAGAAGAAGCTGAGAGAAAGGGAAGAAACAGCAGTGAAAAATAAGTTGAAAAGGCTTGTTAAGTCTGTTTGATATATCTCCTACACCAGATCATCATTGGGAGCTGCAAAAGGTTAAATATGAGTTAAAAACACCAAAGAAAGGAGACAGTCTGCTTAAAAACCTCCATAGAAGGAGAACCACCTCCCAAGGAAGTCTGTTCCACTGAGGGACTGCTCTAACCATCAGGAAGTTCTTATGTTTAGCTGAAAACTCTTTTGGCTTAATTTTAACCTATTGGTTCTGGTCTGACCCTCTGGAGGAAAAGAAAACAACTCTATTCCATCCTCTATGTGAGAGCTGTTCAAATATTTGAAGATGGCGTTCATATCATCTCTCCGTTCTCTCTCCAGACTCAACATACCCAGCTCCTTCAAACTTTCCTCATAGGACTTGGTCTCCAGGCCCCTCACCATCTTTGTAGACTTCCCTTGGACACATTCCAGCAGGGCAGCATCCTTTTAAAAATGTGATGCCCAAAACTGATCACAGTATTCCAGCTGAGGTCTAATCAGAGCAGAGAAAAGCAATACCATCACTTCACATGATTTAGACATTGTACTTCTGTCAATGCAGCCCAAAAGCGCATTTACCTATGTAGCTGCTACATTACACTGCTGATTCATGTTCAGTGTATGGTCTACTAATAGTAGTATATGTGAAAAACAAGTCTCACCCTTTTTGTACTTATGCATTTGATTTTTTCTACCTAAATGCGGAAGTTCACATTTATCTCTATTGAAATTCATTTTGTTAATTCAGAAGTGGTTTCATCTGTTATACACAGCTTGAGCCCAGATTTTCTTAGCTGCTAGGGCATACTGTACTACTCTATAAAAGATGTATGGATCCAAGTCGAAAAGAAGGGCTAGTTTTTCCACCACAGGAGAGGAATCAATGCTAAAAGACTTCCCTAAGCAATTTATTTCTTGGCTCTGTATACAAAGGGTAGAACAAAAGACAATGTGGAAAGTCTTCAGGGATGAAGCTCTACAAGTACAAAAAAGGAGCAGCAATCAGTATTTGTGTGTAATGATTGTCTAGAATGGCTGGGGGGGTTTTTGGTTAGTTTTCATGCAGTTTTACAGTCTGTCAAGATCATCCTGGATTTTTATTCTATCTTCCACTGTATTCGCTATCAAGTTTAGTTGCAAGCACATATTTACTTTAATCTAAAAACCAGTCATTTGCCAACTTTTTCTTCTGACTCCCAATAATTTTGTTTGATACAGGGCAACAGAAACTCAGCTTACAGTGAGCGTAGTTTGTTAATTTCACACATGAGTTCCATCATATTATGATAGTTATCAGAATTAGGAACAGTATTAAAATCGAGGGTGGCTTCCTGTGGATCGGTTTTTAATTTATTTACCTCTTCAACATGCTGGTCTTTTCTGTGAGAGATGTAAGCAATGGTACAGTCTCTTAGGTATATTTTAAGAATGTCCCCCAAAATGGGCCCGGTGACATCATGCATAATATTGGAAGTCTTTTAATAGGAAACTCCATTCTCTTTTTAAAGCTTTCATTGCAGAGCAGAGATGTATTTAATCTCCGCAAAGGAGATTTTTCCCCAGCATCTCCTAGATTATCAACAATACAGGGGACTGATTAGAAATCACAGGTACCGATAAAGCAGGAAAGCACTTTGGCAGCAGGGAACCACTAATAAGAAAAGAACCCAATTGAGAAATGTATGTTTAGTCTCTGTCTAAAGGATGGAATATGCACCATGCAAACCTGTATCAGGCATATGTCCTTGCAGGGTGGATATAGATAGACTTTGCAGTAAGGAAACCCCTACCACTTTTATGTAAAAGTGGATCTATTACTGTGTTACCATCCCCTCCCATGGTCACAGGATGATCACCAAGTTCAGCCTGTCACCAGGCTGAACCAATATCATGCGGGGGGGGGGGGAGAAGAATAAGAAAAAACACACTAAACAAGACAGTATATCAATTAATATGACTAACTTTAAAAGTTTTCCCATTGGCTAAATTTGAAGGATGATATATATAAAAAGTGAGAATAAAGGAAAGAAAAATGGAAAGGTAAAAACATGAGAAATAAAATGGGAGGAGAGTTGAAAAAAGGAAAAGAATTGGGAATACCACACCATATGTATCTTTAGTGAATGAATGTAGAAGACAGCACAGCTAAGGCGGTTTAAACCTCTAGTCCTAATGCAAGGCGGGGGTGGGGGAGGGGAGGAGAGAAAACGATGACAGTGTAATCCCGGGCTAACGCTGCAATAGTCATAACAATTCCTTGAGGTGGTCTCTTACAAACTGGTCAAGGTGTAAGTTCTCTAGACTGAATAAAACACAAAGCTGGCAAGGGAAGCATTAGCACAGGAAATCCCTGAAAACTGTTCAAGTACAGGCATCTAATGTCTACAGATTTTCATATCCACTGAAATATACAAAAGCAGTGTTCAGGGAAAAAGCCAGCAACATACAGAAAAAACATTCAGATCTTTCAGCCTGCTTCATGAACTATTGATCTTTTCCATAAAACTGAAGGAGGCAGGAAAGCTGAATATGGAGCAACTGTACAGTAGCTAAAAAAAGCTAAAACTTCAACTGAAATTCAGAATCAAGTAATCGCATTGTTATATCAAAAGGGAAATCTTGATTTGATCTGAGTCCCATACCTAGCGGCCAATCTCACTGGCTCATTGCTCTGGCTCTTATTTACATTATTTGTAGTCTACTTTTCTCACTGAGACTCAGGATGGATTACAAAGTATAAGTCAATTCAAAAATCAACGGAGGCATTCAATAAACAATACAATAGGGTACGGATAACAAAAACTTGAGAAGAAGCAGAAGTCCAACACAGAACTGGTAAAAATGCTGATACTTTACTTTACTTTACTTTAATTGAATTTTTATACCGCCCATCTCCCGAAGGACTCAGGGCGGTGTACAGCAAAAGTAAAACATACAAATATAAAACAATAAGAATATAAAATATAAACATATTAAATAATTTAACTAAAAACAGGACAATTCACTTAAAACACATTTAGGCCAGCCCCGCTTGTTGGAACAATAACATCTTAAGGACACGGCGAAAGGTGTGTAGGTCAGGGACCGTACGTACATCCGGGGGCAATTTATTCCAGAGGGCAGGTGCCCCGACAGAGAAGGCTCTCCCCCTGGGGGTCACCAGCTGACATTGTTTGACCAACGGCACCCTGAGGAGGCCCTCTCTGTGGGAGCGTACCGGCCTGTGGGAGGCTATCGGTAGCAGCAGGCGGTCTCGTAAATACCTAGGCCCTAAGCCATGGAACGCTCTGAAGATGGTAACCAGCATAAGCAGATTGATATGACATAGACTGATATATGATATGATATGATATGATATGATATGATATGATATATTATTAATAGCGTACACAATAGTATACTACAGACAGTACACAGCGACAGTACTAGTGTACTTATCCCTTTACTGATAAATCCCTCTGAATCATTTTCTTACAGCACAGCCCTATTACCTGTGTAAGAAGGCCCTCCTTAATTTTGCACATTTTGAGGAAAGCCAAGAGAGTGGGGGCTTTCCTGACCTCTTCCAGAGGGCCATTACATAAGGTGGGAGCCACCCCAGAGTATGCATGTGTACAAGCAGCTGTTGAATTTGCCCGCTTGCAGGGTGGCATGTACTGAAGGCCTTGCTCAGATGAGCAAAGCTGCTGTGGTAGAGCATAGGGAGAGAGGTTGTCCTGTAGATATGGGGGCCCAAGGCCATGAAGGGCTTTGTATGTGATAGCCAAAATCTTGACCTGAGCCTGGTACCTGATGGATAGCCAATGGAGTGACTGGAGAATGGGAGTCATATACATGCTCTGTCTAACTTCTGATAATAACTGGGCTGCAGTGTTCTGCTCTGAGTCTCTGAGTTGACTTTGAGGGGAGACCTGAGTGTTACAGTAGAAGATTTTGGCTGGCTACTGTATTGGCTGGCTACTGGATTCTGGATTTGACCCAGGGATCTGTGAACGCTTTCAATAGTAAGGTTGTAGTCTTCAGGTAAAGACGAGTATCTCTACACAAGACATCTTATACGACAATGCTCAAGTCAAGAAACAATGTTAGCCAGGAAGCATTGTTTAAAAGGACAGTGCCAAAGGCTCTGTCATTTTCACCTCTGGCTGGCAGAGATTGCTCCTTAGAGGGTTTGCCTTTGGGGAGGAGAAGATGAAATTAACAAACTCTCTGAGGAGTGATCTCTGCCAGCTCTGTGTAGAGAGGTGAAATTGACAGAGCCTTCTGCTCTGTCTTTTAAAACTATGCTTCCTGGCTATCATTGCCAGGAGGTCAGAACAATCCTGTGGATGGCCCCAGTCTCTACTTGGCAGCGCACTCCATCTTCTCACTCCCGAAGGGTGCCAATCACAAATGGAGTAACCACTTACTTCTTCCAGTGAATCTTTTAGAGCAGAACCACAAGTGACAAAAGGCACAGATTGGACACTTGTCTGCTTCCCTCAAGTTTTGATGGGAAATGTAGGCAGCTTGGCGGAATGTTGGACAAGTGACAGTTGAAAAGTCCATTGGACAGCAGTCAGAGAGCGAAGCTGCGAGACCAGGATGCCTACATTTCCCATCAAAACTTGAGGGAAGCAGACAAGTGTTCAATCTGTGCCTTTTGTCACTTGTGGTTCTGCTCTTAGGAGTATCTTCTGTCAGAAGGAGTCATAAGTCTAACTCTTTGTATCTGTGTTGCCATTAAATGCAAATTACATTTTCTGTGGGTCACTTGAAATCATGATAGTGATCTTTTCAAGAAAAAACTAGACTGATGTTCAACTGTCCAATTGAAATGAATGAGACCCTCAAAGCTCTCTGCACCTTACAAGACAGGGTCATAGAATTATCAGGCAGTGCAAGGCAATATAAATAGAAGGTGTCATGTAATATAAGGACATCTCACTGTGACATTTGTATAGTTAACATTCTTATGGTGGAGATAGCATGAGGATAATTAGGGCTATAAGTTACATTCCAGAATAAAAACAACAAAATTATCCAGTAACATGCCCATGATCACCCTCTTTGCCTGTGTCTAGATCGTGTCTAGATAATTCATTGTATTTATTCACCTTATGAAGATAAGAATCAGCTATGATATTCTCTGTCTTGAAGACGTGGTCTGTGTTCTATTCATATCCAGAAATAGAAATCAAGGCAGACCCTTGCATCTTTCTCTCTTTGCACCTCCCAGAACTAAATATAAAGATGTCCCTGGACTCTTGTGCAGCTCTTAAATTACAAGAATGGCCCTTCGTCTTTCAGCCTCACTCCTCTTTCAGTTAGGGGCAACACTGAAGTTGCTGTCAGTGGTATATTTATAATAAGGATCTCTATATCTAATAGTAAATTGGCTGGCTCCTGTATGTATAGATGTAGAAAACTATGAAACTGTCACCCATAGACAAAGTTGGATTCTCTGCATACTCAGGGGACTCCATAGGTATGCAGAAAAGGTCTATCCTTTAAAGCTCTATATGGACTGAGACCAGGGTGCTTGAAAGACTGTCTTCTCCCATATCTTCCTGCCTAGGAATTAAGATCACAGGGAGAGGCCCGCCTGTCCCATCAACCAAAAAAGCACAGTTAGTGGGTACAAGGAGAAGGCTTTTTCAGCGGCAGTCACATGTTGTGGCACAGTCCCTCCCCCCCCCCCGCCCCTGGCCCCGGGGAAGTGCGCCTGGCCCCCTCACTCTTTAGCTTCAGGAGGCAGCTGAAGACTGTTTTATTTAGGACAACTTTTAAATGTGTTTTAACTCTATTTTAACTGTTGTTTTTAAAAATATATATTTATGTTGTTTATATTTTACATTGAAAGTCGCTATGAGCACCTTTGGAGGAAAGGCAGCTAGCTAATAAACATTTCAAATAAATAAAAAGTCACTTCTTAAATTAACTATAAGAAAAAGGGGGAAATAACTCTGAAGTTAAATTAGCTTAACATAACAAAGGGAATGGTATTACCACCCATTTCAGCAGTTAATGAGACATGGCCTTTAATGGTCTTTTAACTACTTACTTTTCACAATTTTGCCCTTATATCCATGTATGTGCTGCTGTCTGCTATCTGGGGATCATTTCATGCATCTGATGAAGTAGGTCCTAGACATGAAGTTTATCATCAGTCTTATGGCACAAGACCTTCTTGCATTCAGGAAGGCAATTGAAATCCTTAACTTGTGTTTGAAGACTAGATGTGGACAAATAAACTTTATCCGGACAAGATGGAAATTATGTTGGTTACACTAAACCTCACTCCTAAGAGTTTAGTAAATCACAAGGTTCATCAGATCCCAAGTGCCAGGTTGCTATGACACCTAGACATTACTTTGTGGTGCCTAGTATCTTCAGTAGTGATTTTATTGTAGCGTCTCTTGGCAATCCTCAGTAGAATTACAAAGCTTATTTATAATTTTGCTTCAAAATTTTTTGTTGAAGTGTGCAAAGTTTTTGTCATTGCTGGCTTATTAATTTTATACTGCTTGGTGGTGGAAGATGAATTCATTACTTAACCACTTGCTTTTTATACTGGCTCTAATATTCAATGAAATGGAGAAGTTAGGGTCATAACAGAGAATGCACATGTCCAGGCAGTTGTTGAACAACCATTTGCAGGGAGGTATCTGCAGGAGGCCCTGATCAGATGAGCAAAGCTGTCATGGCAGAGCATAATAATGGCATACTTTGTAAACCGCTCTGAGGGGGTATTAAGTTGTCCTGAAGGGCGGTATATAAATCTGTTGTTGTTGTTGTTGTTGTTGTTGTTGTTGTTATAGGAGAAGAGGTGGTCCTGGAAATATGAGGGTTCAGTGCCATGAAGGCCTTTATGTGATAGCCAACACCTTGAATTGAGCCCAGTAACTGATGGGCAGCCAATGGAGTGACAGCAGAATGGGTGTCATTTGCATGTGCCACTAGCTCCTGATAATAATTGAGCGGTGGCATTTATCAGATATATATCAAATTTTATAATAGTGATTTTTTTCCTGATGCCAGGAGGTTAAGGGGACCTGGCAAGCCTAGATGTGATGTCTACCCACTATAACATGCTTTTCTTTAAGCTTTCTATAGATAGATCCTGATAAGTTTGTATTTACTTCTCTTCAAAATAATTTCCATTGAAATTCCAATTTTGGCTTCTCTTGTGTGAGTAACTTGAATTTATCTGCGTAGTCTCCTTCCACAAACTGAGGGAAATCTTTAAAACAGATTTTTGCCCTCCCTTTTTAAAATCTGATCCACTTTCTCTCTCTGAGAATCCTCTCTTTTTTGAAAAGGACTTTTACTTTGGTCAGTTTTCTTCACAGTTTCTGTAGTTGCCTTTTCCAGTCTTCTCATGGGATCTGCTAAATCATCAGTGGATGTTCTGATTGGATAGAGCCAGTTTTTAAATTCTTTTTAAAAAATCTATTTGAGCGATTTAAGCTGATTTAGAACTTTGAATGCTTGGTGGTGACAGGCAGGAGAAAATATGTGTACTTTTTAGCTTTTCAGTTTTGGGGATCCTCGACCTTCTTTAAAGACACCCTGAAAGACTTCCTCAAAAACTCTACAGAAGGTAATTCTGTAGAGTTTTTGAGGAAGTCTTTCAGGGTGTCCAAGTTCTTTCCTGACTTTGCCACTTTTAATGATGGCATTTGAAAAACGGGATGTTTTTTATTGTTTAGTGATGTTCCAGGATAAGGACATTTACACCACCATTATTAGGATGACATTAGTGAAACCCCTGAGATGAGGCTTTACGATAAATACTAAAATAGCGAGAATGACTCCAACAGGGCCGATTCCAGACGACTAACCTTAAGGCGCTGCATGCCGCCATGTTCCGGATCGCGACGGGAAAAAGCGAAATATCGCGTTTTCTCACGACGTCGCGCCAAAGTCGCGCGAGAAAATGCGATATTTCGCATTTTCCCCGTTGCAATCCGGAACATGGCGGCATGCAGCGCCTTAAGGTTAGTCGTCTGGAATCAGCCCAGCTCCATAACTGAGCTGTTTAGATAATGGAATGAAATCACATTCCTATCCAAATGAACATTCAAATTTGATTTATAAATTTAAAACAAGCCTCATTCATTGCAACCTGAAAGTAAGTTCAGAGTTGCTACCGAAACAAATTCCATTTTTACCAGCAATACTCATTTGACATTATTTTGTGTTTCAGTTGATCAGTTGTCCCTGACCCAAGAGGCTCAAGACTTCTAGTATCCAGTGGAAAAAATCCAGCCGCCATCACCTGTTCATAAAAATATGAAATAATTAATATTTTACTGTACTTCAATAGTACCACAGAATCTGCCTCCTTCACTTTTCTAGTGATAGGGCCCTGACCTTGAGGGAGTGTTGAGAAAGATAGTCAGTTCCCACAAGAATAATCTGCTTATAACCTGTTTTGCTTTCCTCCTAGGTAAAATGGATGATGTATTGGATCATATTTGCGATCTTCACAACAGTAGAGACATTCACAGACATTTTTCTTTGCTGGTTAGTATACCATCAAGATATTTTCTTCATAATAAAATAAATGGAGGAAAATGTTCATGTTTTAAAAGGTATAAAAGCGTGAGTTAATACTAGGAAGAACACAGCAGCATTAGATGTGTGTGAAGCTGAGCACATTCTCATTTGTTGGTACCCATTGCTTCTACATCTAGCTCTGTGTATCATTCTGATGGGCTTTGCAGCTATACAGGGCAGTGGTTGTTGGGGGTTTTCCGGGCTGTATTGCCGTGGTCTTGGCATTGTAGTTCCTGACAATGCCAAGACCACGGCAATACAGCCCGGAAAACCCCCAACAACCATCGTTCTCCGGCCGTGAAAGCCTTCGACAATACATTATACAGGGCAGTGTTTCGGAAACTTCTAGAGCTTAGTTAAGGCTTGAAATCTCTCATCAGAAATGTGGCCTTGGATTGCCCTCGCCCCAAGAGAATTCGTCATGTTTCTCATTCATATCTCCTACTTCCTCCTCAATGAAAGCAGCAATCAGAAACTCTACCAGAAAATCTTTTTCTTTAGAACTAGTTTTTGCCCTCTGTTTTTGTTAGTTTTTAATGTACATAATTAAAATTAGTGTAAATATTTTTTCCTTCAGGGGCTGTGAGGCACCTGTGGCACTTAAAACTACTTTTAAGTACCCTTGTCAGTATGGGAAAGTACTCTTGTCAGTGTGGAGGTAAACTACCTTCAGCTAACAAATACAACTACATCTCCTGTGCTGGAGAGAGCAAGTATTGGGCTGTGGCATACTTAAACATTTTGGCTGGGCTTTTTTTGTGTGATAGCAACCACTGATACTGAGTAGTGGCACGTTTTTGGAAGCTCTCCCAAGTCTTGAGAGGAAAATTGCTTGAAATCACTGCAATCGTATATATGAGTACCAGTATCTATTTTTTTAGAATAAAAAGTACAGCATTTTGAAAGGTACTACACAAGGAGGTATGATTCTTCCCATCTAGGCATGCAATCTGAAGCAGCATTTCTGAGGAGATTTCATGCTAGTTCTGAAAGTTTCTAAGTTATTGTGGAGATGCAAAGTGTTTCAATGTGAATGTACACATGACCGCTTGAAGAGCAACGTTTACATGTAAGCTACATACATTGTGTGTATCCAGAAAGCATCTGCAAGTTTAATTGAGCCATCTGTCAGTCATTGGGTTTATCTTGGCTAAGGATGTGACTTGGTTTTCCAGGAGTTAAAAAGGCACTTGTGAATATTGTAGTGAATATTATAGTCTATCCATGATTCAAAATCAAAGTAACATAATTTTAATTAAAATATTTGTAACACTTATGAGCGAGATTTCCCCTTTTGGGAGAAAACTGTAACTGCAAAGAGCGTTAATTATCAAGGGAGTCTACTTTAGAGGTAAATGTGATCTTTATTTTTTGTAGGTTTCCATTTTATTATGAACTCAAAATAGCTTTTGTAGCTTGGTTGTTGTCTCCGTACACAAAGGGCTCCAGCTTGCTGTATAGGAAATTTGTACACCCAACACTGTCCTCAAAAGAGAAGGTAAGTATTTCCCCTTACTTCAGGTAATAATTCTTTAGAAGCATTATTTAGTTTAGTGACTATTACTTAGGTTATCTGTTCTCATCGCCTGATAAGGTGTGCTTTCTTGTCAGTTTTGCTCTATGATTTCATACCTATTTATTTTATTTTTATTTCACTTGCTTTACAAGCAGCTCAAAAATTGGCCTCCCCTTATTTTCAGAACACTCATATGACATAGATTGACTGAGAAAGAATACTGGCCCAAAGTCACCCAGTGAGGTTCATTTCATGGGGAATTAAACCCTCATCTTCTGGGTCAGAATAAATAATTATACACACTTCTTTAAAGCCAGCTGTTCTAGTGACGATCCCTGCTTCTTGCTAGTGTGTATGTGGGGAGCCATTCGTCTGGCTCTCAGGCAATCTTGAGTGAATGCCAAATCACTGAGGCAGTCTTCTGCTGATTGCTGCTGTCCCTCAGGGTCACACTGGAAATGTGGGAAGCAGCCATGTTTCTTAACTCACAGATATTCCCTATGTGCATATGTTGAGAGTGAGTAACAGTCTCACTTCTGTATTAAAAGGAAACATGGGTGGGTGGAGCTGGACCTTCTGCCCCTAGCCTCTCCATGTCTAATCACTATGGGCCTTTTTCTCCCAGTCCAAACGCAACTCATATATGTACCCCTTTTGAAAGAAAACAGAACAGATACATGAGTAAACAAACATAGTTACCCAATCATGTGTACTTATACTTCAGAGTCACAATGTCTGAAATGTCTGAGGACTGGGACATGAAAATACTTAGGAGGGGTTTGGAAATTAATTGCCTTTGAGACTGACAGGCTGAAGTAGAGGGAGGTGAGGTGATTTGAATTCTCATGTTAAGTATGTGCTTCTTATCTTACGTGACAGGAAATAGATGATTGCCTAGTCCAAGCAAAAGATCGAAGTTATGATGCCCTGGTACATTTTGGGAAACGGGGACTGAACGTTGCAGCAACAGCTGCCGTGATGGCAGCTTCCAAGGTAAATAAGGGGAATCATACGGGGCGGGGGGGGTACATTAACATTATGTACCATTGCCAGCTGTTTATAGCCAGAGGCAGCCATATTCAGCATATAGTATGTTTGCTGGGCTATTTCTAATTCTTTCATTTGGTATGTGTTCTCTTGAGATGACAATTGTGACAATTACATATTTTATTTCTAGTCATGAAATGGTGATCTCTAGGTACAATGAAGAACTTCCCTTCCACTGTGGCAAAGGGACTCTTACTCCTTAGATGCCAAACCTCAAGAAGCATTGTTTTTAATTAATGGGTTGTGAATGTTGTCTGCATAAGTGAAAGAAAGATGTTTTCAGATTGAACTTTCATTACAAATTTGTAATTGAAAATTCATTAATGAAAATCAACCTGATCTACTCCAGTTGGAAACATATGAACAGAATTAGTTCCAACATTCCAAAGCTGGTCTAATCTGATCTGATGTTATTTCAGTTTCATTTTCCCAAGTGATGGGAGGGGTGAGGGGCAGAGAGGGCTGAGAATTACTTGGCGGCAGATTTGTGTGATAGACATGCCATCCAACTGGAAGAAACAAAATTTTGGAACAATTTTGGAAGAAAATTTCGGAACCAAATTGACGCAATTGACATTTTTGCACTAAGTTCTCCCACTTTTCACTAATCACTGCACTGTCTCACTGGGTTGGGGAAGGCTTAAATGTTGATTTACTGCATAATTCTGAGTGGTGGTGAGTGACTCCAGTTTTCTTTATCCTGCAATTAGTACCGTTGGCTTACATGCTCTTTGATGACTCTGAAATTTGGGTTTCCATTGGGTTTCTGAAAATTGGGGTTTCCTGCTCTCTTATTTGAGTTGATTGATTGCTACTATCGTGCGTTTGAGAAAAACTGAATGGATAATAGACTGATAAAGTTTCAGTTTTGAGGTTTTCTTTCTCTTCCTGGATTCTCCCCTTCACCCATACTGCCTATTCTCATATATTAAGTGTAGCATTGCTTAATAATTTGCATTGTATACAGTTCAGGTGTTACAGTGTGCTGCTGTTTATCTCATGGTGATTCAATGGCATACATCTGTATCCATAGTATAGCATGTTCCTGTTTGATAGTGTTTTTGACACCCTCTAGTTTTGACTTTCTGGATAACAGAAAATGAAAGGAACTGGGGCAATATGGTGAAGGAGTGACTTGGAGTCTATCTACATGAGACTCTGGGGCGCGTGTCTGTCAAGTTTCAGGAGATGCAATGTTAGCTGGGAAGCATAGTTTTGAAAGACAGAGCCAGTGGAGATTGCTCCAGAGGGGCCGGATTCTCTCACAGCCCTCCACTGCCTCTGGCGTGCTGTACTGTCTCCGCTTCTGAAGCTTTTACCCTGCTGCCCTCGCTGCTTAAAACTTTGAATTAACTGAGCCTTGGGAGGGCAAAGGTTCCAGAAGGGGAGATGCCAGAGGTGGCAGAGGGCTATGAGGAAATCTGTCCCCTCCATAGTGATCTCCGCCAGCTCTGTCATTGAAAACTATGTTTCCTGGCTAAAGTTGCATCTCCCGACACATGAAGAACACGTCAAAAGTATTGTATAGAGAAACTCTTCAGTTATTGGCTGAGATGTACATAAGAGAGATGCCATCCAGCTGAAAAACCTCTCACTGCATGGGATTGTCCAGACAGCATTTTTCTATTTGTATTGTCACTTTCTGCCTGTCATTGCATAATCTCACTTTTTTCTGATTTTATATAACCACAGATCCTGGTTGCTTGTGCTATTTTGTGACTGAGTCTGAATGCATGCAAGGTAGGCAGTGGACACACTGTGTTCGTATCTGCTGTAAGACTGAGCACATGGGAGGGAATAAAGTTCTTTAGGATATAGCTGTCCCTCTCCAACAGGTGAGAAGTCAGAGCACTGCAAGGAATATGAAAAAATGTTTTGCTTGTACACACTGTTAAACAGGCAAGGTATTTGGTGGGGAAACTGAGGCAGAGACCCAGTTCCCCCTTCCCTAGTGATAGTGGTAGTGCTGTCACCCTAGCTACATGTCCTGCAAGGGATGGAGAGAAATGCATCACTTGTACTATGCTTGCAGACAGAGCTACAGAGATTTGGAAACTGAGGCAGACATTGAGATTTCTCCCCCTGCCATTGATATGTAGCCTGCTTGTCTGGAAAATAGATTTGGTGTCTTTATTTTTATTTTTTAATCTTTATTTACTAGAGGCAGAGACTAAAGGTTCCCTCCATAACAATAAACATACACCCCAAACCAGTTTCATTTTGACGTGTTATTATGCTTTGCCTGTCTGTGCCAATGTGCAGCCTATAAGTACATAAGGTATGATAGCCATTCTTCAAGGATAAGCAGAGGAGTTTATAACACAATAATAACCATTATCTGCAATTTTATGAACAAGTCACAACATCTGGGACAGAAATTCATAACTGTCAATCAGCTGCAATACTACAATGGTTATGAGCTGGTAGAGGCAAAAGCTTGAGTTTAAGAACATCTGTGAATGCATCTAAAAGTACCCATGTGCACATATATTGACATTTATTTAAACATTTATATCCCACCTCCTCTCCTTAGATTCAAGGTGGCTAACAATGCATCAACAAATTACAAGGAAGCCCATGAAGTCCTGGGGCATATGCAGTAGCCCATGTTGAAGGTGATCATTGGGGTGTACCTGGAAGTCATAAATCTGCCTCCAAATGTAGTGGATGCTTTTGGATGCAGAAGGCAAGCCAACATAGATGAACTTTTCAGTAAGGTGAAAATCCAGGTAAAGGTTTTAAGTGAAGGGAACTTTAATACCCAATGCAGTGGCAAACCAAACTTTGCGATCTGAACAATGTAAATGAGGGCAAAAAGAGGTGTGACAAGACAAGGTCCCCAGTTCTGACCCAAGTCTGCCACTGACATTTTAGAGCCCAGTTGGGGATTTCAGCTTGGATCATGTGTTTTCTCCTCTGCCCCATGCCTTTTAAAGTGCTGAAACAGCCGTGGGGTTGGGGGCAGCCATTTCAGCATTTGAAAATGTGCAGAGGAGGAGCGTAACTGGTCCAGCCTTATTGTTGCATTTTAAAATTGCCTGTTAGGCTCTAAAATGGTGGCAGCATCGTGAGGTCAGACCTGGGGACATGGTCACGTCTAGTTGTGCCCTGAGAGCAGTGGGGGTTGTGATGGACTTCTTATGGGCTACAAAGAATCGTAAGGGACGTTGCCCCTAGAAGCATTCATAGCGTTGCTACCACCGCTCACAGTTTACGAGCGTTGGTATCTGAAGAAGTGAGCTGTGGCTCACAGAAGTTCATACCCTACCACAAATTTTGTTAGTCTTATGGGTGCTACTGGGCTCTTGCTCTTTTCTACTGCTACAGACAGACGAATACAGCTACCCATCTTGATCTATTTACAAGCATGTAAACTATGCTAAGTGTGGTCTTGTCTTTCTAGCAGTTAAGAAATGACTTGAGAGTACAATGCCAGAGATCCAGTGGAAATTCACTGGTGAAAATTTTGGGGTGAAATATTTTTTTTAGAATACAATACATTTATGCAGAATACATAACTAAAATGTGCAAGATGCAGAATGGAAACATTGACATTACAAAGAATGAGCAAGTTGGGAACCAATTTGGTATGATATGGGCTTCAGCAATTATGTATCTCAGAGAATGAGAAATGTTTATTCCACTTAGAAGGTGATGACACAAAGCTGAATTTGAACGTTCTGAAAGTCGCAGACTGTCGTAACAGGTGTATTTTTTTCCACTTCATTTATACCTCTGCTTTTCTCCCCAATGGGAGCCCGAATCAGCTTACATCATTCTCCTCTCCTCCATTTTTTTCCTCACAACAAACCTTTCAAGGTAGATTAGGCTGGGAGTGTGTGACTGGCTCAAGATCAGACAGCAAACGTCCATGACGGAGCAGGGAATTGAACCTGGGTTACACAGATCCTAGTCTGTCACTCTAGCCACTATACAACACTGGCTCTCACATGATTCAGGTGATATTTTTAAAAAATCGCTGAACAGGTGAGGAAATTGGGTATGTTTGGAAGAGCAAATACAGAAATCTCAGAAGTTGATGATAGCAACATTCCTCTGCTTTCCCGGACACCAAAAGTTTGGCTTCATATGATATGAGCATAAGTTTAACTAATGAGCAAGGAATACAAACTACGGCCTGTAATATGAAGGAATGATTAATCAATGCAACTATTTCTTTTCATGTTCATTGGAAAAACAGAACTCAAAAACGTTCGCCTCACTGTGCAATGTTTTCTTTACAACAGAGCAGAATGCAAAGAAGCTGATCAAAGTTAATGGCTGCTTATGGAGTTGGAGGCTGCATATTCTGACTGAATGATGCGGATAGTTTAATGTCTAAGGGACTCTCTCTCTCTCCCTGTATGCCCCATGCACTACAGTCTTCAGCTTGCCACCTTCTGGTTGTTCCCTCATTAAAAGTGGCCTGCCTGGCAATGACAAGGGCCCATGCCTTTCGTGCGGTTGCTCCCATTTTAGGACTTGGGTACTGTGCCTTTATTAATGCAGCCTAAAATAGCATGAGGTTTTTGTTTTGAGGTTTTTGTTTTTGTTTTTTTTGCAGCTGCATCACACTGCTGACTCGTGAGTGCCATCCACCCCCATCATCTTTGTCATCTTGTATACAATTGATCTTGCATGGGTGCCTGCTTTTAACACTGATGCTGGTATGTTGGCTGGTTACTGTTAGTCCAGAACAAACATTGGAACGCTTGGTGAAACATCACTTTCAGTGTTTACGCGCTACAATGAGCAACAGACACAAAAAGCTACAGATGATGATGATAATGATTGCACTGCGCTCAGTTGCTGTGACAGAGATGTACAGAACTGCTCACATAATATATCTAATTCTGAAGCTGTGCCCCGTGTAAATGAAAAAAGAATGTAGAATGTAGGAGACACTTTTCCACAAACTAGGGGAATGCAGGAACAGTTGGCAGCTGAGCCAGGTGGATGGCTGAGAAGCAGACAGGGAAGCATCCCTTCTGCTGCTGCTGCTGAGTGAGTCACACAAATGGGAATGCAGGAGCTGCCACACACCACACACACACACACTCTGCCACCAGTGCTGCAGTTGGTGGATGGGCAGGTGAGGAAGAGGAGACGGAGCCACCACTATCTCCTGCTGCTGAGCGAACCGGGCAAACAGAGGCAGTGGTGGTGGTGGTGCAATTAGGTGGGCAAGAGAGGGGAAACAGGAGCTCTCTGTTGCTGCCACTTCCACAACAGCCACTGTTGCAACAGCAAGAGCTGTTTGAGCCAGCTGCAGGTGGGCAGGCCGATTGGCGGGGGTGGATATGGAATCCCCCCTTTCATGTCTCTTGGTCTCCTGCTTATTATAATATTTGAACTGTGTGCAGGGCAAATACTTACCAAGCAATGCAGACTGAGACAGTGCACACATTGTGGTTGAAGGCAATGTGTTTGTATTTGCAGCCCATTCGGCCTTTGTGGAAGATGCAAAGCAGAGCAACCTTCTTTTTGGAATACTTCCTAAACGCCCAGCAAGTATAAACTGATGGTACTACTCATAGTGGAGGAAACAGAGATGAAGTTGCTACTGTAGCATATATTTTGAGTCCAGTGGCACCTTAGAGACCAACAAAATTTTCAGAGTGCTGGCTTTTGAGAGTTAGAGCTCCCTTCTTCAGACGCTGTAGCATATATGTTCAGCAATTTTCAAAGCTTTGCAAAAGCCACTTGAGATAACTGAAAGTGAAGATGCTGAGGATGAGAAGGCCAGTTGGGGCAAATGTTCAGTCTTTCTCCCTTCACTGCCTCAACCTCTCCCACCGTGAAAGATGAAATTAAACAGTGAAATAGCCTGCATGCCCACAGCAACCGTCATTGCCTGGGAGAAGAGCGTGAACATAACCATTTGCCCCCACTCTCCTGACCTTAGAATTCCTGCTGTCCGTGTGTCAGGCCTTATGCCAGGACTGCCCTGGGAGGGTGAATCAGAGACCATCCCCACTGGAAACAGGATAATTATAGGCTCAGAACTGGATCTAAGCACTGACAGACAGGTTGTCATGTCAGAGCCATATTAAGACTGCTCCAGAGAGCATCACCAGAGTGCTTCAGCCCTTTTTGTGTTTCCCTCATACTTGGAAGTTGCAGCCTTTGTCTGGTATCTTGATTGTCACTTGGAAGCTTGTTGGCTTTCCTCTCATGAGATATTTTGGCCTTCCATGGGGTTGGGAGATTTTGAGAGGGAGGGGGAGAGCTGTTGTGGATAGGGTAAGATTGAGCTTGATTGCTATCTTATGGGCCACACTGCTAGTGATCATAGAGATGGAACCCACAGTGTAATTAATTGGTACATGGGATAGAGGAGATATGGTCAAAGAAAGAATGTGATTTGGTGGGAACAATTTGGGTGACATGCAAGCACTCCAATTATCTAGTTTCTGGCCTGTTCTGAGATGGGCTAACAAATAGGTTCTTTTTAACCCCTGCCCATTTTGATGCTGTTCAGTGCCATATCAGTTAGACCTTGCTTGTGAGGCAAGGGAAAGTGGAGGAACATTGACCTGGAATGTGTGAGAGACCTGACTGAACAGGACTGACGATGTAGACCTGTCTCAAATTAACCCAACCAGTTATGCCATCTTCCATCAGTTCTGAACTGGGAATGGAGGGAGTAGGTAATAGTGAACCTACAGGAATCTGTCTCATTTTGCAGATTCTCAATGCAGATGATAGTCAGTATTAATTATGTGCCTGGTGTTTCATGCCAGAGACAGATTGCATTTTTGATTCTAAGCCTGGTGTTCCAGACCTCCAGATTCTGGGGAACTGAGGTTCATAGTAATGCAGTCTTGTTGAGTCAAGCTCAGGACTTCATGGCAGCCATGTATCTGTCCCAAGTTGTGAAGGGCCTAACATAAGAAAGGTCATGCACCACATATAATCTTTGTAGTGAGGAGGAAACTGGTGATTGAGTCATAGTCTGATCATTTATCTGCTTAAGGCCTGTTTGGTCATTAACTCCCCTCCTAGAAGGACAGAGATCTTAATAGAGGCTGGTGGATCCATTTGGTTTCCAGGATGCCCAGGGGTGGTGGTGGTGGTGGTGAGTGAGAACCAAAATGGCCACTGCACTGATGTTTTGATAGAGGCCTGGAAGGCTAGGATCTCTGGGCAGAGTGGTTCCTAGGCACTCTCATTAGTTCTTGAATCAGGCTCCACTCACATGGTTCATGAAGGAGTTGTGGGATATGAAGAACATAGGAAGACATCAAGAGCAACAAAGGGTGATGATCCATACCAAATCTGACAGAGCACATTCATTTGAAGGCCTGTAAGATGGTGCTAATAGAGGTGAAGAGAGTTCACCTGCCATTGCATCATCAGAATCACATCCAGTGCAGTTATTTTGATGAATTCAAGTTATGATGCTCCTGAGAAGTTTGTCTGAAAACTGTCACAATATTGTATGTTTCTTTGCTAACATAATTTCTCACATCAGATAGAAGTTAGATGCTGCAATAGATGCCAGGAAGGTAGTTGAAGTGGCAGAGGTAGCATCTGATCAGTGTTATAAGAGATAGTTTTAAATTGGTTTCTCTGAATGATGTTGACATCATTTGCGTTGTAAAGCCAACCACCTGTGTTTGCCACCTTGCACTACCTGGCTGGTTAGGGATTGCCAGGATAAATGGCTCTTCTGTGAAATATCATAACTCTTTACTATGTGGGAGCCATTTTTCAAAGCTTCTAAACTAGGCTATAATTTATCCTTTTCTAAAAAAAGACCCCCTTTGACAAAGAGGTTGTAGCTAGCCTTTTGGGGTGAAATGAAATGATTGAGAGGGTGAAATGAAATGATTGAAAGGGTGGTGGCAGAGCAATGTCAGGGTTTTCTGCATGACTCATCTGCCCTTGACCTGTTTGAATCTGGCTTCAGGCCAATTTCTGGAATAGAGACTGCACTTACAGCTTTGGTGGATGATCTCTTATTACAGCTGGGTAAAGGCAATGCATCTCTCCTAATCCTATTTTGGCTTCTTTCAATATGCATTTATACCATGTGATTTTGTTGAGATGCTTGGAGACTAGAGTGGTATTGAAGGGTGCTGTGCTGAATTGTTCCTGTGTACCCAGACAGTGACTTGGGGTCTCTGATAACTTGGAGTCAGGGGCATGGGGCCTGTACTGTGGTGTTCAACAGGGCGTGATCCTTTCACCCATGCCTGTGAGGGCTGGTGTGGTGTAGTGGTTAGAGTGTTGGACTAGGACTAGGATGACTGGGTTCAAATCCCTCCCTCAAACCATGGAAGCCTGCCAGGTGAGTTTGAGCCTATCACAGTTTCTTAGCTTACCCTACCTTCACAAGGAGGGAGGAACAATGTGAAAAGGCTGCTTTGGTTCCTGATCAGGGAGAAAATTGAGATATAAATACGTGTTTTAAAAAATGTAGAATGGAGTTTAGAATGAAGTTTAATTTCTGTGTCCTTTGAGTGATCCATTTATTTTTTTATTTAGAGAGAGAGACAGTGTGTGTTGTCAAGCTGTAGCCAAAGAGCAACAAGCTAAGGTTGACAGACAGCAGTGATGTTGATCAGAAAGGTGGTGAATCTGGAGGGAATTATGTTTAAGGTATTTGTATAACAATTTTAACCTTTAAGGACCTATACAATTTGGAACCCCCCTAACTTGAAAGACTGTCTCTCTGCCTATGAGTCTGGCACGGACTGTGTTGCAGAAGCAGTGTACGGTAGAGCCTTTGGCAGTGTCTGCCCACACTAATCGTTTCTGATGATGATAATGAGGGGGTATGGGACAGTTTGTTGTGATGTTTGGATTTTATCACTGTATGCTTTTAAATGAAATTTTCTTTGTTGGCCTATGGAAGCTACTTTGAGCTGCTGTGCAAGATATAAATGTTCCAATGAATAAATAAATAAATAAATTATCAGATAAGAAGTTTCTGACTGCTCCCCCCAATGTCTGAAATAATTCTTTTTGGAGTTAGGACCTCTACTATACTTACAAATGGTCATTACATAGGTTTGATCTTGATTAATAATTTCTGACATAGCACATCTACTGGAAAGACATGTCCATAGAATTTAATGTAAGGTCTCTGTTTTACTGAGAAATCAGAAAACTATGGGAACAAAAGGCAAAAGAGGTAATGGATTTGTACTGCTGGAACTACTAACCATTCATTCATTCATTGTGTACCTTTCTCACTGAGACTGAAGATGTATTACACAGTGTACGTTAATAAATGACTCTACCCACCACTGAAAGCCCAACAAATGTAGCATCAGGTGCATAACTGATGGGAGGGTGTTCTACTTCTGAGACACCACAGCTGAAAAGATTGTTTCAGGCCATCATGGCCTTCAGAGAGACATTCTAGAATATCAAAGAGTTTTTGGTCCCCATCCCGGAGCAAAGAACAGCAGGCCGATCCTGCATTGGTGAAATGGGTATCTCTTTGGCAAGGTACATCTCATAAGCCACAGGTCTAATGATTGGATGTGTGGTGGCATCCATCATTATCAATCTATTCAACAACGCTTCTCATAAAAGCCATGGCTCACTAAGTATCAGAGGAAAGACCCTAAACATACTGTTGGGTGTGCGCTTTTTCTTTGTGCGTCTGGAGGATTAGGATGACCCCTTCCAAATGTTTCAAAGCATCTTCAGTCACTCCACCAAGGAAATTACTGTACGGTTCCATGACACTAGGATGAGGCAGGCCTTGACAAAAACAGGTTGGCTGGAGGACAAGGAGACCAAGGCCGATTCCAGACGGTCCTCCCCATGTCGAAACGTCGCGCGTCGTCGCACAGAAAACGCAAAATATCGCGTTTTCTCGCGCAATGTCGCGCAAAACTCGCACGAGAAAACACGATATTTCGCGTTTTCCGCCCGACGACTTCGACATGGGGAGGGCCGTCTGGAATCGGCCCAGGTGTACAGACCAAGCAAAAATACTGATTTGAACTGCAATTCAATTTAAAAACAATTCCTTAAGTAGAATCAGAGACAAATTCACTATTTGTGAATATGTTTTATTGACCAATTTGAGAAAATACTCTGTGAACATATCCATGAGTCGTTTGGGTTGATATGAACAACACATTGCAATATACATTAGACAAGTGTTTTGGACTGTGATGCACATTGTTAATCTGTTGTTTTGCAAATGCGCACCTTTGGATAACAACACTCAATTGTGTAAAAAGTAGGCGTACTACAAATGGATGACAAAATATCTTGGAAAGGTTCATCTGCACCAGTGGACTTTAATTCAGCGTCTGAAGTAGAGGTTGCTTACCAGAAAAGCTTCAGCAACTGGCCTTCAGTGTTTGTGCCTTTGACATGACTGCAGTTCAAGCACAAGAACTTCCAGGCTCTTCTGGGCTTTCCAGTGGACATTTGTAAGTCTTTTTAAAAACTTTGTCTTAATGTATAAAGAATATGGGTGCAGGTATTTCTGATTCATTTAAAAAGCCAAGCATGTTCTAGTGTTCGATGACAACATTTTAATTTAAGATACTTCCCCCCCGCCTTACCTACTGATTTCTGAAAAATCTTTCCAGAGGACATCCTGGTCTGCAATAACACCTACTGTACAACTACAATTTCTTTTTTTAAAGCACTAATTGGGAAGCATACATTTGTTACATTAATAACTGGCCATTTTTACAATGAGCTTTTTAATCCCCGGACACAGGAATTGTCACACACAGCCTTTTGATTTGGCACATCACATAAATCCTCTTTTGTATCTGTGGAATCTTTATACTTGAAATGTTTTAGAGGATACCTTTTAGCAGGGACAGTGTGGAAGCCAGATTGAGATGTTTTGATGCTCTAGGTCTGTTATGAAGTCATGCAAAATGTTGACTTTTTGGATTCACACTGTATTCTGTTGCTTTCAGGACAATGCAAACAGGAATACGAGAGGAAGATGTTCGAAGAGATGGCCACAGCAGGGTGAAGAGAGAGCCTTTTTTCATGCTCCACCCACTACAACCTGAAGTTTGGAAGCAAAACCAAAACCATCTGAAGAAGTCGTTCCTTACTCTGGAAGGGACAATGGAAACATTTCTGCAATCTTCACATAGCTTCTTGGAACAAAGTACTGAAGTCTTATTATCGGAACCTCCAGCGGCAAAGTGAAATGCTGACCCCGTCAACAAGGATATTGTGGGAAAAACAATATCCTCCACTGAACAAGCCCCCAGTATGTCTCCAATTACTCATGCAAATTTGAATTCTCCTGGAAATGTTCTCAGATTTGGACAATAATTTTGAGGGCCACATCCAGCAACACACTTCAAGTAAGCAGGGAGAGTCCCCAAAGAGACCAGTTGTGACAACCTGTGTTCCTGACATGGATGTAGAGGTTTGTATGCTATGTATGGTAGCAACAGGATGCTCAGCTACTCCCAGTACTCCCAAGCGTGTGCCCAAGATCTAGGAGAAAGGCATCTTTTGTGTGAAATTTTTTATAAAAAATTGGACCTCAATTAATATGTGGTTGTATATAATGAACACCTTCACTGGGTTCATCTTGGAAAAGAAAGTGGTTGCCCAGGAGGGCATATCTGCAGAGCATACATATTTCCATACAAAGCTCATACCCTATCACTAATTTTGTTAATCTTATAGGTGTTACTGGACTCTTGCTCTTTTCCACATTTCCAGGCTTACTGTCCATCATTCATTCTGCCCCCCCCCCCAATACTTGGCAGTCAAGACTTCCTGTCATGATATTCAGCCATCTATGACATCTGGTTCTCCCTGCGACAAAAAAACCCTTGCACCACACCCAATTCACTGTTAGGGAGAGAGTGGAACACAGGCAGGCCTGTGACCAGACAGTGAGTAAGATAATACATGGCACATTGCGTTGTTGCCTCTGTACTAACTGTACTACTGTTCAGTTTCCTATGCATGATAAAGATTTTGGATCCTAGGTGGAAAGTGCCTTCCCATTATTATTTCATAGAGACCCCCATTCCAGCCTTTGGGAGGGACATCATTGAATCTTAGTGGAAAAGGTGTACTATAAATAGCATACATTTTAAAAAATGGTGACTTAGTTGCAGGTGTTGTATACCTTCCAAGCAATATGAGGACCATTTGTCAAAACAAGGCCAGCATAATAGTGACAGGGCTATAGGTCCGTTCATCTGAGGATGGGAGCATGGTAAGGAGAATGCAACATTTACTAACTGTGCAATCCTAAGCAGTCCTACGCAGAGTTGCATCATTCTAAGCCAATGAAGCCAATGGACATAGAAAGGTGTAACTCTACTTAGGATTCCACTGTCAGTCTCAATTTGATGCTAGTAACCCCACTCGCAATAAAAATATGTTAATGATTGACTGAGTTCCTTGGAATCTGTATCTAAGATGCATTTCCACACACACTGACTAGTTTTAAATGGTGTTTTTATTGTTTCAGTAGTGGGCGTGGTTCATGTGATGCTTCTATAAGTATCATGGCTGCTAAATTTGACAGAGATAGTGCAGTACCTCAGTTCTGCAGTTCCTTATTTAAATCTGTAGATGTAATTCTGAAGAGTAAAGATCTATGTTTTGTAAAACATGTCTGCCTTGTGAAACAGTGCATAAGATCATTCTGAACTACAAAATAATCTAAGTGTTATTGCAACAAAATGTTATGCTGGTACCATAGTAAGAAATCACTTCATTGTGCCCTCTTGCTGGAGGGAACATCCATTTTGCAGGAATGTAGTGTTAGTGAACCACTTGCACGGGAATGAGGTATGATTTAATAGGAATAATGACTTACAGGCTCTTGAATGAATGAAACAGTGATATGAAAACACACAGACACAGCAGGGTGTAGCATTTACCACTCCTGGTACATGGAAGTTCAAGGAAGAAAAATAACTATTTCACCAAATACAGAGATAAATTGTTTGTGTTTGTTCTTCAAGGGGTAGGGGGAAAAACTGTTGTAAACAAGGAGCAAGATATATCTGTTCTCACATAGCTAGTTAAACTTTCAATTTTCCTCTGCAAAGTTTATGAAGAACATAAGCTACAACTGGCACCACAAATAAACTTCAACAACTTCTGGTGTTAATTTACATGGTACCACTGCTCAGTTTAGTTTTCCATCCTTTGTTCAGCCACACTGTGAACAGAAGACACATAGCAAGCATTGTCTACCAAGATCCTACAGATTGTCATGGTCAATGAATCCCCCCTTAAGTGGCTCCCTTGGGAAAACTCTGGCAGGTATGGCTGTCTTGTATATTCCAGCTGTAGTTAAGAGCATCCCAGGTAGAAGGTACTATACAATATGGGATTATCTGTCTCCCCCTGCCCTGCTCTTTTGGAGAGCAACCAGAAAGACAAAGGGCTAGAGTGGCCAGTAAACCCAGAGGGATGCATAAAAAGAGCTGCCTACAGATCTTTAGGTTGTAAGAACAAGTGTGGTTAGAGGTTTCATGTCAGAAGAACAGAGGCTGCACCAGTGAAGGCATACTCAGAGAATAAAGAGGGGGTGCCAAGGTAGAAACTGATGAAAAATTAATCTATTGTAAGGAATTCTGAAATTCTTTTTTTACTTTTTGGGAATACTAAGCATGCTAATCTACACTGGAAGACACTGCACATTTTTAAATCTTTACGTTGGAATTTGCTGTATGTATTTCCATCTGCCCTTTTTTGAGACACGTAACATTTTACTTCTTGACCATATGGGAAAAGCTCAAGTTTTAGGCGTCTCTTCTGTTAAAAGAAATTGCAGAGGAGTATCTGTATGCTGTTTACTTGAATACAAGCAAAGAAGAGAATGGTGCCATCTTAGATGTAAAGCATCAGCATTTTATTGGTGAGGTATACCTGAAAGTATTGAACATTTTAGATCTGCAAGTTATGAATTTACAAAATTATGAGCATTTATCTACTTCTGAATATATATCTATTTTTGCATTGAGGACAGTTTATTCCCTTACCCTTTGAAAGTTATGAATTGTTGGAGTTTGATTGAACCCAAGATTCTAGTAGGTTACCTGATTATGCTCCTGGCGTGGTATTTTTGATATCTAAGTGGTGATAAATTTTGGCTCAGGATAAGGAAATGAAAGAAATATGCCAAAATTTTGGATTGGAGAGACTAGCAGTTTATTTTTGACCTTCACTTGAAGACACTGAACACTGACTTATTTTGCTGTTACAGACACAGAAATTGTCGGTTACTAAGTGTAATCCTAAACAGAGTTACTCCAAGCTAAGTAGTATTCTGAATTCTGAATTATATTGCGATATTCTGAATTATATTGCTGTGGATTTAGAACTACAAGAATGGAATTGGGTGTGTAAGAGAAGCTTTAAATATCAGATAATGAGGCTTTGGTGGGGAGTACAACGGGGGCTAGGCATTGCCCTCATGCCTCAGTCGGACCAGAATAAAACATGGCCAGGCTGGAAGGGTGTGTGATTGCCACCGGCTCAGGAGGAACCATCCCTTGCACCAGCTGAACCTGGGAGGGAGAGGGTGGCTGAAGGAAGCACAGGGTGGATGACCTCCATGTTCCCAGCACTGGCTAGCAAAAGTATACCCAAGCTAGTTCTGAAGCTTCCCTTCTGAGAACTTCCTGCACTGGTAGGACTCCTGTGTAGCTTGAACAGGCACCCCGATTTCCCTTCAGGGTTTCAGGAAAAACTTCTGGGCCAAAGGGATCTGTCCAGAGCCTGTGGTTCCTATACAAGAAAAGAATGTGTAATTAAACAAGAGGTTGTGATGATTCTTGGAGAAAAGCCCCCAAGGGAGAGAGAGAGGATATCAGGGCCCAGGGTTTCCCATTGTCTGAGGCTCTTCTCCCACTGCTGCCTAAGGAATGGCTTACAAAAGGATTTACATTAATGATTAATATGTTATTGGAAATAATACTTATAAAGTTAAGGGTTCTGATAATAGAATTCAAATTATTTCAGATTAAAATGGAGGAGAGGAGAATTTGGTAAGCCTCTTTGGGTCCCATTGGGAAGAAAGGTGGGCTATAACTTAAGTAAATAAATAAATATGCCTTTGTGAATTTCCAGATTAATCCTATTGATAAAGAAAACTGAAGCTTTTTCCTGGGTATTTTTTCTGAAAAACACAAATCTGGGAAAAATTGAAGCATGTGCAATACTGATTTACCTCTCAAACCTCAGCTGATTTCCTGTTACTGGCACTCCCCAGTGGACACCATGTGACTCCTGGGTAAGTCTGGGGGTGGCTCTGGCAGTCTTATCCCCCATGCTATTCAATTTCTATATAAAGCCCATAAGTCAAATCATTAGTAGTTTTAGAGCTGGCTGTTATCAGTATGCTGATGATACTCAGTTCTATATATCCTTATCTAAATGTCTTGCGGATGTGGTAGTGATCTTGAGCCACTGCCAACTGCTGTGGTTAAATGGCCGAAAGCGAACGAACTGAAACGGAACTCAGGCAAGATGCAGGTAATGCAGGCTAGGACACTTGAAGTCTTAAGGACATTGTGCTTCTTGTTTTTGATGGGGTTTAGCTGACTCTTTTTGACTTGGCCAAGAGCCAAGCCTAGGGGTTATACTGGATCCAGCATTGCTGCTGGAGAAGCAAATCAGTGCAGCTGCAACAACTGCTTCCAACTTGCCTGAAGGATGGTCCTGTACCTAGGTTTGGATGATCTGGACACCTGAATCCACACCACAGAAACATCGAGACTAGACTACTGCAATGCCCTCTGTATAGGAATCCCCTTGAAGTCAACTCGGCCAGCAAGGAGGGAGTGCGGCAGCCAAAAGGAGCTGAGCATACTATGCTCCAGCCCTCAGTCCTAGGGAAGTGGCAGAGCATGTGTGGTATTTGCTGTGTCCCCAAGCAGGAGCTGGTGGCTGGGCCTGCTGCGAGCACTCCTGGCTGGGGCGAGAGGAGGGCACGCTGGGCACTACTACTGCATGGCGAGGCGGGCATGCGAGGGGCTGGCTGCTGGCTTCTAGGCTGCCCTCCTCAATATGGTCCTCAGCTTCAATGGCACCACCAGAGCAGTGGAAGGGATTCTCTTCTTCTTCGCCCTGGTGGAGAATCGCATCAAGCAGCCATTCTTTTTGACTACACTTTCCATTTAAACTTGAGGGAAACCGACATGTGAAGAACATGTGTCTGGTGTCTCATGTAGTTTCCCTTTCAGTTATTATTTGGACTAGGCAAAGCATGAATATGACACCCATTGTGCTGTCACTGCATTGGTTGCCTATTACTTACTGGGTTCAATTCAAGCTACTGGCCATCCTATACAAAGCCCTTCATAGCCATATTCCATCACATCTGCATACCTGCCTTTCCTCCTATGCTGTGCCATGACAACTTTGTCACCTAATCAGGGCCTTCTGCAAATGGGCAAGACTAACAACTGCCCATATATGCGCTTTCTCTGTAGGGGACCCGATCCTACGGAATGGTCTGCCTGAGCAGGTCAGGAAGGCTCCCACACTTTTGGCTTTCCTCATACTGGTTCCTTATAGATTTGTTTTGAGAAACACTGCATATTGTTTATTGTCTCAACTTGTTCAGTTATCTTTCTGCAAACTGCCAAACACCGCTGTTCAGAAAGGCATGTTTATAAAGAAAATAGAACCATGATTCAGGAAGATGCTTCAATAGAGGGAATGGGAATGTGGCCTACAGATATGTATTATCTGTTGCTGTATGTTTTTATCTTGCTATCACTGCGTTATATTTCTACATATAATATAATTACTTGAAATGTTTAATGGAATATTTATTGCTTTTTATGCCTTCTTTCAGATTTCTGCCGTCCTAATTCAATTATATTGTTTATTAGACATCTCCTCATTTTATTGATAGCACTGATTTATAAAGTCTAATCAAGCCTGGAGTCCAAGAAAGAAAGACAGACTTTAAATTTAATAAGTAAATAGACAAATCTTCCAATGAGCTCTTTAACACAACTAGCACACCAGTGGCACTGCTAATCAGCTTGCTAAAGGATTTCAGCAGACACCAGGAGGTAGCCAAAAGACCCAGACGTGGGGGTTGTACAGGTTGCAGCTGTACTAATGTCCTTTGAAATTATGCCATCAGGCCCCAACATCACAGGGACATGACTGCAAGTCTATAATGGACAGAGTGCAAAGAACCAATCATCAGGTGGCAGCAATGGGTACCTGTTCCCAGGGGCAGGGAAGGGTTGTGGCTGCGCTCCATGGGCTCAGCCCCCCCCCCCACACCTTAAAGGAACAGGCCACTGTCAAACAGCAGTGGGATGCCTTCAAGCAGCCCATCCGTGCTGTCAAGGGTGACCCAGCGGCACACCTTGGGCCACTCCTGCCAGCAACAGAGCAGGAGGGGGGGCTACTGGCAATAGGCCCCTGAGCAGCAACTTGTTGTATGCACACCCATCCCTAAGTGTCCCTGGCAAGAGCCACCAGATCCTCCAGCTGCCCAAAAGCTGTTGCCCTGCCATGCACCATTGACCCCCTGGACACTGCATCCCTCCACTTGTGACATGTCTCCAGCCAGTACTGTTCAATTGCTGCCCGCATAGGAGAGTGGGTAGCAGGATGTGTTGTGCCAGCTACAGTGCCCATGCCCAGGGCCCTGACAAGAAATCTGAGCCCCCCACATCCCCCTGACTGAGGCAGCCACAGCACCCGGGACCTGCTCCAGCTGCCCCACCACCCTGCTGCCTCCTCCCCATCACCTGCAGACCCCTCCTCCTCCAAAGACATTGAGTCTCCCACTACATTGGCTTTGCACATCCATCCTCTGGCTCTGGAGACTCTGAGATACCTAGCATCCAGAAGATGTCCATCCCAGCTGCTATGGCCTGTCTCGAAGGGGTCAGGGTACAAAGATGCTCCACAATACCAGCAGAGAACATCAGGGCAAAGGACCCTGAGGGAGGAAACAGAGCAGAGGCTGAGCTGTTGGACCTTGGAACTGCCATGCAAACCCACATCTGTGCCCGATGCCCACAGCCATTTCACCTCCATCTGCAGACAAGGCTCGGGGGGCCACCACTCCATTGCTAACCTCCATCTCTTCAGGATGGAGGGGGAGTTGGATGCTACAGGCTCAATGGCATGCCCCGCCATGGAAAAAAATAAGCCAGCAAAAGCATCATCATCTTAGTCCCTTGGCCCCATGCCTGGTCCCATGCTCCTTGGGGCACCGGCCATTTCAGCTACCTCCCTGGCCAGCAATGGCATCACCACTAAGTCTCCTGCTTGGGAGATATGTGGGTGAGAATGAATGCCATGGGGAGAATGGCAAGGGGTGAGACTGCTCACCCCCATCCCGTGGATATGCCATGGGCATGAAGCCACACAACCACTAGACAAGATCTTGATGCTGCATCCATCTGCCACAACAGGTGGTATCACTGTGCACCTGATGCCCTCCCCACTGGGCAGACCCTCCTCCACTCCCTATTCATAGGGGATTTCCTGGGCCATGAGGCCACTCACGTGCTTACAAGCCAGGCTGAAGGAGTTATTCCAGTGCTTCAGACTGGATATCTCCATCTGGGTAGTGTGGTCTAGAGCAAGCACCTGCTTGGGAGCCATGCACCAGAAGGCGTGATGCTGAGCAGTAGCCAAGCTGCCCTGGCAGTGATAACAATGCTGGCATTCTTCGCCACCAGCCCATATAGCAGTGCCTTCTCAGCCTTGGTTCATTTAAGCTGGGGAATGCAGAGGTGGGGCCAGACACCATGGGACCCACAGGACCTTGGAATGCACCCGCCCTGTACCCTCCATTCACAAGGCAGACACTAGGCAGTAGGAAGCTGCAACCAGGCCCCAGGACAGAGTCCCTGGGGAAGGGGTAAGTATCGAGGGGGTGGTGGGGAGCCAGGGGAACATTGCTGTCCAAACCACCTCCCCACAGACTGCCTTTCACTGGTGTCCACTCCTGCCACTGCCTCCAGTGGGCATCTGACTCATCTGCCTCCTACCTGCATTGTACATTTTGGTGACACAGCAATGGTGTTGGAGGCAAGTGGTACTGGGACCCTCTGGTAGCCCATACCAGCAATGCTCTGGTAGCATACCAGCACCCTCTGGTAGCCCAATAGCACCTGCCTGGACATGAAGGCCATCCAAGCCCTGTGTGAGAAGCTCGAGCCAGCACTCCAGGGCTAATCCCCTGCTCCCAGGGTCATCCCTGGCCTGCAAAAGGTGCTATTATCCCTCCAATTTCCAACCTTGGGCTCCATCCAAGGGTTATGGCCAAGGTCCTGAACGTGCCACAGCCATCAGTGAGACACATTCCTATCATCAGTAAGTTTTCTGGATGCCATGCTGAGGCGCCTGCAGGAGCATGTGTACTTCTCCATGGAGGAGGCTGAGCTGGCACTCATCTGGGCCAAGTTTACCTTGTCTCTGGGTTTCCCAAACATCACAGGGGCTATGGGCTGCACATACATTGTCCTCCTCACTCCCTCGGAGAAGATGCAGGTTTTTGGGACCATGAGCGGTGGTTTGGGCTTGCCTGCCACCAGGGTGTTGGTGTGATTTGGGTGACGTGCAGGGTGTTGGAGACTCTTCCTCTGTGTTGCTGCATTTGTTGGGCCCAGCAGGTTCTGTATTTTGGGGGGATGATGCCATGGGCCTATGAGCATAGCCCAGCGTTGCATCAGACCATCCTCTCATCACATGTCCCGGGGCTGGTTTCCCATGGCTACAGCCCTGTGATTGTGGTTCTTCCCTGTCTTTCTTGGCTGTGCCATTGCGTCCTTGTCAGGGCTTTTTTCTGGGGAAAGAGGTGGTGGAACTCGGTGGGTTGCCCTCAGAGAAAAACAGTCACATGGCTGGTGGCCCTGCCCCCGATCTCCAGACAGAGGGGAGTTTAGATTGCCCTCCACGCCACTCGGTGGTGCCGAGGGCAATGTAAACTCCTCTCTGTCTGGAGATCAGGGGGCGGGGTCACCAGTCATGTGACCATTTTCAAGAGGTTCCGGAACTCCGTTCCACCATGTTCCAGCTGAAAAAAAGCCCTGGTCCTTGTGATGTTGTTTGTCAGGTCCAGTGTATATTTGAACTGTACTGACTCCATTTTCTAATGTTTCTAGTGTCTAAGTGCTTTCCCCGCAGGTGCACCAGTTCCCAGGCAGCTTTCCCACCGGAGGAGACTGTTTTGTCTAATACCGTTCCACCAGGCATTGGCCTTGACGGAGAGCAGCTTCCCAAGACTGAAAGATGTTGTTTTGAGAACTGTGGGGGGAGGCTGATGCAGATGGGAACTGTTACTCTGTACCTCATGCTTTGCCCTTCATTGGTAACAATGACTGTGTACCATCCTGAGTCTCCTATTCAGGACAGTGGACTATAATGGACCTTTTCTGCAGTAAAGTTTCCTTATTCAATCAATGGACTCTTGTTTGCTTTTGAAAGGGAACCTGTAGGAAGAGCCTTATCTAGCCACAAGCTGACATATTGTTACCAATCATGCCTGAGTCGGGCCCAGCGGAATCCAAGGGAGTCCCGGACAAGGATCCCTTGTTTGATCCGTATGCGTCCCCCGACAGTCGAACAGCGCAACCCCAAGAATCTCAAGAACAGGTGTCGGTCGGGGCCGGAGCTTCGACTTCTACACCGCCTCTCATCGACCTCGGCAGTGAGGGGACCAGGCCGACGGCAGCCGCTCTCCCCTTGATCTCGTTACCCACCCCGTCGGAGTGGGGAGCCAGACCCCGAGAAACGCGAGAGCGCCGGGCCGGAGGACTACATCCTAGAGTTTCGATGGACGGACGCCGAAGCCTAGGGACTGTCCCTGAGCTGGATAGCGGCCAACCGTGGCTGTTTTGGAACAGGACGACCGAACAGACGGACGGGAATACATCCCGCCGCGGCGCCCTGAGTTGGGATTATTCGGAACTTGCTCCATGGAAAGAGCCAACGGAAGTTCCTGAACAAAGTTGGGTGCAGATGCAAAGTCGCACCCATGCTGTAGATTCCGGCATCTCGGCAGTGACGGGTCTAGCCAAAGGAATTCTAGCAGCGAGATCGAGAGTCGATCAAGGAGATCCTTCGCCTTGGGGGCCGTGTTCCCCGGTGAGTACAACCGAGGGAGGTTCCGCTACGGAGCAACCGGGTCCAAGCCGAATGCAACAGTTGGAAGCTAGACTGATTGATATGGAGGAAAGTTTGGCTCATGCCATTCACCTAATCTCAGCGATGGGGGCAGGAGAGAGGCTTTCACCTGAAGAAATGGCTGTACAAATAGCCACCCTCCAAAGCGTTATGTCCTATCCAGTGGAGGACGTTGGAGAACCGGGGGAAACGCCCGAGGAACCCCCTAGATTAGACGAAATTCCGCCTAGAGGGGATACTCCAGCTGAGGCACCCGGAGAGACTCCAACGGAAACCCCTAAATCGGACGGGGATACACCTTCCGAGGAGACTCCAGCTGAGCTGCCTGGAGAGGGGGAAGAAGGGCCAACCCGTCCAACCGAGACGACGGTGATACCCCCTCCTGCTTCTCCAACGACGGTTCGGCCGACTCAGACGGAAGAGCCTCCGGCTCCTCCTGGGGAGGAATTGCCGCAACAACCGCGAGAAGCAGTCCCCATTCAACTAGCTCCGAGGGACGGCCTACCGGCACCTCAAGATCAGCCTCTGCTCCCCAGGATCACGACGCCGGGAGGGGCAAGCCCGCGTGGCCCACCACCCATCAGACCTTCGCCGCTGCGGCCCCTTCCGCTTCGACCGCAATTAACCCCGTTGCAGCAACCGATACGTTTGCCACTTGATCAACCCGTGTTACCACCTCCGAACCAACCGGTAGGACCTACACCACTACGACCCCACCAACCCACCCCTCAGCGGCCGGTCCTTACTCAACCGCAACGGCCACCTCCACCTCAACCGCTACTGCCAGCACCTCCGGTATTGCCACCACCAGCCCGACCAAGATTGCAGCCGCCTGCCAGACCACGGCTGCAGCCACCGGCCCAGCCGAGGGCACCACCGCCGGCCCAGCCGAGGGCGCCACCGCCAGCCCAGCCGAGGCCGCCACCCCCGGCTCAGCCGGTGATGCCGCCGCCAGCGCAGCCAGCGCCGCTACCCCAACCGGGTCCCCCCGTACCTCAAATGCCATTAATGCTTCCGATGGACTTCTACCCAGCACCGGCTCCGAGGCAAGACCTCCCGATGGGCTGGGTGAAACTGGAAGCTACTTTTGATGGGGATCCCTCCAAACTGGGATTTTTCCTAGTGCAAGTCGTGCAATTCTTCAACCGGTGGGGACACCTCTTCGGCAGCGAGGCCAGTCAAATTGAACATCTCAGCTCCCGCTTACAAGGCAAAGCAGCGGACTGGTATGTAGGACTATACAATATCGGGGCCCCGGAACTCAATACTCTCCAGGGGTTGGTGGATGCTATTCGAGCGCAATATGAAGACCCCTTAGAGGAAACCAGGGCCCGAACAGAATTGCAAGCCATTAAACAGGGCAGCATGTCGGCGAGAGACTATATCACGAAATTCCGACAATTGGCTGCCAAATGCCCTAGGTGTGAGGAGTCCACCAAAATCATCCTGTTCAAGCAAGGGCTAAACCCGAGACTTCTGGATAGAGCCCTTATGCAGGACAATCCCCCTACGTTGTTAGGTTGGATCCAACTGGCATGCGAAGTTGAGAATCGCATTTTGGAAGTCCGTTTGGTTGAACAACAACAACAAACGGGACAAAGAAGACCCTTGACTTTACAGAAGGGAGGACGGGGAGCTGGGTATGCCACCCGTGGAGCGAGAGATGCTAGATGGCAACAAGGGCTGTGTTTGCAATGCGGACAAGCCGGTCACTTTGCAGCACAATGCCCCTACCGGCCTGTGCAAAGACCTCCGCTTCAACTACGGCGTCCAACCCTTGCTCCATTTCCTACTCTCCAACGCCCGATTCCCGCGCCACGCGCGAACAGAGGCCGCGGCGCGTCTCAAAGGCCCGCCTCAGAGAGAGGACTGGAAGCGGAAGAAGTTATGGAATACGACCCCGCTTCCCCAAACGCAGAAGTCAATCCAGAAAGCCCCCAGTCGGGAAACGAGATGGATCTGTCGTAAAAGGGTCCAAACGACAGATCCGCCCCAAGCCCGTCCCTGCACGGGACCGGCCACCTGGGTCCATCTTATTCATGCCAGTGACTTTACTTAACCCGGAGAGGAAGATGCACATCCGAGTGCAAGCCCTCATCGACTCGGGTTGCTCGAGAGACATTATCGCCCCGGCCCTAGTCAACGGACTAGTTCTACCAACTCGTGAATTGCAAAACCCAGTGATCTTTGAACAAATGGATGGCACCAATATGAACCCTGTTACCACTGAAACCATCCCAATAATCACCGGCATGGGCCAACACTGGGAGAAAAGGTCTTTTGTCATCAGCGCCACTGCCAAATACCCGTTAATTTTAGGCAGCAAGTGGCTATGTGATCACAATCCCTACATAAATTGGGCAGAGGGGTGCATCACCTTCACTCACTCCAACTGTAAAAACCATCGCTGGAACCAGAACTGGGGTAGTGATCCAACTCACACCGAGAAGGCACTTCTCACCCAAGAAGAAATAAACCAAATTCCCGAACCGTACTGGCCCTTTCTGAATGCCTTCTCCGAAGAAGAAGCCGACACTCTACCCCCACACCGACGAACTGACTGCGCGGTGGAAATCGTACCTGGAGCCTCATTGCCCAAAGGACGACTCTACCCCATGAGTCTCCATGAACGAGAGGAGCTCCGAAAATTCATTGACACCAATCTTCAAAGAGGGTTCATCCGTCCAGCCAATAGCCCCCATGCCGCTCCGGTACTCTTCGTGAAGAAAAAAGATGGGGGACTTCGACTGTGCACGGACTTTAGAGGACTTAATGCTGTGTCTACCAACAACGCCTATCCCATCCCACTCATCCGAGATCTTCTCAACGTCGTGGCCCAAGGTAAGATCTTTACAAAATTAGACTTAAAAGATGCTTACTTCCATGTCCGTATCAAGGCAGGGGATGAGTGGAAAACCGCATTTAATACACCCCTCGGACAGTATGAATATTTAGTTATGCCCTTTGGATTGGCGGGAGCCCCGTCGGTATTCATGTCCATGATAAATGAAGTTCTACACGACTTCTTCTATAAAGGTGTAGTGGTGTACCTTGATGATGTTTTAATTTATTCAGACTCGGAAGAGGAACACGTTCAAATGGTGCAAAAAGTCCTGTCCACTTTGATGAACAATAAACTTCCCATTAAGCTGTCCAAATGTGAATTCCACAAAACGGAGCTCACTTACCTTGGGTACTGTATCTCCCAAGAGGGGTTAAAAATGGATCCAGCCAAAATACAAGCGATCCAAGAATGGCAAACTCCCACCACCCGCAAAGACATGCAATCCTTCCTGGGCTTTGCCAACTTCTATAGAGACTTTATAGCAAACTTTGCTCAAATCACGCTCCCCTTAACCGAATTGTTAAGGACAAAAAATAAAGGGGACCAGGCTAAAAAACCCTCCTCCAAAATACAGTGGACATCCGATTGCCAAATTGCTTTCAAATGCCTAAAAGAACAATTTGTAACGGAACCCATCCTCTGCCACCCCAACGAAAATTACCCTTTCATAGTGCAAGTCGACGCCAGCCATACGGCGATAGGAGGGGTATTATTGCAGAAGGGGGAGGATGGGAAACTACGGACTTGTGCATTCCTGTCACGAAAATTTTCAGAGGCAGAAAGGAATTGGAATGTGTGGGAGAAGGAAGCTTTTGCAGTGAAAGCGGCCCTCACTAACTGGAGACATTGGCTGGAGGGGGCGCGATATCCCTTCGAGGTCTGGACAGATCATAAAAATTTGGAGGCCCTTCGCAGCCCTCGCAGACTGAACGCCAAACAATTGCGATGGGCAGAATTCTTTTCCAAATTCAACTTCACTTTAAATTACCTCCCGGGCAAAACTAACTTTCTTGCAGACGCCCTATCGCGCATGCCCCAATACAAGAGCAAACGGGAGGAGACTGTAGACACGGTCTTCTCCCCTACACAATTGGGAGGCGTGGTAACTACACGCAGCCGCGCAAGACAGCCCCTCCCGCATAACCAGGAGTGGAAATCGAAACTTAAAGCTGAAGTGGAAAAGGAGGGGGGTAGAGCGCCTAAAAGCAAACTGGCTCAATCCCCACAGGGGGACTGGCTAGCTGGAAGCAAATTTTATGTCCCAGACAGCCTCCGGCGGGAGGTATTACAACGATGTCACGATGCCCCCACTGCGGGTCATTATGGGTATCTGAAAACGTTGCATCTAATACAACGGCAATTCTGGTGGCCGGGCATGCGCAAAGACATTTCCCAATACGTTAGCTCCTGCCCCATTTGTCTCAGCGCCAAAACCCGGAAAGGGAAACCTCCAGGCCTCCTACAACCATTAGAGACGCCTGACAGACCGTGGGAAATAATATCTATGGACTTTATCACTGATTTACCCCTTTCAAAAGGACACAATTGCATTTTAGTCGTGGTAGATCTGTTCTCCAAACAAGCTCATTTTATTCCATGTACTGCTATACCCACTGCTCGAAAACTGGCAGATTTATTCTTAAAACACATCGTAAAATTACATTCTTTTCCGTCCAAGGTGATTTCGGATCGCGGCGGACAGTTCGTTGCCAACTTCTGGCGGGAGCTTTTGCGAATGTTGAATATTGAACAGGGAATCAGTTCAAGCCACCACCCACAAACCGACGGACAATCCGAAAAAACTAATCAAATTTTAGAACAGTTCCTTCGTTGCTACATTAATTTCCAACAAGATAATTGGGTGGACCTTCTTCCTTTAGCTGAGTTCTCATACAACAACAGTGTGCATGCTTCCACTGGGGAGGCCCCTTTCAAAATTGTATATGGAGCTCACTTCAATCCCTTCCCGTTGGACACTCCCCCCCGCCATTCCTCTAATTTGCCTGATGTATCTTCTTGGTGGGGGGAGGCCAAGCAGCAATGGACTCTCATTAGAAAACACCTCGAGAAAGCCAAACTGGATTACAAAAAGTACGCAGATCGCCATCGTGTGGCCGAATGGGACTTACAACCTGGAGATCATGTATATATTTCCACCAAAAACCTGAAATTAGCTCAAACGAGCCGCAAACTAGCATTAAAGTTCCTTGGGCCTTTCCCTGTCCGCAAAGTAATTAATAAAGTGACTGTTGCTGTAAATCTACCCAAGAACTTGCGCCACGTTCATGATACATTTCATGTCAGTCTCCTTAAAAGAGCACCCACCGACGACAAGTGGCACATCAAAGCTCCACCCATTCCTACTTTGATAGACGACCAAGTACACTACGAAGTGCAACAAATTTTGGACTCTAAGATCAAACGGAATCAGCTTTTTTACCTCGTTAGGTGGAAGGACTTTGATTCTGGTTATGATGAGTGGGTGAACTCTGTACATGTTCATGCTCCTAGATTAACCAAAGCTTTTCATACTCGTTACCCATATAAGCCAGGGGGGGATCTATTTTAAGGGGGGCAGGATGTCAGGTCCAGTGTATATTTGAACTGTACTGACTCCATTTTCTAATGTTTCTAGTGTCTAAGTGCTTTCCCCGCAGGTGCACCAGTTCCCAGGCAGCTTTCCCACCGGAGGAGACTGTTTTGTCTAATACCGTTCCACCAGGCATTGGCCTTGACGGAGAGCAGCTTCCCAAGACTGAAAGATGTTGTTTTGAGAACTGTGGGGGGAGGCTGATGCAGATGGGAACTGTTACTCTGTACCTCATGCTTTGCCCTTCATTGGTAACAATGACTGTGTACCATCCTGAGTCTCCTATTCAGGACAGTGGACTATAATGGACCTTTTCTGCAGTAAAGTTTCCTTATTCAATCAATGGACTCTTGTTTGCTTTTGAAAGGGAACCTGTAGGAAGAGCCTTATCTAGCCACAAGCTGACATTGTTTGGGCATGACGATGCAGTTGCTGGGGATTCTGCATGGTTGCAGCCTGGTTGGCCTCTGTACAGGAGCATTTGCCTGCTTCCTGGTCTGTACTGTAGTCCCTTAAGGAAGAGACTAGCGGTGCCACTGTCACACCGCTGGACGGCTACCTCCACCATGGCAGCCCTCAGGATTGTGCTGTTAATTATTCAACATGGAACAACAGGTGTCAAATTCATGATATGATTAGTTCTACTCTTGTGCCAGAGCCAGAACAACCAATATATCAATTAAATTTTGTTTCCGTATTCCATTTATTTGGTCTGGAAAGAGGCCAATCACAATTTCATCCTGTAAAAAATAACTTTGAGCTTCAAGCTGAACTTGAGTAACCATGAAATTTGGTGGCACCTATAGAAAGCAAAGACCCTTCCCTGAGCACTGAGTAATTGGAGAAAGGTGAGAATTGGAATTTGAGGAGCAGCATTAAGCAAGAAACCCTGCAGTTTCGTGGAGGATGCCTATTTAATCTTCTGGGAGTTGATTGAGAAATGCATACATCTTCTCTGTTAATGCCTCCAATCTTAATCCAGGAAATGACATGTACCAAAAATTTGGAAAACACTGAAGTACATACGGTACAGAGCTAAGAGAGATCAAAGCTCTGACGGAATACAAAGCAGCTTCATATGTTTATCTTTTTGTTAGATGAATGTCCTCATAATATTCTGAAGGTGTGTAAAGGTATAATGTATTGGTGGCTTGAAAGGTACTTTATGCAGTTTACTCTTTTTCTACAGGGTCAAGGAGCTCTATCAGAGAGGCTCCGGAGCTTCAGCATGCAAGACCTCACCACAATTAGAGGAGACAGCACCAACAGTGTGATCCCATCTCCTCCTGCGCAGTCAATTTCTGTGCGAAAAAGTGGCAAGCAGAGCCAGCCTAAAACGTCCAGAACTGCATTAGAAAATACTGGATGCTCAGGTCAGTGTGAGAATTACTTTAAGTTTTGATGAAGTCGTTTTTCTCCTTTTGTATAAATACCCACACAGAATAATCACTAACCACATGAACAGTAAATGATGTGATGATACAATGTTTCTGAAAATTAAAAAAAATCACATTAAAACATAAACAGTGCATGAGGATATTTTGCCATATAGGATAAACAGATTCACATAAATAATTTTTTTTAAACCTAGTGGGCTTCTCTGAGAAAAATAAAGATTTGTTCTATGTCCAAAAGTGTAATGAAGACAAAACAAACACAGAGCCCTAACCAGTTTCTGTTAATTCTCAGATACGTATATCATGAGATTGCATAACACATAAGTATAACACGGGCCTTGTTGTCTAATTATTGTGAATGGCTATGGTTTTTAACCTGAATTGAAACCTTGTGGAAGTTAGTGGCTTTGAAAAAAGAATATTAATGCCTGCAGTTGTTTCCTCAATGGCAGACCATTCTTAATAGAGGGTGTCCTGGTAGCTCTGGTCTTTGAAGGCAAGTCCCTCCAGTGGTGGAGAAGGACCACACACGCGTATGCGCATGAGCAGCAATCTGAGATTGTGAGAAGAGGAAAGACAGTGCTACGGGTGAAACAACTTGGGCTGCAGACTCTCTGCGGTGATCTGAGAGTTAAGGGTTCTTGTGTTTAGTAGGTATGCATTTTTGCTTCCACTGCTACTCTACTTGTACATTTAGAAATGAAGCAAAAATGAGAGTACATTTGTAAACATCTAGGAGTCTCTTATTCAATGGAAACCAAACCTCGACTCAACTCCCTTGGAACATTTCCTATTTAGGGAACTGTGGTGCACAAAACAATACTTCTGCAGTCAAAAGGCAGGAACGTCAAGGAAGAAATGCAGCTGCAAAACAATGTTTTCTTCAAACTCAGTCTAGCTCACAAGATGGCCACCTGGATCCATGGCACAGTAACATCAAGATTAGAATAATGTAATGCACTCTGTATAGGTCTTCCTTTTAAGTCAGCTCAGAGGTTCCAGTTGACACAGAACACCACGGCTTGACAATTACGAGGAGCTAGGTGAAGCATGAATATTATTCCCATTCTGCAGTCGCTCCATTGGCTGCCCATTAGTTACTGGTCTTGACTATCACGTACAAAGCGCTGCATGGTCTCGGCCCTTCATATCTCTCCATGCTCTGCCACAGCAGCTTTGCTCATCTGAGCAGGGTCTTCTGCAGGTTTCACCCTGCAGCTGGGCAAAATCAACAACTGCTCGTGGATGTGCATTCTTTGTTGTGGCCTCTGCCATATGGAATGGCCTGCCTGAAGCAGTCAGGAAAGCTTCTACTCTTCTGTCTTTTTGCAAGCTATGCAAAACTGATTTATTCAGGAGGGCTTTTTTACACAGGTAAGAAGGCTGTACTGTAAGGAAATGATTCAGAAAGAGGCTGTGATAAAGGGATAGTGACCGCAGACTACGCTACTGTGTACTGTATTCTGCCATAAGTATTCTCTTACTAGGTAATTTCTGCATTGCTTACCATGTTGTGTTTAAATACTAAAGGTTTGTCTCATAATTGTTTCAGCGGCGTATCAGAGTTTTGCTTGTTTTCAAATGTCTGAAATCCAAACCCTATTGCATCATTTATTGGATGTCCTGGCTCGTTAACTATATTGATTTACTCTGTATAATCTGTCTTGAGTGAGAAAGGCAGACTCTAAATAATGCAAATAAATAAATAAATGTGTGCTTCACAAAGAAAAAAAACATTTTGAAAGAATTGCAAGAATGGTCCAGTAGTCGCGGGTGGGTGGGGCAAGTGGATTGCAGGTGCTGGCTCATCAGTGTGGTGCATACGGCTGGTTTCTTCTACAGTGGAAATCCACTGTAAAACTATCGAAGGAAACAGATATCCAGGTCAGCTTTTTGTCATGAAAAAGCATCATTATGGATTGATCACTTGTGCATTTAGTCACTGGGACTCCCAAAAAGTGCTGTATGTTTCTTATGCTGGGCACTGAAGGTTGGGTGTCTTTCTGGGGTGTCTTTTGGGTTTACCATCCATTTAGTTTGCTATTGCCCTGTCTGAGCAGGGAGAGTTGGTCTCTCACTTGGTACTGGAATATCCCAGACTATTGCTTCTGAGGGAGTTCAACGTACATGCAGAGATGTCAGGGCTATGCCAGGTTGTAATGGAATCAACATATAAAAAAGGTCACTTGTTAGGTCTAATCTTCTGAAATGAGAAAGTTCCTGGTAATTTAATAAGGGCTTTGGAAATTCCGCCTGTGCTATGGTCACATCTTCATTTGCTGAGGGCTCAGCTGATGATGGCACCTCACTCCTGCAAGGGTGGCAGGCCAGTTTGCCCCTACAGAGTACTGAGTCTCCAAAAAGTGCTGGGGGATTTGGGGAACTCAACTGATGACTCTATGGAAAGTCTAGTGGATGCTTGGAAAGGCACGCTGCGCCAGATGACAGACAGGGTTGCCCTCAAGTTTCTTCTGCTGCCTTCAACTAGAACTTGCAGCTTACAAAGAAATTGGCTGGTAGATGTCTAGAGCAATGGTGACAGAAATTTCAGGCTGAATCTGACAGAACATGATATAAAACCCACTGGAAAGCCTAACAGGTAGGAGTGATGGAAATGAAGAAATAGGACTTCTCCGGTATCATTGTGTCAACTGAATCACATACAGCACAATTGTTTAGATTAATCAGACAGCTGACAACTCCAAGGTGCCAGTCTCTATATGTTAGTGATTTGGCATTTAACTGTGATTTTTGCACAACGAGGCAGTCATTATGCCCCTATGCTTGGCCAGTTACAGAGCTGTGTCGAACCTTCCCTTTCTGGGAAAGGTTATTTAATGAGAAGTGGCAGAGCACCTCCAGAAGAACTTGGATGAGGCATATGTCCTTCATCCCTTTCCATCTGGCATTAGGCCTGGCCTTGGGAAAGAGACAGCACTGGTGGTGCTTGATGGTGATAGACAAAGGGAATTCATTTCTGTTCTTTTTATTAGATCTCTCAGCCGCCTTCAATACTGCTGAGGTGCCTCGGAGGTGGCTCTGGGCAGAGCAGTGTTGAGATGGTTCTGGTCTTTTCTATTAGACAAAGGCTGTAGTGGGAGATGCCAAGTTATCCTCCTGGGACCTGACACGAGGAGTGCCACAGGGCTCTGTGTTATCCTCCATCCTGTTTAATAGCTATGTAAAGCCCTTTAGTGAGATAATTCACACCCAGTTGTCTATCACCCTGAATAAACCATTAACTGCTGTTGCCTCTGTCCCCTGACCCAGTATCTGAATGTGCTAGTCAAGCAGTTGAAGGAGAACAAACGGATGATGAATCCAGACAAGGCAGGCTGATGCTGGCTGGAAGGGCCACTGCTTTAAGTGAGATTGTTCTCTCTACTATCAATGGTGTGAAGTTTTTGCTGAAAGACTCTGTGAGTCTTGCTGGATCGCACTCTCCTGTCAGATAGCAATAAAATTACTTTTTTCTACCGACATCTAGTTAGGAAGCTGGGCCCCTATTTGCAGACATCTAATTGGGGCACACTATGCTTCAGTATTCTCAAGGCTAGATTACTGCTCTACATGGGGCTGCCCTTGAAGGTGATTTGGAAACTGCAGGTGGTACAAAATGAAGCAGCTCTTTTGTCTCTGGGGCAAAACAAAGGGACCATATTACTTGTATTCTGAGGTCCCTTCGCTGGCTGCCAGTTCGTTTCCAGGTCCAATTCAAGTTGTTGGTGCTCACCCTTCATGACCTGGGGTCCATACTCTTGAAGGACCTCTTCTCCCTGCATGTTGCTATGTGGCAACACTGATCTTCCCTGGTGGTGGAGAGTGCCCTCAAGTCATAGCTAATTTATGGCAACCTCTGGTGGGGTTTTCAAGGCAAGAGACTAACACAGGTGGTTTGCCATTGCCTGCCTCTTCAGCCCTGGTCTTTGTTGGAGGTCTCCCATCCAATTACTAACCAAGGCTGACCCTGCACTCTGCAAGGTCTATTATCGGCCATTCTCTCCGTTTGGTTAAGCACATTTTGCCACAGTCCAGGCTCAAACATTTTCAATGCCTCTGCAAGCTGTTCCAGAGAGCTTTTAGGGAGCCTTGAATAGCTGTCTGCTTGGAGCATAAGTTGTTTTAATTTTTGTTTTTAATGTATTATGTTTAATATTGCTTTTATTAAATAGTTTGTATTGTTTATGTTCTTGTTACCTGGGACGCTTGGAAAAAAGACAGGTATATACATATTTTAGCTAGTTAGCTAGCAAGATCAGATCAGATAGTGTGGTGACAAAGACAGAATGAGCCTTGCAAAGGCTTAGTGAAAGGATATGTTGTTTGAGGGTCTAAACAGCATGGATGCCCGATCCTCTGTGGTTGTGTGGGTGGGAAATTGCTAGGACGGGGAACAAGTACTAGCTCCTCAAAGAAGCACCTGTGGGCAAGCTGAGACTCCTCATCTTCAGTGTTCTTAGAAATGATGGTGCTACTTGGACTGCCCACTTGGATTTTATGAGGCAAAGGAGCACTTTGTTACTTTTCTTTGGACAAAGGACATTTTTTTTACAGAGGTGATTATTTCTTCTTGTGTGAATGAGGAAAATAATACATATCAATTTATGCAGGAGCTCTGCATCATGATGGACAGGGCTTGTCCTGCCATTAGGTGAAGCAATGTAGCTGCCTCAGCCAAATTTGGGGGAGGACAATCACTCTCCTACAGCATTCAGCCACCACCTTGCCTTGCTCCATGCCAGCTAGGATTGCTAGCTCCCAAGCTAGGAATTACTGGAGCATGTGGAGAAATGGCACATGAACTCCAGAAACCCCAATGACATCATTTCCAGTTGAAAAATCAGAAGCTACAGGATCTCAGTGGCACCAGATCAACCACAAACATTGCAAAAATGGTATGTTTGGGGCCAATTTTGGCCCTGTTCAGACCCTGTTGCATCTGGTTTTCAACCAGAAGTGACGTCATCAGATCCTCTGGAGTGTGCGTGTGAGGAAGCTGAACCGGAACCCCAATCCTGCTTAATGACCCCCTTATTCCCCAATCTAAAAGTGGGGGGCTGGCAACCCTAATGCCTCCTTTCTTTGCTGCTGCCGAGAGCTGTGTGAATAGGAAGGTTAAGGAGGTAGGAGCCAGCTGTGCCTGTGTGGAGGAGATGGACAGAGGTGAGTTGTTGTTCAGCTTACGCACTTACAGGGAACTCAGAACTTCATGTTCCCTGGGATGAAAGGATTTCCTTTACATTGCACTAAGCAGGCAAGGTGAGAGAGAAGTCCTCAAAACCCTCTGCATCCCAGAGGCAATGAAAGCAAGTGCATCTTGTCCAGTCTCATCCTCTAGTTAAAATGACTTGGGGAGGGAGTCTGAAGTGCATCTCCCAAATGTTTCCATGGCATGATATGCACTTAATATGTGGCTCCTCTTTCAGTTTGTACGTGTTGCTTGAAGTGCCAAATTATCCCAGGTGAGTACTGGATTCTCTTCCTGAAATCCACATTTCCATTGTTAGCATGGCCACTGTTTCCTGAACCGCATGTTTGTTGTGTAGTAGCTTTGTTTTGCAGCACTGACCAATTTTTGAAATTTTTAATAACTTCTCATTGTTGAGAGCTATGCTGACCTGCATCACCAAGGCTATGGAGTGTTTTGTGTAAGGATAACACCATATAGAAAGTTTACTTTTAGGAGCTTAGGACTTTTAACACTGAATTGTCTATGTGCTTAGACTTTATTTCTGTTGAATTTAAGTAACAGGATTACGTTTGCTACAAGTGCCAGCCCTGCCAACACAGTGGGCCTGCTCCTATGGGGTTGCACAAGGCTCAGTTTTGTCTCATATGCTTTTTAATCTTTATGAAAAGTCCTTGGAAGAGATTGTAAATAACTACCAGATTGTCTGGGTCAAAACCAGACATCTGACAACCCTATTTGGAGATGCTGTACAGGTAGGGTTGCCAAGTTCCTCTATCCTCTCAGTGGCAGGGTAGGGCAGCACTGGATCTAGGGTTGCCTGTGCCCGTGGCAACCCTAGGCTGACCACCTTGTGTGCGCACGCAGCGTGCATGTGCTCCCCCACACTGCATTATGACGTCACTTTGGTGACATCATCACGCAGGGCGGAACAGCAGGGGCAGCGTGCGGGGCTGGGAAGCCACCCGCGCCATTCGCCTCCCCGCAGGTGAATGGCACAGGCGGCCTTGCAGCCCCCCGCGCTGCTTTCGCCTGTCCCGCAGGACAGGGGGTGGCCAGCTTGCCATGCACCCCCTGCCCTGCAGGGCAGGCAAAAGGCAGCGTGGCCACTCAGATGGAGATCCTGGAACTTACTTTTTTTATATAATTAGGATCTCTTTTTGTTCGTTGATGATCTGGTTCAGACACTTTTCTAATAAAGAACCTTTAGAGAAGATTTAGTCTGCTAAATCAGGCAGCAAACTTGGATGATACATTCCTAGATCAGATTACAAAACTTTCAAAGAGATGGGACATAGCGGTCATGGGAGATTTCAATTAACCTGAGATCTGTTGGAAGTAAAACTCTGCTAAAAATTAACGGCCTATTAAATTCCTGATGTGTCTTGCTGACAATTTAATCTTCCAGAAGGTGGAGGAAGAAGCAAGAGGGTCTGCTCTCTTGGATCTGACTCTCATCAACAGGGAAGAGCTGGTTGGTGAGGTGAAAGCAGTGGGAACCCTGGGTAATAGTGATCATATCATTTTGGAATTTAAGATCTTGGGGAAAGAGAAAGCTGAATGGAGTCATACTTACCAGGTGGACTTCAGAAAAGCTAATTTCAACAAGCTTAAAAAACGCTAGGTAGAATCCCATGGTTGGAAATGCTCAAGGAGAAGGGAGTTCAAGATAGGTGGGAGTATCTTAAAAAAAAGATACTAAAGGCACAATTGCAATTAAAAAGGAAAAATTGGAGGTGTCTAAACAAGTCAGGGTGGATCCATAAACAGTTTTCTAATGAGCTGGGAATTAAAAAAGGACAGATTTAGGAAATAAAAGGAGGAGCATACAGCTAAGGATGAATATAAACAAATAGTCAGTGCCTGCAGGGAGAGTGTTAGAAAGGTTAAACCTCAATTTGAGCTTAGGTTATCAACTAGCGAGAGATGCTAAACAGAACAAAAAAGGGTACTTTGGTTATGTAGCATGAAAAAGGACAAGGTAGGCCTGCCGCCAGGAGAGGAAGATGAAATTTTAACAGGTGATTGAGAAAGGGCAGAACTGCTCAACTCCTACTTTGCATTGACCTTCTCTTGTAAGGGAAACTCTGCTCAACCTGGCTAAAAGAGAACATGTGATGCACAAAGAGAGTTGCAGTCTAGGATAGGCACAGGGATGGCTCCTTTAAATGAAATCAAGTCCTCAGGGCCAGATGAATTGCTAAAGAAACTTGCTGATGTAACTTCAGAGCCTCCGTCTATAATTTTTGAGAATTCTTGGAAAACTAGTGAGGTTCCAGAAGATTGGAGGTGGGCAAATGTTGTCCCCATCTTCAAGAAGAGGAAAAAGGAGGATCCAGGTAGCTACTGACCTGTCAGCCTGATGTACATACTTAGAAAGGTTTTAGTACAAATTAGCAAGCAGTCAACCCTTGAGCATTTAGAGGAAAAGGCTCTTACTAAGAGCCAGCATGGGTTTCTCAAGAGCAACCCATGTCAGACTAACATTACCTCCTTTTTTAATGGAGTTTGTACTTTGTTGGATCAGGGGAATGCTGTGGACATAGTTTATCTTGATATCAGTAAGGCTTTTGATAAGGTTCTGCATGATTTTCTTGTTGGAAAAATGTGGATACTTTTACTCCTAGGTGGATTTGGAATTGGTTGACAGATGATATCCAAAGAAGGGTTGGTAAATGGTTCCACATCCTCATGGGAAAGAGTGACAAGTGGAGTGCCTCAGGGATTTATCCTGGACCCTGTGTTGTTCAACATCTTTATAAATGACTTGAATAAAGAAATAAAGGGGTTGCTCATTAAAGTTGCAAATAATACTAAATTAGATGGGATGGCTAATATAGTAGAAGATAGATTCAGAATGCTATTGATGGGCTAGAAAACCAGTTTAAAACTTTTTAAAAAATGAATTTCAATAGAGCTAAAAGTAAAGTTTTGCATTTAGGTATGAAAAAAACCAAATGCATAATTATAGGTTGGGTGAGACTTGTCCTGGCAGTAGTACATGTGAAAAGGATCTAGGAGGTCTTAGTAGACCATAAACTGAACATGAGTCAGCATTGTGATGTGGTTACTAAAAAAGCAAATGCAATTTGGGGCTGCATCAACAGAAATGTAGTGTCCAGATTATACAAAGTGATGGTATCACTGTATTCAGTTCTAGTTAGACCATTTAAAGTACTGTGTTCAGTTTTGGGTATCACAGTTTAAGAAGGATATTGACAAGATGGAACTTGATTAACGGGCTACAAAGATGGTGAGGGGTCTCTGGAGGCCAATTCTTTTGAGGAAAGGTTGAAGGAGTTGGGTATGTTTAGCTTGGAGAGAAGATGACTGAGAGATTATATGGAAGTCATCTTCAGATATTTAACGGGCTATCACATAGAGGATGGAGCAGAGTTGTTTTCTGTTACTCCAGAGGGTTGGAACAGAACCAATGGGTTAAAAATAAACGGAGAGTTTTCAGTTAAACATTAGGAAAAACTTCCTCATGGTAAGAGCCGTCCCATAGTGAAACAGGCTTCCTCAGGAGGTGGTGGGCTGTCCTTCTCTGTACATTTTCAAGCAGAGGCTAGATAGCCATCTGTTGGCAATGCTTATTTTGTAACTCGGAATGAATTTAGGCAGATTATGAGGGAAGGGCAGGAAAGGATGAGCCAGAGCTTGGCTCTTGTGGCCCTTTGTTATGTACTCAGGGAGTGCCTTTAGCCACTTTGGGTCAGAAAGGCATTTTCCTCTAGGCCAGATTGGCCAGGGATCCTGGAGGTTTGTTGCCTTCCTCTGAGCATTGAGCAGGGTTCACAAAGGGAGAGAGAAGGGTAGCTTTGAATTTCCTGCACCATTCAGGTGGTTAGACTAGCTGACACTTGACGTCCCTCTCAGCTCTATGATTCTATGATCCCATGAAATATTAGAGATTTTTAAAAGGTTGGTGATATGCCTGGATATTATGGATTATATCCTACGAACATTCAAGAATGATCACCCGTCTCACACGATTCCCCTGCTCACTACTTTTCTGACTGTGAGGGTCTATAACCCTTAAGAAATGTATGTATTTATTAACTAGGTTGTTTTAATCATTTCTACCTCTTTCGGTGCACCAAAGCCACTCAAGGTGGCTTATGAACAGTTAAAATAATAGAGACAAATTAAGAAATACCAATGTAAAATAATCACATATTAGAATAACTCACTAAAAATAAAGCAGGCAACCATAATCAACAAACAGCCTATGTAAACAGAAACATTTTAGCTGTTTCTATTAACAATTTGTCAGTATTTTCAATTCAAGCTTTTGTACTAACTATATTTGAAATGATTAATTTAGAGAAAAACAAATTATAACATAACAATGGTTGTTGTGGGTTTTCCGGGCTGTATTGCCGTGGTCTTGGCATTGTAGTTCCTGACGTTTCACCAGCAGCTGTGGCTGGCATCTTCAGAGGTGTAGCACCAAAAGACAGAGATCTCTCAGTGTCACAGTGTGGAAAAGATGTAGGTCATTTGTATCTACTCAGGAGGGGTGGAGTTGAGCTGAGTCATCCTGTAAGAGTTTCCCAGGGTGTGGAATGCTAATGGTGGGAGGCTTCACTGTATCCTGAGGAGGTTCTTTTGCATATGGATTGGTACTTGATGTGCTAATCTTCTCTGCAGGGCTATTGTCGGGGATAGAATGTTTTGTTAGCCTGGTGTTTTTCAGAACTGGAAACCATGCTCTGTTCATTCTTAAGGTTTCTTCTTTCCTGTTGAAGTTTTGCTTATGCTTGTGAATTTCAATGGCTTCCCTGTGCAGTCTGACAAAGTAGTTGGAAGTGTTGTCCAGTATTTTGGTGTCCTGGAATAAGATACTGTGCCCTGTTTGCGTTAGGCTATGTTCAGCCACTGCTGATTTTTCAGGTTGTCCAAGTCTGCAGTGTCTTTCATGTTCTTTTATTCTTGTCTGGATGCTACGCTTTGTGGTCCCGATGTAAACTTGTCCACAGCTGCAGGGTATACGGTATACTCCTGCAGAGGTGAGGGGGTCTCTACTGTCTTTTGCTGATCGTAGCATCTGTTGTATTTTTCGGGTGGGTCTGAATACTGCTTGAAGGTTATGCTTTTTCATAAGCTTTCCCATCTGATCAGTAATTCCTTTGATATATGGCAAAAACACTTTCCCTGTAGGAGACTGTTTTTCCTTGGTTGTTTGATTCATCCTGGGTTTGATTGCTCTTCGGATTTCATTTCTGGAGTAGCCATTTGCCTGAAGTGCGTGGTTTAGATGATTAATTTCCTCATTGAGAAAGTGCGGCTCACATATCCGTCTTGCACGATCCACTAATGTTTTCATTATGCCTCTTTTCTGTCGATTTCTTTCTCCATTGTGAATTGTATGTTCAGGTGGATGTTGTTGAGATGATTCAAAAACCCCATCAATTCTTCCTCCCCATGGCTCCAAATGATAAATGTATCATCCACAAACCGGAACCATACACTAGGTTTGTGGGGTGCTGATTCTAGAGCTGTTTTTTCAAAATGTTCCATGTAGAAGTTTGCTATAACTGGGCTGAGTGGGCTCCCCATGGCCACCCCATCCATCTGTTCATAGAATTCGTTGTCCCATTGGAAGTAACTGGTTGTCAGACAATGGTGGAATAAGGCTGTTACATCCTCTGGGAAAATCTGATTAATAAGTGCAATAGTGTCTTTTACTGGAACCTTGGTAAACAGGGATACAACATCAAAACTGACAAGTATGTCTTGTGGATTGAGTTTCAGAGAACTGATTTTGTTGATGAAATCTGCTGAATCTTTGATGTAAGACGAGGTTTTCCCGATGTGGTACTGCAGGAGATCTGCCAGATGTCTAGCTAATTCATATGTCGGTGAACCAATGGCACCAGGCTAACAAAACATTCTATCCCCGACAATAGCCCTGCAGAGAAGATTAGCACATCAAGTACCAATCCATATGCAAAAGAACCTCCTCAGGATACAGTGAAGCCTCCCGCCATTAGCATTCCACACCCTGGGAAACTCTTACAGGATGACTCAGCTCAACCCCACCCCTCCTGAGTAGATACAAATGACCTACATCTTTTCCACACTGTGACACTGAGAGATCTCTGTCTTTTGGTGCTACACCTCTGAAGATGCCAGCCACAGCTGCTGGCGAAACGTCAGGAACTACAATGCCAAGACCACGGCAATACAGCCCGGAAAACCCACAACAACCATCGTTCTCCAGCCGTGAAAGCCTTCGACAATACATATAACATAACACTCTACAATTTTTAGACGTATGGGTTTTGCTTGCCTTGTTTGGCCTAATAAAAAGAAGCAAAGATATTGGGTTGGATCCTATAGAACATTTCCATGTTTGCAACAGTCCTTGTGCAAACAGAAACAGAAAAATGATTCCTTGCTGCCTGTTTGTGCTCACGGAAAGTGATCATATCCCCATTATAATTTCTGCATGTGTAAGGCATAACACGAGATATTTCTTCTGACACAATTTCAAAACTAAATGAAATGAAATCACACGAACCATCTATTGTACATTCCATTCTGTTGGTATTTCATTAAAATTATTTTCAAGTAGGTAGGTGTGTTGGTAGAATAGCAAGATTTAAGTCCAGTAGCGCCTTAAAAACAACAAGATTTTCAGGATATTTTCAGGATATAAGGTGCTACTGGACTTGAATCTTGCTGTTCATCAAAATTATGTTAATGTGCTATGTGTTACTATACTACTGCTTGTTCAAGTGGAATTGTGCTATATGCATTTTCCTCATACATCTCTGGATACAACCCATTGTTACCTATATGCTTGAAAAACAGACTTTAAAGAAATTAAAAATAATGCTTCTGTCCATTAGCTAGTGTTTACTCTAAAAACATGCAGAGTGACTTAGCATGAAGATTACACATAAAATTTGATTGATGTATTTCTATCGATTATACTATTACCGACTCTAATAATTTAACACTTTGATTAGCCCTCTTCATCTAAAATAATTTTTAACTTTTAAGTTGTATATTATTTCTGCTATCTAGGTCTTTGTAGTGTGATCTTATTGCAAAGCTTGGTGACAGCCAGTGGCTAAAACAGTAATAGTTTAATTACTATTGTTTAACCACTAATGATGAACCTCTCTCAAAAATTGCCGATCACAGTAATTCTGTCACTTTCTTGTTAAATGTTTCCTGTTAACTATTTATTCTTTCTTTCCTTCTGTCTGTAAATGTTTTGGGACCCCGACGTAAGTGTTACAGATTTGCATGGCTATCAAGATTGAGCAATCTAGTCTTAGTCCTCACACTTAACAATCTAGTAATGTACAGGCTGTTCTGCAATTGGAGTGCCTGGGAATGCTTGCCTGATACTACTGGTCTAAATTTTATTGTGTTTAACGGGTTAAACCCCCTAACAGGTGAACCTCCTTAACTAATCCAAGATTGAAGCAGGTAGTGGTATTTGCTGGATTCTTTGTTAATAATATGGTTGTATTGAGACATATTGCTTTCCAGGTTCTGTATTAGTAAAGGCATATATAATGCTGCTTAAGGAGCATGAAGTACTAAGATCAAAACTATGTAGCATCTATTGCCTGTTCTGACTGACTAAAGTATGTCCAGTTCTATTTATATGTATAGGTAGGTAAATAATGGAAGAGAAAATGTGAGATTTTCCTGTGGCCTTGCCCCATAGAAATAGGAAATGTAATACGTGCTGTTTATTTACCTGATCCAGATGCGTTGTAGCCTTCCTGCTCCATAATGTGAATTTATCAAGTAAGAATAGGAATGGATGACACTTGGCCAAATTATTGCACAAATGACCATACTGAAAAATAAGTGTAAGAAAGGCCCTGCAAGAGTTGCCACCCATAAGCCTTCCTCTGCTGCATGTCCCTCAACAACAGGTATCCAGAGGCATAGATCCAGTGGCATAGAAGTTGGGATCCAGCTGCGTCTATCACTTCGGGGATTTGATCTGTCTGTTCCTAGAATTGCTCCAGCCATGTTCCATAAAATTTTCTTGGAACTTCCAGGAGCTAAACTCTAGGAGTAAAGACAGAATGATCCTGCTCTCCTCTCTTCCCCCCCTCCTTTTATTAAGTTTTTTCATCTTCATGTCTATACAGTTTCTGAGATGCAGGGCTCTCCATAAATGCATACTGACAGATTTAGAAGGCTCTAAATAGAGTCCCTAAATATGATTCTTGTAATGTCACACTAGAGAATCACTTTGATCACAGTAGGAAATCCTACTGAATCCTGGAGTATACTTTTCCAAAGATTCTTGAACCACAGAAATATGCATCCAAGACCCTCAAAACCATTACATAGAAAAACTCCCTGAAAATGCAAACCCCCATCTGAGTCAGATCTCTTCTTAAACCTCTAGATTTTCAATAGGAATCATTGTAATCTAATGGATCATGAAACTTATTCTGTGTAAACTTCTATTGGATTATGCCCATGACATCTCCATCTTTTTCCATTTCAATAAAGTCAGGTTGCTTGCCTTGTAACCATTCTTCTTCAAGCGGTCATCTGTGCATTCACAATGATGGGTTTTGTGCCTGTGCTGAACACCATCTCAGAAACTTCTAGAGCCAGGGCTTTTTTTCAGCTGAAACGCGGTGGAACGGAGTTCCGGAACCTCTTCCGGAACCCCCGCCCCCAGATCTCCAGACAGAGGGGAGATTAGATTGCCCTCCGTGCCACTCGGCGGCACGGAGGGCATTCTAATCTCCCCTCTTGTCTGGAGATCAGGGGGTGCGGCCACCAGCCATGTGACCATTTTCTCTGAGGGAAGCCCACGGAGTTCCACCACCTCTTTTCCCAGAAAAAAAGCCCTGTCTAGAGCTACTAAAAAATGTGAAAATCCCCTCCACTTTGCATAAGAGGCACCATGCATGCCTGTGAGGGAAGAGTTGTGTCTCTCCCTCTTAGTTCATTCCAGCTTTGAGGATGTTGTTAAGATGCAGTGTACCTGTAAGCACAGAAGGAGGACTGATCATGTGAATGTACAGATGACCAGTTGAAAAACAACAGTTACAAGCAATCAGTCTTTACTTTTTTGTGGTCTCTATGCATCACACTGATGGGTGTAGATGAGCATAGTTGCCTACCTGGAGGTGCCCTTCACCAATATGATGGCTGTGCCCATGTGGCCTCTTGACATAGTTCAGGAGGAAGAGTACCTTTGGGGAAGGCATGGGAGAATCCAATGGATCTAACCAAATGAGCCTTGGGTCAACACAGTGGTTATCTCCTGATAGAGGATGGTGGGAGGGCAGAAAACACTCACTGGAGATAAGAGTGTCAACTTTTGTGGCATAGTCAAGCCTGACTATGGTGAGTATGCACTGGTTGAAGGTGATGAGGTCTCATGAGAGCTGCTGTAGCGTAGGGATTCCCACGGAGTTCCACCACCTCTTTTCCCAGAAAAGGCTATGAGCTGCCCACCGGTAACCACTCCCACCCTCCTCAGTTCTCCATTCTCCTTTTCTGCCATTTTAAAAAATTAAACAAATGCAGTAGTAATGCTGGAACATTACTGCACTTATATTCCTTCTAATTTGTAAATTCTAAATCTAAAAAACTCCACCTAAATCTTGGCTAGCACATAGTTTACAGAGAACCCAGCAGATCATGCTCGGGCATGGCCAACAATCCAGCGGTCGGGAGGGGGGCTGGATCAGGGCTTGATTGGGGCGATCGTGCTTGGATCGGGAAGCCAGACACTCAGGTGCCAGCAATCTATTCCCCTGGCAATGGAGCCAGGGGAATGCCTGAGCTGTGTTTGCCCTCCTTCTGTCGCCCTGGAAACCCAAATGGAAGCCCAGCTTGCCTTGATCAGCAGGGCTTCCTTCCAACCATGGAGCAGCAAAGCAGTCACCAGCTGGGAGAAGACACCCAAGGGAGGGAGGGGGAAGGGGGTGTTCTGTAGCCATGGGCAGTCCAATCTCATCCCTGCAAACCCTGATAGGCAGCTCTGACGGCCAAACACAAACACAGATGCCGCCGGCATCAGCCACCATTCCTGTATCGCTGGGAACAGTGGGGCGCCCCTCCGCTTTTGCCTCCACGATCCATGTTCCACGATCCACGGATCGGAAATGGGAGATGATCGGTGTGGATCGTTAATTCGGGATCGTCGCTGGCGCTGATCCACGATCAGCTTGATCGGTATTTTTTTTTTGGATCGTGCCCACCTCGAGCTGTGGCTCGTGAAAGCTTAAACCCTACCACAAATGTTGTTAGTCTTATAGGTGCTACTAGACTCTTGCTCTTTTCTACTGCTATAAAAGGACTTGGTTACTACTACCTAGGGTTCCCACTACTTTCACCCCATCAACCAGTTCTTCCCTCTTGGTGAGAATCAGATCCAAGAGCGTAGATCCCCCTTGTCTCCCCCTCTGCCTTTGGGATGATGAAATTGTTCGCAAGACAAGCCAGTAATTTATTAGACCTTTACCTTCATTTTCAGCAGAGTTTGACTTACAACAGATAACAGGTTAACTGAAATCTCCCATGACCACTATGTCCTATCTCTTTGAAAGTTTGATAATCTGGTCTAGGAATGTATCATCCATGTCTTCTGCCTGGCTTGGTAGTCTATAGCAGACTTTTTCAATAATACAACTATTTCTTTTTTTACCTAGAGGCTCTCCTGGCCTCTCGTGCTCAGATTCATGGAGTATATTCATCCTTGACATTCTCGTCCCCTCTTCCTTTTTGGTCTATTCCTTTTAAACAAATAATATCCCTCAATCCCAATATTCCAATTGTGTGTCTTATCCCACCAAGTTTCAAAAATGCCTATTAGGTCACACTCCCCTTCCTTGATTAAGCGTGCACGTTCTTCCTGTTTGTTTCCCATGCTCTGTGCATTACTATAGAGACATCAGAATCAATTATTCTTTTATTCACAAACCAAAGGGATTCTAGAGGCCCTTAAAGACATTTTTATTGTACCATAAACTTTTGCTAGGGCACACTTCAACAGATACATAAAAGGGAAACTCTCAGGTTGCAGATATTTGGGTGCATTGGTGAGACTTCAAAGGCCCTGAAATGCAAGGGGCACAGTCTGTAACACATCTCTGCAACCCCAAAATTGTACAGCCATTTGTAGCAGCTGTAATTAGTGATAACATAGTCTTTCTTCTTACATTAAGCTAACTTAACACTTGTGGGAAGTAAAAAAAATGAGTTGTTTCTGTTTAAGCCCTGGTTAATTAAACCTATCAAAAACTCAGTTAAACCTGTTGATAAATTCTAATTTTGAATAAAGTCTCCATTTGAGGTTCCTTTGCTGAAGAATAGGGACTTTCAAGTTAACAGCAGTGTTCTGAGCATGTGAAATGGTCTCCCACAGGTTCCAGAATGTTGTTATTTAGATGTCAAAATTGTGTCCATTTGTTCTTTTGCCTAAGTTTGACCAGTTTGTTCTGTGCGGATTAAAGAAGAGAATGCTTGACAGACGAGTGTCTCTCTCATGTTGGATGGTTGGCTGACGCTATAGGTCGTAATAACATAAGAAGAGCCTACTGGATCAGGCCACTGGTCTATCTAGTCCAGCATCTTTCTCACACAGTGACCAACCAGTTACTACGAAGAGTCAACAACGGCATAGAGGCTGAGGTCTTCCCCTAAAGTTGCTTCACTGCCTCTGGATGGGGAGGTTCCCTTTAATCACCGTGGCTAGTAGCCACTGATATCCCTATCCTTCATAACACTGTCTAATCCCCCTTTTAAACCTGTCTATACCTGTGTGTGACTACCTCTGGCAGTGAATGCCACTTGCCAATCACTTGTTGCGTAAAGAAATATTTCCTTCTGTCTGTCTGGAATGTACTATCCATCAACTTCATTGGATGCCCTCAAGTTCTAGTATTGTGGGAGAGGGAGAAAAAGTTCTCTCTGTCCATCTCTCTACCACTTGCATAATTTTAAAAACCTCTGTCACATCCCTCCTTAGTCATCTCTTTTCTAAACTGAAATTTTTGTTTATTTATTTATTTTATTTTATTTTATTTCATTTTATTTATAGTCCGCTCTCCCCACGTGGGCTCAGAGCTGGGCCGAATCCACATGTCTCAAGTTTTCTGCTTTCCCCCCGCCCATTATTCGCTTCTCAGAGGGCTGTTCACATACTTTTACCTCAATCCCACCATTCTCTTGCGTCTTTCGTGTTGCGCCTCAGACGAATTTGTCATGCGTTCAAACGCTTCTCTTGCGCAGTTCTCACTGTGGATGTGAACAAATAGAAGCATTTCACAAGGAGACCACCCCCTTCAAACCATCCCACTTCCGTGTTTGCAGCCTTTCCGGAACACCATCCCTCTTTGCCGTGCAATTATCAAGCTTTTCCACTCTCTCCGCAGCATGCTTGCCTGCCCGCCCTTCCCTCCCCCTTTTTTTTTAAAAAGGGGACTTTCCCAGTGCTGTTGCACAATCCTGGCTATAAATCTTAATCGGGGTGCTCCAAAATCCCCGCAGAGACATCAAGGGGTGGTGTCATTTCCATTTCCGTGTCATTTTTAGGATGCCGAACAGTCAGAAATATCGGTGGCTGTTAAAATTATTTTTTTTTTTAACTGTTGAAATTACCGTTATAGCAGAAATCCATCATTCTAACATTACATTCAAGTGTCAAATAATTAGTCTGCCCGTTTGGAGAGTTTGGATCACCCCCACCTTAAATATCAGTTCAAATTAGCCCACCAGAATAATGGTCCAATGGATTTTAAAGAAGAAGGCATAGAAGAACATTAACCAATCACAGGCATCATAGGGGTGTGGCCTCGCCATAGCAATTTAGCAAAAAAACGCTATAGCGGAAATCTGATGAAAAAATGAAAAAAAGGGGGGGGGCGCGGCGACGTCGGATCTAAACCCACCCCGTATTGCACAATTCTACCAGGGATGTGGACGAAGTATAGCGCGAGGCAGCGGCAGTAAGAGAAGGGATGTGAACACAGACTGGGACATTGCAGGATAGAATCCAGCATGATTAATGCACATGAAAAGCAGAAGGTAGGGAAGTGTGGATTCGGCCTTGATTAACAGTGTATAAATACACATGATAAAACAGATATAAAACACAGCTAGCGATCATATAAATACAGTACTAAAAACATACTAAAACAGCCCATATTGCACCCTACATCTCAACATCCTCAGGATCCATGGGGCAGGGTGGCTGATATTTAATGAATACAGGGTCGAGGCACATTTTCACACACCTCCGGGAGGGGTCAGTTGGATGAGTCGCTTGCCTCAACCCCCATAAGCCTGGCGTCTTACAGACCAGGTGAAATAATAAAAAGTCTTGTTGAGACCAGGCCTCCACAGACAGAGAGTTCCACCAGGTAGGTGCCAGGACCAAAAAAGCCCTGGTCCTGATTGAGGCAAGGTGAACCTCCTTGGGGCCAGTGATCACCAGTAGTTGTTTATCTGTTGACTGGAGCAAACCCCAGGGAGTATAGAGCGAGAGGTGGTCCTGCAGGTATGTCCATCCCAATCCACGAAGGGCCTTGAAGATCAAAATCAAAACCTTGAACCTGACCCAGAACTCCACTGGGAGCCAGTACAGCTGGCGCAGGACAGGTGTAATATGTCTCAGACTCTTTGGCCTTTTCTCATAGGAAAGGTGTTCCTACCCCCTAATCATCTTGATTGCCCTCTTTTGTACTTTTTCCAGTTCTGCAGTGTCCTATTTAAGATATGATGACCAGAACTACACACAGTATTCCAAATGTGGCTTCACCATCATTCTATACAGGAGCATTATTATATTGGCCATTTTATTTTCAATTTGATATAATCTCTTCATGTATGAGTCCCTGTTCAAAGAACTGGAACCAATGTTTTTTTTTTTTTTGAAAAATTTTTATTGGGTTAGAATCCATTATTTCCACATTTACATTCAATTTTCCCCAATTTTTTCATCTCTAACCCCCTCCCTTTCCCCCCCCTTTTTGTTGACTTCCAACAGCTTTCCAACCCTTTGTCCCCTTTCCCTTACTTTTATTAGCTTCCTCTATCTAAAACAAATATATATTCTCCATTATTCTAAGCAGTACATCCTTAACTATTTTTAACATTATATGCCCAAACTGTAAGCCTTTGTTTCCATCTTAGATAAACAATTTATCCCAATTTTTCAATTTCAGGTATTTCTATATATCATAAACCATATAGATCATACATTCGTTTATATCAAACAATTTGACTTATTCTCTATATATATTACTCATTCTATCTTTTTATAATAGTTCTATATATCTCTCCTCACGTAGTCAATCAATTTGACCCATCTATATCTTCAGACATTCAGTTTGGTACAAAACTTGTCAGAAAAAAAGAAAATATTGTTAGTTAATCGCTCCTTATATTTAGTCCTTATAATTAATTATTTTCTCTATGTTCTGTTTGTTAACCTATATATATCTATATATATGTCAATCTATTAATCTGACTGCTTATTAATTCACATTTATCTCTTCTCCCCCCGGTAAAGTCTCCCCCCTCTACTTCAATACTTCAGTAGTTCTCAAACTGCCACAGTTTTCCTCCCACCTCCCATTTCTTCTCCAGGTATTGTTTCAGCTTCTCCCAGTCTGTGTTGAACTGCCCTGAGTCCAGATCTCTCAATTTTCTTGTCATCTTGTCCATTTCAGCCATATACAGCAATTTGTAAGTCCAATCTTCAATAGTTGGCACTTCTTGTACTTTCCATTTTTGCGCATACAAAAGTCTAGCTGCTGCTGTCATATAAAATATCAACGTCCTGTGTTGGGCTGGAATTCCCTCCATTCCCAAGTTCAGTAGCAGGAGTTCTGGGTTCTTATTAATTTGAAATTGTAAAATTTCACTCATTTCTCTTATTATTTCCCCCCAGTACTGCCTGGCTACCTCACACGACCACCACATATGATAGAGGGAGCCCTCATGCTTCTTACATTTCCAGCATTTATTAGAAGTATTCGAATTCCCTAGCGCAATCTTCTTTGGTGTCATGTACCAACGATAGATCATTTTATAAATGTTCTCTTTGATATTAATACATGTCGTTGTCTTCATTGTAGTTTTCCACAAGTATTCCCATGCCTCCATTGTTATTTCTTTATTAAAGTTTATAGCCCATTTCACCATTTGTGTTTTAACTATCTCATCCTCGGTATACCACTTCAACAGTACTTGGTATACCTTGGATATTCTTTTCTTATCTTCTTTAAGAAGGGTCTGCTCTAGTTCCGAATTCTCTATTCGTATACCTCCCTTTACAGAGTCCGAATTATATAGGTCTCTGATCTGTCTATACTGGAACCAATCGTAGTTAGGTGATAGTTCCTCTTGTGTCTTTATTCTAAGTTTGGATGCTTCAGTTTTAGTTATTTCTTTATACGTTAAACATTGTTGTTCATTATCAACAGCTCTCGGGTCTATCACCTCATATGGAACCACCCACAAAGGGGTTCCTTCTTGTAGATAAATTCTGTACTTCTTCCAGATTATGTATAGACTTCTCCGAACAAAGTGATGCAGGAACATCGAGTTGACCTTTACTTTGTCATGCCATAAATATGCGTGCCATCCAAATATTTTTTTATATCCCTCTAGGGCTAATAGTTTCTTGTTCTTTAATGTCATCCATTCTTTCAACCAAACTAGGCAGATTGCATCATGATAAAGTCTCAGATTGGGCAGTTGCATTCCGCCTCTTTCCTTTGCATCTTGTAAAACTTTCACTTTCACTCGAGGCTTCTTGCCTGCCCAAACAAAATCTGATATTTTCCTCTGCCATTTTTCAAATTGTTTGGAGTCTCTGATGATTGGTATTGTCTGTAGCAAAAACATTACTCTTGGTAACACATTCATCTTAACTGCTGCAATCCTGCCCAACCATGACAGATTCAATCTATTCCATTTAATCAAGTCTCTCTCTATCTGAGTCCATAGTTTTTCATAATTGTTTTTGAATAGATCTATGTTCTTTGCAGTTAATTCGACTCCCAAATATTTCACTTTACTTGTTACTTCACAATCCGTTGTTTCCATTAACAATTGTTGTTTCTGCTTAGTCATATTTTTGCATAATATCTTTGACTTCTTTTTGTTAATGAAGAAACCTGCCAAGTCTCCAAACTCCTTGATCTTATCTATCACTCTTGGCATGTTCTCCAATGGGTCCTCTACAATTAACATTATGTCATCCGCAAATGCTCTGACCTTGTATGAATAGTCCTTTATTTTTATTCCACGAATTTCATCATCTTGACGTATTTGTATCATCAGAATCTCCAATACTAAAATGAACAACAATGGAGATAACGGGCAACCTTGTCTTGTTCCTTTACTTATCGTCAATTTCTTAGTCAATTCATCATTCACCACAATTGCTGCAGTCTGGTCTCTATAAATTTCCTTAATTGCTCTGATGAATCTTTCTCCCAATTGTAGCTTTTCCATAGTGGCAAACATAAAGTCCCAGTTTAAATTGTCAAACGCTTTTTCAGCGTCAACAAAGAAGAAACCAACCTCTTTGTCACAACGCTTGTCATAATATTCAATAGCATTGATCACTGTCCTTAAGTTGTCTCTTATTTGTCTGTCTGGCAAAAAGCCTGCTTGTTCCTCCTCTATGACTTCCGAGAGCCACCCCTTCAATCTCTCCGCCAATATCTTTGCAAAAATTTTGTAGTCATTGTTGAGTAGTGATATAGGTCTATAATTTTTCACATTAGTCAGGTCTTGGCCCTCTTTTGGGATCAATGATATATTCGCTTCACTCCAAGTTTCTGGAATCCTTTGATCCCTTAAAACCCCATTCATCACCTCTTTTAGGAATGGTGCCAGTTCATTAGCCATTGTCTTATAGAATTTAGCCGTAAGTCCATCTGGCCCTGGCGCCTTTCCTAGATTTGCAGATTGTATTGCCTTACTTATTTCCTCGTCAGTTACTTCACTATTCAACTTATTTCTCCAAGCTTCCGAGATTTCTGGAAGTTTGGTTTTCTCCAAATATGACGCTATTGATTCTTTGTTTACTTCTTTTTTATTATACAGCTTAGCGTAAAATTTATAAAAGGCTCTACTAATGGTAGCCTGCTCCAAATACGTTTTGTTATCTTCGCAAATTTTATTTATTATCTTCTTTTCCCTTTTCTTCTTCAATTGCCATGCCAGGTACTTCCCAGGTTTATTAGCACCCTCAAACGCTTTTTGATTCAGTCTTTTGAGATTCCACTCCAATTCTTTATTGCTCATTGCTGTTAGCTGTTCTTGAAGTATTTTAATTTCCTGGTATACCTTCTTTTTCCCTGGTCTCTTTTTTAGCTGTATTTCTTTGGCTTTTATTTTCTCCTCAATCTCTTGTCTTTTCTCCTCTTTCTTCTTTCTTGCTCTACCATTTAAGTCCATTAGTATGCCCCTTACAACCGCCTTGTAAGCATCCCAAACTTTATTGGTTGGTACTTCTTTATTCACGTTGTATTGTATAAAAAACTTTGTCTCTCTTCTCAGTATTTCCATATTCTCTCTTTCCTGTAACAAGTCCTCATTTATTCTCCATGCTTTCCTTTTTCTCTTTTTTCCAAATTTCCACATAATTGGGTTGTGATCTGAGCCTACCATAGGCATTATTTCTACCTCCTTAGTCCATAATGCTAAGTCTTTTGAGGCCCAGATCATATCAATTCTTGATAATGTAGAATGCCTTGCAGAATAAAAGGTAAACTGTCTGCTTTTAGGATATTCTCTCCTCCATACATCTTCAAGAGTCTCTTGTTGAATCAACTCAAAAAAAAGCTTTGGTAATAGTCCTCTTTTCTTTTGTGCCGTTGTAGTCTTTTTGTCTAGTTCCAAGTCTGTCACTCCATTGAAGTCTCCAGCAAGAATTATCTGGTCGTATGCAAGATCGTCTAAATGCTTCCTTAAATCCTCAAAGAAGCTTTCTTTTGCACCGTTAGGTGCATAAAGTCCGACTACCAACACTCTCTTTAAATTCCAAATACATTCCACTGCTACAAATCTAGCTTCCACATCTCTCATGACAAATTTTGGCTGTAGCTCCTCTTTTATGTACAACACCACTCCTCTTTTTTTCTTGTTGGAGGCCGCTACATATTCTTTGCCCAATTTTCCAGATTTTAAATATTTTACATCCTGCTTTCTGATATGGGTCTCTTGCAAACAAACAATGTCACATTTTTGTTTTAGTAGCCAGTGAAAAGTATTTTTCCTCTTATTCGGTGAGTTTAGTCCATTTACATTCCAAGATAATACTTTACACTCCATACTCATGATCTTGTTGGTAAGTCTTTTTCATTGTCCTTAATAAATCGCTCCATCTCTCGCTCAGATCTGATGCGTTTTTTGGCCCCTCCAAACTCAAAGGACACTCCTTCCGGTAACTCCCATCTGTACCTGATTTTCATGTCCTTCAAAATCTGAATTAGCACTTTATATTTTTTCCGGTCCAGTAACACTGATCTGGGCAGTTCCTTCATTATAATAATCGTCTTGCCATCAATCTCCAATGGATCTTGAAACTGTTTTGTCACAATCCTCTCTTTCATATTTCGTGTTGTAAACTGCACAATCACATCTCTTGGTAGTTTCCTCTGGGTTGCTATTCTCGAATTCACACGGTATGCCACATCTAGGATAGCCACAACTTCCTCCTCCTCCTTCCCCAGGTACTCAGCCAACACCTCAGTCATCTGTTCTTGCGCTGACTTTCCTTCCACTTCTGGCAAGCCACGAAAACGTAGCTGCTTCTCCATATGTTTAGTTTCTGCAACTGACATTCTCCCCTTCACCAATCTCATCTCTGTTTGTTGCGTGTCTGCTAAATTCTCCATCGCGTCTTCTACTGTTTTAACTCTCTGCTGCGTTCCTTGTAATTCATTTCGTATTGTTTCCATACCTTTTTTCACTTCTGACAGCTCCGATTTTACTGTCTGTGTAACCTCTTTAACCTCTTTTATCAGCTCCAATTTCGTGTCCTTAAGTTCTTTAATCATATCTAAAAGTTTTTTGTCCAGGTTTTTATCCAGGTTTTCTATTGCCGATTGCCACTCTTTTTTTGACATCGTGGGGCTTGCTTTAGCTCGCTCCCACGAATCCGCTCTCTTCCTTAACTCCGTGGCGTAAAATTTAACGTTTTTCTATTTTAAATGTCCCGGTCTTCTTATAGAAATTAAGTTTTAAAGAGTCCAAAATGTCGGGCGTCTTTTCTCTATGGTTTCTCTATGATTTTGTAATCCAAGATGGCCTACTTCCTCTTCCGCTGAAGCCGCGACCCTTCCCCTTTCAAAAATGGCGATTCCCTACTTCCTGCCCTCCAGCAAGGGCCGCTTCTCTCCAGCCACTCTATTGTTATTACGCACTTCCTGTCTCCCGTCTTCCCACAGCAGATCTCGCGATGGTGTCTTTTTCTCACAGCTCCAAAGCCACAGGTATTCAAAACAATAGTCCCATTTCTTTAATAACTTCTTTAAACTTAGTCTCTTTTTAAATTCGATTCCTGCCGAGTCTTCCCCTCCTTTTCACTAGTCTGTTGCAGTTTAAAAATCTACTTTTTTTCCTCTCTGTTTTTATCAATCTGTCCCGTCTCAGAAGATAATGATCTTTACCTTCTCTTCACTTTTCTCGGGTTGTAATCGCTGTTTCGATTTTAAGTTCTCCTCTCAGCTTCTTCCCCCAATCGATGCTTGGGTATGTAGGTCTTATGCCAGCCGAATTGGCCCCAAAACTGCCGCAGAGATTATAGCCGACCCGTCGCAAGGTGGGACCTCAAGGATCGGGGGGAGACTCGTTGTGTAAAGCCCCCCCTCGTCCGAGATCTAGCTCACCCTAGGGTCTTGAGCGTTCTTTGCCTGCTCCCCGCCTGAGAGCAGTCGGCCGCGGGCTATTTTCACCCCGCCGGCCGGTTAAAACGGCAGTCCGGTCAGCTCCGCAAGTGGAGCTGCGTTAGACCTCCATGGATCCCAAACAGGAAGTCACTCTGAACTGGAACCAATGTGATGGTATCATAGGGCTTTGCAGTAGGCAATGGATTGAGGGTGGATGGAGGCTAGAAACATGAAGAACTGTATCGGTGTCATTAGGTTTCTGTTATATGATTGTGCTTCTCTGTCCATCATTTAATGGCATGTTGGTATCCAAAAAGTGAACCTGCTATGTAAATTGGTTCAGGCTCAGGATGATGGTGGAGTGAAAGTTATTTCAGTCCAGATGAAATCTCTCAAGGGCTTCCTTTCTGTGTGTGTTGATGATGGTGATGATGGTGATGATGATATTGCCAATGTTTCTCAAGAAGAGGAGAAGCATTTGGGGTTGGGAGCGGTGGAGGCACTGCTCTAAGTGTCGCATGAACATGTTGGCACATTGCAGAGCAATGTAGGCTCCCAGAACAGGGCCAGTACCCTGAAGACACTAGCTTTTTCCAAATCTGATATTGGTAAATCTTGGCAACCAGGCATGCTGCAGTCTCATATGCTGTAATATTCTATATTTGTGCTTCTCTTTGTGTTAATCGTGGTCACCTCAACAGTAAAGCAAAATGACACAATGGCCTCAGATGGCAATGGGAGGTCATCCTTTGCCCTCGCCTTAACACCATCGCTGCACTACCTCACAACTCAGGAAGCCACATTGGACAAGATGGCTGAGCAACGAGGGATGGAGCATCAGTTGCTCCTGGGTGGGGGTAGGGGGTAGCAAGAGGCAGTGAGAAGCAGCAACAAGGGTGGTGCTAGCTAGGATGATATTCTCTGGGGGGATGCCAATATATCTCAAGACGTCAGCATATTCCTGCAGGTCATGGGAGGTGCTGGTGTCAGCTCAATAAACTATACTCCGTTTAATTGTCTTATGCAGGCATAAAAAGGATTCAATCTGGCCATCTCTTCCATCTGTATGATTCCATTTTAATTCATAAACAAGTAAAAAAGGCATCTAGTTCAACAGAAGTTTTTAATGTAACACTTGCATTAAGGCTCTTCTTATTGGAGTGTAGCTTTTACTCCCTTGAGATTATTAACCCCTGGAAGATGCATGGAAAGTGCATGGACTTGGGCAATGGAAAGTGGTCAGTAAACTAACATCAGCTTTGTCATCTGCAACCTTTCCATGTCCTGTTTCTCTTCACTATTTAGATTTTAAATGGCTGTTATAAGTGGTTAAACTAGAGGGTGAGGCAGAAGGTGAAAAGGTATCTGAGGAAAACTGTGAACCAACTAAAGTCGTGTTCTCAGATGATGAAAACTCTTTCAATTGTACACCCAAGACCAAAAGACCTATAAAGGATGAAGTCATTGAGGTATTATCATGTTGCACATGGGCTGAAAACTCACACATCTGACTTTGTGACCTGCTGATTTTCCTTTGGTAATGGAAAGGCTGCTGAGGGTGGCTCTCAGCTCAATAGATACATGGCTGGATCTGGGTCAGCCAAAGGGTTTCCTTCCAGAAATTTGGGTTGAAACCCTCTGCTTGAAACATGGGAGTAGAATCTCCTTTTGTTTAAGTATTCTTTGAAGAGAATGTCTGTTTATGTTTGTGTGTTATTGCTGTAAAGCAATTGACAGTTGACTTGTCTTTAAGCAGCCATCTATACCCATTCAGAGACTCCCATCCAGCTAGGTTTAATTAGCTAGGAAGGGCCAATGTCAAGCATATGAGTAGCATTCTATACTGTGCCAGGAACCTCCAAGACCCTTCACAGTGTCCTCCAGCTGCAACAACAGAAACTCATCCAATGAACCCCTTGGGAGCATCCTGTATTTGCATTATGTCCAACAAGAGTCCAAGGCGTTTTTATCTACAAAGTACTTAGCAAACAAGTCGCAAGAGCCCACCAAGGATTCAAGACAAAGTAGTGAAGGAGAATTAATTTCTCTTTGCCATCACTACTGCCACCACCACCATCACTACCACCACTTGTGGGTTTCAGAACACTATGGCCTAAACCACCATCAGCTAAGGGAAGATAAATGGGAGATGGGCTAATCCCTAATCTATCCTGAATGCTCAGCACTAGCTACACTCAGTACTGGTACCCTACTGGAGAAAAACCCTCCTGAGTGATGTGGCATTCCATTGCACTATTGCAACCCCTGTTCCTCACATGTGCCATTGAAGTTGAGCACAGTTGGAAAGGATAATCATCTCACCCTTGCCCACCTGGTCCCAGAGATAGACATCAGTACAGCTCTGTTATCAAGATTAAATCCTGTCACTACACCATCTGGTCAAGTTGTGCCATTGCTGATTGCCACGAGCACTCAAAACCAGCTCTTGTCCTGAATGAGAGTTATTTTTAGTTGTACCCCCTTAGCACTCAGCAATAGAGTATCATGGCCTGAGAGATTTCCCTGGCTGGGAGGGGGATTGGAAAAGGGAACAGCTGTTAATTATTGCTGGCCACCTTTCCCCTTCTGTGGCTTCCCCTTACCTGACACACACTATTGCAGTTCTCCCTGCAGTGAATGTTACTTGCATTGCTCTTCTCTCTTTGTCTGGAGACCATCTTGTAAGTCCCATGCTCAGTGCAAGATCAGCAATGAAGGAGAGAAAACCATCTAGATAAAGAATAACAAAAGAAACTATCCAACATTCACATCTTACAGTCAGCAGACCTCCCTCTTACAGGGAAATTCCCCCCCCTCCCCATTTCAGTAATGGATTAATAGCCAATTCTTATCCCCCTGACCCCAAAGAGACTAAAAGACAGACTGATTATTGGGTGTTTCTGAACCTCATCTTGCTTGGTTTTCCTCTTTTGGTGTCCAAGGTTCCTGTCTTAGTTTCCCATGCAGCAGTAACAGCAAAAGGACGCATGGCTGAGTCCAGCGCAAACACCCATCTTGAAGCTGAATGCCTTAGGGCTTGTGCAGGTGTAAGTGGTAGTGTCTGGTGTCAAATGCAAGTACCACTTTCCCCCAGTAGAGCCCTCAGAAGATTGCAGCTGCCTGACATCCTTTTAGAGTTGAAGACGTCTGACTATTATTCTGCTTGCCCTTTGCTCTGAAACAGTTATATGAAAATAAGACTTCACTTTCCGGCACTACTATGTATTCCTGTTTTTATTTTTGACAGGCACCACCCAGAAGCCTTAGACCTCGCTTCCGGAAGAAAAGTACCTCGCCATTTACCACTGAAACCATGTGATGAGCAAGCAGCATCAACAATGTCTCTCTTCTGCCTTAAAGATCTATTTAATTAATAATGTAGAAAGACTCATGGTGAGGTGGGTGGGTGTTTGATGTTGCAGAAATATAGACTTGACTTTTTTTGCTTCCCTTTTTCATTGTGTGTCATCTGCAAATGCTACACAACATGGTCAGAACAACTGAGCAGACAGCAAAAATCTTTCTGCTGCTGTATTTTTAATTTTTAAAAATGTTTTATTTAGCTATCCTTTCAGCTACACTGGTTAGACTGTATATTTGTAATTATTTAGTTCCATCTGCTTAGTTTTAGCTCTGTGAAGGAAAATAGGAAAACACCTATTCACCTTTTCTAAATAGTTGAAATATCATTTATTTGGGTTTCGTAATATATAAAGTGGACTGGCAGGGGCCATGGATTTTTCTACCCAAGGTGTCTCCATCTTAGCTTTATAACACGTCTATGAATTATGTAAAAAATCACAAATTCTTTTGAGTTTACAGATATTGAAAAAGCTGTATATCTCCCTTTCTGTTATCTTGTTGGTTATTGTGTGTAGCTTCTATTAAATTATTTTGTTGGAAAAGTGGTGTGAGAGTAGAGCTGAAGAAACATAACAAAAAGAATGAAATGTCAAAAGATACAGCTTTGGTTTCGGTGAGACTAAACCAGGGCTGTTCCCATATGGTTTGCTCCAATTCGGTGCTCTTTTGGGGAGCATCTACATGATATTGTCCTTTGTTTGTCCTGTTTCCATGTTTTCTCCCACGTTGCTGCGATCTTTCCAAGACATGGTTTAGTATGATCTTTTTGAAAGATTGTAGCCAAAGCAATTTTGGATGCCACGTGGAAAGGAAAGTGTGCCAACTCATAGTGTAACAGCATTATAACAATCTCGGGAAATGCCAACCCATAGTGTAACAGCATTATAACAATCTATTGTAGGAATACACTAGTTCCCAGCTTTTGTTTTTAAAAAAGTATCTAGCCCTTTTTGTTGCAGTTGCACCACATAATTCCCACCTTATAATTCTGCAGCAAAAAGGACTAGAGACTTGCTGTTTTTAAAAATGAAAGCTAGTTCATTGTTGCAACGGATTATTATATTGTAATACAGAAGTGATCTGGCAATTCCTGATTTTTTTAAAAAAGCCCTCTGGTGGAGGGGGAGGAAATGGTTGCTACAGGATGCTGATGCAAGGAAAATGCAGATTACCGCTGTGTGGATGCTTCAGATTAAGGCTGCTATACAAAGCATGTTTATGTGATTTATATATATATGCAGAAGAATAAGATAGAAATAAGGCAGTAGAATCCCAAGAGAGTAGAATGGACTGTTCTACTTCATGCTATAGCATGGAAGGTCACATTTTGGAATGTTCCACTACACAGAAATGTAAAATTTCTGGAAATTTTGAAGGCATGGGTTGGGGGGAACTGAAATTTTATGGGAAGCTGAAATATATGCAGCACTTTCCTATCAAGCCTAAACTTATTTTACTGTTTTTATGACTTATATGTTAATGTAGCTAGCATATAAAATTGTACTGTCTGGGGTATATACGAAATTTAAAAGTAGAAATGCCTTAGTTTTCTCAAAATAAAAATGCAAATATGCCCCAGAGAGAGAGAAAGAGAGCTGCACTGCTGCATCACATGCCTTTTAATCTTTACTATCTGAGAACTAGGAAACATCATAGATGAAATTAGAAAACTAACTGTTGTAAAGTATATTATTTGGACAGAAGCAGTCTCATATTGTCACAATAGGGAGGACTGTCCATATGTCTGGATAGCAAGGGCAGCTTTATAACATTAAAAACACAACTCTTTAATGATGTATTATCAAACACATTATAGCATATTAGTCACATTTAAACAATGAACATATTATTGAAAATATCTTGTATGTGAGACAAACTACACCTTAAAAATTGCTGTGAGTGGCCACAGCATGGCACAGCACTGTGCAATCTTGTCTGCCCACCCTTTTCAAGAGTTGAAATAGCCTGTTTTGGTGCTTGAAAAGGTATTGGGGGAGGCAGCAAGATTGTATAGTTCCGCCATGCTGCAGCAATTTTTAACAGCTAAATTCTTTAAATGGGCATTGGTAGCCACAGGTTGGATCCACGGTTGCCATAACTTGTAGTTTGTCTCTGTCTCCTCTATATACAGGAATTATCATTATTTAATACCTTGTAGAAAATCTTCATTCTACACATGAGTGACACCTTGTCTTTAGAAGCATTTCACTCTTTCAAAAGAATATTTAATGGGAGTTTTTTTCAGAGCTCCACAAACTTGCAATATTTTTTTTAAGATTGAAAAAAGTCCTCAGGGGGAAAAAAACCCAGGTTATTTTCTGAATTTGGTGTGTTTGGGAAAAATTCCATCCCTACAAAAGCAGTCCCCTGAAAATGGAAAAACAGCACAGTAAGCAGAGAGGGAGAGAGACAGGGGGTAAACACTTCCCCCTGTGGTGATATATTTCTATTTTCATAGAGCTGCTTTTGTGAAGGAACATTCAAAACTGGCATCCATCACTGGCAGACTGTAGTGGCACAGTTCATTCTACCATTTCATTCTCTGGCATGTGCAAACTATCTTGCTGAAATTTTCCAAGTAAAGAAGGTAAGGATTGTACCCATGAAATGAAAAAATCTTAAATTGTCTTACAAATCTCGACAGCCATTTTAGAAGACATTTGTAGAATGTACTAAAGCATATTGTGTAATAATAAAAAAGCTAGAATTTAAATGAGTTTCATTAAGATGATATTGATTGGTGTGTGTGCTAACTCTACCTTGTCTACACAAGGATTTGAATTTAATGTATTCCCAGCATGCATATTTTAGTTTCTTTCAGAGCAAGGTATTGCAGCTGAACTCATCCATGTAGTTTGGAAAGAATTTTGACTATAGATTAGCTTCTGACATCGCAGTATCATGTAGCTTGGATGTTTCATTGGTAGTCATAGAGAAGTGTTAAAGGCAAAATTAGGAGAAAGTGCTAGGATGTATTTTTGTCCTTCAGATTGGTGTCTCCTGTAAGTATAGAGCATGTGAAATTCAGGACTCTGTAGGCTTTTGTGTACGCTCTTAGATCAATCTTGTTGACTAGGAAACATGCAGTATAGTAAGACATAAAGATTTTGCTGTTAAGAAAGAGTTGGTTGGATTACAAATACTACTAACCTCCTGTAGGCACAACAGTGATTTAGAAAATTGTTTTCCAGGTCCCAAAATTAACATTATGAATTGACCTTGAAATATAAGTAGTATCCGATTAGTATCCATATCCAATTAAGGATCCAAGTCTTCCAGCGAATGTTATGGGACCTCCTGACATTTTTGGAAAGCCAGCAGAAGCCTGTTTCAGCCTCCCTGCCCTCCTGGAGTTGCTGCTTTATATGAATTTATGGCCGTTTCAGTGAGCGAGTCAAGAATGTAGAGACACCAGGTAGAAAATATTGAGGCAGACCACATGCACCTGAACTTGAACATTTGGGGGGTGGGTGGTTCAGCTTGCATCCTTGTTGAGCAAATTTCTAGTCCTTATATCTTCTTCACACGTGAACATTTCAAAAATTCCAACCACAGTAGCTGAAATTATATTATCTTGCAAGCAAGTTACTATTTTACCACTGTATTGTATGTGATAGAGTAAAACGGGGAGGGGGGGAGTTCACAAGTTTGCACTGAATTATGCCAAAAAAATCCAAATGTTTGTAAATGTTTCTCCTTTCATGTGCTGCATTTAGTCATTGTAACTTAAGTTGACAGATGTTTATCTGATCTGCTGTTCTGGATTTCCATTTGTTAAATTCTCAAGTGGAATTGTTGACTGGGCAATTGCCTTAGTGCTCCAAATTAATTCACTGTATAAAATCTATTCTGTATGTTTGACAAATGTGCTAATTTGCAAATGTGAATTGCATATCTATGTATAGATCAATGAGAAACATGAATGGCTAAATATGTAATCTGCAGTTGTACATGTGATTTTTCCTTTGAACTATAACTGAAGCAGGCTGTTTACAAGAAGCAGGTTCTATGTTCTACATTTACTCTCTTGCTCTATGCCCACATCCACCCACCCACCACTCAGTATTTCTATCATCTTCTGACATTTTAAACATTTAAAACGCACAATATTTCTGAAAACATACTTTCTGCACAATAACTGAGCTGCTTTTTTATTTCCCCATATAATCATTTCCCCTATAACAATCATGCACATCTAATTTCATTACATGTGTGCCCTTGGGATTAACATGAGCTATAGTCCTGCTTCCATTCCCTTGCCCTCTGTCCTGGGACCAGTACTGGGGGCAGGGGTCTAAACAGCCATTGGATATCCGTTCCCTCTTCCACACTGCACCTGCTTTTGACATGTTCAGACACTGCCTGTGAAGAGGGAACAACAGAAGAGAAATAGGCAGGCTCAGTACAGCACTAGCTTGTTTCTGATCCTGAATTAAGTCCGCAAAGAGTTTCTGGAGACAAATATCCCATAGTGGGATGTTTTTCTCACAGGTGGTTATTTAGTTCCATGCTAGGAAAAGCACTGACTGCCCATTTCTACCCATTAAAATTCTCTTAAAGGGACAGGATGTTTTTCTATAGGCCAGCTGGCAACTTCAAAGTATATGCAACCCTATAATAGTTCTCTGATAGATTAACAGCAAACTCACATTTTAACTTGGAAGATAACCGCTCTTGTTGTTTAACGGCCCATCTACAAATGCTGTTCTAGCTACTATGATTTCTCTCACCCATTGCTGATGAAGTAGGATCACTCCATATTGGGGATGTCAAGACTAAATACACCCTATTCTTAACAAAATAAGATTTGAAAACAAGTGCGAGAGGTCTTTGGTCCTTGGTATTATTGCATCTTGCTGACATTGTTTCAATTCAATGAGAAGAGCAGGAGAGGGGAGAGGATGAGCCAGAAATACTGTTGTAGCCAATAGAGCGTCAGCACCAAAGAAAGCTCTTCACTGGTAGGTTTCTGTGCCCAGTGTTTCTACCAGTCACTGCCCTATCAGGACGGAGTCTTAGGATCAATCCTAGCAGATGCAGTACTGCTTCCTGTCCCTTCTAAGGGATGCATACAAAGCCTCAGCCTCATAGCTCAGTCAGCCAAAATTAGGGCTCCAAAGGGCCTACTCTGTAATGTAGATTGATTTCTTGGAGTGCCAGTCTCCTTCCTACTTCCACAATTCAAGCAAAAATGCTGTTTGCCTATACAAATTGGACCCTTTCTCCCCATGTGATTAAAATCTGGCAGAGATGATCTTACTTTATTTATAGCCTGCCTTTCTCACCGAGACTCAAGATAGTTCCCATGAGAACAGTCTCTGAAAACTTTGTCCAAGTTGAGTGGGAAATAAAAGTTACAGCTAGAAATGTGTGTCCCTTTGAAATAATATGTGTGCTTACGTGGTGCTCTTCTAGACAGATTAGTGCCCGCTCAGAGTGGTGAACAAAATCAGTGTTATTAATATCCCCACAATATAGCTGGAGAGCTAGGGCTGAGACGAGTAGCTTACCCAAGGCCACCTAATGAGCTCATGGCAACAGTGGGATTCAAACCACTAGAGTGCTGATTTACAGCCCAGCCACTTAACCACTATGCTACAGCAGCTCTTTAATATAAATTAATATAGAAGACTAAAAAATAGACTACAGAGAGTAAATACAATCATAACTAACGAAGTAAAATATTTAAAGAATCTAATGAACTGAAAGCTTATAAAATTTGGGTATATACCTCTATTTTATTGCATGAATGCAAATTAAAGAGAACTTTGATGCCTTGTTTGTGAAAATTATAAAAATATATTGGAAGTGGAAATAGTTTTATTTCTACATTATTTTAAAAAGGCAGAACACTGGGGAAAATGCTGGATATTGAGCCAGTGTGGTATAGTGGATACAGTGTTAGACAAGGCTCTGGAAGAGTCAAATTCAGATCGTCCTGCTGTTAAGAAGCTCACGGAGTGACCTTAGATCACAGTCTCTGTCTGTCTCTTAGCCTAACCTACCTCACAAGGTTATTGCGAGATTAAATAAAATAGGGGAGAACCATGTATGCCATGCTGAACTCCCTGGAGGATGGGTGGGATAAAAATATACTAAATAATAGCAGTGGAATGCTTCCTGGCCAACTTCTTACCGTCTTCAAACTATATTCTACATATTTTTAAGGAGCTGATGTAATAAGGTACTTGTGATTTTTTAATGTTTATTTTGCATATCACACACACTTTAAAATTGTAACAAACACTGTATTTTGAAAAGTGACACATACTAATGGCCAATATCTGAGGTTGCTTAATAGCGTTTCTTTCCTATGATTAATAGCAGGGCCATGTTAGCATGGAAGATGTAATAATGCATAGAAAAAACTAAACATTTATGACAGTATTCTGGAGAATGATGTTTTGCTGATTGTGTTTTATTGCTTCATACACATCTTGAAAATAAAAATATCAAAAAAAAAATCTTTTAAAAGTAAGTATTTAGCATTACTTTGAATATTGTACTATGTAGTATCATTATCCTTGAAGTTTTGTCTCCATAGCATTAATCATGGCCCTTTTCACACTACTTACCTGCTCCCGGAACGTTGCGAAACATCTCGCAAAAACCGCAGAAGATAGCGTCTTCTCACGAGTTTTGCGCGATATTGTGCAAAACTCTTGTGAGAAGACGCTATCTTCCGCTTTTTTTGCGTGATGTTTCGCAACGTTCTGGGAGCAGGTAAGTAGTGTGAAAAGGGCCCATGTTAAACTAACACAAACATGAATACCAGAGCAACTCTTGAAATTATTTGGCTCCTGCAGTGTTGGAAGAAATGAAACTCTGTATTGTTGGGTAGCTTAATATACTGATTAACTGATGGTGTCATGGTACTTGTATTTTACTAAACTGAGTAATCTCTGCTATGGACTAAAAATTGCTGTTTGTGACAGAGACCCATTAAGAAGGCTTCTACAATTTGATATGAGTAACACTAGGAGACAAACATTTGCTTGGTCTTAGGTCTAGGAGTCTAAAGTCAATTTACCAGCTTAAATGATGCACAGTCTTGGCTTTGAAGTATCTAGTGAAGTATGGAAATACGTTTTTCTCATGACTCTTGCTTGTCAGCCTCTTATATTAGAAAAGAACATGCAGAAAATGGTTCATCTGCGGCACCTCTCTCTGTACAGGCTTATGTTAATCCACCACTCTTGTACAGGTCGGTGTTGGGTTTTGTAAATCTTCTCACACTGACTTCCTTCATATGTGGTGGTCATGTCAGAGAGCACAGCACTTTCTGAAAGCGATTGCATCAACAATCAATAACGTTTTTGCTATGGTTCTATTCATACCAGTGCTACTGTTACTGTTGCCAAGATTAGTTATGGTGTATTGTCGAAGGCTTTCACGGCCGGAGAACGATGGTTGTTGTGGGTTTTCCGGGCTGTATTGCCGTGGTCTTGGCATTGTAGTTCCTGACGTTTCGCCAGCAGCTGTGGCTGGCATCTTCAGAGGTGTAGCACCAAAAGACAGAGACACTGAGAGATCTCTGTCTTTTGGTGCTACACCTCTGAAGATGCCAGCCACAGCTGCTGGCGAAACGTCAGGAACTACAATGCCAAGACCACGGCAATACAGCCCGGAAAACCCACAACAACCATCATTAGTTATGGTACTGAATTTAAGAACTGCTGCAATGTTAATTTTTGCCAGAAATCAGATAAACACATAAAGCTGCTTTATACTGAATCAGACCATTAATCCATCAAGGTCAGTATTGTCTACACCGACAGGTAGCAGCTTTCCAGGGTCTCAAGCCGAGGTCCTTCACATTACCTAATACCTGGTCCTTTTATCTGGAGGTGCCAGGCATTGAACCTGGGATACTCTACCACTGAGCTGCAGTCCCCATCTCCTATTACTCCTACAATTTGGCAATTATTTGAAAAAATTAAAGATTTGTATTCTCTGATTAGACTTACTGCTTATCAACGATGATGTTGTGAAGTTAGAGTCTCTGTGGAAACCTTCTGTATTGCTGCAGAATTAGATTGTTAATCTCCAGTTGAGATGGTGTCAATGACAGCCTGTTTTCTCTTTAACAAAAAAGTAACAATAATTTTCTTTCATTGTAGGTAGGACTTGCTTATATTTATAGTTTGCTTGTTTCACTGAACCATGAGGTTATATATTGTTATAGTTTGCTTATCTTGCTGATCTCTTTGATCTTTCTATTATACAAAAAGATTATTAGTTTAATTTAATTTATTAGATTTCTTACCTGCTGTCCCTGCAAGTGAGCTCGGGGGGGGGGGGTCCCCCCCCACAGGACCCTAGTCTCAACAGAGAAAGAGTTCCACCTGGCCCTAGTTGAGGCTAGGTGAATGTCCTCAGGGTCGAGGTTCAACAGAAGATGTTTGTTGGCTGAACAAAGTGCCCTCCGAGGAACATATGGCAAGAGGCAGACCTGAAGGTATGTTGGTCCCAGTCCATTAAGGGCTTTAAACGTCTTAAGTCAATACCTTAAACTTGATCCAGAACTCAACTTGGAGCCAGTGCAGCTGACACAGGACAGGTCATGTGTGTCCTAACTGGAGTTCTGGTAAAGATACATGCCACATGGAGTTCTGGACCAGCTGTAACTTCTGGATCAGCCTTAAGGGCAGCCCTGCATAGAGCTAGTTACAGTAATCTAGCCTGGAGATTACTGTAGCTAGGTCGCCGGTTGAGAGGTAGGGAACAAGCTGCTTGATCTGATGCAGATAGAAAATGCAGATCTGGCAACTGCCATGACCTGGACTTTCATTGAGAGGCAACCAGGACCATGACCAGGCGTAGGTGCCAGCAGTGCCCCATCCAGGGCCACGAGCCATATTCCCAAGCCCGTTGACCTATGGCCTAGGTACAGGACCTCCGTTTTTTTAGGGTTCAACTTCAAGTGACTCTGCTTCAACCACCCAATCACAGCCTCCAAAGCCCTGGCCAGAGTATCTGACGTGGCATTTGGTTGACCATCTAACAGCAGATATAACTCGGTATCATTTGCATATTAATTATTGTGTCTTATTGTATACACATATGAAAGACAAAATCAGTCTGTAGCTAGGCACTCAGTAGGCTGGAGCTAGCCAGATTTTTCATTTAATCTTGCCCATTCTCCTCCTTAGTATACCCCTGTCCCATATTTTTTGTACTTTTATACATGCAGAAGCTATGATTCCCAGCATAGCTTGCTTGAGAATTTTTAATATCAGATATTGTCAAGGATTCACAGTATAATTCTTGCCATTTCAAAGTAACAATCACAAAAAAGTTTTAAGAATTATACTAAGCATCTGTAGAACTTTGAAGGCTTTATTGAAAACAACTGATGAAACTAGATGTTGAAATTTTGCAACTCTACTGAACATTAGGATTTAGCAAGGCTACAATTTCCATTTTGTACAGTTAAGATTTCAGGACAGCTGTGAATATTTAAAACCACTTTGAATAATATAATTCACACTGCCTGTCAAAAAGCCTGTCCAAGAGAAATATAATACACATTAATCAGCAGTTATTAACCTTTGCTAACAAAATACATCCATCAGCTATAAATTAAAACTTAAATACAACTAATAGTCTGATTTGCATAAGTATTTTAATGAAAATTTTGTATCTGCTTGTATGGAAATGTGATCAATATGAACTATTTCTGGATTAACATACAAAGAACTTGTCATATGAAATGATATACATTTGACAGTTTAGAAATGAAGATTTGTTCGGTCGTGGTATTTCTGGAATGGATCATTGGTATACCAGTTTCTTCTCTTCCAAAAGGAAGTGGTCATTTTATCAAGGAGCTTGGACTGGGTTTTATTGCAAAATACTTGTTCCCTCAAGCGACGTTTCCGTCTAGCAGTTTTTTTCCACAGACTTTTCTTATAACCAGCCTGTTAGCAAACAGCAAAGAACTCTTAAGTCATACTAAAACAGATTATTGTCACAAAACAGATAAATATGCCTTAGCCAAGCAGATCTTCATGGCCTTGGTCATTCCTGTCTACAGTATCACCTTTCTTCCTATGCTCTGCCACAGCAGCTTCGCTCATCTGAACAGGTGCCACGATACAAATGGGCAAATCAATTGCTCATACACATACATTCTCTGTGGTGGCCCCCATCCTATAGAATGGCCTGCCTGATGATGTTAAAAGGGCTCACTCTCTCGGCTTTCCACAAACTATGCAAAACTGAATTATGAAGGAGAGCTTTTTTTTACACAGGTTATAGGGTGTTGCTATGGGTCAGAGATGCTTTGGTAAAGGGACAGGGACTGTAAACTGTACTACTGCGTACCGTCTGTTGCTATAAATATGCTCCTACTGGGAAGTTTCCATATAATTTGTCATATCAAATTACTTATGTTTTGTTTTAGCTCTGTATTCAGATTTATGCTTGTTTTCAAATTTCTGCAATCTATACCCTATTGTATAGTTTACTGAACTTCCCAACCTTTGATCATATTGACTTACACTGTGTAATCTGCCTTAAGTCTAAGTGAAAAAGGTAGATGATAAATAACATAAATAAAAATAAAATTAATATAGCCATTTCCTAATGCCCTCTCTCATCTCCACATAATATGCAGCTAAGACAAACCCCATAAATAAGAGAAAATATTACCTTTCTCCTCAGCCAAAGGCCACAGTGCAATCTGAGAAATCTATGAACCACAGCTTTTACAGTTTTCCTTTTTCCTTTTCGTTTGCTGAATTTGGTAACAGTCCTTACTTGCTGATGAAGGATACTTGGTAGCAGGGGTCTGATGCTGAATTTGATAAATCAAGAAGATATGAAATCAAAACTGATAAGACAATATGATAAATTTCTATCTCAACAATACAAAAGTTGTATGTTAATTTCCTCAAGAGAAACTGAAAATACTATATAGGGCAGGCACCATTTACCAGAGCAATCACACTCAAACTGGATAAGCGATTGCTACAAATGGAAGCAAAGATGTAGAATTTAAATGGGAGGTAGGCGTATGTTGAATATTCTTATAATAACAATGCTGTCAGTGCTAACCAGGGCTCATTTGGAGGGGGAATGCGCGGGAATGCAGTTCTGGCAGTTCCCCCGAAAGGTCACTGTCAGGTGGCCCCCGCCCACCTGACTTTTGTCCATTTGGGGTGGGGAACCCTCCCCTGCCCGGCACCAACCTGATCCAGCCCATTTCGGCCCCAATCCGGGCCCAAAATGGCCATTTTGGGCCCATTTCCGCCGGGATCGGGGCTGAAATGGCTGGGATCAGGGGCCATTTTGGGCCCGTTTTGGCCTGGACTGGGGCCAAAACAGCCCTGATTGGGCCACTGCCAGGTGGGGGAACACTCCCCTGTCTGGCAGGAACCAAATCCCGTCCATTTCGGGCCCGATCAAATCAATTATGCTAATGACACACTTCCAGTGATGGCAAGGGGCATGGCATATGCTAATGAGTTATGCTAATGAGTTCCTGCAGCTCTTTTTCTACGAAATGACCCCTGGTCATTTCCCTGTATTTCTTCATTTCCCTGTATTTTGACATACAGACCAAGGCATGGGTATAGCCGTATGTTTTTATTAAGAACAGTAAGGGTTTTCACTAGCATTCCCTTTTTAACACTAATTAAGAGGCAATGGCAGCGGACAAGGAAGCTGGAGAAGAACTGGAGCACTTACTGTAGTTAAGTGCAACTGCAAACATCTTCCTACATTTTACATTTAATCTACATCTTAGTAATATTTGGATACATGTTTTTTAACCAATATCACAAACCAAAGACTGGCTCCTGCAGAGTTAGGCTTGGCTAAAAAGCAAAAATGAAGGGTGTGTGTGTTATTTATTCACTTTCACTGCCTTTCTCCTCAGTGGAGTCCCAAATAGGCTTACATTGTTCTCCTGTCCTTCATTTTATCCTCACAACAAGCTTGTAGTTTAGGCTGAGAGTGTGCGACTAGCTGAAGGTAATCCAACAACCTTCCATAGCAGAGCAGGGATTTGAACCTGGGTCTTTCAGATCCTAGTTCACTACTCTGAGCACGATACTACACGACACTAAGCCAAAATCCTCATGATAAATTATAAAACCTGTTTAAAAACCTTTTTGCTTACCTGTTCAAAATTGAGACTGAATGTCCACAAGGAATGTTGCCGATAGACAGAATAGGTTTTTGAGCAGACATTGCCAATGACAGCCCCGGCTTGAGATAAAGTGTAGACAGCCCAGAAATTGGGTGGGCACTGCAAGTGCCATTAAAGGCCAAAGGGACGAAAGAACGGAAAGATCTCAAAAAGCCTGGGGAAAGAAGAGGGAAAAACTGTGAGAAGGGAGTAAAGCAGGCTCCAAGGAGCCAGGGACAGGCTGCAACCTGGCTTCTCTCCATTTGATTTGATGACACAAATAAGCAGCCATCCAAGAACGTTGACCATTAAGGGGCAGAGAGCTATGCCTGACCACACAGAAATGGCTCCTCCAATCCAGAGTGGGAGCTAGGACAGTTATAGCTTTTTACTGCTAGTGGTGTAGTATAGTCAATTAGGTGAATTCATAAATTGATTTTCTATTTGGATTATGTATTTGTGGCTCTTTCCCCCTCTTTATAATAAGTAAAACATGTTCTTACTGTCGAACTGGTCTAATATTACATTAGCAGTAGCATCCATTCATTACTAACTTCATGAAACAATGAATCTTTAGAAATGAAAATTTCTTACCTTATATTTTTGGCAGTCACCAAATACTATAGTACAAAGCCACATTAACCCAACGACCGTACTTCTTCATTATTGTTACCACAAAACCTAATCCTAAACTCTGCACACTTTATTGTCTTTTTTAAAGCTATAATTAAAGTGTTGTAATGTATATATAACTACGAGGTCATCCTAGGTGTCAAAAAAAGATAACCTCTCTCTCTCATCTAAATAGATACCCTCCCACCCTCTGGTAAATATTCACATGAAAATCCATCAGTCTGCTCCCATTCATAGGGACAAGCTAACCATGTTGCCAACTTCCAGGCAGGCCCTGGAGTTCTCCTGGAATTATAACCAGCCTACAGAAATCAGTTTCCTTGGAGAAAATGGCAGCTTCAGAGGGCAGGCTCTATGGCACCACATCTCTGCTGAGCTCCCTCCACTCTCCAAACTGTCCCCAGGAAGATCCAAGCCCAGCGTTCCTGATCCTACCGAGCACCATCTGCTTCCGAACATTTCTCATTCAAAAACATGGACACACTCGTGTACACATCCCATCTTTTCTCACATTACAGTCACAGCCCGAGTAAAAGCCCAAACTTTATATATTGCTGAGATCATTTATATGTTACCCTTTATTCATACACAATTAATTTTCTACACCACATAAAACAGCCAATAAAAGAGAAGGCCGGTAAAGAGCAGTCTTACATCGCCAAGGGTTCAAACGTCCCTTACTACGCAAATGCAGCGCATGAAATGGCAACGCACAGAGATGCACGCTACTATAGATGCACGCTCGTGAGAATGCGCGCCAGACTCGGGGAAGGAAAACTTCCGCTGCAAGAGGCTCAGAATTTACTAGAAATCATCCCGACGACCCTGCAAACATACAATACTTCCTCCGCCTTTTCATGATCAACCTCCCCCCGCCCCCCATCGGAATCGCGCTCAACCTGGAAAGAAAACTTCGGACATAGTGTAGGTCACGGGGTCTCTCCGCGCCTCGCGCTTCTCTGGGCCAGGCTTCCCGCTAGCAGCTGAGTCAAAGGGAGCTGCTGAGCTACGGGTCAAACGACCGGGGTGGCCCGAATTTGCGTCGCCAAGGTCAGATTAAGCGGTACTCAAAACGACTTACCTGCAGCGCTACGGCTCAGCGCTGCCGCCGCCATCTTGTTTTCTCCCTTCGGGCTTCACCGGTCGCCCTACGGCAAGTCGCAAAGGACAAAGCAGATGAGACCGCGGTGTCTTCGCCCGTCTTTGGTCGGCCGAGTAGTTGGGCTTGGGCTGTTGCCGCTCCTGTATGTGTAGTCCATGGGATTCTTGCGGGACACCACCAGGCTATAAGGTCGGATCATGAACCCCGTACCGGCTCGCCTTTTTGCTGCTTCTGTGTGTGGGCGGAGGTCTCTCTTCATTACTTTACCCTGGGTAGAGTGGATAGGAACCCCCGCTTTGCCACGGAAACTCACTGGGCGACGCTTGGGACACACGCAACCTCACACGGTTGTTGTTGAGGATAAACTGGAAGAGAGGAGAATGATGTAAGCCACTTTGAGCCCCCACTGGGGAGAAAAGGGGGGATACATAAAGTAAATAAACAATAATAGCCTCACGTCTTCAAGCAGCCTGCAGTACCAGGCCATTGCAATCCGATTGCTTGCTGTGTGTCTCTGTGCAGCTTGCTTTTAATCAAAGAAAGAAAGAAAGAAAGAACAGGAAGGAGGTCGGTCAATGGCTGTTAGCCGTAAGAGCCACATACTGTCATGTTCTTTAGCAGGGGCACCCACTGTGGCACTGACCAAGTGCTTTTAGAAAGTGGTCTGGACCACCTGTTTTTGCCCAGCAGGGCTTTCGAGTGACTGTGCTAGCATAACCTGGGGGGGAAGTAGTTTTGTCCAAGGGAAATCCACTTTCCCCGGAAAGAATCCCCTGCGGGTTTTGAGAGACCTCTCCCTCCTCAACTGCCACCTTCTGGTTACCCTGCTTTCTAGACTGATGGCATGAGGACCATAAAACAGGGATCTTTGGTAACACTGACCACAGCAAAGAATTCAGTCATCTCTTTATAGCTTAAACATTAGCATGATGCTAGAGAGTAAACAGGCTACAGAACTATTCAGTTACTGTTCAGTTCAAGGTTTTGACTATCACATTCAAAGCCCCTTATGGCCTTGGACCCTCATAACTGTGCAACCACATTTCTCCCTGTGTTCTGCCATGGCAACTTTGCCATCTGAACAGGGCTTTCTGCAGATACCACCTTGCAGTTGGGCAAACTCAACAGCTGCCCACACACCTACTTTCTCTGTGGTAGCCCCCAACTTATGGAATGGCCTGCTTGAGGAGGTCAGGAAAGTTTCTACTGTCCTGGCTTTCTGCAAACTATGCAAAATTGTTCAGGAGGACTTTCTAGTCAGATTATATTACTGTGTCATAAGAACTAGCTCACAGCGACTCCTCAGTAAGAGAGTGGTATGCTATTGAGTACTGTCTGCTGATGTAGATATGTTCCTACTGGGCAGTTTCCATATTGTCAAAGATGTCATGTTGATTAGTTATGCTTGATTTCAGAACCGGTTTCATCTCTGTGTTTGGATTTATGCTTGTTTCCACATTTTCTGCAACCATACCCTATTGTATCTGTTCCTTAAAAGTCCTAGCTGTTGATCATATTATAAGCCAGTGATTCATGCTACAGCCACCTCTCGTCTAGACTACTGTAACTCGCACTATGTAGTGCTACCCTTGAAGGTGCTTCAATCCCAGCTTGACTGAGTCAAATTTACATATGAATTCCAATTCAGCGGCTTCCCGTTGGATTTTGGTTTTGAAAGGTTTCTGTTGAACTACAGTGACCTTTAAGTCCTTGATGGAATGTCCTGGTAGATTGAAGTGTTCTCCCACTGTTTTCTGGATGTTGCCATTTTTAATGTCAGATTTGTGTCCATTTATTCTTTTGTGCAGAGGTTGGCTGGTTTGTCCAATGTACAGAGCAGATGGACATTGTTGGCACATGAGGGCATATATTACATTGGAGGATGAGCAGTTGTAAGAGCCAGAGACAGTGTAGTTGACACCATTGGGTCCTGTAATTGTAATACATTAAAAATGGCAACATCCAGAAACCAAAATCCAACGGGAAGCTGCTGAATTGGAATTCATATGTAAATTTGACTCAGTCAAGCTGGGATTGAATAGAGACTATGAATGGTTATCTCATTATCAGAAGTAACTGACTTCCTGAACAGAAGCAAACTGATCTCCATATCAGAAGCTACTGTTTGCATCTACTCCTCCCTCCCCTCTCCACCTATATATCTGACCAGTTTCTTCTTGCCCTCCATGCATCTGACGAAGAGAACTGTGATTCTCGAAAGCTTATGCTACAATAAAGTTGGTTAGTCTTAAAGGTGCTACTGGATTCTTTTTGATTTTGCTGCTACAGACTAACATGGCTAACTCCTCTGCTAGTGGTGATATTGTATTGACTAGCACTGTGTAATCTGCCTTGAGTCTAAGTGAGAAAGGCAAACTATAATAACAAACAATGGTGCAGAGACTAATAGAAGAAATTAAACAGAGTTTTAACTTGGAACTTACAGTAGATACGAATTTGATCTCTGCTCCCCACAGGAAGATTTAAATTGGTGTATGTGTAAACAGGATGCTGTCCTTTGCATGGTTACTTTCCACAGTTGAGATGTCCACACTCAGGACACAATCTGTTGTTCTGTCTGGCTGCTCGCTGGCCCAAATGCAGTGCACCAGCACATCATTCAGGACTGGGGCATTTACCAGCCCCACCTGATCCCCTTCGTGCTGGGCTTTTGGCTTTCAGTGGGTCTGATTGTCTTGCCTGCCAATGGGCTTGGCTCATCCCCCATCAGTTACCAGTCATGGAGGGTGCCACCTAGACCCACGAACAGAAATACTGTGTGTTAACAATGGATTGCAAAGGGATAGCCACCTTCTCCTGCCCCTTGTAATGTTCCCCCTTAAGTAGAATTCCCAGTTTGATCTCCACATATCTGAAGAAGCGAGCTATGACAAAAGCTCATACTGAAATAAGTGTTTAATCTTTAAGGTACCAATGAAGTTTTATTTTTCCTTAAAGTTTAACAATATATGAGCTTTCATGAGTCGCAGTTCACTTTAGATAGGTATGGTTCATTAACAATTGAGCCTGCTTGTTTGTTTCTTCATTTGGCATATATTTTGAAGATAAGTATTATATGTATTGTAAATAGTTTACATATTTCAGTTCTGTAATGGGCAATGTAAATGAGTATTCTAGTTCATCCACAAATGATGGTTCAAGGGGTGGTGGTGGTTTGGTGTGTTGAGTTTCCAAACTTACTCCTGCAACATAGTCCACCATTATTGTTTGAAGATGGTGACCTGCAAGGTGGCCACAACTACTCTACATCACAGGTGGACCCAATCTTTTTGTCTCTGCAGGCACATTTAGAATTCTGAAACAGGGTGGTGGACACAGCCACAAAATGGCAGAGGGGGTTTATGTATAACTCTGATAGAGGCTCTTCAACATTTGAAGCAGAAGTTTTGTTTAATGGCGATAGTAGGAGTCTGCACGCTCTTTCTCTTGCACACACAGGAAGCCCAAGTGTGGGGGAGAGGAGGGATAATAAAAAAAAATACATTGGAGAGAGAATAAAACCAAAAATGTGATGGCAGCTGCACAATCATATTTCTAATGCCCAGAGGTCCTGCCAGGCAAGAGATTTATTGGGCCCCCGCCTCCTTTCTAAAAATACTTTGTTGGGTTCCAGGTTGGGGAACTCTGTTGAATCATGACCTCCACACATCAGATGGAGGCTGAGATTGGCAGAGAATGGCTTACAATGGCTCTCTCAAGGAGTGTAACATCTCCTTTATCTATATGATGGGAGAAATACAGCACCACCAATCCACATCACAGTGGAGAAACTTTAAGTGAAACATTCAACATTCAAAAGAAGCCGACAAGCAGTAAACGCTGGTTCTTGAACAATACTGATTTTGCCACTGATTTCTAAAGTGCCCTTAATTTTGTCAGTACCAGTTTTGCCAGCCTATGGGCATTACTGAAGTGTACTTCGTGGCAGCCTGATTCCTCCTCATTTGGTTGGATCGGGGAGTTCAATCCGTTATTAAGGGCTCTGGGAAGTTATTTGAGTACAACTTGGCTCTCTCTCCTATTGGTAGCTGCATTATCGCCTTTGCTCTGCCATTTGTTTTCACTTAAGAGAGTACTGATATGGATCTACAGGTTACATTTAAGACTGATGACCAGAGGACTCCCAGGCATAAGATAGCTGACTTTGAAAGCCTATGAAGAGTTACTCAGGTCTAAGCTCATTGGTTTCAATGGGCTTAGATTGGAGTAACTCCGCAAGATTGCACTGATTGTTTTCTGGAAAGGCAGAGTCCAGTAGCACCTTTAAGATTGTATCTGATGAAGAGAACTGTAGTTCTCGAAAGCTTACTCTACAGTAAAGTTGGTCAGTCTTAAAGGTGCCACTGGACTCTGCCATTTTGCCACTACAGACTAACGCTGCTAACTCATCTGAATCTATTTTCTGGAAAGGCAATTCTACAAGGATGGGGGGAGCCCCATCTCAATCCAAGGTATGAGAGGCGGCTCTTTAGAATGCAGTTCCTTAGAAGGACTAGAAGCCCCTATGCAATCACGTATTAAAGGTGACCTGTACCGCACAATTCCAAAAAAAACTACCAAACAGAAGCTTGCCTTTCCACGTTCCCGGAACTCATTTTATACGCCCCTTCACTTTCGCGCAGGCGCACTGTGCGCCTAGCCGACTTCTGGGGCGTGGCTCCAGACTCCACCCTCACCCACAGACAGTTTCTTTTCCTATTGGTCCTCGCGCCGATACACGATATATGCTCCTTCTTTCCCCTGCGCGGATTGGCCAGCGTTCCCGCCTTTCCCTTCCGAGCTCCGGCCACAGCGGCTGTTGCGCATGCGCTCTGAGGGAGGCAGGCAGGAAAGCGGTGTCAGTTGCGCTTCGCCGCGGAATCTCCGCCTCCCTCCTCCGCGATCATGTTGCGAGTCTGTCAGCGGCTGCGGGGCACGGGGGTCCAGGTGAGAACTTAAGGGCAGCGGGGCTGAGCCTTCTCGTCAGAATCAGCGGCGGGCGGGCGGGTGTAGACCGGTCTTCGAGCTGACCTCTGCGTCCTTTGCGCGGGTGGGAGACAGCCGCGCTGCCTGTGCTGCCCGTGTGCTGAGAGATAGGAGCGCCGACCAATCAGGAGGCGTGTGGGCGGGACCAAGGGTGTTTTTCCCTCCCGTGAGGATTCGCGGACTGCCTTGAGTGGAGGAGGAACCCACCCCGCCCGTCCGCGCGGTCTCTCTTCACTGTTGCGTGGAGGCGGCGCTTGGAGGGGATTGGCTCGCGCGCCTCTTTCCGGCCGCTCAAGGTCTGCTGGGCCGCGGGCGCGTCTTGTAGGATTAGCGTCAGAGAGGGACGGCCTCAGATTTGCGACCCTCTTAAATGCCGGCCGAGGCGGAGGTGTGCTCGACAAGCCGCCGTCTCTTTGCCGGTTTTCTTCAGTGGAGAAATTGGGAATTCGGGGGGAGGGAGGGAGGGATGGAAAAGCTTTCTTCTTTTCTGGAGGAGTCAAATACTTTTTTAAAATGAACTTTTGAGCGGATTGTGTAGTGTAAAGATGTTTTATGCACGACAATCTATAGTATAGTGACTCCTTTGAGTATGGTAGACACACACAATATTTTCAAGGGATTCTTTTAAATGCGTCTAACTTGGACCACAGCTATGTTGTAATGGGTATGATAATACATTATTGAACGGTTCCTTTATGAAATTAATATCAGACACGATTCTTTCTGTTTGTATGAGACTGCTTCTATCGAAATAATGCTTTTGTTGTTTACTAACAAAATTATTGTGATATAGCAGGATTTGAGTCCAGTGGCACCTTAGAGACCAACAAGATTTTCAGGGCACAAGTTTTCGATGGTCTGAGCTACCTCCTTCTGATACCAGATACCTTCTTCAGCTATTTATGGTGCCACTCAACTCAAACCTCTTGTTCTACTGCAGACCAACACAGTCCCCCCGCCCCCCAGCCCAAACTATCCTTGTGTGATATCATTTCGGTTTCTTCCATATGGCAAAAGCTAAGATACATGAGCTAAGATACCATAATAGGGTGCAACACTTTGAAGCATTGTAGCAGTTGACACATTGAGTATACTGCTGCTTGAAGAAAACCAACACACATCTAATTTCTGTCCCTTCTCCCTGCTAAAAAAGATTTTTTCATGGTTTCAAGATTACAGGAAATTTAACATCTCTACATCTGACTGGACAGCCACTGGTTGGATATTTTTGAAGTGTTAACACAAAGCAGAAAAGATAGTGTTATCAACAAGTTTAATCCTGATGCCAATAACAAAAAAAGTTATTGTAAACAATGGGTTTTAATAAATTATAATTTTTAGTGATGCTGATTGAGATGTCTATGAATGACTCACTGATTCTTGCTTTTGGCTTCTATCTTGGAACACAGTTGCACTTTGCTAACAAATGAAACCATAATGAAAGTGGGGTGGTGGTAAGCTGCCAGCTCTGCAGTAGTAGTCTGACTTCATGGAATATTTGGTCTTCGATTGCAATCAAATATTAGGTGGACAGTCAATAATAATTGACCAGTCAGCTGACCTGGTAACTTCCACATATGTTTGCTCTTCATCAGGTGTTTAAAAACAATCCCAACACAATCCACAGGAAAATCAGATCATGGGCAGAATCCAAGACAGTTGATAGATGGAAGTCCATTAACTTCAGTGTACTAAAAGATTTGTGCTAGATTGCACCAAATAAATAAAAAAAAAAATCTTAGCTTTCCTTATCCTTTTCATTTTGCAGTATTCAATGTGGTTCACATTAAAATATATGCTTTCTAAGTGCTTCATAACTTCACACCTAAGTATAAGTAAGCTCACTATGGTTTGAGGCTTGTCAGCTGCTCTGCTTCTGTTTTCTGTATTATCTTTGCTTATTATATGAGTAAAGCATAGCAAAGTTCTAAGAACTTTCACACAGAAGACCTTGCATTTATTTACAATTTTTCAGTCACTTTAATAAAGGTAGTTAATTCAAAAAGCATTTTCTATGGTATAATACATAAAAGGAGGGGGGAAAGTAAATGTAGGTATTAACTTTTAAATAAAATATAATGGCTACATAATAACCAGGTGGATTAGCTGCTGCAGGAGACAGTTTTGTGTGGGGTGGGGGGGGGGGGAGAAGCCTAAAATCAGTTTTATCCTGGCTGGTGAATGCAGCCATGTGGAGTGGCTGCTAACGGAATGATTTGTGGGAGAAGATGAGTCACTGGCCAAGGATGGGGGGTTGTAGCTCTGTGGTAGAGCATCTGCTTGGCATGTTGAGTCTCCATCTCCTGTTAAAGGGATCAGGTAATAGGTGATGTGAAAGACTTCTGTCTATCTGAGACCTGCGAGAGTTGCTGCTAGTCGTGAGTAGTCATTAGTGACTGTGGTGAATCGATGGTCTGACTTTGTATGTCATAAAGCAGCTTTATGTGGTTCCTATCCCTGTACTGGCACATCCCTCTGAGAATACTTACTTACTATTTAAGTAAAAAAAAAACCCTTCAGTTTTGTATTTATGGAAAGCCAGGGGGAGTAGGAGCTTTCTTGACCTCTTCAGGTAGGTTGTTCCATAAGGTGGGTGCCACCACAGAGAATGCATGTCTACTGGCAGCTGTTGATTTTGCCCATGTGCAACATGGCACCTGCAGAAGGCATTGTTTAAATGAGCGAAGCCTGCATGGTGGAACATAGGGAGAGAGACAGTCTGATTGTTAAAATAATTCTTGTAACATTTCCCCTCTTTATTTCCCAGGCAGTTCAGCCCACAGTCCAGTTAATTATGGGTATTTGACTTTATCCAGATTTATTATAATTAACTTAAGTGGGACAGCATTCCTTGAAAATTAATGTAGCATGTTTGTGTTACAGCTGGGTTATATAATTAATTGTGGCAAGTGCCAAGGAAAATGACCATCTATATTAGATACAGATAGGAAAACAATTGTGAGCTAATCTCTTCAGTTTCTTATGATGATATAATTATTATGATAAAAGTGTGGCAATATACAAATATAGGGGTAACTATGGTTGTCATAATCACTAACATTAGTTTAACTTCTGCTCAGTTTCTCAGAATTCCCTTATTGCTTGGAAAAGAACCCTTTAATTGAATATTGCAGTCAGTATAGAAAGTTATTGGTAAAAAAGTGCACCATTGAATGGTGTAAAGTTACATATTAACAAGTAATAAAAACTTGATGGATATTTTCTGGAGATAAATGATAAATATAGGTTGGATCCAGACTACTTTTTTTGCTCAGTTTGGTGTAGTAGTTAAGAGCAGTGGGACTCTAATCTGGAGAACCGGATTTGATTCCCCACTCCTCCACTTAAAGCTAGCTGGGTGACCTTGGGTCAGTCACAGCTCTTCCAGACCTCTCAGTCCCACGTCACAGGGTGATTATTGTTCTGGGGATAATCATGGCATACTTTGTAAACTTCTCTGAGTGGGCATTAAGTTGTCATGAAGGACAGTATATAAATGGAATGTTATTATATTATTATCAATCTCAGTTATTTCTCTTCCTTGTTACTGTCCCCATTCTGTATGGCTTTTGTCCATGCAGGTTTATGTTCTGAAACATTGATTTTTGGTGGTCAAAGGAGGGTCCTTTCTCCTTTTTTCACAAGTACAAAAACTGATTGGAACCAACCATTTGGTTGTACTACCTCTGAGGATTGCTGAGTGATGCTACAGTGGTGATGGAAACTCCCGCCAAGTCATATCTGAATTATGGTGACCCCTGGTGGGGTTTTCACAGCAAGAGACTAACAGAGGTGGTTTGCCATTGCTTGCCTCTGCAACCCCGGTCTTTGTTGGAGGTCACCCATCTAATTACTAACCAAAGCTGACCCTGCTTCTGAGATCTGATGAGATCAGGCTCATCTGGGCTATCCAGATCAGGGTGATGCTACAGTAAAAACACTGAAAATCGTAGATACTGTAATGAAATTTTTAGGCTCCATGGTGACCTGCTGCCTGGAATTTGTTGAGCACTTTAATAACTGACAAACCCAGGACCTAGACCGTGTATCTTGTATATGTGTATACAACCAATTGATCAGATTTCATGCATTTGATGAGCTGGGTTTTCATCCACTTAAATTTATGCCGCAATAAATCTGTTACTTGTTAAAGTGCCACAATTTTCTGTAACTGAAGGTCAATCCAGACAAGACTGAGGTGCTGTTGGTCAATGGAGAAGTTGCTCGGGGACTGCAGAGTTAGCCTGTCCTGGACAGGGATGCACTTCCCCTGAAGGAGCAAGTTCATAGCTTGGTGGGCTGCTGAATCCTGGCGTATAGTTACAGGACCAGATCTCCTCTGTAGCTCATAATTTTATTAGCTTTGGCTGATAAAAGGATGCCTTCCAATCTACTGATGAGAAGACATCCCCATCCTAAGTTCGGTGTTTTGCTTCATTTTAAAATGTTCATTGTTCTGTGATTTTATATGCTGTGGTTGGAATTTTAGTACTGAGGTTAACAATTTTTAAGGTTTTTTTGTTTATGTTTTGTTTTGTAAGCTGCCTCAGGCATGTTCCCTGGAAATAATAACATAAAAATTTACTAAATAAATAAATGGATTTCAGGGCAGCCAATATTAACTAGCATCCTGTGTTGCATTTCTCTTTAGAATTGCCTATGTGGTAAAAGTTCATTCCAATTACATCTATGTCGCGGATATGCTACATCTAGAGAAAATGGGTATGTATTCATACTTGGCACTCTTTCTTTTTTTCATCTCAATGGAGTGTTTGTTCTGCTAGATTCAAAAGGCCATGGCTTGGTAGTGGAGCATTTGTTTTGCATGCAGAAGGTCCCAGGTTCGATCCCTGGCATCCCCAGGTTAAAAAGATCAGGTAGGGGGTTATGTGAAAGACTTCCATCCACGATCCTGGAGAGCAGCTGTCATAGACAAGGCTGACCTTGATAAACCAGTGGTCAGACTGGCTTGGTATATTAAGCAGCGTTGTGTGTGAGTATAAAAAGTTCGATACAAAGGCTCCATTCCATTAATGGCAAAGACTTCTTCTGGGGGAAGATGCATGTTCCGTTGGAGGAGGGCATCACTATTAGTGTGACAATCTCTGGAGTCAATCCAAAATATTTTGCTGTTTTTTTTAATAAATAGTGTGAATAAGAAGTAAAAAAAACCCATATAAACCAAACATGCATACCTGAGATAAAACCAGAACTAGTAACAACTTTTTTAGATATAAAAATACAATAAGATACTAAATCAAAGCTAACACTTTTCTGTTCTAATAAGTAACTGGGTGGATTGGATTGAATTAAGTTAAAATTTTTAAAAGATTAATTTATTATTTAAATAGTTCCTAATTAAAGTGCATAGTAATTGATTGCTATAACTATGAACTCATACTGATTTAAGACTGAATACAACCTTAGAGGTAGACTGACAGTGCAATCTTAAACACCATTCTTAAGTCCACTGAAGTAAATGGGCTTAGAAGGGTGTACCTTTGTAAATTTCGTAAATGTTTAATAGTTTACTGTTTTAGAAAGTTGTGTTTACGTAACATTACATGTTTTGGGGTAACTCACGGTTAATGACCCCAGCAGATGCTAGCTGGAAGCAATACTAGCAGGTGTCTGTTTTTCTGTTTTGTTTGCCTCTTTTCTTCGTTATAGCCCTTCCCTGGTCAACTCCTGTATCACAACAGTACAAATAATCGAGTAGTTCCTGGCTCAGTCCATGAGATGAAAGCTAAGGCACCATGTTCTTAGATTAGTAAGTAGAATCAAGGGTATTTATAGGAGAGAGCCAATTGCAGAGTGGAGGTAGTGGCCAAACCAGGCCTTGACAGATTTTCTTTGGACCTGGGAGCCAACCCAAAAACTTAGGAACCAGTCATTTTCCTGCCCTTGTGAAGAAACTTTACCTTACTGAAAGAACGACCGCCAGTTAAAAAAAATAGGTTGCTGCTTTGGTCCATAGCAAAATCCAAAACCAAAAGCCATGGAATAGCTTTTATTAAGTCCAACCATAATATGTATGCAGGAAGCATGAATTGTTTTTCCATTTGAGAACAAAGTTATCCTGACTGTTTGAAGCAAGTAAAAAACTGTTGAGAGTCGACTACCTCATTATAATGAAATTGTTTAAATGTTTCACTGCTGTTGTGGTTTTGATAGTTATATAAAATTTCATGAATTGTTTTATTCTTAAACAGTGTTTCTGTAGGTAAAATCATTGGAGGGAGTATCTTGTTTGTCAGTGGAGGACTAGGAGGAACCATTCTGTATGCGAACTATGACCCACGTTTTCGAGAAAATGTGGAGAAGACTGTCCCTGTTTCCAGTAAGCTCTTTGAAATGGTCCTTGGTCCCTCTTCTTATAGTATTCCAGCATCAAAGAAGCCTGTAAGTTTCTTCTTTTTCATTTTTATTGTTCAATAATACATGCATTTCCTCCAATTCGAAATTATGCTTTAGCTTTTGCAGTTTGTTGATACAATTCTGAACTGCAATTTGTTCAGAAAGCTGGCTGTTTCGTTCTCTTTCCTCAGGCTTTCCTAGCCATGAACTGGCTGTTTTGGTCGATTCTTGGTCTTAAACTTTCACAAGTAAAATCCAGTGATTCATAATGTTACAAAAATATGCAATCACTTTTGTAGGAAGGCTTAACAGTTGCTTCCTTTTGTTCCTTACCCTACTGTTACAATGATGTAACAGCATGTTCATCTTCGTTCTTCTGTGCCTCCACACATGGGACTGCGCAGGCGCAGGCCAGCCACCAGAGAATTTTCTAGAGCTTCCATGGCTCCGAAGGGGCCGTTTGTCGCGCGCCTCAGCGACCGTTTTCCCGCCCAAACGGTCACGTGATCCTCCAGCGACCAACGGCCCCTTCCCTCAGTTCTCTTCTTGCCGCCGCTTGGAGAGAACGTGAGCTTCGTTGCTCTGTGCTTTTTTGTGCTTCGTGCTTTATTCTGACTGATTGCTTGGCTTTTGACTTCGGACTTCGTGACCTCGACTATTCTTCGGATCTCGTTTTGGACTTTGTTGTGGACTCGGTAATTTGACTCGGACTGTTTTTGACCTTCCTTTCGCGTGCCCCTGAAGATGGCCTCAAAGGCTCTCTTCAAGCATTGCCTCCAATGCCACACTAAAATGGCCAAGACCGATGGTCATGAACTGTGCCTGTTTTGTTTGGGGGAGACCCATAATGTGTCGGCCTGTAAGATTTGCCAGGGCTTCACCAGCAAGGCCCGGCAGGAGCGCAAGGCCCGACTGAACTCCTCCCTGTGGCAGAAGGTCATGTCCGGAGGCGCTCCGTTGCCCTCCCCCAAGGCCGGCCCTAGCCCCTCTGCCGAACGGCATTCAAGAGCTGGCTCAGTGGCCTCCGCGAGGTCGGGGTCGAAACCGCGTCCCCCGAGTACCTCGGCGTCGAGAGCGGCCTCTCCAGCGCAGGGACCGGTGCGGCCGCCCCGTAGCGCGTCATCTACCAGGTCGGATCCGAGACCTACGTCGGAACCGAGGATCCTGGTACCGAGTCCCCGGTCGGAACCGACGTCCGGATCGGTTCTGATGAAGCCTAAGAGGTCGAAGCCGAGGTCCCCTTCGAAGGCGAGGAGCGTGTCGGTTCCGAGGTCTTCTTCGGAACCGGCGAAGAAGAAGAAGAAGACCAAGCATCATCGGTCGCCGCGTCCCGCTCCTCAGGAGGAGGTCATCGTGCTTCCTCACACGCCTTCCCCTCATCTGGGCTCCCCTGAGCCAGAAGGCATCTCCGTGCCGGTGCCGGATCCGATGGCCTTCGAGACGGTGCCCGCAGAATTCTCGTCGGGGCCGGAGCCGAGCCCGCACCGTCGGAGCCGACCATCGCTTGCCCTTCGGTCGCTGAGGCTGGAACCGAGCCCGTCTCCTCGTCAGAGCCGTCCGTCGCCTGTCCGTCCGTCTCCACCTCCGGTCGGTCGTGAGCGGCATGGTTCCGGGGACAGTGTCCGATCAGTCCGGTCCACTGCGTCCCGGCATCGACAGGCTTCCTACCTCCCCTCGCCATACCGTTGCCAATGGGAGGGGGCACCTGCGGGCTTCTCCGTGTCGGAACCGAGGCCTTCGACATCGAGGTCGGCGTGGGCTCCCCCTCCACTCCGGGCTCAGGAATCCGAGCTCGGTTCCGATGAGGAGGAAGTGGGGAGTTTTGGCTACCAGTCGGAGTCCTGGTCCGAACCATCGCCAGCTGAGGAGCTAGTGCCATCTGCGGACTCGCCATTCGAGGACCTCCGCATCTACGCCGACCAGATGGCAAGGATGGCCAAGGCTCTCGAGATGGATATCTCTTCAGCAGTCCCCCAGACCAAGGACAAGCTCCTCAAGCGTATCTATGGGGATAATCCGGCATACGTTGGCTTCCCCATGCTCGAGGGTATTGAGGAGATAGTGGAGAAGGTGTGGCAGGTGCCCTGTGATCAACCTCCAACATCCAAGCGCATCGAGCAGCTTTACAAGATCAAGCAGGGCACCTGGCCGGCGTTGGTGAGGCACCCTCCACCTTCCTCCTTGGTCACAGAGGAGTTCAACCCCCGACGATCGAGTCACTCCTCGGTGCCTGCCGATAAAGAGGGCAAGAAGCTTGATGCCATGGGCAGGCGCCAGTACATTGTAGCTTCACTGGGTCTGAGGATTGCCAACTACCAGACCATCATGGCAGGGTACCAACTGTACCTCTGGGAGAAGTTGGCATCCTATACCCGAGACCTCCCTCCTGAGCAGAAGGCTGTGGTGTCCCTGCTGCAAACAGAGGCTGTCCGGCTGTCTAAACAGCAAATGAACGCTGGGAGCCACGCTGCTGACACTGCTGCTAGAGGGATGGCGTCGGCGGTGGTCCTCAGGCGCCACTCTTGGTTGCGGTCGACGGCCCTGTCCCAAGAGGTGCGTTCCAGGGTGGAGAGCATGCCCTTTGAAGGGGACTCGCTGTTCTCCAAGTCCACCGACGAGACCCTGAAGAAGAAAAAGGAGGACAGGCAGACGGCGCGGTCTTTGGGTCTGGCTCCAGCGGACAAGCCCTCCTCCAGGTCACGGTACGCTCCCCGGTCTGGCCCTTACCATTACCAGGGCAGATACCAACATCAGCGGCCGGGCTACCAGCAGTATCCTGCCTACCAGCAGCGGCCTTACCCTCCCGCACAACAGCAGAGGAGGCGTCGGCCCTTCAAGCCTCGTCCGGCACAGCAATCGGCCCAGCAGAAAGATCAGCAGGGCGCCGGGAGGCAGTACTGACGGGTCACGCCAGCCGTATCCCCGGACTTTTCGGACAGACTGAGTCCACTCCTCTCTGAGTGGGAGTCAATAACATCTGACTCATGGGTCTTAACTATTGTTGAACTGGGATACGGGCTGGAGTTCGTTGAGCTGCCTAGATGCAGTTCACCCCTGACAGCTGTCAATAACACTATGGCCGAGCTGGATGCGGAGATCGTGTCGCTCTTGGCCAAGGGTGCTGTGGAAGAATTGCCCTTTGAGGATTCTGTAAAGGGTTTCTTCTCTAGGTTCTTCCTGGTCCCCAAGAAGGATGGGGGCTTACGTCCCATTTTAGATCTGAGGGGCCTTAATGCCTACCTCAAGGTGACCAAATTCAAAATGGTTACGTTGGCGGCTGTGATCGCCTTGCTGAAACAGGGAGATTGGTTTGCGGTTCTTGACTTAAAGGACGCATACTTTCACGTGGGCATACGGAAGGAGCACAGGAAATACCTGAGCTTTGTTTACCGGCAAAGGGTTTTCCGGTATAAGGTGCTCCCCTTTGGCCTGTCCACTGCCCCACGAGTGTTCACTAAATGTGTGGCCCCTGTGGTTTCCTTCCTACGGGAAGAAGGCTGTACCATCTTTCCATACCTCGATGACTGGCTCATCGTGGCTGACTCGGAGTCTAGGCTGGTGCAGGACATTGGCTTGGTACTTAGCACTTGCCAACGCCTGGGGCTCCTGGTGAACTTGGAGAAATCCAAACTGGTGCCCAACTGCAAGGTGTCCTACATTGGTGCACTGTTAGACTCTGTGGAGGGTAAGGCCCTGCTCCCCTTGGAGAGGGCTCGGTCCCTAAGGGGTCTAGTGTCCATGTTTAAAAGGAACCGATTCCAGTCTGTGCGCACTATCCAGTGCTTACTAGGGCATATGGCAGCGGCCACCTCTGTGGTGCCTTTCGCTAGGCTGCGTATGCGCCCTCTCCAGAACTGGTTTGTGCGGAGGTACGATGCTCTGCTGCACCCTCCGTCCCTCAAATTCTCTATCCCGAGGGTCATCCTCTCCTCCTTGGACTGGTGGCTGTCTGATGACAACTTGTTTAAAGGGACCCCTTTTGGGTATCAACACCATGACATCACGGTTACCACTGATGCCTCTCTGTTGGGATGGGGGGCTTACTGTGGTGATGTGTCTGTGCAAGATGTCTGGTCTGACAGGGAAAAGACCCTCCATATCAATGTGCTTGAACTAAGGGCCATTCGTTTCGCACTTGTGTCTCTTACAGCACTGCTGAGAAATCGTCAGGTGTTGGTGCAGACGGACAACACGACTGCCATGTACTACGTGAATCAGCAGGGGGGCACAGTGTCCATGGCCCTGTGCCGGGAAGCCACACTCACTTGGCAGTGGGCTATCAAGAACGGCGTGTCGCTCCGTGCTATACACGTGGCTGGGTCAGACAATGCCCGGGCAGATGCCCTCAGCAGGGTCCCTTTACTGGACCACGAGTGGGAACTGAACGTAGAGTGCGTTGGGCCGATCTTCCAGATGTGGGGTCATCCAGTGATAGACGTGTTCGCCACTGCGGCGACCACCAAGGCCCACACGTTCTGTTCCAGGGCAGGGAGCGACCCCCTCTCTATTGGGGATGCCTTCCAGTTTACGTGGACGCAGGGCTTGCACTACATGTTTCCTCCGTTCTCCTTGATTCCCAGGGTCCTGTGCAAGATAGAGGAGGACGGGACGGACTGCATCCTGGTGGCCCCCTTCTGGCCACGGCAGGTTTGGTTCCCGAAGCTCCTGCGGATGTCCCAACGGACATATGTGAGTCTGCCCCCTCGGCAAGACCTTCTCCTAAACGGGAGCCTAGTCCACCACGATCCCAGGAAGCTGCACCTAACGGCTTGGCGGATCGTTCCTCCCCTGTAGGCTTTACTGACGAGGTACAGAGGGTCCTCCTGAATGCCCGTCGGCCATCCACTAGGCGCGCTTATGCGGCCAAGTGGCGCAGGTTTGAGCTCTGGGCACTTGCCAGAGGAGTGGTGCCTGACAGCAGTCCCTTGGGGGTTGTATTCGAGTATTTGTGCCACTTGCGTGGCCTGGGCTTGAAGGTGTCCTCCCTCAAGGTACACTTGGCAGCGATATCAGCTGCTCACGCCCGAGTTGAGGGTGCTACGGTGTTTTCTCACCCACATTCCCGCCAGTTCCTTAAGGGCATGTACAATCTTTACCCACCTGTGTCGGCGCCAGTGCCTCAGTGGTCGCTGTCCTTGGTGCTCTCACGTCTCATGTTGCCTCCATTTGAACCTATGGCTACATGCCCCTTGGATATGCTATCCTACAAGGTAGCATTCTTGGTGGCCGTCACATCGGCCAGAAGGGTCAGTGAGTGTTCTGCACTGCGGTCTGACCCTCCCTTTCTTGTGTTTCATCCCAACAAGGTGGTCCTGCGTCCCTGCCTCGGGTTCCTGCCCAAGGTGGTGTCCGCCTTCCACCTCTCGCAGGATATCTCACTGCCTGCATTCTTTCCTCAACCCTCCTCTAAGGGGGAAAAGGCCCTTCATTCCCTAGACTTGAAGAGGGCCCTAGCCTATTACCTGGATAGGACGAAGGGATTCCGTTCCAGTCCTCACCTGTTTGTATGTTTTGGGGCCAAGGACAAGGGTAGCAGGGCTTCCTCACAGACCCTGTCTAGGTGGATTGTGACGGCCATTAGCAAGGCCTATTCCCTGGCAGGGGTGGCTTGCCCGCTTCATGTCAGAGCCCACTCCACGCGGTCCCAAGCATCCTCTTCGGCACTCCTCAGGGGGGTGCCCCTGGTTAACATTTGTAAAGCAGCCACATGGTCCTCTGCAGACACCTTTGTCAGGCATTACGCCGTTGATGTCAATGCGGAGCAGGATGTATCTGTGGCCAAGGCTGTCTTACACTCCCTTTTTTCCTGAGGGAGTTTTGGAATGACTTTCTTGGCGTACCTGTTGAGTACCCTTGAGTGAAAGTGTATATATGTACCTGGGGGTGTGTATATATGTAAATATTGAGTATTTATGTGTCCTTACACAGTATTTTTACATAGACGTATATATGCATGTCTATTTATTGTTGTTCTTGTTTGCTTAATAAAATTGTGTTGGACTTCACCCCCGCCTTCCTTATTGTGTGAAGCTTGGTACACTCCCATGTGTGGAGGCACAGAAGAACGAAGATGAAAACAGGGTTAACATACCTGTAACTTATGTTCATCGAGTTCTTCTGTGCTGACACACAACCCTCCCTCCTACCCCGCTGTGAACTCCAATGCACGATATTGTGATGGCTGTAACGGAAATTGGTGTTTTTAAGGTGTTATGGCTGAAGTGTGTTGGTCAAGCGGCGGCAAGGGAGAACTGAGGGAAGGGGCCGTTGGTAGCTGGAGGATCACGTGACCGTTTGGGCGGGAAAACGGTCGCTGAGGCGCGCGACAAACGGCCCCTTCGGAGCCATGGAAGCTCTAGAAAATTCTCCGGCGGCTGGCCTGCGCCTGCGCAGTCCCATGTGTGTCAGCACAGAAGAACTCGATGAACATAAGTTACAGGTATGTTAACCCTGTTTTAATGCATTTAAGTGGCAGTGACCAGCATGTTTTCACTAAGGTGAACTAGAATTAAAGCCTAATAGCAATATGTACATTTAGTACACAGAAGGCAGAATTTCACATAGTGCATTCATTCTTTCCTGTGATGAACAAAGTTCTATCTGGTGAATATATTCCTCAAGCTCCTTGGAGGATGGATGGGATTAAAATGTAATAAAAGTCACAACATTTTGAACTTGACATATTTATTTGTCCGGCAGCTTTCCAGAAATTAGTTGAAAGTTCCTCTTCAGGCTGTATTCCTCATTTGATGGGTAGTTGCGATGCTTTGCTTTATTTTATTGCAACGAAATGAATAAATAGGCTTAAAATTTTTGGAACTTTGCTGACTTTGCTTTTGGTTAAATGTGCTCAACAGCTTAAGAGAAACTTTGCTAGAATTTAGTTTTCAGAATTAAGTTTAGAAGTCAGAAATAATTATACACTCACTCACGTATATACAGGAATCAACAAATCCCAGCAGCCACAGAAATTTCATTGTGGTGCCCAGAATTTTCATTTTTTGCCAGTGGTGCAAGTAGGAAAAATACTTGTTTATTATTGTTTAAAATTCCCTACTCATTTCACCAAGAAGGCTTCTTCAGAGGAATCTACAACACAATATAATATACAGTTATTATAGAGTTCCCTTAATTAAAAATTAATTTATGAAAATTATATTACACAACATATAAAATTGTATTCATTATCAAATCTACAACTAGTTTAAAAATAACTGCATGAAAGAACAACTATTTAAAATGGCAAATTCCTGTTTCTTCCTTTGAATTGTTTGAGAGGAGAACAAAAAATTCTCTGAATGTGGAAGAGATAAGATAATGAACCTGTATCAAGGGTGTTCTGTCTCAACATGAAAGAGAGCTTTTATTGTTTTCTGTTGACGCAAATATTACTAACTTTGTTTGTCTTTCAATATTCTTTCCATGAGAATGCAAGTGCAGAAATGGTTTATCAAGAGAAGAAGTTTGATATATGTCTTAGTACAAGGATGATGCAATTTGCTCCTTTTTTAAAAAAAAATTGGTATCATTCTAGAGAAAGATGTAATTCTTTTGGAACAAGGGTCTGGAGCTGTTTAATATATGTCTCAAAATGGAATGATGTATTGTTGTCTGTTTTTTTAACAGAATTTGGTGTAATTCTAGAGACAAGTTTAGGCCTTTTGGAGCCAAGGTTTGAAGTTTTAGCACCCATTCTGACTCTCTTTTCAGTAACAGTTTCTCATTTTGACTAGTTGGTTTTTGCACAAAAGCAGAAGTCTGATGGATCATGGTCTTTTTCTACAAAATCTTTGGCCAATGGGGCCCTTATTCTGTTCAATTTGATATTACTTTTGTGTTCAGCAATATGTGTTCATATGTTCCAACATAAAGCTTTTGGCAGGGGCACTTGATAATGCATATAACTTAGAGTTATATGTTGTGAAATCCTTTAGTATGTCTTATATAGTAATAGCCAAGTGGCCTTGATCTGAGGATACTTAAATCTGGAGATTAGAGCCATGAACAGACAAGACAGATCTTCCTACACACTTGAAAAATGCTCCAGGTTTGCAGAAAAATCTGAAATCAAGGGTGTTTTTTTAAAACAACAACAACACTAAAATGATAAAAAGAGTACCTGTGGCTTTAATCAAATGCCTTCAGTGGCTGTTGCTAGGCAACTAACAGTTTAGCCAATATTCCAGGCTTGGTGGTTGTCCGTATAAGACAGGGCCCTTTCCAGGGCTGTTTTGGTTTTTGAAGGACCCTTTGGGGCTGGGACCAGAAGCAACCACAGTGTGCCTTGATGCCAACATGACTTAAATGACTCACCCAGGCCTGGCTGCTTGTGGTTGTTCAATAGCGACAAACCCTCCCCCCCCAAGCCAGTGTAGTGTAGTGGTTAGAGATTCAGTGTAAAATTTGGAAGACTCGGGTTGGAATCGCCACTCACTGGGTGACTTTGATCCAGTCACACACTCAGCCTAATCTACCTCTTAGGATTGTTGTGAGGATAGTTTGGAGGTAAAGAGAATGATGTAAGATGCTTTGGGTCCCCATTGTGAAGAAAAGCAGTATATAAATGAAGTAAATTAAGAAATATAGGTGAAGATAGGGGAGTAGATAAAAAGTAAGTTGTTTGGTGGGTTTGAGGGAGAGAAGGGTGTAGTAAAAGCTGAGCATATGGAGACTACCAAGAGGAGGGAAAGTGGAAATAGTGTGGGAACAGGATATAAGGGTAAGTAAAGTAACCCCTGTGTGGCCTTTCAGGTTCCTCACCATGCAACTGGGCTTGACTCAGTTGGCATCATGCAACTTCTCTCCATAGGGGAGAAGTTGCGGGGGGGGGGTGAAGATAAGGGGTGCAGGCAAAGGAGGGTGGGAAGGAGAGAAGGAAGCAAGAAAAGGAGGAGAGACTATGGGGGCAGGGTAGGGAAAGAGGACGTGGTGGGTGAGGAGAAAATCAGATGCCCCTTTCTGCAAGTCCTTGTGGGTCCCCACTTGTATTTTTCTTATCCTAAGGATTAATAGAATTCTTCATACTACATAAGAATTAACAGTAGGTACAATTTCCACAAGCAAAAAGTCCCTGAGGAGGAGTGCCATCCAGTAAAATACTTTGACTCATATTTATAAGTATTGCTGTGAACCAAATTGTTTCTCAGACTCTTGAGTTCTCCTAAAAGCAATCAATGATTTTTTTATTGCATAAAGGAATATTATCTAGTACATGGCAATTTTTATAGATGCTCTTTTGGAGATCCTCACATTATTGAAAGAAAGTCTGTGTATGATTCTATCACATAAAGTTTTCTCCTTGTACTTGAGTAGTTTCCTTCTATCAGAATGTAAGGCCTTCAGATAGGAAGAGTGTAATATACAGTTTAGAGAATCTTTAGTACTTAAGTTATGCTTAAGAATGGAAGCTTGAATATTTGGAATCTTGAATCTTTGAGTAGTTTCTTCTAAGCTGTAAAAACTGGCCAACTGATAGTTTCTTATGTGTTTACGGTGATGGCTATCATATCTCAAAAAGGAGTTCCAGTTGCCATTTTCTGAAAAAATCTTGTGTGCATTCTTGTAAGTGTGCAATTCAAAGTGAGATAAAATTTCTCTTACAGATGCAGCCAGGTCCCCTAAAAATCTCCTCTACAGCAGAGGTAATGAAAGAATCTAAACAACCTGTGGCCAAATCTCCAAAGAGTAAAACAGAGGTTCCTTCATCTGCTAGTGAAGAAAAAGGTGACTTTAAGAAATAACAGCCTTGAGCCTCATAAATGTTAGAGGGTAAGAGGGGAAACAGACATTTATAAAGAATGTCTCTATTTTAGACTTTGAAAGTATTAGCTCTTTTATAATTATTTGGTTTTGTAGATTATTATAGTTTCCCTTTTTGTGCATTAAGGGGAAGTTTGCTGGTAGCTTGTCATTGGTGGATGGCTGGTTTGTAGCAGATGAATACACTGTATATGCATGAAAATGTCAAGTGAATTGTATAGTAGGATTGCAGAGTGTATACAAGTGGCTTAAAGAGGTCCCTGAATTTGACTGAAGGGGGCTAAGAGTAAAATGATACTGCTTTGGGGGAAATTAGCTCTACTTCATCAGAAATTTTCACTGTTTCATGGGCAGAAACATTGTATCATCATGTTGTAATTTACATTTGCATGTATTTATAGCAGGGGCAGAAGCAGCACAGATAATTGAAGCAACTGGTGAAGCTTTGTCAGTTCCAGCTCCAGGGATGCAGGAGGAGGAACATGGTAAAAGCCATGTGCATCCTGAAGGAATTCACAAACATCCTGACTTGGGTATTGCTTGTTTGTCAACAGACTTCACGTTTTATGACTTGTAGAGATTCTGAAGCCAAAAGAATTAAGTGAAGAATTAGATCAATTTTTCATAGATGCTAAACTGGAGTCCCAGCTGCATTTTTTTGAGAATGACTCACTTAAGTTTTATAAAATATTTCAAGTAATGTTTTTAATTTAAAGAGTTTGTGTCTGTAACCTGTTTTTACAAAGATAGCCGGTCCTTTTCATGAAGCTTATTGAGAGTTATTAGGCCCATACACTGGAGGTCGAAATTAGGGTTCCCATTCCCCCAGTGGGGGCAGAGGATCGTCTACTCCCAGCCTCCGGCCCCCCACCCACTCTCACCTGGCCAGTGGAGGGGAAGGGCTGGGAACCCCACAGTGTGCTCCTATGCAGTCTGGAGCACTTCCATGTTGTGAATAACATAATTCCCAGCGCGATGTGGAAGCATGGGGTCATGCCAGGGGCTAGTTTTTACCAAATTGGCTGCTGAAATGTCATGCTGGGAATGATGTCATAAATATTCCTGGCACAATGCAAGAAATACTCCAGAGGTAAATACTCCCATTTTGCTTCCCTGCTTTGAGTTACATTCTTATGGACTCCACGCTCCACTTATTTAGGAAGATAATTCAAATGTTTTTAATTACTGCTTTGGAGAGATCAGCCCCTTTTACGTATTCCTCATTTCAGTTAAAGTATTTGAAACTGCGGTTGTGCATATTCTTCCTGTTGCTCTTTTCTCCGTTGTCTCCTCTGTTGCAACTGCTTGGGGCAGAGACGTATCTTTTTCTTTATTTTAATCTGTAAGCTGCTATATTGTAAGGAGTCATATAGAATAAACAGATAGCAAAAGTTCTCCCATACAGCGAACAAATTTGAAGGATATATGGAATAGTTACATACTTGTTTTTTTGTTAATTGTTTCCATCTGTGGATTGTATGTCTTCCTGTGTCTTTCCAATTATTCATACATGCTGAGTATTAAAACTGCCTTCTCAATGGAGGCTGATAAAAGTGCTTTCCATGGTTTGTTAGATCAGAGGTGGGCAGTTGCCTGTCTACTGGCTGAACCTGATCCCTGAGTAATTTTTATTCTATTTGGTGAACTTGCCAAATTTTAAGTTAGAATAAGGAAAAGAGAATGTTGTTGCAAATATTGAGCGTGCTTTAAAGTTGCCTTTCTCTAGCGTTGTAGGCCATGTTCTGATTAGGGCTGAGATCTTGTCCGTAGCTGAACCACTTGTTGCTGGGTGGTGCCAGTTTAATTCTGGAATGTGACCAACAATGAGGAGGTCAGTTTATATGGCATAATCGATTCCAAGCAGGCAGACCACACAGAGGGCCAGAAGCCTGAATCACAAGTCTAACAAGGAAATGTCCGTTTCTTTAGTAAACTTCTATCAGCTTGGATTTTGCTTTCAATGTTGTTTTGAGTAGGTGGAGAACGCGGCTGTGTGGATTCACACCCTGTAAAGGAGAGAGCACCGGAGGAAGTTGCTGCTCGTCTTGCGCAGCAAAATAGGGAGGAACAAGACAGGATTTTGGGTACGTAGGCCAACAAAATGTCTTTCTCTCCAATCTTTGAGAGTTGTGTTTGGCTGGAGTGGCAGACTGGAGTGGCAGAAAGTGTGTTGCAGTGCAGATACACAGAAGTTCACTAAGAATGCAAAAATAACAAAATGAATCAAAGCTGCAGTAGATTTTATGCTCTTAAAGGCAAATGCGCCTTTTCATAGGCCACCAGCTCCAGTGCCTAAAACAGTCTCGCCACAGAATGTTAATCACGGAAAGCCTGTAAGCCATTTTCACAGATCTCTGAAGAGGAAGTTTAGGGAACAGTATTGGACAGAGCTAATTGGCTTAATTGTGCCAGGGGCATAATAAACACATTGACATTTTTTTCCGTTTCTTCCTCAGCTATGGCAGCAACCTTGGAGAGTGCTTTGAGTAGTACTGCCCGTGTGACCCTGCAAGCCATTACACTCCAGGAGGCCGCTATACAAGCTGTCAATGCTCATGCTCATAAACTAAAAGAGGCGATGGATAATACAGAGGTATGTGGAAGGAAGTCAGCAGTGACGCTCTGTTCAAAGCTGTGCCGTCTTCTGGCTTCTCCACTTTTCATTTTTACATCTTATCACATTTTATTCTGCTCTTCCTTCAAGGAGTTCAGGGCACCATACATTTTATTCCACCACCACCTTAGGAGGTAGGTAAGTTGTGTAACTGGTCCATGGTTGCTCCATGAGTTTAATGGCCAAAGAGTGATTTGAATCTGGGTCCAGCACTCCAATGCTGCACTACATTGGCAAGCTCCAATAGATGTAGCAGTACTGTTTACAGGTTTAGCAGAAGGATGGATCTTGCATATTTTAGAGAAGTTTTTAAATCATATATTCTTAACAGAAGAGTACATATACATCTGTATAACTTAAAAGGCTTTACAGTGTGAGGAGATGTGGAAGGAACTCTATCCTATCTTCCAACCAGGAATCTTCTTTCACAGCTGTTGAGATTCTCCTCCAGACACTCATCCCAATCCCGTAAGGCAAGGAAATGATAATCAAGAAAAATCCTCTGTGTTAAGTAGGTGGATAGGGACTGTTACTATCAATATCAGTGAGCTCCTGTTCATACTCGTATTTGAGTCCATTCTGTCAGAGGTGGCTTCCACAGAAGCCAACAGTCTGCTGCCGATTTGCCAGGTTGCTGGTTTGCACAATGTCTTCTAACTTTATTCATCTCTTTATAAATGATATTTTCACTAACAGAAGCTTCCTGTGAGTGGTGGGTATTAAAACAGTTGTGTAGTTGAAGAAATGCAGACTAGCCTCCTCCAGGTTGATTCATTTTATTGTTGTTGGAGCCCCCCCTCCCCCCTTCATCTGAACAATAACAGGATATTAGGTTTTTAAGGAAAGTTCCTTCTTTGATGGAGCAGGACATCAAAACCCACCAGGCTGGAACCTGTCGTACTTGTTGGATTTTTATTTAAGCTGGGCTTGTTAGAATTGCCTTTACTGTTTTTCTTTTCTAATACTTACCAGTTGTATTTTGAAGTTTTCATCTTAGTTGGGCTATGTTTCCTCACTCATAGTACTTCCAAAACTAAGAGCCTACTTTATCCATCTTCCATAGAAATAGGTCTAATGTTCTCTTGTTTGTGTAATAGTAAAAAAAAAAAAAAGGAAATTTAAATATATGCCCTAGAATTTTCTGAATGTTGTGCAGCGATCTATATAAAATGTTATTCAATATTATATTTGAGTTGGAAATTTTTTAGAAAGTAAATATTGTGCAATCGATAGAAGACAGACTTGAATTATGAACTTGCTTACTCCATGATAGTTTCCGGTGTTGTTGGGAAAATCATAGAACTCTGTATGCATCTAATAATTTTTATAATATGTTGCCTAAACACATTTTTTTTTAACCACTCATTTTTATAACCATTACTGGAAATCATTAGAATGGTTGTACCTTTTGCTAGACTCCAAGTGAGAAAAAGTCAAATCAGTGGCGAACATTGGAGGAAACACTGAAGGATCGTCGTAAAGCTGTGGATGAAGCTGCAGATGCCCTTTTGAGAGCCAAGTAAGTTAGCGTATAAAGCTGTCTGACTGACTTATGTAAGTTAGCTCAGCTTGAGCATTGCATAGGTTCAGTGGAATTATTTCTTGTGTTAAATCAAACCAGAATGTATAGATGGATTTGATTAGGTACCAGAATTAAAAGTAACAAAACACAAAGATGATTTAAGAAACAGAAACCGGGATGGGCAATGCAGAGACAGCAGTGAGGATACATCATTCTGGAATATATGTCATTAGTCTTTAAGGTGCTGAGACACCAGTGGACTTCTGTTTCATTGTTGCCGACTGGCACCAGTAGGTGTAGCTATCACTCCAAAATTGTTCCTACTTCCCTACTCTCGCTTGAGTAATTAAAATGTACATTTTGCTGTCAGTGGTTGTAGTGATGGCTATGATCTTAGATAGTTTTAAAAGGGGATTAGATTCATAGATGTCCATCAGGCAGCAAACCAGAACCTGAACTGGATTCAGTTACATCAGAAAATCTGTTAGTTGTGAGTGAAGGTGAGCTTGGAAGCAAGTGTACAGCCTTGCTCTACATGAGTTTGTAGTCCCATTGAGAAATAAGGTTCTAATTTCGGAATATTTCTGGATTCATTATTCTTTGCTGAACATGTGACAGGGGTGCCTTTTACCAGCTTAGAACAGTGATCAATCCATTCCTGTAATTGCAGACCTAGACACAGTCATACAATCTAGAGTATTTTACTGTAATACATTCTGCGGGGCTGCTGTTGAATATGGTTCAGAAACTTTAATGCAAAATACAACTACTGGATTGTTAACAGGTGACCATTTGTCGGAACTTATTACACCAACATATTATGTTATGTTGCCTGCCTTTTTGTTTGTTGGCTCAGTTCATGGTGCTGGTCTTGACATTTACATTCTTAAATGGTTTAAGTCCAAGGCACCTCAAGGACAGTTTCTACATATATCTATCTAACCAGGATTTGAGATTTGCTGGAGCCAGCACTGTCAGAAGTAATTGTGGAGCTCTTTCTCCTTGGAATTCCTTGTTCCCCTCCTGGCATAATTTAAAAATTTCCCTCTTCCAGAAGGCCTTTTTAATTTGATTACTAGTTTTAATACACTGAGGCCTTGGGATTTTTAGAAAGGTTACTATGATATCTTGTGATTTAATACTTTTTCTTCTCTTTTATTTTGTGTGCTTGATTTGATCTTGCAGCTTCCCATAATTAAGAATTTTCATAGTATTTTAGTTCCTTGCATTTGAATTTGCTCCTAGTCTGTTTTGCTGTTTAGAGTATTCTAATTAAGAAATTACCTGTTTTATTTGTATGAAATTGTATTTTATTAAATAAGTATTCATCTTCTAACTTATCCATCAAGTAGACTGCCTAGTATATGAGTTTGAGACAGGTAACGGTGTTGGTCTGCAGTGGAATAACGAGATTTGAGTCCAGTGGCACCTTAGAAATCAACAAGATTTTCAGGATATGAGCTTTTGAGAGTCAGAACTCCCTTCTTCAGATATCTGAAGTTAGGTAGCTTTGACTCTCAAAAACTTACACCCTGAAAATTTTGTTGATCTCGAAGGTGTCAGTGGACTCAATCCTGCTGCCTGGTGTACTAATTTCAACGTTCTATGCAATTCTTTTACTTTTCAGCTGAGTAACATTAACTTCCGTATGTGTCACATACATTGCTTTAAACCATTTTTCATTGTATTAAATCTATTGCAGAAACTAATAATGGTTGAACATTTTATTATTTCCTATCCTCTTGACAACAAATAGTGAATATTGGCATAGCTGATTGACAACTTCTGGTTTTGTTTAGAGAAGAACTGGAGAAAATGAAAGGAGTGATTGAGGGTGCCAAGAAGTCCCTAATTTCTGGGGCCAAATCTCACATCTTGGCTGCTGAGGATAAACTTCATCGTATGATAGCTGACCTGGACAGTGTGGTGAAAAAGGTAAGTTTTACTAAAATTTTCTTTTAGTAATTTTCAGTTGAAACTTAAAAACCAGCTAGTTGCAAATATCACAGAGAACTTTGGTGTTGATAGTGAATCATCTTCAAAGTAGTAAATTCGGAGTATTTGAGAATTGAATATATTGTAGTGAACTGGTACATATTAACTACAGCACAAATCTGATCAAGGCCCACTGACTGTTAGTGAAGCATGAACTTGTTCCAGATTCTTCGATGTAAAATTCTGTCTTTTTTATTTTATTTATTTATTTATTTATTTATACTCCGCCTTTCTCACTGAGACTCAAGGCAGATTACATAGTGTAAATCAGTGGGACATCCAATAAACAATGTTTTATAGCATAAAAATTTGAAAACAAACAAATCTGATACCGAGGTAAAACAATGCTGAAACAAAGCATAAGCAATTAAACACGACATGTAATGTGGAAATTACCTAGTAGGAGCATACTTGCAGCAACAGACAGTATGTAGTAGTATAATCTACAATCCCTTTACCAAAGCATTTTTTCTGAACCATTTCCTTACCGTACAGACCTATGTAAAAAAGCCCTCCTAAATAACTCAGTTTTGCGTAGTTTTCAGAAAGCCAAAAGAGTGGGAACCTTCCTAACCTCATCAGGGTGATAATTTCTCAAGGTGCGGGATATAGCAGAGAATGTGTATATTTGGGCAGTTGTTGATTTTGGCCATTTGCAGGGTGGTAGCTTGAGAAGGCCTTGTTCAGATGAATGAAACTGCTGTGAGAGAGCATAGGGAGAGAGGCTGTCCCATGGATATGAAGGGCCAAGAAGGGCTTTGTGACAGCCGAAACCTTGAATTGAGCCTGGTAACTGATTGATCATGGTAACTGATGGGTAGCCAGTGTGGAATGACTGCAGAATATCCATGTTCCACCTAGCTCCTGATAATAATCGAGCTGTGGTGTTCTGCAGCAACTGAAATCTCAGAGTTGACTTTGAGAGTGTTTTGCAGTAGAGTGCATTGCAGTAGTCTAGTCTCAATGTTGTGGCATGGATCCAGGAGGCCAGATCGGCCATGTCAAGGTAGCATGTCATATTTGGGGCTAGACTTGAGTTAGAAAGGCTTTTTTTGCATTAACTTACTTTTCTAATAGCAGTACTGAAACCAGTATAACCTCAAGTCTGCAAGGGGTCAAATGAACTGCTTTTAAAGTGGGGAGCGTGATGTCATTCAGTATTTCCACCTTTCCAACCAGCATCACTTTTGTCTGGGTTCAGTTTCAATTTGTTCACTTTTGTTTGTGCAAAACTGCTATAGCTTTGTATTGTCAAAGGCTTTCACAGCCGGAGAACGATGGTTGTTGTGGGTTTTCCAGGCTGTATTGCCGTGGTCTTGGCATTGTAGTTCCTAACGTTTCGCCAGCAGCTGTGGCTGGCATCTTCAGAGGTGTAGCACCAAAAGACAGAGATCTCTCAGTGTCACAGTGTGGAAAAGATGTTGGCAGGTCATTTATATCTACTCAGGAGGGGTGGGGTTGAGCTGAGTCATCCTGTAAGAGTTTCCCAGGGTGTGGAATGCTGTCGGGGGTGGTGATTGGACAGAAAAGAGGCATAATGAAAACATTAGTGGATCGTGCAAGACGGATATGTGAGCCGCACTTTCTCAATGAGGAAATTAATCATCTAAACCACGCACTTCAGGCAAATGGCTACTCCAGAAATGAAATCCGAAGCGCAATCAAACCCAGGATGAATCAAACAACCAAGAAAAAACAGTCTCCTACAGGAAAAGTGTTTTTGCCATATATCAAAGGAATTACTGATCAGATGGGAAAGCTTATGAAAAAGCATAACCTTCAAGCAGTATTCAGACCCACCCAATACAACAGATGCTACGATCAGCAAAAGACAGTAGAGACCCCCTCACCTCTGCAGGAGTATACCGTATACCCTGCAGCTGTGGACAGGTTTACATCGGGACCACAAAGCGTAGCATCCAGACAAGAATAAAAGAACATGAAAGACACTGCAGACTTGGACAACTGGAAAAATCAGCAGTGGCTGAACATAGCCTAACTCAAACAGGGCACAGTATCTTATTCCAGGACACCAAAATACTGGACAACACTTCCAACTACTTTGTCAGACTGCACAGGGAAGCCATTGAAATTCACAAGCATAAGCAAAACTTCAACAGGAAAGAAGAAACCTTAAGAATGAACAGAGCATGGTTTCCAGTTCTGAAAAACACCAGGCTAACAAAACGCTCTATACCCGACAATAGCCCTGCAGAGAAGATTAGCACATCAAGCACCAATCCATATGCAAAAGAACCTCCTCAGGATACAGTGAAGCCTCCCGCCATTAGCATTCCACACCCTGGGAAACTCTTACAGGATGACTCAGCTCAACCCCACCCCTCCTGAGTAGATACAAATGACCTGCCAATATCTTTTCCACACTGTGACACTGAGAGATCTCTGTCTTTTGGTGCTACAGCTCTGAAGATGCCAGCCACAGCTGCTGGCGAAACGTAAGGAACTACAATGCCAAGACCATGGCAATACAGCCCGGAAAACCCACAACTGCTATAGCTTTGTTGTTTGGGGGCAGATATGTTTTTGGTGCTAAGTGAAACTAATGTTTGCCATTTGTTTATTATTTTTCTTTTCTTTTCTTGCCTTTTCTTGCCCTTTCCTGTAATTCATTGAGGATTTTTGAAAATCATGTTTTTAAACTTGCACTGTAGAAGAGGCCAGAGGGGCAGACTCCTCCTTCTCTGTAATCGATGGTCCTTAAGCTGTCATCTGCAGATGTGTACTGTTGGGTTTTGTGCCTGCATATAACTATATTTCAGATCTTCTAGGTTAAAGTATTGAACTTTCCCTCCCTTAAGAGAAGGACTCTTTTCATATGTACACCACTGGGTGTGCGCTCTCCTGCCCAAGCCCTTCGGTCTGGTTGTGGTGGCATTAGCTGCCAGTGAGAGAAGAGGGCAGGTTATTTGATTGCAAAGACAAGTTTTCTTCATTGTTTCTTGTAGTCCCACAGTTGGGTGACGGATTAGCTTCCTGAAAGGTGGACAGTGATGTCTTTGTGGAAAAAGCAGGTGGAAGACCAATCCAAATGCACTACCAGATTTTGCCCAGATGTTAATGGGATTACCTACAATGTATCCTACATAGTTCATGGAACAAAGTTCCACAGACAGTGTGTTCCTATTTCTGGAGTACCTTCAGCTATGGGAATTTGCTATCTCCACAGCTTTTTAGAGGAATATCCCCACATCTGAGCTCTGCAGAATTGCCCACCTGGTCTCAGCCATTGATCTTTGTGAAACATCATTCCTTGGGGTACACAGGCCAGGATGGTCTCCGCCTTTAGGCAAGTGATAGTCAAGACCTTATTCTCATAACAACACCTGTTCCCACCTCCATACAGGTCACCTTCCTAATGTTTCACATAATTGTGCCTGCATTGAAGGCCACTTGATGAACAACAGTTATGGGTAAGGGCATCCCTGTTTTTCTAGTGGTCATTTGTGCAGCCAGGCAACCTGCCCTTCCACACAACAGCTACCACGCATCACCCTATCATATATGTGGATGTATAGTGCAGAGAAGGGAGTTCACATACCTAACAAGCAGGGGTCAATGTAGGTGCATATTTGGAGATTATTTCTATCTGAATAGTTTCTTCTGTATTTTGCTTTTTGGCTGTTTTGTGATGCCTGGATATTAATGATGTGTGTGATCACAAATATAGGACTTACCATGTGCTCTGAGTTTCTAATTATTTGCCTCTGTCTTTTGTAGGTGCAGGCAGCCCAATCAGAAGCTAAAATAGTAGCTCAGTACCGCGAACTTGTATCCATAGCAAGGGAAGAATTTCAAAAAGAGCTGGAGAGCGTTGCTTCAGAAGTACAGTCTGGTAGGAAGGGGCTATGTAAGTAAGAAGCTAATCAAAGCTGTAGTTTAGCTGAAGTGATCTTGCTAAATTCTATCTATTAATATGCCACATTGTAAAAGTAGGAAGCATGCTTGCATTGACATTTTTTTTTGCCTCCTGCCTCCCCCCCCCCCCCGGGATTTTATTGTGTAATCTTGGGATAGTAGCTTCAGTTAGGACTTTACCTTTGGGACTTCACCTGAAGTGAAGTCTTGTGATCTGTCCAGCATGTAGTGATGCACAAGTCTGCACCTAAAAGTTCATCTTTATAAATATTTTTAATTAATTAGTGACAGCAGCGAATTCGCCAAGAACAATAGCTAAACAGCAGCTGTTTAAAGAAATTAATATTGATTCTTACCGATTGTAGCTATCACCCTGGCGACAGGGAGTTCCCTTGTTTGGTCAGTAGCAGGCATTTCAAAGAGTCTTCTGTACTCACCTGCAGCTGCCACTTCCCTCCGAAGTCTCCTTAATTCTCTGCTTGTTGGAAAGAAGGTTTCTTGTGTTATTTTTTTTAGAGTATTGTCTTTTCTGAGAAGCAGTGTGACATGTCTCTGTTTCACTTTGCATGTTCAAACGTTTTAAGTTAAACAAGAGAGTATGCAAGTACAATGTCCCACAAGTCACTTTTTTCATCTCAAAATGAAACAGAAGTCCAGTGGCACCTGAAAGACTAACATTTATTCCAGTATGAGCTTTTGTGAAACAGAGCCCACTTCTTCAGATAAGAGATGTAAACCTCAAGTTTACAGAAAAATACAGGAACGATGTGGAATGAGAAGATTTGAGGAAAGAGATCCCTAGTATAATAAATCAGATGAGGTTATTTGTATGAGGCTTTTAACTGCTTGGGTAATTAATGGATGGTGGGTGAGGTCAGAGGTTCTGTCACATTCAATGAAGATAAACAAAAGTGCCAGAGGCAGTTTGAAGTATGAGAAGATTAACATCAGTAAAAGGTTATGGTATGATATAGCTTGTTAAGAACAGTCTGTTGAAGTTATTAGAAGGAGGACCCTCTTGGATTACTATAAATTATGAGTGAGGAATCTCAAGTCTTGGTTTAAACCAGGATGGTACAAGGTGATGAGATGCTTGATGAATTCTAATTCAGCATGTTTATGTTGTTTTCATTTTGAAGTTGTGGTGAAGAACAGTGACTTTCAGATCTGCAGCAGGATGTCCAAGAAGATTTAAGCGTTTTGTTTAAATCAGGCCTCTGATGGTTTTAAAGGGGAGTTTTAAGGAAAACAGATTCATCAGTGGCTGTTAGCCATGGTGACTATGTGGAACCCACTGCAGTGCCAGTGCAGTTCACATAACAGTGTGAGGGAGCAACAGCAGGGATGGACTTGACCTCTGCAACTTGCTTTCCAGTGGTATCAAGCACTGTGTGAAACAGGATGGGGGACTAGATTAATTGATCCAGTAGGATTGCTCTTATGATTGGCAGTCCTAATTTAGCTAAATAATAGTACTTGATTGCTTGCTTTTCTAGATGCAGAGGAATGTGGGTGGGTTTGGGTTTTTTTTTTTTTTACATTTTCCTGAGTATTCAAATGCTCTCCCTGCTTGTGTAGTTTTACAAGACAGGAAGATCGTATCTTTTCTGCAGTTGCTGTAGGTCTAACAGTTTACTCTCTTCAGCTGACCGACTGACAACCGATGACTTGAACTCTCTCATTGGCCATGCTCATCGACGCATTGACCAACTCAATAAGGAGCTGGCAGAGCAGAGAGCCCGAGAGCAGCAGCACGTAGAGGCAGCCCTGGAAAAGCAGAAACTGGAAGACCAAAAGGCTTTTGAGTCAGCTGTGACCAAGGCCTTAGAACATCATAAGACTGAGATACAAATGGAGCAGGAGAAAAAGGTAACTGTTGCATTTAAGCATTCCTTTATTGTGAGGTGGAGAGTGATAGGCAGGAAAATCAGTCTCTGGGTGTTCTCAGTCAACTGGCAGTAGGTAAGCAAAAGGTTCCCATGCAGAATCAGCAAATTGGTTGTCATCCCTACAGCAAGGAGAATTTTTCCAGCTCCTGTCTCTGCTTAAGAACAGAGTACTTGTGCTTCTTCAGGCCTTGGGATGAAGCCGGCATCCTCTGTATTATGCAATAATTAATTAATTATTTTAAAGCCTGCCTTTCTTGCTGAGACTTGAAGATTACAAAACATAAAAATCAGATAGCATAAGATATCCAATTATAATGCTATAGGACTAAGATTCATGGAAGATACGTCTATCAGTGGCAACTAGCTATGGTGACTAAAAGGAACCTCCACATTCAGTGGCAGTAAACGTCTGAATACTAGTGTGCTAGGAGGCAGCTGCAGAGAAAAGCTTTGGCCTCTATGCCCTGTTATTGACCCTCTGTAGTAACTGGTTGGCTATTGTGTGAGACAGAATGCTGTACTAGATGGACCACTGGTCTGATCTGGCAGAGCTCTTCTTATGGTCACTCTGTAATATAATTTCAGATGGGTAGCTGTGTTTGTCTGTAGTGGAACAGCAAGATCTGGGTCCAGTAGCAGCTTAAAGATCAGAAAGATTTCCAAGGTACAGTCTTTCAAGAGTCACAACTCCATCAGACAAAGGACAAGGGGAGGTTTGACTCTCAGAAGTTTATACCTTGGAAATTTTGTTTTTGGAGCATCCCGAAGAAATGTGCCAACACTGTCAAAATTCACTGGACAGGCTCTTGTGAATCACTCTAGACTTAAGGCTTCATCGTGGGAGGAGGAACTGATGGCTACTCCTTCACAGTTTCTCTTCCTTAATATCAGTGCCCTTGAACCTGACATCAGTCTGTTAATCAAACTCTGTGGCTAGGGAACTCAAGGCAAATATACACCATAAGGGTAATGCTCCTTCAGAACCTAAGAGAGAAGGGAAGAGACAGAACTGGAATGGGACAGCCGTCTGTTCTTTGTAACACAATGGGTCAAAACAAAGGCATAACTTGATTTCATTTTGGCAGATTGAAGAAGTCAGAGACATTATGGAGAATGAAATGAGGACGCAGCTCCGCAGGCAAGCCGCTGCTCACACTGATCATTTGTCAGATGTTCTCAAAATTCAAGAACAGGAACTCAAGCTGGAGTTTGACAAGGTGGGGGAAGGCATTTGTCCTGGGAAGGACCTGTTGCCTTTAATCAGTTTCCTTCCTCAGATAGTCTAAATGATCATCCTTGAAAGTTCAGTCCTAAACTGTGGCTAATTTTGTGTGAGGTAAATCTCATTGATTGCAGCAGAACTTGCTTTTATGTAAAAGGTATTTTTTGGTTACAGCAGCATTCTGAGTATTTATCTGCATTGAGTTCAGCTTATCTGAGTTTCAAGTGTCTGTTAGCTGCCTTTGGACTTCCTCTGAGAGCAAACGAAGTTAGTTGAGCTGTCTAGATTATTTTTAACGAGCAACAAATCCCATTGTGTTAAAAAAATACAAGGGGCTCTAGAAAACTGTAGATTCAGTGGGCTACCGCCCAACAATGCACCTGCATGAAGATTAATGTGTATTCTAGGGGTGTGCACCCTGAAAATATTTGGGTTTCCTGCTTCGGGTTTACATTCAGAAATACCCAAAACCCACTTCAGGTTTGGGTATTTGAATCGCTTTGGAATGCTCCGTAAAGATTTGGAGCATTCCAAAGTGATTCAGGGGGCTGGGTTTTCTTCCAGCACCCCCCTCACCCCCCCTTAGCCCCCATCCCCTCCAACCCACTTACCTGGCCCTTTAAAGGGCCAGTTTAAGCAGGATCTCCCCCCCCCCTCTTCCAGGGCAGCCTGCCAGCTGATAGTTTAAAGGGTCCTTTCCTGTCGCTTGCAAGCGGCAGGGTCCTTTAAACAGCCCAAAGTCCACCCCTCCAGCCACAGTCCCCCACCTACCTTGGCTCTGCGGCTGGGGTGGTGGAGGCTGCAGCTCAGCAGCAGCGGCTCCAGCCTTTTCCGCTGCCTTGCAGGCCCGCAGGAAGGCAGAGGAGGCCGAAAAGGCCCTTCCTACCCCTCAAATGGCCGCGGCGGTGGCCATTTGAGGGGCAGGAAGGGCTGGAGGAAGCACCTCCGGCCTCTGTTGCTGCCCTACGGGCCCAAGCAGCAACAAAGGAGGCCAAAAACGCCCTTCCCATCCCTTGGGCCCACAGGGCATCGGAGAAGGCCGGAGCCGTTGCTGCTGGGCTGCAGCCTCCACCACCCCAGCAGCAGAGGGGGGCTGGGGGGAGGTTGTGGGGTTTGGGCTGTTTAAAGGGCCCTTTAAACTATCAGCTGTCAGGCCATGGGGGGGATCCCCCTGCTGCCTGCCAGCTGATAGTTTAAAGGGCTCTGCCGCTTGTGAGCGGCAGGAAAGGGGCCCTTTAAAGTTGCCCCAAAGCAACTCGAATGCTTCGGGGAAGCTTTGATTTGGGATTTCCGAATTGGGGCCACCATGCTGGCTCTCATCAGGGGGGCCCATCCAGGCCCAGTGGCTGCTACTAGGCTTACCCCTGCAGAGCATCAATCTCAGCCTCGAAGTGGCTGGGGAAGCACCTCAGGCTCGGCCTCACCGTGGCTGATGCGGCTCTGTGGCTGTGCGTCTGGAACTGAGGATTATACCCTCATAAAATAGATCTCTTTCACACCAAGATAGAGGCAGGGTTGGGAATGATCCAAAAAGCAAATCCCCAGCTTTCCTTTTTTTAAAAAAAGTAAGTCTTTAGCCCCTTCTGTTGCAAAGCTATGCCTATCCTCATCCTTCCTATGAAAAAGGCGAGCCACAAGGACTCACTTTTTATTTTCGTGCAGGCCAGAGTGTGCCTGCACGAGGATAGAAAGTAAGTCTTCAGCAACATGGCTTTTATATAGTAGGATTGCTTTTTAGCGTTGCTAGAGAACAAAAGGTTGCCTGAAGTTTGAGGTGTCAATTCTCCTCTCTCATCAAAAAGGCACCAAAATTTCACTATCTTGGTTCTTAGAAATGAGCAACAAAACATTCAGCTAGCTGAAGAATGAATGAAAAGCTTATTTTAAAAAGTATTCTGCTTCTTAATTTTAATACTTTGCTAATTTTGTTTGTTTTAGAACCTGTCAGAAAAACTCAGCGATCAGGAAATGCAGTATAAGCGGCTTGTTCAGGAACAGCTTGACAACTTCACTCTGGACATCAACACAGCCTATGCCAGGCTAAGAGGAATCGAACAGGCAGTGGAAAGTGAGTGTGGGAAAACGACACGGAGCCTTTCAAAGGTTCAAAGCACTGCATGTACATTGCAGTACATTAACTTGTTTCAGTACTTACAACAACCCTGTAAAGAAACAGACTACTGTTATCCCAACATATGTTGTGGGAGGGTTGGGGCGATGCTGAGAATTAAGGCTTACCTAAGCGCAGCTACATTAGAACACGGGGTTTTCTGGAGAAGTCTGATTGCCCCTCTAGTTCTGCATGCTGCTTCCCACAAGCAAATGCCTCTGGAAGGCCTGCAGGGAAGGCACAGTGCAAAAACCTCCCCCCTGTTGCTTCACTGCTTCTTGAATGTGTAGGTCTCTCTTTGCCACTATGGTTGTTATGGTCCTGCCCGGTTTGAATTAGTCTAATCCCCTTTTACAGCCAGCTTAATAATCAGCCGTTGCCAAATCCTATGGCAGTGAACTTCACAAGTGCATTAGTTGTATGTGAAGATGTATTTCCTACTTGAGGGTATTACAGGAGAGGGACAAGAAGTTCTTTGTCCATTATCATCCATAATTTTATAAACCCTTTAATGTGCCCTTAAGTCACCTTTTCTCTAAACCAAAGCTGCTGATGGCTTAAGCTTTTCCTTATAGTGAAGGTGCTCCTCGTGATCCTTTCAGTTGTTCCTGTTCTGCATCTTTTCCACATTCGTCTTGAAACACGGGGGCCAGAACTGTGCACAGTATTCTAAATGCCAGTGCACAGGCATTAAGATACCGGCAGTCTTATTTTCAGTTTGTTTCCGAATAATACCTAGCATAAAATTTGCTGTTTTCACTGCTGCCACATGATGAATCGAAATTTTCCTTGAGTTGTCAATGTAACCCCGCAATCTTTTTTCTAGTTGAGTCATGGCCAGTTCAGAGCCTGTCCGTGTGTATTTAAATTTAGGAATTTTTTGCCCCAAAATGCATCACAACAGACAGGCAACTTTGTGCTCCCAATTCGGAGGACCTCTCTTGGAATACTTCACAATATGCATTTTTGGTTTTCACTGTTCTGTATAAATTAGTGTCAGCTGCACACTAGACATTGCTTATTCTCCAGTTCTAGCTTATTTATGAATAAATGGTTGGGTCTTACCAACTTTTCTGCTGGTACAAGGGAGGAGGGGAAATCTCCCCAGTTTCCGTCCTTATTGTAGCAGTCTATTGATGGTTCTGAGCAAATGCAGAAACCAAAAAATACCAATATTGTCTCTCATCCAGCCACACGGAAGGAGCTGGAATAAAGTCCCATTGTGTAATCAGTCTCTTCTTATTCACTGGCCATTACCCTGAAGCAATAGCATTTTACTTCACTAATGATGCTTATGATGAAGAATTGTTGAATATTAGACTAAAACAGCATGGTCAGCAGCATTGTTTGAAAGCATATTTTGGGCTCTCCTCCTTTAGAGGATTTTAAGCAAAGATTAGATGGCCATCTGAGAGCAATGCTGATTATGTGAGCCTGGGTAGATCATGAGAGGGAGGGCAGGAAGGGTTACATCAGTGCTTAGTTCTCGTGGCCCCTTCTTACCTGCCCAGGGGAATGCCGATCACCACCTTGGGGTCAGGTAGCAATTTCCCCCAGGCCAGTTTGGTTAGGGATCCTGGTGGTGTTTTGGCATCATCTGGGCATGGAGCAAGGGTCACTGTGGGTGTGGGGGAGGGAGGTAGTTGTAAATTTCCGGCATTGTGCAGGGGGTTGGACTAGATGACTGTGGAGGTCCCTTCCAACACTATGTTTCTATGAGTTGTTTCTAAGAACTATTGTTTTATTTTATTTAGAAAATGTATATGCCTTGTTAAGAGACCTGCTCAGGGTGGTTGAATTGAAAACAATTCAATAAAACCATAAAAAAAGAATACAGGAATGATCACTAATAAGCCTTAAAAACAAGCCAATGGCATAAAACATTCAGAAGCCTAAAATGATATTAATGATACAGTCCTCAAGCCAGGAGGACAATAAAAAGAAGATGGGACCCTCAATTAAAAATCTGGATTAAAAAATGTTTGTGGTCTAGGAAGGAGGCACTTGGCAAGGATTAAGGGAAAGAGCATTCCAAAGGCAAGAAGCCAACACTGGAAAAACCCTGTCTCATCGTTTCTACTTATGTATCTGAAAAATGTCCTCCACATAGGTTTTATGTATGTGACAGAACTATTGGAAGTCTAGTTAGGCAGGATAAAATATCCCTTCGAACATTTGGGCTTGCTGTGAGTAAAACAAATCTAAATCCTTCCTTTCAACGCTAGCATCTCACCCACCCCCATTCTCCACCCTGCATGTGGAACAGTGCTGTTGTAGGTTTCCTGAGAATGCCACATTGGAGGCCCTGCATTTCCCATTGTTGGTGCAGACAAGCACCACGTCTAATCATTGTACCCTACTCTACCAACTAACCTATCTAGGTAGTCTGTGATATCAATAACCTTTGTACTAGGCAAATCATCACACAACAAATCCCTGTTTGTGCTCTCTTAGTAACTCGCTACCAAGACCCCTTTTACCTTTTCCAAGACACTTTTTTTTCTAATTTTTTTATTAATGCATCACATATTATTACATTTCAATACAGTCACAGTTCTCCTATGATACATCTTTTACCCCTTTTGTAACCCTCCCCCCCGCAAGGTGGCCATCCTATAACTACAAATTAAATTTTTAGCCACGAGCACATTTTTTTCAGTTTTCCAAATATAGTTGTATTGGCTTCTCCGTTATATACCCATTGAAAATATACAGACCATTTCTCTTTTATCTCCTCCATTTTTCCATCCCATGCCTTACCTTTTTTTAAACATTCCAACATATCCGATTGAATATATTCATACAAGTAATCATTCCATCTTTCTAAGGTCCATTTTAACTTCTCCTTCCAACCGTATGCAATCACTGCATGTGCAGCTAGTAACATTGCTTTGAAAATATCCTGGTTTTGTTTCTCAATTCTAGTGTTTCCCAATACACCCATGAATAATAGATCTACATCTATATTGAGGTTGACCTTACATACCAATGCTATTTTTCCCCGTACCTTTTCCCAAAAATCTATGACCTTTGGACACTCCCACCATAAGTGGGAGTACCACCCTTCTTTTGCATTGCAATGCCAGCAGTTAGGTTTCATCCCTTTAAGCATGTATGCCAATTGGGCAGGAGTTCTATACCACTTCATGATAATCTTTCTTTCAAGTTCTCTATACTTTTCTAGCTTAATTGCCTTCAAATTCACCATTAACTTATTAACCTCCTCAGAAGTTATTTGTTTTTCTTTATTCCATTTATTTTTTAGAGTTCTAAACATAAACTCCTTATCCCTCACCAATTCAAGGTAAATTTTCCCTGCCAGCCCTTTCTTTATTTCATCCACATATAATGCGTGTTCTATATTATTGTCTTCCCTTTTAATAGCTTCTTTATATTTATCTTGTTTAATTAAATGGTGTAACCTCATTAAATTTAACCAATATCTTTCCCCCAATTTTTGATTCAATTCCTGAAGTGGTAACAAATCCCCTTGACCATTATACATGTCCTTCACTCTAGTTATACCTTCCGCCTTAAGATCTTCCCAAAATTTCGGGTTCATCTCCTTCTCCCAGATATACTTAAGTGGAGTCCATTTTGAGTTCTGTGGCATCATAGCCGTTTTCCACCTCTTCCAAGCAATCAAGGCTATTTTTCTTGGGCCCTTTGCTTGTCTTATCTCCTTTTGCAGATCTCTAGTATAAATTCCATAACTACCTGCTCCCTTATTGATTGCAGATTCAAATCTTACCCACTTATCCCCTTTCCTCCATTCTAGCTCCATCAATGCTTTCAACTGAAATGCATCATAATAAGCTTGCAAATGTGGGAGTCCCCATCCTAAATCATCTTGGGGCATATATACCAATTTTTTTGAGATTCTTGCTTTTTTCCGGCCGAACACCCAATTTTTAATATTTTCATCCCATTTCCCTATATCTTTCTGGTCAAGTTCTATTGGGAGTACCTGAAGTAGATATAACATCTTTGGTAATATAAACATTTTAACTGCTCTACCTTTTCCAAGACACTTTTTCACTTGTTCTCTTCCTTTAACAAGCAATCAAAGTTTCATGTAGTGCTGGAGAGACTTTTGTCTGCCTTTCATATTCACACGAAGTTGAGAATTATTTCAACACTCAGTTCTTAAAAGTTCTGTATTTTGTACCTGTATTTAAGTAGTTAGCTCAAACTTTCCCCCTTACCTTCTCTGAGACACTTTATCAAGCACGCTCACAGAGTATGACAGAGGAGAGATTTGAACCAGATTTGGCTGTTGCACTAGCCGTTGGAGATGAATGTGCTACCGCTGAGCACCGCCACATAGGTTTTTTTTTTTTTGCTGAAGCTAGTCATCCTGAGCCAGCAGTTAGGTTCTGTGTGTGCTAGTCCATTTTGTATCAGAGTGTCTCTGTGTATCTGATCAGAGAAAAGCAAACCAAGATAATAGAGCTTTTGCTGAAGGTTGACAAATGAATTGACTTTTATGTGGCAGTTCAGAGCAGGGGCAGTCTTTTTCTTAAATCTTTTAACTTAAGTTTAGAAAAGGTAGGAAAAGTATCTGCTCTTTATTTGTGCTACTATCTTCTGTTTCTATAATGGCTTATTCTTTATATCCTTCCACTTATTTATGCCTCTGCACCAGCCAGAAATGCTGGACCATTTACAATAAACATGGCAAAAATTCACATCTCATTCTATCCACCTACTGAAAAGATCACATACATACATACTGGCTCAGGCTTTGCCATGGTCATGAATTTAATGGGTGTTCTTATCTAAGTAGAATAAGTGATAATGATGCTGCCCAATCAGGTAACAGCTTTGAACTATTAAGTGCATTTATTTTGGGTCATTTTACCCCCCTTTAAACTTTATGGGTTGCAGGTCATGCAGTTTCTGAGGAAGAAGCCAGGAAGGCTCATCAGTTGTGGCTTTCAGTTGAAACACTAAAGCAAAGCCTGAAGACTGCTTCTGGAGACAGCCCCACTGAGCCGCTGGAAGGCGCAGTGGACGCCATCCGTGCAAGCTGTTCAGACAACACATTCACCCAGGCCTTAACAGCTGCCCTCCCTCCAGAATCGCTCAGTCGGGGAGTATACACAGAAGAGGCGCTGAGGGCACGCTTCAGCATGGTCCAAAAGCTTGCGAAGAGGGTGGCCATGATAGATGAAACCAAAAACAGCCTCTATCAGTACCTCCTGTCTTACCTGCAATCTCTCCTCCTGGTTCACCCTCAGCAGCTAAAGCCACCTGCTGAGCTCAGACCTGAAGACTTGGACACCTTTAAATTGCTCTCCTATGCATCCTATTGCATTGAGCATGGAGACCTGGAGCTAGCAGCTAAGTTTGTCAATCAGCTGAAAGGGGAGTCCAGGAGAGTAGCACAGGACTGGCTAAATGAAGCTCGAATGACCTTAGAGACAAAGCAAGTTGTGGATATCCTGACTGCCTATGCAAGTGCAGTGGGCTTGGGAACAACTCAGGTGGACTGATGGAGGTCATGTGTGAAGAACAAATGTCTTCAGTACCAGTCAAATGCAAAAATGGATAACCAGGCAGAGATAGATGCGATCTAACAGCTTCTAAAGCTGGAAGTGTAATAACGTCCAAAGATGATGTGTCTCTTTGCACTGTTGTAACTCTTATCACCTGTTGCAGTTGTAGCCTTCTTCAGCCATCCTATCATGTCTGGAATGCTTTTTGGCAACTTGGATAAGTGTAAATTTCCAGGTATTACTGACTGGGCTAACAATCCAACTGAAATAATGTTTGTAACCTGTATTACTGATTTGCCACTTGGTACAATTAAATAAAATGTGTAAAAATCAGGCGTATGCTTTTTTATTTCTGTTCACTTAAGCTATAAATGGGAAAAAAAGAAAACCTAAGAACAAATACTGTTTGCATGTTGGCAAGATGGTATGCTTTTACTGGGGATGATCTGAAGTAATTTCCATAGGCTTCAGCCTGAACTTTTTGTGCTCTATCCTGGGAGGGAATTATATTGCACTACATACTTCTGTCTCCCTATAAACCACAAATTATTTAAAACAGGCTTCTGAGGAAAGCTGAGGAACTAGAGACCATCTAGTTGAAGGGAATCTATTCTGCCATATGACTGTAATATTTTGGCTCCTTGCAGTGGTGATACAGTTAAACTTTGAAGTGTATATACAGAAAGAAACAATCACTGCTGGAGACGAAGAAGTGTCTATATGTTAATTCAAGGAGCAGGAATAAATGGACAGTTCTCACAATGGAGTGAGCGGCAGAGTTCCTACATGGATTGGTGCATTATTTCACAAATGGTATGGGATACTTAGTTGGCATATGATACCAAATAATACAGGAGGGTTTCTCAAAATGGGATGAGTAGGTAATAGCATTGCAAGCAAAGTTCTGTGTTAAGAATGCCAGATCAGACTAGCAGTCCATCTAGTCCAGCATCTTGATTCAGACAGTGACCAACTAGTTGCCTTGGAGAGGTAACAGTACAAATATCTTGAGGCCTTCCCCTGATGGTGCCTTCTAGCGCTGCTTTACTGTCTCTGAATATGGAGTTTCCATTTACGAAGCATGCCTATAGCCATTGATGGACCTGTCCTTCATGAATCTGTCTAGCCCCATGGCCATCGCTACTGTCACTGGCAGTGAATTCTACAATTACTTATTGAATAAAAAAAGTGTTTCCTTTTGTCTGCCCCGTACTGACCACACAGCAACTTCATTAGGTCTCCCTGCATTTCAGTATTATGGAAAGGGGAAAAGCTGCTTCTATTGACTTTTTCCATTACAATATTTTGTTTTATTCTCAGTCCCTTACCTCATAACCCCCTGCATGAAGCTGGCCTTTCACTGACCTACCCCCTATTACCCAACGATCTCTTTCAACACCCCCCCTCACACCAGCCATATTTAAAGTTAAGAATTTTTGTTCAATAGTGAATCACTTTACATTTAGCAACACTGAACTTCAATTGCCACATTGTTGTCCACTCTCCTGATTTGGATAAGTTCTTCTGAAGCTCTTCACATCCACTTTGGTTTTCAATAGTCTGAATCATTTCATTTGCAAATTTCGTTGCTAGCCTACTCAGCCCCTATTACAAATAATTTATGTACAGACTAACTAGCACTGGTCCCACTATGGTCCTTATGGGAACCCAGTCAATTTGTTCCTACTCGTCTTGTTTTTTAACCAATTTTTAATTCATAAAATGACCTCTTAATCCAATGACTGCTAAGCTTAGGCAGGAGTCTGGTGAGGTATTTTGTCAAAAGCCTTTTAAGGCTAAATATATAATGCTTGTTCACTTTCTCAAAGAACTCCAAAAGGTTGGTGAGGAAAGCCTTCTCTTTGCAGAAACAATGGTGATTCTGCTTCATCAGGCTGTCTTCCTCTATGTGTATAATGAGTCTTTTTGATTACAATTTCTGCTAATTTACCAGGAACAGATGTTAGGGTAACTGGCCTTTACTTCCCTGGATTCCCTCTCAAGTCGTTTTTAAAAATAGGTGTTCTATTTTTCACTTTACAGTCCTCTGGCACAGAGGTTGATTTTAGTGATGTTATATATACTGGTTAGCAGATCAAAGTTTTCATATTTGAGTGCCTGAAGAACCCTTGTGTACACCATCTGAACCAGGACTCACTAGTTTTCAGATTGCCTAATAGTCCTAGAACTTCATCTGTCATTTCAATTTGACCCAATTCTTCAGACATCATTCCGCCAAAAAGCTCCAGTGGGGGTGCTACATATTTTCCACAGTGAAAACAGACTGAAATATTTCTGCTTCTTTGCCATTGCCCCATCTTCCTTAAGTAATATTTTCATTCCTTAGTCATCCAATAGCCCATCAGGAACTCTTAGGAGACAGATGAGTAATAGGTGTATAGGACAGAGAAAGAAAGATGGGAAACTGAGTTGAATGAAGGCATACAAAGCCAATCCCCACCACTACTGATAAAAAGCAAACACTACTAACTGTCCAGGGAAATTTATTGGCAGGAAAGTCTGCAAAATGATTTCAAACTATTTAAGAACTGACAAAAATATCTTACAACAGAAAAAACAAACACGTGCCTTTACAATTTAGATTCGGAACAAGCATACTGAAGGAAGCTTAAGAACTTCAGATTCCAATACTCTAGGTATGGCGGCACAGGGCACCTAGAATAGATTCTCCACTGCTACAAGATGAATGGAAAGGCAGCACATTGCACCACACTGGCAGAGGAAACTCCTATCCCATGCATACAATACTTATGCCAGAGCTGAGGTAAGAAGTTCATCTTTATAGGTGTAAAATCCTCCTCCTCACAAATCACCTTTTTAGAGGACCGGGCTTTCAGTTGGGAAAAAAACTACAGCAGCTGGAAATGGTATTGCAGTTTCCATTTCTTTACCTTTTGTGGAGAAAACAGCAGCAATCCCATACAGCTATTTTCTTTTTCAGGTATGTACCTCCAGTTTCTAAAATGAACTGGAGGGGGAGAGGGCCACAGAGATCAGGCTGAAGCTTGCTATTCCGTGTGCATTATCAATTGTGTCATTGGACAGCAGAAAAGTAACACCATCCCAATCAGCTGTTAAGCCCAGCACCTTCTCCCAGGGTATCCCACTTGTCTGTCATATGGCAGATCAGGAAAGAATACGAGATTCCTTGTTGGCATCTATTTGCTGTTCAATGCCACCCATATCCTCCAAAGCACTCCTGCAAAGACAAATGAAAAAACACTATGGATACAAATATGAAAAAGGATACAACAGAGAAGTATAGTTGTCATGGAGCCAGCACAACCACAAGCCTGGTCCTGGTAGGACAGTGCCAGATTGAACATGGCAGAAGCTGTCCAAGGCAGAAAGGTGCATTGGCACTTTTTGTAAGAAATCTTCCTTGAGGGTGGATGGAAGGAATCCAGGATGGGCTTCTTCTCACTTGTGCCACAGGCAGGACTACGCTAACTAGGCAAGCCTAACTAGCCAGCAGGAGGAGTGTCGCATCCTTGTTTATGGAAATAGTTTGCTGAGTAATGTGCCATCTCTCCCCCTAAGCAGAGTAAGCAAGGAAAAAGACGTCCTGCGGGTGTATACACACATCTTTAACAAATAGGTGAAAGGTAGTGAACCAGAAAAAAAGGAACAATAAGAGCACCAACCATTTGCATTGAAGGAAGCAGTATGGTTCAACTGTGCTGAGAGCAATATGACTTCATGTTATCCCAGGTGGGTCTAGAGTCCCTCCACCATCCTTTATAAGTACCTATACTACTTTCTCTGACAGCGGAGGAAGGAATCTCTTCAGACTGCCTTCTCCAGGTGGTGCCCTCTCCTAGGAGTACCCATATAGCAAAACCTTCGGTCATATGCTTTTTCTGGAATGGCTTAACTGAGGTGCAGAGGATGCCTTATTGCATCCTCACGGCATCTAGGAAGGCATGTAAGACTTTTATTTCAGAGACTATTTTGTGGAGGTTATCTGTTTAGGCAGATCTGTGTTTTTAACCTGTGATTTTTTAAAAAAATCTTGGTGGAGTGTTGTGTGGTTTTGATGTCCTTTGCAACTTTGTGCTGTGCTATTTATTTAAAACCTTTATTAGCTGCCTTAGACCTAGCAGAACTCAAGGCAGCTTACAAGAACAAATGAAAATACATATTAAAAAACAATTGAAAAGAATAATTTAAAAATACCAATACATAAAACCTGACTAAACAAATGCCATCTTGAAGAAAACAGTCTTCGGTTGCTCCTGAAGGCAGAGAGTGAGGGGGCCTGGTGCACTTCCCTAGGGAGACTGCTCCATAATCATGGTACAGGAGGCAAGTACAGGAGGGGTGTTAAGCGGGTCGGAGCTGAGAAAGCACTGCTCTGTGTCAGCCATGAAAAAGCTGGCAGTTTGTTGATGCCATGTGGGTGCCCATGGCTGGGCCCTTGATCTGAAGGAATGAATCATCACCAAATCTGAAGTCGTCGTTGGTGAGGACAAACTGGTAGAGCTTGATAGCAAGATCAGCTGTAGTGTTGTCAGAGATGGAGTTCCTAATGGCTTGTATTCGAGGATGTTGGTATATAGAGATTCAACACCCACGGTTAATGATCCAGAGGTATCTGCATGCATTTCCTGCTGCCACAGCCTTGGAAGAAAACTGCACTTCATCGAGGCTAGAGTCAGCCAGGAAAATGGCACTGCTAAAGTTTTAGCAGCTAGAAAAATAATGTCCTGGTAGGAGAAAATTCTGTGACGATAGGGGTGGATTCTACCTGACCAGTGCTCTTCCTGTAAGCTGAGATGAAGGAGGAGAGGAACTTCTGGACTGCGTGAAGAGTTAATTGTTTCAACACAAAGTGAGAATGAGACCCGGCCTGAGACAGAGCAGGATTCCCTTGGGCAAGGCACAATGCTGCCTGCAGGGGTGTTTTCCCTGTTCCTGCAAAACCTTCAGTGGAGAGGAAGAGGATGAAGCAACACTGCGGCTGTATTTCCTACCTGGCTTATTGGCTTTTGTCAATTGTAATGCAAAAACCTTGATAAGGATCCTTTTAATCCATGCCCTGAAGGCAGGCCTTAGGGAAAAGTTGCCCATAAACGGGTGGGAAAGTTGCACTTTGCCCCCCCTCCCCCCAGCCAGTGAGGCTAGGAAGAGGTGGATTCTGGCACAGCTGAAGGAGGGGTACCTGTTCCTGCAGTCATGCTGCCCATTGTGATGAGAGATGGCTGTCATCCTCAGGATGTCCTTCCCTGATGCCTCCTGCCCTCTGTGTGGCCAAGTTCTTTCCCGAAAGGTGCCCAGGAATAGCTGTACCAGTGGGAGCCTGCTCCCAATGTGCTAGGCAGCTGAGCTGGTGCCACAGCCGTAAGACACGTTGCTAAAGTCCTTGGTTGGGAGGAAGAAGCCATCACGCTGGTCCTGAGCTGAATGGGCTGAATGGGCTTTTGATGCTTTGGAAGGCATAATACAAACAGTCTCCTGCTAAGAACTGCACAAACACTTTTGCTGGGAAGAAGGATGACTCACATTTTTCTTTGTTTTTTTAACAGAGAGTAGAAGGAAGAGGGAGAGGAAGTTCCACTAGAGAAAACAAAGAGGTTCAGAAAGAGAGGAGAGGAAACGAAAATACAGGAGGGGAACTGAGATAGTTGAAAAGATGCCTAATTAGTGCAAGCCCTGTCTGCAGCCTAGGGAGTGAAGACTGTGGCTCCAGGAGGATAGCATGTTGCAGCTACATCACTGTTCTGAACGGAAAAAGACCCAGTTTTCATGACAGAAGCTCACCTTTGTTCTTCAGAGAGCTGGAATTCCTTCAGCACTCTCCCAGCAAGTGTTGAAGTTGATTGTAAACTGAAATCAGCAGCCAGCTTTACTAGGTCAAGTGCCTGATCTGGCTGGTTGCTTTGTCTAATGCAGTCCAATGCCTCATTCATCACTGAATCACTGTGTGAGAGAGGAAAAGAACATGAATGCTCCAGTAACATGCATCCTAAAATTGCATTTAATACAGTCTTCTGCTATGGAAAGCTATGATACTGTGGGCCATAAGGATTTCACTATTATTTCAGACAATAGCTTCAGATAAACTTTTTGTTTGCAGGTTTATGAGACTCAAGTGCCATTTTTCAGCAAGGCCAGATATATACGGAAAATCAAAGGTGTAGAAACAGTGAGGCTCTATTGCACCAAATACTGATATTTGACAGCTCTGTCCTGGACAGAGGTCATACAATCTTATATCCTTGTCCTGAATATTTCAAAACACTACATGCACAATGTCCCCCTTCCATGTGGCTAAAAAACATCTCATCCACCTGTGTCTTGGTTTCAATCCAAATCTGGCCCTGTGGCACTTGGGTACTTAGTTCCTGGCAGCTTCCATTTAACTCTGACAGTATTTATTTATCTGCATTATTTATAATCCACCTTTCTCACTGAGACTTAAGGCAGATTATACAGTGTAAGTCAATATGATCAATAGCTGAGACATTCAATAAACCATACACTGCAGAAATCTGAAACAATTTGGCATGACATATTTAAACAACATGGAAACCATCCAACAGGAGCATACCTAAAGCAACAAACAATACACAGTCCCTATCTCTTTTCCAAAGCACCTTTCTGAACCATTTACTTACAGTATTTGCATAAAAAAGCCCTCTTGAATAATTCAGTTTTGCATGGTTTGTGGAAAGCCAGCCAGTGGAAGCTTTCCTGACTTCAGGTAGGCCATTCCATTTTGGGGGGCCACCACAGAGAATGTGCGAGTACAGGCAATTGTTGATTTTGCCCATTTACAGGGTGGCACCTGCAGAAGGCCCTATTCAGATGAGTGAAGCTGCCCTGGTGGAGCATAGGTGAAGACAGCTGGTCCTGTCTGAGGGCCCAAAGCCATGAAGGGCTTTGTATGTGATGGATAAAACTTTGAACTGAGACCAGTAACTGATTGGGCAGCCAATGAAGTGATTGCAGAATGGGAGTAACATGCATGCTCTGCCTAGCTCTTGATAGCTACAGCATTCTGCACCAACTGGGACCAAGTTGACTTTGAGGGGAGACCAATGTGGAGTGCATTACAGTAGTCTAGATGCGATGTGACCGTGGCATGGATCCAGGAGGTTAGATCAGCCGTATCAAGCTAGGGGCACTTCTGAGCTATACTGAATTGGAAGAAGGCCTTCTTTGAAGCGGCATTGACTTACTTCTCTGCTGGATCCAGTATAACCCCTAAGCTCTTAACCAAGTAGGCCAGGGTCAGCTGAACTCCATCAATAGTGGGGAGTACCATGTTCTTCAAAATCTCTGCTTTTCTAATCAGCATCACTTCTGTTTTGTCTGGGTTGAGTTTCAAATTTGTTTGCTTTCAGCTATTGCTTTGCTTTCAGCTATTTGACTACAGCTGTCAGGCAGCAAGATCTCTACTGCATCACCCAGGGGTTTCAATAAGGAGATATATAGTGGGTGCCAACGGAAAACTGATGACATCCTATTCCAGTTACAAATAATTTTTCTTAAAGGCTTTACATGGAAGTTGAATAACATGGGGGGATCCAACTACACCCTGTGGCACCCCACAATGAAAACAGTAGGTCTCCAACAGCAACCCTTTTGTGTCCATTCTATAAGGATGGATTTAAACCACAACACCAATACCTACTTCTGCCTCCAAACACCTCAACAGGATGGCATGGTCTACTGTATAAAAGCCTGAAGTATGCAAGTGGGGTTGAGGGATCCAGACAAATGTGATGTTGGCCCTGAGAGCAAGCAGGTGTAGGTAACAGTAATCTTACGCTCCTTCCATAATGGCTGAGAATTCTGAAGGTGACAGTAGGCAATGGGGGGAGGGGGGTAAGGATGAGGTCAGCTGACAGGCACAGCGAGCAGCCTGCCAGAATGCTGCATTCAGAGGTGAAAAAAACCAAGGGACACAAGGGGCTGATTACAGGTGAGAAGGAAGGGGGGGGGGAGGTATGGAAAGCGTGTCTGTTTCCTAAACAGAGAGAAGTGGACAAAAGGCCATCTTACCTGGGGACTCGGCTGTGCTTCTTAAAAAGCTGTAGCATGCTCCTAGGTGGAGAGAAAAGAGATTTTAATCTGACAGGTGACAACAGGTGATATTTTACAAAAGGACTGTTCTTAATTGTAAGAGATTATGAAGAATTTAAACACATGTATCCTCAAGCTATCATTTGCTGGAAGTGCCTATTTTCATATAACATACTCCTGAAGGAAGGATACCCCTGATCCAAAAGGGGAGGACAGGTAATTTCTTACAGTAAATCTGTGTTGTCTGAAGCAGCAGGAGGACATTTTAGGTCCTCATAGGAAAAGTGCCCTTTGCTAACAGACTCCTCCACTGAGTTTGTTGTGTGTGTGTCTCTCTATTTTCAAGACCAGACTAGAGGCAGGAATCCAGTATCTAGCACAGTCAGATAGAAAGAATGACAACACGGCCGAATGATCAAAATAGGTAGAAAACAAACATCTCTGGTCACCCTTCCTCCTTCCCTGTATGTCCCTATCTTTCAGAAAGAAAAGAATCCCTTCCTGACCAGAAGATGGCAGAAAGAATGCCATTTTACCTCTTCAGCAAACAGGAATTTGTGCTACACAGTACGGCACTCTTGATCCTTTGGGGTACTGAAATGAAACATCCACTAAAGCAGGCAACCAGGTGGAGAGAGAAGCAGTCTGCTATGGAGAATTCTACCAAAGGTCATCTTCTGAGAAGACGGAACAATTGTGTGGTGAATTATGTCCCCTACTTGCTCTGCTGTAGGCAGCCCCTGCAGACAGCTGAAGCAGTGACAAGAGGGCTGTGACATGAATGGGGCCAAGCTCTATGCTGATGCAGGAGAGCAACTTGAGGCTGGCAGGGTGGGGGAAGAGGCAGCAGGCAGAGTGGATTCTGCCCTTCCCCCTGCCTGAGCTCCAAAAGAGCCCCTTTAAGCTGCTGCTGGCCACCTTTTAAACTCCATGGCTCAGCAATGCTCACCTTCACCCTCACTACAGAGATTCCCAATAGGATTCTCTACGCTTGCAACCCCATTCTTCTTTGGTGGTCTCCTATCCAAGCACTGACAGTGACTGACTATGCTTTAGCTTCCATCCTCTGATGAGGTCAGGCTACTCCGGGCTATTAGGCTGAGATATTATATCCAATTTTAATGGAAGGTTTAAAATTACGACTTGGAGAATTTGGCACATCTGTTATCTTTGGCAAAGACCGACAACTACTCTATCAGCTCTGCTGAATCAGAGAAAGGTGTGGTCAACTGCTATTTCTCCCAAGGGGACTAAGCACTCTCTGGTGTTGAGGAAAATTTGTCAACAAACAAAAATGGAAGTCACTACTACAAAACTGGAAGCAAAGGGGCCACTACTTCTCCTGAACAAAGATCAAAGGACTGAGGCTGTTCTTCCTTCAGAAGGGATCCAAAATTTAGTGTTCAGCCCTACTTCATTCCAGAAGAGTAGTTCATCTTTTCCTACTTCCTTTTGGCCTTGCTGGCCAAGAATGGATGCAACGAAGGCCCCAGCTTTTTTTGTTTACTTTTTGCTATCACCAAAGTGCATTAAACACACGTTCAAGAGTTTCCTGTAACTAAGGTGAAACCAACCACCGAGATCAAGTGGTCCTTGATGGAATTTATTTCAATAACCAGAAACTGGTGGTAGAAACCAAGTGTTACTTACCAGGTTTCTGGTGTTCTTCCAGCCCTAGCAAACAGGAGAGCAGAGTTACCCAGAGAAACAGCTGTCCATTCAAGTGGGGCATAGCTTCTTTCCTGTACTTCATAAACAGATTTTATATCTGTAGCAATATCAGCAAAAGCCATCTGAGTCTGGGGAGAAAATTGTAGTCAACAGTAGATAAGACAATCTACAAATTCTATCTATATTGTAGAGATGGGTGAAAGATATTGTCAATGGATATAGAAAATGCGTGAGGACAAGAAGACTTAGGAGATAAGAGCCGGCATGGTGTACTGGTTGTTCAGAGTGCTGGACTCAGGTTTGAATCTCCACTCTACCATAATGGAAACTTGCTGAGTGACCTTAGGCCAGTCACAAACTCAGCCTAACCCACCTCACAGGGTTGTTGTGAAGATAAAATGGAGCATGTTGTAAGCCACAATGCAATCCCACTGAAGAAAAAAGAGTTTCCCCTGGGGCAGGGCTGCAACTTGCCATCTCAGGAGTGGAAGCGCTGCAAAATCAGCAACCTTGCCTATGCAGCGAGTAGGGGGCACAACTCATTTCAAGACACTTTCCTCCACTGATGGAGAATTGTACCCTCCTTCCTTAGGGTGGAGGGAATACTAACCCAAGGCTGGCCAGCTGGCTTGTCTGAGTGCTCTCCTGGAAAATATCAGCCAGTTTTTTTTTGTTCCCCTCCAGAAAAGTGCAGTAGCACGATGGAGGTAACAACTAGGGGAGTGAGGGATGACAGAGATGAATGGTTCATTGGGAGATGAGGGCAAATAAGTTAATGGAGAAACTAGAGAGTCTAAGCAATGTACAAAAGAGGCAGAAAAAGGAACCTACTTAATCAGCGGACTGCAGGTCACAGAAAAAGCAAGACATGGAGTGTGGGGAAGGCGAACAGAAGAAGATAAAATGATAGATGGGAAGATGATATTTCACAACAGGAAAGTAAGATGCAGCAAAGGTTTTGGCAACACTAATGTGTGGAGGAATCAATCCAAAACTGGCCACTTTAGGAGGTGCTTAGGAAAGGAGCCAGGAGGCAAGCCTGTGGGAAGGATTATCAACATAAATCACCAAGGAGTAAGATGAGCGAGTTGTTAGGGAGAAAGACAGTGAGATCCAGGCACTGAGGTTTTGTTTCCACTTTATTCTGTAAAGTAAATTAGGCTGAGAAATAGCAATGTGCCCAAGATGACCAGAAGAGCTTCATGGCTCAGCATGTATTAAGACTCCAGGTCTCTCTGATCCATCCCAGCACTGCATCTATTACGCCACCCTAGCTTCTGGAGAGAGACGAGCAACACAATGATTCTTCTGAGCCATTTTCCTGCACATCCTCCCTTACCTCCAGAGACTGTCTCTCTCTGGCCATAAGAGCCAGAACTTCCTCCACCACAGCAACTCTGTGACCATGTCCAAGCTGCTTGATATCTGTGCAAGAAAAGGGACAATCAGAAATCAAGGCCATTAAACTGAAAGACTTTACTACAGAGATAAATAAAACAAGAGACCAGTGGCAACTTAAGACTAACAAAAGTGATCCCAGCATAAGGTCTCTCAAATGCTGAGAACCATGGAATGGACCTACTCTCAAAAGACCCTTAGGTTTATCTGCCCCCATCTGAGCGCCTGGTCCTCAGCAAGCCTTCTTGGTACTCAGAGAAACAGCTCTAGTAGTTCCCTCTGCCACCACCTGGGGTAGGATTTAAAAGAATTTATCAGACCAACCAACCAAGGTCGGTCAGTTCATTACCCATAGAATGTGGGCCTGTGCAAGCAAAGAGCAGGCTCTCCCAACTCCCCCTTCTCAGACTGATAAGACAGACATGAACTTAAAGTAGCTGCAAAGTGAAGGCAGTTAATCCAGCAAGTCTTCCAAGCCAAACATACAAACTGTAGGGGCTGCTTTTATGCACACACACACACAAAAGCAGGTACTGAGACAAATCTACAAAAGTGAATGAAGCATTACAAAATACAGAAGACAAAAAGGAACACCAAGTTATAGCTCACTAAACACTTACAAAATCTGCAGGTATATCTTTATCCCAGAGATGGATCAGCTTCCTCCTGCCCCACCCACAATTTTTGCCTAGACTTGGCAAAGCATGAGAGTTGCAACGGGGAAAGTGTGCTCCCCCGTCCAAGGCCTTTTTCAATTAGAATAGGGACAGGATGTCAGTTGAGGATGCCCACTTCTCAAAATCCTTGCCATCCTCTGAAAACAATGGGAATGAATTTTAGACTAAATGTTATCTAGTCTTTAGCATGCCACTGGACTGCTGTTTTATTTTGCTGCTATAAACTTACACGGCTATCCATCTGGAATTATTGCATGATTCTTCTGAGAACGATGGTTGTTGTGGGTTTTCTGAGCTGTATTGCCGTGGTCTTGGCATTGTAGTTCCTGACATTTCGCCAGCAGCTGTGGCTGGCATCTTCAGAGGTGTAGCACCAAAAGACAGAGATCTCTCAGTGTCACAGTGACACTGAGAGATCTCTGTCTTTTGGTGCTACACCTCTGAAGATGCCAGCCACAGCTGCTGGCGAAACGTCAGGAACTACAATGCCAAGACCACGGCAATACAGCCCGGAAAACCCACAACAACCATCGTTCTCCGGCTGTGAAAGCCTTCGACAATACTTCTGAGAACTGTATCCATAGTCAGACAACTATTAACTGCTAAATTTTATTGCAGAGATAGCTTCACATTTTGTTATTAACACCACGGTGACTGGCAAGTACAGCAGCAATGGACCTCCTTGGGGCAGAGCATATAATGTGCACCAATGGAACTGTTTAAGTAATAATGTAATCACAATAAATACTCAAGGTATTTAAAACTAGCAACAACGCCTGTTGTGGGAAAAAATACGACGGGCTCTAGAAAAGTAATTCAGTGGGCCCCCTCTTGGCAGCAAGCAGGTGTTTCGCAACGGCTGGAGGCCAGTGCAGGAGGGCAATGAGGGGAGGCGTAGGGAGGAGTGCTCAGGCCATCGATTTGGTGGGCCCCCTCCAAGCAATGCGCCTGTGCCTCCCCTTAGCATCTTCCCACTCTGGTATCCAGGCCACTGCGAAGCACCCGCTTGCTGCCTTGAGGAGTGCTCCAGTCATCAGTTTGCCAGTCCACCTCGCAGCAGCAAGCAAACACTTTGCAGCAGCCCCCAGGCCAGAGCAGGAGAGCACTTCAGGGAGGAGTGCTAAGGCCATTGATTCAGCGTGCCTCCGCCTGGCAGCAAGCAGGCACTTTGCAGCAGCTTCAAGACCAGATTGCACCTGCGCCATGATAAAAAGCAAGTCGTCGCCAATACGGCTTGCCTTTTATATATAAAAGATTGCAAGTCTTTATAATGGTAATGAGTTTAAAGAGAAGCAAACCTGGCAACTATTTCCATATCAAGTTGGTGATATGCTAACTGTGGCCCTCCTAACAGACATCCAAGATTTATCAACTATACAAATAGGATATTGATATATTTTAAAACTGTCTCAGCCTTCTCTCCAAGGTCCTGCTCAAGGGGCTTCGTAATGCAATTTGAGTCTAGGGGTATCTTCTTCTGGATGGGGTCGCTCACAACTGATTCTTTCACAATAGCGTGTACTATATCACATCTCACAGAAAAGCAAATATCTCCTGGTCCAACATGACCCAGTTCAATAATATCAGCCATAAAGGCAAAGGGCAGAACCTAGTGGGCCGCATATGCTTCTAAGCAGCTTGCCCACCATCAGATGTCAGAGGGAAAGTTATCCATCCCGCTAGCACTGGAATTCTCATTCCTCCACCTTTCACATGAGAGTGAACGGAACTGAATCAACTGTGGCATCTAAGTCACAGCTGATGAAAGCACCTTTATTACCAAAATACACTATGAAAAAAAGTCACAATGAGCATGTATGTTTTCTGAGCCTACATTCTCAGATACCATGGGGTGGAAAACCACCACAATGAAAATAAAAGTACACAAAAAGTGCTATTGACCTTTCCAAATCTGGGGGATCATATCCAAACGGCCAGCTGCATCCAGTGCCTGAAGAAGATCCAGCATCCCTTCAGATGTTGGGTAAAACATCTAAGGAAACAAATAAGACCCAGGTCCAGCACAACTCTGAACTTGCAGGATTTTTTTTCAAAAATAAAGCATAAATAAGTAATTAAAATATTAAAAGGTATATACTTACTGAAGGAACAAGTTCTTTGTACCACTTCAGAATAACATCAAGATGTTCCATCATGCACAATAAATGTAAAAACCTTCCACTGTAAGTAAGGGGGGGGGGGAAATCACCTTATCAAAAACAAAATAGCATTTGAAACAGAAAAGTTCAGTTAGCAGTTCTATTACATTTTTATCCTGACTTAGGTAACTTTTTAACTATTTGCATAAGTAGTTTAAAAAGCCACACACAGGAAAAAATGACACAGGGATTCAAACTAGATCCTCTCCCATCGGCCTTAGGAGATGAGCTGGTTTCCACAGAGATTCCCTAAAATGTCCTAGCCATTTAAAAATGCTCTGATTGCAAAAACAAACACCCCAAGCCCCAAAGACTGGTAGCAGTCTAGCGGCACCTTAAAGACTAACATCTTTTTCAATATGTGATTTTCTAGGTTACAGCCCACTTTGTCAGATAGGTATGTGATAGAAAACCATACTGGGGAATTTTTATGGGCCAGTACTGGGTGAGGGGGGGAGGTCATATTGAAAAAAATGTTCATAAGGTGCTGCTAAATTTTTTCTTTATTCTTATATGACAGACCAACACAGCTACCCCTTTGCACGCAGCATCATAAGCCAACTGCAGGTGCCAGTGCTAGAAGTCATTCAAACAGAAATACCAAATAACAATTACTAATAAGAGAACTGCTGGCGCATATTTCCCATCATTTTCCAGTTTTCTCCTGTCTCCACCACTGTGTGTAGCCTATAGGCGAGCTGAACATCCTTCATATCCAAACACTGTAATGAAAGCATACATGTGCATGAATCAAGACATAAAAGCATCACAGAATTATTCAATGGACAAGTGAATTTCTGCAGAATAATTATAAATTGGCACAGACCACCTCTACCCTCAGAACTCCAATGTTCAGGAACAGAAGACCTTAGATTATTATTCAATTACAAGTGGACCCACAAAGAACTTGGGTGAAGAGAGTATCTCATTCCTCCACCTATCCTTCTTCCCCTCTCCCCCACTCCTTCTCTGTCACTCCCCACTCCCCCTCCCTACAAGACTTGTGGATGGGTTGGCTTGCTCACTTCCCCCCCCCCACACCACTCCCCCCCACTGGTGGAAAAGGGGGGTGGGGCGTGGAAACTCTTGATCCTTCTTGGCCATCTTCTGAGGAAGCAGTGAAAGGGGATTTGGCTTGCCTACCCGGCCATCCCCCTTTCTGATGTTCAGGCAGCCAAACTCAATGGCAATTTTGGCAGCGGGGGTGGGGGGGAGGACTGCGTGCTTTCATCAATGAGGCCACCACAATCATGTGTGGGAAGGAGAATGCTAGAAGACAGTTGTCCGTCCAAATGCAGACAACTATTCTTTGTTTTAAAGTTTTTTAAATCCCCCCTTGGGTTTCAGATTTTTCTACAAAACTGAGCGTCTCCCCAGGTTTGGAGAAAAATCTCCCTTCTGATCTGTAGATTTAAATAGCCATAGATTTGGCCATGTTGAGAATTATATTGATATAGGATACTTGTATGTTTCCTCTTCAGAGTCCTGCTTGAGGTGGCTTACAGTTAAAAGCAACACAATATAAAAACAAGCCATTCAAAAACAAGCCACTGGACATACGCAGCATAAAAATTGTCATGTAATAGAAGCAGAGCATTTAAAAGCTGATAAAATGTCTAATTAAAAGTCTGGCTAAAAATATGTGCTTTACCTGACACCTAAAAGAAAGTTAATCAGGCACCAAGTGAACCTCAAGGGGGAAGAGTATTGCAAAGGCAAGATGCCACCACAGAAAATGCCCTGTGCCTGGTTGCCACCTGCCTCAGGAGACACAGAGGGTAGGCCTTGAAGGCAGACCTCAACTGGTGGGCTGGATAATAAATCAGACTGATTCATTTGGAGTGATTATTGAATGTTATTGCTTAAAGTGGTGTGGAAATTTCTGTAAGTGCATAGAAGTGCCTAAATAAAGATCTGGGTGTAACATCTTTGTTGAGGAGTCGGACTGCTTTGCCCCCCTCCCCTCCCAGATACCTTTATAAAGCTTAGGCATGGTCAGTGGTGCAAGCCAATGGGCTCCTGGCCTGGTGGCTCACAGCATATGACTTCAATCAGGCCAGCCAATTAATTCAGGACTGTCTTAATGTAGACTACTTTTTTGTTTGTTTGATGGACACTGGTTTATTTATATATTTTACTGGTAATGCAGCCTGGGCCCTTTTTGGAAAAAAAGGGGAAATGTATACTTAGATAAAATAAATAAGAAATGTATAAAATTGTAAAAAGACCAGTATTGTGTAGTGGTTAAAATGGCTTAAAGGTAGCTAGAAATACAGATTCAGTTTCATGGTTAAAAATCAAAATCACTTACAATTCTCATAGCATTTGAAAAAAAGTTGGCTGAAAGAGAAGAGATAACAATTACTGTTAAACGTGGACTTTTTCTGACAACATATACATTTGTCAGGCATTATCTGAATCTATATCTCAGACTTGGGAGACAGACACCCCCTGCCAACCTGCAATGGGATATGGAAGGACGCAAATATTTGAAAATCTGTCTCAAACAGCAAAAATCTCTCAAGACAGAAGCGTTTATTTCTAAGGCCATATTAACAAACCTATTTTAATTTTGTATAACTTTCAAATGTTCAGGGCTTGCCAAAGAACCCTAGCAACTGTAATTTGGCAAACCGCTCAGAATTCTCTGCTAAAGATCCTTAACCCTCCTCCCAAATTAAAATGGCCAAGATTCCCTGGGAAGAGAGAAAAACGGTTAAGCCAACTTGTCTGCAACACTGAGGCCAGTGCCCACGAGTACCTGCCCATTCCTTAAGTGTTATATATAAAATCCAAAAGGTCTTGAATGGGACAGAAAAATACAAGAAGCTTTGGGTCACTCCCTACCAGCTGATGGACTAGGAAAGCACTGTGCTCGTCTTGGGAAGGAGCCCCACAACCATGCACCTTCAGGTATGCCCAGAGACCTGGACTGCCAGGTGTCCTGGATTAGAGACCTCCCACTGGCAGTCTTCCCCCCACACTGGCGGTCAGTAGGCTGGCAAGGGGAGGGCATGTAGGGGAAATCGCCAGTCGCGGCAACATTATGACATTGCCAGAGAGGCTGCCCCCCACAATAGTAAGTCTTTCTCTGTCCCAGAGACAAAGACATCCTTATGTCTCGGGGCTTGTCATCGTAATCCTACGGCCACACAAGGAAGCCAACCTGTGTAAGGGAAGAGAGTATGTTTCGCTTCAGTTCCCAAATACAAGATCCAGCTCTGGCTTTCCTTCACATCCTTGGAGAAAAGGTATTTCAGAACTACCCAGAAGGCATCACCTTTGCATCTACAGGGAGTACTCATTTGGAAGCAGCTTCTCCCAAAGTTTTGTGGAAACTTTCAGCATTTGTGATTAGCCATAAACCCGACAGGACCCTTTTTTTGCTGTGGTGCCTATTACCCATTCTCAAAATCCTGTACATGCCCACAGGTTCAACAAGGGTAGCTGTCTCCTGAAACCCATCCACTGTGTTTTTGGACCCTCCCTCTGGCTGGGAAGAATCTGAGTCCTGGCCCATTACAGTCTCATGTATTTCTTACCGTCTAGGGTAAAGTGACACTGGTGTTTTAGCATAAAAGCATTATATTTACAATTATAGAAATCTTACTAACAAGTTAATAATCCACTTTTTTTTTTTAAGTAAATTTCATTTCCCCATAGTATTAGATCTGTTGATGATCCAAAGAATCATTTTTGATGTTCATGCTTGACTAGTAGTTGTCTGTTTTGACCAGTCAAATGAACAACCCTAATCCATTGCTACAAGGAGGTGGGGCATTTCCCTCTTGTTGAGAATAATCTACAGCTCGGGAGGACACTTCACTTCCCCTCCAAGCCTGGAGGGAGCAGGAAATATTGCAGCTCTAGCAGAGCACATTCCTTTGGAGCTGAGCATGGTCCCTGCAATGGCTAACAGTTCTATCCTGGACAGCGAGCATGGAGAGAGACACTTCCCAGGGGAACAGACACTTAAGCTCTTCAGATCTTTGCTGGACAATACTCGACTCCTTGCTTGCCAGCTGGTCCTGCATCTAGCCCCAGTGAGCATTCTGTGGTCCTGAAACTCCTGACCATTAATGGATTCCCTCAGACTCCCCACAATGCTTCAACCAAATTAAGATTCTGACTAAACCACCGACCTCCTGCCTTGCTGGTCCACACTGTGGATGCCAATCAAACACAATTCTGAAACTTTTAACATTAAAATCCTTCAGCTATGCTGGGGTTGACACTACTCAGATACAAACATGCACAACTTGTTAGATAAGGGCAATGCAAGCTCCCAAATGATATTCGCATTATGTTGACAGGCATTTTTGCACATTGCTTGCATAACAGCCATTGTTCAAAAGAAACAACAAACCATAGGAATGGGCCCATCATGTCTTTGGGTTCACATGCTCCCTCCTTGCTTCCCAAGTTTAGCCAGCTAATGAAAGATTTCTGGATTAGCATAGTTTGTCGTAACATCTGAACTACAAGCCACCAGGATTCCAAAGCAAGTTCCAGTTTGGAAAAACAATCTTTCAGGGGGGAATCAAGCACACTTTGTTGCTTAAGCATAATGAGAACATAGTTTGCTGCAAACCTCAAAGTTTTTTATTAACTGGCTGTTGAGGGAGAGGGAGATAATAACAAACCACTGTTTATCATTACTTCTGAAGTCAGCCTTGTTGTTGTGACGTTTCACATAAACCCAGGCTTCAGAGAGCTATCTTTTTTTAACAGCCCTCCAAACACAAACCCTAAAGAACATCAGCAAATCCAGTAATTTTAACCCACTTTACTTGGAAGTTAATTTACCAAAGAGAGCTGCTGTAGCACAGTGTTTAAGTGTTTGGATTGTGAATCAGCACTCTGCTGGTTTGAATCCCACTACTGCCAAGAGCATAGCAGACAGTGTTAGGTAACTGTATTGTGGGGTAACTAATCACTGACTTTGTTCACTGTTCTGAGTGGGGCTCTAATCTGTCTAGAAGTGCAGCATATAAGTGCAGTTATTATTATTATTATTATATGCTATAATTGGTATCTCTGCCTGAATACATTGGTCACTGTGTTATTCACTGCAAGACACATAGGAAATATTTACCATCAGCAGGATCCTGGGGGTAAAAGCTCTTTCCTTCAATTTCATCCACCACTTCATAGATAATCTCTGTTGGGCCTCGAGCAGAGATGGCTGTGGAATAATACATACAGCAATTAAATCAACATTGGTTGATGGCAGGGACTGCTGCAGATCGTAATAGGACATATTTACATATGCTAGTGTTTTCTGTATAACTGTGATTCTTAAAGATAACTGTTTAAGGATAACTACAGAGTTTAAAATAATTTTTTAAAAGATAACATCGAGTGACTGTTGGCTGGATTTCAAGTTTCACCAAGACCTAGATAAAATAAACTTCTGACATCTCTTCAGTCAGAATACTGGTACCAGTACTGAATTATCATTGACGAGACCAGTGCGTATCATTGACAAGTGGTTAGTGCGTTGCTTTAAAATAGTCAGACTTTTCATTTCCACGTGCCTTGTTTAAGTAACGTCCCCCAAGGATGGACGTAACTCCCTAACACTATAGCTCTATACAAGGCGTTACAGTACTGGTTGTTTTATGTTTAATCTCCTTCCCAAGCAGGGAATTTGCCTTTTTTCACCACCACTGCACACTGAGTCGACGTTTTCACTGCTATCCATTACAAGCCATAGATCTTTCCCCCCTCTCAGTCTCAGCCACTTCAGAGCCATTTCAGTGTATATTTTTTGTTCCAGTGGGCATCACCTTACCCTTGCTGGAGAGATCGTCCCAGCGCTCTTCACAATCTGCCTTAGCCTGCACCATCCTGACTAATTTGGTATCTACTCGATTACTATAGATAGATAAATAGACACATAGAAAACTATACAAACTATAGAAACTAAACTAACTACTCTGACTGGCTATTTACACCATGTAGTATGGAAAATATGGGATTTAAAAATGTATTTTAAATGAAACAATGAAGAAAACTAGAGAGAAATCTGAATGGGAAACCTCAAATAAAGGAAGGGGGGTTCCCTCTCAATGCTACAGTTGCAGCTGATGAAAGAGAAATGAGTAGAAGGCGTGACATCTCCCCCCACCGCCCCCACCAGGCATATGCAGTCTGAGCTGCACCTGAGGAGAGAAAGTTTTTACATCTAAAATCTAGTTCTTCCAGAATGCAGAGAGACCACAAAGAAGTAACAAGATAGTGGAAGAAACAGGAGACGTCCCTCTTTTATTCAGATCTGCACTAAAATGCTCCCTTTCCTATTACTCTTTTAGTTACCACAGGTATCTGTGAGCTGAGGAAGATGGTACTTGTGCCTCTTCCCTCAGGCATTTGGAGGCATCTCCTGAAGTCTTGGTCTTTTCACTTGGCTGCTGTGGATTGAGTCCTCAGCATCTTAAAGGGCTAGTTTTTTTCTCAGCCTACCCAGGGGGAAGCAGAAAGGAAGAAATCTAAGCCTTAGCGACACAAAAACAACAAGTGTTCTTAAGGCTCCCAGTTGCTATGGAACAGGCAGTAAAGGAAGTAGGATAGATTCCTCCTGTAAGAAAAACTTTCCATAATTTGAGAGGATGGTCCTACCTGTGTAGCAAATCAGAGGACTAATCCTCCCCAAGTATTCCCTCCACTGATAGAGAATTCTCCTACAGCTTTTAGTTCACAGACTGCAGCAACCATCATTTTACCTAACTAACTGGGCTAAAAGACTATCAATTATCAAGTAGTAACTCCCTTCGTACAAGCTGCCTGAGAGCTGCCTGAAGACCAGGCATCCACCCTTCTGCTATGAAGGTGCAACTTTGCTGTCAGCTTCCTCACTGAACTCTCAGAAGCAAAAAAGCATCTTCATCAGACTCAAACAAGGAGAAATCATATCTAATAAAAGGTAATGAGAACAAAAGAATTTACAAGAGTTTACGTTTTTAAGAGTGACTGCACAGCATTGTGCTTCTCAAATTTGCTCAAATGTAGTTTGTTCAAACTGAAAACAAAACTAGGGCAGGGCTTCTAAACAAGGCCCCTAGTCCAGAAAACGGGAAGGATTCAGTTCAAAAACAGAGCTGGTATCTTTACAAGTAAAGAGGAGCAGTAGGCACAAGACAGCACAGAAACAAGTTAACCGTATATTGTTCTGGAGATTACATACCAGATTTATAAAATATGCCAAGAAGATAGTCATATGTTGCCAAAGAGGGTTCTGAAACAAATAAACATACATATGCTGAATCATGGGGACAAAGATATACTGAATATATGTTAACAGATTTATTTATTTTTGAAGTGTTTGGGAAAATCAATCAGCTATTTGAGCCATTTCTTCATTTGTCCTAGGGACAAAGACTAAGATTGAACCCAGATTCCCCATTATAAAAATAAAAGCATTAAAATACATAACAATACAAAAACATTTAGAATTCCCCCAGATATGCAGAAAATGGAGCACTGGTACTTAACATGAAGAGTCTTTCAACTTAAAAAAAATTAACTCAATTACACATAATCATATATCAACACAGAACAAAAAAACACTGAAAGCAAATGCAAAACTACTATGGAAGGAAGGAATCCGTAAAAAGTTACTCCACACTACTTGCTCCACAAGCAAGGCTAAGCTAATTAGACATATATTTAAGCAGCTGGGGGATGAGAGGAGGAGAATCCCAGTTTGGGAGTTTAAATTGCAAAAAGTATGTGAAGCTCTCCTCACCCCACAAAGGAAAAAAGAAGTAAAGGGCATCTCATGGAGCAATAGAGACAGTTACGCCCCTAAAATGTAAAAGTGAAAAAGAGCCATATATATATCCATGAACTGGAAAGATAGAAAATCAGACCAAACATGAACTATGAAGTATTAGAAATCCCCAAGAGTGAAGAAGTTCATTAGTTGGTGCCAACAGCAATGTGACTGCAGTTAACCCCGGGGTAAGTCTGGATTCCCTCCATCTACTGTCAAGGAAAACTCCTCATAGTAAGGACAACTTCTCCGTTCTTGACAGTGGAGTAGGGACTCCAGGATGGCATGTTCCAAAGGAGAAGAAAATAAGAACACAGATACCACAGACAAAAACAAAGACATCAACAAAACCATACAATTTATATGGAAGATTAGTGCATTTTTATTTATTTATTTATGACATTTATAGTCTACCTTTCTCACTGAGACTCAAAGCAAATTACATAGTGTGAGATTAGTACAATCAGTATTGAGGACATTTCCATACAGTTATTATATGTTCTCACATAGAATGTAACATAAAGTACTACATACAGAAATGTTCACACGTACATATTAGATCCTGGGTCTGACTCGTTTTGCTACTGCTACAAGTATCTTCCTCAGTACTTTTGATAAGTGTGAAAATTCTCCATAATTTTTTTGGAATGAAGACAGACATTTGTTGTCACGCTGATAGTTGTTATTCACAAGTCACAACAATCCTGTGAAATCCTTTCAGATTTGGGAGATCATATTTATTTTGCTATGTATTATTATATTTTTGACAATTTGGATACTATTGCTACTCCTCCCTACACTGCGGAAACATATATCTGGATAATTTATACATACAGTACTTTATGCTGAGAACTACTATATTGGTTCTAAGGTATATTGAAATGTTCATGTATTACATAATATGCCTCCTCAACTATGAATTGTTGTGTCTTCTGTAGAATTTTGTGGAACTAATGACTCCTCTCCTCATTTTATGGCAATATATATGTGTGGGCTTTTCTACATGCAGCAGAAGACATGCACAGAGCTATTCTACTAAGTAAAAAGGTTATAGCTCTATATACCAAAAAGAGGTGAGGCCCCTGTGAGAACTGCAGGGGAATTTTCCTTCCGTGCCCATCCAATCCCCGCTTTGCTGTCTGAACGATGGTGGCATTCCCCCTTTGCTATCTGGGAGCAGAGTTTTGCCCTCTCCAGGCTGGGTGAGCGCAGCTGTTCTGGTACAAAGGTGAGCTGTCCCCTAACCAACTGCACAGCTACATGATTGGCGCCTCAATGGAGGTGATAACAGCAGCCCCCCCACCCACAGCCTTGCTGTGGTGGCAGCTGTGGCTTGCCTCTGGACTGGAGGTTCAGTGCTGCCCGGGAGGCTGCTGGGCCAGCTCTCCCAGTCTCTTTAGTTGAAAAGGCAGACTCACTGTGTGAGGGCCGGGCATGTCTCCTGAAGGCAGGAAGTGTCTGCACATACCCTGAAAACCTACTCTTAGATTCTGGGGGATTTAAACCCCCAAATGTAAGTTTTCTGATTTTTCTGCAACTCTGTGGGCCCCCAAGATTGCAGAAACAAGTGGTTTGTAGCCAAGTGATCCTGATCTATGGATTTAAGCATCTGCATACAGGGGCCACTTGGCTATTAGATATATGATATACCTAATACTCAGCATGCCCCCCACTGGATTCTTAAATCCAGTTTGGATTATGGGGAGAGATAAACTTGCAGAAAAATCTGAAAATGAAAAAAAAAGGTGAGGTGGAGGAATAAAGATTAAAAAGAGAAAGATCCTGTGACATAATATTACAAGTATACAGCAGCCATTACAGGGGCTGCCTAGCAACCCAGGGCATACAGGCACTATGTGGCTCTTTCGGATGATATGAACGTGAGTACCACTGTGCTACTGGTATATGAAATGCCTCCATCCCATTAAGATGCTTTGAAGGTAAAAGAATCCAGGAGAAGGACTAAGATTGGAGGAAATCCACTCTAGCAAAGGGCTCCAAGCTGCAAAGGGGGATAGATCCAGTATGGTTTAGTAGTAAAAGTATCTGACTAGGACAGGCTCCAGTTCCACTAAGCTATGAAACTTGATGGATGATCTTGAGCCCTCTCAACCTAAACAACCTCACAGGGTTGTTGTGAGGAAGAAATGGAGATAGGGAGACCCATGTAGGCCTTCCTGAGCTCCTGGGAGAAAGGGCAGGAGGAAATTGTGGAAGATAGATCAAGATAGATCGATTGATGACAGCCTCCTAGAATGAGGATGATAGTGCTGAATATAGAGGGAATGTAGTGCTTAATATAGAGGGGAAGGGAAATTAAATACATTTCCCTCCCCACATAACATTATTTAGATTAAGGGGCAAGACTAGCAGTTTCCGGCTCACAAGCGTAAAATTTTTGTACCTAGAGCTATAGGACAAATGTGTTAAAGTGCTGGACTTCTGAGGGTCAGTAGAAGAGAGCAAGATGTTCATCTCCTACCCTCAAGCCTCAGCCTTCTCACATTGCTGCACTATAAGCAAGGAAAATGTCCTAAACATTCTCCATGTAATTCCTTGCCAGTGTCCAAACAAGAACACCAAAACTTGTTTTGTGTGTGCGTGTATTTTCTGCAATGATACACATTATTTTGCAGCAGCCCTTTTTTTCAAGCCATGCCGACATCACAAGTCAAAATCACCCATTTGAATGCTTTGACAACACAGACCTGCAATAATCTTGAAACTGCAAAGAACTTTTACCTATGTTAAGTGCGCTCATTTCACTCAGGGTCTGCAAGGCCATACTCTTGCCTAAAGAGCCACACTGCCCCAGTGCCTTCAGCACAGAATTAAAGGTTAGGAGGTTTGGCTGCACGTTTTGTTGAGCCATCTGTCTCAGCAAGTCCTGTTAAAAAATGAACCCAGGAAGCAGGATTAGCAGGAATTAGAACAAGTTCAACACTATAAAGTTATAGGGGTCTCCCTGCAAATGATCATAAGTTCTTAACTGACACCCTGTTCCTAGCAGTGGAGAACTGTTCCATTCTTGATCTAAAAATTTACCTGGATGAGCTACATCAATATGTTCCATTGAAACCAACTTGTTTTATGTTCAAATATACTTTTTCAAAGGTGCAGAACATCAGTTCAAGTTCAAATGCTGAGGGGGTTTGCAGTAGCCCAAAACTCTCGGCTGCCAGATCAATGCTCAATCCTTGCCCATGATGATCAGTAGTACTGAACTGGCAGGACTGGCTAATTTGGTCCAGGAAGTGGTAAAGGCTTCTGTAGGAGAGGGCTTAGTTTCCCCCATCATGGAAGTGATGATGGAGAACTCTCCTTTTCAAGAAACCTTATCCAAGTAGCTTAAACAACTATTTGCTGGTAACAAATAATCCCTTTCTGGGCAAGGTGTTCCAGTGTGTGCTGACTGTACAACTCCAGATGTTTGATAAAATGGGCTTGTCTCAAAATTACACAAGGAACCACAATACAATTTGGGCCTGCATTTTGGTTACTCGTGTGTAATTCTGATAAATTTCAGGTGTTTGGAACAAAATGGAATCATGTTATAGCTACATACAGCTCATTCAGCATTTGCTCCTACAGGATATTCACTCCCTGTTCTGACTTGTGGTATCTTTGATACAGTGGGAGGCTTGATAATTCCATTAAAATTTTACATGATATGGAACTGCAGCATTCAAATGTGCCTTTTAAAACACATTTTTGTGTTCATTATATGTTACACCTTTAAAGACTTAATCCAGCCTTTGTAACATTATCCCTGGGACTTATTTCCACCTCAGTGTACGTTCAATTGAGGTCAGATATTCATATTCTTATGACTCTAACAAGGGTGGATTTAAGTTAATTTCAGAGCAATTCAAGAGTCAAGCTACAAGTGACAGTTCACGTGGTGGGTCCATGCAAGTAGAGCCAGAGACTCCTTCCCATAGCAACTGCAGTGGCGGTGAAGTTCCAGCTGCTTGGTTTCTCTCCTCTCCTCTCCTCTGCCTGCTCCCAGGTGCTGGGGGGTTCTGTGAGGAGGCTGAGACAGGACGCGGAGGTCTGGCTGGCTGGGCTGCTTCTTTCTGCCTCCCTGCTTGCTTTCCCTCCTCACTTGCAGGAGCCAGGGCTCCCGCACGCGCAGATGGACAGACACACCTGCTGCGGGGTGGGGAGAACGGCAGTGCAGCAAGGATGGAGCCAGGTGGGCGCAGCGCTACGTTCTTGTGTCAGGAGGCGCCTGCCAACTGCGTGCTGGCCCTGCGCAGCTCCACAGGCCCACGGGAGGAGGGGCACACGTAGCCGCCACATCCATGCACTGGGCATATAAAGGGGGGCTGAAGCTTCGCCGCCGTTGCAGCTGCTACAGGAAGAAGGGAGTCTCTGACTACACTTCCCAGCTAAACTTACAGGGCCAATCAAGTGCGCTTCACATGAACTGCATCACTTGTAGCTCGACTCTCAGATTATGGACTTAGACTGGGATTCAATTGCCTACCTTAGCAAGTCATATTCCGTAATGGAATACTGAAAGACTTTTTAGCATAAATGTGACAAAGGTTCAAAACAAGTATATAATGTGGAATCACTTCTAATACTTTTTGGATATAATAATCATTGAACAAACTTTGTATTTTTCACCTGCCATACACATTCAGAATCTGGGATACGGATTCAATCCCCACCCTGCCGTGTAGCTTGTTGCATGACCTTGGGCCAGTCACACATTCTGAGCCTAACCTACCTCACAAGGTTGTTGTGAGGGTAAAGTGGGAGAACCTTGAGCTCTTTGAAAGAAGATAAGAAAAATGTTCTAAGACAGTCATATTCCCTGTGTATACTTACTTCAACAAGTTCCCATCGTTCAATAAATTTATCCTTTACTTCCACAGCTGATGAAATTAATGCATTAAAGGTATACACGTCAGCTGAAAAAAATTTGGAAAAGCCAAGTTACGCTCTAAACAGCTGCACAGAGTATACATTTGCAAATTTGTTTAAGGTAGCTCAGTGTCAGGCGACGTTCTCATGTAAGCCAGTCTCCAGGAAGCTAGCCACATGCCAGCAGTCCTGGAACACAGATAGCTTACACTCAGCTCCCATGATCTAGCTGAGGTCCGTACCCCTGCGCCAATCATCACTGCCACCCAAAAAAATTGAAAGAAGGAAATTACACAACTACCAAAGCATCATCCGCTGTGACAAGAGTACAATTTCTGACAAGAGCACAGTCAAAACGGTAAGAAGGGTTGCAAATCCACTCACAATGAAGCAGGCACCACAGACAGAGCCAAGGCATATTATTCTTGTCCTTTGAGCATTTACAAACCACCCTTTTCTAAGGCAGCGGGGAACCAAGACAGGTAGCAGAATAAAAACCACATAAATTAAAACAGCCAGCAGCAGAAAGCTTATAAACAACATCCCGAAGAGACCCTTGCCTTTAAGGTCCCAACAGACTATGAATGAGATCAAGAGATTCCAAAGCCTCTCTTTAAAAGTTCAGCCTTACAGTTCTTGCGGGACTGCAAAAGAAAGAAAGGCCTTTCTATCTTCTTCTGCAAGACTTCCACAGGCCTGGAGTAGCTACAGAGAAAGCCCATGAGGGGACAGGAGTGGAATGTACCTTTCCAGACGTTGGGATAAGGGGTCTCATATCTATCTACACTGGGGAGCATTAAATGAAATGAGAGAAACAATGAGCCCTGTATCAATAGGCACTATTTCCCATGTTCACTCTGAACCCCCGTTCCACGTCATACACAGTATTTCACCTGATGACATGTGGCTCTTCCGCTCTCACAATAAGACTCACCTTTAAACCTGTTGTTCAGCAAGTCAGTGTACATATCAAAAGCCTTTGAGTATGCTCTATGCTGAAAGGATACCAAAAAAAATTGGAAAACATTGTCATCCTGATCTGCTGGGAAAAGCCCAAATTATCCAGACATTAAATAAAGATGACAACCATACCTTCACCATTCCTCGGATCATAGTGCAATATGAATGTGCATTCTTCTCTGGCATGAGGCTGAATACCCTTTCTGCATTGTTGTTCTCCCTGAGCTCAAGAGTGGGAAAGGGAGTTCGAATGTATTAAGATTGTTGAAATACAAAATATTAAAAATATTTGCAAAGAGAATGGGTTTGTTTCCATGTCACAAGCGTGTGTATTTAGAGAAGATTCTAAAATTCTGAATCTACAATCCTTTCTTGGGTTGGGCACTGCCATTCTGATCTATGTCAATATTTATTTGGGAAAACATGGGTAACACCAATTCACATTTGCACATATTATCAAAAGCATGAAGACATGTAGCAGGTGAGGAAGCGAGAGCCCACTTGTGTCTGCTTGGCAGCACATAAATGAGGCACATTTCTCTCAAAGCCAAAGTGTAAAAGTACAAATGCTGTTTTGTGAGGCAAGGCAGGAAACAGAATTTCCAAGTGCAATATTTAACATATTACTATATCACCATTTCAAATCATTGGACTTGCAATGTGGCCAACAAAAATCAAGTTATAAAAATAGAAAATAAGCATCAAATCTACATTAATATAAAACATACACAGACACTCTTATACAAGTTGGCCTGAAATGCACAGTAATTACCTTATCACTCATTTCGGGCCAATGTCACAGTTTAGACACTGCAGCACACGTGTTATGACTAGCTGTGCAAGAGCATGGTTCTGCTGCCTCTTGTATTCATGCACATGACTCTTCCCAATTCTGTGATCACCGGCTCAGAACCAACATTTGCAAAGAGGCCTGACTTTCACCTCCTGCCATCAAATGAACACCTAAATGGATTTCAGGGCTATCCAGGGCGTTAATTTTCTTCCATTTAGTTTACAAGATCTCTGCAGCAGAATATCTGACCATCTGGACAGAGAATATACTCTGAAGCACACAATGTTTTGATCCAAACTGCAGATCCACAAGCACTCTTCTGGCTCATGGGTGGAATCCTTCTGGTCAGAGTCCTCCTTTCAGCAAAAGGGCATCTTTGGATCCAACTGTAGGTTCCAACCCAGTAAGTTTTTTATACTAGGCCACTTATGGTCTAAAGATTTCCCCATTCACTTTGGAAAAGGGAATAAATACCTCTTAAGGATGACATAGGATCCCCTAGCAGAGTACATATAGCTATGTTTCAAGGAAGTAATGATACTATATTTATACCTCCATTTAATGCACGTGGTATTAGTAGAATGCCAAAAGCTCCTTCTCTGCTTTCTTACTTCCACACTTTCTTCCTGTAAAAAGAAGATATCAAGTATCATTTTTTCCAACTGGTTTTGTTGGTAACTTGTCTGGAATTGTGAATGAACAATGAAGTAGCTAAGATTATGGATGATACCATTTTTGCAGGATAATCAAAAACAAATGAGATTTAACAATCTCCGTAACATGCCATAACATGAATCATCAATAAAGTTATCTTTCTTCCTCCATCACATTGGTTGTCTCTACTCAGCCACACATTCTCTGGATGGAAATGTAATTCTGGCATGGGTATATCACATTTAATGACCTATTTAGAACAGCAATATTTCAAGGAATATCCTCCTAGAGGATCCTCCTACAGGATCATTCCAATCTGGGTGAGCAGGCCAAAATGCGACAAATGAAGCTTCATGTAAGCAGGTATGAAGTTATTTATACGTGTAAAATAAAGGTCCAGGAAAAATAATCTTGAAGTTGTACGTAGGGATTGTAAAGATATAAAGGCTTGGGCATATTTGGAACACTGTGTACAGTTCTGCTTGCTTCATCTTGAAATAGATATTGTAGAGCTGAAAAGGGGCATAAAAGAGCAACTAAATGATAAAGAGGCTGCAGTGTCTTCCTATGAGGAAAGACCAAAGGATCAAGATTTTTCAGTTTAGAAAAAAGATGACTAAAAGGTGACAAGTTAGAGGCTTATAAAGCTATACATGATATGGAGAGAGAGAACATTTACTCCCTCTGTCCAAAGACTAGAAACTCAGCGGACCATAATAAAATTGATGGGTTCAGAACAGAAGGCACCAGCACCCAGAAAAACCAGGCAAATGGTTGCTTTCATGTCAATTTAAAGGAGCTTTTTCCTGTAGCATATTCTCAAGTGAAAGGCAGTAATGTCAGCTCTGAAGGGGTGGCAGTCTTGCTCTATCTATCCTGTCAAAGAGTCTGTTTTTGAGGTGGTTATCATGCAAGAGATCATACTAATTTTAAAATTTCCTGATCCATCTGAAAGTCTTATTTTCAGTAGTATAATTGAAACAATATGTGTTTATCTTTTCTTACCTGTTCTTCCAGTTCCCTGTTCTCTGTTGGTTGGGCTGCTGGAACAGGTTCATTATCTTCAAAAAAGCATAAGAGATCCAGAAGACTGTTTGCTGTCTCCAGAGATATAAGTGTACCTGAAAACAATAAAAAGAATAACATGTCAATTCAGATGCATTCAACACTGACACCTATTTCACATGCACATTTTTCATCACCCAATCATCTCTCAATGACTCTTCGCTGAACGTGTAATCCATCTCTACTTGCTCATATTAATATTCAAGTTGGTACCAGATGATAAGAAAATTTGGTGATGTTAAAAGTATGAAGCCTATGTGATTTATTGTGAAATTGCTGTTATCAACTGATGTGATTCAGCCCAGCTGGTCTTCCTCGCCCAGTTGGTCTTCCTCGCTCCAGGTAAGGGGGGTGGGAGTGCAAAGGAGGGGGGAGTAATTGGGGGGCTGTGGTGTGGGGCTGGGAGACAGGCAGCTTCCCCCATTACTTCAGTATGCTCCGAATCTTTACGGAGCATACTGAGGCAATTTAAATACCCAAAGCCGAAGCGGCTTGCGGGTAAACCCCAAGCAGGGAAACCAAATTTTTTCCAGGTGCACACCCCTACACATGAGCAGCCATAAGATATTGATTCGGTCCTCCACCCTTTTTATATATGGTGAGCAGGTGGACTTCTTGATATGTTTGTGTTTGGAAACTGTGATTTTACTGTATTTTACTGTATTTTTCTATTTTTACTTCTTATTGTAACCCGCTCTGAGCCTGTTTGGGGAGGGCAGGCTATAAACAAACAAACAAACACACACACCATAACAACTACACTACACCAGCAGAAAGAGATGTAATGCAATATGGAACAAAAACCAGGGAATACAATATAAGGCACAAAAACAGAGATGCAATGACCATTAGTTAAACTGCTCCTTATAGAAGAGGCATATTATCCCAAGAGTAAAAGAATAAAAAGGAGGAGGAGTGCGTGACAAATGGAGGATGGAGGGGGTCTGCAACAGGGAGAGAACAAGCAAAAGAACTGCGTTCCAAAGTGAGAATGTCCGCAGTCAGGGGAAGAGAAAGAGGGAGAAGGAGAAAACAAAGCTTAAGCGAAAGAAGGGGAAAGATACTTTGCTTGGTATAATAATAATAACAATATTCGATTTATATACAGCCCTTCAGGATGACTTAACACCCACTCAGAGCGGTTTACAAAGTATGTTACTATTATCCCCACAACAAAACACCCTGTGAGGTGGGTGAGGTTGAAAGAGCTCCAGAGAACTGTGACTAGCCCAAGGTCACCCAGCTGGCTTCAAGTGGAGGAGTGAGGAATCAAACCCAGTTCTCCAGATTAGAGGCCTGCGCTCTTAACCACTACACCACACTGAGTCCAGTTAAAAGTCATGGTAACACAGACTTAGTCTTGCAGTGAAGCTGAGCCTGGCAGAATCCTGTCAAGAGCCACAAGAACAGAAGAAGAGTCCCAGAGCAAATGGGAGCCAACGGAGACAAAAATTCTAGCTAAAAATATATTAGGAGCCCTTTGTGTCCTTTTTTGCCAGCAACAGAAATTAATTTTCTAGGTATTTGAGTTACACTGAGATGACAATGGAGCAAAAAATGAATTTTTAAATCATGTTTTCCAACCAAGATCAAAGTAGTTACACTGCATAACAAAACACATATGCACAACCAAAGCTTTGGAGGGATAGGGTATACTGCTTGTTTTGTCACAGCTTATTTGTTCATCCACTCAACAATACCACAAGAGAGTTTGCATCTCACACACTTGATGGAGGCCACTGATTAGCTTAGAGACGTAAGAGATGACTTCATTTTTAAGATTACTTTGCATTTTTGGAGAATCTTTCCTCAAAAGTAGTCTTGCTACTCACTACATCCACCCTAAGGGCCTCAGAGAGACAGCTACTGGGTGCCGTCAAGTCGGTACCTGATTGTTGGAGTTGATCATATGTGTCCACAGCAGCTTTAACTTTTCTGAGCTGGATCCGTTCTTTAAGTGCAGCTTCACTCACTTCTTCAAGTTGCAATGCCAAGTTCTCCGGCATCAGACTCTAAAAATAAAATGAGAGAAGGCAATTATTTTCAGTTTCTCTCAGGTAATCCAGCAGAGCTCTCTTGCCCCTTCCCAAGATATCATGAGAATACAAGTGATGAGAAATTCCATATAAAGATAACAAAGATTTGCCGTATCCATTTTAAAAGATTTGTTTCTTGTTTAGCTTTCACTCAACATAACACTGAGTGAGTAATCTTTTAAAGTGCCTGTGGCCTTTCTATTTACGAATGTGAAATAGTAACACGTTCACAACAACAGAGGATCCTGAAATAAAGATACATTACTAACAAATTTTAAATGAAGATACAATAAAACTACCACTCTTTTTTTCTTTTGGTGTATATAAACACATATATTGCTTTAAATGTAGATAAGTTTTATACCATATGTTAGCGCATATTGAGACCAAGAAAGACTTTACAAACTGAATCTATGTTCAATTCTCTGAATCAGGCCTTTTCTTCAGCCGGAACGTGCCGGAACAGCATTCTGGAAGCTCTGCAAAGTAGTCACATGTTCAGGTGGCCCTGACCGGCTTGCGAGGGAAAGGAGCTCTTTAACCCCAGCTCTTCAGCTGGTCGGGGGAAGCCCCAAAAGGACTAAACTTCAGCTGAGGGGATTCTCCCCTCCCAGGGGAAACCTTCCTTCTTCCCTCTCTCTTTCATCCTTTCTCTTTCTCTCTTTCCATGTCTTTTCTTCCTTCCCTCCCTCCCGTTCTTTCCCTTCCTTCTTCTTCCTTTCCTTCCTTCCATGTCTTTCTTTCTCTCTCTCTCTCTCTCCCTTCCTTCCTTTCTTTCTTCCAGGGGGGTGGGGGGCCGTGCCATGAGTGGTGACATCACCTCCCAGAAGTGCTGTCATCACGCAGACCCAGGAGCTCACACAGTATAGTGACAGGGTTGCCACCTCCTGCTGGGAGTTGCATCGGATGAGAGTTCCCCCACCTCTTTCCCTGAAAAAAAAGCCCTGCTCTGAACATTCAAGTCAAAACATTAATTGATCCTGTGAGCACTTAGCTAGATTATTTTTTTTCCTACAGATACAATTGAAAATGTTTCTTCCCATACTATCCAGCCTGCCAGTTAAGATCTGGCTCTCAAGTGCTGCTCTCCATGTTCCCATCTTCAAAGATGAGGCTGGTGGCAAATAGAGACAGGACATTTACTATGGTGGCACTTCACTTCTGCAACATTCCCTCCCCCCTTAAGGCGCACCTGGTGCCTACTTAACTTTCTTCTAGGTGCCAGGGTAAAGCACATCTTTTTACCCAGGTTTTCAATTAAAGGTTTTAACAGCAGCCTGAAAAGCCCAGCTTAGCCTGAGCTCATTAGAACTTGGAAACTAAGCCTGGGGTTGCTATTGGTTTCAGGGGGAGAGCCATGTTGGTCTGCAGTCGAAGAGCAAGATCCAGATCCAACTAGATTTCCAAGATGTGAGCTTTCAAGAGTCAAAAGTTTTGACTCTCAAAAGCTCATGCCTTGGAAATCCAGTTGGTCTTTCAGATGCTACTGGACCCAGATCTTGCTCTATGAAGCTGCTATGCAGAGGAAAGTAATGGAAAAATCCACCTCTGTTTGTCTCTTACCTGAACATCCCATGGATGGGGTCACCATGAATCAGTTGTAACTCAGTGGCACGTTCTTCTTCTCTTAGCTTTTCGAGAGTCTGTTTTTGTTTTATGTATAGTTGTATGTTGCTTATGTCTAATGGCTTGGTTTTTCAAATTTTTAATATTGTGGTTTTTCATCATAAGCCATCTCAACAAGACTCTGAAGAGGCAGCATAGAAATACTCTAATATATAAATATAAAACAAAAGCTTACCAATATATGGGGTTCAGCTATGTCCTGCCCAAAAAATACAGGATGTGTGTTAACTATGTATTTGGCTGCATTTTGCCCAGACTCTTTCGACAAGGAAAATAAACGCTAGAAAAAAGAATACATTAGTATTACTTTCTTTACTAAAAAAGTTAACATAATTATGAAGCTACACTTATAACTACTGGAACAGATTCAAATACATCCTTTCTTCATAACTCTTACAAATGTTAAAATTTTAGTTTTGCATCCTACATAGAAGAGTACATATTTTTCATAATTTCTATTATTTAATGATTACTTCCACAAAAACGACTATAAAAAAATCTGAGTAATCCCATCCAGAGTCTCCAAAGAATTTCTTTGAAACAGATGCTGCGGCTAAAATGAATCTTGCAATGGTGTGTGGAATAGACAAGGAACTGGGGGTGATTTTTTTTTGCATAAATCTACAAGGAGCTTATAGAAAGCTTTAATATAAAAGCAACATGTATGAATATTTTACAAGTGTTTGAGTAATACCACAACACACTGCAATTTTTTATTGTTACATACAAAGAGTGGCACAAAATCGGCTGCTCAATCCATGTACCTGGGGCAGAAAAAAAAGCCTATTCGACAATTCATACATGAAAATCCAGATAGGTTTTGTCGCATACAAGAAAACAATACTGTGTGCATGAGGTGGCTCTTAGCAGAATTTAATTAACAGACAAATTCAACATACACTAACTTTTGACCCCCCAGCTTGTCTTTACTTATTGGGTAACTGTCAGCAGGGCTGACGTGTCCATTGAGGCAGGTCCGGCAACCGCCTTGAGTGCTGAGGCGCCGGAGGGGACGCCAGGGGCGTGTGTGTTGCGGAGCTGGCGGCGGCAGCACTGGCGGCTGAGCGGGAGGGATGGGAAGCCACCTGCACGCCACCTGCCATGCCTGGCCCACAGCTGCTGCAGCTTCCTAGTCCTCCCGCCCTGCGCTGTCGCTGCTGCCAGCACACGCCTCTGGCAGGCGTTCAGAGCAGCGCGCAGAGCAACAAAGCGGGAGGGCTGGGAGGCCACCCGCGTGCTGTCTCAGCCACCTGCCACGCCAATGGGGCTGGCTGGCAGACCTTGGCATGCTGAGTGATGACATCACACACAGTGATGTCATCACGCAGTCCGGGTGCATGCACATGGGGCGGCAACAGACCTGAAGCTGCTCCTGGCCTTGGGTGCCAGAAACCCTGACGTTGGCCCTGACTGTCACTCTGAAAAATAATGTGGATGTCTTTAAACATGGCACTGTGGGTCAAAGGGCTAAATATTCTTAAGTGTCTATCAAAACCAACTTTTAAAAAATTACTTACAAACTCAGTACTAGTTCGAGGAATAAGGTAAGGGTCATCTTGAAACACTGAGTGTGCAGCTGTGGGATCCTAAATAAAAAAAGAAGAGAATAATTAAATGGTATGTTCTGTCCTGATGATCACGTTGCAGTCATTCTCCTGCATTTCAGGTTAAAAGATTTCTTTGTTCAAAATTTTAAGTAATAGAAATTTGTTGTGTAAGGGAGAGACTATTTTTAAAGACTTTGTAAAAATAAGGCAAAACTTTTAAAAAACACAACATAAATTAGGTTTGTAAGATACCAGTAAGACTAGCACACTGAGAAACAGCAGACGTAGAATGAAACATGGTTAATCTCTGAGGTGCCACTAGATTATTGTTTTATTTCAAACACTGAAACATCACTCATTTTTACTCCTGGTTTTAAAAACTGTGAGATGTCAATTGCAAAAGTCATTTGTGACTTGAGAAGAAAACTGAGTTTGTGAAAAGTACTTCAGAATACACACAGAAAGCCATGCAAGAAACAAAAGCAAGAAAATTCCAATGTTGTTCATAGTGATTACAGACAAGTGCACAATCTGGTATATTGGTGGGAAAAGAATGGCTGTATGCAGTACGAAGATACAGATTTATACTTTGTTTCAAAACAGACAACTTGCGTTTCAAGAAATGCCATTTAATTTATGTCCACATCACTGATCTCCACAACACACTGAACTTGTGAAACAATAAACCTTAAGACTGATACCTTTCATCAGGTGTAGAGGTGTCCATCAAAGGGAAAGTTATACTTACCTTAGCTAAGAGAACCAGTGTGGTGTAGTAATTAAGAGTGCTGGACTAGGATCTGGGGGACCCAAACCCCTGCTGACTCAGCCCCACCAAAGCTTAGTATGTCAGCCAAGTGAGCAACTGATCAGTCCCCCACCTACAGGGGACAGTCATGTCCCTCCCAAGTATCCAATCACAGTCCCTTATGCACCATATCAACCCCCAGGCCAGACACACAGAGCTCAGATGCTACTTTGTGTGGCATGGGCCTATGGGCACTTTGCACCTCATTTAGGTGGTAGGATGCACAAAGGGCACTAGAACAACTCACAGGAGGAACTTAGCACAAATGGTAAAGGAAGACAACAAACACTTCTGTTGAGATGGCCTAACATGGATCTCTCCAGAACCCTCAGAGGTACTCCATGACAGGTTCAGATATCCAAGGGAGACCGTGGCCCACAACCAAGGTGCGAGGACAGGTAAGAAAGGATGGGGTACTCCCTGACTAGGTACTACCACACTCCCCTAGGCCAACTCAGGCCACTGCCCACCCACTCTGCCTTTCACAACAGCTGTAAGCACTGCTCTCCATAGAATGCTTTTCTGGGGATACAGGTGACCCAGAAGAATGACATGAGGGGAGCCTGTAGAAGAAAGGGGGAAAGCAGTGGAGACTGCCTGTTTAGTATGAATCCATTCCCTACTGTTTTCCTGGTACTCAACACAAGGCACATACAATAAAAACTGGCTTCTATCTGCACCAGTAATCTGTGAAAAGAAAAAAGATTATGAAGTATAGCCATCCCACTCCATCTTTTGTGTTAAAGTTGGAGAAGGACTACATCTAGGACTAACCAACTGTAACACCAGATACTCAAGCAGTCAGGGTCTGGTCAAGCAAGACAGATCTACCTGCTCTTCTAAGAATCAAAAGCCTGAAATTTCACTTCTTACAAACATGGCACTGAACATCACCAAGTTTGAAATGGATATACTACAAGTCTCAGCATCCGCATCTCTAAGGGATGGAACTATACCTCTAATCCTGTGCGCTACATGAATGCCTGCAGTTCCGATGCACATATAAGAACAAGAGAGCCCAGACAACCCTCCTTCTTTCCAAAAGTAACACAAGGCCCCCCCACCCATTGACAGTCAACATCATGCAACCCCAAATAGCAAAACAGAAAGACCACCAGTTTCATGACAGAGGAATACAGCCCTGCAGTACTGTTACCAAAAATTCAAAGGGCTAGCTTAGCCCAGAAATATCAACACACAGCCAGTCCCAAGTCTATCTGTGTTCTTCTTCCAGATAGGCTAAGTTCCTCTTTCTCACTGATGTTATATCCCATGCCTGAGGGTCCAAACCAGACAGGCAGCCCACTAAGGGCAGACTCACTAATATAAGGCGGGGAGAAACAAGGTATGAAAAAGCCTTTCCTTCTTCCACCCTTAATGTCAGGGTTGTATAGCAAGCTTGTTATCCAGAAATAACACAGAGAAGAAAAAGGAAAGCAATGTACCATAACCTTAATTTGCACTTACCTTGTGCACTGTTGATGCAAGTGCTTGGAGGACTGCTAATTTGTCCCTAAATTTAAGAAAAACCTGTATTATTTGTTAAGTTTTCCAATATACTACTAGACATATTATTAAAATGTGTTTACTTGGAAGAACTCACCAGGTTTTCTTTCTTGGAAGAACAATACTTTCTTCAGCAACTTTGAAAACAAAATTGCTTATATTAGCCACCTCAAACAATCCTTAATGGAACAGTGGGGTAAAATATTTAATAAATACTGTAGGATATAGGTATGGAAAGTTTCCAAGAGTTAAGACTATAGAAAATACTTTAGGTGCAGTGAGTCAGCTTAAATGTGGGTTACATAGAATCAAACTGGCTCATCCACACCAACTACCCCGTCCTAGGTTTCTTTACTTAGAACCAAGTTCCAGAGCTTTAGCTAAGACAACTTCAAATCAGTAAGTGATGGGACACTTGTTTTACCCAAAAGTCATAATCAATGTGAATGGTTAAAAAATGTCACCTCTCCCCAATACTGCACCTTGAGGAACAGGGGATTTCTTCTGCAGCTCTGCATTTCCTGAAAAGTACCTAAGGAAACCAATGAAACAGTTAAATGTTTAACTGGTAAGAAAAAGTACACATACTGCAAAAATGTTTAGGTCAGCACTTTGTACAATGCATAGCATTATCTCCATTATAATGCATAGTACTTATTAAAGCCAACTGCAGATTAAATTCTTATAGTAGAAACATGTTCAGACCTTACAAAGAGTAACTGAGCTTTGCAGGAGTATGTCCAGCAGAATATTTTAGAATCAAGAAATCTTTTAAGAGAAAGTGAATACGCTTACAATGGTATATGAAGGCACAAGCATTAACTTCCATGTCAGGTAAGCAGTTAACATGAACATCCTCCGCTGTGTGGCCAACATGCAACTAAGCCCACAGATATGACCATTTCCCTTCAGGCTTTCAATCTCTAATCCTCTTCATCTGCAGGTCCCTGATGCTCCCTGCACAATGGGAGAGGACACCTGACTAAGGCTAATCTCCTTCTTTTCCTATTTGGCTCGGATAGACTATTATTTATTTATCCATTCATTTGTACTCTGCCTTTCTCCCCAGAGAGGTCCCAAACTGGCTTACATTGTTCTCTTCTCCTCCATTTTATCCTCACAACAGCTCCATGATGTAGGTAAAGCTGAGTGTGTGTGACTGGCCCAATTCACCCAGGGAATTTCCATGGCAAGAGGAGGCAAAGTGGGATCTTTCAGATCCTAGCCCAGCACACTAACCACTATACCATACTGGCTCCATTATACATTGATAGTGGAAAGCTATATATTAAGGAAAGGGAAGAAGAAAGAATACATGGAAGATGAAGAGGGGAACCTGGGGAAAGAATAGCACCAGGTTAAAGTGTCTATATCAGCAGTAACAGAAGAGGAAACTTTCACATCTATGCAATATGCTTAGGATTGCTTTTAAAATAGGTTGGCTCTATATGCAACAGAAAAGAACAAAATCCATGTGATACTTTTTTATTAGGACCAACCAAACTGACAACCTCTTGCTAACAACCTCTGTGAGATTCATGTATCTCTCATAGGATGTTTGCAAGGCCAGGTCACTACATCATGGCCTGAAAAAGCTCGCTCCTTGTCTTTCTAAAATTTGTGATCCAGCATTTAAAATAAGACACAGATCAAGGAGATCAATGTGGAATGTGCATGTTTTCCTGTAATGCTGAATATCCATGCAGAGTTCCTGCCAAGTTCTGTGTTTTTTTTACTGGGAGACCCTCAACAAGTTGGTAAAAATCCAAAATTGGTTGTATAACCACTTAGCTATGACATAGGTTTTGGGACCTCTCCCTCTCTCTGCTCTTTTATAGATTATTCTCTACCTCCTCTTCTAAGTCTAAGGAATGTTGGTATAAAATCTCTCAGCAGACTACTTCAAATAGATGAAAAGTAACCAACTCATTCTATTGTTATATTGCTCTTGCAAACTGGTAAGATTATTGTATTCTGTTACTGTAAAGAGTCGGCACTGAGATAAAGCATTGAAGTATGATGTGTTAGAATTTATTGTCTGAATTATAAAAATACATTAAACTTGGAAAGAGCTGATGACTTTGTAGACATTCCAGTTAGGTCCATCAGGCCTTTTAATCACATTGACCTATCCTGTTTAGTTAGAAGGAAGTCTCACTGTGTTTTTAGAATATTACTCTGCAATTTGCACGTGTAAAGTACTTTGCTTAAAGCCGCAGTCAGCATTATATAGCTAGTAAAAAATGATTCCGGCCATTGAAAAGCTAATCTGCTTTTCAAATAGCAAAGCAGGGCCCATGAGCACTCCCAAATACTTAATCTGCTCTGAAAAAGTAAACTTCACTCCATCCAGGACAAACTGATTTAATCCTTCTAGAACATGAGCCTTCCTGACCAGCATTATCTCTATCTTGTCTGGATACAGCTTCTGCCTTAGCCATCAGACCACAGTCTCAAAGCACCAGTTCAAAATCAAGAGACACACATCTAGAGGCTTAGATAATGAAATATAGAGCTAAGTGTCATCTGGAGTTTGCCTGGAGCTTTTGTGTTGGGTGCCATCAATCTCATTCAAAGATCATCTACCAGTACAACTAAAGCCATTCCACCCAGATTGGAATGGGTCAAGGGCAGGCATATTGTCTAGGAAGCCCTGAAACTGCTCTGTCACCTTTCCTAGAAAAAGTAAAATGGAAACTGGTCTATAATTGGCCACCGTATCCCTAACAAATGAATTTTTTTAGCAGAGTCTAATAACTGCGCCTTCAAACATTTAGGGATAGGTTCCCCTCAATAAGAAAGGAGCTGTTAATTTTTATTAATGGTGTCAATATCTTTTGCTGACATGATTTCAGAAGCCAGGATGGGCATGGATGCAGAGCACAAGTGGTGGCCCTAACACTCCCAGGGACCTTGCCAGGATCCATAGGCAGGATCAGTCTGAAACTACCCATAACAACAGGTCAAGCAGGCACTTCTAATACCTCAGGTATTGGATCTGCTCCCAACTTGGAACGGATGAGAGAGATTTTGTCAGTAAAGGACACTGCAAAAACATCACAGTTAAGGGCCAAATTTTCATCACTTGCAGGATCGGACTTAGGTGTCACTACTAACCATTTTGAACGTTTGATTTAGACAAGATTCTGCTGATGCAATGGTAGCAGAAAAGACTGTTTTCTTTGCTGTCATAACCACCACGCCATAGTCCTGCCAATGGGTTCTATGACATGCTCTGATTCATCCCGAGCCTTCCACCAGAGTTGCTCTAGTTGTCTTCCAGTCCACTTCATAGTAAACCAAGGACCTGGCAGCCTCACAAAACATGGAAGAGGTGCAACTCTGTTTATGGTCCCTGCCAGCTCGAAGTTCCATGCAGTTACCAGAACCTCCACAGAGGCACTGGGGAGGCTTTCAAAATCCCCACTCAACAGGATTCACTAATCCCTGAGGACGGACAATCCAAACTGGCCCCTGCAGGGAGGAGGCAGCAAACTCAACCGCGCCTTCAGAAGATGGTGATCTGACCTTCCTTCAAGGAGTTGGGGGGGGGGGGGAAGACACACGTGGCCAGCCGCTTCCCGATTTTTCCGCCACAACAGCCCTGTCAGGTAGGCTACGAGCGCAACAAAGGCCCAGATAACTCCGTAGCGAGGGGAGCGGCTAAGAGACCGGCCCCAGCCCGCGTTTCAGAGAAGGACAGAGAAACCGCTCCTGCTGCCCTCTGCGAGGCGCCCAGGAGGGGCCGGCAAAGCCCCGCCGCAGGAACGGCTCTCGCCCCTGCCGCAACGCGACCGGCCCAGCCCTCACCACCGACTTACCTGCAGAGAACGACGCGCCGCCTGGCCCAGGTCGCTCTGTCAGAAGCCGCGCTCAGCGCCCGCCAAGGAAGCGCCATGGCGCGGGAGGCCACCGGAAGAGGAAGGGGGAGAGGCCGGAAACGGAAGCGGCGCCTCTCCGGCGTGGAAAAGCGATGGCGGCGGCGAGGGAAGCGCCGTGGCGCCGGCTGACTGGCCTGACCTTCGGCGTGTATCGGGCGGCGGAAATCGAGTGAGTGCGCCTTCGGGCTGAACCCCGCTGTCCTTCTCTGGCAGCAGTGCATGTGAGAAGTGTCCCGGGAAGGAACACGTGTCAGAGGGGCTCCCGCCTCCCAGGCAGCCAGGGGCGGGGGGCGTTACTTAGCCTCGTGGGATGGATCCAGAGGAGTCAGCCGTGTTAGTTTGTAGTAGCAAAAATAGAAAACAGTCCAGTAGCAACTTTAAGACTAACCAACTTTACTGTAGCATAAGCTTTCGAGAATCACAGTTCTCTTCCTCCATGCATCTGACGAAGATAACTGTGGTTCTCGAAAGCTTATGCTACCGTAAAGTTGGTTAGTCTTAAAGTTGCTACTGGACTCTTTTCTATTTTGCCTCGTGGGATGGGATCGGACAGTGTCCCTCTGCGCATGGCCTGAGGCGATTCGGCTGCCGCTTGTTCTTATTCCCCCCAGACACGAGGGTGGGATGTTTCCACCTCAGACTGTCTTTGCTCAGAGATAAATTCGATCGACCTACCTTGGGGGCAGTTAGCTCATCAGGAAACATCTCCTGGTTCTCCTGGGATTTTTTTTGTACTTTAAGGGAAGGGATATTTTAAAACTGCAAGCACAAATATGCTGCAGAAAGTATACAGAGGGAAGAAATCGAACATAAGTAATTCACATGTATGCATTTTATAGCTTCTCCTTGATGCATTTTACGCTGCCACACCTCCCCCCCCCCCATGCAAATCTCTTTGAAGATAAACATCTCAGTAGGGTTAAAAGTGAGATTTACAGCCTCACCTTTTTTCTGGAAAATATGAACCAGAATTCAGAAATGAGGGGGTCATGTTCTATAAATATTTTCAGGGCATGGCAACTGCTGTCTATCCCCTGACCATAATTATGTAATTGAAAATACCAGGGAGATACCTTTTCATGTCATCTTAGATCGGGCAGCTTCAACCTGTCCCCCATGAACTTTGTACTAAAATGCAAGGAGTCCCTTGGCAGTTGGCATCTTCCCTTTTATATTCAAGTGTTACTTCTAGTTGGACTGATACCTTTTTGGAGCCTCATTGAAGTGTCTGACTATAAGAATTGCCACCCAAAATTAACCCAGCTAATACACTCATTCCCTCTTATTCGCTCCGGTTCAAAGACACCTTTCCTGTTTTCATCCCATCTTCTGGCTTCCCTCTGCAGCAAGATCCCAAGAGCAAGCAAGCATCCAGCAATTCTTTCCACAGCCTCTCCATTCGGTCAAAGATAGTAGTCACAGTCCCTCTTCCCACTCTCCAGAGCTCTCCCCACCTTCCACTTACTACCCAGGAAAGCAAGGGCCCCCCATCTTCCCCCACATGGATTGATTTATGTTCTCTGGAAGATGGTTATGCAAAGGCTGCTGCTCTCTTCTCTGCTGTCCTCTCTAAACAACTACTGAGAAGGAGGAACAGTAGGCATGTTGTCTCTGATAGTTGCCTCATAAAGCCATCGGTGACCTGTATTGAAAAATGTTGTCTGGTGAAAGATTAGTTCAGGCAAAAAGCAAAACCTAAAACCGAACTGCTTTTTCTCCTGTTGTGACTTTCTGATAGAATTTAGGTGATATATTGTACAAATCAAAGATATGCCGTCAAAGAGTGTCTTTTCCCTGGCATTACAAACCCAACTTTACTTTTACTTTTAGGAAGCTGAGTGTAAAATCAATAACCAACCCACGTTTCCTGGATAATGCAGGCACTGCATTACCCAATGGATTGTACGACTTGGCTTTGGGACCACTTGACAACAAGGAAGTGTGTGCAACTTGTGTACAGGACTTCAACAACTGTCCAGGGCACCTAGGTTACACAGATCTGCCTCTCACTGTCTATAATCCTCTCTTTTTTGATGTAAGTGTTCATGGCTTTTGTGGCATGTGCGGTTGTATTCCTTCAGTATATCAGTGCAATTGGCATAAATACCTATAGAATTTTCTCTTGAAGTTGACTAAATTACTGCAGTAGTCTGGAAGCCACTCCTCTGTGGCATCTTTCCTTACTGCTCCAGTAATTTCTAGATAATAGAAACTTTCCTGACCTATAAACTCACCAGGTGAGCTTAGGCAAGTCACCTTGTTTTGGCTCCCTTCCCATCTGCACTGGGGAAGTAATACCCCGCAGGGCTGGTACAAGGATAAAGTATATGAAGCACTTTATGAAGTTCAAAAATGCTCTGTAAAGATTAAGCACTATTATCTTTTCCAGAAATTATTCCTTCTGATACGAGGTTCTTGCTTGAGCTGTTGCCATCTGACATGTCCTCGTGCTGTGATTCATTTATTGCTTAACCAGCTGAAGCTCTTGGACGTAGGACTGCTTGAAGCTGTGTATGACCTTGAGGCTGTCCTAAGCAGGGTAGGTCCTGCTCCTTTCTTCAGAGTCTTCCATGACTGTTAAGAAGAATGCTAATGTAAATTTTCTTTCAGTTTTTAGAGGAAAATGCAGGCGCACTTGAGATAGACATAGAAGAAATGTTAAGCCAGCACACAAAAGAAATTCTCCAAAATAACCAGCTAAAGGACCAAGGTTCAAATGTAAGTAAGAAAAAACAGTATCATAAACTATTCCGTCGGGTAAGAGAACTCTGTCATGATTTGAGATGAACTAGGAGTGTCTGTCATTTCAGACATACCATAGAACAAATACTTCTGAATTAACCTGTAAGCATTTTCCATACAAGCATGCTCAGGTTATAACATTTTTTTTCCAAAGGTTGCCACAGAACAAAGATACAAAGCATTTGTTATTCTCTTTTACATCACCAAAGTAATGCAATATATGAAGCAGGCAAGCATAAGAGAGCTTATTTTGGACCAACTATAAATAAATAAATCACAGCCCTCTCCAATAATGAATCACACATTTCCATAGCTGCCAATCACACATCTCCATCATACCTTATATAAACCCCAACTAGGATAGCCATAGTCTATATGAAAGAGGGTGCCGCATGGGCCTATGCCATGCATATTTGGAGTTTTGCTGTAGAGTTGTCAACTCTTGTAGTCCACTTCCTGCTGGTTATCAGGCTGGCAGAGTCATTTTTCTTATGAACATGCAGTGAATGGGACAGTATCTGTGACTCGGTGGCCTTTCAGAACCACTGCCAAAGGAGCAGGAGCCTAACAAGCAGCTAACCGCCCCATTCTGTCTTGTGCTCTGCAGGCAGCCATGCCCAGACTCCTCTGGATTAAGGCCCCAGGCTTGGCTGGCTAGACAGGACAATTCAGACTGGAGCCTGGGGCTAAAGGCAGGGAATTGGCACACAAGGCTTGCACCTAGTGGCTTGAACAGTTATGATGGATCGGAAATAAGAGGCAACTCACAGTACAGCAGTAGGCGATGCTTTCTCCTTCCAAGAAAGAACTTGCTTTTTAGTGGGCAAGGAGGACCCCTCCCCCAATTGTCTGGTGAACAAGTAGAAGGAGAATTCACAAATAAGACAGTTCTGTACTGTATGTTATGAAGAATTCTTCATGTCATGGTGGACTGTATAGTTATTGTAGCGAAATTTTCCAATAGGTTCCACTAGGCTCTGTTAACTAAGGAGGTCACAGCCAGGATTAAATTTGAGAATGGACAAACCTGTTGACCAGTGAGGACTGCATTGTTTTTGTTTTTTAATAATTTTTTTTATTTTCTAATTACTAACATCCAAACTACAAACAGAAAAAGGAAAAAGGAAACAAGGGGAGAGGGAAAAAACAACATAAGAACACAGACTACAACTACAAGTATTGAATTCCCTTCATAATACAGTTATTTAAAGTTAAACTTTCTAATATGCTATTAGATTGGTAGATCTTATAAGATACAAACTACAGTCAGGTCTCCCCCCCCCCCCGCGTCTCGGTCTCAGTTCTCTTTGAACAGCTACAATAGCTGCGCTCACTCACTCCTCCCCTCTTCCCCCTTCAGATTCTGAATCTTCTTCTTGCTCGAACTCTTGATGATTAAGCACAAAATCCTTCAGCTGTACTTCCGATATTATCTTGTAGGCTTGGTCTTTATATCTAAACCAGATGCCTTCCGGAAATAACCATTTGTATTTTATATCACGCTTTCTCAGAAGAGCTGCAAACCTTTCGTATTTGAATCTTCTTTCCCGAGCTAAAAATGGAACGTCCTTCAATATCTTAACCTTGTTGCCAAGAAAGTCCAAGTCCACGTTGATCAAATTGTATAAAATGGTGTCCCGAGTCTTCTTAGATGAAAAATCAATAATAATCTCGCGAGGCAGCTGACGCTTCATTGCATATTTTGAAGATGTCCGACGGACTTCCAGAATATCGCTTTTTAACTCTTCTTTAGTTGCCTTTGCGAATGACGCCAAAAGTTCCGACACCAAATCCTTTAAATTTTCACTTTCCTCCTCCTTCACATTCTGTAAACGCAATACCGTCTGAGCACGATCCACTTGTAGTTCTATCAATTGATTCTCCAAAAGCTTTACTTCTTTGTTTGTAGCTCTCATGAGTGTTGCATTTTCACGAGCAGATTCCTCTGCCTCGAGCGCTACATCTTTAATGGTTTTCACTTCATTTTCAACGGAGCCAACCCTTTGTCCGATTTCATTTAGCTTATCAACAAAGGGCTTCATAGCTTCAACGACCGACCGTTTAACCACCTCTTCAAGAGTCTCTCCCTTCCCCTGCAACACAGCCGAAACCGATTTGCCCACAGCAGGGCTCTGCTTTTTCGTCGCCATCTTAGGGAGGGGGGGGAGTCCGCCAACTGAGTTCCAAAACTCAATGAAGGGCAAGATATCCAAGCCTTCTTAAGCTTCAGCTTCCACCAATCCTTCGCATACGCTTAGAGTAACAGAAGGGATCCGCTTACTTACAGGTTTCCACCTTAAATCTGCTTCTTGCCGTTCTCCATGGCCCGGCAGCACGCGATGTGCTGCGCAAGTCTGCTGGCCTCCATAGGAGCAGACGGGCTATTTACCCCCTGGATCGACTTCAGGGGGCTCTTCCTGCAGCGCTTCGGACCCTGACCCCCTACCTGGGAGTCCTGGGGGTTAACCCTCGCAGGTCAACCACCCGGTCAGGCTGCTCGGCCCCTTCCTCCCGGACCTGCGGAGAGGAGCGTCCAACATGGCCGGGAAAACGAAACCGAATCCAGTGAGGACTGCATTGTTAAAGCATGATGACAAGTGAAGAAAAAATTATGTTCTAAAATTAAATCATTGCAATCAAAATAGTAGTTGAGTGCAGTGTTAATTTTGCTTGCAATTTCAAACATTTCAATTTTTAAAAAATTGAATTTCTATAACTTTGTCTCTTCCATTCTGTTTTTCTAGGTAAAAAACGTATGTGAGTGTAAAAGTAAACTGATATCCCAGTTTTGGAAATCGCACACAAGTTCAAAGAGATGCCCCAACTGCAAGTGAGTATAGACTCTTATTCAGAAACCAAACAACTTTTTGTGGTCTTATTTCCCTCCCCTTTCTCCAGTGTTAACAAAGGCTAGAATTTTGCTTATAGTTTATTGACTATTGTTATAATTTTTTAATTTTCCTTTTGAAGAGCTGAAAGATCACTTGTCCGAAAAGAACATAATAGCAAACTCACTGTGACTTATCCCACCGTGGTAATCCAGAAGTCAGGCAAACAGATGATTGTGGAGGAAGCTGCAAGTACAGTATTTTATTTTGTTGGAAAGCTATGACATTGCTTGTAATTTGACATTGATGAACATTTCTTTAAATTAGAATGTGCCATGTAGTGTTCAGTGGACATTTTCAAATTTAGCTTTAAATCCTTGCATGACTGAAGAAGTCATCTGACATGACTGTTCACATACATCTTGTTTTTAGAAAATCATTATCTTTTTACATGCCGCCTCTCAGTTTCACACATTTCATTAGAAGTTGTGGTATTCAGTTGTAATATATTCCACTACGAATGGAGTAAGCCACTTATTTTTGTTTAGATATTTATACCCGACTTTTTTCCCCAAAGTGGCTTACAACGTTGTTCTTCCCATCTCCATTTTATCCTCACAAGAATAACCATGTGAGGTAGGTTAGGCTGAGTGCGTGTTTCTGGCCCAAGGTCACTCAGCAAGCTTGCATGGTAGAAGTGGGAGTTTGAACCTGGGCTTTCCAGATTCTAGTCTGATACTGGACTTAATAGTAACAATAGGAAGACAAAAATGTCAGAAGGAAAAAAATGATTGGAAGAATATCAGAGGTGCTCTGCTGGATCAGACCAGTGGTCCATCTAGTCAAGTATTCTGTTTCACACAGTGGCCAACTAGTTCTTCTGGAAGGCCAACAAAAATGGCATAGAAGGAAAGTCCTTCCCCCTGACGTTGCCTCCTAGCGCTGGGTTTCAGAGGTTTATTGCCTTAGAATATGAAGTTCCTTTAGACAGTATGGCTAGTAGCAGAGTGGCTTTTATATCCAGCAAAAGGGATGGAAATCTCTATCTAGTTCCTAAACAAATCAAAAATGAGCCCCTGCACTTTACATTGAATCAAACAGGCAGTATATTTTTCTGTTTCCAGTCCATGTGAATAGAATATGAATTGTATGGTTTTAGATGAAATGTACACACTCAGGCACATCCATCCCCAATTCCTATGGCAGGAGGTGTATGCATTTTAGCCTAGTAATTTCACTGGGCATTCCACTTGTGGTTTGCGTTGTCATGGTGATACATGTGGATGCTCAGTTCGCCTTTCAAGTGTGCAGATTTATTGAACAAATGCCATTTTTGTTAGTATCCTGTGTTTATATGATTGGAAGGTATTTCATAACTGGTTTGAAATAAAAGTACTTCATAATTTAACATGGATTTTAATTCCTTAGTCATAGATGAAACTCAACTGGGAAAGCGAGGTTACCTGACACCTAGCAGTGCCAAAGCCCATATTGAAGCTTTGTGGAATAACGAAGGTAAGAACAGTGAGATCCGTTGAGGCTTATTTAAAGTGGGTGCCAGAAGATTAAACTAGTGATACAGCTTCTTGGAATGTCTGTGGTATCTGTAGATTCATGGTAAATGATTTCCTGTTTTAGATTTGTTTGTCTGTTCTGTCTCTTGGCCATTCCTTGCATTGAAAAGAGGGGGATTCATATAGGAGAAAGGAGGCATATTTGCTTTTACATATAGTGTGAATGAGTGTACAGTGTAGCATCAGCTTTTGTTTTGGGGAGGACTCTATAGAATACAAAATGAACTAAAAATGTTGCTCCTGCTCTATCAGGAACGCGTTCTGCCCGTCCCAGCTTGTCCCCTTGACAGAAAATGCAGGCAGCCCTTCATCCAGCAAGAGCCTCATGGAAATGGGTGGGAGCTGCGCAGGAGCCATGCTCTGGGAGACTTGCGCTGGAGAATTGCCTGCAAAATTGTATCCTGTAGTCAGAGAAGTTTGTTTCTGGCTCTCTTGCCCTTAGTGATTATAAGGACCAGGCCCTTTACCATCTAGTATAGATTGCTAAGTTTGAAAGTTTGGTTCAGGCTTCTGTTTTTGCAAACTTTTCACCAGGCCTGTTTGCTGGAAGTCTTTAGCCTTGTTAATTGAATGCACCTGGAGGTGGCTTTGTTCCTGTGAGAAAGTGTCCTTGAGCAGGTCGGAGCCTGGTGCACTTCCTATAATTTCACATGCAGTAATGCCAATTAAGTAACTGAGCCCTGATTGGTTCGAGCTGGTGGGCTGAGACCCCCCAGATCTCAAGAAGCCGCATTGTCTCTAGGCAAGACAGCTCACTTTTACCTTTCAGCCATTGATGACCTTCTCCAATACGAGAGAGAGCTTCTCAGCTCCATGCCGCTCTATCAGGATGCCTAGAGTTAGCTGGCATGGATGGCCTCTCTGCTAAGCCTTTGGTAAGATCCACCAGCCTTGGAACTAAGTCAGAGAATGCTTAGACAGTTAGCTTGCAGTATTTTAGTTAGTCAGAAGTTATTTAGAACAGCAAGTCTTTATTATCATGCCTTGCCTAAATGCCTTTTAAGAGTGAGTCCTGCTTTGCATACACTCCTGTGTTCTTTCTTTAATAAACTCTAATAATACATTTTACCTGTGTCCAGTATTGCTTGCCAAAGAGGTACAAGCGCTCAAATGAACCCAAGAGTCCAGGGAGCTTTTAAAATCAGCAACCAAAGCTGTTAGGGGCTCCTAGGGGTCTTGAGGGACTTCAGGATGAGAACGGGGATGAGAGTCTCTGGGTCATGACAATGATGAACAACATCAGCCAGCTGAGTCACTGCCTCACCTTTTCTCACAAGCCCTGTTACCAGGTTACAGTGGACACAGCGGACATGAACGATATACACTTGATTTTTCTATATATGTGTGTTGCATAATTCTCAGCATTCAGCACATGTATTGAAACCCCACGTTCCAAGTACTGGTCCTTGGGTTCATTTGTAAAGTGAGTGTATATTGGTTTTTCCTTACCAAAAAAAAGCATATGCATGTACATGCAGGTTGTATGTGTGTTTACTGTAACATATGAAGAGGCTGCAGAACATAATGTCTAATGCTAGACCTGGCACAGGAGGTTTAGTCATTGTGGTTCTAAACATGTGAAGAGGAAGAAAATAAATTACAGCTGCATGTCAACTTAGCTTTATTTTATGCACTCAAGAACAGAGAGAGTCAGATCAGGAATTTAATTTATGTGGAGAGTGCTGGTGTTGCTCTGAAGAAAAAAACCCACCAGACTTCTGTCCCGTGTTATTTGTGGATGTAAACCATGTAAGCAGCCAATGTTTTATGCACGGAGATATTGCCTGATTCAGCTTGAGTAGACTGGGCCACCTAACCTTTCATTGATTGTTCTGTTCAGGTTTTTTCCTCTCCAAACTTTTCTCTGGTATGATGGTCAGTGAAGATTCACATTTCAATCCTGAGATGTTCTTTCTGGATAAACTTGTTGTTCCACCATCTAGGTAACAAAGCTTTTTTGAACTTCGTCACAATATAGGCTTGGGGATTTTTTTTTTTTTAGATTTAATCTGTTATAGAAAGAGGGTGTTGTTAATCTCTTCATAACCATTGTGTTCCGGTATAGGTATCGTCCAGTGAGTTTTGTTGGAGACCAGATGTTTGCGAATGGTCAGACGGTGAACTTGCAAGCTGTTATGAAAGATGCTCAGTTAGCACGGAAACTTTTGGCTTTCATGGCTCAAGATCTGAAGCAATCAATGCAAAGTGAAGAGGGAGAAATCCAGAAGGTAAGGAGAAAGCCTTTCAGTCAACATAGTAGTAAGTGAAACATCTAACTAAAGTCTAGTTAGTTCTTTATCTATATTTTTATACAAGTTCTTTGGTCTCAGATTGTTGGTTTGAGTGCTATGTGATGGGTCTCCCTCCACCCCTAAGGCAAAAACCTCAGAGAGGTGGTCAGAACGAATTTTTCATGTTCTGATGTTTTAGCCCCAGAGGAACTTATTTGGGCACTAAAAGCAGAAATAATGCATACATATGAAGAAAATGAAACATTTAACATCAGCTTCATACTTCATAATGAGGAGCAAAATTTGAACCCAATTGTATTGCAGAAGAATATGAAAATATACAGCATATACAGTTTTTAACAAAAACTAACTATGCAAGTTTTTTAAAAAGTTCATGAACTGTAAAAAGTAAGAGAGGCAAGGAAATATGTATGGAGAAATAAAAAGAAGAAAAAGCAAACTAACTAATCAGACATCAAACGTATCTTTCAACAAATTGATTTCAATCCTGTAAATTCCAAAGTATCAAAAAGTAACACGAAACAATTTCTCATCAAAAACAAAAAAATATGAAAACTCTTTTAGCAAACTGATGTCTGCAGAAGGTATCTCTAACTCTTGAAAGCTTACACCCTGAAAATCTGGATGGTCTCTAAGATGCCACTGTATTCAAATCCTGCTGTCTCAAGATTACTTGTAGAACAGTTGTAGTAATGAAAGCCTTTCATATGTTTATTGTGGTTATTATATTAATTTATATTAACTTTGGCGGGGGGGGGGGGGGAGCCACTGTCTGCAGTTAAAAGGACAGCAACCATGTCTGTCAGTCAAGAAAACAGCAGGTCTCCTTCATCCTTTGAGTGCCACAATACAGTGGAAAAGATGCAGCTGGGGATCTGTGCACTTGTACAAAATTCAGTATTCAGATTTCAGGAATGGGTTGCAGAATGCCAAAATTTTTCAGGTTTGTTATTCTCTGTGTGTGGGAGGACTGTTTTTTTGGGGGGGGGGGGCTGGAATGGCTGGTTTTCAACCAAATGACACCAACACCACAGGGAACCTAATCTTGTATGTCCAGTAACTACCCACAGGTTTCAAGAGAATTGGATCAAGGGGTCTAATTTAGTAGTCCCCTGAGTAAGGTGCCCCCAGCCATCCTACTTGTCTCCCTTGGTGGGGGAAGCCATGGGCAAAGAAGCCCATCGCAAAACATACAAGAGCAGTCATTGGCCAAAAGCCTCCAAATGCAGCAAAACCAACAAGCCCCGCAGAACCAATGTCAAATCAGAGAATCCAATTTGGAAAATCCCCCCCTTTTTAAAGTCCTTTAAAAATTAAAAACCTAGAAACTGATAAAAGGTAAAACAGTTAAAAGTTCTGTAACAAACTAAGAGAAGAGAACCCCACAAAATAGCCTATTCTTTTGAAAACACTTCAAAACAAAACCAAGGAAAACTAGTCTTTAAAAGAACCAGAAAACCCAAGTCACTAACTTCCAGAACTGAAGCTATGAATTCCCTGCCCCTCACCCCTGGCATTTTCTTCCTCTGAAGCTTTTACTGGTACTGAAGTGTTACTGTTTGTTCCACAGCCAGGGGAGCAGCCCTTGGAACTCCTGGACCGTTCTGTCTTGGTGACAATCCCTGGGCAGACAGTGGCAGATAAGCTTTACAACATCTGGATTCGTCTTCAGAGCCATGTAAATATTTTGTTTGACAGTGACATGGACAAGCTCATGTCTGAAAAATTCCCCGGTGTGCGACAGGTGAGAGTTGCAAAGATGATTGTTGGGAATAACAGCAGAGTTGTAGAGAATTACCTGAAGGAGAAGTTTGAAATATTGCTATACTAGAAAGAGGCATTTCCATGGCCCGTATTGCTAGCGACTGAAGTTAAAATAGTGACAATGATATGACCTTTTAAATATGTGTCCTTTTTCCAATTTATGATGACAGATTTTAGAAAGAAAGGAGGGCCTGTTTCGCAAGCATATGATGGGCAAACGAGTGGATTATGCAGCTCGGTCAGTCATTTGCCCCGACATGTACATTGGGACCAATGAGATTGGCATTCCTATGGTAAGAAGCAAGCCTGCTCAGTGAGAGATGCTTTATCAATGGGGAGGTTTTGGATTAGTGGCTTTATACCTCCCGTCCTCTGGTAGTTTCTAGCTTTTCCAAAGTAAATTGTGATTTCTGTTGAACCTGAATTTCTTATAGGTAAGAGCAGGGGTAGTGAGGATGCAGGGTGGGGGGGGCTCTCTCTCCCTGAAGATCTTTGAGCAGAGTCAGCAAACCCATCTGTTCAGAATGCTCTTGGTTTCCTGCAAAGAGCGAGAAAGACACTTCCGTTCTCTGATTTATTCATTTTGGAAGCAGTACCTGCTGTGAAGACAAAGATGGGGAACTACCCCACTGCCATTCGCTTCCCCAGGGTCTTAAGCACCACCTACTTCCATATGAGCCAACTTGACCACTGAGATCTTTGTTGCAGCTCTGTCATAATGAGTGCCCATCTTTTCTGGTGAGGTGGATGGCTACCTCAGACAGGGCTTCTTATCTTGTGGTATTTCACCTGTAGGATTTCTACTGTACTCCCATTTGGATATTGCCTTCTACTCTGAGCTGGAGAACATATCTTCATTTTCCCAGGCCTTTGGTGATAGGTCAATGGTATTTTGGTCCTTACACTCTCGTCTTTGTTGCAGATACAGTCATTCCTGCTTGGGTGGTTTAAATATTTACATAATATTTTTACTTATTGTATATGTTATAGCTTTGTTAGCAAACATGGGAACTTTGATGAGAGGTGGAATACAAAGGTTTTCCATAAAGAAGGGATATGGCAGTGAGTTGTATTTGTCTGGCTGGGAGAGAGGTAACTGGACTGTGGAATCTGATAATAGCGTACAAGGAATGTAAGTAATTACTCAATGATGGGGGGTACACTATCTCCAGTGAAAAGCATGCACAGCAACTTGATCCTTTTTCCTTCCTTGTAGGTCTTTGCTACGAAACTGACCTATCCTCAACCTGTAACTCCTTGGAACGTCCATGAGCTGAGGCAGGCTGTTATAAATGGGCCTGGTGTGCACCCAGGTGCCTCCATGGTCATCAATGAAGATGGGTCTCGCACCATCTTGAGTTCAACCAGTCAGACCCAAAGAGAAGCCATAGCCAAGCAACTCTTAACTCCTTCCACTGGGGCACCAAAACCAGGAATAAAAACAGTGAGTATTGTCCACACAGAGACTAGCATGGTAGTTCAGCTAAAGAGACATGAACTGGCTGAAGTTGTAATTCTTAGTTGAGTCCAAGTTCTGTCAAGTCTTTCTCTAGTTACTTTTACTTATCCTGTGCTCCATTTTCAAACTATTTGCTTGTACGAGATATGTAGTTACAAGGATCAGAAGTAGTGCAGCTGTATGATGATGAATGGTGGGTAATTTGTCTGTATTTCATTAGCTGAGACAAAGTTCAGTGTTCCTATTGAATCACGTCAAGTCCTATATTTGAGAGATCCTTCACAAGAGCTGCTCCCCGCTTGTGGTACATTGCAGTTTCCCCAAACACAGAGAGGAAGAGGTTGAGCAAAACAGCATTTCGATCTTTTCAGCTTTGGTTTAATGACTTCCCAATTCCCATTGGTTTCCCATAGTGATCATCGGTGCGGTGCATGTGGGCACTATGGCACTCGCCAAGTGATGCCCACTTGCTCCCCCCCTCCCCCCGAAAGCATCTGGGCCCCAGATGAAAGAGCTTACTGCGGCCTTCCTCCCTCTGGTTGGAGTAGGAGGTACTGCAGGAGGCATCATCTTTATGTCTCCAAGGAACACTCATTTGGAAGTAGCTACCTGCATCATAAAAGGGTGCTTGGTACCTTGTTTTGTGCAACATTCCAATGTTTGGCGATTGGACCGATTTCCTCCCCCCATCAATCATTTTATGATTGACACACACACACACACCCCTGCCCGGCAGCCATCTTGTTATGGTGGGCATGCTACCTGTTTTTAAAATTCTAAAAGCACCCACAGGTTCAGCAAGGTTGGGGAGGCCTTTTTATGTCTCCAACCTCAATCTTAAAAATTCCATGTAGTAGTAGCTGCTTCCTCTTGGAATCCATCTTTCTCTTCATAAACACTTCTTGCTAGTTCCAAAGAATGTCCATTTGGAAAGGTAGATAACTTTCCCTGTACATGATAGAATGAGATTCTCCACACCCTGAACTGTAGTATTCTACTAGGGATATAATTCAGTATTTTGCCCTAAAGACCATCAATTTGTCCAGTAGAAGAGATCCTTGTCCGCAACACAGCACTGCAGGCATTCTGCTGTTATGCTTGAAGCTTTTAGGCTTCTGAGGAAGGTGTCTTATCATAGCAAAACTTGCCCTCATCAGTCGGCTCTTCCGTCCCCGTTTGTTTTTTGGCTCCAGACTTGTATCCGGCTGAGTTCAGCAATGGATTTTAAAGATTCCCCCATTAGTTTTAGTCAGTGGAATATACCTTAAAGGTGAAGGGAGGGGCTCAAGAGTCAAGTCGCTCACAGGGAAGGAAACTCTTGTGTCTCTTATTGCACCATTAAATAAGGAACGTATGGTCCAAAATAGTATCTCGACTCCCTTAGCTGTGCTTCAGTTTCTACATTTCTGTTTGTTCACTGTTCTCTGTGTGTTTACTTCTTCCCCCCCCCCTTCCCCTGTTCGGTTTTCTGTATGTAGCAATTTTTGGCTGTCTAAGAAAAGAATTTTTTATATGGCTGTACTTGAATCTCTCACAGGTGTGCCGCCATATTAAAAATGGAGATGTCCTTTTGCTGAATCGCCAGCCCACCCTTCATAGACCCTCTATCCAAGCTCATCGAGCCAGGATTCTTCCCGAAGAGAAGGTTCTGAGGCTTCATTATGCCAATTGTAAAGCTTACAATGCTGACTTTGATGGGGATGAAATGAATGCTCACTTCCCTCAGAATGAGCTAGGTCGAGCGGAAGCCTATGTCTTGGCTTGTACTGATGAGCAGTATCTTGTTCCAAAGGTAAATCATTTAACTATTGAGCAAATCTATTTTGACTTGCTTTGATTTTTGATCATTTTTTCTGTCCTTAATTTGTAGTCACTTTGTGATCTTGACGTTTGGAGGGTGAATTTGTAAAGAGTAAGATTAATAATTTAAATAATCACAACACTTTCGTATCAGTTGTCTCCTAGAGTCCTGTCATTGTTCTGTATGGTTGATGAATCAGAGTGCGGGTCTATGTTTGTGTCAGGACGCATTGGGTGCTGGTCCATAGCTCTTTAAAGACAAAAAAAGACCAGAGCAGAGTACTGCTTATCACATGGCTGTACTCTGGTTGCTCTGGTCCCATAAGAAGATTCTTCTGGATGTTCACCTCCAGAGTCCTGTGCATTATCTTCAGACTTCAGTATCATAGATACAAGTAGGATTCCTGACATCAGTTCAGACCTATCTCTCTTTGTTACCCAACCTGTTACTGGGATCATTCAGGAGGGATGTTTCCATGTTGACTGGGAACCATGCTCTACTGCTTCATTTTGAAGTCACCTCCTGTGCATGCTCCTGTGAGAATTGCAAGCACCAGCAATGTGTCCATTCTTTCCACCATTCTTGGTGTTCGTTCTTTCCACCTCAGCCTTTGGCCCTGTTAGCCACAATGTCCCATCCATGGGCTACCTCTGCTTCATCTTCATTGGAACTAGGACTGCAGTCCTTGGCTGTGATGGTTGTGCACACTGTGATCCTGACAAGATCCACTGCACTGTTGTGAACCTAGTTGCCACCTACCAACTCAACTTTATTGCAGTCTTAACGTGAATCTCATTTTCTCATTGCACACCAAGTTGGAGGAACTTGCTGATGCATCTGAACCTGGAGCTGATGGCTCCAACAGAGTCTTGACTGTTTTAGCAAAGCGCCCATCTTCCCCATTCGTAACCTGAGAGAATCAATGAGTCCATCAAACCCAAAACAGTCAGGGTGCCAATCCTAGCACCTGTCTTTTCTCTTCTGATCCTGGGAGCTTGGTTAGCTTGTAGCAGTCTTAAAAGGACCAATTTCCACATTTCACTTTAATCACAACTTCCCAAACTTTTCCATTTCTGTGTGCCTTCTGGCAGTATGCAGTGTTTCCCTTTGGTCTCTCTGCTACCCCAAGAGTGTTTACCAAATACACAGCAGTGGTAGCAGTACATACTTAGCATCAAGGGTTAATCATCTTTCCCTTCACAGTCAATTGGCTCCTCACAGCTCCGTCTCCGGGTGACATTGGGCCAATTGCACATTCTCAGTCTAACCTCACAGGCTTGTTGTGAGGATAAAGTGGAGGAGAGAGAGGTCTTCTTGGCTGCTAGACTGAATACCAATTTAACCCCGGAAATGAAAGGTCGCTTTTTGAGAATTCTCTTTTCAGAACGCAGGTGTTTCTACAATACGGGGAAGATAGGTACCTTGGCTTATCCAGCTATTGCATGTCCCAGTTTCAGCGAGGAGAGACACAGATGGATCACCTCGATACTTGAGAAGAATGAGCTCACAAATATTAATCAGAACCTTTCTTTTACAAGAAAAGGACCCATACGTTACCAGATCACTGGCATCCTACCTTTTTGCAATCCAGCTTAAAATTAAAAAAAACTTTCGTGATTGGAGTGAGATTTCCCCCCCTCATTTTTTTGTTTGTTTAATGTTAGGCTGAAGGCTGTGGCTAGAAGACCCTGTGTCAGGAAAGGAAGGAAGGAAATGGAGGAGAGGAGAGTGATGTAAGCCGCTGTGGATTTGGGAAAGGCAGGGTATACATGACTTAAATGATATAAAAATAAATAAGTAAAATCTCATCTGCTGCAGATTCCCGTTTTCTAACCTTCCCCTACTCTGTTGCACAAAAAAAAAACCCTGTAGCTTTGCCTGTGAAGGATAGCTAACACAGATACAGTGGAACAGTTGAGGTTCATGAAGGTGAAGCAAGCAGAACTAATGAAGGAGTGCCAGAAAAGACAAATAGAAGGTGGGCATCTGTCTGTGGATGAGTTATTTGTTTACTTCAGTTATACCCCACCTTTCTCTCCAATGGGGACACAGAAGTGGCTTAGACCATTCTCCTCTCCTCCATTTTATCCTCTCAGCATTCCTGTGAGGTAGGTTGTGGTCCCTTTCAGTTCATTTCAAATTATTATTTTATCAGCTGTGGAATTTCCCACTTGATGCTTCCCTTTCAAGCTGTATGATGTCTTTCTCAGGATGGGAAGCCATTAGCAGGCTTGATCCAGGATCACATGGTCTCTGGTACCAGCATGACCACACGAGGCTGCTTCTTTACCCGAGAACAGTACATGGAACTGGTGTATCAAGGACTGACCGACAAAAAGGGAAGAGTGAAGCTTCTGCCTCCAGCTATTATAAAGCCACATCCTTTGTGGACGGGAAAGCAGGTAGGTTAAAGTTGTGTGTTCAGAGTTGAGTGGTGTGGCTTGAGGCAGAGAGGGCATTGCCAGTGAAGTCAGATTCTCTTTATCAACAGTTAACAGTAAAGATGTAAAATTTCTAGGAATTTTGATGCTGTGGAGGGGAAATAGAGATTTTGGGGAAATTGAAATCCATGCAGTATTTGCTTCCTTCTCTGAACTAATTTTATTATTTGTTTGTTTACTCTGCCTCTTCAGAGATCTGCTTGAGGTGGTTCACAAAACAAAACGAGATAAGATCCGCATGAAATCATTAAAATTAACCACCATTAAAAACCCCAGACACATCAAAGCACATAAAAGCCCAGAAGCTGGCTATAAAAACAAAAAGATTAGAATCCTTGTTAAAAGTCTGGGTAAAAAAAAATTGGCCTGATGCCTAAAAGAGTGTAGGAAAAGTGCCACGTGAGTTTTGGAGGAAGGGCATTCTGTAGGCAAGGTGCTGCCACTGGAAATGCCCTGTCTCTGGTCACCACCTACCTCATCATGCAAGCAGGGCACAGACAGCACAATTTGGGAGGAAGATTTTAACTGGTGGGCTGGATACTCTGGGAAGAAGTGGTCCTTCAAGAGCTCTGGCTGTGTGCTGTTTGGAGCCTTATGGGCAAGAACCAGCATTCACGAACCAGTTTGTTTGGTTCGTGGAAACGTCACATCTGGGGCAGCAGAAGGTCTGCAGAAAGCCCATCCCCCGTTGCTTAGGAAACTGATCAGCGCCAGGCTGTCTGCAGTGACGAACTGAAAAATGAACCAAACAAACCATGCTAAAAATCATAGTGGTTTGTCACAGGTCATCAGAAATGCCCTACGACAAATCACTGGTTTGCGAACTGAAAAAGGGCCTGGTTCGTGACGACCTTTGGTTTGTATTTTGGTTTGTGCCCATCTCTACCGAGTACTACTACAGAAAACTGTACCATATACTACCTTAGCACATGTACCTCACATTTTACCACATGAGAAGCAGCACATCATAGAAGTTGAAAATATGTAACACAAATTGTGAAGTAAGCAAGAGAAAGGGTGTCATTTTGAAGTCTCATATAATCATAATATGACTAGCAACATACTTGGTTATCGAGTTGTAACACTGAAAATACTGAACTCTTCTGTAGAATATTTTCATTGTATACTTCACAGCAAATTTTAATTATGGACAGAATTAGTCACATTTAAACAATAAACATATCCTTTGAAAATACACTGAATATATTGCAGGAATTATTGTTTTCTAATATAGATTGCTATTTAAAAAATACTTCATAATTTGAGTGAGTAAAACCTTGTTTTAAAACATATTTCACTCATATTTCATAAAAGAGAATTACCAAATCAAAACCCTGTATTACATATACTGTTTCTAAAGCCTTGACATATTTATGTAGTGCTTTTACTTCCAAGTGTTGGGAAAAAATCCCCAGTGCTACCCCCAAAGGAGCATAAAGTTTATCTATGTATGTAGTACATTTTTATCCAGCCCTTCCTTCAAGGAACTCAGGGTGGTATACATGATTCGCCCCTCCTCCATTTTACCCTCACAACAATCTTGTGAGGTAGTTTAGATTGAATGAGTGTGACCAGCCAAAGGTCACCTAAAGAACTTCATAGCACACTGGGGATTTGAATCTGGGTCTCTCAGATCCTCGTCTGACACCTTAACCCCTGCACCATCTGCAGTGGGAAAGAATAGGTAACACTGATAAAGGGGACAACAGCCGATCACGCTAACTGATTGTATTGATTTGTTTGTTCTGTTATCACAGGTTGTTTCTACATTGCTTACAAATGTAATTCCAGAGGACTGGCCTCTGCTGAATTTGTCAGGAAGAGCTAAAATTGATGGAAGAGCCTGGGTGACAGCCTCTGGCCCAGGAATTTACCCATCAGGTCTTGACTTTATGTGTGAATCTCAGGTATGGATTAGTGTTCGTAAGGCACAGAGCTCACAGTTTCGTCAGATAAAATAAGTGGCCACCACAAGCTTGCTGGCCTCCCAGATAAGAGGATATCTGTAGATATTATCAGTAGTCTGGGGTGTTTTTGCTTTGTACCATTGATAAGGGTCTCTGAATTGTGTCAAACCACAGTGGGACAAATTTTTAATCTCTCCATGCTTCATATGGAGCAGCGAGCACCTCAAGCTAATTCAGAACTTGGCATTTCACAGTTTGGTGGACAGTCCCACTAGCAATGTCTCTGCAAAAAGATTAGACTGTCTGATCATCTTGTCTTGAGAAAGAACAGAGAAGCTGGAGGCATGGTGAAATGAAAAAGAATCAGGGTTTGTTTGTTTTTTGCATACCCTGATTCCAGGTGGAAACTCTGACCTTAAAGCAGTGGCTCGAAAGCAAGTTCCTAATATCCGTAAATCTCAAGGATGCTTCCTATATGTCACAGTAAGGCTGCCTTATTGCAGATTGCTTTGCCTTGCCTGTGAAAGCAGCACTGTCACTGTTGTGGTCTGCCCCAGGACCTCTCACCAGTGTTCTAATCACAGTGGTTGCAGATCTCAGGCTCCAGAAGGTGCTGGCCCATTTGTAGTTCGACAGTAGTAGTGCTTGAATTCTGCCAAAGGCAGATGTGCACATGGAGCTATCAGTTGTCTGTCTCAAGGATTATGAATTTATCATCATCAAGATAAGAACTCATCAAGATAAGATACTCAGAGGATGCTGCATTTCAAGCTGAGTGTAAACACTTTGTGCACCAGTTCTCATAACTAAATAAAGAGATCAGCAAGCTGAGGGACACTGGAAAGGAATGCAACAATTGGCTGGCTTTCAGTCTACTTGTCTTCTAGAAATACCGGTGTTCCTACATGGGGCTTAGATCCAAAAGCCATTTGTCCTGAGTGTGTTTGTTTGTTTATTCAGAGGATTTTTGTTGTGCTTTTCTTCCCAATGTTGGCCAAAAACAGCTTACAAAAATATAATACCATTTTAATAAATGTAAATAAACCACAGTAGAAGAACAAAAACATAAAAGCAAAAATGCATACAACATTCTGGGCTGGTGTCCACTGGGTTAATCCATCCTGGCTATGGACCAAGAACGCTTTTCTTCCGCAGTCATCTGTTGCCGTGTGTGTTCCTCCATGAGTAAAAGTCTCTGCTAACACAGGACTGCCAATGAGCTGGAAAACCCCTCATGTCAGAGGAGAATGCTGCAGAGCCAAAGGCCAAAGGCACAGTAACATCAATTGAAGTGAGGCTTGGGTTCCAGGCCTGGGAGATGGCACTGTAACAATACTTGGTCACAGTTGGAGGGTGAGGTGATGGTATGGTTTCCTTGTTGGCGGAACTTGAATTTTCCTTGACCTTATGGCTGCCAGGTCTTAAGAAGAACCTAAATGCAGTCCTCTGAAGAAAGATGTGAGCCTTAATAACAGGGATATATGATGTGAGAATCAAAAAGTGATGGGACCTTTGAGAGTCCATGAGTTTCAATCAAGATGGCAGTTTTGTCACTTACAAATAAGCAAGGCAGTACACACGTACGTGCTGTCAAGTCTCAAGTGACTTAAGGCAACCCTAGTAACGGGCTTTCCAGGCAAGTGGTTTGCCATTGTCTTCCTCTGTAGAATCTCCCTTGATAACCCCCCATCCGAGCACCAGCCCTGCTGATCTTTCAAGGTGTAACAAGATCAAGCTATACCATACCACCTTCCCTAAGCAAGGCGATGGAGAGGTCAGATTACTCAGTATTCCTTAGGATGGCCAACAAGTGGGTGGAAGAAGTGGTACCATGTGATACCTTTGCACACCAAGCCCTCGGACGTTTTCAGGCTGAAAGGCTTTGCAGCCTTAGTCTGGACCCAAGATGTGTGAGGATGTGTTCCATGAAAATACCATATTCCCATTTAGGATCTCAGCACATCTTGTTTTGCATACTTTTGTGAAAGCTCTCCAGAATCAGTGATCTTAGGACTCGAGCATCAGCGCTTCTGCACCTGACCTGAACATTGGTGTTGTATGATTTCCTGCCATATCACTTGTTCATGAGAATCTTATCTGTTATCCAGAGAGAATGGGCCAAGGCCATCCTTATCATCTACAGATGGTCATAGTACCCTGGTGTAAAGATACACTCAAGCTGTAGACCCAAGCACTGCCAAGGAATGTGTGGGGAAAAAATCTGGGATCCTTCATTCTGGATATGCCAGTCCTAACTTTACATTGTGTGTGTGTGTGTATGTCTGCTAGGTTATCATTCAAAATGGGGAGCTGCTCTGTGGGGTCTTGGACAAAGCTCACTATGGTAGCTCTGCCTATGGTTTGGTCCACTGCTGCCATGATGTCTATGGTGGTGAGACGAGTGGAAAAGTGCTGACGGCTCTGGCTCGGCTCTTCACAGCCTACTTGCAGTTCTACAGGGGCTTTACAATGGGTGAGTGGTTCAGTGGTAACAGAGGGATCGTGGTACCTGTGTGGGCAGAAAGCCACATGGAGCAGGCCTGTGGTGTGGATAGGGTAGGGTAGGAATCAAGCTAGATTTCCCCTCCTTTCTCTGTTCAAGTGGAAAAGCTGGTAAATTCTAACCCTTCCCTGGCATTAAGTCTTTTGAAAGATTCAGTTCTTTGTACTTACCTTATAAAATTTGCAATGTTAATTCCTTAGCCAAGTACAGCATAAATTTGTCTTGGTTTACCACAATAGTGATTCAGCTTTAAAGATGACCCCAAGTAGCTGACTGCGTCTGAAGTGGAAGAGGCAGAACATTCTTTTTTTCCATTATAGGAGTAGAAGATATTTTGGTCAAACCAAAAGCAGACCACAGAAGACGGAAGATCATGAAAGAATGTACCCGTTGTGGTTCAAAGGTAAATTTGTGCTCTTTTTGGAAAGTGGGAAGAGATTTTTCTTGCTTTTCCATGAATATTGTATTCTATCTGCCTTGACTCCTGCTTCTTTTTCTCAGGCCATTAAAGCTGCATTTAACTTGCCAGAAACCTCCTCAGGTGAGCAGGCCAGAGGGAAGTGGCAGGATGCCCACCTCCACAAAGACCAGAGAAACTTTAATATGGTCGATCTGAAATTCAAAGAGGAAGTGAACCATTACAGCAATGAAATTAACAAGGTTGGCATTAAGCAATGAGAGGTTGTGCTAATGCTTGTTGTTTCACATACTTGGTTCTATACTTGGTATTTACACATTAACGTTTGTATCTCAGGTTTGTTTCAAGGAGTTAAAGGGAATATAAGTTATCTCATTTTATTGTTACAACAGTCCTATGGTTTGTGTTGTGCTGACAGATGGTAACTTGCCCAGAGTCACCCACTTAGCTTCATTAACAAGCAAGCTACCATGGCTTAAAAGCAGAGGAATGTGCCATTTCTTAAGATTCTTCGTTTCTTAAGTCTAATAACAATGAACGGATGCCATTGCCGATAAAGTGTTAGGCAAGCTTGACAGTTTCAAATTAATTAATTAATGTGTTTCAGCTGATTGTTCTAAGAAATTGTGTAAGTGTATACATGTATGTTTTATTGATTTCAAAATGGGGAATGGGGAAATGAAATCACAAATATACTGGCTGCCCATCTGTTTCCAGGCACAATTCCATGTGCTGGTTCTTGCCTTTAAGGCCCGAAACAGGTGGGGGCCACAGTTACTGAAGGACTGCCTCCTCTTGTACTGTCCAGCCCAACAGTTATGATCTGCCCCCCCCCCTTCAAGCACTTCCGAGGTAAGGAGCGTGGCAACTAGAGGCAAGTCTTTTTCAATGGTGGTGCCTCACCTTTGGAACGCCCTTCCCCTTGAGGCTTCCGTGCCTTACTGTCTTTTAGGCACCAGTCCAAACCATTTGTTTTATCCAGGCTTATAACTCAGGGATTTTCTTTTTCAACTCTTGTATGGCCTGCTTCCAGCCTCAGTATTGTGTTATGAATTTTCTTCTATGATGTTAGTTGTTTTATGCTGTTTTAATTCCCCTGAATTGTTTTTAATATTTATAATTTAGGTTGCAGCTTTTACAATGTTGCAATTCACTTTGAGAGAAAAGTTAATTATAAATAGCCAACTTATGGTAACCCCATTGGGTTTTCAAGGCAAGGCACATTCAGAGGTGGTTTGACATTGCCTGCCTCTGCATAGTAACCCTGGTCTTCCTTGGTGGTATCCTATCCAAGTACTGACCAGGACGGACCCTGTTTAGCTTCCAAGAGCTGACGAGATGGACCATGCAAGTCAGGACAAATAAAACCATTGACATGAATTAATCTGGGCTGTGCAGATTAAATCCAAACCAAAGCTGAAATCCTCTCACATGATGGAAGAGATATTGTAATCACCCATTTGCTATAGAACTAACAAGTAAATGCCAGTGATACTATGAAGACACTGAAATGGAGGTTTCCCCGTTATTTTTATGGAAGAGAGTTAAATCCGCAGGTGTAGATGCATGGACAGCCACGCCCATGACATATCATGCAAAGTTCTTTTGGTGTGCTAAAATTAGCACAGCAATAGCTTTCAGTGCCTTTTGGGTTTTTTTCTTAAATTTAAACAAGGGAAGTTCTTCTGATGCTTCAATTTAAATTTGTATAAGCATGATTCCAATAAAAACAATTTCCACATAAAGCTTTGAATTGGTTTGAATGTAACATTTAAACCACATTTGCTTCCTCCCCCCCCCCCCCCCCGGCTAATCAAACATTTCAGTTCAATTGCTGTTGGGACCTTAAATTAACATGGGGTACTTTTAAAAAGTTTATGTATCAAATATACATCAGAATAAACATGCAAAATCAGATCATGCTGTATTTCAGGTTTCAGAAAATTTTCAGTTTCAGATTTTTCCAGAAAACTAACATTCTTTTTTTTTTGTTCTCCAAATAATTTAGGTGTGCGTGCCTCTAGGGCTTCACCGGAGTTTCCCTGAGAATAATTTGCAGTTGATGGTGCAGTCAGGGGCCAAAGGATCTACTGTGAATACTATGCAGGTATTAATGCAAGTAACATTTTGCATGAGTCCAGAATGCAGAGCTTTGATCATGGAGTAATGAGCTGATTTATCCATTTATCCAGTATAGAAATTTATTTTCCAATTCTTGATAGACTCAGAGCTTCCGATAAGTTCTAAAAACAGAGGTCTCTCTCTCTCCAGTACCCACTTCCCAGTGCAAGTTACTAATGTGGGTTCTTCTTGTTTTTAACTCTTTCTCATCAAGGAACACAGAGACTTCGTTAGAGTTTAAATCTATATTCTTTATTGAAGTAAGCCCTAATCATTTTAAGTAAGATACTAGAATATAAATATATATTAACGTAACTCCAATTAATGATGAACATGTGCATGCAATAAAAAGTAAATCCCTTAACATTTTCCAATCATAACTATGATTTATTTAAAATCAGAACATACTTAATCTGCTATGAAATCATTGGAATTTCATAAACACACAAACATGTATATTTCTCACCTAGAATCTTCCACATGAGATTCCCTTAGTCAGAACCCTAAGTTCTTACCTTGGTGACATCCTTTTATACTAAATGACATTTATTATCTATAAAGACATCTCTAAGGTATTTTACATGTGACAATAATATAAAAATGTGATTGGTCTTAGATTTAGCTGATTTTTCTTATCTTTAATCATGTGACTAAAGCTGTCTTATGATGCCAATGCGCACCTGCATAGATAAGACTCTGTAAATCTTTAAAAGGTATTTAAAAAACTACTACAAGTTCAAAAAGATTACACTTAGTCTTTTCTAGCAATTAAAAATCATTTACCTACTCTCTTTCCAACTACTTTTAATTTGTTGTCAAAGATAAAAGAATATATGTATTTTTCCACAACCTACTAAAAAAACTGCCTTAAAGGTCATACAAAGTTCATCAAAATCATACCTCTACCATAGTGGTTGCAGAGATCAAATGAGCCCCATTTTATATAAACAGTCAATAAATACAGTAAATAAAAGCCTGGAACAGCAAAGGACTACATCATTTGAGCTTATAGAAGATTAAATATTTATAAACGCATCCACTTTCTCTAGATCTAACACTTATCTCTGTGTTAGAGGGACAAAAGCATCTTAATGGTTCCAGGTTTGTTGTTCAGACTCTGATAATCTCAATTACTTTCTTTTCATTTGACTGGTCATCTCTCTTCAGACTATGAGCCAAGCTACAAGTGACGCCTTACACAGGTTGGACACTTGTCAGCTTCCCTCAAGTTTTGAAGGGAAATGTAGGCGTCCTAGTTTTACAGCTTGGCTTTCCATTACAGTTGCAAGACCAGGAGGCCTACATTTCCCATCAAAACTTGAGGGAAGCTGACAAGTTTCCAACCTGTGTCAGGCATCACTTGTAGCTTGGCTCTGTGTGCCTGTGTTAAAGCATGCCTGCTCTTTCATGCCTCTTAGAATGGCTTCCCCCTCCCCCAAATAACCTTCCCGAATGCCTGCCTTTTTAAAGTGAGCGCTTATTCTTCCCACAGTCCCCCCAAACCTCTCCCAGTGGAGATTTACTAGGCCCTTCCCTAAAGGCACAGGGTGGCCTTCTGGCTGTCCTTTGTTATCTCTGGTTGCATTCCTTATGCTAAGGGCTTTACAGCCACCACAGTCTGCAGCTTGGAATCTAGAAGGAAGGGAGAAGGGAGCTAGCTTTCTTCTGACCAGACTACCTGTAAAGGCAGTTTGAGCTTAACTTTTGATTATTTGCAAAATATAAACCAAGCATTCACAAAGCAAAGGAGAAAATTCTTACACAGATACTTTGGTGAAGTGCCATTCCATCATAAACCATCCCCCCCCCTCTGCCCCCCGCAGTTTACCCTCATTACAGCGCTGCAGGACTGAGTGAGAATGACCAGGGATTCACAGTGAGCTTTGGGCCCAAGACTTGCACTTGCTTCTCCCTGATTTCAGTCCAGCACTCTAATTACTACGCCATGTTGGCTGTCATTCTGAGTGGCCCCCTGTGGATTGCCTGTCCATGAAAATTATTCTTGTTCAAAATTTATTGCAAGAAATTATTCCATACAGAAAATTTTTGCTTCATTAAACCGGTAAAAGATTGCCCTGCATTGCTTTCCCTTTCTTCCTGTTCTCTCCTGTAAAAATTGATAAGAAAACATTGCATAGAAATGGCCGTTATTTTTTACTTTTCCAATGAGATTAAATCTGGCACTTGTGGGACCAAACTGATGCATGAAAGAAGGAAAGGAATACAGAGTAAAAAAGTCAACATGAAACCTTCATTGCTTGAGTGTGAAAAATAAGTTGCACTCATGGAGTTGGCAAAGAGAGTAAGTTAGTTTCAGTATCTGCTTTTGCATTGTCATTTATCTCTCTCTCTTTCTCGGCTTCCTAAAGATTTCTTGCTTGCTGGGCCAGATTGAGTTAGAAGGTCGAAGGCCCCCGTTAATGCCGTCTGGCAAATCGTTGCCATGTTTTCAGCCTTACGACTTTTCCCCCCGATCGGGAGGATTTGTGACTGGGAGATTTCTCACTGGCATCAAGCCTGCAGTAAGTAATTACTGTTTGTTTATTATTATAATTATTATTATACAGTATTTCTCAAAATACATTCAGTATCTCTCTGTAATCCATATTTATAGATAAATGTGATTTACTTTCCCATTAAATATGAAATATTGATAGTTGTAAATGATACCATTATTTGCTTTTCTGCCTTCCTTAATTCTTTCACTGTCCCTGCTTCTAGAGGCATTTACCCTCTCATGGCTAATCCATATTTGGCTAATCCCTGTTGGTGAAGTCTGTGGAAAAAAATTATGTTTAGCGTACATTTACTACTTCAAGCCAAAATCCAATGGATCTTTGGGCAGTAAGGGCCCATGTGATGGCAGAGATCAGTATGTTACATAAACTCAGTGCCTGTTTCAACCACCAAAAGCCTAGATATGCATTTTTATAGGTGATAGAATGTTTCTTTTGGCTCCACTTCCGTGGAATGTTTTCTGTGAAAAGAGGAAAGAGATTAATTTTGACCAGAGCACTTTACGAGGCATCTCTGGATCCATTATATTCTGAATATATTTTGCCCCAATCCCCAGAACAGATTACATTGTCTAGCCTCCTAAACACACAATCAGTTTTTTGTGAGTTTTTTTTATGTTGCAGGTGCTTTTGTTACAGAATGAAAACTGTAAGTGGCTGTGATTTGGATATGTTGTTAATGTGCAAGTGCTAATGTCCTAAAGGAAAAATGCCATTTCTTTATGCTTTTAGCCAAAAGAGCATAGCTGAGGAGGAAGTGCGTCCCACAACACTGGGCAGTGGCTTTTAGTAAGAAAAGACAGGCCAAGTTGATTTTACTCTCCTAATCAGTCTGTCTCTACTCCCAGGCCACAATAACTGTGATAGTTATTGACTGCAAGATAATCACAGATGTTGAGTGACTTCGGGTTGGATCCAGTACAAAATTTCTGCTGAGCATACAGCCACTGTAAATGCTGCCTTCATAGGTTGTAGATGGATAGAGGCTTTCTGATGAGGGTCCAACCTGCAAATCCAATTGTTGCAGACCTTTGTCTGTTACAAGTATTGATCGAACAAAAAAAAAGTAGGCCTGAAATTTGCTTCAGTTTTATATTTGCAAAAACAAATATTCTGTTACATTCTGGAAAAGAGCTGGCATTCAGTAAGATGCCCAGATAAATCTCTGGACAATTAAAAAGTACAGAGTTTGTTGAAAAAATTTAAAATAGCTAATTTCTTCTGTAGCTCAGAGAAGTGCTCAATCTCATACCATCAGAACTGACAAGTTGGAAGGTTTTGATATAATCATAAGAGTTTGATGTAATAGAACATATATAAGACTGCTACGCCCTGGAAACCAACAAGTCTTTCAGACTTGGGTTGTGTGTGACTATCTAATCTTTCTGAAAGCATTTGGTGAAATTACTAAAATTATATTTTATCTTTTAGATATAAGATAGAAGATGTATGATTTTTCTGATATCTTTGACATACTGAAGTATATTTTGTATTTTTGTGATCTTTGTATATTTGGTAATTATATCAACCCTGAGACTCTCATCCCCCATTCCAGATGGCTTTCCTAGCCACTCAGAACCCCTAGGAGCCTCTAAGAGCTCTGGTCGTTTGTTTGAAGCACCTTGGCTTCCTGGGTTCTTTTGAGTGTGTGTACTTCTTTGGCAAGCAACACTGGACACAGGCTGATGAAACATATTATTGGAGTTTATTAAAGAAAGAACATATGAGTGTGTGCCAGGCAGAAACTGCTCTTAGAAAGCATTTAGCAAAGGCAGAAAACAAATAACAGCTTGCTGATCTAAATATGTTCTAACTGTATGTTCTAACTCTGTCTAACTATGTTCTAACTATATGTTCTCACTACTGGCTATCTGACTAAGCATGCTCTCAGTTGGTTCCAAAACTGGTTGGTCTTACCAAAGTCCATTTATGCCAGCTTATTCTAAGGCATCCTGGAGGCATAGAGCTGAGGAGCTCTCTGTCTCACACTGCAGATAGTTGGCAATGGCTACAGGGTAGAAAGATTGATAAACTGCCTAGAGACAAAGAGGCTTCTTGAAATCTGGAGGGCATCAGCCTACTCAAGGAACCAATCAGGGCTCAACTTCTTAATTGGACATGGCAGCCCTGTGAAATTTTAGGACGTATGGCTGTAGGTGAGATCAGCACCAAGGCTACTCTCTCACAAGAAAGCAGCCCAGGTGCAGGCGTGGGACTTTCCCAGCAAACTGGCCTAGGAAAAGACACACAGGATGTGAGGCCTGAACCAACGTTTTACTTTGTATTACGTGGAACAAGGCCTGATCCTTACAGTAATATCAAGAGTGATTAGATGGATTTTAACTAAAATTCTTAAAAAACAACATTGAGCGATTATTGGCTGGGACACATGGTTCTCACTTGATACTCAGAATAAATAAACTTCTGACATCTCTTCAGTCATGGGCTGTTAAACTGTAAGATTGGCTGTGGGAGGGACCATTTCAGTATAGCCCTGTAGTTTAGTGGTTAAAGCTTGGTGTTGAAATAGACAGAGACTTGTAGTTTCCATGTGTCTTTGTTTAGAAGGAATGCTTCCCCACAGGGGAGTTAAAACACCATAGCACAATGATGGAGCGATGATGTTTGCTGCTCTGTATGTGTGTTTTCTTCTTTCACAGAGGTTGTAATTGTGTTTTAGGAATTCTTCTTTCATTGCATGGCTGGTAGAGAGGGACTGGTGGATACTGCTGTCAAAACCAGCCGATCTGGGTACCTTCAAAGGTAAGTTTCTTTCTTCTTTTTTTTGCAAAACATAAGGTGTGGGTGTGTGGGGGGGTTGCTATGGCTCAGTGGTAGAGCATCTGTTTGGCATGCAGGAGGTCCTCGGTTCAGTCTCCAGCATCTCCAGAGGCAAAAATCAGGTAGCGGGTGATGTGAAAGACCTTTTTCTGAGCCCCTGGAGAGCCCCTGCGAGTCTGAGTAGACAATAATGATCCTGATTGACCAATGGTCTAATTCAGTATAAGGCATCTTCATTTGTTTGTGTGTCTATGTGAAACTGCATATAGCTAAATTACTTTTTGGCAAAGAGCAAAGAACTTGCTCCTTCAAATGAGACTTCTCTGATGCTGCTGAGTCAGTTGTCTGAGCGAGCAGGTACCTTGTTCTGCTGTTCTTGTTCTGTGCCTGCTTTGCAGTTTTCTGCACTTCAAAGGTTTCTTGAGCACCTTTTGAAGACATTGCTCTGTGGGATCCCTTGTCATTCATTTGGAAAATTGACCAGACCAGAATATTTATTGCAGGTGGCCAAAGGCCATCACAATCAAGCGAATACAACTCAAATAAAACACATAAGCAAAACATAAACACCAAACAAAACGATGATATTAAAAACACACAAAAATTACTTAAAACACATAAGCACCTTTGTTATAGTTTGACACTGAGAGATCTCTGTCTTTTGGTGCTACACCTCTGAAGATGCCAGTCACAGCTGCTGGCGAAACGTCAGGAACTACAATGCCAAGACCACGGCGATACAGCCCAGAAAATCCACAACAACCATTGTTCTCCGGCCCTGAAAGCCTTTGACAATATATCACCTTTGTTATACATAGGTGAAGAAGTCTCAACCATTAAGCGCAGCTCAAGCCCTGATTTTCTTATCTGCCAGGGTAAACTGGCAGTGTAGAAGTATAGATCCAGGTTGGAAAGAAAAAGGGTTAATTTTTCCACCACATGGGAAGAATCAATGTTATTTGAGATTTCCCCAAGAAATTTATTTCTGGGCTCTGTATACAGAGGGCAGAACAAAAGATAATGGGGAAGGTCTTCAGAGACTGAAGCTCCACAAATACAAAATCAGGCATCAATTGGTACTTGTGTGTAACGACCGTTTTATCGACCCAGAGACTCTCATCCGCTGTCCCTCATGGCTTTCCGAGCCCCTCAGGACTCCTAGGAGCTTCTAAGAGCTCTGGTCATGTTTTTTGAAGCACCCTGGCTTCCTGGTCTCTTTTTAGGGTGTGTACCTTCTTGGCATGCAATACTGGACACGAGCAGGTAAAATATTATTGGAGTTTAGTAAAGAAAGGAGAGTACGCAAGGCAGAAACTGCTCTTAAAAGCATTAGGCACGGCATGAAAACAAAATAAATCCTGTTGAACTATGTTCTAACTAACTAAAACACTACTGGCTAGCTGTCTGAAAGTCCTCTGAGTTGGTTCCAAAGTTAGTTGATCCTATCAAAGTCCATCCATGGCAGCTTACTTTAGGCATCCCGGAAGTGGCACGGAGCTGAGAAGCTCTCCCTCACGTTGCAGATGGTTGGCAATGGCTACAAGGTAGAAACTGATAAACTGCATGGAAACAAAGAGGCTTCTCGAAATCAGAATGCATGACGAAGAGAACTGTGATTCTCGAAAGCTTATGCTACAGTAAAGTTGGTTAGTCTTAAAGTTGCTACTGGACTCTTTTCGATTTTGCTACTACAGACTAACACGGCTAACTCCTCTGGATCTATGAAATCTGGAGGGGCATCAACCCACTTGAAGAACTAATCAGGGCTCAGTTACTTAATTGGACATTACAGCATGTGAAAGTTCAGGGAGTGCACTGGAGCTGAGCTCAACACCAGGTTCCAGCCTTCTCAAGGCTATTTTTTTCACAGGAAGAAAGCAGTCCACAGATGCAGTTAATTGACAGAACTAGGGACTTTCCAGTAAACAGGCCTAGTAAGAAATCTGCAGGACATGAAGCCTGAACCAATGTTTCAAACTTAGCATTCTGTATTAGGTGGTAGAAGGCCTGGTCCTTACAACCGTCTATAATGGCTGAGGGCATTGTTTGAAACCTCAGAGAAGCCATTCTAAAACTAGAAAAGGAGATTTTTGGTCAAATAAGAGGCTCTGCCATGGTCCCTCTTGAACAAACCAGGGAGAATATTTGGAACAGAGAGTTGTACTTCTGTCCAATGCAGCATCCATCTTAAAAGATCCAGTCTCATATATTGAGATCAGGCAAGGGGACGCCTTGAAAGTCATCCACCAGGGAAAAATGATGGAGGATATTGTAAAAGCCAGCAGAGCAAAGAGCGTCTGAATGGAGCAGTGCATTGCTTTGCCTTAAGAGTGGACTAGCAGAGAGATTCCTTTGCTTTCTCCCAAATTCAAATAAGGCCAATTGCAAATGGACTCTGGTAGAAGGTAACCTAAGTTCAGCCTGTGTTAAAACTGCTGGAGTGCCTCGAGGCAAAGCTAGAATCCTCTTTAAAAAGAGGTTTTGAATTGATTCCAGGTTCAAAGTCAGGCATTCATTCCAACCCCAGATCTCTGCACCATATAGAAACTTGGGGATAGCCTTACACTGTAAGAATTTCAAGGCTGGCTCAACTAAAAACCCTTCTTTCGAGGTGGAAAATTTAAAGATGGCCCCAATGGTTTTCAAAACTGAGGTTTTTGTTATGGCCAGGTGGGCTTTCCATTATAAGGTTTCACTGAATGTCACCCCAAGATACTTAAAGGATGTGCATTGTTCAAAGAGATTGCCATCTACTGACCATTTAAATCGTTGAAGTCTCTTCCTAAAGACCATTACTTTGGTCTTGGCAAAGTTGATGTTTAAGGCCTCGCCCTTACATAAATTGCCCAGTTTAGTCAACGTCCTCCTTAAACCGATACAAGTTAGGAACACCAAAACAGGCTCACAGACACAGCAACAGACATCCACTGACGGTACACAGCTGCGGTCCCGAACTCCTGAGCTCAAGCAATCCGCCGGCCTCAGCCTCCCATAGGAACACCAACACCATGTCATCTGGGAGAATTGATATGTTCTGACCCCCACCCTCCCCCCCAAGATGGTGGAAAGAACTCAGAGTCTCACAAGCTTGGAACTATGTCATATAAGTAGAGATTGAAGAGCAAGGGGGCCATAACATACCCCTGTTTAACACCCCCAAGTAATTGGAATCTCCTCTGTTAAAGAGCCTGCGGGGCCCACCTTAACTCTAGCAGATATGTGGGAATGAAATTCTGGAATCATTTGGAAAAATAGCCACGAGTGGAAACCCAAAACAGCCCTTCCCCCTCTTTTTTTTTGCACAGGTGTATTATAAAGCATTTGGAAGGGCTGATAGTTCATTATGACCTGACTGTACGAGACAGCGATGGCAGCATTGTGCAGTTTCTCTATGGAGAAGATGGCTTAAACGTTCCTAAAATACAATTCCTGCAACCCAAGCAGTTTCCTTTCATTGCAGATAACTTCAAGGTAAGATTCTTGGATGTCTTCCAGCTCACCTCTCTTGTTAATTTCAACAGATTTTTAAATCTAGGACTTAGAAGGGTATATTCTGTAATAATCAAATGCTGGGTTTTCACAAGAAATAAACTCCTATTTTTAACCTATTTTACGAATGTGTAGCGATGAAGTCAAATTCTTGTTCTGGAAGGCTAGAGGGAGCACTTCCTTTTGCCATCTGAGCTCTGCTGGAAGGACCATCGTTCCCTAGAAGAATCAGCTGCCCCCCTCCTTTCAGATGTCCCCTCCTGCTTGCATTAAGCCACAGGGAAATAATCTGGGGAAAGCCCTACTTTCCACACATTCCCATCCTACTTGCTTTCTGGAGGAGTTGCAAAACAGAATTATTTAAGAAAGGGTTTGGGGCTTTGATTAAGGGGGTAATTTGGCAAATTGCTGGTCAAAATTGGTAAGTATTGGAGGGAACTGTTCTTTGATTTGCTTTTAAAATTGATTTTTTTGTTTTAGGCTGTTGTAACCTGCCTCATTTCCCAATATTTGGGGGGAAGGTGGGTTTATAAATCTTTTCATAAATTAAAAAAAAACTCAACTGAGCAAACTATCTGCTCAAATTGGAGTTGGGGCACCATTATCCCATTCCTTTGGCATGCACTATGGATTTTGGAAACGCAAACTTCAGGAATCTGAGGGAAGCATTGGGTGGTATCCCATGGAGTAAAATACCAGGATGGGTGGCATTTTTTTAAATGCAAGATGCTGAAGGCGCAGTTGCAGTCCATTCATTGGAAGAAGAATGGAAGTCATTGTAGGAAACCAGGCTGACTCCATAGGGGGCTTTTTGATGATCTGAGGTTTAAGAGGCTGAAGTATCGGGAGTGGAAGGAAGAGCATATTGATAGAGCAACTACGGGAGGGAAGCTAAGATCTGTTTGGGAGAGAATCAGAAAGGACCCAAAATAAGCTTTGTTTGGCGAGAGAGGTAATTAACAATAAGAAGTGTTTTTAAAAGTTACGTTAGGAAGAATAGGAATAATAAAGAAACAGTCCTTTTAGGGAAGATGATGGGTGCGTTTTAATGAGTGGTGGTGAAATGGCTGAGCTTTTACATTCTTTGATTTGTTTTTTTCCTATAGAGCAACTAATATACAGCAGGGAGGGGAGGGAGGCAATGATTAAGTAGAGGAATTCAGTTTAGAATATGGTTTGGAAACACTTGGTTGCTTTGAATCCATAAAAGTCCTTGGGACCTGATGAATAGCAGGGGGCTAGTCACCTATAAAAGTTTGCCTGCGGGAGAGAACAACCACTTCAATACAGCCTTGTGGTTTAGTGGTTAAAATCTCAGCCATGGTTAAGTCTTCCTGCTCATGGGCAGAACAGAGATTATTTGGTACCTTGTAAATATGTTAAATAAACATATCATGTAGGAATGCAACCTACACTTTCTGCAAAATGGCTGTGGAACTATGGGCGTAGTATATCCACAATGGTATCTTCCTGACTCTTGTGTACCTACTTCAGATGGGCACATATTTACTCAGCTGGTCAGGATCATCAGCAGTGGAAAGTGCTGTCAAGTCACAGCCAACTTATGGTGACACACACACACCCCATAAGGTTTTCAAGGCTAACAAAGTTCAGCGGTGGTTTGCCATTGCTTGCCTCTGCATATCGACCCTGGGCTTCCTTGTTGGTCTGACTTTTCCGCATTTCTTTATGGCAGTTTATCTTGTCAGGTCTGGTCTGGCAGATGTCAGTATCTTGCCGAGCCCTTGATGGCGGGCATCATCTTTTAGGTATGGGCACTGTAGGGGAGTGTGTAGTTTGAAGCATGATAAAAAATTTGTACAGACACTTTAAAGGAGTGATTTGTTATCAATTTCTTATAGGTAATAGAGAAATCTAAACATTTAGATGAAGTTCTGTCAAAAATGGACCCTCGGCATGCAAAGGAACAGTTCAGGTCCATCAAGAGATGGCAAGTCAAGCACCAGCAGACTCTCAGAAAAGGAGCCTTTTTGCTGTTTTGTCAGAAAAAAATGGCAAGTGTAATGGCCCAGATCCCTACAGGAGAACTTGAAAATAGTCGAGAAACTAAAACTCTACAGGTAAATCAGACAACAATTAAGAACAGTGCTTTGTTAATGCAGGACTTTAATGTGAGCTTATAATAAATTGTGATTTATAAGAGAGGGTTTTTTTTTTCCATTTCATTACCCAGTTGTTTACAAGCTACATGTGCACTGTGTAACAGAACAGAAATTTCAGGGTGTTTTGATGTAGGAGTATGGTCCAGATAGATAACCAGTGCAGAGCTACTAGTACATGAAAAGCAGGCAGGAACCATCCATTGCTTTAACTATGGATTTTGGCATGTTGTAATTATTTAAAACAAAGTAAGTACCCACATGGAATCATAGGGGGAGAGAGAGGAAACAATGACAACTCTTTCCCGTAGTAGCATGACTGTTTTGCTCATTGGGGTAGAGGAGGAGCTCTCTTAAGTAGTTCAGGGCTGGGTGAGCAAGAAGTTGCGCTGCACAGGGGAGAGAAGCTGGAGCAGCTCCTCCCTGCATCACACTGTTCAGGTTCCTAGTTAGATGAGCAGGGTGCCATAACTAGAGCAGGGGTTGGGGAAAGTTCACGTGCAGCTAATTACATGCACAATTATTTCAGGATCCTATACATTGTTAGGGACTCTGCACTGTTTGCAGCTTAATGAATTCTAGAGGATGCAATTGCCCCGGATGCTGAAGTTGGGAGCTAAATGAGTAGGAAATTACTGATCTGTTCATGAACCTGAACGGTGCAATGCAAGGGATGGTGGGGGTGGTTTTACCTGTTCATCACTGGACTGTTGAGTGAGAACCAAACAGGGAGAAAAAGTGGGAGTGGGAAATAAGCATCTCACATGCACAGTCCAACCCTATATCATCGCCTCTTAGATCTCACACAGGCCAGTGCCCTTTCCCCTGCTTCACATTCAGCTTTCAGCAGTATTCTTTTGCTTCCTAAAGGCATAAGCTAGTCTTATCAGGCTGTCTCTTAGGATTTTCTTCATTTTTAAAGAATTAGGAACTACTTTTTTATATCTGGGTAGACACCCAAGTATGCAGATGTGTGGCTTCATGCTACGATAGGCTGTTGTGCATGTGCTGTTATAAGAAGTAATACTTACTGGTATCCAAGGAGTTCTTCCAAATTTGTGTATGAAATCTATATATAATACTGGAAAAATTTCTCACTCTGCACTTTGAAATGCTGCCATCAATTTCAGTTGTTGAAGATGTGGTATGGACTGAATGAGACGAGACGGAGCAAGTATCAGAAAAAGGCAGCAAAATGTCCTGATCCCTGCCTGGGTATCTGGCAGCCAGACATCTATTTTGCATCGGTGTCAGAAACATTTGAAAATGATGTAGAGAATTTCCTTACAGAATGGAACACTCGGAATGACCGCGGCTATTGTAAATCTGAACTTTCTTCGGAGAGGTGGTAATTTTATTTAGTCTGTGTCTAGCTTGGGGTACAAAAGGCCACACATACCTATTTCAGCTTGTTGCAGTATTGCCCCAAAGGATGATTCACAGCAGAGACCCTCACAGACTTGATCAGATTACCAATACGTGGTGTACTGTTCTGTTTGCTGAAGCAGCCTCACCAATATAGAGCTGAAGCTTATTATAGTCTCTAAACGAAAAGCTGCCCAAATTTTCAGGATTAGCCATAGTTTCATAATAATTAAATGTGGGGGTGGGGGTGGTTCTGCTGCTTACTTGCTTTAGTTTTATCTGATGGTTTAGGTTGGTTCTCTGTTGTTCCTTAAAACTGGCTTTTACTTCCAAGAATTATTTCTGTAACAGCTAATGAGAAGCTTTTGGGTAATCAGTAATGCTCTCCTTATAAAGTAATGACCAAAGGAGTGTCATACTTTAGCACTAAATCATCATAAAACCCACACCTGTGCTTCCATCATTCCAGTAGACCAAACAGAAATCGCTGGGGGAAATTTATATCAGAGGGTGTGAAGCTAATGCTGTGATTAGCCCAAGCGCTCCTTTGCTAGATTTACATTGTTTGGTTTACCATCATCACCTATCTGAAATTGCCTTTGATTCAGAATACATTTCAGCAGTACAGTTCAAATTTGTTGTTAACTATCCCTCACTGGCTTGTATGCCTGAATGACTAAAGAGAGATCTTTTAGTGCTTGCGGTAAAGAAACAAAATTCCATTTACAGGAGACCAAATGCAATCCAAATAATTCTGCAACTTTATTAAAGTACACAGACACAATAATGATAAAGGAGGCAGATAGTAGCCAACACAATTGATCAGCCATCTTATTGCTGGTGGAAACTCCTCTCAGTCAGTCCATAAGCTGCTGATTCTTTATTAGAAAAAGCCAAGTGCACCTAGTTCTTGCCACTAGTGTAAACTCCTTTCTGTATCTAATCCTTTCTGTGTCCTCAGATTAAAGGACTTGTTGCATTTAAAGTGGCAGCAGTCACTCTGTGACCCAGGAGAAGCTGTGGGTCTCCTTGCTGCTCAGAGCATTGGAGAGCCCTCCACACAGATGACTCTGAACACTTTCCACTTTGCTGGAAGAGGCGAAATGAATGTTACTCTCGGTATCCCAAGGTGAAGTAGTGTTCCGTTGTTTCACTACATTTTCTTGATTAATGTCCTGCACCAGAATGAGTGTATCCTCTCTACAAGCTGGGTACAGAGAAAGAAGGCTAAGGGCCAAGCTACAAGTGACGAATGACACTTGAACAGCAAGTGTATTTCTCCCTGTTCACTTGCCCTCCACTCAATCCACTTGCCATTCAAGTGTCATTCGTCACTTGTAGCTTGGCCCTAAGATATCTGCCTGGTGAGCCTGAATTATCTGGAAAGCTATCTAGTGGCTCTGTTAAAACAAGTAATTTATATTGGATGAAATGGGTATGAGAAAACCCATACCATAGATGGCACAACGGAAGTTCAGTTCTGATAGATTTGGGCTTTGAAGGTCACTTCGCACACTTTAGACTGACTTTCTGTGTATGGGAAGTTTTTGAGTTATTCATTGCTGGGAGTAATTTTAATAATAAGACAAAGAGTGTTTCTGAATTTCTGGTTTGGTTCTGAATGGGATGGATGTTCCATGATGCATGATGGAAAAAGCAGATAGTGGGATGAGAAGCAAAAACTGTGGGAAGGATTGTAAATGGGATGTAGGAAAGTGAAGGAAAGTGGAGCTTTGAAGGGCTGTGGTCCAGGAGCCAAAGGGACAATGAATTAAGACAAATCCTTAACTTAATGCCACACAGTGATTCTAACAATTCTTATTTAATCTGTGGCTCATGTTTCACTTAACTCTGTTTCTTGTATTTCATCTAATGAGAGAAATTCAGTACATTTTAAGGGGGCGGCAATTGTGTAACACACATAATATCCATTGTTTGAAGCTCATTAGTAAATCAATTGATGATATTTGCTGCAATTGAATTTAGTGACTTTATTCCCATTTGGAACTTCTTAATATAGGCTTCTTAATATGAATAAAATGTCCTGAGTATTTGATATCATAATAGCTAAATTTTAATAATTCTTTGCTAAAGGTTGCGGGAGATCCTGATGGTAGCCAGTACTAATATTAAAACCCCAATGATGAGTATTCCTGTCCTTAATACCAAGAGAGCTCATAAGAGGGTGAAGAGACTCAAGAAACAGCTTACTAGAGTGTGCTTAGGCGAGGTAAGCCTTCCCTCATTCTTTGCAGAGATTTATTAATCATGAATTGAAGCCTTCTATTCTCGTGCCATTTCTGTTTATATGGATTTAAGAGAACCATTATAGCTGTCTTCCATGTCATTTGAGTATCTTAAGATTTAATTGGGGGAATCCTCTCGTAAGTCAGGACAGTGTAGCGGACTCTGCTGTCTCCTCTGATGTTGTATGTTGTGCAACTAATTGGTCAGGAGAATGTGATTCTGCCCCTACGTTATCAGAAGTGGATATGGACAAATAGAGTGAAAGAGTATCTTGCAGTGCAGAATAGCACCCTTGTATGCCCATTGACTTCCATGGAATTAGAAGAGTGTAACTCTGTTCAAGATTGTACTGTCAGTCTTGTTCTAAGGGCTTTGATACCAAGCAAGAGGAAGAGCTTTTAAGTAGTATGAGATGGCAGTTGCTCACTGTGAGTCCTTGGGTTTTTATTATTTTTTATTGGCTGATAGTTTTTTTTTTTAATTGGCTGAGTCTCATCTTGTGATGGCTCATACTCTTGGAATACTGTCTTTAAGCCATTGAGTATCCTACATTACAATAAGTGGAAGAATCATTAAGTCTAGGGTCAGAGGCTAGTCTTTACGGTGAAGACTCTATGACCTGTACTTTGTCCTCAGCAGTAGGAGAGATTTAGGGGTGTGTACCAAGAAAGTTTCAGTTCTGGGGGGTTCCAGAATCATTCCGTTCCATTACTGGTTTGTTCCGGGTTGGCTGGTTCCGGCTCAGAACTAATGATCCATTTAGTTTTTTCATTTTCATTCATTTTGCTCTCTTGTGCCCACATTGACCTCACATGCTCAAACACATGCTCTTCTTTTTAAGGGGAGAAATGAGGCTCTAGGGCAGCTGTTTTTGCACATAATGGCACCAAAATTGTACAGAACACTGTCTTCCCTTTAAACCATCGACCTATTGAGTTTGAAAGCATGCAGCCACGGAGTTCTGTTTTTATGGACCCCGAGGAATGCTTGGGGAAGGCATGCATCAAGGCGAGTGTTGAGCTGCCCACACCTGCACTGTCCTTTTCAGGGGGGAGTTGAGGGAACGAGGTTCTATTTGCATCTAACCAAAAAATGCATAATCCAAACCCCCTTTGATCCGATGAGTTTCTCCTCAAGCACATGAAAACTCACACAACATATGGACCCCAAAGAAGGTACGTGTTGGCAGATGCACACAGTGGCTGGAAACTGACTGGCTAAGCGGTTCCAGCATGGCACGCCAGCTTGGCGCACAAGCAGGAAAGACCTCCATTGCCAACCCACACAATGCAGCAAAATAAAAAAATTGCTTCTTTAGGATACTGACAAAACCAATAAATTACAATCTTTGAGTCCTGCTTTTATGGTATCTGAAGAAGTGAGCTGTGGCTCACAAAAGCTCATACCTACCACAAATTTTGTTAGTCTTATAGGTGCTACTGGACTCTTTTCTACTGTTACGCCATGTTTCCCGGTGCCTTGTAGTTTTGTTTCCATGATGCAGGGCAAGTGACTCCTCCTCTGTTTTGTAGCTACCTGGGACTCCAAGTCCCTGTCCCTGTTTAAACCCACCAGCTGCTGGCATAAAAGCTCATGGAAAGGGAGGGCTAGCTGTTGGTTTTTCCTTCACAGGAAGGGAAGTAGAGAATGGTCGTCTTTTTTCGCTACTTTTTACTCGTAAAAGAGGAAGACTAGACAGGTTGCTGGCTGCCAGTCTCCCTTTCCAACTAAAACTGTTAACCCTGGGTTAATTGAAGAAGACAACAAAATGGGGGATAAAGCTGAATGACAGTCTCCTTGCTGTGTCAAAAAATAAAAAAATCTGACCAGATCGGTCCTTCCATGTGGAATATGGAACTGGAAAGACTTGGGTGTACATGCATGCGAGTGCAATGCACACACCTGCTACATCCCAGTCATTTAACGCTAGATTAACAGTTTTAATTAGAAAAAATGTATGCCCATGTGGATGTTGCCATCCTTTCCTTGCATCATGGGTAAAAATGCTCAGAAAGGGATGGTGATGGCTATGCTGGTGCTGATGGTACCATGTCGTCTGCTGCTCCCCTCCCTGGCACAAAGCTAACCTTTGAACCTTATGAAGCTCGAGCCACTTAGTAGCGGTGTGTGCATTGCCCAGGAAGCACTGAAGAAAAATAAAGCACTCATGCGCACACATCCCCCTCCCACCAATGGTGTTAAAGCTAAGGGTTCAGTTTCTCCCCTTTGGAGCCAATTGGTTGCATGATGAGTGGAGACAGACTTGCCAGTAAGGAAAACAAGATACTGCCGGACTTCCCCCCTCCCCACTGCTGCCTGGCCTGCCTTCATGGCCTCTGTGTGGTAAGAATCAAAACAAAACACACAATCTTTTCGGCAGGGGTGAGGGAGTCATCACAGTCTTGATTTCCTATTTTGTTCTGCTGTTCCAGAGTCACTTTAAGGAGCTGAACCAATTTTTGGCTTTTAAAATTTTTTTATACACACTCCTTATGTGGAGGTGTCTTGCATGTGTTGAAATAAGCCTCTTCTGGCTGTCAACAGGCACGAAAGGAAAAAAGTAAATGTGGCAACACTGATCTGAAAGAAGGAAAAATTCTGTTGCCCCCAAACTTAAAATAAATGTGCATGATATGAGAATATCCAGACATTCTTCTTGTTTCAGGTGTTACAGAACGTGGATATTCAGGAGTCAATGTGTTTGGAGATGAATCTTAACAAGCACCTCGTCTACACTATCAAATTTACTTTTTTGCCACATGAATGTTATGGGGATGAGATATGCGTGAAGCCAAGGAACATCTTGAACTTTATGGAGACAAGGTCAGCGTCGCCTCCTGCCCATTCCTTTTCCAGGCTTCATCTTCAGGCTGCAGAGTTGTAGCATGATTAATTATTTATTTGAAATGTTTATAAGCCTGCCTTTCTTCTGACAAGTTGGGACAGAAAATTATAGAAGATATAGAACACCCAAAACAATGTCTTAAAAGGAAAACAATAGATTCAGCCATCAAAATAACAATAGTACCAATAATAGTGCTTTTGGTGACAGTCAACAAAAAGTAAATAACATTTGTGTCCTCAGTTGCACAATTCCCTTTTAAGAGGCCCCAAACACCCTCCTGAAAAATTCTGAAATGCCTCCCTCTTCTAGAAGGACTTGAAGGTGACTAAAGAAAAAAGCCTATGTGTAGACAACAGCTGAATATATAGTAACTGTACTTATATACCATTCTTCTAGGCAGATTAGTGCCGCGTTAACGGACAAGGTTATTGATACCTCCACAATACAGTTGGGGAGCTAGGGCTGAGAGGAGTGGCATACGTAAGGCCACCTGCTGCGTAGTGGGATTCAAACCAGCAGAGTGCTGATCCACAACCAAACCACTTGGTGAGCTGCTGTGCAGGACAAAGCTGTTACATTGGTCCATACAGCAAGAAGAGGTTTCTTGTGGGCCAGTCACACACTCAGCCTAGCCTACCTCATAGGGTTGTTGTGAGGGTAAAGTGTAGGAGAGGAGCAGGATATAAGCTGCTTTGGGTACCCATTGGACAGAAAGACAGGGTATTGTATTAGATAGACAGACAGACAGACAGACAGTCAGTCAGCCAGTCAACCGGTCCCAAGTCATGAAGGGCTTTAAAGGTAGGCAACAGCACATTGATATAACCTAGAAATATATTAGCAACCAATGAACAGATCTTAAAATTAATGTCCTTTCTCAATGACTTTCCCCAGAGAGTGAGTATGCTACAGCATTCTGTGCTAGTTGACATTTCTGAGTTGTCTTCAAGGGCAGCCCCACATAGTAAGTGTTACAGTAGTTGAAATTATTACAGTATGGTTGTCAGTTGGCTGCCTTCAAGAAGGGGGAATGCTCTGACCTGAATAGGCCAGGCAAGCCCAATTTTGTCAGATCTCAGAAGCTAGGTTGGTCCTGGCTAGTAATGGGAAGGGAAAACTCCAAATCAGACCAGGATTGCAGAGGCAGGCAGTGTCAAACCACCAAGAAGGGGGAATGCTTTTGGCCTATGTGCAACTGGAAAAACACACTTTTAGCCACAGTATTTACCTGCTTCTCCAATAGCAGAGCAAAACTCCCAGCTGTTGAGTCCGTCAAAGACGGCTGTATCCAGTCCAGTGTGGGAAACAGTATTTGAGATATCTAAACTCTGCTTTCATCCCCAATGGAGGAAACAATGAAGTTGTTTACAACAGCGTTCTCCCTTCCTCCATTTTATCCTCACATCAACAACCCTGTGAGGCGAATATATCTGAGAGACAGAAACCGGCACAAAGTTGCCTAAGGAGCTTCTGTGGCACAGTGAGGATTTGAACCTGACTCTCCCAAAAGCTAGCCCAAAATCTGATCACCAAACCTCAGTGGCTCTCCATTAACCAGATTAAGATTATATGTGTTGGCTTTAAAAGATTCATTTTTAAGACTAGAAGAATGCCGACCTCTGCATTATTAAAGGTTACTGCCTTGACTAGGAGTGAGAAAATTGGCTTTTGGGGGTGTGTCAGTCAAAAAAATAGCTACTTTTTTGTTGTAGAGTAGGATTCAGTAACATCTTAAAGACTAAGTAGTTTTCCAGGGTATGAGCTTCTGAAAGTCAGAGCTCCCTTTGTCAGATAAGGAGGTAGGTACATGCTTGTATCTGACAAAGAGAGCTCTGACTCTGGAAAGCTCATACCCTTGAAATCTTGGTCTTTAAAGTATTACTGGACCCGAATCTTGCTGTTCTACTATTGACAAACAAGGCTACCCACCTAAAACTTTTTTGTTATAGAAAATCAGCTGGTAGAGAAATTAAGTTTATCCTCTACATTGGCAGAATTCTGGAAGGGCATAGATTGCATAGTTTAAAATCCAGATTTGCATTGTTTTTCTTTTCTCCCCCCTCCCTGCTCCCCCTCCTCAGTTTCTTCAAAATCTTACTGGAAACAATTAAGAGGAAGAGTTCAAAGCTGATCTCATATAACAATGTTGGTACTCAGCGAGCAAATCATAGGGACTTAGGTAGTGATGGAAAAGTTGGAGCATCCCAAGAAAACCAGGTAAAAGTCTTGTTCACTTAGAGTTGTACTAGTACATTGAGAGGCTTTGTGAAGTATGTGGGGGGAGGTCACAAAGATGTGGAGAGTGAAGTTTTAAAAATCTCTCTACCCACCTTTAAACAGCTCGAGAACGAACAACCCAAGTCACTATTAGCATGGTTGTAAACAGGGAACACACAAGGACTTGGAGGTGGAATCTTATTATCCCCTTCTCTACTATTTCTTCCTTTTCTTCCCTCATAGCTTCTCTCTTTTTTCCTGATTTCTTCTCTGTTTTCCATCCAGCAGTCAACCTACCTTTATCTGCCCCTGTGTCCAGCTTTCCTCTTTCCTGATGTAACCAGCAGCCAGGCCTGAGTGAGTCACACAGGTTGTGAGATACCAAGTTACCTAGTCTTTGCTGCTAGACCTGGCCCCAATGAATCCCTCCCTCAAAGGTCAAAATAGCCCTGGAATGGCCTCTGCCTCCTTCCTCCGCCTTTTACTGACAGAAACCAAGGCTGGATGTTTGACAGTTCTGTTGTAGTTGTACAGCAATGGCCAGTGAGGCCATTTGTTTCCTAAAGCTACAAATGCTACTTCTGTCATTTTGGTGGGTTTAACCTCCCAATTTTTTTTTAAGAGTTCAGATTTTTCTGTAAATCTGTGGATTTTCTCAGGCTTGTAGAAATACCTGTCATGCATGTCCATAGCTCCAGTCTATAGATTTAAGTATCTACAGTTTTAGCTGTGATGAGAATATAGAGAATTAGATATATTAATTATATTGATTCTGCATTGTGCTGTATGTTAAATCTTTTCATTTTTATAGATTATATACTACACGCTTTATTAGAGATTGGTAACTTTGTATTTATAATGTGAAGCAAATGTTTATTAAGAAATTAATTATTAGAAGACCTGGTTAGGTCTTTGCGTCTCTGTGCATCACATGGATGTGTTTTGAGCTTGCACAAAGCTACAATTCAGAAACTTTGCCTTTATGAACAAAAAACTTCCTTCCCTCAGGGCTGTGGCTTGCTGTGGGCATGCTCAAAGAGGAACTGCAGCTTTCTGCTCAGTTCTCTTTTGTTTGATAACACTGATTGGGAACCTTTTCTGTGAGAATTTTTTAGTCTGTTTTCTTTATTGTTTCATTTAAAATGTTGTTAACAGGATGTGCTTTTCATTGTTCTAAGTGTATAATTAACCCTACTAGGTAGTTTAGTTTGTATAGTTCTTTCTCCAACATGGTGCTTGAGTATCTATGGTGCAAAAGCAGTGTGGAGGCAAACTCTCTTCTTTGGAAGCCACGATCATTGCCGCCTCCTGCCTAGGTGAGCAATACAAGATTGATGCCTGCATCCATGGCCAAGAGTTTACCGAGCCAGCATGCTGGAATCAGAACAACATGCCATAGGCCCAACCACAGTTTTGCTCATGCTAACAGCTCCTTCTGCCATATCAGGAGAGCATTGTCCAGCACCATCTGATTACTGTCCCACTTACTGTGCACTGATCTTTCTGTTAGTGGCTCTGGGGTACCAGTGGTGGAGAGGCGTACCTTTTTCCAGAGCTGCCCAGAGTAGAGATCGCCACAGATGCCGTCTCCTCAGTTGAGGAGCACACTGGCATCAACAAGTCACTGAAGGAAGGCCTTTCAAATAAAGGAGTAATCTCCAAAATTTATAATATTTTGCTACAAAACCTTAAACTTAAAACCTTAACATATAAGTCAAAATGGCACCAAGACTGTGACAAAATATTATCAAAAGAACAATGGGAAATAATATGGTCCTCTAAAATATTTAATTCATCAACAATTAATATTAAACTACAGTCCTATAAGATATTAACAAGATGGTATCTTGCACCCAAAAAATTAGCAGCTATTTACTCTCACAGTTCATCTTTATGTTGGAAAGGATGTGGGGATACAGGATCATATATACATTGCTGGTGGAAATGTCATTACATAGAAGAATTCTGGAATACAATCTTGCACCAAATCTTTTTGTTAACTGGCTACAAAATACCAAAGAAACCTGAGCTGATATTTCTGAATCAGTGGGATGATATAGAGATCCCACCAATTCGACGAGACCTCATCAATATCTTCTTAATGGCAGCAAAAAATTTAATTGCTTTAAAATGGAAATCACATACTGTACCGACAATTACCAGTTGGTATTCTAAAATATGGGACCATTTTTTATTTGAAAAAATCAATGATGGAATCTATCAAGCTGAAAATTTCCCCCAAACAACAAATTTTATGGAAAAATGGTTCCCTTTTTTTGAATACATTTCTAAAGAAAATCTATATCCTCCCAATAAAATATACCGAACAATCCTGAATCTATAATCCAAAATATATCAGATCATTCAACTTGAATTTGTCTTTCCATGTTTTACCTTTCTCTGTTATGTAGTTTTTAACAATTTACCCATGTTGTATTTCATATTGTAAACAGTTTTATTAATAATTGAAATAAATTTTTTTTTTTAAAAAGTCACTGAAGGAAAGTGGAGTGGTGCAGAGACCAGGCACAGCATCAGTTGACTGGATTTGAGAGCAATTTGCCTAGCACTCCTTTCCTCCAGCGCCTGGTAACAGAGACTCGACGTGATGGTAAAGGTCCATCAGCATGGAAACACAAGATTGGACTCTCTGGCAGGAAGTAACTCTTCTACTTCACTGGCCGGGAAATTACCTCAGTTCACTCTGAATGCAGCATTTTTAGGGCATCTTCAACCCGAAGGCTGACTGGCTCAGCTGCTGGGATTGTGATCCAGGGAGTAGGCTCTGAACCCCACAATCTTGTGTCTCCCATGCAGTAACCAGGAGGTTTCTTTGGTCACATATATGATCAACAGCAAAGTCCCAGGATTTCTGCCGGGATTCCCTTTGGAGAGGGTAGACAGTGAAGATTCTCTATCAGCTTCCTGGTCTCTGGGCCTCCAGTCCTCTTAGTCTGTATATTGGAGTCCCTGAAGTGGAAAACAGTTGTTCATCTTCAATGGAATATGTTTTTAAAATTCTAAACATTGAACTCTGAGAATTAAGTCTCTTGCAGAGCTTTTCTTAAGATTCACAACATAATCCTGTAAAACCAGCAGATATTATCAGAATATCTGGCTGTTTCACTCATAAATTGCTAAAGAATGCATTTTATACAGCCAGTGGGTAGCAGAATCCAATGCAATGCATATTTACTCATACATATCCAACTTTCCTTATCCTTCCTCTTGCTGAGTTGTGTATCATGATAACATGAGCGTGTGCTGTAGGGCCCGCCTGCCCCAATCTTGTCGGTAGCATCCAGGAGCAGAGCTTCTTCCTGATCCAAAGGCCAGGTACAACTTCTAACTTGACCAGGGGGGTGGGCTCTCTTGGCTTCCTAAACTTGCCAGGTCTTCTGGATTCAAGAAGCAGAGCTTGGAGGAGCAACTGACAGTTCTGTGTTCCTGACAGATTCTCTCTTCCCATCCCACCTTTTATTCTTCAAGGGACCCCCTTCCATTCTGGAGGATGAGGGAAAGGAATACAACCAAGGCTTGTTTCACAATTGTAAACTAAGCCATCACTACCTCCACCCTGCTGAAGCAAATAGCACATCTTCATGTGTTAAAACCCTCTGCAGAGTTCCTCTTTCCCTCTCCCTTTCTGATGGTTGGGAGCAAGAATGCAGCAGGCACTTTTTGTGACAAGTAGCTTGTTTTTCTGCAGCCTCTTCAGTGGGAGCAGAGAGCATACACGACTTGTGCCGTGTGCCATGAGCCATCTCCTCCCACTTGCTGCAGCTCAGCACAGCAGGGGAACCAGCAACCCAAAGCAGCTTCAATTCTCCTTTGGCAGGTGGGAGAACATCATTGGCCTTCCTCCAGCTCTTCCCATGTGCGCAAACACAGCAAAATAGAGCAGAAAGGCAGTGAGACGCCCTGTCCCCACAGCCTTCAATTTCCACATGAGCCTGAGACTTTTACAAAGACTGTAACCAGATGCTGTTTCTCAGGATTGCAGTTGATGATAATGGCTTTTAAAATTATTGATGACTGATTGTGTGAATGAAGGATGCCGTCTTAAGTTGCAGCCTTGCTGGCTAACTTTCCTGTAAACCACAGATACCTTAAGAACGTAAGAAGAGTCTTGATGGGTCAGGCGAGTGAGGCCCATCTAGTCCATCAGTCTGTTTCACGTAGCACCCTGGGGTGGGGTGGGGGGCAAAAGAACAAGGCCTCCTGGTATTCAGTTTTTCTGCCTCTGGAAATGGAAGTTCCCTTACTCACCAGGGCTAGTAAACACTGGCTTTTTATTTTCAATTCCTTTCCTAAAAATCCCCAGCATGGGGATTTTCAATGCTGCTGCATGCTGAGTCAATATTTTCATTGTCTGATGCACTGCAACCCCAAGATCTTTTTCTCTCTCATTCCCTGACAGTTCAGATTTCCTCCGCATATATTTAAAGTCAGGATTTTTTGTTCCATTGTGCATCATGTTAATTTAACTTAACCTTAATTGAACTTAATTCACCATGTTGTTGCCTAACGAAGCAATTTAGAGAGATCTCCCTGTAGCTCTTTACATTCTGCCCTGGTTTTTGCCAGCCTGAGTAATTTGGTATCATCTGCAAACTTGGCCACTATGCTGCTCAACCCCCAATTCCAAGTCCTTTATGAAGAAATTAAAGAGCCCTGGTCCCAATACCAATCCTTGCGGGACCCCACTGCTCACTTCTCTCCATTGCGAGGATTGTCCGTTTATTTCTAGTCTCTGCTTCCCTGTTCATTAACCAACTTTTAATCCATAAGAAGACCCATTATTTTATCCTATACCATAATAACTGCTAAGCACACTAAGGAATCTGATGAGATAACCTGGGCCGTTTTCACACTACTAACCTTCTTCCGTAACGTTGTGAAATGTCGTGCAAAAAACATGGAAGATAGTGTCTTCTCGCGAGAGTTTTGCACGATGTCGCTATCTTCCACGTTTTTTGCGCAACATTTTGCAATGTTACGGAAGCAGGTTAGTAGTGTGAAAACGACCCTGGTTAAAAGCCTTTTGGCAATACAAGTATATGTCTATTGGATCACTCTTACTCACAGTCTTCTACCAACTTAATTAAAAGTTCATTGCGAGGATGTATCCCCATTACTTTCTTTGTTATTGTTTATTGAACGTGATTTTGACTACCAGAGTAACATTTTCTAAAAATTATACTGCATGTTAAAGAAACACAGAATGGTGGAAGCATACCTGTCCAGTTTTGTACATGGAGAGTATTCCTTTGTTTTTACTTGTTTCTTGGCTTGCTAGCAATAGGGCCAAAATAACCATGGTAACCAGGAGCTCTTAACTATTCCTGTTTGCAATCTCTTCTGGTATAGGATGACCAAGAAGCTGAGGAAGAAGGGAGAGTACCTGATGGAGAAATTGATGAAGGGGATGCTGATGCTACAGATGCAAAAAGAAGGGAGAAGCAGGAAGAGGAGGTAAGGTTACCATGCTTGTTTTGGTAAGAGTCCGTTCAAAAGCCCTCTCTGTCTATGGAGGTGGGATAAACAAAACTGTGTAAAGCACTGTCCCGTCCTGTTTTGTGGAAGCAGCAAAGAAGCTGCTCTGTTGAGGGTTTGGCATCTCATGTGCTTTGGTATTTGTCTGCTATCCAAAGGTATTCATAAGACACAGCTTCAGAGTGGCCACAATCATTTTGATGGTTCTTGGAAACAGCAGAAGTTGGTTTTTTGTCGTCTGCTGCATGCTTGCGCTTTAGGGTGTTTATTGCTGCTGTCATTAAGTGGGCGGAATAGTGGTAATTACACACATAGACAAAGTTTTTGCAGTCTTAAATTACAAAGCTAGATTTGTTGAAATGGGTTACCAAGGTGAATGCATCAAAATAGCTTGTAAAGTCTCCCAGAATTCTCCTCTGAGACAAAGAGGGTGTGGGGACTGACAATATTCACAGCTGTTGAAGCATCTTTAAAACATCACATCGTTAATTCTGTCAGCCAACACCAGTAGGTCATCACCAGAAGGTAAGGAGACTCTCCACCCCCTTGGGAGGTGGTAGAAAATACCCTCAAGTCATAGCTGACTTATGGCAACTCCTACTGGGGTTTTCAGGGCAAGAGACTAACAGAAGTCATTAGCTGTTGTCTGCCTCTGCAACCCTGGTCTTCCTTGGAGGTCTCCCATCCAATTACTAACCAAGGCCAACCCTGTTTAGCTTCCAAGATCTGACAAGATTGGGTTTGCCTGGGCTATCCAGGTCAGGCTGTGTTAAGCTCCTATCACTATGACTGCACAAATGACTGCTTGAAGAACACTAGTGATAGATATGCATTGTTCTCATAGTTCAACTCAGCAGTGGCAAATGGAAGGAAGCATTTATTAACTTTTTAACTTTTGGACTTGATCTGCAGTTTCTAGAAGCCTCTAGATACAGTTCATTTTTTGTCATCATGGCAATGGTCTATCAGTTAATCAAAGTTATTCTGCTACAACGTACTCTTTTAAGGTAATACTTTCCCCCCACAAATAATTAGTGGTTAAAGCTGTCCAGACAGTAAGAAAAACTGATATTCTTTCAGGCCTCTGCAGACAGGCTGAGCATGGCCTCCTAAAAGTGGGCTGGATCCTGTGCAAAATCTCCACTGATGGAAGGAATTTCTGTCAACAGAGTGAAGCTTTCCCCCTTCCTGCTTCCGCTCCCAATTCCTCCTGAAATGCTGCGTCTGGGGAACAGGGGACTCTCCGAGAGCAGCATGAGCGGGAATTCACAAAAATCATTTCCCTTCCCTTCACAGAACTGTTTTGCTGTATTAAATTCACAGTCAGGCTCACCTTCCTATGATTTCACTATGATTTACCCTTTTTTTGACAAACATTTTATGCCTCATACACTTCATCAGCAATTAAGTGCTTTGCTAATTCATTGATAGTATATAAACATGTTATTATCCCTCTGCTGCAGAGATTTTGTTAACCATGATTTTCAGGGCAGAAATATTCTTTGTAGAAGTATACTCATAGTTTGCAATAACTGCAGTAGTTGCGTTTGGAGTGAGTTTATACAGTTACTTGTACATCCTGAATGTTGTAATTTGCAGAGGGCATAGATCCACAAATGTTGGCTGACATTGTGGTTACCACTGCCATTCCCATTCTGTGGGTGAGGGGGAGGTTAGGTCAACCATTCACTTTGCACAAGGCTTTGGGGAAACTTTGAAGCTGGTGAGGAGGGGAATCCTTGTTACTTCAAAGTTCCATGTGAAATGGAAACAGGTAGAGACCTGGTAAAGTGAGTCTCTTTTAGACATGGGCACAAACCACAAAAAAAATGAACCATGTGGTTCGTGGGGTTTCCATGAACCAGGAATCACGAACTCCCACGAACTGGGGCAAGTTCGTGAACCAGTTCGTGGTTCATGGGGTTTAAACGCCCAAAGGGGCATTTGATCGTTTAAAGGGCCCTTTCCTACTGGTTGCAAGCAGCAGGTCCCTTTAAACTATCAGCTGGCAGGCAGCGAGGTGGGGGGGAGGGATCTGTAAGCGGCAGGGCCCTTTAAACAGCCCAAACCCCAGCTCCCTAAATTTCTTATCAGGTGTTCAGGTAAGATTAAAAATGTTCACCATCACCAGACACGGAGTTTATCTGTTGGTGACTGCCATACAGGGCTAGATCGATTGGGGGGGGGGTAGTCTGTCCCTAGAGCCACCAAAGAGGGGGCGCCAGGCGTAGCTGCCAGCCGCCAGGAGCGTGTGGGCAGCTATGCAGGGGGCTGGGAGGCCACCTGCGCCATTCACCTGCACTGCAGGACAGGGCAGCCAGCTTGCCGCGCACCCCCTGTTCTGCAGGGCAAGTGAATGGCAGTGCGGATGGCTGGGAGGCCGCCTGCACTGCCTCCGCCAACTCTGCGGCGCGCCGGGGCAGCTGGCTTGCTTCACGGGTGGCACGCCCGCCCTGCGTGATGATGTCACGGAAGTGACATCATGAAGCAGCGCCAAGAGCACGTGTGTGCGCGAGGGGCCGGACTTGGGTTGCCCTGGGCGCCGGCAACCCTAGATCCGACCCTGCTGTCATAATTAACTTCTTGGGAAATAGTCATGTAGAAATCTTACTTTAACACAGTTAACGTAATGCTAATGGGCTGCTTGTGTGTTTGAATGCCATGCCGTACAAAAATGCTGCTTTAACATAAAAATCTAGCACATAAAGGAGAAGCCTAGGCTAGAGTCATTCTCCTTGTTACCTAATTCGCTTGTGAAGGGGTTGCTTGTTGGTTTTTTGTAAGGAGGTGCTTGAATGGGTACAACCCAAACTCTGGTTAACCATCTCAGCAATAACTGAAATGTTTTAGATTTTTATATCTGTTATTTTAATACTTGTTTTATCAAATAATTTTTATATACCTTCTTTGTTTTTATATACCTCAGGATCTTGGGTCCTGATGAGATTGGAAGAAAAGCAGGCTTATTCTTTAAATAAATCAACAACTCTCCACACACATGTATTCTGTTATGCTCCCCCCTCCCTTGTGGAACAGTCTGCCTGATGTTGTCAAGAAGGTTCCCAGGCTTCTGCGTAAAACAGAATTGTTCAATTCTATAAGGTTATAGGGTTATATCATAATGGAATGGTTCAGAAGGGGCCTTTAATAAAGGGAACAGGACTGTACACCTGTGTGTATTGTGTATTATCAGTTTGCTCTACGTATTAATTGTAATACCATTTTTGCATTATTTAACATTTTGTGTCTAATACGTATGCTTTGTTTCAGATTTCTATATTCATACTCTTATTACATTGCATATTAGAGGTCTCATCCTATCGATTGTATAGATTTGCACAGTGTAATCCTCTGAGTCTCAGTGAGAAATGTGGACCAAAAATAATGTAAATAAATAACTAGTATTGAGTATTGCATTTCAGATAAGGCTTCTGTAATGTAAAATTCCAGTAAAAACCACCAGTACATCAATAACAGATTGGAATACCCTCAACATCTCTTCCCCGACAGGTTGATTATGAGAGTGATGAGGGCGCTGTGGAGGAGGATGAAATTCCGGATAAGGAAGAGGCTGCACTGTGTGACGGTGACAGGGATCCAGAAGCAGCTGAAACTCAGGAAGATACTTCTGCCCCTTTCTCTAATGAGCAGTTTCAGAACAAGAGAAAGACTTTGGATAAGTTGACTGATCACAGAGTTAATACCGTACTGGAGAGTCACAGTGCTATTGAAAGCTATGCATATGACACAGATAACGAACTGTGGTGTGAGGTAAGATTGTAGAAGAAAGTGAGTCTAATGGGGGAGCATCCAGAAGGTGCTGTGTTCAGGCTACTACTATTTTTACGTTTGCTGTTAACTGTTTTCTAGGCAACCAGAGTCGCTTGTGATTTTTAATCCATTATCTTTCCAGTGAAGTGCTCACATCTTTTCTTTTTAAAACCAAAAAAATAAGATGGTTCTTAATGGCATTTTATTTGTCAGACTGAATGTGCGCCACATTGATTACAGAGGAAGGGAAGTAAATTTATATATTTAAGTAATGTATTGCCCTACTGTTTTCTTTGAGAGGGACCCAAAGCATTTGCAGCAGTACCTAATTTAAAAAAATAACTTAAATAATCAAAATACATTTAATAAACAAAGAAAGAGAGAGGGGGGAAAGCACCACACCATCCTCTGGGTGGGTTCTAAATCCAGTAGCTGGTTCACTCGATGGCTGCAACCCAATTGCCCTTTGGCTTTTGCAACAGGGCCATGCCTCGGGCCACACCAGTTTTTATACCTACTGAATGGAACAACAACAACATTCAATTTATATACCGCCCTTCAGGACAACTTAACACCCACCCAGAGCGATTTACAAAGTATGTTGTTATTATCCTCATGACAATCACCCTGTGAGGTGGGTGGGGCTGAGAGAGCTCCAAGAGATTTGTGATTGACTCAAGGTCACCCAGCTGGCTTCAAGTGGAGGAGTGGGGAATCAAACCTGGTTCTCCAGATTAGAGTCCTGCTGCTCTTAACTACTACACCAAACTGGCCCTCAGGAAGGAGGCAGAAGCACCGCTGAGATTTTTTACAGCTAGAAAGATGTTCCCCAAGAATTCCCCTCCCTCAAACAAATATTTCATAAAATGGCCAAATCAGCCAAAGTGTTAAGTGTTTTGCCCACCTGTGTTTTGGGCAAAATACTGAACATTCCAGATAGCTAGCACAAGACCACTAACACAAGCCAGAAGGAGACTTGGCATCAACTTGTATTCAGTTGCTAGCTTGAGAGGAAACAGCTTTTGTCTATGGAACAACAAAAAAGGCAAGGAGCACAAAATGGATTTGGAATACATTGCATTCTAAATCCAGGAGCATGTTTTATGGCCCTCATTTGTCCTGGGGTTCATCGTGCACTGATGGCCTTGCAGTGTAGGAAGCCACAGACAACAAGGTCTGGGCACTGTTAACAGTGGGACATTCAGACGCATACAGATCCAACACATAGGGTGCAATGCACCATGAAGATTTTCTGTGTTAGCTCTGTCAAAATGATCTAGAGCTACACATGAACTCTGTTGGGCTTTCACTGAAGAAGTTGCCAGTGGATTGTGCCTCATATTAAATAGGAAGAGGGGGAGTGACCATTTTAGACTTCCTGCCACAGATTGTCTAGCAAAAGTCTGTTGGCAGGTTACCCACCCCACTTAGAGTGCTCTGTTGATATTGGAACAGAGGCTGTTCCAGCACTACCATCTTGTAACACCAATCACTTTACCTGATCTGCAAAGAACCAAAAAGGAGAAAGCAAGTGACCCAAATAAGTTGCTCTCTCAGTGTTCTAGATCTTCAGCCCATCAGAACCCCCAGCTGGGTTGTGGAATCTCACAAGCTGGTGCAGGGGCCCCTATAGAGCTCCTTTTTCATGTCTTATGGAAGGCCTGCTGTTAGTGCACATGTATACTGGGGGAAGTGCTGCGCCTCTCTCTGCGCACATGCAAAGATTCCTGCAAGGCTCTGATCCGTGGCTTATTCCTTACTACAGTACACTTTCTGGTGCCTAGGTGATGTTTCCTGTCCTCGACTGTCTTGGTCTGCAGTCCTCAGTCCTGGCCTTGACACCAGTGAGGTCATAACTCTGCACCTTCCCTTGTCACATGACTGTGATGTCACATGATTTCCTGTTACCTCCTTTCAGCCTAGGGGGACCCATGCTTAGTGAGTCCCGGATTTGGGAAGTTTTAAGAACACTGCATTCAATCAATCAACACTGTAGATTAAGAAAGTATGTTTTTTGTGTTCTTGGACTGTCGGTTTGCTTTTTTCTGGGGCACTCATGGCTCGCACCTCCGTCAGCACATCATTACACTGTGTTCCCTTCTAGGTCACTTTGAAACTTCCACTGTCAAAGGAGTACTTCGACTTGGCTTCCCTGCTGACTTCCCTGGCAAACAAAACAGTTATCCATGAGACCAAGGGGATCACACGATGTCTCTTAAATGAAACCACCATCAAAAAAGAAGAGAAGGCACTCATGTTACAAACGGAAGGGATAAACCTTCCTGAGCTCTTCCAATACACTGACGTATGTAATGAAGCAACATTCCTGTGGGGTGATAGAGAAAGCAAGCAGTGGGGAAACCCCCTCCCTTTCAAGAACGATTGCTGCTCTTTGAAGTCCCTCTTGTGCCATTTTCAAGTTATTTTTCCAGAATTTTGCTCACACTGGCCCCCGATTTCATCAAAAAGACTCAAAGCTCTTTGTTTTTGGGTCAGCATTTGGTCACGGCTGAAACCCCTCCCCCCACTTGTACATTTTTACTTAAGAAAATCAAAGCTGTTTTCAGTGGCATCAGGTAACAGGGGAGCCTTTCCATCTATCTTTGGATTGAGAGTCTGTGAAATGGACATTTCAGTTCCATTGTCTGATCATTGCAAACCTCCTCTCAGGCAGCGGGGACAGAAATTCAAAGTGGCCCCAATAGAGGAGAAGAGAATAGTTCTTGCCATGGGTACGATTTTTGCCAATATATGTTGATGTGCATTTGCTGCATTTCCTGACTTCATTACTTAGCAGACCTTTTAAGAAGCTCCTGTTGATCTACAACTTAAATATTTTTAAAGGAATAATTGGAGCTTATAGAGACCTTTGAGAACAGAAAATGAGGGTGATTATTCCAGGGAATGGCATAGCACTAATGATCAGTCACAGAGCCTTTGTGTCACATACACCAGGCAATGGAGTCAGTACTAATAATAACATAATAATAACATTAGATTTATATACCGCCCTTCAGGATGACTTAACACCCACTCAGAGCGGTTTACAAAGTATGTCATTATTATCCCCACAACAATCACCTTGTGAGGTGGGTGGGGCTGAGAGAGCTCCAGAGAGCCGTGACTTGCCCAAGGTCACCCAGCTGGCTTCAAGTGGAGGAGTGGGGAATCAAACCTGGCTCTCCAGATTAGAGTCCCACGCTCTTAACCACTACACCAAACTGGCTCTCTGGTTTTGTATGACTGCTTTGGCAACCTTTGGGCTCAGTTATAGGGAAGCCATATGTCAGCTATTCTTCCCTGCTTTCAAACAAGCTGCATACAAATTTTCTTTGCTAATTTATCCAGTCATTCTGTACCAATTCACAAAAGTGGTGATCTGGGACAGGTGAGGTAGAATTTTTCTTCATTGTAATCACCTGCCGTGTCCTGTTTTATTTTTTAGATTTTGGATTTGAAGAAGCTTTATTGCAATGATATTCATGCAATGGCTAATACTTACGGCATCGAGGCTGCCTTGAAAGTCCTTGAGAAAGAGATTAAAGATGTGTTTGCTGTGTACGGTAAGATTGTTTTCGATCAGGTCAATGGACTTCTAATTGAAAATGCATCTCCTGGCCTGCCAAAGCGAGATTGAGCACCATTTGCAAGCTCTTCTGGTTTGATCGTCGTAGACCAGCATGCTCTTATGGAGTCATTTGCTCATGCAGAATCAGTGCTGTTCACTGCAGTTTCCTAATGGATTGCAGCTAAGTGGAGAAGAAAGAGCTGCTCTTTTGCAGCTGCCTTTACAGGAGCCCTCTAGAGTTTAAGAAGCTTTTGGCGGTTGTGTTAGGCTCTTTCACGTATCTTTGCTGTTCAGCCACCTTTGAGTGAAGAGTTAGGGCTGCCTGCATTTCTTTGTTTTTGCATTATGCAAGCTACTGTCCTGTAAAAACAACATAGCAAGGATATATATGTGTGGCTCAGTCATTGTTTTTCTAGTGAGGCAGGATATAGCTATTTTAAATAATGTTGCACTTAAATACTTAGACAAGAAGTCACATTCATAGAATCAAGAAGCAGTTCGACATATCAATGCCTGAGTCTCCACTGTTACGTTGAGCCAGCATTGGTGGGGTTTCTGACAGGCATCTTTCTGAAGTGAATCTGCATATCCTCCCAAGGAGCCTAGAGTTACAAAAGCGGTGGAACTGGAATAGCTCAGCTTTGTAATAGGGAGCAGAAGTGTAGCTCCATATTGTGGAGGAGTTAGAAACCAGTTGAGAAGCCGTAACTTCTATGAACTGTTTCCCGCAAACCTTAGACATTTGTGGAGTCTAAACCGTCCACATGTCACTTAACATTGTCATCTCAGTTTGCTTCAACTATTGGAATTTAGCACTCATCATAACACTGCCTCTTACTCAAAAGAGAAACATGAACTCACTGTCACCACCTTGGCCTTCTTTCCAGCTTGTTTCATAGAGGTGGTGATGGAGAATTTTAAGATTTCAAGATGATCTACTGGCGAGAAGGCCCCACTGCATCCCCCTCCCATCTCCCCATAATATTTTGGAGGGCGAGTCCTGACATGCCTTGACATTCCTTGTTTTTCTGTCAACAGGGATTGCAGTAGATCCTCGGCATCTCTCTCTGGTGTCTGACTACATGTGCTTTGAAGGTGTTTACAAACCACTTAATCGGTTTGGTATGCAGTCCAGTTCTTCTCCATTGCAGCAAATGACATTTGAGACCAGCTACAAGTTCTTGAAGGAAGCAGCAATGCTGGGTAAACAGCTTAACTTCTGGTAGGAGGTGACCTTTCAGTTGCTGCATTTCATAGCTGCCTGTTTCCTTTGCCATATTCCTGATGTCTGAACCTGCTTAGCAAAGTATGGCTTTACATATAGACACTGCAGGTTGATCAGGCTCTTGGACGGGGCTAACATTTTCCCACTCCCATACTTTAATTTTAAAGGGATTTTTGGAGATGCTACAGATGGGAAAGAACGTTCTCCAGCTTCATGTCAGCCCAGCCAAAGAGGACAGTTATGCACAATGATTTCAGTGGGCTTAGACAGGAGTAACTCTGTTTAGGATTGCAGTGTAAATCTGTGTTTAGGTTTAACCCTGTTCTTGACCAAAACTGACACTCCAAAGGAAAAGGTCTTACTTTATAGGGAGCCAGAGGGACCCTTACCATTATAATATTGATCCATAGTAAGTGGTTCACTAGGCTTCCTCCTTTTTCTATGCTGGGAGCTGGATGTGGACAGACACACAAGTAACTTCTCAGTGCCATGGTTAATTCTGGTATCTGACCGTCTGCATGGCCATTAGGACTTGTATTTTGCCAGGGGGGCCCAAAATGTCAAGATTTCACCTTTCTAATTTCAGGTAAGTGGAGAGAGCAAACTATTTTGATACTTGGATCAAATTCATTCTTGTTGAAGGAAAATGTTTCGAAAAAACTGCTGAGTACCTGATGAGTTTTCAGACTCCAATGTCTCCTTTCATAAAAAGAGAATTAGACAAGAGTTGTTTCACTTCATTGCTAAGAATAGCATTGCTGGTCACATTGGTCTTACAAGCATTTTTTCTCATTTTCTTTGTTCTAGGCTCCCATGATGAGCTACAATCTCCTTCTGCTTGCCTAGTGGTTGGGAAAGTTGTCAAAGGAGGAACTGGATTGTTTGATCTCAAGCAGCCTCTTAAATAGGGGCATGAGTGTTTGTGTAAAGCCTTTTTAAGGCTGATATGTTGTAAGTAATGAACATAATGCTGTAATTTTGTTTTCCAACTGTGTGTATATCTATATAAATACCAGTATTGGCCTCTAATGACTACCTTTAGGAATTAGATTTAAAATAAATGTCTTGTACTGTGCTTTTGGGGGTTTTGTTTGTTTTTCAGCCAATTGGTTTATAAATGATAATAACGATCCTAGACTTCTGATCAAAGGTGTTTTACTGAACAATTGAACATGAAAACTTCTCTTGAGGCTCGGTGCAGGCATAGTACAAAATCCTAGTTTAATTAAACTGAATAGTGTGATATCTGAATGCAGGTCACTCCACTCACCATGTTTATGGAGCCTGTCAGACCAGGATCTGAAACTGTATGTAATAATAAGCCTTAATAACCTGCGGTGATTTCTATGCTAAATCACTTGTATTTGCTGCACCTTAGATGCTACATTGAGTTCTGTAGAATACTAGATGCTTTATTAGTATCTTCTTTCTGGAAAGCTTCATTTCTGAGGATGTGGGTGGGTGCTTGGAGAGATACAGCCAACTATTTGACTTTGGCCCTTCTGGGCTGATAACATCTTACTGAAGGAAAGCATTCAGCTGCACCCAGGAGACAATGAAGTGAAGGAGTGGTCCAGGCCTCCTTGAGAAGATCATTGGGAGGAGATCATTAGGACGCTCCTAAGAAAACTTTTCCTGGACTACTGTTGACTAGATGCTAATCTCCTGTTTTGAATCAGGCACTCAAGTGGGTATTGGCATCTTAAGACATTCCTATCCTGAGTATTTGAATCCATTTCAATCTAGGAGAATAAAAAGCCAAATACACTCTCCTAACCTAGAACATAAATTACTACCCGATAGCTTGCTGAAACCAAGGGTGGCAAGAGTAGGCTCCCAACAAAACAGGTTCATAGTGGAAACACCCTTTCAGATGCCCTGTACCTTGGTCTTTTAAGGCTTTGTAAGTTTAAAAAAAGGCTTTGTGAGTCTTCCTGGACGACACATATACTAGATTTATTTCAATCAAGTTTCAGCCCAGGCTCTGGTGGGGAGACAGCATTGGTGGGTTTAGTTGAGGATCTCAAAGTTGTGCTTCTTTGTTGTTGTTACTGGATTTTACCAGCAGCCTTTGAATACAATAGATCTGGCCATCCTGCTGAGCCATCTGGAAGCAGAAGTAGGTACCCAAAAATATACTTATTCCTTTGGTATAAGACTCGGAAGTTTGGTGTTGGAAAACAGCTAACATCAGTGTGGCACTGCACTGGCCCTGTGGGATTCTACAAAGCTTGTGTTTTGCCTGCCCCCATGTTGTTTAAAGTGGGGGCAGTTAAAAGTGTTTAAAGCCTGTGGGCTTTGGAACTGGGTTTCATCAATAGGGCTCACAATACCAGCTTCATATTTCTTTGTTCAGACTGCCTGACACTACTACAGATGTCCCAAGCCTGTGTCTTGCTGCTATGGTTAAATTGCTTAGGGTGAACAAGTTGAAATTAAATCCTGCCAAGAAAGACAGAGATGATGTTGGTCGGGAAGGCTGAGTCTTGAAAGGCTTCATGCTTCCCATATTTGACAGGGTTCCGCTGACCCTTGCTAATTCTCTTCAGAGTCGGGGGTTATACTGGACCCAGCATCATTATTGGGGAGGCAAGTTAATTCAGCTGTGAAAAATGCTTTCTTTCATTTTCATTAAACCTGGAGGATGGCATCCTCGAATGGCCAACCTGGCCACATTGATCCACATCACACTATGTTTGTAATGTGATGTACATGAGTTTGCCCCTGAAGACGATTTGGAAACTCCAGTTGGTACAGAATGCCAGAGATTATTTACTGTCCAGGATCTAGGTAGACTGTATTACACCTGTCCTACAGGAGCTTCATTGTTTATTGTTATGTACCTGGAATTGTGTACCTCCTGTGATACCTTGGGTAGCGCCGCCACCACCTCTGTGATCTCTGCTATCTGGCAACATGTTGAGTTGGGATGCCCCCTACCTTCCATAACTGCCCCAGAGGAAACAGCCATGCAGGGTTTGTTCCTCTCAGTAGTGTAGTGAGCAGCCAGGGCATATTGTAGCAGGAATCAAGGCATGGCTTCTCCAACTAAATAATTGTTATCTACTAGGCGTGATCTCTAATGCATAAAGGAATACATTCAGCATGCAGTCTAAGAAATAAAAGGGAAAATGGGAAAGGTTGCTAGCTCAAGAGTCTTACAAGTTCCAGGACTTCTGGCACCTGCTAAGCCAAAAGGGTGGACATGTCGCTCCTTGTGTGAGATAGCACACACTCATAGGGTCCCATCGCATACAACACACCACACAGACAAAGAGACAGCACCTTTTCAGAGTTCACCCCATATAGGCCCCAAGGTAGATTAACCAATGTGCATTTGTGGTTCAGAGGTTCCAGAGCTGTAAAAAGTAGCAGGTCTATTCCCAGGCTGCCTGGCTCCAAGAGGATCTTATGTCACCATAAACTGACAGCTCTATCTCCCCGCAACTTACCCCCTGTTGCTCTTGCTCACCCATTACAGTTACCAGTTAGTTTCCAGGTTTAATTCAAGATGGTGGCCATCACGTGCAACACCCTTCATAGCCAGGGACCCACATACCTACAGGACCACCTCTCCTGAGATGCTCCACTTATCTGAGCAAAGCCTTCTGCAGGTGCTTCACTGGAAAGGGTAAGCTCAACAGCTGCCCCTCCATGTGAATTTCATTGTGGATCCCTCTTAAGATAATGGCCTGCCTGATGAGACTGCCTCCCTTTCTTGTATCATTTTGCAGAATGTGTAACACAGAACAGTTCAGAAGGGCATTTTTCAAAAGGGGTTGTGGTTTCTGTGAATGGAGCATTTTAGACCATACTCTTCTCTTTTGCCTTTCCCCTTACTGCATTTTTAATGTATTCTACTGTCTGCTTACTGGATATTTATTTATTCATAGTCTACCTTTCTTGCTGAGATTTAGGGCGGATTACACAGTATGGGTCAGTACAGACAATTTCAAAGACATTTCAATAGGCAAGTTAGGGTATACACATGCAAATCTGCAAAGACTTGAAAACAGATTTAATGCAAGGTACTCCTCATCACCTACAACACTTTTCGTGGCCAGGGAGGTTTAGTCTCCTGAGAGGTTTGTTACATTGTTGCCTTCTAAAGACATAATCCTGCGTTATTGCATTGTTTTTATAATCCTGTAATCCACTTTTGAGTCTCAACTAGTGACCAGATTTTCTGTTTTCAAGGGGCAGCGGTCAATTTTTATTTGGCCTGGCACCCTCCAGTCTAATTTGCATCCAACGCTGTCCAAGTTTGCCTGCACCTCCTGCAGTTCGTTTAAAAATTCCGCCCCCCTCCCGCCGCCTGAGCCTCTGAGCTTTCCCAGCGCGCCCCCCGCCCTCGGCTTCCTTTTCGTGCTGAGCAGCCGGTCAGCCGTGATTGTTCATTCGCACTTTAGCCCCATTATACGGCCGTTCAAGCGGCTCAAACGCGACTCTTCGCCGGCCATCCGGTCCCTTTGCGGAATCTGGAACCACAGCGGGGGGGGGGGGGAGGCAGGGAGCAAGCGCGGGGCTTCTGTCTGCCCTGCCCTCGGGTCCTCTGGGGCGCCTTCTGGCCTTGCAGCGGCGGATGGTCCCGGGGCGACCCCGCCGAGAGCGGCTGCTGCGCGTGGCTGTCGGGCCGGACCGGCAGCGCTGAGCGAGCGCCCATCCTTGGCGGGCGGGCATCGAGGCGCGGCGGCGCCAAGGAGGCAGCCAATCGCGGGCGGGCAGCGCCGCGCTTTGTGCGTCCGCGGGCGAGGCGAGACGAGGCAGCGCAACCCAGTCGGCGCCCCCTCTTTCGCCACCCCCGAGGCGGAGGAGACGGGAGCCCGCCCGAGCCAGGTGAGCGGGACCAGGCCTCCGCGGGGCGAAGGGAGCGCGGCGCGGCGCTGGGAGTGGGGGCAGCCGCTCTGGCTTGGGGGAGGGGGGCTCCGCGTGGCCAGGGGCGTCGCCGCCGCCGCCGAGCTTTCTTGCGGAGGAGCCGGGCTCGCGGGTCTCGGAGGAGCTGGGGAGGGGGCTTCTCCCAGCCTCGGCGTTCCCCTCCTCCTTTCGCGCTCCGCCGTGCTTTCCCTCACCCTTGCCCTGAAAGCGGGTCCCTTCCATGGCTCGCGGTGTCAATCAATGGGGCCCAACAGGACGACAGTGGGGGACGTGCGAGTGTGTGGGGGGCGGGGTGGGGGTGGGCTTTGTCGTTTCAGATTTCAAAACAGCAGGAAAAGTGAAGATGGAAATTGGACCCTCGTTCGAGGTTTTGGGTCACGCCTAGTTCCTTTCGCAAACGGCAGAGGATGGAGTGAGCCTTTGAGGGGCTTTGTAGCATTTTACATTAGGCGTATGGGGGTTCCCATGAGAGAGTGCTCATTCACCCCTCCCCAACACACACACCAATTGTGCGCATACTGAAAACAGAAGGAAGGGGAAAGGTACTAACCTAGTCTTTGCTTTGGTGCTGTAGATTTCTCTGAGCATCGGACTCAGGGCTGCATTTTATTTACCCATTTATGTTATTTGTAGCCCACCTTTCTCACTGAGATTCAAGGCTCTCCTTTAGAGATTTTTAAGCAGAGGCTAGATGGCCATCTGACAGCAGTGCTGATTCTGTGAGGGAGGGCAGGAAGGCTTACATCAGTGTTTAGTTCCTGTGGCCCCTTCTTACATGCCCAGGGTAATGCCAATCACCACTTGGGGTCAGGTAGTAATTTTCACGAGGTCAGTTTGGCTAGGGATCCTGGAGGTGTTTTGCCACCTTCTGGGCATGGAGCAGGGGTCACGGGGGTGTGGGGGGGGAGGTAGTTGTGAATTTCCTGCATTGTGCAGGGGGTTGGACTAGATGACCCTGGAAGACCCAGCCCTATAATTCTAAGGTGGATTACAGTTTAATTCAATACAATCAACAGCTGGGGTGTTAAATAAACAATACAATAGGGTATAGATTGGAGAAGTTTGAAAAGAAGCAGAGATCTGATAAATAGCTGAAACAATGTTGAAATAAAGCAATCAGACATGACATAATAAATAAACAACAATAACAGACAGCACACAGTAGTATAACCTGCAGTCCCCATCCATTTATTGGATCATCTCTTTGAACCATTTCTTTGCAACACAACACTGTTATCTGTGTGAGAAAGCCCTCCTGAATAACTCGGTTTTGCACAGTATGCAGAAAGCCAGGAAAGTGGAAGCTGTCCTGACCTCTTCAGGCTGGACATTCCATAAGGTGAGGGCCACTACACAGAATGCACATGTACAGCTGTTGGTTTTGCCCTTTTGCAGAGTGGCGCCTGCAGAAGCCCTGTTCAGATGAGCAAAGCTGCCATGGCAGAGTACAGGGAGACAGGTGGTCCTGTAGATGTGAGGGGCCAAGACCAAGAAGGGCTATGTATGTGATAATAAAACATGGTAATTGATGGATAGCCAATGGCATGACTGCAGAATGGAAGTAATATGAATTCTCTGGCTAGCTCCTGATGATAATCAAGCACCAACTGGAGTCTCTGAGTTTAATTTGAAGGGAGTTCGGTGTCAAGTACATTACAGTTGTCAAGTCTTGATGTTACCATGCTGTGGATCCAGGTGGCCAGGTCAGCCATGTCAAGGTAGAGGACCGTCTTCTGAGCCAGAGTTTGTGGAAGGCATTTTTTGAGACTGCATTAATTACATGGCAAGTTACTTGAGATGAAGATGGAAACAGAAATTTCTTAGTATAAAATGCCCAAATTCATTTCTCTCACATGGTCTGCATAAATGTAGTCTGTTTTGCTGCTGATTAAAACATACATAGGCAGATGGAAGCTGATGTTACTCTTCCACTCCGGGGGGAAAATAAGTATAATTACAATGTCTCCCTCGCCCCCAAGATATCCTATATCCCAATTAAGTATTTTAAGTAGTCCAATGGTTGCACATGAACCAAAGTTTGCTTTACAAAAAGATACAGCTTCTGCTAATACAGTGTCATTGTCAGCAGAGTTCTAAGTCCACAGAGTCCGAGTCTCAGCAGCCCACATTATGTCCTAATGCAAATGCAAACCACACACACTGGAACTATATGCAGGAAGTTCTGGGCCAAACTGGAATTGTTCTTCATAAACCCCCTGAAAAGTGAGAAGGCATTGAGCTCTTGTCACATAAACCCACATGCCTTGCTATAATGGGAAGATTTGGATTGACAAATGCAATTTGACCTTTTTCCCCATGCTGAGTTGACACCATGGAAGAACACAGATTACAGAGTGGCAGGACAGCCTGTTCTCTGACCTTCTTGGGCCCAGAGTGGGATTTATATGTTGCTAGTGCTAGGCAACAGATCCCTTCCTTTCTCCGTGTTACAGGTCCATCTGCAACAGACTGTGCAACATAGCCTCTGAACAGTCCTGTATCCAGAAATGTGGAGGGAGAGGGCATGGGGGGAGCTAGGTACCAGTCATCCTAAACCCTAGCAATATCATGCTGAATAGTTGTATTAATAGGAGCACTTACATACTGCAGGAGATAGGAAATGCTGTTATTTTTCTGTGTGTAGTCAACAATCCTGTGCCTATGAAGACTTGGTCTAGCAGTTTACAAAGTATTATTATTATCCTCACAACAATCACCCTGTGAGGTGAATGAGGCTGAGAGAACTCTGAGAAGCTGTGACTGACCCGAGGTCACCCAGCTGGATTCAAGCGGAGAAGTGGGGAATCAAACCTGGTTCTTCCAATTAGAGTCCTGCCCCTCTTAACCACTACACCAAACTGGAAATTAACTCTTTGCTGAAAGAGTTAGAAGGCAGTAGGCTTTTGAGTGCCGATTATTGTTTTCCATTTCCAATTTATATGTGCTCTAGTCTAGAAGACTGAGGTGGGATTCAAAGTTGCTCTGGGAAAATGGGGCAAGTCAGTGAGACAGCAGTTAAATCACTGATTAATTGCAAAAAGGGAAGATTCCTAAATTACACTCCCTCCAACCTAGACGTTGTCACATAAAACAGGTAAGTAGATGTGAGTGATTACTATGTAGTAAGTGAAAAGCTCTCTGAACCTGAGCTGCGTATTTATAGCCTCGTCACTCAGAATGGGTTATTCTTGGCTCATATTTATTTAGATTGTTCCACAGACCTTTCTTTTCTGTAATGAGAGGTGGTGGGGTTTAAGCCTGCCTCAACAGACTCAGATGAATTACCTGAGAATTTTTACTTCTTTAGTTGTGGGGTCTGACCTATTTTAGGGAGCAGTGCCCTGTCTCTGAACCAGTGAAATGGCTAGAAAATACATCATCAGTTTGTAGGCTTGTATTGGCCTTTGCATAGTCCTTTTTGCCAACAACTGAGCCCAACATGGATGTCCCAGGAGGAGAGCTTGATCAATCCATTGGGCAGAGCAATAGAAATCTGCCCTTAGTTCACAAGCTCGTAAATGATTTGGAATAAGGGGTGAGCAGTGTAATATGAGAATCTATACAAATTGGGCCAATGTTGGTAAGTGTAAGATGATGTTGGAACAAAAATCCCTAAATATATGCTGATGGGGTCTGAACTGGCTGAGGCTGATATCTTGAGGGTGTAGCGGAAAGCTCGACAAAAATGGTGGCTCAGTGTGCAACAGCAGTGAAAAGGGGAAACTCCAGGTGGGGATTATTAGGAAAGGGATTGAAAATAAACCAGCATATACTAGAGATCCCTTGTATGGAGCAATGGTGCGAGCTTATTGGGCAGAACTCTGTGCACTTCTGCTTGCTGTATCTCAGAAATGATGCTGCAGATCTGGAAAAGTATGAGGGCAACCAGGATGATTAAGGGGTTGGAGCACCTTTCTTATGAGGAATGGCTAGAATGTATAGAAGTGTTCAGTCTAGAAAAAAAAGGTAGCTCAGGAGGATACATGATAGAGGTATATAAGGTTATGCATGGTGTGGAGAAAGTGGATAGAGGGAGCTTTTTCTCACTGTCCCAAAACACTAGCGCTCAGAGGCACCCGATGAAATTGATGGGCAAAGCAAATACTTCTTTACTCAGAGAGTAGTTGAAATTGTGGAATTCACTTTCAGTGAATGTAGTGATGGCCTGAAGCATGGCTTCAAAAGGGTGTTTCAAAAGAGCCTTGCAGATTCATAGAAGATCAGTGGCTACTAGCCATGGTGAGTAAAGGGGACTTCCAAATCCAGAGACCATAAGCCTCTGAAATGCAGTGCTAGTTGCAGCGAACATCAGAGGAAGACTTTGGTTCTGTGTGTGTTTGTTGACCCTCCAGGGGCACTGTTTGAAACAGGATACTGGACCAGATGGAGCAGTGGTCTGATCCAGTAGGGCTTATTTTAAATGAAAGGTTTCCAAGTGGTCTCCAGCACAGCTTTCTCTTAAAATCATTAAACACTCCACTCCGCCGGAACAACTAGTATCAACCCAAACATTCAGACGTACAACAGTACTACCTGCTGGTAGGGATGGTTTTGTAGCCATTATACCTCCCCAACTTAACTTACAAGGTAATATTTAGAAAGACACCATCTGTCAACCAAAAAAGTCTTCCTGCTCAAGCTCTATAAGCTAAGCTCAGGTCATTGATAACTAGGGCTTGGAGTTCAAGGTACCTTGACAGGTCCAGCTGATATATTGCAGTTTTGCCTGTAGTGTCCATTAGAGTCCTCAATATTTCCTAGCATTTCTTCCTCAAAGACTGGATGCCCCTCAAAAGGTACAGGGACCTGTAATGACACATTTACTGTGTCTTTCTTTGCTGTACCTTTTAGACTGTGCCGCTCAACCTTTTCCGGTGATCCTGTTTCTTTTGGTGACCTTGTGTACTAGTAACAAGGGCCTTTCTTTGTCAATAAGGATAGGTTGCTCAGTTTCACAGTTTCTTAACCTCTGTAAAGGCCCTCTCCAAAAAGACATAAATCTTGGAAAATTTTCAAAGCTGTTTTTTTTCTCCAGTTACAAAGCCAAATTTCATCCCCTTCCTATACCGCAATATAGTTTATCTGTCCTAGCACCTTGTTTTTAATATTCACGTTTCTGTCTCATCTGGACTTCTGCTTTTCTAAAAACTGAGCAGAATGTTAACATAGGCTTGTGCAAAGTCAGCCTCTTGTGTAGATGTTATATGCTTCATCTAGTCTTGCTGCCTGAAGAGTAAATCACATGGAAGTATGAATTTATGAAGACCCAAAATAATTTCATAAGGTGAGTATTGGATGAATATCTGCTAGTGTTATAAGTGAACACAGCACATGGAACCTTTAAATCCCCATCCTTCTACTGTTTGCTCACCAGAACTTTAAGCATGAAAACAGTTGTGCTGCTCACCCTTTCCACTGCCTGAAAGGTATGCAGAACTTGTCTTTACCTTGGCTACCTGCAGCTGTTAGCACAATTTATTGCAATGACTGTGATTCAAACTCTTTTCCTTGATCACTGCTAATACAGTTTGGTGGGCCAAACTGCAACATAACATGCTTCACAAATGCAGTCTCATTCTTTCCACACACTTTGAAAAAGCCTCATATGCTGCCAGGAAACGCTGATTCCCAGTCGGCGATTCTGCAAGTGGGCCTTTCAAGCCAACTTGACTGAATTTCCATGGTTTTGCAGGTTGCAGGCTGTCTCCTAATGGGATTCTCTCTCATCTTGCTGGTGCTTTTCTTTTGTTGCCAAACAAGAAAAAATATTGCACCCATTCTATAACACCAACAACAACAACATTGGATTTATATACCGCCCTTCAGGACAACTTAATGCCCACTCAGAGCGGTTTACAAAGTATGCTATTATTATCCCCACAAGAATCACCCTGTGGAGGTGGGTGGGGCTGAGAGAGCTGCAGAGAACTGTGGCTAGCCCAAGGTCACCCAGCTGGCTTCAAGTGCAGGAGCAGGGAATCAAACCTGGCTCTCCAGATTAGAGTCCCGTGCTCTTACCCACTACACCAAACTGGCTCTGTAATGTCCTTTGCCATACCAATCCAAAATAATCTTTCTGATACATGATGAAGTGTTTTTTCATATCCTGGGGGACCTGCTGTTTCTAATATTGTTCTCTGTAAGGATGGTGGTGGCATAACAATGTTGTGACCCTCATAAACAAGTATATTTGATACCGGATTAATGAATAGTATTTCCTGAATTGTGCCAATTATCCCCATCTTAGGTTTCTTTCAATATACCTGTTGCATTCAGTTCAGTCCTTGCATTGTTCCTGGACAATGTCTGGCCAGGACCAGGCTGCATCTATTTTCTTTGCACCTGTGCAGCTCAGAGCATCTGCAACCATATTCTGCTTCTCTGGTTTCTGATGAATTGTGAATTTATAGTCAGATAATTTGTGGGTCCATCTGCATAAATAACTTTCTGAATTGTGCTTTGTAAGCGGTCACCACAAAGCACTCTTGTTCATATAAAATTCTGTACCTATTAAATAGGATTGATAAGCTTTGAAAACCCCCACTGTAGCTAAACATTCCAGTTATGTTGCTGAATACTTTTCTCATTCAACTTCTGGCAACCGAAAGCTACTGGTCCGCATCTTCCCAGTTCATGTTTGTTCTAGTGAAAATCCTTCAGCAACCTTACAATCAATTTACAGTAAATGGACTGGATGGATCTGAGAATTTAGGGATTGCATAATTGAGCAGACCCTCCTTCGGTGACTCAGATGCTGCCTATTGCTCTGCTTCCCACACAAAACCGTACTTTATTAAGCTGGTACAGAAGTACTTCTCTGATAAATCATTTACAAATCTTCCATGGAAACCACAGAACCCAAGGACTCTTTATACCTCCTCTATGGTTGTTGGCATCTTCCAGGTTATTTTAAAATCATATCTAGTTTTGGGAGTTGGGACTCCAGCCCATTCTCATTGACAGTATCCCAGGAACATGATATGATTTCTTGCAAGCTGACACTTACTCCCTGCCAGTTTAAATCTGGACTCTTCGGATAACTTCAGAATCCTTTGCAGGCACAACAAACATTCCTTCCGCATTTTATAGAAACAAACAAAGCCATCTAGGGCCGATTCCAGATGGGCACTAATAAAGCGAGTGCTTTCGCTTTTTCACCGTTCAAACCCGTTCACACCCGTTATATCCCGTCCCATCTTACCTGCGCTTCATGGCGCCTTGTTCCATGATATAGGCTGCCGGTGTGAACATCCGAGTACGGGTTTGTACTGTTCGCGACGCCCCGTCACCGCTCAGAGGCCTGCCCCTTTCCCCCCCGCCGGCCGATGGCGAGGCCATTTTTTTTTTAAAAAACCGGGCGCAATTTGCGCAAGAACGGGAATGCGTTGATCGACGTGCGAAAATGCGCACTTCGGCAAAGAACGGCAAGGAATTGCCATTCTTGCCTTTCTCCGTGCGGCTGGAAATTTTTTTTTGTTTCCCAGAAAACATTTATCGATGTTGCGAAACATCTCAAAAGGCGCACTTGCGCTTCTTCGCCTCTTCTTCGTTTTTAGTGCGGTCGCCATTTTGTTCCTCTCAAAGAATCCCGCCACGCCACGTATTGTCGACCTTTGACCTGAACTCCCTTGCACGCTGATTTGAGGAGCTTTGAGGGGCCCCATCCTAGGGACGAGAGAATTCCCAACTCGCAAGCACAGTAGCCAACGCCGGTGTTTGTTGCATACGTGGGTATTTGGAGCAGCATGGCCAGCGGGGGGGCAGTTGCTGGGAAGCGGGGAGTATCCTGGCGACACAGAGAGATTATGGATCTCCTACACTTCTGGGGTGAGGAGAAGATCCAGGAAGCTCTGAGAAACACCCACCGGAACTTGGACTACTTCGAGAAAATCTCGAGGCAGATGGCTGAGCGGGGCCACAAGCGGTCGGCTACAGAGTGCCGCTCGAAGACCAAAAACATGCGCCTGGAGTACAAGAAGGTGATGGCACACAATGGTCGATCTGGGAACGCGCCTACAACCTGCCCCTACTTCAGGGAGCTCGACAGCATTCTGAGGGGGGATGCGAGTGTTAACCCAAAGCGGCTTGCAAGAAGTATTGTGCTGGAGGTGGAGGGCAGGACGAGGCCAGACCCAATGGACCTTCTGGAGGGCTCTGAGGAGCTTTTCAGCCATGACCTGGTCACCATCAATGCGGACCATCTTAGGACGTCGACCCCTTTCCCAAGCGGTAGGTGGGGGCAGGGTGGAGTGAGGGATTCCGGTGTTGGGGGGCCATTCGGGCTTGGGGAGAGGAGATCCGTTCTGACGATGCTGGCCTGTTTCCATTAACAGGGCACATTGGCTTCGAGGAAGAAGACCTCCTGGAGCACGGGGATGATCCTGACGCGACCTTAAGTGGACTGGCAGGAACAGGTGAGGGGCCGGGTGGGGGCTACCCAAGCGGGCCTGGGCAGAGGGTGGTGTGGGCTCAGGGACATAGGCACTCTGTGGGGCGGGCCAGACTCTCCCCTCCCCAGGCCATGCCGTGATTCTCTGGGGCTGCATGGCTCTCTTCCTGGCAGCCATGACTGAAACCCCCCCCCCGCCCTGGGCACAGGCCAGGCCCCCCTCCCCCGGCCAAACTGTGATTCTCGGGCCCACTGCCCCTGAGAGAATCCCCTGCAAGCGCTGCCCAGGCTGGCCTGGGCAGAGGGTGGTGTGGGCTCAGGGACATAGGCACTCTGTGGGGCGGGCCAGACTCTCCCCTCCCCAGGCCATGCCGTGATTCTCTGGGGCTGCATGGCTCTCTTCCTGGCAGCCATGACTGAAACCCCCCCCCCCGCCCTGGGCACAGGCCAGGCCCCCCTCCCCCGGCCAAACTGTGATTCTCGGGCCCACTGCCCCTGAGAGAATCCCCTGCAAGCGCTGCCCAGGCTGGCCTGGGCAGAGGGTGGTGTGGGCTCAGGGACATAGGCACTCTGTGGGGCGGGCCAGACTCTCCCCTCCCCAGGCCATGCCGTGATTCTCTGGGGCTGCATGGCTCTCTTCCTGGCAGCCATGACTGAAACCCCCCCCCCCGCCCTGGGCACAGGCCAGGCCCCCCTCCCCCGGCCAAACTGTGATTCTCGGGCCCACTGCCCCTGAGAGAATCCCCTGCAAGCGCTGCCCAGGCTGGCCTGGGCAGAGGTTGGTGTGGGCTCAGGGACATAGGCACTCTGTGGGGCGGGCCAGACTCTCCCCTCCCCAGGCCATGCCGTGATTCTCTGGGGCTGCATGGCTCTCTTCCTGGCAGCCATGACTGAAACCCCCCCCCCCGCCCTGGGCACAGGCCAGGCCCCCCTCCCCCGGCCAAACTGTGATTCTCGGGCCCACTGCCCCTGAGAGAATCCCCTGCAAGCGCTGCCCAGGCTGGCCTGGGCAGAGGGTGGTGTGGGCTCAGGGACATAGGCACTCTGTGGGGCGGGCCAGACTCTCCCCTCCCCAGGCCATGCCGTGATTCTCTGGGGCTGCATGGCTCTCTTCCTGGCAGCCATGACTGAAACCCCCCCCCCCCGCCCTGGGCACAGGCCAGGCCCCCCTCCCCCGGCCAAACTGTGATTCTCGGGCCCACTGCCCCTGAGAGAATCCCCTGCAAGCGCTGCCCAGGCTGGCCTGGGCAGAGGGTGGTGTGGGCTCAGGGACATAGGCACTCTGTGGGGCGGGCCAGACTCTCCCCTCCCCAGGCCATGCCGTGATTCTCTGGGGCTGCATGGCTCTCTTCCTGGCAGCCATGACTGAACCCCCCCCCCCCGCCCTGGGCACAGGCCAGGCCCCCCTCCCCCGGCCAAACTGTGATTCTCGGGCCCACTGCCCCTGAGAGAATCCCCTGCAAGCGCTGCCCAGGCTGGCCTGGGCAGAGGGTGGTGTGGGCTCAGGGACATAGGCACTCTGTGGGGCGGGCCAGACTCTCCCCTCCCCAGGCCATGCCGTGATTCTCTGGGGCTGCATGGCTCTCTTCCTGGCAGCCATGACTGAAACCCCCCCCCCCCCGCCCTGGGCACAGGCCAGGCCCCCCTCCCCCGGCCAAACTGTGATTCTCGGGCCCACTGCCCCTGAGAGAATCCCCTGCAAGCGCTGCCCAGGCTGGCCTGGGCAGAGGGTGGTGTGGGCTCAGGGACATAGGCACTCTGTGGGGCGGGCCAGACTCTCCCCTCCCCAGGCCATGCCGTGATTCTCTGGGGCTGCATGGCTCTCTTCCTGGCAGCCATGACTGAAACCCCCCCCCCCCGCCCTGGGCACAGGCCAGGCCCCCCTCCCCCGGCCAAACTGTGATTCTCGGGCCCACTGCCCCTGAGAGAATCCCCTGCAAGCGCTGCCCAGGCTGGCCTGGGCAGAGGTTGGTGTGGGCTCAGGGACACAGGCACTCTGTGGGGCAGCCATTGTAGTATTTCCCCAGTCCGCTGATAATGTTGCCTTCTGCGCAGATGAGACTGAGGCGGGCACTGCCAGCGGTGCGGAGGACACTTCTGGAAAGGAGAACAGCCCACCCTCCCCGAGCAGCGGCTCACCAGGTACCCCAGTGACCCCCATTGTGAGGCCGGGCCTTGGAGGCATCAGTCCCTACGGCTGGCCGACCAAGGTCTGTGCCCCCCCCCAGACTGGGAAATGGGGAGGCCTCGACTTGATTGGTGCCTTGACCTTGCTGCTGTTCTCTCCCCTTCAGGAGGCCTTCCCGCTGCCGCTGCCCAGCTGTCTCCTGGCACACGTCTTTCAGCAATCAGGCACCGTAAGCGGAGGACCCAGGGAAGCACCGAGGTGGCCGAGAAAATGATGAGCCAGGCAGCCGATCTGCACCGCGAGGAGATTGCCGAGCGGAGAAGGGAGCAGTCCGAGGCTCAGATGTGGCGGGCTGAGTTCATGGAGGCCACTCGTCAGGAGCAGGCAATGTTCCAGAGCGCTTGGAACCAGAACCTGGAAGTGATGCGTGCAGCCGTCAGCACGCTGCAAACACTTGGAGAGGCCATGCTCCGGCGACAGGAACCGGTGGCGCCCGCTCCAGAAAGGCCACCCCTTGTACCGGTAGTGACCAACACCCAGCCTGCGACGCCAGCTCAGGGAGAATTGGACGAGGGAACAATCAGCCAGCCTCCTGCCCCTCCTCCTCAGCCGAGGCAAGGTGTGCCAAGACGCTCCTGTGTTGGCAGGTCCAGGGATCGCCTCACCTTGTAGGCGCCCTTCTCAAAAGCATGAATTCCCACTCCCGGCTCCCACCAATGCACCAAAACAGGGACAACGAGGCGTTCAACAAACCCAAAAACTTTATTTTTCAACAAATAAGTGCTGCAACAGGCATCGAATGGAAACACCCCCACCCCCCGTCATCTCACTGCTCCCTTGCAGTCGACTGCTGTGCGGACAACTGCTGCTCCAGTGCCCGAACACGCCTCTCAAGCGCCCTGTGCTTCCTTCCCTGGTAGAGGAGCAGGCGCTCCACGGTGTCAAGTCTGCTCTGCACATTGTTCACTGGAAAAAAACCAAGCAGATGATGAACACCTCGGCCTCACCACACTCCCGCCCGAACCCGAAGCCCAACTCACTCACGGGTGTTCATGATTCGGCCCTCCAGTGCCTCAATGGCGTTCAGGACGTTGTCCGTCCCCTGAGGGTTGCTCGCTGGTGGCCCTGACATACTGCTGGTAGAGGGGCCTTCATGGGGCGCGCTTGTTGGTGGAGCCTCGCCAACGCTAGAAACTGTGAACAAATTGGGGCTGGTCATAAGTGTGCAGTCAAAGCATGGGATGACCTGTCGGTTGAGAATTCATGCAATTTTGATCTGGTTAGAGTTATGCTGTTTGGTTTGAGGTCACGTTTGGTTAACAGTTATGCGGTTCAAGTTATGAGGGTTGGTGGTGCCCGGGTGGCCCACGCCTGTGGCCTGTGACTCTTGAAGTTGTCCTTCAAATGTTGGGTGTTCAAACAATAAAGTTATATTGATCGGTGAGACACATACTGCCTGTTCATTGAGTGGCGGATGCACGTCAGGCCTGCACCTACCTTGGGGCTGCTCCGCCGGTGGCTCTGGTGGTGCCTCCACCACAGGTCGGCGCAGCCGGCTCTGTTGTGGCCCACGCCTGCCGCCAGGGTCTTCCCCCAGAGCTGCCTCCCGAATGGCCAGGTCTCTGCCCATCCCAGCATCTGCAACACAGTAGGACACAACACACCGCAGGAGTTAATCTTTCCAATGTTGGCAGTCCAGCCGACACCGCTCGCTGTGCAGGTGTGCCCACTCATGCCATCGCATGGAGTGGCGCGTGTCCTGCGCTCCCCGGGGGGTTCCAGAAGCGGCCTCCGGTGGCTGCTGTTGTGCCCACGCCAGCATCTACCTTGGGGCTGCTCGGCCGGTGGCTCTGGTGGTGCCTCCACCACAGGTCGGCGCAGCCGGCTCTGTTGTGGCCCACGCCTGCCGCCAGGGTCTTCCCCCAGAGCTGCCTCCCGAATGGCCAGGTCTCTGCCCATCCCAGCATCTGCAACACAGTAGGACACAACACACCACAGGAGTTAATCTTTCCAATGTTGGCAGTCCAGCCGACACCGCTCGCTGTGCAGGTGTGCCCACTCATGCCATCGCATGGAGTGGCGCGTGTCCTGCGCTCCCCGGGGGTTTCCAGAAGCGGCCTCCGGTGGCTGCTGTTGTGCCCACGCCAGCACCTACCTTGGGGCTGCTCGGCCGGTGGCTCTGGTGGTGCCTCCAATCCCTCGGGCACACCCTCCTCTTGCTCCTCGACAGCAGGTGGGGGAAGTTCCTCTGGCGCAGGCCTCGCTTCCTCTACCTCCTCCTCCTCCTCCTCCTCGCGCACCTGTGGCCTTGCGCGCTCTATCCCCCTCTGGACTGCTGCAAGTGCAATGGGCGGGGAGGTGGTTACTCTTGGCAGCCATCTCTGTGGGCGTGGGAGATCAGAGGGGTGCGTGTGTGCCCACCAATATATTGCCCACAGACTGTGCACAATTGCCCTCGGAACGAGAGGTCCATCACGTCTCACACGGTGGGATCAGCTTTGGCCGTGGTGGAGTGTCGGGGCACAGGTTGGAGATGGAGTTGTCAACCCTATGCAGGCCAGCGTGTATGTTTTTCCTTGTAAGGCTAATGGATGGCTTCTGGGGCCTGTAACTTATGAGTGCTTTGGTGCAACATTCACACACTATGCACTGAATGGACAATGCAAGAATAGCAATCTCAAGCCACACTGACCTATAATGGACCCTTACAAACTTTGGTCCTTGTCGTGGCGGACTAGTAGTGGGGTGTGGACACGGTGAGATATAAATGCGGTGATACATTCCTGACCACATCTTTTGTTGCATGGGAGTGCTCTTCCACGTTATAGAGTGGATTCAAGCAGCTTCTCTGCTTGCAGAAAAAGGGAGACCGGGTCATTTTTGGACGCAAAAATGGGTTTCCAGGGGATTCTGCAGCCATGCGGCATGGCCAATGTTGGATGTAAGGGAAATGGGTGAGACTGAGGGAAGGGGGCTGGAAGTGGCTGGATACAACCCAATATTCTTTTCATGGGGATGTGGCTTCGAAGGTCGGGGCAGTTCTCTTGCCAGATGCCACCCCTGGCCAGAGAGCCCCGTCTCGCGTGACTTCCTGGGAACAGTGGTAACATGGTGGGCTGAAACCAGCATGTTCAGCAGTCCATGAAATGGCCCCTCGAACAGGGACCAGTTTCAGCCTAGGGGTGGGGTGGGATGACAGGTGTAGCAACACACCTTGAAGTCTGGGTGCAGTGTGCATCCAACATGCCACTCCCAGCCACACCAGCCTGTCTGTTTTCACCCATGGGAAACACTGCCAAAAGGGGGTGGGTGGTGGCACCATCTTATGGAGACCCGTTGTGAGATAGGCTCGTGCCTTCGTGGATGTCGGGAGGGGTTGGTGACATCTCGCGAGCGCGATGATACGCACAGCCACACAAGCCTCTCCTTTCCCCAGGCCTTGCACGCCTCCACTTCTTGCTTACCGGCGTGTCTCCGGTCCTCCCAACTCGGCCGGCCTGCCTGCTCCCAAAGGCGCCGCATCTGCGCAAAGTAGGGCGGCCGCGCAGTCATCCGAGGGATCCCCTGCCAGTGTTCCAGGGCCCCGAAAAAGTCCGCCTTGATCCGCTTGAATTTTGAGCGGCATTGGTCTGCGGATCGAGGGTAACCCCTCGCGCCAAGCTGTCTGGCGACCCTGGAGAAGAGGCTTTTTGTGGGAAGGTGGCTGCTGCACATGATGCGAGCCGCCTTGCCACTCTCCAGAAGTAGGTCAAGGAGCGCCTCAACCTCCCGGTCTTTCCAGAAGCGCCCCTTGATCGCCGCCATTTTTGCTCTGGCTTTTGCGGGGCTGCGTAAATGCGCGGGAACGCGACTGAGCATGCCCGAAATTCAAACTGGTTTTTGCTAGGAGGCCTGCGATTGGACAGTTGAGAGCGGCCATTTTAGGGTTTGCAGAAGTACTGGCTCTCATTTTGCACCTTTTCGCACCGGCGAACATATAGTAGCACAGCCAACCGTGCACAATTCGACCACATCCTTTTATCCCAAAACTGCTTTTTGTCCGATAACGCCATACAGAAAACAAAGATATCGTGCAGGCACCGGATCGCCCTCTAGGCCATGGGCGGGGGGGGGGGTTATTATGCGGAGATCGAATGCCGCCATCTCACGGGGAGCGGAAATGATCCGGCGCCATTTTGTGGATGATCGAAGTGGCGAAAATCAGGCGGCACACGGCCATCCCTGCATAACCCATACACACTCTTTTAAGGTTAACATTTGGTTGTCTCACATTACCGTTCGACCAACCCACACATCATGCAATCGACACTCTCCATCCTGCGATGGGGGGGGGTAGAACACCCTTCGCCAATGCTGAAACTTTGTTCAGACATATAGCGGGGTCGAAACGTGCCGCTGGCATTGACCACATTTTCGTATCTGCGCAAATGCGTCAGCCCAACAGCCCCACAATATACGGCCGCCCATCACTCCTCTGAACTCAAAAGTCGCAGGAGCCGCAAATATTCTCCCGCACGCTTAACAACACCAAACGAGACCGCTTACCCCCTGGTCTGTGCGAATAATACAATTGCGAGAGATGGATGAAATGCCCCCCCTTTTCCCGCTTCAGAAACGATCCCCGCAACGGGGTCCCCTTCAAACCCCAGAATGCCGCTGCCCACACACACTCAGTTGGTCACTGGTAATAACTGCGAGGCCACCATCATTTCATAAATCAAATCTTTATTGTCACCAAAGAGTCTGCATTGCAAAAGATACCGTTGCTGGTCACGCATTCCCGGGGCCCACAAGGAAAACCAGAGCATCACCGCCTGTCCCTTGCATACATGAATGCCGCCATCGCATCACGGACCTCCTTCCCCTCCTCCAACACTCCCCGGTCGTTCTCCCCGAACTCCAGACCATCGCCGGGCATTGTCAAAGGCGTGGGATCCCGCAATGAACCCAGCACGCCATGGCCTTTGGCCTCACACAAATTGTGCAGGATCACGCATGCAGTCACAATTGTCACCACGTTCTCCTCTCTGGCCCTCAGGCGATGCAGGAGACATTGCCAGCGTCCCTTCAGACGACCGAAACTGCATTCCACCTTATTCCTGGCCCGTGCCAGACACCGGTCAAAGTACTTCTGCTGTTGCGTGATTGCGAATTTCCCATAAGGTTTCATAAGCCATCGCCGCATTGGATACGCACCGTCAGTGATCATCAGTGGTGGCACAGATACACCGTTCACAGTCAGGGTCGGATTTCCAGGGACAAAAACGCCAGTGTCCATTGCCGCACAGATGGCCGAGTTGCGGAAGACAAAGGCATCGTGATTCTTGCCACTCCAGCCCACCTCCGCGTCCACAAAACGTCCGGTGTGGTCAACTGTCCCCTGGAGCAAGATGGAAGAGAAGTTCTTGCGATTTCCATATTGGTCCGGCCTCCCCCGGGGCTGACCGATGCGAATGTGAGTTCCATCTATCGCCCCGACACAGTGGGGGAACCCCAGCGCGGAATACCCGTCCATGATCTGAAACGCAAGGAAAAGAGGATCAGTCTAGACCCCGAGTCGGCCACGCACGACATGACCAAACCACACACACACAAAAAATCACTGCGGTCGTGGACTGGCCAATCATTGTTGCGATGGCTCGAAATTCTAAATATCGCTAGTGCGCAAATGCAGATATAAATAAAAAAGATTTCATTAGGGAACAGTCTACTTGGCAATGACACTCACCTTTCCGACCTCCTCCCCAAGGCAAACCAGCTTAGAGAGCAGCTCCTTCTCAATGGCGAAGCAGACCTCCAGCACAGCGTCCGAAACAGTCGATAACCCCAAACCGAAGTTGTCCCCCGCGACGCGGTAACATGCTCCAGTGGCAAGGCACCATACTGCCACGGCCACCCTCTTCTCCACGGAGACGGGCTCACGCATGTTGGTACTCTGCCGTTCCAAGGTTGGTCGAAGCACACCCACAAGCTCCATGAAGGTCCCCCTGCTCATTCTGAAGCACTGGATCCAATGTTGGTCGTCCCAAACACGCAACACTATGCGCTCCCACCAGTCCCAGCTGCGGGGATAGACCCAACAGTCCCGCGGTTCTCTAATGTGCGCAAGTGCATACCACCGCTGGTGAAGCCGATATCTTCGCAAAGCGGCCCTTCGAGCGGTTCTGGCCGGGTTGCCACAATGGAAAAGTAGTGTGGCAGCCCTTCTTCTCCGCATGATGTGCCACAGATGCGCTTGGCACAGCGCCGTCGAGCTCTGGAGCAGGAGAATCACCAGCTGAGCCATCATGAGAAAAATTTCTCTCTCGGGCGCCATGTCAGCTTCTACTGCTCACGACGCACTAAGACAATGATAGAGAATCCAGAAGAGAATCGGCAACCAATACTCTTCCTAAGAACTTCGCGGGTCGAGTTGACCGGCCAATCGCCAGCCAGTTGACGTAGCGTGGTCGCAAAGCTGCGCAATTGCGCAGCTGCGCAAAATACGTAACAAAAAAAAATAAAAAAAAAACACGGGCCAACGAGGGCCCCCGACGTCAACTGTGACGGGAAAAAAGCAACCAATGCCCGGCGACTGCAGTTGCCCGTGCGAGCAGCCGGGAGCGAGACTACACGGGACTACACGGAACACGATGGGACCAAACGCTGCAACGCGAAACGAAACGGATGGCCGGTAAGCGAATATAACCGCTAAAGAAACGCGATTTCTGCCCATCTGGAATCGGCCTAGGTAGGAGAGGATGTCTTTTCAGCATTCTAGTAAGGTCATCAGCAACTCTTGAAAGGTGCTTGAGGAATTCATAAGCACAAGAGACTATCTGCAATACTGAAAGAGAACAAAGCCTTTCTTTCCTTGCCTTCCAGAGCCACTTGAATTTGTTGCTATCCAGATAAAAACTACTAAATACTTTGCTACAGACATTTTATCCAATGTATCTGCTATGTTTGGCAGCGGATAGCTATCCTGGACTGTTCATCTGTTTACTCTTTTGTAGTCAACACGGATCCTCAAATCTCTGTTGCATTTATTTACAATGACTATTGGGGAATCAAGATGAGTAGCTGTATTTGTCTGTAGCAGTAAAAAATAGCAAGTGTCCAGTAGCACCTGTAAGACTAACAAAATTTGTGGTAGGGTATGAACTTTTGTGAGCCATAGCTCACTTTCTTGAGATACAAAAGTGAAGTATCTGAAGAAGTGAGCTACATATGAATAAACTTTTTTTTATAGCAGCCTGATATGGTTAAAGGATTTGATACGGAGATTACTTCACTGGCACACACCTCGACTTTAGCACTTTATCATATCTCCTGAGTTCTTCACCATCGTATGAGAACATGCATATTTCTGTTCCAGTTGCTACTTAGTAGTACCTTCTCCTGCTCCTTATGTCAAATCAATACCTAGTTCACTTCCCGACCTAGTTCCTGCATAGCTCTTAACATCCACATCTTGAAGAGGCACCAGTTGTCTTGGAGACTGCCCCTAAAGACTGGTTCTTTGTGAGTTGTACTTCTTAGTTGTTCACATTAAGTGCTCTAACCCAGAACTCCCCTTTTGGCTCAGCTTGAAACTAGGTTCTATTGAATAACAAGCCTAGATGAATGATGTTGGGTTCAAACAATCCAGTCCTTCCCTTGTAGCTGATTACCTTCACCAGTACTAGGCCTCACCAGCACTTTATTATGAGCCCCTACAGAAAGCAGTTCTTCTTTCTCACTATGCTGACGTGGTGTAGGCTTGTGCTGCCTGCTAAGGGTCAGATTTATCCATTTCAGTTGGATAACTGTTTTTCTCTGCAATGGAAAAGCAAGGTTTGAGTCTAATAGCACCTTAAAGACCAACCAGATTTCCAGGATATAAGCTTTTGAAAGTCAAGCTCCATCATGAGATAGATTTTTTTCATGTTCACAGTTAGTAGAGGTATCCAAGAACAAATGTGTTCTGCTGACAGTCCATACATCCTTCTTATTTATTATTATTATTTTCATTTACACCCAGTCTTTCTCCCCCATAGGGACCCAGAGAGGCTTAAATTGTTTTCCTCTCCTCCATTTTATACTCACAACTATGCTGTGAAATCGTTTAGGCTAAAAGTGGTTAACTGGTCCAAGGTCATCCTTGGCAGAGTGGGGATTCAAACCTGGGTTTCCCAGATCCTAGTTCTTGTCCAACACTGTAACCACTAGACCACATTGGCTCTCGTAATTGCACTAGAAATCTCAGTGGGGATTTGAATGTTGAATCCCCCAAATCCTAGTCCAGCACTCTAACCAATACAAAATACTGGCTGCCAGGGCTTTTTTTCTGGGGAAAGAGGTGGTGAAATTCACTGGGTACCATGTGTGCGTGTGCACTCCTGGGACAACGTGATGACATCACTTACAGAAAGTGACATCATCGCACAGTCCATGGCCACGTTGGAAGTGCTCCTGCACTCCACAGGGGGCCCGATTTGTGCCCAGATCAGCCTGGAACACACTGCTGCCATGTGAGAGAGCACTCCGCAGCCCAGCAGCAGCCTGATCCTGGCCATTTCAGGCCCAAATTGCGCCAAAACTGGCCCAAAATGACCAAAACAGGCCTGAAACAGCCTGGATCGGGCCCGAATCAGCTTGGAACATTACTCCATAATGACAGGTTTAGAGTGGCCTATCGGCAATCAGCTTGCTAAAGTTCAGTATGTCAAGTTTAGCATACTAATATACGTAATATCTCTAGGAATTAACATTCCAAGATAAGTAATGGCATCTGGGCACCATCAAAAATATCCATCAGCAAATACATTCCATGATACGTTGTCTCTCAATGGCATCAACTCTGATTTTGTCCAATTAATTGAACAGCCAGACAAATAACCAAAATTATTAATCAAGCTCATTAATACAGGAATGGAAGACTGAAATAATAATTATTATTAGATAGATAGATAGATAGATAGATAGATAGATAGATAGATAGATAGATAGATAGATAGATAGATAGATAGATAGATAGATAGATAGATAGATAGATAGATAGATAGATCATCTGCATATAAAATAATTTTAAATTTCAAGGAGTTATGTACAAAGCCATGTATATTATTGTTTTTGTCTAATGGTACGAGCTAGAGGTTATAAACATAAATAAGAGGACAAACATAAATAAGAGTACCCCTCTCAAGAGGAAAAGGCGCAGAAAATAAGCCATCCATCTGTACTCTACCTCTGGGGGATGAATAAAGAATTCTAATCCATTTCAGAAATTTGTGAGGCGAGCCAAATTTAGTCAGTGTAGCAAAAATAAATGTCCAGTATATTTTGTCAAAACCCTTTTCAGTGCTGAGTGAAAGAATAATTTGATCTGATCTCTGTTTAGTGCAATTACACCATCTACCAACCTAAGATTGTTAGAACCATGCCTACCTTATATAAATCCTATTAGGTCTACATGTACCAAAGTTGTAATAACCTTCTGAAGTCTTAGCAAGAATAACAGTTAATATCTTAGCATCTACATTCATCAAAAAAGGGTCAAAAATTTGCACATTGAGTATGGTCTTTGCCAGGCTTTGAAGTCACTCATTTCATTTTTATTTCTTATGGTCAAAGACCATATAGAATATATACATCCTGTAGTAATGTTTCCAGTTTCCTGGTTTTAAAAATCTCATTGTACAATTTATATAATTTTGGAATTAGAAACTCTGAAAAGGTTTTATACTATTCAGTAGGCAACCTATCTGATCCAGGAGATTTGCCAGTGCTCATATTCATTATCACAGCCTTAATTTCATCCATATGCAAAGATTCAGCAAGAAGCTATAGCTGAGTAATATCTAAAGATGGAAGATCAAGGTGAAATAAATTATTACAAATCTTTTTCTAAGAGTTCTTTGACTTTCCTGTACAATTTAGAATAAAACTTTTGAAACTAAATTTATTTGAGTAGTAGCAGTATATATTATATTCTTCTCATCCTTAATCAAAGGAATATAATTTTTATTCTTTTGCTCCTTTAAACAGTATGCTCATAATTTACCTAAGCTAAGTACTTGCTGCCACCAACCTGTTTTGATAATTTTCCCGTAACTGACAAGAGTCCAAGTTACTACCCCTATCCCCTCTGATTCTCTGGATAGCACCTCGTTGCACAAGGGTGTGTGTGCGCATGCGGCTTAGACATGCAACCCTGGCAAAATGGGAAATCATAATGAACATGTGGCTTCTGGGCCCACAGTTCATTATAGAGTCTATTCTTAAAAATGGCTGTTTTTCATTTAATGTTTTTTTTCTTGAACCACCAGTTTGAGGAAAAGTTCTTTAGAACTTGAAAGCTTGAATCCTGCATTTTGAATGTTGATTATCCTCTTTAAAGGATATCACTGCACTGCCTCTTATTTTTTGTATACCACCTGCTACAATGTAGCTATTCCAGGAAGCTTTGATTATAGTGACAATATTGTATGCCCTGCTGTGTTGTGGACCTTGGTTTGGTTGTCAGATTGCAAGAGGTTGCAAAGCTTGAGCTTCACAGTTCAGTAAAGAGAGCAGGAAATAACAAACCAACCGCAGAGGGGAGCGGAAATGAATCAGAGCCATTTCTCAAGCAGCCTGAAATTTTTTGGAGAAAAAACTATACAGTAAGCAACCCAGGTGGCAGAGAAAGGGGTCTTGGCTTGCCTCCCTCTTCTGAAGTCCTTGCAGGTAGGACTGTGTCTGGCATGGACTAGCGAGCAGCAGAAGGGTAAGGGCTAGAAAGAGGCAGTGAAGGCAAGGTCAAACTAGATGGGATGCTTCAGCAGCATTTGAAAGAAGTACTTGAAGGAGAACGGAGACATGGCTTGACATGGCAAGGAGGCAGAGTAGAATTCTATTTGCAAGGCACAAAGCACAGAAAGGAAAGCTTGGAGGGAGATCAATGAGCCGATAGTTGAACTGGTGCCGAGCAGAGAGAGGAAGAAATTTAACATGACCCCCGGTTCAGGAGGTCTGAAGAGATTAAAATCTCAGGTTATCATCTGTCCTGTGAAGGATTATGTTTTTCTTCTGTTGCTGCTTTTTCCAGGGATTGAGAGATCCAGCCTAATCTGTACCCAGACAGAAGAATTGGCTAACAGACTGAACCTAGAAACTTGTGTGAGGAAAAATAAAAAGCCATGTTCCAAGCCAAGGGTCCAGCCAGTACAACCTCCACTCATGTATGTATTGAAATCAGATTGCAAATTTAATGTATTGTTGATATATCTGGGAAGAGAGTCAGGGGAGAGAAAGAAAATGCCTCAGCACTTCTAAAAAACCTGTAACCGAGAGCATGCAAGCCTCGTCTCAGCTAAGAAATCCAGTGAATTGTATTTATGTCAATCAATACCCTCAGAAATTCTACACATTGTAGGATGCTTTGGGGGAATTTATGTAAAATTTAACAGGTTTCATATTGTGTAGATATGCCTCCCTCCAGTTTTAGAAGAACTCTTCCTTTAGAGAAAGAGCAAGATCCAGGTCCAGTAGCATCTTAAAGACCAAGGAGATTTCCAAGACATGAGCTTTCAAGAGTCAAAGCTCCCTAGGAGTTTTAAGGTGCTGTTGGACTCGGATCTTGCTCTTCAATTGCAGGCCAGCACGGCTACCCACCTGAAACTCCCTTCAGAGATATTCTGAAAACTAACATGTAGCAGTTCTGAGATCAAAAATTACTTAATGAACCAGAGAGTAAATCAGAAATCAGAGTTCAATATAAAATGTTTGGACATCAAGCAGCAGTAGCAGAACTTGAAGTCTTGTAATGCTGCCTAGTCCCCATCTCTGTCTCTTCAACATTACTCCTCAAGGCAAGGCATTGCATAGGTTTTACAGAGCAGCTCTCATTACTGTTCTACCCTTCTTCTTTCTCTCTTTTTAGGAGGCAAAAAGCGACTCGGGAACATCCACTGTGCAGAGATCTAAGGTAGTCTGTCTTTACTTTATGACATTAATATTTCTCTGGAATAGGTCAGGAAAATAAAGAGACTGTTGGGTGTGTCTTGGTACCTGGCATTAGTCAGGGTTCTGACTGGGTCAGCGGGCCATGCTGAACCAGTTAAGTAATGCTCAGACTCCATTTTATTGTGGCATGGTGAGCAGTGCACTATAAAATACATCAAAATATCCTGTTGTGGAGGAAACTGAGAATTCCTAAAACTGACATCAGACCGAAAAAAGACCAAGTGGAGAGGATGAAGTTCCTTCCTCTAATCACTCCTTTTTGCAGGCTTTTCCAACCCCAGAATCTCTAATTACAAAAGCTTTAGCTATCTTCTGTCTGGGGGAAGACTCTTCTGCAGATGTTGAAAGACACACTTCCAAAAAGAGAGCACAGTTGCTTTTTCTAAAGGTCTCATCTCCAGCGAATGTTTCCCCCCCTCCTTGAGACTTCCATCCAGAGGCAGCCTCCTTTCAAATAAGAATGTAATGGGTTCTTTCAAAACGCGTTATTTTATTTATTTGCTTTATTGATTTATTTACTTCATTTATAGCCTGCCTTCCTCACTGAGGCTCAAAGCAGATTCCAGAGTATAAAATGATTGGACTGCAGAGACCTCCAATTAACAATGCAGTAGAACTAGACTTACAGACTTGGACAACAATCCAAAAAACTCACCCGTTTTAATGCACGGCATACCATTATACACAAAACAAGACACAAATGTTGAATGTTGATTGGGTAGGGGGGAGAAGGAAGGGGAGCAATAAGTAAGAAGCTGAGTAAGAAACTGTTGCAGGCTTTGTGTGGGGAGAAGGGCCAAGCCGAGGACATCATGGAGAAGGTCAGGGTGTTAGAAGGAAGAGGTCTGTCTGACCAGCTACGTAGCTGGTCTGGGAGAAGAACCCTGGGTCAGGGAAAACAGCAAGGGAGGAAGGGCTATTTTGGTATATTGTTTAAAGTGCTTGGAATCAAAGGGTTTCAACTGTGATTTTAATTGATAAACTTCATTCAGCACCTTGGAAAGTTTCTTTTTTAAAGAATGTTTGTGTTGAAAGAAAAAGATACCTTTTTGTAATGAATTTATAGGAAGAAAAGACATCCTAGTGTGAAAGTGGATTCTCAAAGAAGCCTTGCTGGCCATCTAAATGCCTATGCTGCAAACAAGGAGTGAAAGCACTTAGTCACCTAGCTGCACTAATTTTAGGGGCCGGAGTTCTAAACAGTGAGGACGCTTCCCATAACAGTCAAAGGGACAGAAACCTGGAGGCAGCCCTTTAAAAGTCTTATAGAGACAAAGGCATGGCCATTAAGGATTCAGAAGCCAGGACATTTGTTCTGAGTTGGAAAAATACTTTGCAGTATGCTTCCCCGCTCCTCCCAAGTTACACAGGAGCTTCCTTAAGTGTCATGATGCAGCTTGTTGTTTTGCACAGAATGTCAGCCTCTGACCATCTCAGATCCAGCATGGACATAGTCCGGTTCTTTTCCAGGTCCCTGACAACTAGATAACACCTGCAGCTTTTTTGCTGGAATGTAAATCCAGCATTTATGATAGTCTGGTATTCCCCTTCAAGAAACTGTTTGGAGAAGTGCTCTTCAGAGTGTTGGAGTGGAGATAAGAGACAAAAAGAGACAAATACACTCTGCATTGTAAAGTGACCCTCAATAACAGATAACAGTTCCTCCCGTTCTTTTAGTCTTGTTATAGACAAAGAGGCTTTAGACCATCACAACAGCCCTCCAGATTACAGTCTTGACTTGCAACCTCCACTATTGAGTATTTTCTTCATCACAGATGACTCCCCCTTCTTGCTGGTGGGAAGTCAGTTACAGCACTTCCAACAAGGTTGGAAGGCTGCATGTACAGACAAGTAGGTAGTTCAAACGACCAAGGAAAGCTGCCGGAGTGTACCTCAAGACAGATTTGTTCACTTTTAGAGGTTTAGATGGCCAGCCACAATCTGGTTCTCCAAGCTATCGGTCATATCCTAGACATGAAAGTCAGTGCCATAGTTGCAAACGTTGTATGACATTTATTCTTATTTCTTATTGTTTCAAAGCAAAACAGAGTCTTGAGGGTGATTCTCAACCAACTGTTCAAGTCTGTCAAGAAACACATGTTCCACATGGAGCCTCTCAAGACTATCTGGCTTCCAAAGTTACCTCAAAACTCTGCTGGCACATTCTGATACCCCCAAGCCACTGGAAATACTTGTAGTTTGCCTACAGCCATTTCTTCCAGTACAAAGCCTTCCCCTTCCCTCTTCCATGCCCAAGTGTTCATAAACCTAACGGTTGCCTTCATGACATCCATGTTTCCCTGTATACAAACTTCCCATACAATCCTGAGTGTATTATTGATGTAATACCATGTTTTTGCATTGTTTGACATGCTGTTTAATACCTGTACTTTGTTCAGACAATAGCTCTGTTTCAAAATTTCTGTAGTTCCTAATCCTATTACTTGGTTATTCGATGTATCATCCTGTTGATTGGATTGATTTACATAGCATAATCCACATTACCTCCTCTTGGATACACACCTTAACGTGGTGACAGGGTTTGAGTGAAGCTGAGAGCAATACCGTCAGGAGTGCAGTCTAAACGCCTAGCGGAGTCACTCCAGGTAGTCTGAGACGCCAGACTAAGATGCATCCATGCCCTTCGTGAATCAATGGTCATATTAGCAGAAGAAAATTGACAGTTCCAGTGGTGATGGGGGCGGACGAATCCTTGAAGGATAGCTACTAGTCAGTTGCAGTAGTGGAAGGTGACACTGGCGAAAGATCTTTCACAGACAACTGCAGTATTACTTCAGCTAACCCTGGTTAGTGCTACACAGAAGAAAGCAATGGTAAACCAGTTCTGATAATCTCTTACCTTGAAAAGCCTATGATAAGACAACCCAAATCAAAAGAAAATATAGTGCTGGAAAACAGGACACCAAATCAGAAGGCACTAAGTTGGCTACTAGGGAAGAGCAGAGAATGAATACGACTAGTGCTGTTCTTAATGATGGGACTGGATTAAAGCGGAAAGGATGTCCAGTTGCTGATAATAATAATAATAACATTCGATTTATATACTGCCCTTAAGGATGACTTAACACCCACCCAGAGCGGTTTACAAAATATGCCATTATTATCCCGACAACAACAAACACCCTGTGAGTTGGGTGGAGCTGAGACAGCACCTAGAAGCTGTGACTGACCCAAGATTACCCAGCTGGCTTCAAGTGGAGGAGTGAGGAATCAAACCCAGTTTTCCAGATTAGCGACCACTACATCAAACTGGTTTATAGATATTTTGCAAATAGATTAAAAGGAAAGTCCTAAGCTCTGTGACATCTATAGTAGGAACAAGGAATGTGAGAAGTAAGGATCCACATAAGCTTGAAACTATAAAACAAGAAATGGAAGTTTAAACATTGTATCTTTAGGTATGAGTAAACTAATGTGTTCTGGATTAGCATATTTTCAGTCAGAAAACTGCAAAATGTTTTACTCTGGAAGTTGCAAACTCAGAAGAAACAGTATTGCTCTGATAGTGAGACAAGATGTAGCACAAGCAATCCAGAGCTATAATGCAAAGTCTGACCAAGTAATATCAATCAGACTTCATGGAAGGCCTATCAAGATAACCATCATTCATGTTTATGCCACAACTACAAATATTGAAGAGGAAGAAATTGAAAGTTTTTATGCAAGCGTCCAGGAAGAAATTGATCGTACACCTAAACAAGATGCACTAATAAACATAGGTACCTGAAATGCAAAAGTAGGAGACAAAGCAGAATCAAACATTTTGTGGAAAATTTGGACTAGGATTACAAAATGAAGCAAGAGAGCAACGCTTAAAGTTTTGTGAAACAAACAGTTTGTACATTGCAAACACACGCAGCTGAATAGTCCAAGGGTCCCCAACCTTTTTGAGCCTGTGGGCACCTTTGGAATTCTAACACAGTGCGGTGGGCACAGCCACAAAATGGCTCCCACAAAATAGCTGCTTAGGAGGTGGAACCAGACACAAAAAGCTTACCTTCAGTCACAAAATCAAGATCTTTGTACTGTGGAAAAAGCTTTTGCCAAAGCAATGTTTTAAAAAATCTGCACAGCCAACCAAATCTCCAGTGGCCAATCAGAAGCCGTGCTTGGCAAAAGCCCCACCTAGCCCCACCCACTTTCTAAAAAACATTTGGTGGCCACCAGAAAAGGTTTTGGTGGGTGCAATGGTGCCCACAGGATGCAGGTTAACGAAGATTTTACAATATTAGCATTTCATAACCATCAAGAAACTGCTTTACAATTCTTCTTAATTCACTTATTTTGCTGACTTTGATCTTCAAATTAACTTTATGGATTAAATGCTATATAATAATAATAGGTCATATTCCTGCATCCTGTTTTGGTGATTTTTTGTTACTGGATCTTTGATAAAAACAACAGCAAAACAAGGCTTCAAGTATAGTTACTCAGAGTTCTGTTATTTTTTCTTCACTTTTTTCATACAAACTATTCTGGGACAGGAAGCATCTTGGTATGATGACGTTATGGACTTTGCACTGCTTATAAATGCCTTGTTGCTTATATGTTATTCTTGCCATTGTATATATTGTGTCACTTGGTTTTAACCAGGGCTTTTTTCCTGGGAAAAGAGGTGGTGGAACTCAGGAGTGCACAATGACATCACTTTGGGTCAGCTGGAACAAGGGGGGAGTTTTTTAAAGTTTAAATTGTTTTTGGTGAAAATGGTCACATGGCCGGTGGCCCCGCCCCCTGATCTCCAGACAGAGGGGAGTTAGATTGCCCTTCGCTCTGCGCCATGGCACGGAGGGCATTCAAAACTCCCCTCTGTCTGGAGATCAGGGGGCAGGGCCACTGGCCATGTGATCATTTTCAAGAGGTGCTGGAACATCATTCCACCACATTCCTGCTGAAAAAAAGCCCTGGTTTTAACCAATAGGAGAGTCAGAATCCTAAAGCGTTCAAATAAAGTGTCCCTGTTGCAATGCTTTTACCCCTATTTCCTTTTATTTGTCACTCAGTCGTTCAGCTTGAAGGCCCAGGTGAAGGAGACATGCAGTGCCTGCCAGAAAACTGTCTACCCCATGGAACGTCTGGTGGCTGATAAATTTGTTTTCCATGCCACCTGCTTTTGCTGCAAGCACTGCCACACCAAGCTAAGGTGAGTCGGGAAAAGCAAAGCTTTGTGCTCTGAGGGAAGGGGATGGCGAGGGATACTAGTGAGTTGGGCATTTGCTTCACATGCTTCCTCCCCTGTTTAGATTCGTATGTGGCCTCACTCACCTCAGCAACCATACTAGGAACCAGGCCCAGTGAGAGGGTTAAACAGAAAGGCTGTTCTGGTACAACAAGGCAATCAAACGGGAAAAAAACCACTGGAAACAATGACTAAAGTGTGCTATTTATAATGATTAAAGTGCCAGTACTCTACATAAGAATAAATAGTAATTGTAAAAGCCAATACAAAATATATTCAGTACATTGATAGATACAGTAGCAGTGCAATGTATTTTTCATACAGTAAGAGATGATTCTTTTTCTTACACTTTTATAAATACAGTCACAATGAGGCTGGAAATGGTGACAGCTTGTAAAAAAGAGTGTTGCAAGAGGTTCCAGGATGTTGTGTGGAAACTGGACAGCATTGATTATATAATAGTCGGCCCAGGAGGAAGATTCTTGCGAAACGAGCTCTGAATTTCAAGCTGGCAAGCTAGTTGGCCGTTGGAAGTGCTTTTGGGGTATCACATCTGCACCTCTGAATGGATAGACTGTCCATTATACCTAAAAAGGAAAACTAAGACATTAATGAACTGGACTTGAATTTATTATACTTACCTGGATGCAACCTTCTATAATTGGCAACTGAGCCCTGTTATTGAAAAATAGGGAAAAGAATACTGTATGAAAGGTTCATTGCACTGTTACTGTATTTATAAACATAAACATGTAAGAAAAAGAATCCGTCTCTTACTGTATGAAAGGTTCATTGCACTGTATGAAAGGTTCATTGCATTTATTCTTATGTAGAGCATTGGCACTTTAATAATTATAAATAGCACTCTTTAGTAATTGTTTCCAGTGGTTTTCTTTCCTGTTTGATTACCCAGTCGGAGCATTAGCCAGAGGGCCTAGGCAAGAAACCTAGTTTGTTTTTTGATGAAATCTGCACTCTATATAATGTTGCTATTGGAGAGTGTGTCCTTTAGGACTGAAGCTGTGAAGAGCTTTGAAAGTCAAAAACAGCACCTTGTATTGAGCCTGGTGTAGCACGGGCTTAATATGGTCTCTGCAGCAGATATCAAGAATTGGACTTGAAGGACAGCCCCATATAGAGTTTTATTATACTGCCAACCTCTGTGTCAGGGGAAATGTAACTCCATCCAGCTTCAGGAGACTCTCTGTTCCTGGATCAGCCTGAGCACTTCTGTCTTTTCTGAATTAATTTTCAGATTATTTCAGATTAATCCTCATCCAATCCTTTGCTATTTACACCATTTAACACTTCTGCTGCCTCCTTGGATTTTGCTTGAGGGGTGCAGAGAGCTGTATATCATCTGCATAGTGATAATACTGAGCTCCCGATCGCCAGATGGTTTCCCCCAGCAGTTTCAATTAGATGTTGAAAAGCACTGGAATGAGATTGAACCTTGTGGTCCCCTGTACATGAATGGCCATGGATTGAGCTGAAGTCCCCGAGCATCGCTTCCTGGTATCTGCTTTCCAGGAAGGAATGAAATTAGCAACTTTGAGTCCCAGATTAGCCAGTTGAATCAGAAGGATAACTTAAGTGATGGTACTGAAACAACTCAGAGGTCCAGGAGAACCAACAAAGGCACACCCCACCAGTTGGTCAACCCGTGTAGTATCTAAGAGTGACCAAGGTAAATTTCTGTGCCATTGCTAGGTTTGAATCCAGACTGAAAAGGATGTAGATACTAGGAATACTTGCAGTTCCATTCTAAGACCTCCCACGACCCAAGGGAGATCAGATACTGGCCTGTAATTACTGAGATGGGTGCTATCTAATTACGGTGGCTTCAGGAGCAGTGGGATTTTTTTTGTTTTTGTTTTTACATTGCCAGGTATTGTACTTTCCTGCGATTAATGATTGATAATTGGCATCTTCTAATTGGTTGGCCCCATATCTCTAATTTCATTGTCTGTGAAGGATGCCAGTCTACTGGGCAGGTGGTGGGCCTCACCTCTGCAATTATCTTGTCCCTGTCCCCAGGCGAAGTTCCCTGAAAAGTATCCATGTGAACCTGACAAGTAGAAGCCTCAGGAACTGAATTCACTGTAACTATTATTAAAGCAGAGTCAAGGTCAGATTTTATCCACAAAATGCCCAACAAATTGGTCATAATGAGCTGCAGTGCATTCTGCTAATTGCTCCAGAGGTGGGGGTGGGGAGGGAGAATGTAAAGGGCCTCTTGCTCACTTAGACAGTGTCACTAGATGGGAGCTTTGAGAAGGGAGCTTTGAGTCTCCCCAAGCTTATACTCCTGAAAATCCTGTTGGTCTCTAAGGTGCTACTGGACTCAAATCTGGATGGCAGAAAAGTTATCATTTCATCACTGCCATCACCAAGGCTTTTTTTCAGCGGGAAAGGGGTGAACGGAGTTCTGGAACCTCTTGAAAATGGTCACATGGCTGGTGGCCCTGCCCCCTGATCTCCAGACAGAGGGGAGATTAGATTGCCCTCTGTGCCACTCCCCTCTGTCTGGAGATCAGGGGGCGGGGCCACCAGCCGTGTGACCATTTCCTCCGAGGGCAACCCACTGAGTTCCACCACCTCTTTTCCCAGAAAAAAAGCCCTGGCCATCACCACCATAGAATGTGCTCTGACCTGTGTTTGGTTTGACTCAGCCTAAATTAAACTCTACCATTCCTCTAATCATCTTCCCTTGCGCTTCAGATCCCCAAGTTCTGCTGTGAAATAGGGGGTGAAGTAAGCTTCAGTAAAAAGGAGAGAATGCTCAAGGAAAATAATGTCTGTTGTACGTTGAGTCTCCTGATTCCAGAAACCCACTAGATCTTCTATGTGATCACCAGCCATGTAAGCAGGAAAATCTCTCCTATTAGTCAGAAAACTATTCAGATCCATCCTTTAGGGTTGGACAGTCCTATTAAGTCTCCACCCCTGCAGAGGCTTTGAGTTGTCTATTTAAAACCCTGTCTGTTTGAGAGCAGATACCATTGCATCTTTGTGTTTTAGCTTTATTCAGTTTTTAGCAATGTTGAAGTCTCAGGGAGGTAGTTTTAGTTGTAAGCCGCCTTGAATAGGTCTCTGAAGAGGTGGCATATACATTTTCTAAATAACTATAGATCACTCTGGCACCACTCCAGTCACCTTGCTGCTTTCCACCATTACCTAGGGTAACCAGCATAACTTTAATGGGGGGAGAATAGGCTTTATTCTGCCCAACTCTTGTCTACGTACGGTACATGCAACTACTCATAAAGAGTTTATTTTATAGAACAACATGGCATTCATAACTTAAATTGGAGGTAAATGGATTCGGTATTTAGCAGTATTTGCCAAGGATTTCATGCAGGCAGGCTTGCCATAAATATTCCTTTACGAAGAATCAGCTTTCCTAGGCCGCCCCTGCTGGAGACACATTTCTCCTGGGTCAGAAGCAATTCCCTGTCTAATTGCCTTATCTCCTAGCCATCTCTTCTCTTCCTCAGTCAATTCACTGTTTTCTAACTGTCATTTTTAACTGGTTCTGTCCTTTATAACTCCTCCTTTTGGCTCATGTAGTTACAAATACATTATAATAATGCTTCCATCACAGCAGACTCTGATTTTCTACTTACTAATGGGGATTAGAAGCTTCGCTCAATCCATCCACATGCATTGAAAGTGCGGAGAGAGCACATGCTGCTCTTCTTCCTCTCTGCTGCCACTTAAGGGACCAGTTGTCTCTGTAAGTTTATACATTGCAATACACCTTTTGTCTTCTGCTGCTTGGGCACTAAAAGCCATCATCTTAGGAGGGGTTTGGTGGTGGAAAGAGCCCTCAAGTCAGAGTTGACTTATGGTGACCCCTAGTGGGGTTTTCATGGCAAGAGATTAACAGAGGTGGTTTGCCATTGCCTGCCTCTGCAACTCTGGTCTTCATTGGTCTCCCATCCAATTACTAACCAAGGCCAACCCTGCTTAGCTTCTGAGCTCTGACCAGATCAGGGTCTCCTGGGCTATCCAGGTCAGGGCTAGGAGGGGTTTAGACAGTGTCGTTTGCTTACAGGAAATCCTCACCCGGATGCAAAAAATGCCCATAAATTCTTTAAAAAAATTTTTTTCTTTTTACAAATACACCCCCTTGTGGTGACTCATAAATATAACCATGGGAAAGGGATTTACTAATTTCAGTTTTGTCTTTTTGGTCACATAAAGTTGCGTTTATAAGGTCAACTGTAAGGAAGATGTGGCTCCTCCCGTTCACATAAACTTCGTCTCTGACAGCTTCTGCAGCAGAAGTATTAAAAAAACAAAGAACCTACTAGTTTCTCCATGATCATCTGTCAAATGGGATCCTCTCAGAAAGCGGACATCCCCTGGCCCCTTGTCTGCACCCCAAAAATTCTTGGATACCAGTTAAAACCAGGCATGATAGATCCCTGTTCCTGCGGGGGGTGGGGGACACATTTTATTGGAAAAACAAACAGGAGAAAGGATGTGAAAGCAGGATAAATGGAGAAGGAGAAGGCTTGAGGAAGAAACCATGGAAAGGAATAGAATATGAACACTGCAAAACAAAAGTAAGCCTTAGTGTGGCCAACTATACAGAACTCTGGTAAGCTGCAGAGGAGTTAGCTGTGTTAGTTTGTAGTAGCAAACTGCAAGGGAAATGTGCATAGGTGTTTGTGTGTTCTGAGATTTAGAAGGGAACTGGAAAAGTTCTTACCCTTCCTTGAGATTGGGCTACCACGTTTGGTGTACATCTGGCATTTTCTTCATTAGAGTAAAAGTTAGTTTTTAGGGATCGGAGAACCTCCTTCTCTGTTTCTCAAATAGCTGTTTCTGTGCCAGAAATGTGTTCAGAGGATAATAAGCATTTCTGAAAAGTTTACTGAGTGAAGGAAAAGGTTCACAAGATGAGAAAAATACGCAAAATATTATAGTGCTCATAAGGGTTCCATAATTATAACAAGTAATGCTGAAAGAATGAGAGTTCTCATTTTGTGAGGCAGTTCAGTGTAAAATAAGGGATTGATATAAGTTTACCTTTAAAGCAAGGATGGACTGCAGAAGGGGTCAAGTAGCTGGTATTATTCTCCCATGAAAGTAATACTTTGCTTTTTATTGGGCTTTTGAGGGTTCAAAACACTTTGGGCCATTTCTGTGTCCCCAAGAGGACCCAAAGAAACTTCCAAAATGTAATTGAAATAAATAAAAGACAGAAAAACACATCTCAGCTGGTTTCTGGTTCAGAAAGCTATTTAATTCAGATCCCAGACCTTTTTACCTTGTGCCTTTAGCCGCACCCTACCTAAGTACCTGCAAGCAGAGGAGAAGACCTCAGCCCAGATGCCGAGTCTGCCACTATTGCATGCAAAATGAAACCCAATCCTCACAAGGACTCTGAGGGAGGGCTGTCATCATCCCACATTGCAAGCAGATGATTTGAAACTAAGCCCGTGGCAACATAGAATTCCTTCTGATCCAGGGCTTGTGTACTTTGCCACTAGTTCACCTCCATCCCGAAGGAAGACTCTATTGCATCAGTCCTTTTCAAGCTGACCCTAACATGTGCCTCTTCCTCTCTTCCAGCCTGGGCAGTTATGCAGCTCTTCATGGGGAATTCTACTGCAAGCCACACTTCCAACAGCTCTTCAAGAGCAAAGGCAACTACGATGAGGGCTTTGGGCGCAAGCAGCACAAGCAGCTCTGGTTGCAGAAAGAGGCGCAGAATGGGACTGAGACAGCATGACCTGCGAGCTCCATTTTCCCCGTTGTGAGGGCCTTGGCATAGGGGTGAACTGAGCTGATGGGAAACGGTGGAGCTGGTCAAGGCTGCTGCGAGCAGTAAAGGCTCAGCATGGTGGATGCCATTGGGTTGTATGACTTTGGATGCCATTGGGTTTTATGGTGCCCTGGACAGCTGCTCTGTGGGTGGATACAAGAAGCCCCAGAAGTGGCAGTGGAGAAAGTGAAGAATTTGTACAAATCATGCAAGAAAAGGCAAATAATGGGGCTGTTAGCACTGGTCATGTATATGCCCTGTATGAGGGAACCTTCCTCTGGTGCTAATCCCTAGCCAGGAAAGCTTCCTGCCAACCCCTCATTATCATGTATGCCATGGCACATACAGCTCCCTTCACTGTCGGCACCCATTTTGGCAACCCATCCATGCAGGCTTTCCACAAATCTGCTGGAGCAACTTGCAAGTGGATTTGGGGAGTGGACAAATTACTCTTTCTGTTGTCTTTGAATTGTAGTACTTCCTGGGAGAATCTAGGCGAATAGCACCTTGCCTGCAGCCATTTTAAAAAATGCTTGCAATCCTGTTCAGTTTTGGACGAGATGAAAGACAATTCAGATTGTCTTGGATCCAGGAGCCCTGCTTCCAGAAGGAAATTTTACAGTAGGATAGGGGACATCTGTCTCAGAGTGTGACCAGAAGGCACATGATATAGCAACCTTGCTGAAGTTTAACAGGTCTGTCTGATCAGAGCCTAGGAAACCCTGTAAATACCATGGGCTGTAAATAGCATTCTATTAATTTGGTTAAAAATGTATTTCTCTTGCTTAAAACATTGCATGCACCTTCTGGAGTAAGTTGTGTGCTCAGGAAAGCTGAAAATCCCTGTTTCTTGTGCTGTCACTGTAGGTGGTAATAAACCTAGAGAAAGGATCAAGTGTGTGTGATAGTGCAGCAACATCTGGAAACCTCCACATCAAGTGCAAAACTGAGCCAGGAAATGGGATTCTAAACTTTGCATCCTCATTTACATCAGCTCAGCTCTGCCCAAATATTCAGCCTTAAACCCTGGGGAAGCATTTGATGACTCTGTCTTTTATATTTGCCTTTTTGACTGGTATGTGATAAGCTGAAGCATGAACTTGTGTTATGTCTCAAGCCTCACTGTTTGCTCTTTTTTTAAAAAAAATATTTTTGTAATACAGGTTTTTTTAATGTTTCTTGCTACATGTTTTATTAAAAGGTTTGAGAATAGAGAGCAGGTTTATAGTTACATCATGAAATGCTGGCATGAATACAGAATGAGAGAACAAAAGCAATTCAATTTGTTAAGAAGGTCTAATTGTATGCCACTCTAGGACCAAAGAAGTGTGATTTTTAAAAAGTTAAGATGTCACTCATGTACTAACAAGGATGGACGTTGTTAAGCGTTCCTTAACTTCGATGCCATGTAAGCAGGAGACATAGATTACAGAAAGAGGTAAGATAATAGCAGTAATAATAACCCACACATTATCAGAACATCAGATGTGGCCTGTATTTAAATTCTGTTAATTTTAAATGGAGCCCATCTGTTACAAAGCCCATGAAAAACAGCCCAATGCTTGTCTGGCTTGAGTCTTGTGTCCCTGTCTTCATCTCCTGCCTGTCAAGCTAGTCTCCATTTGTAATGTATATCAAGTCTGTTGTTTGCAATGTTTGCTATTTTTCCTAACTCAGATTAAAACAGATAAGTTAAGCAGGGGTCAGCATGCTGCCTGATGCCTGCTCACTCCCATGTACTGAGCAGCTCCTGTTGTGCAAAGGAAGAGACCGAAATATTGGAAAGAACTTACCTGGTTTCTTCTCTTCCATGGGGCGAAGGCATCCAGTTGTATGTACTAAATTATATGTCATCACATTACAGAGGTGGTAAAGAACATGTTTACTTCTTAGATGGTACAGAAATTAAGGCCGATTCCATTTTCATGTTTTTAGTGTCAGGCATTTGGCCTTAAGAATTAGCCTCCTCTTTTTGTAAAGGAAATTCAAAAAATTACTTGGGCTCTCTTCGCAATGGAAAGGGAAAGCAAAAATTAATTTCATTTGTGCTCTGTAATAGCATTTACATTTTGCTTTAACTTCACATAGATTACAGACTTTAAATTAGCTCTGTAAAGTAAGCCTATTTTATTTTCAGTTTGTGAAATGGTTTACATGTACTGGGCTTACAATGGGTGGGCTAAACTGAGCCAGAGCAGCATACAGTCCTAGAAAAGGACTTTCTCCGATGCAGTGCCTGTTGGCACACTGGTACCCAGAAACATTTCATGGCACCTACCAAGTCAGCTTAAAAAGTGGACAGAGCCAGCTGGGGCCATTACCCAACAGAGCTTCTGATTGGTGTCATTTCTAGAGACAGCTAAGATCACTCCTTTATGTGGCAGCAAATAAACTACTGCCCAACTTAGCTGTAACTTCCTCAACCTTTTTCTTCCACACCTTGAATCTTACACACATTGCTCCTACTTCAATTACTGATTCTGTTTAATTTCCAAGTAAGCATGCTTAGGAATTACAGCCTAAATAGCTCAGATTAGCCCGATTTTGTCTGTGCTTGGAAGCTAAGAGGGTCAGCCAGAGTTAGTACATCGATGGGAGACCAGCAAGGAAGTCCAGGACTGATGTGCAGAGGAAAGTGATGGCAAACTACTTCTGCTCATTTCTTCTATTACAGAACACAGTAAAGTTATTCTTTTATTAGTTTATTAGGACCAAATAAAATGTTCAGTGTGCTCTATTCAGTTGTCCACCTGCTGAGACATATGGCTCCAACTGGTTCCCAAATTCCTTCAGAGGGTATTGGGAGTCTCAGCATTGATTCTAGAAGCCCTAACAAAAGCCAGCCTGGGATTGTGGACTGATAGAGCAGGGTCATTCCTCAGCATCCTGTTGCCTCATCTCTTAGGTCTCTGCTGTCCTGGTTTAGTAGGGAATCAGCTAATCTTAAGTAGGTTGGAACTTGGATGACAGCTAGATGGTTGGCAGAAAACTTATGACAGAACATACCATAGGGCCTATTTGATACAAAATAGTGGCAGCAGACTGTTTTTCTAAGCTACCTTTTCACCAACTGAATTGCCTGAATTATTCTATCAGAATGATCAGTGGAAAGATCATTGATGGAAAAACATTGTGAAAGGAAAATCCTAGCACCTACAGCCAAGTTTCCAGCTTTCCTTTTCCAGGTACCATAAAGGAACATGTGGTAAAGCTGCTTCTGTTTCAAGAGGTACAGATTTTTTTCCCTTGCCTCTTCAAATTGGGCTTTCAGACTCATTATGGACAAAAACTGTTGTAGGTAGTCTACATTTTCCAGGGCTTTTGTTCCAGCAATCTTAAGACATTCCTTGAAGAAATAATTGTTTTTGACGTTCTCCAGTAGTTGTAGATCAAGTATGTAGTCAACAGCATGTGTGGTTGGGTTTGATTTCCCCCCACCCCAGTAAGTTCCATTTACTGCTATTTTAACAGTTGTCTTCATTTGTTTTTGTGTGGTTTTAATATTGTACTTTGTGTTACAGTTGCAAGCTGCTTAGAACCTCAAAGAGGTAAGACATTTTCAAATCAAAAATAGTGAGCTTCCTAATTTAATTAGGAATATCTTTCTTGAATAAGTGAAGTTTCACCAGGTCATTTGATTTTTTTAGAAATTTAGTATTACCCCCTTCCTTCATGTATTTATCATTATGCCATAGGAAGAATTTAAAAATGTTCCATTTAATTAAAATTAAGGCAGAATATAGCCTCACAAACAGAAGTTTAACAAGCCATGGTTTACAGCAGAAGATCAATATTTAAATTCTAGCATTTGACTTCAAGCCTTCTAAAAACATTTTTTAAATACAGAATTTCAATACAGTTCTAAGAATCAGCTGTTCAAAACCAAGACAAAATCAATTATAATATTTCCATACAAATAAAAAGGAATACTGCAACAAGTTAACCACTTTTTGCCACATAAAAGTAACATTAAAGCTAGTGCAGCAATAATTTTATCAAACAATATTGGGCTAAGGAAATATATACAATTCCCTAGACTTCAGAAAGAAACATTAAGATCACTATTGCTTATTTGAAAGGAGTAGTAGTCCAAGCTTCTTATACAATCATGCAACTAAGTTCACACCTTTAGGAAGTCACCATAACAGGAGAATAGAGAACAAACATTATATACATTTCTGTTGGTTTATAGAAAAGCTTAAGCTCAGATGAATTCATATGATGTATATCACCTGTAATATTTCTTTGCACACACTACAGATCTGCAAATCTTTGCCTCTAACGTACACTACCCAACCTAATTGAACAGACTGCTCAGTAGCATCTGGATCAAATCTAGTCCTTTTTGGAGCTCAGTATCAACCTAAAAATACTACTATGTCTTGACTAGTTGGGGATAGTGGTGTGTGTGTGTGTGTAGACAGAGCTCAACCTCCCCATACACACACTTTATCCTGAAGCAAGGTAAGCCAGTACTGTTTGAACAAAAATAGTTGATACATTTCTGTATTTCCCCACCACTGTACTCAAGCACTATAAAACAGTAACATTTGTCACTGTGCACGCCAGTGGTCTTGCAATGTCTCCTTAGCCTCAGAAGAGGCCAGATGTGCAACCATTTAAGTTTAAGGAAGCCAGCTGGGTGAAAGCTTCTGAGAAAAGGATGAAAAGAAATGATTTATGTTTGTAGGCTAGAGATGAATGGCGAGAAATTAGCAGTGGGTACTATGGCAGCCTTGATGTCTCTAGAGGCAGCATTCTGATACACCTGTAGAAGAAAAGCTTGTGTATTTTACAGTGAAGTTTATTGTCTGGTTGTATTACAAAGGTTCTAAGAAAGCACAATGCTATTCTGTATTAACAGTGCCAACACTTCAGCTAAGCACATTTTCTATACTATTTTAGAAAAAGAATTTTGAATTATGTTGAATATATCTCACAACTAAGAAACAGTCCTTAGATGAAAATAGCTCCTGGAAAGTTGAAGAAAATACATCTCAAAAGGTTTGGTGCCTTGCTATGGATGGTTACATGTTTAGTAAGGGCTGTATTTTATTTTTTACTAGGAAGAAGGAATGAGAGTAACACACATGCACACCAACATTGTACTTCTCTATTTAAAGGCTTGACACGTCCACACTATTATACATTACTTTTAACTGAGGATTTTAAGTAGAGGGAGAAGACAGCAGAAAATAATTGGTTATTTGACAACCAAGTTCAAACTTTACTTTAGGAAGACAGACACACATCACAGCAGTCTAGGACTACTAGTGAGGTGAGAACAAAAATTACAATGAGGGAAGGGGAGAAGAGGGGGACGGCTCAATTCTGCAAAGTCTGTTGAGTTTCTGAAGGAGAGAAACTTTCTACAATAGTTCTTGCAACATCCACATATCTTTGCATATAGTTGTACAACTTTATTCATAACCTATAAGTGAAGAGGCTACCTTTACAACACTCATCAAAAATGATGGGTGGGTAGATGAAGTAAAAAAAAGTTAAATTCTTATAGAAAGTTATCTAGGTAACCCACCACTAGAACTCTGAACAGTTATTAGCCATCCTCAATAGCAATAACTTTAATAGAAAGAAATGTTTAAAAAACCCAAAGGGCCAAAAGGCTCAGCACAGCCTTGCTTTTTCATGTCACATAGGGGAAGAGCGCCAGTAACATATACCCATCAGCTCCAGTTGTCAGTCTTCCTAGAACAAACTGATGAGAGCCACTAGCACCATCTGGATGGAGTTTTGCTCAACTTTAGAGGGGAGGGGAGAGTCCTGCTTCATTTTCTTTTATGGCCCAACAGTTTTTACACTCTCAAGATTTCAAGACAGTTGTTGTAACAAATTGCTATCCAGTCCGGTTGGGTTGATGCCCACTGTACATTGTTGATTTCTCCTTCTGCTGTATAGGCCAATATTGGGTCCTCAATGGCACGAGGCATTTGCTGGATATCCCAGATAAGAGCTTGATGGTCATCCGCTGCATAAGGTGAAACAAAGAATTAGAGCTAAAATCCCACTTTGCTGGCAGACAGAACTAAAGAGAGAAATAGAGGTTGGGGGAGTATTTGAAGACTGAAAGTAAACATCTACCCTTTATTGTTTATCCTCATCAACTTATGCCAGATACTAAGTTTCAGATGTGCCATCTGCATATCTGAATTCCTGAACTGGATAGCAGGATCAAATTACTAAATGATGCAATCTTAAAGAGTTGTGTAAACTATCAGACTAACTTCTTAGAGATCGGGGTTCAAATCTCAACACTATCATGACATTCCCTAGTCCAAGGAGTGTGGGGGAGACTGGGCTGGTCACAGACACACTCAACCCAACCTACATCACAGGATAGTTATGAGAATAAAACAGGAAATTGTATGTTCCTTGCAGGACAGATGTGATAATAATGTAATAGTATTTGGCTATATATTGAACCTCCTTATAGAAAAAGTTCCAAGAAATAGCAACTTGCTAAGCAGTTTACTTCAATGCTTATGATACCTCTTAATTGACTAAGTTCAGGGCTAGAAGAGTCACAGATAAAAGATGTAAGATTTTTGGAAATTTTAAGCAACACAGGAAAACTGTCCCCCCTCCCCCAAAAAAGAATATAAATATATGGAATACTACATTCCTATCAAACCTAAACTGCTCTTACTGATTTAATAACATAAAATGCTGCATTTATAACTTAGTTAACATATCAAATAGTACCATTTGGTATATTTATGAAATTTAAATGTATGCCTTCATTTTTTATAATAAAAATTGTATGTATACTTAGCGCCTGAAAAAGAGTTACAAACAGCTGCATCCTATGCTACCATAGCACATGGATATTAATTTTTGCTATCTGAGAGGTAGGAAAAAGATTAAAAGTTGAAAGTAGAAAATAGGTTCTGTAGCAGTAAAAAGAACAAAATGTATTGAAAATGCTGTGCCTTCAGTATACAGAATTATTTAATTGTCTTCCATAACTTTTTTCATACTACACATTTTGAGTAAAAGCGGTCTCATTTCACTGGTTTTTAAAGCAGAAATACTTCATAGTTTTTTTTACAATGCTTCCCAATTATTTCCCATTTTTTTCCAGTGAATAAACTAAAAAAGTTCGCCAAACCTTTTCATCCTATACATTTGGAATGAGTGGAATACTTTTTAAGACAGGTCTTTCTTACTCAAAAAGAAAATATTTCATAGGAGGTTTTTTTCCTCCCAAGTGCTAAGTGCTCCCCAAATGTCACCATTTTCCTAGTGGAAAATCTGAAATAGTTCTCAAACTTTTTCATACTATACATTTTGAGTGTGAAAAATCTTTAAGAGGAATTTCATTTTGTAAGAGTTTTGTTCCATTTGAAAAACTAAAAGTCTTCAGAAAACAACAACTTATTTCCTCCACACCTTCCTATCTCTAATCACAGGCTGTTTTTCTTTCAGACTACGAGCCTGAATTACTTGTATGGTCTACAAGGTGTTTAATGCTCTCAGACAAGAACTTTAAAAAGATTTTTCCAGACCTCCAATTTACCAGCTTGTTTTGTAACTTTCAGTTTCTGATATTTATACTTAATTTTTTACTTTAAGTTACTCACTAAATGTAAAAGGCTTTTGTATCCTCTAAAAATAATTTGCCTAAAATTATAGTCTTCAAAACACAAATACAGAATATACTGTTCAGCAATGTATCCTGAAAACAGAATTAGATCCATATTGAAGGGTTGGTGAGCAACTAAGAAAGTTTACACAGTGAAGGGAACAGTACAAGGCGGGAGTTCTGTGGAGATATATTGGTCATAAGCGCAATTTGGAAGGGGCAGTGGGGGATTTACAGGAGGTTATTGTTAAAAGGGAGTTTTAAAAATCTCAGAATGTTTAGAAAATTGGTCACATCTGTTCTCAAAACAACAGATCTATCTGTCGGCAGTAAAGCGAACACTGCAAGTCTCAGTGAGAAAGCCAGACTATAGCTAATGTAAGAAAGACCGCACCTCTTTTACGTGCATAACTTAACTGGATGGGAGCTGTAATACTAGGCTTACTTGGCAATAAAAGAAAATTCCAAAACACTAAGCAAATACTCAACACCCTCATGCCATGATATGGCCAAGTGAAAGGAGGAAAAGAAATTATCATCACCTGCTGTGCAGATATGGCAAGAAGAGTGGGGTGCCCAAGCAATGCCATTCACACATGCTCTGTGGTTGTTCAGTCTGGCAACAGGAGTACAAGGGACTCTGACATCTAGAATCACCACCTTGGAAATGAGAAAACCAGGAAAAAAATAGGGACAGTCAGCTAAGGTTTAGATTGCCTTATGAAATTATGTACACAGCTTTTACAAATGCATTTCCTTGCAGTTTCTTTCGAACACCAATTCACACTGCACCCCCATTTTGTGAAGTACATTGGTTGATATCACGTTGGATATCAACTATAACAAAAAAAAATGAGTAGGCCCTTCTGAGTAACTTAACAGTGCAATCCTAAGCAGCAGGGTGGAAACCGCATAGCGAGAGAACTAAGCCTTGAACGGGCATAAATGGCACTTACACAGACATAAACTCCTTTCCGCCAGTGCCCGCCCGAGGTGCAGTACGGCAGACGGGTCTCCGGCAGCAGGCACGTTGGCAGTTGGGTGGAGGTGCAAGCCTGGCGCAAGTCCACACACTGGCACGGGAGGGGGCGGAGTGGGGGGCACAAGTTAGTCCGCAAAGAGTTATGCCAGGAAAAAAGGAGGCGCAGCCCATAGGCGCCCATTAAACGAGAAAACAAGAGCCCCTCTCTCGCTGAGGATCCCTGCCCCCACAGCCCGAAGGAGCATAGGATGGGAACTACGATGGGGGCCAATCCACGTCCGCTTCTGGGGCGGGCGAGCCCCCCTCCCCGCACCCAATCATTTGCTCACGCACCCTACAAAACATCCAGCTGCGCTGCTCATGACCTCAGGCAAGTGAGCACACGGCCGAAAGCTCTGCCCGTCAGCCTTCTTCCGTGGGTACTTTGAACACGAGGCAGGAGAAAGGGTACTCATGGTGGCAGCACTGAATGCACTGGGGGGACTTAGCAAAAAAACTGGGAGAACTTTGCAATCAAGGGAAGAAGGGCAAAGTCCAGAATGTCTGGCTAACAATAACCACTCAGGTTTCCTTGCAGGTTATCTGAATCTGAAGTTCCATCTCAGTAAGGAGCGAGGGAGCACTTACAGGTAAGAAGGAGATGGGGCGGTGAGGCTCACTGATTTGTGCTGGCTGCCCCATCACCTGAACTCGCCTGACTGCTAGCCTTTTCAGGTGAGGCTTGGCAGGGGAATGGATGGTGGCGGCAGCCCCTGCCTGCCCCAGAGGCAGTTGCCCAGAAAACCACTCTTGACCAGGTGTTTGTAACTACCTGTTAACTTCCCCGCTTAAAGGTAAAATCACCGCAAAGCAGAGCGCATCCTTGCCAGAGGGTCTTGCATCAGCTGGTTGCTGCCGCTGGCGCTCTCTACTATGTGCATCTTCCCAGATGTTGGAGTGTGGGCTTTGCCTTGGCCATGGACCGAGGCAAAGCCCACATGTGTCTTTCTCTTGCAGGCATGTTGTGACCCATCCGGGAGACAACTGAGCATATCTGCTTCCCCTCCCCCCAAGCCTCTGCGAGTGTCGTTCAGATCTATCCCAGGAAGCAATATCACAAGGCAGTCCGCATCTCAGCCGCGCCCCTGGGAGCGCAGAACGAGGGCTACGCAAAATGCCTTGGGTCCCTTTCCAGCCTAGAAACAATGGCACTTTTTCCAGTTTAATAAAACGAGCTGAAAAACAACTTCTTTGTTTGCATGCCTGACTGATATTGCCATTAGCCCCTCTCTCAACTCCCTGTCACACATGTCCTCTTATACATCCCCGCAAATATATCAAGTGGCACCCTGTCCAGCCTCCCTTACCCCTTCCTCCCCTCAATGTAACTTCAGGCAGTGGGGTGGGAATTGAACTGTGGCCCATGAATGTCTGCGGGAGGCAGGGCAGGGACTTTAATTCTCTGATAGTCTGAGCTTCTGGCATCTGATAAGCCAGGAAGATGGTCACTGCACGTGGGAAGTTGCTGCCAGGGGGTGGGGGATGTGTTTGCGGAAGTAGGGATGGACTTGGGCAATCTGGCATGGGTAGGACCTGTCAGTCCATGCTGGGGAAGGGTATCTCCCCAGTACTGGGGTGTGGCTGTCGAGGTTCAACCCATGTTCTCGCATTGTAGAGATGCAGTGATGTGTTCAAGCGGCACCACGGCAAGTTTGTGAGCACTTTTCATTCCCCTCACTTCCAAATGGCCTCCTGGCCTCCATGTGGTTCCCAATGGGCGTTCCTGTCACTCATGGAAGACCCTGCCCCCCCACCTACTTCTCCAGAACCTGAGGACTACTTAGGTTGCCAGTCTCCAGGCGGTAGCTGGAGATCTCCCAGAATTACAACTGATCTCCAGGCAACAGAGATCAGTTCCCTACTATCTGGCCCTACATTTCAGGAAGGGGGAACCTGTTTCTTTGGTGGTGGTGGCAGCGGCGTGCATTTGCAGGCGCACCAAGCTGCAGCCACCAGCCTGGCTCTCATCGGAAATGGGGGCTGGACAGGTGAGAGGGTGGATGTTTGATCTGGACCTTCACTGTCACTTCTGACACCCTCGGTGGCAGGGATGCCTGCTCTCTGAAGGGGGGGGCTATTGGCGGCAGCAGGGATTGCAGCCTCCCCATTGGCTGCGCCACTGCTTGCCCCTCACTTGGATATCAGGGGAGGGGTGTAGCCACTGGCTGGCGTGAGCGGGGTTGTCAGGGGAACAGCGGGCAGGCGCTCCTGGCAGCGGCCGCACCTCGCCTTGTTGCGCTCGGGTGCTGGCGGGACTCTCCTGCAAAAGTCCATAGGGAGCTGTGGAACAGCACCCCATTTACGTCGGTGCATGAGTGACAATGCTGCCTCAGGGCATACAATTGAGCTGCCCTTGCTATATGGCACCTCACCAAAGACTCTTGAGTAAGCTTAGCAGTCATGGAATAAAACTATGGGCCCTCGTCCTCTCATGATTAAAAAATGGTTGAACAACAGGAAGTATAGAGAGGAAAAAATGGACTTCTCACAATGAAAGGAAGTGAGAAATGGGGTCCCACAAGGATTAATATTGGGACTGGTGCTATTTAATTTGTTTATAAAAGTAATTTGGAATTGGAGGTGAGCAGTGTACTGATGAAGTTAGCAGCTGATAGCAAATTATTCAGGATGGTGAAAACCAAGGTAGATTGTGAAGAACTCAGAAGGATCCCTCTAAACTGGGTGAGTGGGCAACAAAGTGGCAAATATAAGTAAGTGTGATGTAATCTGAAACAAAATAAAGTCATAACTTTAAAAAAAAATTATATTGATAGGGTCTGAACTGGCTGAGACCAAAACTGAAAGGGATCTTGGTGTTGTAGTAGAATGCTCTATGAGAATGTTGGCTCAATGTGCAGCAGACATAAAAAAAGGAAAACTACATATCCAAAATCAGTAAACCTATGAAACCCAGAGCTAGGAGGCAACATCATAGGAGTGCTTTGGCCTCTTAAATCCTGTTCATTGGCCATCACAGAAAGGAGGAACAGAGGAAGCACTGGTCAGAGCCAGCAGGGCTCTTACGTACTTATGGGATGATCAAGAACAAACCCATTCATCCTCCAAGTTATGACTGGTTTCAATATAGACAGATTAGAGATCTTTACAATTCAGACTGTGTGAAGGGAGGGATAAGAATGGAGAATTCGGAATTAGAGGAGGTAATTTTGCAAGAGGATAAAAAGGAAATCTCTAAGACTTATAAAGTGTTGTTAAAATGGTTTACAGAAGACGAGACAGTCAAAGTTCAAATGGTGAAGTGGGCAATAAATTTTAACAAAGAAATAACAATGGAGGCGTGCGAATACTTGTGGAAAAATACGTTGAAGATTACGACATGCACCAACATTAAAGAGAACGTCTACAAAATGATTTATCGTTGGTATTTGACACCAAAGAAAATTGCGTTAGGGAATCCGAACATGTCTAATAAATGCTGGAAGTGTAAAAAGCATGAAGGATCTTTGTATCACATGTGGTGGACTTGTGAGGTAGCTAAGCAGTACTGGGGGGAAATAATAGAAGTAATAAGTGAGATTTTACAATTTCAAGTTAATAAAAACCCAGAACTGCTGCTACTGAACTTGGGAATGGAAGATATTCCAGCACAATATAGGACATTGTTATTTTATATGACAACAGCGGCTAGACTTTTATATGCACAAAAATGGAAAGTACAAGAAGTGCCAACTATTGAGGATTGGATTTATAAATTGCTGTACATGGCGGAAATGGACAAAATGACAAGGAAACTGAGAGATCTCGATCCAGGACAGTTTAACACGGATTGGGAGAAGCTGAAACATTATCTGGGGAAAAAATGGGAGGTTGGAGGACAACTGTGGCAGTTTGAAAATTACTGAAATACAATAAAAGAAGAGAGAAGTGACTTGACCGGGGGGAGGGAATTTAAACAAGGAGTTCTAAGCAATTATTTTATTTGATTACCACATATAGTAGTAAATAATAGAGGTGTTATTATAAGAATTATAAGGATATAAGTTAACTAAATATATTTCTGCTAATAACTGTATAATAATTATATTTTTAAAAAGGGAAAGAAGTATATAGTAACATATAGATTATAAGTTAAATTGATTGACATATATTGAATGTATACAGCGGTATAGAAGCATTTAGAAGTATGTGGAGTATGGGTCAAATTGGTTGACCCATATTGACATGATTAAGTAGGAGAATAGTAAATGGATAAAATGTTATATTATTAAAGAATATATGCTAGAAATGTAATAGTTAGTCTTATAAGGTAAAAGGGGAAGGGAATAAAGGTAGTACTGTGTTATAACATAATATATAAGCTTAGAAGAGAATGAAAGTAGGTTTAATAGTATAAAGTAAGTTTGAAATGAGTAAGAAGAAAGATAGACAAGGGGTTGGAAAACTGTTGGAAGTCAACAAAAGGGGGGGAAGGGAGGGGGTTAGAACAGAAATTATTTAAAGGGAAATGATTGTATGGAATATTTACATAATTTCTAATCCAGTAAAAAAAAATTTTTTTTTTTAAAAAAAAGAACAAACCCATTCATCCAACATGCCACAATGGAGGTCATCATTTGTTCCAGGCACAGCACACTCACAGTTGAGATCATTGTCCTAGTTCTGGCTGCTATGAGCCTACCTGACATAAGTAAATGTGCCAGACTGTTTTACTCCTCGCTATTGCACTTAGACCAGACTGCTGGAAGAAATCTCAGAAGCCTTCTGCACGCAGCCATAAAATCTGACTATCGAGAAGTAGTCAATCCTCCCAAGTACAATAACTCAAATAACACCGCCTCACCTCCATGCCATCCATTGCCATTGTAGCAAGGTAATTGGGGTCCTGTTTATTCCAGCAAAGACGGAGCAATGGGTGATGCTGAGGATCCTCATAGATAATAGTGCTGTGCTCCAGGTGCCGCAAGTCAAACATCCGTACTGAGCCATCAGCACCAACAGAAGCAAACATGTCTCTCCCACCTCCTGCACGGCTGAATGCAATATCATACACCTGTTCAGATGCCAAGATTATGACAAAGACCAAATGTTATTTCCTTCAAAATCACTGTCTTCTGCTGTAAATCTTATCATGTAAATTTCCAAAGTATCCATATGGACAACTGTGGTCACACAGGCACAAGCATTAGATGTAGTTCTCCTGCCTTTAAGGAGAGCTCCTCCAGGACAGCATCACAATCATTAGTCCTCTTCCACAAAACCCTTTGCAATCTTTGTCATGCTAACATATCAAAACCATTGAGATGCTTGGGGGGGGGGGAGCTAACCCAGCTCTGAAATTGTGACAAAATTCTGATAGCCCACTTTCAGACATATCAGCATTATTACATTTTATAGATCAGATCAAGCTCTATTAAATGCACAAGCTCAAGAAAAAAATGCACCATCACCTCTTTGTCATGAGCAATCAGCTGGGTCTTGACATGGCCTGACACCAAATTCACTCTTCCTAAGACCTGGCCGGTCTCCAAACCCCAGATTGTGCAGGTTGTGTCAATGCTCGAGGTGCCTGCAGCAAATGGAAAATACCCACAGACCATTATGTATATACATGTGGGGACCCTCAAGGACTTGCAAGGGACATCTCATTTCCCACTCCCCCACCATGTCTTCTTTTCCTTCCTTGCTGCCCATATCCTCTCCCCCTTTTCCTGCTTCCTTCTCTCCTTCCCATCTACCATTGTCTGTCCCCCTGTCGTCACCTTTCCCCCTTCTCCCTTGGGAACCTTTCTCCTATGGCCCAATTGTGTGGTGTCAGCTGAAAAGGGCCTAGTTGCATGGTGGGGAACCTGCAAAGACTTCCGCTTTCCCTCCTCCTGGAAGTCTCCATATGTTCACTTTCCCTGTGTCCTTCTCACCTTCAAACCCACTAAGCAACTTACCTGTTATCTGTCCCCATCTTCATAAATATCTCTTAATTTACTTCAATTATTTACTGCTTTTCTCCACAATGGGGACCCAAAGCCACTTACATCATTCTCCTTGCCTCCATATTATCCTCATAACAACCCTGAGAGGGAGGTGAGGCTGAGTGTGTGTGACTGGATTAAAGTCACCCAGTGAGTTTCCACAGTAGAGTGGTAATTTGAACCTGGGTCTCCCTCATCCTACTCTGAAACTCTAACCACTTCACTACAGCAGCTTTTGGGGTGTGTGTTGGGAGGGCGGGGGCTGTTGTTCAATAGTAGCAAGCAGCCAGGTCTGTGTGAGTCTTGCAAGTCATATAATATCAAGTCACCTGGTGGTTGCTTCTTGACCTGGTCCCAATGACTCCTCTCGCAAAGGCCAAAACAGCCCTGGAAAGGGTCCTACCCACCTTCCCCCTTTACTGACAGAAATCAAGTCTGGAATACTTATTAAGGTTGCCTAGGAACATCTGGTATAAGCTACCGGTAGGTGCCCCTTTTATCATATTGGGATTTCTTTTTTTTAAAAAAAACAGCAAATTTGGTTTGATTTCAGATTTTTCTGCAAACCTGGGGCATTGTTCAGGTTTGTAGGAAGATCTGTCTTGTCTGTTTATGGCTCCAATTTCTGGATTTAAGTATCCTCAGAGCCACCTGACTCTGTATTTAAGATAAGCCATTGGATTCAAGAGCAATAAACAGATCACAGCGTACTTGTAAGTCTGACCCATTAAAATATTTTAAATCAGAGAAACCAATTTTTAAACTTAAGAATAAACTAACTTTAGTATCAATCACATTAGTAGGTCTAAAAAGTAATATTTAAAACTATTAATTTGTTAATACTAAAGCTTCACAAATTATAAAAACATTATGAAACAAACCAACTCTAGCTCAATATTATGCAAATAGATGTTTATTAAAGTGAAATGTAAATAATATTTAACAAGGTGATTATCCTGGAAGCCCATAGATGGACCAACTAACACATTAAAAAAGAAGTTGAAACTTATACAAGTCAAATCAAATTTACTTATGGTTATAACAAAGAGTAAGGGCACTTATTCAGGATTTGCAGAAATTAGGAACAAGGAACAGTCCCTGTCCCCCCCGCCACAAAAAATTGGATAATTAAAGCTATCATCTACATAAACTCATTCAAAGAATACTTTTGACTACCATCAAAAGGGCTAGTAATCAACAATATTTGTCAAGCACCATCTCAATGCAAACATTACAGCGGTTAGAAGATACTGCAGCAATATGCTCAACTTAATTTATTCTATTTTTATATAAATGGGAGATGTGGAAAGAGAATGATGGCCATCAAATGAAGGAATGGAGAAGGCAATGGCAAACCACCCTGTAAAAAGTCTGCCAAGAAAACGTCGTGATGCGACGTCCCCCATGGGTCAGTAATGACTCAGTGCCTGCGCAGGGGACTACCTTAACCTTAAAAAATGAAGAAAAGGGCCAATACACAATATTCATCTACAAAGCCTAAGAACTGAACAATTAAAATATTTTAGCTTGCAAACGCTACAAGGAAGACTGCATTTTGATGGCTCAGAAGAATAGAAGCTAAACTTTCCTGGGTGTCTGTAGGCATTAAATTTGAGAACAACTTTTGGCTTGAAGTACTTTTCACGGTTGGGCAAGTACCAACCCTTATACCAAAATGGAGTTTTCTTACTACACCATCAAGCTTCACCGCAAAAGGATTGTTCTGTGACAGACAGCACCACATTGTAAAAGTATTTTTTAAAACATAACATTCAGAGAGGTAAGATTTTTCCATTCTGAACATCCCCCACCCCCAGACACACACCCCACAGACAAAGGTTTAGTCTTACCCAACAGGTAAGGATCCACTTCATTCCAATCAAAGGATGTCAGTGGAGCACAGAAGTCAGAATTCTTGTTATTGTTCAGTAAACACTCTAGCCTGGTCTCTGTTTCACCCACCTGCAACATGAAATATAAGGATATCCATTTAAAATCATGGACACAGTCAAGTAGTCTGTCTCTTAGAGAAAAAGCAGTTTTTGCTCTCTAAAGCTGCATTTAAAATACTTTTATCCTGCTCTTCCCAAAGGCTCAGTATGCTAACAAAATTTTAAAAGCAAAGCAAAAACAAAATCCATTATACACAAAGAAATGAAAACTCAGTCCAATTTTTAAAACAAGTTCAAAAGCCTCACCAACTGCTAATATGTTCAAGAGTCCAAAACTGAAGAATAAATTTGTTTGACCAGCAACTGAATCATCTAACATTCAATCTTTATAAAAAGTTCTCTGGAAAATCTAGATCTTATACATCTTACAGAAGGTTATCAGAGAAAAGGGCCGTGTGTGGCTTCAGAGTGCTCTTTGCTACTTAAGATATCACTGTATCAAGAGAACTGCATGTTGCTATGCAGATTGGAGATAATGCAAACTTACGACGACTCTGCATTATGTTAAGATAAGGGTTTCTACTCTTTTGGCTAAGACACCCACAAATTCAACTGACCAGGACCCACCTTTTGGCTCTAGGTTTTAATCTGAAAGGGACGTTGCCTTTTACTTTAAACTATGCTTAACTGCTACTCACACTAGCCAGTCAGCCCACCCTCGATCCAGAAATTGGGGGGGGGGGATGTTCCAAGAAGATTACTTACTCTCCACACACGCAGATAGTCCCCACTGGTTGCCAAAAGGTCTGGATAAACCCCTTTGGTGTCTGGAATCCACATGAGCTTGGTAGTGGGATATGGGTGATCAAAAGTATTCCTACAAATGAACTCTGAGCTTTCCTCATCTAGTCCAACAAGTTGAACCTGTAACAGGAAGATATCATTCTCATTCACATTCTGTCCTCACATCATTTTACAATCTCAGGGGCAGCCAAGTCACCAGTATTCAAGAAATATGAGACCATGTGCCAGTGTATTCTTCAGTGTTTTTGTGAATTCTTACACATGACATCACTAACTAAAAGAGCTCTCTCTCCTTCCCTCTCACCTGGGGTGGAGCATGACAGATCAATTCTTGCTTACAGACCATCCCCACAACCTGAAGTCCCCCTCATTTAGCAACAACAGACCACCCAAAACAGCTACAAACCCAGGGGCTGGGGCCTGAGCCACAGAGCAGCTCCATCAAGTGACAATGCCCTTCTGCTATTTCAGTTGAATGAACTGAATGACAAATAATAACTGTGCTTATATACTGCTCTTCTAGCCAGATTAGTGCTTCACCATGAGCAGTGAACAAGGTCAGTGTTGTTCTTCTCTCCACAACACAGATGGGGGTGAGAGGACTGCCTTATCCAAGGCTACCTGGTGAGCCCGTGGCAGTAGTGGGATTGGAACCAGCGGACTGACTTGCTTCCCGGCTGCTTAACGACAATGAATAAACGGACACAGATCAGACGTTGAAAATGGCAACTCTCATGAAAGAGCGCCGGTGCACTTCCCCTTCTCTGGCCCTTCAAGCACGGGCGGAAAGCTGCAGCGCTTCAGCAAAGTGGCGGAGTCCCCGGGACTCCGGCCGGAAGCGCGGAGGGGCCTGGCATGAGGCGACCGTTCTCCCTCCGACTAGACTTAAAGGCGCAGCTCAAGATTCGTCCCGCTCTGCCAGGCGCGCTCGGGGCGAAGGCTCTTCTCCCACCTCTTTGAATGCAGCACGACGCAGATTCCGCCTCTCGCGTCGGCACCGGGAAGTCGTGCGTCGAGGGAACGGCCGGGCCTCCTTGCTCTCTCTCCCGGCCTACTGGACCCCCACGAAGCCGTCCGCCCTGAAAGCGCCCCCAGCCCCGCCGCGCTACCCCGTGGAGGCCGCTGCCGTGAAGCAGAGCGCTCCTCTCCGCCTCGGCAGCCGCCCCTCGGCCACCTGCCCTGCCCTACTCTACCCTTCCCTTCCCTCGCGGGCCAGCCGGCCGGCCGGCCGCCCACCCTCCGGGCCCGCCGAGGCCCACCTTGTTATTGTATTCCTCGACGAAGCTGCCGAGCGCCAGCCTGAAGCGCTTGTCGGGCCGGACGCTCCAGTTCATGGCGTAGACGGTCCAGGGCGCCTCATACTTGTAGATCTCCTTGCGCTTCCCGTGCAGCGACATGACGGGCGGGCGATTCGGCACCTCCGTCCGGCCTGCGCCCCTTCCTCACCGCCGCCCCCCTCTCGCTCTCTCCCCAGCAAGCCCGACGGCCGTTCTCGGCCTCAGAAAACGACTTCGGCAGCCCACCGCCTGGTTCAAACGGCGAACTGTGATTGGCCACTTCCGCCGCCCTTCCACTAGCTTACATGCTTCTTATTGGTTCTCCCCCTCCTGCACTGTTTAAGAGTTCACTTTTGGCGCTCATTGGAGGAAAAGGTTGTCGCTCTTCGCGAGAGCCCGCCGCAACGAGAAAATGGGAGCGTATGGAATGCCGTTTTACAGTACGATCTTTAAAAGAGTTATGCTAGTCTCAGCCCATTGAAATCAATGGGTTTAGACTGGAGAAATTATGGTTAGGATTGTGCTGTTGCAGAGTAAGGGCATCCGGCGGAAAAGGTGGAGTCATTCCCGGTTTTCAGTTTCCCAGCTGTTTGAATTGCGGGGAGTTGGTTGGATGGGTGCAATTAGGGCTGCATTAAGGTTGTCAATCTCCAGGTGGTGGCTGGAGATCTCACGGGATTAAAACTGATAGACAATTTAAAAACTAACAAATCACCAGGCCCGATAGCATATATCCAAGTTCTGAAAGAACTCAAATGTGAACTTGTGGATCTGACAACGATATATAACCTTTCATTAACACCTGCCTCCATTCCTGTGGACTGGAAGGTAGCTAATGTCACCCTCATCTTTAAAAAGGGTTCCAGAGGAGATCTGGGAAATTACAGGCCAGTCAGTCTAATGTCAATACCAGGTAAGTTGGTGGAAACCATTATTAAAAGAGAGAATTACTAGGCACATTGATGAAAAAAAGCTATTGAGGAAGACTCCGCATGGGTTCTGTAAGGGAAGATCTTGTCTCACTAACCTGTTAAGAGTTCTTTGAGGGAGTGAACAAACATGTGGACAAGGGGAAACCAATTGTCTACCTGGACTTCCAGAAAGCTTTTGATAAAGTTCCTCATCAAAGGCTGATAAGTAAGCTCAATAGTCATGGGATAAAAGGACAAGTCCTCTTGTGGATCAAAAATTGGCTAACGAATAGGAAACAGAGTGAGTATAAATGGGCAATATTCACAGTGGAGGGTGGTAAACAGTAGGGTACCACAGGGCTCAGTAATGGGTCTGGTGCTTTTTACTTTGTTCATTAATAATTTGGAGTTGGGAGTAAGCTGTGAAGTGGCTAAGTTTGCGGATGACACTAAATTGTTTAGGGTGGTGAGAACCAGGGAGGATTTGAGGCACTCCAAAGGGATTTGTCAAGGCTGGGCGAATGGGTGTCAATGTGGCAAATGAGGTTCAACGTGGCCAAGTGCAAAGTAATGCACATTAGGGCCCAAAATCCCAAATATAAATACACAATATAATGCTGAAGGCTTTCATGGCTGAAAACGATGGCGGTTGTGGATTTTCCGGGCTGTATAGCCGTGGTCTTGGCATTGTAGTTCCTGATGTTTCACCAGCAGCTGTGACTGGCATCTTCAGAGGTGTAGCACCAGAGGTGCAGCACCAGAGGTGGTGCTACACCTCTGAAAATGCCAGTCACAGCTGCTAGCGAAACGTCAGGAACTACAATGCCAAGACCACGGCTACACAGCCCGGAAAATCCACAACCATAAATACACAGTGATGGGGTCCAAACTGGCGGAGGCTGACCAAGAGAGAGGTCTTGGAGTTGTGGTAGATAACTCACTGAAAATGTCGATACAGTGTGCGATGGCAATAAAAAAGGCCAATGCTATGCTGTGAATTATTAAGAAGGGAACTGAAAACAAATCAGGTAGTATCATAATTCCCCTGTATAAATCAATGGTAAGGCCTCATTTGGAATACTGTGTACAATTCTGGTCACCACACCTCAAAAAAGATATTATAGCACTGGAAAGAGTGCAGAAAAGGGCAACTAGAATTATTAAAGGGATGGAACACTTCCCCTATGAAGAAAAGTTAAAGCGCTTGGGGCTTTTTAGCTTGAAGAAACGATGACTGAGGGGTGATATGAGAGAGGTTTACAAGATTATGCATGGGATAGAGAAGGTAGAGAAAGAAGTATTTTTCTCCCTTTCTCACAATACAAGAACTCATGGGCACTCAATGAAATTGCTGAGCAGTCAGGTTAGAACAGATAAAAGGAAGTACTTCTTCACCCAAAGAGTGATTAACACATGGAATTCACTGCCACTTGCAGCTTCAAGCATAGACAGCTTCAAGAGGGGACTGGATAAACATATGGAGCAGAGATCCATCAGTGGCTATTAGCCACAAGGTATAGATGGAACTCTCTGTCTAGGGCAGTGATGCTCTGTATTCTTGGTGTTTGGGGGGGCAATCAGTGGGAGGGCTTCTAGTGTCCCTTCCCCACTGGCAGACCTCCTGATAACACCTGCGGGGTTTTGGCCACTGTGTGACACAGAGTTGGACTGGATGGGCCATTGGCCTGATCCAACATGGCTTTTCTTATGTTCTTATGCAGGCCAGGGACCGGTTCCCGTGAAGAAAATGGTTGCTTTGGAAGGTGGACTCTATGGCATTATATTCACCTGAGGTCCCTCCCCAAATCCCACTTTCTCCAGGCTCCACCCCCGCAAATCTCCAGGAATTTCCTAACCTGAAGTTTGTGCTGCCAAGTTGCTCTTCTATCTGGAGGAAAAAGAAATATGGGTAGTTGCACAGATAGCCAAATTGCATGTCTGTAGATGTGATTGCTAATCTCCAAAAATGCCCCTTGAGAGAGGGTTCATCACTGAGCGATGTTTTGATCAGTTCCCACCCATCCCACAACTTACATTTTCCTTCAGAGATACCAATAGTTAGCATCGCATGTAAACTTGGTGAAGAGTGTTTTAGGGCACTGCTGAATACAGTACTGTGTGTTGCAGATGTAGCCCTGCTGAAGCCTGGCTACATAGACTCCTAAACTTGTAGTCCCAGTGAAGAACTGGGAATGGTTCGAGTCAAGAAAGTGCTTGTCTATGCTGCTGTTTGTCAGGGAAAACTAATCCACCAAGAGCTGAATTCTTTCTCTGCTCAGGGTCACCAACCCAAAGGTCCCCAGGGATAGATTTTTTTCAAGGACAAATGTGCTTTGAGGGGCAAGATACCGTTGCACCACAGGGTAGATCACTGCCACCAATTTCCTCTAACTAACCCTAAGCTTAGAGACGAAGAAAATAAAATCTGTAGCCATACTGGCTGTTAATTAAGATGTCAGCCTGCAAAGTAGACCACTTGCCTGCTGAGTTCCTTTAAAACAATTAACTGGTAGCCAGGCTAATGGGCCAAGATGCTGGATTCAGATTAAAGCTCAAAACCCAATAATACCATCCTAGGATAAAGACTAATATATTTATTAAGAACTGCAGAAAAAGACTATATATAGAAAGTGTGCAAAGGCTATTTAACTAACATCCCTAAATTAATTGGCAGAATCATCTGCCTGATAAATCAGATGTTTCCTTGTAAAGTCAAGCTGCAAAGTCTGAACAGAACACCAAAGGTTAGCTTTCCAGTCTAGTCCAAGAAAGAGATGACTAAGGGCCAGCAACCATGTCTGCTTGCTAGTCCAAGAGCAAAGAACTAGCTTAGAAAGTCCATGTTTATCCCATATCAGCCAGCAACACGGGTCATGTGTAAGAACCAATTAGGGCATTGCTAAGACACTTTAATAAGGCTGTCTGCCACTCATCAAAGCAATTATCCCCAACCTGTGCAGGATGGAATGCAGAGGACAAACCTCTCTTTCTCTTGGCCTTGGCTCACTTGGACCTGGGTTCTGCAAAACATGCCCTGGTTCATTTCTCTGGGAGCTGTTTCATTCTGAATGTCTTTAGGTTTCCCAGAATTCTCCTGAGGAATAACCAGGCAGATCTACTTTAACATGACTTTAGCCAAGAAACAGGCAAAGAACAGGCCAGTTTCTTGACACTCAGCCCCACCTTCTGGCTGCTGCTGCTGCTGCTTTATTACCATACTGTGATTTTAGATTGTTGTTCATTTTTTGGTTTTTGTAAGTCACTTTGAGTCCTGCTTTGCAGGAGAAAAGCAGGATTAAAATATTTAAATAAACAAATGGTAGGACCCTTATAGCTTATCAGACAGTTATGAAATGTTCAAAGAAAAAAATCCAAGATCCTTTTATGGTAACATATCATAAACTTGATATCTAACTGGTGAGAAAGGCCTTACAAGCACCTGTTCCTGCATCTCAGGGAATGAAGAAGTTACTAATCCAAAGTCTCTTGCCTTGAGACTACTAACTCTTCCTCCTCAGGGTATCATTCCTGGCCTGAAAAGCAATTCTAAGAGGTTTTATGCCTGAGGGTTAGCTTTCACACTCCTCTCTTGCTCTCGCTTTTCAGTCAGTCGATCTCTGTCTCTGGTGGTATAGTGCTAAGCTGGTAAGGGGCATGGCCATATGGTAAATATTGGTGATATCCTAGTTGGGGATTTGAGTGCTGATGATGTGTTTGACTGGAATATGGTATAGTGATATGGTGGTATGTTTGTATGGTACTATGGCAATATGGTGTTACTGTATTATGTAGGTGTGGTGCTAAGTTTGCATGGTGTCATGTTGGTATTGTGCTATGATGGTATTGTGGTATTGAGCTATGGCGGTATGCTTGAATGGTGGTATATTGCTATGCTCGTGTTGTTCTATGTTGGTATGGTCGTATTGTACTGTGGTGGTATGCCGCTATCATGGAATGGTGGTATCATAGAATGATGCTATGGATGATGGCATTGTACTATGGTGGCAAGGTTGCGTGGTGGTATTGTGCTATTGTGGTACGATTCTATGGTGGTATCATGGTAGGGTGGTGTGCTGGTAAGGAGTGAGTGCTGAGCATACGGGGGAACAAGTTAATATTTTGCACCTTTTCTTTCTGCGCTTTACGTGTTAGGATTTGCTCCTATTTAGAATATCCTTTGTGAACAGTACTGAAAATCCAATTATAATGCACTATTCATAGGTCTCCCATTTAAACTAACTAGGTGTCAGATGCACCCTGCTTATCTGCCATGTGTGACTATTATACTCTGTATTGTATTCTGGGCCTCTGAGAATGTGTAAAGAAATATATGTTTAGCTATCTAACTGTGTAGCTGTGAATTGCTTATCTTGCAGGTGGCTACTTTCACTTCTTTACTGGCATGGGAAAGTGTCCTTGAAGTGCCGGTCGGAGCCGTATCTCCCTGAGATATGAAATGAGCTCATCCTTGTCTTCCCCTCCCATACTCCATCCAACCTAGGCCCTGCATGTCTAAATTCTAACGGTCCTTATCCCAGGGCAGCAACCTTGCCCTATAATTAATATTGATTTTCCCCTTTACGTCACTTCTGCCAGTGCTGCTATCTGAGTGCACTGATACTGATGGATCTCTAATAAAGAAACTTTAACTGGACTCTTGAAGTGTCTGCAGTGAAGTAACTGGAGATCTAACTGGCAGAGCCTAACAATAGGAGACCCCAATTGGACCAAAACGCTGCAGCTGAACTGTTATCAGGAGCTAGCAGGAGCATGAACATCATTCCCATCCTGCAGTCACTTCTACTCCGAAGGTGGTCATCTGACGACCAGATCATGGCTCATGAAGTTCACCCCATGTTGTCCTTGCACCTTTTTGATGCGGTGATGTGTTTTAATGGGGTCTCACTGGAATTCAAGGCAGATTGCACAAAGTCAATACAATCAACAGAATGGGGCATCCAATGAACAATGCAATAAGACATGTATTGTAGTAATCTGGAATCAACCAGAAATCTGAAAATAGAATTGATGCAAAAGCGTAAGTATTAACATTACATGTTAAATGATGCAAACATTATATAATAGGGTCCTACTTGCAACAATGGTCAGCATGAGCTATACACAGTAGTATATAGTAGACAACAGCCCTAAACCTTTACCCAAGTAGCTTTCTGAATCATTCTGGACAGTATGACCCTATTATCTGTGTAGAAAACCCCTCCTGAATAATTTTGCATAGTATGCAGGAGAGTAGGAACCTTTCTGACCCCATCAGGCTGGTTATTCCATAAGGCACGGACCACAGCAAAGAAAGCACATGTACGCGTAGTTGTTGATTTTGTCCATTTGGCACCTGCAGAAGGCCCTGTTCAGGTGAGCAAAGCTATCATGGCAGAGCATAGAGGAAGAAGTAATCCCACAGATATGAGGAACCAAGGCAATGTTTCCAAACCGGGTTCCATGGAATCTTGGGGTTCCACAGGATATCATCAGGGACTCTGTGGGAAACCCTCCTCCCTCCCCTCCCCTTCTCAGCTTTCAAGGAGCTCAATGCCATCCTCCCACATGCAACTCTGGAGGCAAGACCAGGTTGCAAGCACGCTATTCAGCTTACTTAGCTTCGTGGAAGGCAATATCCTGCTGAGCTGCTCAACTCCTGAGTCCTTCTGCACCAACTTTCTACAGAAGTTCAGTGAGCAAAATCCTTTACAAATTTGTCCTCATGCTTGGGAAATTGACGCCAGAAAAAGAGAGAGAGAGAGAGAGAGCTGATCAACAGCAGCAGGGAAAACATTCAGCTGAGCCTTTGGTATTATAGAAGCATCCATGCTTCTATAAATTTCTATATTTCCCTTTGTGTGTGTGTCTGCTTGCCTAGCTTCACTAGTAATGTTTTTGGACTTTAAATTCATAGTAAGGGGGGTAATTAGGCAATCTCACTGTACTATTCTAGCAGCCAGCTGAATATATTACTCAGTTAATCAGTATGTACTAGGACTAGAATATGTGCCTGTAGTTTTAAGAGAAGTGCTTCCTGGGAGTTGTAGTGCCTTACCCCACAGGTTTCAGTTCCTGGGACAGTCAAAGCCCACCAAAACTTGTTAGGGCCATTTCATCCTTTGTTCATTCACATCTTGGCAGGGAGAGGAGCAAATCTCTTCTTTTTCACCACATTCACTGGGTCTACAAAGATACACCATGGTCCTTTATCCATGAAAGAGGAACTCTCTCCTTTCGTTATTTAGTTGAACTGTGAGTAGAGATTCCTTACATGTATAAAGAAGTTAAATAAAAACAATTTAAGGTGGTAGCCCGTGCGTGTGCGTTGATACTTGACAACAAAGGGCTGGGATTCCCTCCTTGCATGGGAATAGTGGGGGGGGGGAGGAGAGTTTCTTGCATATCTGCCCTACTAGTGAAAAGGGGATCTTGCATGTTTGTCCAGCAAAGAAAAAGGGAAAGATCGCTCTTGCCTGTCTTTCCTGCATTCCGAGAAAGATCATCTTGCAAAAGGGAAACTGAATCCCTCCGAAATGAAATACTGCATGCTTTACCCTTCAAACTGCAGAGATGTATGCATGAAAAAGTTTCACCCCCTTCCAAGCATCAGCTCCAAGCAATCTCTGCCATGATTTAAACAACTTGTCTCAGCTAACAAGCCTGCAACCCAAGTGCCTTTGTTCTGCAAATGCTAACTGCTCATCTCACGCCTCCAAGCTATTCTTGCACCCAGCCTGTTCCCCTCCTTCCAACTCTGCAAAATGCACTCACTGCAAGCCTCTATTGGGGTAAATGCTGGCTTGGCGCTGCCCTCCAGTCAGCTGTGTGCTTGAGGAAATAGCCTAGCCACAGCGCCCTTAAAAATACAACCTTCCTGCAAAGCCAAAGCACTGGAAGTTTGGGAGAGATCTCTCTAAGAAGCTGTAAGAGAGTGCAGCACCCTTTGTTGGCCAACTCTCACAATCACACCTAATTACCTTCTGTATAGCAACCCTCAGTCAGTACAGCCTTCTGTGACGGCGCCACCCAGTGGATTTACACGGCATCACAGTTCCTAAAATTTTTCCTTGCCGTTCTTACTAAGTTACACACAAGAATGGAAGATTTCCTTGGGACACCTCCCTGATTCCACTACAGGCATCACTCCTGGTGAAACGATGCTAGTTCCCTCTGGTGACAAGTCTGCATCAGCTGCAACAGGTTACACAGAAGCAAAGCCTGTGTTTCATACTCGAGAAAGAAATCCTTCACCCCAGATGCATGAACATTTGAACGCTGATAAGGTCTGGCTTAAAGTGCAGAGAGTCCTGGACAGCGTTGCCAAGGTGTCTGAACTGGATGAGGCGGTTGCTTCACAAACCCATTTAACTGCCCAGTACCTGGCCTGGAAAGCGCTTCACGATTGCATCTTCAGCATCCTAGACCAGTTGAACACAACTGAGGCGCTAGGGGAAAGGCAATGTCTACAGGAAATGTACAATGGGCAGAACAGCCTCGTTGAGATTGCCATGACAAGCCTGGAGGACCTCATCAAGGCAGAAGAAGTGCATCTTTTTGGCGTAGTCAGTGCGGAGCAACAAGCTGAAGCTGCTGCATCCAGAGGTCTCACTCATCTGACCGTGCCTCTAGGACAACACACATTTTTGAAGGCTTCCTCAGCTAAACTCCGCAAGTCATCATGTGCCAGCCATATGAAGATCATCAAGGTAAAAGCTGAAGCTGCTGCTGCGGCCAAGAAGGAAGAGGACCTTAGGAGAGAGGCAGCCGAGCTACGTATGGAAGCTATCAGGATACAGTTGGAGCAAGAGGAGCGGGATGCAAAGATAGAAATGCTCTGAAAAGAAGGTGAAGCTGCAGAATTACTCTCTCGGGTCAGAATTCTTGAAGATGGTTTCCACTATTTGGATCCAGATCTCAGCATGCCAGATCTAGAGGAAGTAGACATGTCCTCTATTGCAAGAATAGCGGATTTGGACCTAGAGCCTCCATACATAGAGCCTCCGTACATAACCTTCCGAGGTTAAACCCAGCCACTCCAAAATTCCAGCCACCTTCACCCACAGACTATGGTCAGCTGGGATACAGTTCCCAGCTGGGGGTAACAAAGTTCTTCCATACACTCATCCCGAGTCAGGTTGTGCCTACACCAGCGTCAGAATACTCAGTATTTTAAAACATTGGAACTTGGGACTAAGGTTTAGTTCCATTTATTTGGAACTAAGTTCTCCATGCAGCTATAATTGTACCTTACACTGCTGTGGAGAGGCAACAAGACTGATTCCCCCCTCCTGCCCCTCAGAGTTAGTGTGTGTTTAACTGCATTTTATCTTTGGTGTGTTTCTCTTGTCAGAGCAATACTACAAGTGGCATAATAGCACTTGTCTTTGTAAAGCCTGGTCCATTTGTGTTCAGGATAAATGACAGGATGGATGTCCATAAAATTGAAAAGGCTCAAGGTCCATAAAGTTGAATAACCCCACAAAGCTAAATCTATTTATTTAAATATTTATACTCCACTTTTTCTTGTGGTAGGTAGGATGATTGCCACAAGGTTAACTAGTGTGCTTTGTGGCTGAATGTAACTTTTAATCTGAGTCTGCCCAGTCCTTGTCTGGCATTTTACCCACTCCTATACTATACTGCCAGCCATGAGTTTAAGAATGGTGGAGATAGTATGATAGTACTTCTGTTGCAATCAGAATAATGCAAATTTTTGACTTTTTGTGGATGGGGGAAGACAGGAAATTTTTTTCCTTCTGATCATTAGTGTGTGTGTTTGTTTGTTTTTCTTTTTTAATGTAATATATTTTATATTGAAAAACAAAATAGTAAAAATAAATGATAACAAAAAGAAAACAAAGAGATAACTGTATATAACAGAATATACAGCGTATTTCTCCCCTCCATCCCCTTACTTATATTAAAATACATTATATTCAACATTTTATAGTCAACGCTTGACATTACTTATTTGATCAATAATCAGTTTTACTGATAATTGTTTTTAGTTTCTCTTAATTTTCAGCTACGTAATCAAGAAAGCTTTCAATTTTTTTCTGAAATTCTAAGATTGGCCTATTATGTATATAAGAATGTATTTATTTATTTAATTGAATATATATTCTGCTCTCCCCACAAGCAGGCTCAGAGCAGATCACAGCAATACAATAACTACAATACAAACATGGCAGCATAAAATATAAAATCATCAAGCAAAAATACAATACTTTAAAACAGCCATGCACATAGTGTACCATCCATTCAGCCTAACCAAATCCATGAGGCAGGGTGGCCAGCTACCAGATAAATACAGATGTCACAAGGTTGGTTAGATGGCTCGCCCCCCTCAACCACTATATGCCTGGCAGAATATCTCTGTCTTACATGCCCAGCAGAAAGATAGTAGATCTGAGTGAACCCGGGTTGTTGCAGACAGAGAGTTCCACCAGGTTGGTGCCGGGGCCAAAAAAGATCTGGCCCCAGTTGAGGCACGGTGAACCTCCTTGGGGCTAGGGACCACCAGTAGATGTTTGTCTGCTGAACGAAGCAGCCTCCAGGGAACATATAGTGAGAGGCAGTCCTGCAGGTATGCTGTTCCCAGTCACTAAGGGCTTTAAAAAGGCCAGAACCTTGAACCCGATCCGGAATTCCATTGGGAGACAGTGCAGCTGGCACAAAACCAGTGCTATATGTGAAAAGAACAGAATTCTGGTCAGGATATGCGTCATTGCATTCTGGATCAGTTGCAAATTCCGTAGCAGGTCTGAGGGCAGCCCAGCATAGAGCAAATTGCAGTAGTCCAACCTGGAGGTGATCGTTGCATGGATCACTGCACCTAGGTTGTCAGCCGAGAGGTAGAGGACAAGTTGCCTGATCTGGTGAAGATTAAAAAACGCAGACCTGGCAACAGTTGTGACCTGGGCCTCCATTGTCAAGAAGGCATCCAGGACCACACCCAAACTCTTCACCATGGCACAGGTGTCAGTGGTGCCTCATCAAGGGTCAGGAGGTGGAGCCCAAGACCTGTCAGCCCACAACCCAGGTGCAGGACCTCCATCTTTGTGGGATTCAATTTCAGTCAGCTCTGTTTTAACCAACCAGTCACAGCCTCCAAAGTACTGGCCAGAATGTCTGAAACGGAGTCTGGTCAGCCATCCATCAACAGATAAGGTTGGGTGTCATCAGCATATTGATGACAACCCAATCACAAGCTCTTAACAGCTGGGTGAGGAGATGCATATAGATGTTAAATAACGTCAGGAAGATTATTGCCCCTGAGGAATGCCACACTTTAAGGGGTGGTGAGGTGACAACTGCTCCTCCAATGCAACCCTCTGTCCCCGACTATGGAGAAAGAAGACCAGCCACTGCAAGGCTGTCCCACAAATCCTCATGTTGGTGAGTCGGTGAGTCAGCAGATCTTAATCAACTGTATCAAACATTGCCGAGAGATCTAACAACATCAGCAGTGCCGATCCGCCTTGATCCAGGTGTCCTGCGGAGATCATCTGTAAGGGTGACCAGCGCCGTCTCTACCCCATGGTCAGGGTGGAAGTCAGACTGGAATGGATCCAGGACAGAGGAGTCCTTCAGGAATGCCTGCAGCTGTTCTGCCACCACTCGCTCAATCACCTTGCCCATAAATGTGTGGTTCGAAACCGGGTGGTAACTGGATGTGTCAGGGTGTATGTGTCCAAAGATGTTTTTTTCAGGAGAGGCCCCACCACTGCTTCCTTCAACGATCCAGGAAAAACCCAGGATCTTAAGGAGAGATTAACAATGGCCTCCAAAGGAGTCCGAAGCCCATCAGTGCTGGCCTTCACCAGCCATGACAGGCAAGGGTCCGAGGGGCAGGTAATGGTCCTCACCACCTGTAGGGTCCTGTCAACCTTGTTCTAGGTGAGCAGTCTGAAATGATCTAACACTGGTCCAGAAGATGGCCAGGAGGCCTCCAATTCCCTTACTGTATCAACCGTGGCTAGCAGGTTATGCTGCAGAGACAAGATTTTGCCCACGAAGTAGCTCCCAAAAGCCTCATAGCTAATTTTCGAATTAACAATTTGCAGTAGGGAGACTGAGGACCAAACAATTCTAAACAGTTGTACCGTGTGCGAGTTTACAGATGCACTGGAAGCAGCATAGAATTCTTTCTTTGTCGCCTTCACTGCCACCTCATAGACATGGTAATTTTGCCATTGACACATATTCATATAGTTTATTCATTTGTTTTGCCAAATCTGGACAGGATTCTGCCTTCCTTTTTTTGCATATACTACTCAGAATTTCGTTCAAGATGGAGTAGTGGTGTAGAATATTATTGTAACCAGCTATTGCATCAGCTAGTTCATGACTATCCCAAGGAAAACAGGGTTAACATACCTGTAACTTATGTTCATCGAGTTCTTCTGTGCTGACACACATGGGGACTGCGCAGGCGCAGGCCAGCCGCCGGAGAATTTTCTAGAGCTTCCAAGGCTCCGAAGGGGCCGTTTGTCGCGCGCCTCAGCGACCGTCTTCCCGCCCAAACGGTCACGTGATCCTACAGCGACCAACGGCCCCTTCCCTCAGTTCTCCTTTGCCGCCGCTTGACCAACACACTTCAGCCATAACACCTTAAAAACACCAATATCCGTTACAGCCATCACAGTATTGTGCATTGGAGTTCACAGCGGGGTAGGAGGGAGGGTTGTGTGTCAGCACAGAAGAACTCGATGAACATAAGTTACAGGTATGTTAACCCTGTTTTCATCTTCGTTCTTCTGTGCCTCCACACATGGGAGTGTACCAAGCTTCACACAATAAGGAAGGCGGGGGTGAAGTCCAACACAATTTTATTGAACAAACAAGAACAACAATAAATAGATATGCATATATACATCTATGTAAAAAACTGTGTAAGGACACATAAATATTCAATATTTACATATATACACACCCCCAGGTACATATATACACACTGTCACTCAAGGGTACCCAGCAGGTACGCCAAGAAAGTCATTCCAAAACTCCCTCAGGAAAAAAGGGAGTGTAAGACAGCCTTGGCCACAGATACATCCTGCTCCGCATTGACATCAACGGCGTAATGCCTGACAAAGGTGTCTGCAGAGGACCATGTGGCTGCTTTACAAATGTTAACCAGGGGCACCCCCCTGAGGAGTGCCGAAGAGGATGCTTGGGACCGCGTGGAGTGGGCTCTGACATGGAGCGGGCAAGCCACCCCTGCCAGGGAATAGGCCTTGCTAATGGCCGTCACAATCCACCTAGATAGGGTCTGCGAGGAAGCCCTGTTACCCTTGTCCTTGGCCCCAAAACATACAAACAGGTGAGGACAGGTGCGGAATTCCTTTGTCCTATCAAGGTAATAGGCTAGGGCCCTCTTCAAGTCTAGGGAATGGAGGGCCTTTTCCCCCTTAGAGGAAGGTTGAGGAAAGAATGCAGGCAGTGAGATATCCTGCGAGAGGTGGAAGGCGGACACCACCTTGGGCAGGAACCCGAGGCAGGGACGCAGGACCACCTTGTTGGGATGAAACACAAGAAAGGGAGGGTCAGACCGCAGTGCAGACAGCTCACTGACCCTTCTGGCCGATGTGACGGCCACCAAGAATGCTACCTTGTAGGATAGCATATCCAAGGGGCAGGTAGCCATAGGTTCAAATGGAGGCAACATGAGACGTGAGAGCACCAAGGACAGCGACCACTGAGGCACTGGCGCTGACACAGGTGGGTAAAGATTGTACATGCCCTTAAGGAACTGGCGGGATTGTGGGTGAGAAAACACCGTAGCACCCTCAACTCGGGTGTGAGCAGCTGATATCGCTGCCAGGTGGACCTTGAGGGAGGAAGCCTTCAAGCCCAGGCCACGCAAGTGGCACAAATACTCGAACACAACCCCCAAGGGACTGTTGTCAGGCACCACTCCTCTGGCAAGTGCCCAGAGCTCAAACCTGCGCCACTTGGCCGCATAAGCGCGCCTAGTGGATGGCCGACGAGCATTCAGGAGGACCCTCTGTACCTCGTCAGTAAAGCCTATCGGGGAGGAACGATCCGCCAAGCCGTTAGATGCAGCTTCCTGGGATCGTGGTGGACCAGGCTCCCGCTTAGGAGAAGGTCTTGCCGAGGGGGCAGACTGACATATGTCCGTTGGGACATCCGCAGGAGCTTCGGGAACCAAACCTGCCGTGGCCAGAAGGGGGCCACCAGGATGCAGTCCGTCCCGTCCTCCTCTATCTTGCACAAGACCCTGGGAATCAAGGGGAACGGAGGAAACATGTAGTGCAAGCCCTGCGTCCACGTAAACTGGAAGGCATCCCCAATAGAGAGGGGGTCGCTCCCTGCCCTGGAACAGAACGTGTGGGCCTTGGTGGTCGCCGCAGTGGCGAACACGTCTATCACTGGATGACCCCACATCCGGAAGATCGGCCCAACGCACTCTCCGTTCAGTTCCCACTCGTGGTCTAGTAACGGGGCCCTGCTGAGGGCATCTGCCCGGGCATTGTCTGACCCAGCCACGTGTATAGCACGGAGCGACACGCCGTTCTTGATAGCCCACTGCCAAGTGAGTGTGGCTTCCCGGCACAGGGCCATGGACACTGTGCCCCCCTGCTGATTCACGTAGTACATGGCAGTCGTGTTGTCCGTCTGCACCAAGACATGACGATTTCTCAGCAGTGCTGTAAGAGACACAAGTGCGAAACGAATGGCCCTTAGTTCAAGCACATTGATATGGAGGGTCTTTTCCCTGTCAGACCAGACATCTTGCACCGACACATCACCACAGTAAGCCCCCCATCCCAACAGAGAGGCATCAGTGGTAACCGTGATGTCATGGTGTTGATACCCGAAAGGGGTCCCTCTAAACAAGTTGTCATCAGACAGCCACCAGTCCAAGGAGGAGAGGATGACCCTCGGGATAGAGAATTTGAGGGACGGAGGGTGCAGTAGAGCATCATACCTCCGCACAAACCAGTTCTGGAGAGGGCGCATACGCAGCCTAGCGAAAGGCACCACAGAGGTGGCCGCTGCCATATGCCCTAGTAAGCACTGGATAGTGCGCACAGACTGGAACCGGTTCCTTTTAAACATGGACACTAGACCCCTTAGGGACCGAGCCCTCTCCAAGGGGAGCAGGGCCTTACCCTCCACAGAGTCTAAAAGCGCACCAATGTAGGACACCTTGCAGCTGGGCACCAGCTTGGATTTCTCCAAGTTCACCAGGAGCCCCAGGCGTTGGCAAGTGCTAAGTACCAAGCCAATGTCCTGCACCAGCCTAGACTCCGATTCGGCCACGATGAGCCAGTCATCGAGGTACGGAAAGATGGTACAGCCTTCTTCCCGTAGGAAGGAAACCACAGGGGCCACACATTTAGTGAACACTCGTGGGGCAGTGGACAGGCCAAAGGGGAGCACCTTATACCGGAAAACCCTATGCCGGTAAACAAAACTCAGGTACTTCCTGTGCTCCTTCCGTATGCCCACGTGAAAGTATGCGTCTTTTAAGTCAAGAACCGCAAACCAATCCCCTTGCTTCAGTAAGGCGATCACCGCCGCCAACGTAACCATTTTGAACTTGGTCACCTTGAGGAAGGCATTAAGGCCCCTCAGATCTAAAATGGGACGTAAACCCCCATCCTTCTTAGGGACCAGGAAGAACCTAGAGAAGAAACCCTTCACAGAGTCCTCATAGGGCAATTCTTCCACAGCACCCTTGGCCAAGAGCGACACGATCTCCGCATCCAGCTCGGCCATAGTGTTATTGACAGCTGTTAGGGGTGAACTGCATCTAGGCAGCTCAACGAACTCCAGCCCGTATCCCAGTTCAACAATAGTTAAGACCCATGAGTCAGATGTTATTGACTCCCACTCAGAGAGGAGTGGACTAAGTCTGTCCGAAAAGTTCGGGGATACGGCTGGTGCGACCCGTCAGTACTGCCTCCCGGTGCCCTGCTGGTCTTTCTGCTGGGCCGGTTGCTGTGCCTGACGAGACTTGAAGGGCCGACGCCTCCTCTGCTGTTGTGCGGGAGGGTAAGGCCGCTGCTGGTAGGCAGGATACTGATGGTAGCCCGGCCGCTGCTGTTGGTATCTGCCCTGGTAGTGGTAAGGACCAGACCTGGGAGCGTACCGTGACCTGGAGGAGGGCTTGTCCGCTGGAGCCAGACCCAAAGACCGCGCCGTCTGCCGGTCCTCCTTCTTTTTCTTCAGGGTCTCGTCGGTCGATTTGGAAAACAGCGAGTCCCCCTCAAATGGCATGCTCTCCACCCTGGAACGTACCTCTTGGGACAGGGCCGTAGACCGCAACCAGGAGTGGCGCCTGAGGACCACCGCCGACGCCATACCTCTAGCAGCAGTGTCAGCAGCGTGGCTCCCAGCGTTCATCTGCTGCTTAGACAGCCTCACAGCCTCTGTCTGCAGCAGGGACACCACAGCCTTCTGCTCAGGAGGGAGGTCTCGTGTATAGGATGCCAACTTCTCCCAGAGGTACAGCTGGTACCCTGCCATGATGGTCTGATAGTTGGCAATCCTCAGACCCAGGGAAGAAACAATGTACTGGCGCCTGCCCATGGCATCCAGCTTCTTGCCCTCCTTATCGGCAGGCACCGAGGAGTGACCCGATCGCCTGGGGTTGAACTCCTCTGTGACCAAGGAGGAAGGTGGAGGGTGTTTCACCAGCGCCGGCCAGGTACCCTGCTTGATTTTGTAGAGCTGCTCAATCCTCTTGGATGTTGGAGGCTGCTCACAGGGCACCTGCCATACCTTCTCCACGATTTCCTCAATACCCTCGAGCATGGGGAAGCCAACGTACGCCGGGTTGTCCCCGTAAATGCGTTTGAGGAGCTTGTCCTTGGTCTGGGGGACTGCCGAAGAGATGTCCATCTCGAGAGCCTTGGCCATCCTTGCCATCTGGTCGGCGTAGATGCGGAGGTCCTCGAATGGCGAGTCCGCAGATGGCACTAGCTCCTCAGCCGGCGATGGTTCGGACCAGGACTCCGACTGGTAGCCGCCAAAGCTCTCCCCATCCTCCTCATCGGAACCGAGCTGGGATTCCGGAACCTGGAGCGGAGGGGGAGCCCACGCCGACCTCGATGTCGAAGGCCTCGGTTCCGACACGGAGAAGCCCGCAGGTGCCCCCTCCCATTGGCAACGGTATGGCGAGGGGAGGTAGGAAGCCTGCCGATGCCGGGACGCAGTGGACCGGACTGATCGGACACTGTCCCCGGAACCATGCCGCTCACGACCGGCCGGAGGTGGAGACGGACGGGCAGGCGACGGACGGCTCCGACGAGGAGACGGGCTCGGTTCCAGCCTCGGCGACCGAAGGGGAAGCGATAGTCGGCTCCGACGGTGCGGGCTCGGCTCCGGCCCCGACGAGAATTCTGCGGGCACCGTCTCGAAGGCCATCGGATCCGGCACCGGAACGGAGATGTCTTCTGGCTCCGGGGAGCCCAGATGAGGGGAAGGCGTGTGAGGAAGCACGATGACCTCCTCCTGAGGAGCGGGACGCGGCGACCGATGGTGCTTGGTCTTTTTCTTCTTCTTCGGTGGTTCCGAAGAAGACCTCGGAACCGACGCGCTCCTCGCCTTCGAAGGGGACCTCGGCTTCGACCTCTTAGGCTTCATCGGAACCGATCTGGACGTCGGTTCCGACCGGGGACTCGGTACCAGGACCCTCGGTTCCGACGTAGGTCTCGGATCCGACCTGGTAGATGACGCGCTACGGGGCGGCCGCACCGGTCCCTGCGCTGGAGAGGCCGCTCTCGACGCCGAGGTACTCGGGGGACGCGGTTTCGACCCCGACCTCGCGGAGGCCACTGAGCCAGCTCTGGAATGCCGTTCGGCAGAGGGGCTTGGGCCGGCCTTGGAGGAGGGCAACGGAGCGCCTCCGGACATGACCTTCTGCCACAGGGAGGAGTTCAGTCGGGCCTTGCGCTCCTGCCGGGCCTTGCTGGTGAAACCCTGGCAAATTTTACAGGCCGTCACATTATGGGTCTCCCCCAAACAGAACAGGCACAGTTCATGGCCATCGGTCTTGGCCATTTTCGTGTGGCATTGGAGGCAATGCTTGAAGAGAGCCTTTGAGGCCATCTTCAGGGGCACGCGAAAGGAAGGTCAAAAACAGTCCGAGTCAAATTACCGAGTCCACAACAAAGTCCAAAACGAGATCCGAAGAATAGTCGAGGTCACGAAGTCCGAAGTCAAAAGCCAAGCAATCAGTCAGAATAAAGCACGAAGCACAAAAAAGCACAGAGCAACGAAGCTCACGTTCTCTCCAAGCGGCGGCAAGAAGAGAACTGAGGGAAGGGGCCGTTGGTCGCTGTAGGATCACGTGACCGTTTGGGCGGGAAGACGGTCGCTGAGGCGCGCGACAAACGGCCCCTTTGGAGCCTTGGAAGCTCTAGAAAATTCTCCGGCGGCTGGCCTGCGCCTGCGCAGTCCCCATGTGTGGAGGCACAGAAGAACGAAGATGAAGCTTAGTATCTGTTGACTTTTAAAAATGAGCCGTTATTGTCTCAGGAACAGACAATTGACTGTGATACTTTTGAAAGTTTTTTGCTGATAAAATACAGAATATACTTTGATCTGGATGTCAGTTGTGACACAGGTCCACTAGAAGAAATGCCTAATACACAGCCCAGTCAATTTATGGACCATTTTTACCCAGTCTCTCTCTCTCTCTCTCTCTCTCTCTCTCTCTCTCTCTCTCTCTCTCTCTCTCTTTCTTTCTTTCTGAGGTTCAAAAGGTAACAGAAGGTTTATTTACAGTAGGTAAAAGTCAAAAGGCAGGTAAGCAGGCAGGTAAGTTTGAACTGAAGAAACAGAAAGGTTTTTGATGTATTGTCGAAAGGTTTTTGTACAGAAAGGTTTTTGTACAGAAACTTCACTGGTGTGACTGAGGCACAACACACTTGTAATAACACTAGGTTGCTGGCTTCATTCAGAGGTTGACACTGCTTCACAGATGTTACACTTTATATACTCAAACACAAACACAGCATGACTTTCCCTCCTCTCTGGACCTTAAGGTGCTCCACTGAGACAACCCCTTCCTAGATACTGGGCAGGTGTTATAATTATGAGCTATAACCCTGTTCCTGGCACTGAAGGGGAGATTCCTCTCTACCCACTTCCTTGGCCCTCTGTAATTCCCAGATCTCTTGGATCTCTTAGATCTCTCTAAGTAGGAGTTAGTGCTGGTTTCACCCGCTTTACTCCTAAGACTAAAAGTGTTTCACAAACATTATTTCCTCTCACAGAGGATTCTCTGGCTGACCCTCTCTGGTCTAAAGCCATGCTCCAACTCCCTTTCACTCTCTTGTTTACTCTCCAACTCCAACCGACAGCTTCCCCAACATTCCATCCTCAACTGCCATTTCAGGCTAGCCACATTGGGGGTGGGGGGACATGTCAATCATTCTCTTGCTGTCTGGAAATCTCAGCATCTGAAGCTGAGTCCGTCACATGTCCCACCCTTAGAGACCATTGCAATTAGGAGTGGTTCTACAAACCTCTCCGATGCAATGTGGTGAGCCATGTGTGAAACCAAAGTTATTAACGATTAAACAACATTAACACTAATATAAACCAAAACATTCATGCAGTATAATCAAATATAACCCTTATCACACACACACATATATATACACATACACACACATTTACGTTTGGTTATTCATAACCTTAGACATTCAAGTAACATTTTTAGAGAGAGCATCAGCTATTGCATTTTCTTTTCCTTGCACATGAACGGTTAAAATTATAGTCCTGTAGTTGCAAGCTCCATCGAATTACATAGCTTGCTATTTGTGCTTTTAACTTGATTCAAGCACTGCAAAGGCGAATGGTCTGTGCACAATGTAAACTTACTCCCCCATAAGTAGGGTTTTAGTTTCTCTATAGCCCACACAATGGCTAGGCATTCCCTTTCAATGACAGAAAGATGTTGCTCTCTGTCTACAAGTTTTTGACTAAGGTAAAGGATGGGGTGTGGCTTTATACATTTCACCCCATCTGATAACAGACCCTGTATCTGATTCCTGAGATGCACTTGTTTTCTTAGTGCTTAATTTTGGTTTCTGAATTTTGAATCTATTTGATCCATTCCTGCAACCCTTTGAATTATTGGTTGGCTGACTTGTACCGTTTACAACTTTTGGATGTTCAATACGAAACAGGTAGCAGACTATTTCCATGACAGATATTTTAATGCCAGGTGCTACAAAAGATAGACCGCAGTAGGTAGATATCCAGTAGCTATCTGTTAAGGATCTCACACCATTCCCCACTGGTGTGAGAATTTTACCCAGTTTCTGACTCTCCTGCTCCAAATTCTAATGTCAGAGCCGCTGTCTACCCAGCATCACTCTCCATAATTTCTGAATAGCTTTTATATCTATTCAGTTTCAGACCATGCTAATAGTCTTGTTTGATGGTCGCTACTCCTGTACACCATTTGCTATGCACTTTTGAATATGTGGTGCTCCGGTTAAAGGGTATTTATCCCATTATACTCTGTTCTTCCTTTCTCTCTACAGAGACTAAAACTAAATTTATCACAGTGCTTTTGAGGGACTTAAACTCTTCCTCAAAGAGAACCTGATCTTTCTTCTTTCAGATGCTGAAAGAAGCTCATCTCATACAGAGTATTGCTGTTTGATCTGGCAGCTAAGAAAATACAAGCAAAAACTGTATCTGAACATTATAACCTGATGAGTATTTCTAGATTTAGTTATTTTAGTGATGTGGTTCACATTTTATGTCTTATTTGTGTGCACACATGCATGCTTGCGCGAGTGTAATAGCCTTTACCTATATGCAATAAAAGCTTTCGTACCAATGATAGCAAAGAAATAACATTTTTTCTTTGCATCTATCACCATTGCTTCATAGGTCTTCCAATGGGCTGTATAGCATAATCTGTCAGATTCAGTGCAAGTTCTCTGCCAATGTTCTTCTAGGTGTTGCTTGGCCCTCCAGGTTGCCCAGCTCCATAGTACACCAGGGGACTGGGTTCCATTCTAAGGGTGGGAGCACTTGATGAGGGGCAACATTGTCAGTAGCTTCAAGGATCTTCATGTTCCACAGTCCCACTGTCGCCTCAATTATGCATGTATTTGGAATCCTAAAATCCCCCAGAACATTCTGGAATCCTGAAAGATCCATGAGCCATGCCACTGTGGCCTCCAGTCATTCTCTCTAAGCTACTTTAGAAACCTGCTGTAAGGAAGAACAATGATAGGAGAATAACATGTGGTGTTCTGAACTCCTTGAAGGAAAGGCAGGATTTAAGTATTCTAGATAATAATTTAAGTGATCTCTGGTGCAGATGGGAGACCTGAGGGTGTAACAAAAGCGGTGACTGTAGCCATTTTATCAAATTATGGATACAGTCCTGCAGCATGAGCAAAGCAGGTGTGGAGTGAATTTGGGGATGCTGAAGGCTGTGACCTCCTCTCCACAGTGGCCCTGCACCCAGCATACAGCCACTTGTCACAGAACAAAAAAGTTACCCAATATGCTAACAAAAGAAGTACCCAAGTATAAAGGGAGACATAGTGAAAAGTACAACTGACATCCATAAAATAAAAATTAAGAATATAATGAACATTGCACAGACAGAAAAAAATCACATTTCATGAGCTTTTCTAAGGTCCAACCTATATGCCTGATTATGTTCAGCTTTCCCTTTCCCCAAGATCTTAAATTCCAAAATGACATGGGGTGTCTGAAAAATTGAGTCAAATTGAGGTGACAAGGGATGAGAGTACTAAATAAACTGAGCAAGTCTTTCAGTCGAGATGGTAAATGCCGAGGGGTTCTTAAGTGACTCAAATGTGCAATTGTTGATATACATACCAGTATACATATAACCAGTATATGCAACTTGTCTTTAAAAATGCCTCTATACTGGAGGTCTGAAAAGTAACAAATGTTATCCCAATTTTTAAAAAGCAACCTAGAGGGGATCTAGGGAACTGTAGACCAGTTAGCCTAACATGTGTTCCAGGTAAATTAGTATAAACTGTTATTAAAGATAGAGTTATTAACCAGATAGAAGAACAAAGCATACTGAGGAAACATCAGCGTGGCCTCTGCAAAGGGAAGTTCTGCCTCACCAACCTTTTGGAGTTAACTGAAAAGGTCAACGAACATGTGGATAAGGGTGATCTGGTAGACATCATCTACTTGGACTTCCAAAAGGTTCTTGACAAGATATTTCACCAAAGTCTCCTGAGTCAGCTCAGCAATCACAGGATAAAAGAGTGAGTCCTCTTATGGATTTAAAATTGGTTAAATGGCAGAGTAGGAATAAATGGATAGTTCTCTCATTGCAGGGAAGTGAGCAGTGGCATCCCACAACAATTGGTACTGAGAACAGTGCTATTTAAGGGTAAGCAGTGTAGTAACCAAGTTAGCAGAGAATACTAAACTATTTAAAAGGGTAAAAACCAAGGGGAACTGCGAAGACTTCCAGGAGGATCTCTATAAATTGGGTGAGAGAGCAACAATGTGGTAAATCTAATTCAATTTTGGTGCAGTGGTTAAGAGTAGGACTCTAATGTGGAGAACCGGGTTTGATTCCCCACTCCTCTGCTTGAAGCCAGCTGAGTGACCTTGGGTCAGTCACAGCTCTTTCAGCCCCACCCACCTCACAGGGTGATTGTCTTGAGGATAATGATAACACATGTATTGTCGAAGGCTTTCACGGCCAGAGAACGATGGTTGTTGTGGGTTTTCCGGGCTGTATAGCCGTGGTCTTGGCATTGTAGTTCCTGACGTTTCGCCAGCAGCTGTGGCTGGCATCTTCAGAGGTGTAGCACCAAAAGACAGAGATCTCTCAGTGTCACAGTCCTAACACTGACACTGAGAGATCTCTGTCTTTTGGTGCTACACCTCTGAAGATGCCAGCCACAGCTGCTGGCGAAACGTCAGGAACTACAATGCCAAGACCACGGCAATACAGCCCGGAAAACCCACAACAACCATCAATGATAACACACTTTGTAAACCATTCTGAGTGGGCTTTCCATTGTCCTGAAGGGCAGTATGTAAATCCAATGTTGTTATTGTTGTTGTGATGATGATGATGATGATGTAGGCAAGCACAGAGAGATGCACACTGGGACAAAAAAATCTAACTTCAAATATATGATGATGTGGTTTGAGGAAGATTTCCTGGGGCTGTAACAAACAATTGAGTGAAACAGTTTCAGGTGGCTAGCCGAGTTGGTCTATAGCAAAAGAGCAACACTGGGGTCCAGCAGTACCATAAATCCCAGTCTAATTGAGTTCGGCGAGTTTAGACCGGAGTAACTCTACATAGAATTGCACTGCCAATGAAGTTGATGGGACGGAGATTCCACACGGACGAAATGCCTCTTTCCCCAATGAGCAATGCCCAGCCTAATCCTGAGGTCCGCCAGCTGTTCGCCCGTAAACCCCCCCCCCCATCTCGGCTAAAGCCGGTGGCGTTCGTGTCTTTACGGCAGCGGAGCGCTTGGACGTGATGACGGCAGCGCGCACGCTCCGCCCAGGCCCCTCCCTTTCATCTCTGGAAAAGAGAAGAGGAAAAAAAAACTTTTTTTTAAATTGAGGAATCAACAGCCGCCATTTTGTCGCGGAGCCGGAGCGCGCTGCGGGCAGGAGCGGGGCCCAGGCGAAGAAGCGGGGCTATAGCAGGCGCCGCCACAAGCACCAGGGACCGTCGGGCGCCAGCCGTGGGGAGTCGGCTGCCCGGCCGCCCGACCCACCGACCGAGGGGAGCCGCCGCCTTCGCCGGGCCGCCGCCGCGCCCTCTCGCCCGCTGGCCAGGGCTCCTTCCCTGCGGACTCTTGGAGTGGTTGGGTGGTCAGTCAACCGGCGGGCTGGCCGCACCGGCGCCAGAGGAAAGGCCGCGCTGCGCCGGGAGTGGCGGCCGAGGGGGGGCGCTATGACTGAGTGACTGTCGGAGGGCGGGAGGGAGCCGCCGCCGCCATCCGGGAACCTCCGCGCGCGGCCAGGGGGAGGGGCGCCGGCAGCTCTGCCGCTCCGCTCGCTCGCTCGCTGGCTCCTTCGCTGCGCGGCCCAGCAGCGAGGCCGCCCCCCGCCCGGCCTGCCCCCCAACCACTGGGCATGGGGGCGCAGCGGGGCCTGCCGGCGCTGCCTGTGGGGCGCTGAGCGGCGCTGCCTGGAGCGGACAGCCCGGCCGCCCGGCCCCGTCTCCGTGGGAGCAGCGCCGAGACCATGGCGGAGAACTTGCTGGACGGGCCGCCCAACGCTAAGCGGGCCAAGCTCAACTCCCCGGGCTTCTCCGCCTCCGACACTGCAGGTGAGCCCAGCAGGGCCGCGGAAGATGCTCCTCCCGGGAAGGGGGAAAGGAAGGAGGCTGGGCTGCGTTTTCTGGCCCGGAGCGGGGATGGTGGCAGGCCGGGGGGGGGGGGGGCTGTGGTAAGGAATCAATGCACAGGCAGGGTCGGTTGAAAACTACGAGAGGGTCTCGTGTTGGCCACGGGCTCGGCAGTGCTTAGTGCACGCAAGACACCCCGGGTGAGAGGTTCAGCAGAACTTCTGAGCCGACGCACACAGAGATGTTTGAGCCTTGAACTGTGAGTCCCGGTTGCCTCCCAGGTTACACTGAATCGAGCTGTTCAGACAACCGTCGGGTATTCCTCAGTCGTCCTTACATGCATTTCTTTCAAAACTGTCTCCTTGCATTAAAAAAAAACATTTCCCCCAAAACTTCTGAAAGAATCACACCACGTGATTGAACCTCATGAACACTTGGTTGTACAGAATTCCTTTTCTCTCAGACAGTGTTGCTTTCGGGTGAAAAACTACCCTGTGTTGCCAAATGTGTTGTAAGCGTTTGGAAGGTGGTATTAAATAACACAATGCAATCCTGTGCTGAGTGAAATCAGTGACTGTACTGTAAGGAACACATGTGCAGTGTTAGTAGTAAAAACTTTTTCCATTCAAAATGATTCCAAAACAGTCGCAAGGAGTTGACCTCCATCGATCTCTGGAACTAGAAAAAATGCTTTAAGGGGATTCTTGCAACTTAATTGCAGTTTGGCAATGTGGTTTCAGCTCTTTGTCATATTTCTCTATGATTTTGCTGTCAACTGCATCACTCACAAGTGCATCACTTCTCTAGTCTCTACAAAACATGTTTCAGCTGAGTAGTTTTTTTAACAGCTAATATTTCAGGTGTATTCTGTCAATACAAGCTTAAGCATTTCAGTGGCTCTGGTAGTTTGCAGAGAGATCTCAGACACTGCACTATTGACAGTCCACTCTTCATAATACTTTCTGAACAGTGGGAAGTGTTGTGTGTGTTGAACGTACTGGGTTGGATCCAGATTCAGTTGGTGATTTCTGCTATATCCTGCTTTGTGCAGCAGACCCCTTGTCATTTGTCAGGGTCCCTTGACCCCCAGAAATTGCATTCATTGGAGATCAGTTCCATTTAGTCTGATCCAACCTACTAATATGAATACCAAGCTTGCTTCAGTTCTGTGACAAAGGCGACTATTTCACATGTAAGAGCGCTAGAAAACCAGATCATTCTTTGGCTTATAGATTGGGGGAGGGGGGCTAGTTGTGCAGCTCAGCTAGCCTTCAGCCTGGGCATACTGTAAAAGGTGAGGGGATTTACAGTAGTGTACCTTGTAGTGTTGCAGAGCTAGAGTGATGTAGCAGTTGGACTAGGTCTGAGGGGACCAGGTTTCAGATTCCAAACTGCCATCCTTCTTGCTGGGTAACCTAGGTCCAGCCACACACACGTTGTTTATCTTACCTCCTAGGGTTGTTGTGAAAGTACAGTGGGGAGGGAAGTACTGTGTACACCTTCTGAACTTGGAGGAAGAACTTGGGTAATGGGATGAGGATAGTCATCCCCTGGTCTGAGAATGCCTGGGAAAGTTACCTCCTCCTTGAATTGTTCAACAGTTCACTTTTTTGCCTCTTGTTGGGGAGGGGGGTTGTCCCATTTTTTTCACTTTTCTTGTTGAGCTGATTCTAATGTTCTGTTGCTGTGGAAGGATTTCACACATGCACAGGTCTCATTAGAAGTGTGGGTGTTTTGTATAGGTGTCTCTTTTTGAACAAATGTAGACAACTTAATCCTCACTAGAGTTTACTGCTGATTTGGCCTGGAGCACAGGACTTGCTATTGATATATGAATTTAGTTCCAGAGTTAAATTGCAGTGAAAGTTGGTTTGAATAATTTTCACAATTTTAATAGTGTTAACTTTGCTTTCCCTTTGTTTGTTGTGGCACAGTTTTGTAGTACTACAAACAAACTGTGCCACTAAAATTGGAGGAATCAGAAGAGTGGTGAAAACACCCTTGTAAGGAGACTGAGCTCCCCCCCCCCCCCCCCGGGCTGCATGTAATTTTCTGTGAGGATTTGAGTAGCCTTTCTTTCTATGATGCTCTTTCACTGTGGCTTTTTGATGTAGAAAGCAAATTACTTTGAATTCTTCGTCCTTTATCATTTCTACATATCCAAGTTTAGGTTTGAGAAGTGTCCTACAGTAATTAATGGGGAAAATGTGTTAGCTTTAGTTGCCTGGGAATTCAAAGCATTTGCTGCAGTAAAGGACCATGTTGGCCAACAGTTACTTAACCAAGTTTTTTGTTTCTCTGTCGCTTTACTGTTTTCTCTTGCTCTTCCATGTTTAGTTTTCACGGCAGTGCCTTATGACCTGTCTGCTTCTGCTTTATCCAGAAATTAAGACAAAAAAAGAAAAAGAAGCTCCTCCAGACAAATGAAGCTAACAAAATAGGTGGAGAACCACACGTGGAGGAAAAAAATTGATCTGTAAATTCAAACTAGTAAATGTGCAGTTTACTCTTTGAAAATATGGAAGTAACTAATGTCTGTATACAAAAGAACTCTATAGTCATAAGTGATTAACAATGTAACAGTATAGCAAACATGTATAACAACAATAAATCTGTAACAGACGGATCCCAGCCACTATACATAAATTACAAGTATTGAATAGGTTCTACGAAACATCAGGTACCTTGCCAGCCCTGCATGTTGGGCGGGTGGGCAGTGTCCCAACTTCATTGGCACCACCTATAAAGGAAAAACAAGCAAGAAATGAGTTTGACAAGTAAAATGACTTTAATTTTCCTTAAGTGGACCCTTACCTTGTGAATGTGCTGGTATTCTACTTCTCTGCACTTGTTGGATTTTGAAATTGTAGAACCTACTCGAGAGTTGTAATTTATGTATAATGGTTTGGATCAGTCTGTTGTGGATTTATTGTTGTTATACATATTTGCTATATTGTCACACTGTTAATCACTTATGACTATAGCAGGGGTGGGCAAATTGCGGCCCGCGGGCCACATGCAGCCCACTACAGAGTTTTTTGTGGCCCGCCAAGACAGTCAGAAAAATTTTTACGATACAATTTATACCTTTTCTGAAATGCAAAGTTAACTAATGAATGCAATCATTTTAAAAGGTGCGGCCCTCCGCTAACCTCCGCTAACCTCCGCTCCCACAAAGTGGCCCCCGAGCCAAAACAATTGCCCACCCCTGGACTATAGAGTTCTTTTGTATGTAGAGATTAGTCACTTTCATATTTTCAAAGAGTAAACTACACATTTACTGGTTTGAATTTACAGGTCATTTTTTCCCCTCCACGTGTGGTTCTTCACCTATTTTGTTAGGTTTATCCTGAAATTAAGCCATATTATACATTATAAATAACTGAAAAGATGCACGACTGCTTAAGAGAGGTTTTATTGTGTCTGAAAACTACCTTCTCTTTATCAGAGAAGAGGGAACATTTAAATAGTTGCATGTTTCTTGTTTTCTGTTAATAATTCATAATTAAGTGCATAGAGAATTAAATATTGTGAATATTCGTGTTTTGTGTCTTATAACAAACTCTGTTAACTTTGCAGATTTTGGATCTCTGTTTGACTTGGAAAACGATCTTCCTGATGAGTTGATCCCTAATGGAGAGTTGAATCTTTTAAACAACAGTGGGAATCTTGTTCCAGATGCAGCTTCTAAACACAAACAACTTTCGGATCTTCTGAGGGGAGGAAGTGGCTCTTTAAACCCAGGAATTGTAAATGTGAGCTCCAGTAACCAGGTCCCACCAGGAGTCAACAGTCAAGTCCAAGGGCAGCCAAATAGCGTGAACATTGGCAACCTGAGTGCAATGGGAAAGAATCCTTTAAACCAGGGAGATGCTGCTACATCAACTCTGGTCAAGCAGACAGCCAGCACATCTGGGCCCAGCACACCAGCTACTCAAGCCTTGACCTCTCAGGCACAAAAACAAGTAGGGATGGTGACAAGCAGCTCAGCAACCTCTCAGACAGGATCTGGGATATGTATAAACAGTGGCTTCAGTCCGGCACATCCGGGTCTTCTCAGTAGTAATTCTGGCCACAATTTAATGAATCAGACCCAACAAGGGCAGGTAATGAATGGATCCCTTGGGGCAGCTGGGAGAGGAAGAGGAGCTGGAATGCAGTATACGGCACCCACCATGCAGGGCAATGCAGGCAGCGTGCTAGCAGACACCTTAACGCAAGTGTCTCCCCAAATGGCAAGTCACGCAGGACTGAACCCAACCCAGGCAGGAGCCATGGCAAAAGTATGTGGTAGTATCTTTAATTGGGAATATTTCTGCAGTTTTGTTAAAGGACTAAACTTATTTGATCCTGAAGATGAGTGGTTTGAGAGCCTTTGCTTTCTTATATATTATTTAAATAACTAGTTGTTATTATGAGGTTCTGTACAAAGTAGTGTAATTGAATTGTTTCCATCATAAAGAAATTTGGTGGGTCATTTATAGTAATTATTTATCAGGTTTCCTTTGTGTATAGTAATTATTGCTTTAAAGCCTGATATACTTTTCAGTGTTTTTCTGTTACCATAGTAAAAAGCATTTCCCCACAATTAGCAGTTGTTGAGAGCATCAGAATTGCAGTCTGATTCTTGGTTCAGCTGTCACTGTGACATCTCCTAGTACCTGACAAGTTGATTTTCTGGGACGTGTGCTCTTCATAAATCCTGGCATGACAAGATTGTAAATATTCATTGTGAGTAACCTTTCCACAGTTGCTGAAAATGAAAGGCTGTTTATTAGGCCAGCAGCTCTTTTAAGTGTTTCTCACTGTAGCTGCTAGTGACAGGGAAGGATGCAGTTTTTGAATGGCTTGCAGCTTTGAAAGTATGGCTGAATGAGTGGGGAAGAGCAATCTTTGTGGGGTAGGCACAGGAAACAGTTCATTGCATCTATCACAAAGGAAGTACTGAGATTTGTGTCCTTATAGCCAACTGCCTATTAAAGTGGGATTGATGGGTATGTGGCCATAAAGCACACAGAAAGTAAGTAACAAGGGATTGGATGGATGCCTGCTTTTCATGTGGAATCTGAGCATTAGCAGCTTGTGTGTTTGATCTGCTGTGACCAGAAAGGAGATTGTTAGTTGACTTTGATTTACTATGCTTATCTTGCCACATTTGTATTGCAATAGCTTTGGAATAGTAGCTGTTTGTTGACAGGCCATTTAGGTTGTGCTGTGGAACGAGTCTTTTACCTGCTGGCATGACTAGTCTGTACTTTCCCTCCCATATTGCCCAGAACAGTTTTAGGTGTGTGGAGAGGGGCTAGATGAACAGCTGAGCGAGAGTACGGAAGGGTGGAGGAAAGTGGGAGCCAGGATGGGGTGTCCTAGGAAGTCCACAAGCAGTACATGGAAACGCATCCTTCCCTTTCTTAGTCTCCTAAGCCACTCGTGTTTAGAGATTCAGTGCCTCTGAACATGGAGATATCTTTGAGCCATCATGGCCCAGGATAATTGTTGACAAAACTGTGTGGCAATGCAGTGCACTTATCTGTTTTATACAGTGGAGCACTTATTCCCAGGTAAATGTGCATTTAGGATTGCAGCCCTGTTGTCTCTGAATTTGTCTAGTCTAAGCTAGTGGCCGTGAATTCTGTGATAAGTATACATTCCGTAAAGATGTATTTTGTCCTGAATGTAGTCTCCATTATGAGAAGGAGATGAGAGGGTTTCCTCTAACCATTTTTCCACACCGTAATTACTTTATAAGACATTACTCTTTTTCCTAAACTAAAAAGCTCCTAAATTTTATAGCCTTTCTTTATAGAGGGGCCCAATGTTTCAATCAGTTTGAAAACATCATAGGCAGTTGTGTTGATCTAAAGCAAAATCCAAAAACAAGAAGACAAGCTACATAATACCTTTTATCAGGACCAGGGGTCATTTCGTAGAAAAAGAGCTGGAGGAACTCATTAGCATAACTCATTAGCATATGCCACACCTCTTGCCATCACCGGAAGTGTGTCATTAGTATAACTGATTTGCATCCCCCCCCCCCGACATCACCTATTCTGGCTGTTTTGGACCCAATCCTGGCCATTCAGGGCCGAATGGGCCCAAAATGGCAAAAAGGGGCTGAAAATGGCTGAAAAGGGGCCCAAAATGGTCAGGATCGGGCCGTTTATGAGTGAGAGAGTGATCCACCACCCGTCAGAGGTTTGATCCAGCCCCAATCCAGGCTGAAACTGGCCCAAAATGGCTGAGAGTCAGGTGGGCAGGGCCACCTGACGTGACCTCTTTGGGGAACTACCGGAACTGCGTTCCTGTGCGTTACCCTTCAAAATGAGCCCTGATCAGGACCAACCAGAATGACACAAAACCGCATGCAAGCTCACTAGAATTCGTCATTCAGATGAATGTTACCAAAATAAGGGGGGAAGCACATGTCTGAAGTTCTGTTCTTAAGATGTGGTCTTGGCAGCATACTGCATAAAATGTTGAGCAGGTATGCACATTTAAAATGGTGCTGGAGTAGATCAAGATCAAGACCTGCCCATCTTTTCCCTTAACCTTTATTTTTGTAACATTCAGCCTGATTAATAGTTCTGATTGACTTGAAATCTTGCACACAGTTTTGCGTCACTTTGGTTAGTCCTAACAAATTTTAATTATTTAATTTATATACCGTTTCTTTTCAGTTAAGAGCTCAAAGCAGTTCACAACAATTTTCCTCAGGTAAGACCAATAAAAAACATGAAAGAGAGAATAAAATCCCAATAAAACAGCAGCATAGTATAAGTATTTAAAACTGCTCTAATCTAATAAAAGATATTATGTGGCTTTTTCTTGTTTTTGGTTATTCTTTTCTGCACCTGTTCCAGTTTTGTACTATCCTTTGTTGCGTGGGGTGTCTAAAATTATCCCAAATGCTACTGCACCAGAATTTTTTATCAGAGTGCCTTCTCTTCTTTGTGCATGAAAGGCAGAGAAGCAGAACTTGTGGCTGAATTTGTCATGAAGCATCCCTCACAGCAGATAAACATGAGGGGGTATACTGTGCTTAAAGTTAAGTGCAGTAATGTTAGCAGTTTCTAAAATTGTTAGACAGCAAAAAGTTTGTATGGTGAAGTCATGTTCCCATTTCCCATCATTATTCAAGAAAAGGTGTGGTTTGTTAAATGAAGTAATTTAAGGTAGTGACAGAGTTACAGATGAGGTAGGGATAGCCAAATATGGTTCCCTGTGTGATGGTGCCACCTGGTCTCCTTTGTTGCCAACCGGAAGCAAAAATTGGCAGTTGGACCTTTGGCTTGGCCAGACTCTCCCTTTTCAGTATGACTCCAGCAAACCTGGCTGCTGCTATAGGCTCTCCCTTACCTTGCATTAATGACGTAGAGGTGTGGAATCTATTCAGCACAAGCATCAACATGAGTGAAATATTTATTTATTTATTTATTTACGTTATTTATAGGCTGTCCTTTTCACAGAGACTCAAGGTGGATTCCATAGTGTAAGTCAATTGAACATCAAATAAACAGTGTAATAGGGTTTGGACAGGAGAAAATTTGAAAACGAGCAGAAATCTGATACTGAGCTGAAACAATGCTGAAACAAAGCATAAGCAACCGAGCATGACATTTTAACACAATGCAGAAATTACCTAGTAGGAGCAAACTTACAACAAACAGTACGCAGTAGTATAGTCTACAGACTTTATTCTTATACCAATACGTTTCTGAATCATTTCCTTACAGTACAGCCATCCTACCTGTGTAAAAAGAGCCCTCCTGAATAATTCAGTTTTGTACATTTTGTGAAAAGCCAGGAGAGTAGATGCTTTCCTGACATCTTCAGGCATGCTGTTGCACATGGTGGGGGGCCACTACAGAGAATGCACATGGATGGACAGTTGCCGATTTTGCCCATTTCCAAGGTGGTACCTGGCAGAAAATCCTGTTCAGATGAATGGAGCAGAACATTAAGTTGCTAAGAAGTGAGCTAGTGAACAGCCTTTTGCAATAAACCTTCAAAAATATAGCACTTTGGCTCAGGAGTGGTCGTAGCAATTCTGAGGTCTTGAGAGAAAGTCAAATATGGGACCCCAAAATTACTGGTTGTTACAGGTGTGGTGTCTTGAGGCCCCCCTTCCTAACCTAGCACAGAGAATATTTACTTATTTATAGTCTGCCTTTCTCACTGAGGTTCAAGGTGGATTATACAGTGTAAGTCAATACAATCACCAATACTGAAGACAAAGTATGTATTGCAGAAATTTGAAAAGAAGCATAAATTCAAATACAGGAATAAATGAGCATAAATTCGAATATAGGAAAGCAGAGATGAAACATCACTGGAAACAAAACGTAAGTAATTTGAATGTGACGTATCAAACAATGCGGACATTGCCCAATAGAGGTTTATCTACATCAACAGACAGTACCCAGTATTATAGTCTACAGTCCCTGTCCTGTTACCAGTGCCATTCTTTGAACCATTTCCATATAGCACAGACCTATTACTTGTGTAGAAAAGCCATTTTGAATAATTCAGCTTTATATAGTTTGCAGAAAGCCAATCTTGAGGCATTTTAGGACCACGTCAGACTAACATTCTTCCTACATAGGTATTACTGCTCGGGAACACATTCATGTATACATATTCAGGTGTTCATACTATCCCATATGTAGGTTTATACAGCCTGCTGGGCTTAATTTGCAGAATTGTTGCAGAAGACACTTTACTTCTAAATAAGCACTCTGTCCTATATACAAAGAACTCTGAAGTATTATTTAAAAATTAGATGCTCTTCAGAAGAAAATTGGTAAACTATTTCATAACTTAAATACATAATAATAAAATCATTTGAATCGTATGAGTAGGCCTCTTATTCGCTTGTGATAACATTCATTTTTCAATTTTTTTTTTAGTTACCACATTCTCTGAAGTACACCTGATTTAAACCTGTTCAAACAAACTGTATTTCTGTTAACACACTTAGAATGTCCTTGATTTGTTAACAGGTGTATCAAAATCTCTGTTAATTTTCTTTGTGGTTTCATGTTGAAGCTGGTAGGAACCATTGTGAAGATTACCAAAATGACAGTGAAAAGTTCTTTGCTTAGCTCTTGGGTCCAATGCGGAAAAGAAGGAAGAGAGACATAAAGCCAGCAGTAAAGAAAATGGCTACATTAGCCTGGTAGAGATAATATAAAGAAACTATTTTCATTCATAAATCTAAAAAAATCATTATTTTGGTGAACATGAATGAAGTCGACATTGTAAGTCATTGCTTCAGTGTAAGGGAAATCTGCCAAACATCTGGTTCTAAAATAGGAATTCATGAAGAATTCATAGGAGTCCAGTAGCACCTTAAAGAATGATGGTATTTATGCTGAAAATTTGTTTCAGCATAAATTTCAGTGAGTCAGAGTTCTCTTCCTCAGATAAATGGGAGTGAACATCCATTATGCTTGATTTTATACACAGCCGAGGGGGGGTGGGTTTGCAAAGAGGCCAGTATATAACATCCAAATGAAAAAGTAGCTTATTCAGAAGTGGGTATGAGTTAGAATCATAGGGTTGAACCCCAGGATCATCTAGTCTAATCCCCTGCACAATGTAGGAAATTCACAACTACTTCCCCTCCCCTTACATCCAGTGACCCCTGCTCCATGCCCAGAAGATGCCACAAACCAACAATAACAAAGCAGAATAAGCATCAAAACTAAAGCAGGATTAAATGCGATGGTGGAACAAATGAAAAGGTGGGAATGTGTGATCCACTGGTATCTGTAGCTAGTTAGGAATCCAAATTCCCTGTTGAGCTGTGGGGGTGCATTGTCATGAAAAGGTTAATGATGGAAAATTTGAGGGAGTACTGACAAAAAGAATCTGTTAAATATTTTCTCTTTTAGAATGTGTGAAATGCTTCAAAGCAAGGATTTTCATACCCCAACTGTGTATCATGAAAAACTGAGGAATGTTTCCACACTCAGCCCCACCTACCTCACAGGGAGATTGTTGTGGGGATAATAACAACATACTTTGTAAACCACTTTGAGTGGGTGTTAAGTTGTCTTAAAGAGAGAGAGACAAATCTATTATTATTATTATATTTCCAAAGAAAAATGGGGAAATTTAGGGAGGCACTGGAAAAAACCTTCTATGAAATATTTTCTGTTTTTTTTCCCAAGAGAAGAACCTTGTCTTGCAAAGCATTTCACTCATTCCAAAGGTTCAGGACTTTTTTAGGGGAACACTGGAAAAAAACCCACATTTACTGCAGACATATACAACATTGTCAAGATTTTTTATTTACATTTGACATTTTTTGGCAACGGTTCGTATGCTATAATGTGTTTAGTGATAATGCATTATTACAGGGGTCAGTGTTTTCAATGTTATGAAGTTTAGCTTGATGTCCAAACATCCTGGTAGTCCTACCTATTGTGACTTTGAGTTTCTGTCCAAATAATACACCTAATTTTGTTTACTACAGAATTTGATTTCTACCTTCAATTTATTTGCTTTTCACTGTCTCTCAGATGACAAAAATTAAAGATGCATGTGCAGTGGTAGAATGGGTTATGACAGTTTGCAACTTTTTCAGATATTTAGTTTTACTTGCTATTTTTCTTAGCGAAAAAAGATATTCACACTGTTATATTCCATAAATATGCTGTATTGTACATTGTTATATACTAATTTTAACAATTTGCTTATTTTGATTCTACCCTTTAATGAGTTGCCTTGTTTTTAGAACTTTTAAATCTTTCCTTTACACCTTTAATCCAGGTCCTCATTACATTACCTTAAATTTATACCTCAGGAGGGATCTGGTCACAGCTAACACTTTTTAACTCTACTCACACAGAGATTAGGTGTTCTCTGCTTTACCCAGACTTATACCTTGAGAACACCTTCCCTGTTTTATTTGTGTGACCTATATAACTGCCTCTCTAAAAGGTTTTCTCTGCCACGAAAGGCTTTTGCCTTAGAGCTCTTTTGCTTAACGGGTACTACAGGAAGTCTTTGTTATAGATGGTAATTTGAGAGAATGGCCAGCACATAACAGTGGTTGTGAGGTAAAAAAAGAGATATTTTTTAAAATAGAAAAGTGGAATTTATTTCTAAGTATGTAAGTGTTACGGTTGCAGAGTTTTGATAAGCATATTGGTTTCAAATACAGTTATATACTTACAAGCCCAGTCACACAAACTAATCTCCCCCATCTTCATTAAAAAATAAACTTTCATCTAATCCACACAGACATGGAGTCATTCAGGCCTTTTCATGCAGCTTGACTGAACTAGATAATGTCTCACTCAGATATACACAGACTGCCCCAGGCACACACACAATTTGCCTAATTTAACAATCTCTCAGAACACCATACAGATTCACTGGTCTAGGCAGAATGAAACATCTTTCAGGCTTCCACAAAGGTCGCCCTTAATTAGAATGAATATTTTCTCTCACAAACACACAGATACTCTCAGGCTGCACACAGCTTGCTTCTTTTGACCAGAATAAACAGTTTTCTCTCAACTCCCTAACTAAAACTGTTTACTCTGCCCCATAGGGTACAGATTGTACTTCAGTCAGATTGCACTCCACTCTCTCATCCAGCCTCCCTCCTCCTTTTCTCAGAGGCCTACGTTTAAACAGTAAAAATTTCAAAAACCCCACATTAGCAAAAAACACAAAACATTACACTAATTAAGTTATACGTGCTTTTAATGTCCTTAAATCCATGAAAGAAGTTTAGGTTTAATAGCAGAGTAAGAATTACATATATTCCAGGGTTTTTTTGGGGGGGGGGGAATTGTTTTTTCCTGTGTCTTCAAAAGTTCTGGAAATTTTATGTCTCTAGAAACTATTTGTGTCTCTGTTCAAGATCTATGATTATTGATGAGAAGTTGGTTTAGGTTGAAAGGCTGTATGCAGGCAAGGAAATGTCTGCTATCCCAGGCCTGTGTGAGAGAAATAAAATTATCCAGTATAGTTGCAAGTAATTTGTTGGACTGATCTGAATTGTGAGCTGTAAGTAACCACCAATGGTATTATTTCCTCGGGTCCAGTCTTGTTGCAGATTACTTCTGGATACCAGTCAAGGTGTTATTAATCTTTTTTAATTGTATTGACATTGTAATCTTGAGAATGCCTATTGTACATCCTTTAGATGAAAGTTCCTGTCTGAGGGCCTGAAAAAAACTGATTGCAACATCGTGCTTGGCTTGTAAACAAAGGATTGTTCCGTATGCTCTGGGAGGTAGTTCGGAAGCATATATGGTGATTGGTGGCTTTTTATTATAAAGTTATGTTTGTATCTGTAGCATCGTTGCATGGAAAATGTAGTTGTTACCTGGACTGGTCCACAGTCAAGTTGATGGTGTGATGAAAGTTGTTGAAATCCTGATGATAATATCTTGAGAGCTTCCTTTCCATGTGTTCAGCAAGTACAGATGTTGAGTACAGGAGAGGTGTTAAAAGAGAGGAGCTGAGGAAATATTGCTCTAATGTCAGTGATACTCAGCAGCCCGGGAGCCACAGATGGCTGTTCTGAACACTGTCCCCCAATGTAAAACCTGCCCTATGGTCCAGTCTCTAGTAGGTCTTGTGGTTGGCAGGTGGTCCCTTGCTGAAAGGACTGGGGAATGGGTAATGGAAGTCCAGGGTCAGTCTTCTTCAGCATCTTCTCTCTCTGTAGCTGGCAACAGTGAAAAGAGAGTAAAAGTGCAACCACCACGGAATCCACCCAGGAAAAGAGCAAATTGGTCACAGTGGGATAGTAGTGCATTTATTCTGCTTTCTCCATGGCCAACTTGCTGTCCTCCAAGCACCTTGACAGTCTTAGTCTCTTATGTCAGCTGCTGTTTCATGCTGAGGAGAGAGAGATGGCACAGAGGGAAGGAGAAGGTGCACAGGTTGTTCCGCTCGCGAAGAGAAGTTTCGCTGTGCTACTGTCTGGCTCCCAGCAGGCCTTTGCAACAGGAAGCTCAAGCACTTTTACTTCCCTCCCTTCTAGCTGTCCCTGGAATGAGATCAAGTAGGTTTAGCTGTTTCCCTCTTCTCACCTGAGCTGCAGGCTTTCTTGTTTTGAGGAGAAAGCAAGATGACAGCAAGGGAAGTAAAGGCTGCATGGGCACTGCAGGATTCAGCCAGCAGCATTGGCTTGGAACCTTCTTTCTGAAGGCTCCTAGCCTGACTCTGAGTGCCCCTTACTCTCATCTGTCTTCTGCCCCTTTCTCCAGCATGAGGCCCAGCATGCTCATACACCAGATCCAAGCAAGTAGGCTCTGCATAAGAGAGAGAGGTGCTTTGCCCACCCTTCCTCTCCAAAGCCTCCAAAGAGCACTAAGTTTGCTAGTAGTTCTGTGGACTTTCCACTTTCTGGTCCTCCACAGTTGCAGGGGAGTTGATTAGTCTTCACTCCTTGCACATTTACTTGAGAATAAGTGCTGCTGAAGAAAGTGGGACTTCGTTTTTGAGTAAACATACATATGACGGCACTATTCATAGTCCCTGGGCTTTGAATTTAGTGGCTTCTCAAACCATCCTGAGTGATGAAGGGTAAGGGAGGAAGAACTGTTTCTAAATTGGAATAATTTCATCATTAGTAGAGGCCTAAGATAAAATGAATTTTTCTTTTTGAAACAGTTTGCCCATGCTTTTTATTTCAAGGTTATGGAGATGAAGAGGTTTATGCTGCTGAATGAAGAGATGGAATAGGGCATACCACTGTTGAATGCAGACCCTTGCAAGTAATAAACTTAGTACAGAGTAACCATCTCTTCTTCTCTTCCCAACCCTGAGTTCAGCTTGAAGGAAACTTTTAACATAGGGAAGCACTTCTTTTTTAACATATGGTCTGAAATTCAACAGACATTTGTGCCTCTAGAGCCCATGTCGAACAAAGAAGGACTACTTGTGAGTAATGCAATGGGATTGGGACCCATGGCAGTACCCCCAGAAATTCTTAAATGAACTTTATTCAGTAGAAACAAAGAAAAGAGCACAAGTCCTAGCAGGCCTTCCCTAGCAGGCCTTCATCCAGCTCAAGCAGACATGAGTAAACCCTGGACTGGAGTGCAACTGCTCCAGTTTTTAGTATCCTGGGACCAACATAAAACATACTCCACAGCAGTGTTCCCGCTAATGTGAGCACGTGAGCAATTGCTCACAGATTCTGACTCCTCCGCTCACAGCTTCTCAGATGTAGCTCACAGATACTAACCCTCAGGCGGCCACACCCTCCCAGTCAGCCAGCATCTGCAGGTGGGCCCTATAGGGATGGAGCAGGGATGGAGCCTCATCCCACTTCTCTCCTCCCTTCCTGGCTGTGGCTGGTTTGGCCCCCAGGGTGTTGCCAGGGAGCGCCTCCAGCCACTGCTGGCTCTCTAGCTGGGGAACAGAGCAGAGTGATCGGGTCTGGTCTGACCCGTGCAGCCTGAAATCGCTAGGATCCCCTCAGCCCCAGAGAGCTGAGGAGAGGAGGCAGCACCTCAGCGGCCACCATGGTGAAGGCGTCATTTAACTTGGCCTTGGCGCAGAGGGAGGCTGAAGAAGTAAGCACTGACTCACAAAAGCTCATCTTGAAATAAATGTGCTAGTCTTTAAGGTGCCATTGCATGTCTGCTTTATTTTGCAGCAGCAGACTAATATAACTACCCCTTTGTAATCAGCATGGACATATCCATTTTTATACAGAAGTATACTCTGATTTTTGTGGCCCTTTCACCTAATGGCTTTTATTGTTAAATTGTTTTGATTGTAATCAAAACAATTTGATTGTAATTTTTTTTTTAAAGGAGGTGCACTCAAAACTTTAATGAAAGTTGTTGTTTTGGCTCACAAAGTAGATTTTGCAAAGCTTAGAGGGAACATTGCTCCACAGCATTACAATTGCCTATGCCGAGTGAGAGTTCTCGCTGCAATTGTGTTCCTCCTGTCTCTGGAATCTTTCCTGTATGATACCATTTTTAACAAGAGACAGTTTGGTGTAGTGGCTGGAATGCTGGGCTGGGATCTGGGAGATCCAAATTCTCATGCCATTCTCCCTGGGAGGCCTGCATGTGGCCTTGGGCCCGTTACATTATCTAGGCCTGGCCTTCCTGGCAGGTTTGTTGTGTGGCTAGAATGGAAAGGTATGAAATGTTGTATATGCCTTGGAGCCCCCACTGGGGGGGGCTCCAATGTTGTGTTTATTTAAATCCCAAAGCTGGGTTTTAAATACACATAACTATCTTTCTACTCAGGGCAAGAAGTCCTTGATGCAAAAACTTTCATTAAACTGGCTACTGGCACAGCCTCTGCTGTAACCCTTAATAAATATATTCTTTATTCCAGTAGTCATCATTGTTGTTGAGGATTTACAGATTTGTATGCCATTAAAGGTATTTGAATTGATTTACAGATTAAATAGCACTTCATCTCTATTTCACTCTCTGTAGACAGCAAATGCTATAAACTGTTAGTTTATGTGAGAACCAGAATTCTCTGTTGCAATTTTTCCTTTAAGCTACTGATGAACAGGTCATTATGACCTCTCTGCCATCCCCTTGATGGGAGCATGAAACATATTTAATGTGTAGGGCATAAAGGCTATGGACCAAAGTGCTATGAATTGAGGCCATTGATCATCTCTAATAGCAGATTGCATCCTTGTAGGAAAAGGTAAAAGCCCAGTGGCTCCCCAAGAACTAATGTTTATTTGCTTTGTGTTTTTCTGAGTTCAGTTTACTTTTTCAGATATCTGTGTGTTTCATATTGACTGTTGCTGTGACTTCACAGAGATTCTGAATTCTTTGGTCCAAATAGACAGCACTCTTGTTACAAGTTAGTGCATCCCAACTTTCTCATGCCTCCACTCCCCCAGGACAAGAGGAAAAGGAGTGTACGCCGTATTCTTCACAGAGCCAAAAAAATGGAGATTGGAGGGTGATACTAGATTTAAAATACTCAACAAATTCATCAGACTTAGACATCTCAGATTGGAGACGATGAGATCCATCACAGAATCCTACTAATGGAGGACTCATAGCTCAGTGGCAGACCACCTGCCTTGCATACAGAAGGACCTAGGTTCAGCCCCTGGCGTTCATGGATCTCAGGGCTGACCTACACCAAAGGAGTACCGTACTATACTAGATCTAATGGAAGCATATCTCCACATTCCGATCTTGTCTGGGCACTGAAGACTCCTCCATTTCTGTGCATGAGAGCTCGATCTACAGTTCAGAGTACTTCCATTTGGCCTTTCCATAGCACTGAGGGCCTTCACAAAGAATTTGATCAACCCAGTATAAAGCTAAGGGAGGAAAAAAGGAGATGTTACAAGTGATCATCAAGGCTAAATCTGCCATTAGCAGTAACCTCAAGTCATTGAAGCGCACAAAATTCAATAACTAGACATTCGAGCTAGGATTACTATTTGCTCAACATGAAGTGCTGCAACCGGTGCAGCATTTGCCAGACATGCTACATATAGTACTTGGTCTGTATCTACCTTTGTTAAACACTGTAAGGTGAACAGTTACAACTCAGCGGATGCAGCGTTTGGCAGAAGAGTATTACAACATATGTTATGACTAGATGACAATGACCCACCCAGACATCTGGGAGATACCATCAAGATGTCCTTCTTCTCAGAGGGAGAGCGGATATTCACTGTGGAGGGTCCTTCTCCTCTGAGGAAAGGAGTACATCTTGCCCCTCCCAAAGTCATTGTCTTTTCACTCTCTTCTGCCTGACAAATTCATTTTCTGTCCTGTTGTTTCCCGTTAATATGTTTGTTACTCACCTTTCTCCTTGTTATTCAACTGTTGTATTCATACTTATAATGCTATAACTGCTTTCGGAGTTGCCAAAACTGAAAGAAAGGGTGACTCCCACTAGGAAGACAGGAAGTAGAAAACTTGTTTCTACATCCTGAATAGAGGGCAGGAATCACCCTTCAAGATGTCCTCCTTTCCTCAGAGGAGAAGGACCCTTCACAGTGAGTATCTAATGGTCTGTTCACAGTAAGTGTCCAAAGGTCCATTCTCCCTCTGAGGCAGAGGACATCTTGGATGCTCCCAAAGCAGTTTCCACTTTCTAGGTGGGATGTGGTCTTTATCTGAGATCATGTACTGCAGTACCTTTCGACTGCAGGTGGTGTCCGCTGAATCATACTGATTTAATTCGTAATGTCTCATCAAGGTCGAGACCGACGACCATGTTGCTGCCTTGCAGTCTTCTTCTACAGAAGTGCTCGTGTGTAATGATGCATTGGTAGTAGCGCTGCTCACAGAGTGAGCCATTATTCCATTAGGAACCTCTATGATGAGAGTTTTATAAGTTTCAACAGTGTATGTTTTGCTATTGGCACCTACAGCTGCTGAAGGCATTTTCTTCCACAAATTGAGGGGAGATATATGGAAGAACAGTAAGTCCAACTTTTTGATTTGCACCGTTAAGAGCAGGTAGGCTGTAAGCGTCCTTCTGACGTCTAGGTTGTGTCAGAGCCTCTCCCTAGGCTTTTTAGGGTACAGGTAGAAATATGGTAGCCTTATCCCTTGCAATGTATGGAATAGACTTTTGGAAGAAAGTGGGGACAGTACGAGGTATCACCTTATCGTCGTGAAGGATACAGAGTTCAGGTCTGACTGATTATGTGCTTAGTTCTGAGATTCTTTGGGCAGACATGACCACAGTGAGAATGATGGTCTTCATTCTCAGTCTTCTCAGGGGAGCGTCCTTGACCAGTTCAAATGGACATATGGTCAGGGCTGTGTAAAATGTCCAGTGCTTTCCTCTTGCCCCACTGTGAGGACTTTCCAAGAGGAGTTGTAAATTCTGACCCTGAACAGTTTTCTGGATGTTAAGAGTGTCGGCCACCTCTCAGGACTATTCCCATCTTAGGAAGATTTTCCTTTCTATTTCCAGACATTTAAGCAGAGTAAGTCTAAATGAGAGGGCCTAATTGGTCCTTCCTGTAACATGACCAGAGAGGTTGGTAGGATGAGAGGTGGAGATACCACCATCTGTTGGAGTGTGGAAAAGCACAGTCTACGGGGCTACCAAGAGGAAACCTCTAGCACTTGGCTCCCTGTTCCTTGATCTTTTTTAGGAGTTTGGGTATTAATGGTAAGGGTGGTAATGCTTAGAGGAGGCCTAATAGCCACTGCAATGTCAGGGCATCTGCTTCTGGGTGGAACAAACCTTGTCATGTACCCTGATAACTGATGACTGTGTTGGGACGCAAACTGGTCCATGAAAGGTCTTGCGAAGTGTGATGTTATCCATTGGATGAGATCTTTCTTAAGGAACTATTCCCCTTGTTGAATACTCTACCTGCTCAGCCAGTCTGCCTGGATACTGGATATGCCTTTAATGTGTTCAGTTCTGATCGAGGCTAGGTGACCTTCCACCCAGGTAAGTATCCTTGCTGCCTCCTTGTGCTGACTCAAGGTCTTGGATCCCCCCTGCTGGTTTATATATGCCTTGTCTGCAACCTTGTCCATACAGAACACTTTCTGATCTCTGGACTGGAACAAGGCCAGACAAATCACTCACATTTCCAAGACATTGATAGGAAGATGTGCCTAACCTGTGATGCTTGCATCTGTAAATATTTGTTGTTCTCAAGGGGTCATGAATCTTTTGCTTTCCATTGGGCTGGTGACCTTGGCTCAGACTGGTTTTGATCTGAAGCAGTACCTAAATGGGAAGATCTGTCTTCTCCATGATCTGTTCTTAAGAAGCTCTGAGAAAGGTCTGAAGCGATCTTGCATGTAGACGACCCCGACATATCACATTGTTGTGGGCCACTAGCAAGCCCATCAGTTTGGACAGTGTTGTGAAAAGTGATTTTGCACTCTGATGAGAGTCTGGGCCAGCTGTTTGGTATTCCTGACCTTTTCTTTGGTGAGGAATAAATAATACTGTTTTGGTGATTATGATCATACCCAGCAGTGCCAGCTTTGTAGGAACTGAATTATGAACTTAGTGTCATGGTGAGATTTTTCTTTACAGCTTGTTCTGATCAGGATAGTCTGGTACAAGTGAACATGAATACCTCTCTCTCTGAAACATATGATGGGGTTGATCAGGAGCTTTGATAACACTCTTGGTGTGGTGGACAGGCCGAAAGGGATGGCTCAAAACTGCTGATTGATTATTTTCCCCCACACAAAATCTTAGGTATTGTTGATGGGTTGTCAGAATCGGTTCATGGAGGTATGTTTTTGTGAGATCTGTAGATGTCATGTATTCTTCTGGTTGAATGGCCTCTGCGACTGAGTTTCCATTCAGAAGTGATGCAATGTGATAAACTTGTTCAAAAACCTGAGGACTAATAATACCCTCCAGTCCCCATTCTTTTTAGGGACTGTGAAGAAGATTGATTAGACTCACCACCCTCTTTCATTGTGGGGAACATGCTCCACTGCTTGAATGCCCAGAAAGTGTTGGACTACCTTTTGGGTTAAGATTTTGCGTAGGGTAGAAAAGATAAAACATTCTGGTGGGTAACTTTCAAATTGTATGGAATAGCCTTGTGAGAATATTTCTAAGGTCCAGGTGTCCACCTGCGTGTTGACCCAGGCTTGATGGTAAAGAGTAGTTGGTCTCTCACAGGAACGGCTTGCAAGACCCGTCTTGGAGATCTTGGTATCAAGGTTGGATCTCTTTCCATGTGTGGAGAACTGTCTGTTTGATCTTGGGACAAAGTAAGCATTATCGCCACAATACAGCTGGGGAGCTGGGACTGAGAGGAATGATTTACCCAAGGCCATGTGTTAAGTTCATGGCAGTAGTGAGATTTGAACCAGCAGAGTACTGCATCACAGTTCAGTTACTTAACCACTATACTACAGGTGGGTTCTTGAAAGGACCCCCTTTATTAAAGGGCTATCTAGATTAACCCCAGGATGGTAGCATGGAATCCTTTCTCAACCTTAATAGAGTGTATGTGAATAAAATTTCTGAGGGCCAAGGGATCATCTCTCAGTTTGAGTGTTTTGAGTATCTTTCCCAGGGCATCCCCAAATAGCGTGTCTTTCTGAAAGTAATAAGACAGGATGACATTTTTAGAGTGTAAATTTACTGGCCATGCTCATAGTTAAGGGTGCCTACTTGTTACTGCTGCTGAGACCATAGGCCTGGAAGAAAAGATAAGTGCATCAGATGGTGTCTGTCTTGAATGTACTGGCGTTCAAAATTCTGTTTGCCCCTTCGGAGGGGGCATCTGTTGTAGTATGGGAGAAGTTAGATCAATTTTCTGATCCATACTCCTGACGCTCTGGAGGCAATGGCTGTAGCCTCAGTAGCCATGACTATGTCCATCGCCTCGTGCACTCTCTTCAGCGTGGCCTTTCTCTTCTTGTCTAAGTTGTCTCTGACATCCTTGTCCGTCCTCTGACAGGGAGCTCAGATGACTCAAGTGTAGCCACCACTGGAGCATCGATCGCAGGTACCTGCCACATCTTATTAGCAAGGAAAGGTAGTGAGTACAGTTTTTTGACCACATTGGGGATTGCTTATTGGCTGATGGTTTAGAGCCCTCAGCCTTGAGCTGTCTCCCAAGATATTCTGGAAATGAGAGGACCTTTTCTGAGGAGCCCTCCTCAGGAAGAGACTCCTGTTTCCCTGGGTCTGGATTTGGTATTCCCTGTCTAAGAGTTCTCCTCCCCCGAGGGTAATTTCTGCAGCCCTAGGGCTGAGAATGGCTTAGGTAGTAAATACTGGTAGATCCCAGATTCAGACAGCTGGGCTGACTGTTCTGGCATGGATATTTCCTCCTCCTCCACATCTAAAGGAATTCTTCCTTCTCCTTGCCATTATAGAAGCTCTCTGAGAGCAATCAACCTATTCAATGGGGATCCCTGCCAGTTAAACATTACAAGGTGCCTTATTCTGACTCAAACCATTGGTCCATCAAGGTCAGTGTTGTCTACTCACACTGGCTGCAGGTCTCCAGGGTCTCAGGAAGAGATTTTTCTCATCACCTACCTGATCTTTTTAAACTAGAGTTAATGGGGAACGAACCTGGATCCATTTACATGCAAAGCAGAAGCTCTTCCACTGAGCCACATCCTCTCTGGTGGAGGAAGGAGAGGAGGAGGTAAAGACTACACCACTATTAACAGAGGTTTCAGCCCGGCAGGGATTATATATTTCCTCATGGTTCGTCTTAGGAAGTTTAAAAAGTTCAAAGACACAGGCAGGTTTGTGCCCTTCATATGTTATACATCCGATGAGCGAGTCCTGTTGTAAAGGCAGGGCTAGATCTGAAGGGGAAAAGCCTGGGCTGAGGTAACATGCTGACTCCGCTGCAGAGCAGGAGCCTGCAGTTGCTTCCGGCTTCCAATCAGTGGGACGGGCCATTTAAATCTCTTCTGTGACTCTAAGGCTGACTTGTAGCCAGGAGACTGCACAAGCCGTGGCTACCACAATCGTGTGAGTCAGCCAGGGAGAGTAGTAAGAGGCAAGAGAGGACAGCAAGAAGAAAGGAACTATGAACATTTAAGTCAACAGAGTTTGAAAGACAACAGAAAGATAAGATTAGAGGAGGAGAAGAGCAAAGGAGTAGGAATGGGAAAGTGAAAGTGAAACTGAAGTCCTAATAAGAGTAGCAGAGCTAGTCTGCTACTAGACTGCTCTCCCTGGAGGCAGGAAGGCAACTGAAGAGAGGGTGTCCCATATTCCAGACAGGAAGAGGAAGAAAATCAGTTCCTGCTTCTCTGATTGGTAGGAATCTCCTAAGATGTCCTCCGCCTCAGAGGGAGAAGGCTTTAGCTATGAGGTGCTAACTACCAGTGGCCTGGTGTTTTCTATGTTTGGACTATTATTCTATGTAGGATTTGACTCCAGATATTCATCTGGCCCTGGCTGTTTCTTCTCCAGGTGAACACTGAAGTTTTAGGAAATAATTGGTGTTAATCCTGCAGAAATTTATCCTTGCCTGAAGGACAGTTATTTTGAATGACCCGTTTACAGCAGGCTAACATTGTAGTCCTATATCGGAATAGCTCCAGCCTAAGATCACTGAAATCAGTGGGCTTAAATTGGAGCAATTTTGCATTGCTTTGCAGTGTAACACCACTATTACCACTTTGTTTGTGTGTGTGTTTTGATAAAAGGCTTCCAGGAAAGCATCATTAAGGCCAGTAATAGTAAAAAATACAGACAAAAGCTTTATGGAGGAAAATCAGCATACTTTATGCAAACAGAATTCTCTTCTTACCAGACTTTGAATTACTTGAGGGTTAAGCATGTAGATGGGGTGATGTGATAGATATTAATGACTTCAGTTCATTTAAATTTTACCACCATGAGGGGCTTTCTCTTGCAGGGGACAAATAGGCATTGTTGTCTCCACCATATCATTTTTGTAAGCTTCTAGAGGTGTCTAGCTAGCCAAAATAACAAGACGTTTGTCTAAGTGGAAGTTTGGTTTAATCTCACATGCCAGTTACGTAAATACAGTAGACCCATGAGTAGACATGGGCACGATCCAAAAAATAATCCCGATTTAGCTGATCGTGATTCCGCAGCGGCGCCAAACCCAGGTACCCGAACCTCACCGATCAAGTCCTGTTTCCGATACAGAATCGGGAATCGGGAAGGCTGATGTGGGAGGGCGCCCCGCAGTTTCCAGTGCTAAAGGAATGGTGGGTGAGGAGGATGGCGGCCACCGGGCCCAGCAGGCCCGTGGAGGAGGAGGCGAGCCGCCTCCCCTCGGGGCAGGGGGGTCTGTCCCCACGGGATTGTGCCGGTACTGTCACGGGGGGGGGGGAACCAGAGGAGATAGCTCCCTATTCCCTAATTCCCTATCCGCTGAAGCCCAAAGCTAAAGCTGCCTCTCTCTCTCTCTCTCTCTTGCTCTTTCTCTCTCCAAAAACAGCAAGCGAGAGCTCGCCTCAGTCCCACTCCACCCGCGAGCGGAAAGTGAAACTTTGTTGCGCAGCACATGGCTATTTATAAAGCCTGGGTCTGCTACCCAGGAGGGCTGTGTTTGGCCGTAAGAGCTGCCTCTCAGGCTTTGCAGGGATGAGATTCGAGTGCCCATGGCTACAGAAGAACACCCCCTTTCCCCGCCCTCCCCTCTCTTCTCCCAAATGGACGAGACGGGTGCGAGCTTTTCTGGCTGCTCCGTAGTTGGAAGGAAGCCCTGCTGATCAAGGAAAGCTGGGCTTCCATTCGTGTTTCCAGGGCGACAGAAGGAGGGCAAACAGCTCCGGCATTCCCCAGGCTCTGTTTCCACGGGGCTCCGTTCCCTCGGGAACAGATGGCTGGCGCCAGACTGTCTGCAGACTGCAATCCCGAACGTAAACTGATCGATCCGATCGAGACCCGATAGAGCGCCCCACCCGAGTGCTGAACCGGGAGCCGTGGACGGAACCGATCAGCCCGGTCCCGATGGCGCAAACGCCAAAATCGGGGCAATTTTCAGTCCGTAATTCCGATCGTGCCGATGTCTACCCATGAGCATTTGTAGGAGAATAGCAATCCTATTTTCCCCCAGCCTTCCTTCCCAGCGTTGTTGCTGCTGCTTCCAGCTCTACTGTTCCTCCGCCATCCCATTTGCTCTTGCTCACATGTTCCTTCTTTCCAATGCATTTCCCCCACTTCTATCTGACTGCTCTGTCGTCGTCGTCGTCATCCCCCCCCCGCCTTTCTTTCTATCCCTTTCTGGCTCTCCCTTGCATCCCCTTTGTAAATATGTGAAGGCCTGGAAAACAACTGGAAAATGTCAGGAGTGTAATGGTTTTTTCTTTCTTTCTGAGACCTTTCCCCCTCCAATTTTTCCAATGTAGAAAATTGGAGATTTTTAGAAGTACTGAAAAAATATGAAATATTTTCTCTTTCAGAATGAGTGAAATGTTTTTAAAGACAAGGTGGACATGTTATAGACAGAAACTGCTCTTAAGTCCAAGATGCATTTCTGCACCTAGAAGGTATGAAATATTAGGGAAGCGTTTCAGTTTGTGTGAACTTGCGTTTTCCCAAGAGTTGCATGAGGATTAATAATGAAGGCTGAGAATCAGAAGTTTCTGAAGTTGATTCAGATTAGAGACTTGAGGAGCTGATACTTTTATTTTTAAATGTGACTAATTTTGTATAGAATTAAAATGCTGTGTGTGTATCCTGATAATACATGACTGAATAGTTCAATTCTTTAATGTTTCTACATTTTGTGTGTGTGTGTGTATAATTATATATATTTAGTTTTATTGTGTGTGGCCCTTTTTCTGTCCAAAAACATATTTTATATTATTTACCTCAAAACTTTTGTTTTCTGTTAAATTCCTATTTTTTCTACTATTCCGATAGCATAAATTAAGGTACATGGGCGAAGGTAGTGTAGTGTGCATCAGGTTGCAGTTCTCTCACATTTATTGAGTATATTTGCAGTTTTGCTTTTAGAAAACTTAAGGCATGTATAACTTTTAAATTCCGTGTGTCTAACATTGCAATTGGATATGATAAGTAAGTTATAAAGAGATACATTTTATGTTGCCAAAGCAGTAAAATTAGTTTTGGTTTGATTGAACAATGAGTATTGCATATATTTCAGTTCCCCACAAATTTTCTTTCTTTTTTTGTGTGGAGGGGTTCCCAGGGTTTCAAACTTTCTGGAGATTTGACATCTGTGTCTCTGTGGTCTCTCCTTGCTCACCTTTTCTATCCCCTACTTCAGCCCTTGCCACTTCATGGTTGTAGCCATGCAATGTCTTGTGCCGTGTTGGGCTACTACAGCAACTGAAAGTGCCATATTGCCTTCTCATCCTATTAGAGATGTTGAAGGCCCAGAAAACAACTTGGAAATTCTGATTTTTTTCCCCCTGAGGAATTTTTTTTTAATGGAAAAATTGGGTAATATCAGTGAGCGCTGAAAAGAACTCTTTAGGAATTGGTGAAATATTTTTTTAAGATAAGGTTTTACATTGCCATCCCAATCAGAATTGAAAAGAGTCCAGTAGCACCTTTAAGACTAACCAACTAGCATAAGCTTTCGAGAATCACAGTTTTCAGTTTTCCATTAGAAAAATTTGAAGAGCATTGAAAAATCGTGAATGAAACATTTTCTCTTTTTAAATGAGAAAATCCTTGGTTTACAGAGCATTTCAGTCATTCTAAAAGTACAGCATGAAAAAGTCTGAGGACTTTTGGGGAAGCACTAAAAAAACTCTTACACTGTGGTCTTATACAGTATTTTCAAGAATTTTGTTTCAGTGTAAATAATTTTGGCATCCATTCATATACTATAATGATAATAAATTATTTAAGAGTTGAATGTTTTCAGTGTTACAAATTTTAGCATAATATCCAAACATGCTGATGTAACAGAATAAAATATTAGTACCTAATTAATGTTTTGAACTGTCCAGCGTGCAAAATTTGTTTTCCTGAACTGGACAGTATCAAAGAGCTTCAAAATAAGTCTGATAGATAAAGCCTCTTTTCTTGAGAACTTTTCTCTCAGTACAGATTATTTGTAAATGGGTACTTTGTTTAACTCTTTCCCATCACAGTACACAGAAACTTCTTTTAGAGTTTAAAGCTTTAGTCTTTTTTGAAATAAGTCCATTATTTTTATTAAAGAAGATACTAAAATATAAATGCTGATTAAACTTAATCCAACCAGTGATGAACATATGCATGCAATAGAAATAGAAATTGATTCTTTTAACATTTATCAAACATAACTAAATATAAATTGTTTAAAATCAGAGCATGCTTAGTCTACTGTGAAATACATTGAAACTTCCATAAACTCACAGATTCATATATTTCTCACCTAATATCTGTGTGAGATTGCTTTCATCAAAATGCTAATTTCTCATCTTGGTGACATCCTTTTATACTTAATGGCACTTGTTACCTATAGGTACATCACTAAGATTTTTAAAATACGACACTAATATAAAAATGTGATTGGGCTTTAATTTAGCTAACTCTTCATATTTTTAATCATGTAATATTTTGCTGAAGCTAACTTATGACATCACTGCACACCTGTGCTAATTAGTTTCTTATAAACTTTTAAAACTACTAAAAAGATAGATTAATGGATTATATTTAGATTTTTCTAGCAATTAAAAAGCATTTATCTGCTCTTTTCCAACAACTTTAAATTGGTTGTCAAGGATAAAATGACACCTGTATTTTTCTACAGCCTGCTAGTGAATTGCATTAAAGGTCATACAAAGTTGAGTGTATATGATTAAATCAAATATCTTTAATCCTGGTAGTTGTAATTGTTGTGTCTCTGAGAATGTTTCTGTCCAAATAAAAGACTTCTTTTATTTACTACAAAATTTGTTATATACCTTCAACTCTTGAGTCTTTCCAATCTCTCAGATAACAAAAACTAAAGATACATGTGCTGTAATAACATATGGTGCAGAAGTTTGCAACTCTTTCTCCAGTGTTGGGTTTACTTGAAATTTTTCCTATTGAAAATGAAGATACTTTTAAATTCCATCAGTATGCTAAATTGAACAATATTTTTATATGCTAAGTTATAAATGACGCATTTATAGCACAATCCTGAGGCTTGCTGGGTGCCGGCACCCACATAACTGCAGTGGTGCCAGTTTGCTCCCTAAGGACTTTTGCAGGAGAGCTGTGCTGGTGGGCCACGCTGGCAAGGTTCAGTGAGGAGAGAATGTTCTGTAGTTGTCCGGACAACGTTGGCAGAATCCACCAATTGCAAGAGTGGCTGCAGTTGACAGTGCCATGAGTGACAGGGAAAGATGTAGCCAGTCTGCGGGCCAGGCCATATTTCCTATCGCCAGCTGCCAATGCCACTCCCCAGCCCTGCAGAGAGTGGGGGCACCGGGCAGAAAGACCTGTGATTGGGCTTGCTACACCCCAGCAGAGGCACCTGCCCCAGAGGAGGCCTGCCCTGTGGGGGGTACACTGAAGGTGCAAACAGGGTGCCCACCCACCCATCATTTCCGACCAGGGCCAGGCTGGTAGCTGAAGCACCACACACTTCTAAACTCTCCCCCTGCTGCCGCCGCTGTGAAAAACATGACCCCCCTCTTTGAAAAGTAATACCAGAAAGACGGCAGCACCTGGTGAGGGTTACGCCCACAGCACTCAGGATCAGCCCCCCAAGTCTTGCAGAGGCTGCTCCTTAGAGGCAAGCAGGAAGCGGATTCCTAAACAAATGATGGGAAGGCCCATTGGATGTGATAGGAGCAACGAATGGCCATCGACTTGCAGCAACTCCATTGAAACACATCACTGTGTTGCAAAGAGGCAAGAATGCAGGGTGGACACCGAGAGCCGTGCCCCGATCCCAGAATGAAGCCCCGCAGAGTGGAATGACAGCTTGCAGGACCAAACAAACTTCTCTGGGGGCCATCATTCCGTCTCCTATGCCATATTCCTGAAGTCCATCCCTGCCTCAGCAAACAGCAAAAGGGAGGGTAGTCTGGCCTTGTGGGGGAGGAGCTTCAGAGATCTGAGGACATCGCTTCACACACACCCCTCCTGGCATTAATGTTGCTCCCTGTATGCAGAGAGTGGTCTTCTGAACGAGCAAGTTGGGGCAGCCGCCTCCCCTGCTCCTTCTTACCTGTTGGTGTGCCCTCACCTGTCCCCGAGCCATGAATTAGGAGATGGATAATTTGAAAGGGAACTTGGGTGGTAGTTGTTAGTCAGACACTCTGGACTTAATTCTCCTGTGTGTCAGTGGAAGACATGCCCCGAATTTTACAAATTTCCCCCTGCACACTCTTGCCTCGCCATTGCAAACATCCTTTCCCACCTTGCGGTCTAAGTCCCAAAAATGGGGCTCCCAGGCAGATCCCCCGGGTCATGGGTGCTCTGGCCAGCAGTTATGTAGGGTGCCCTGGGAGCTGATTGGGTGCGGAGAGGGAGGCTAGACTGTTGTGTGGGTGCAAGTGGATTGGTCCCCATAGTAGTCGGCATCCTGTGCTTTGCGAGACCACCTGTGTAGAACAGGCCATGGGGGAAAGGACTTTTCCTGTACAATGGGTGCCTATGGACTATGCTATTGTTTTTTGTGACGTAACTAAGTTATAGATGACTAGCAACAAAGCCCATTGTGCTTAACAATACAATGGGCTCTAGTGGGGCCTTGTGAGGACCGCTCCGCCCCGCTGTATAGGCTTGAGGTGGCAAGGCCCTCCCAAGGTCTCTGCAGCCCTCTGGAGAAGCCCACTGTGGCACCAGATAGCAGGCTGATTCCAGCACCATTAGGGCCCGAAATTGGCCTGCCCCAGAGTGCAGGAGCACTTCAGGGCCTCCAGAGGGCCTTGGTACCATGTCAGGCTTTCCTGGACCTCTGAAGGCCCCAAGATCACCAAGGCAGTATGAAGCCAAGCTGTGTTGCCGATGACTCACTTGTTATCCCTGCGAGTGTGCCTGTGTGGGGATAAAAAGTGAGTTGTTGCCAATACAGCGTGCCTTTTATATAGTAAGATATATGTTATGCTGTTAAAGCAGGAAATTAACTTTAAGTTTGAGAGGAAAATATTACACAGCTCTCAGTTTCCCCCCATGTTTCAGTTTCCAGAAGAAAATTCTGTATGGCTTCAGATTTGCAGAAATGGTACATCTCAGTTTCTCTCATTATGTTTGATTAATCCAAAATAGAAAACGTGTACAGCATGGTGGTGTAAAGCATATGTGTTAGTTATGACTTAATATTAAGTTGTAGAAAACCTTTGCCACGTGTTTGAAGGAACTGACAGTATTTAATGGCAATAAGCATCAAAATGTTTCCTTTTTATGTGACATTGCCATTTTTCATTGTGGGGTACCTAATGCTTTGGGTAGGTTTAATGACTTAAATTTGTGATAGTTGTTCAAAGAGGATGTGAAGGACTTGCCTCCCATCAAATATAAATAAATAGTAAGGGAAGCAAGACAAGAATTTGAGAAGTAAATTACTAATAACACTAAGATATAAAATAAGAATTTTTTAGTATCATAAGCAGTAAACCAACCAGGGTAGTTGAGCCACTGGTAAGAAAGGAATGAAAGGATTCCTAAGATGATGGTGGGGAGGATGTGTCTGTCTGCACTGTAGAAGTGAGGTGGTTGTCACAACTTATTTTCAAGGTGGGTGTCTAAACAACAGAGCCTAATATAGGTGACAAGATAGGAAATTCTAGGACTAATGACAAACTAAAAATGAAAAGTGTAAATGGTCATATACTTGAAGTTTCATAAAGAATTCACATGTTACAATTATGTGTAAGTTTTGAATAGAATTGGCTGCCCTACAAAGGATTGGAAAGCAGGAAAATAACACTGATCATGAAATGGGCACAGGGGAAAATTACATAGGATAAATCTTACTGAGAAGGGGTTGAAAGCAAGCGCGCCAGTATTGTAATGTTCTTGGATAACTCTGGTGTGTGAAATACAGTGTACGGATCTGTCTAGCTTAGTTTTTAAGTTTTAATCAAGGTGATATAAGCAAAAAACTCCAATAAAACTGTTTTATACTCATTGAGAGACTTGAATGTTTATTATTAGCTGCCTTAAGTGAGGGTTTCTGTACCTGGCAAAATAGCTACAAAAGAGCTTGAATGTCCTTGAACATATTGTATACCAGTTCATCGGACAAGGCTTCCATTCTCCTTGTGAGGCACTACACCCTTGACCTCTGGGCCAGAGTAGATAACATCCTTGTGCATGGTAGTGCTCAGTGCACTTTGTTCCTAGATGCACGTGTATTTTCTTTCATGTAAGTCCATGAGTACCATGGGATGCTTTACTGTGATGCACAGAGACCACAATGAAGTAAAAAATGTTTGCTCACTGTGACGGTTGTTCTTTGACTGGTCATCTGTGTATTTGATCCTTCCACCTTCTGCTCAGCAGGTGCCTGCTATGATCTTGGCAGGGAGATAATTTGCATGCCTAAAACCCATCCCTAGTAGCTTGCAAATCAAAGCTCTGAACAGCAGTTATGTGTGAACAGCTTATTTTTCCTTATACCTTGTACCAGTCAGCAATTTTACTACTGCATGTATCAGGTGCTATCTTCAAAGGCAGCCCCACATAGAGTGCATTGCAGCAATCTAACCCGAATGCTAGAAAATGGATACTGGGCTAAATCATGCCTCCCAAGGAGGGCTGTAGCTGGGAAGCTAAACAAAATCGGCCAAGGAGCTGAGAGCCTTAGAGGAAGCCTGACCCTCTGTCAGTAGGGTTATAGTAGAACCTCCAAGTTGTGAACCTGTGTTCTGTTAGATGAGTAGTCTGTCATTGAAAACTGGCTAGCTACTCGTTCTTTTTACATGCTATCTTATTGGCCACCAGTAGCACTTCTGTTGAGTTCAGTGGTAGGGCAGTCAGAACTGTACACTTTTCCAGATTTATTTTCAGTAAATTTCTACTAATTTCTAGAATGGGATGTTCATTTTTCACCACTGCTGCATCTCAAATCTTCTTTCTCATTGAGCTATTTACTGTAATTCATGTTTTTCTGATTAATTACTGTGCTAATCCATATCCTGTCTGTGTATAAATGACATTGTTTTGTTTGTTTTTGACCTAGTCAGCATTAATTTAACCATAATGTTGCCATTTACTGGTATGGAGAAGTCATTTTGGAGCTCTGTAGTCTTGGTTTTCACATCTTGAAAATTTGGAGTGATTCATAAATTTTGACCACTTCATTGCTAATCTTTGGCTCCAAGTCATTTATGAATAAGTTAAAAAGTGAAATAAGCTACTGTCATCTTGAAAATCCAATTTTTTTATATTCATTAAAGTGCACTACTTAATATATTACATTTTTGAAGGGATTTTAACCTTAAAAATGGGGCTATAACGACTATTGTAAATTGAATGTGTCTCATTTTGTAGCAACAAGAATGAGAATACATTGTATAGAAAATGTAACAATGAACAGATTTTTGGGACGGGTGTGACCATGCCCTAATGTTATAATTTTTCTTTAAAAGTGGTTTTAGACACACTTTAACTTGTATAGTGACTCTAAAATATCAACAAAATCTGTGGTCTGTGTGCATTTGATCTTCCCACCTTCTGCTCAGCAGATGCCTGCTATGATATACTCTTAGCTTTTGCAGGAATTAAGTGGGAAGGTGTAGCCCCTCTCATTTGGGCGTGCATAGCCCACACTCCACCTCTGTTTATTTGTCATGAAATGACTGATATAGAATCTTCCTTTTCCTCATAATGCACTAGAGGAAAGTATTTTTATCTGTATGGTATCATGACATCCGTGGTGTGTTTTGTCTGGTATGTGATTTTTAAAAAGTAATGTTTCTTTTTAAAAGTTCATACTATATAAAAGTTCATTCAGGGGATAGCCAGTTAATACCTGCTTGTTCTGACATATTACTATATAGTTATGTAAATCAGAGCCTTGATTTACAAAACTATGTAACATCATTTGTCAACAGAGAAACTCCAGTTCACTTTTCTACTTTCCTCTTAAAATTATTGGTACCCAAATCTATTTGGACAGAGGTTTGACGCTTATTATTTCTCATGTGGTTCCAAAGGTGAATCTTCCTCCTCTTGGCGTGCTTTATCAGTTCTCCTTTGAAAGTGGAGAATGTGATTTGATAGCTGGGCACTCTCTTCGTATCATTCCATTCAGGCAAGAAATGGATTGCAGTTTTCATTTCCATTCCTAGGTGGTGCCCTTTACTTTCAGTTCTCTTCCTTCCTTGATAGTGAGTGCATGGAAGCAGGAGAACTCCCTTTTTCTTCAGATCTCTTTGCATTATTTCTTTTTTTGTTCTTAATTCTTATACCTTTCTACTGTTCTTTTTTAAAGCTTTGTTTTAAAAAAGAGAACCTCCCTTCTCTGCTTTTCAGTTACTTTTACTCTTTGCTTGCCTCAGCGCTGTTGATAATAGCCAGTATGTCTGTCTGTCTGCAGTTTGGGCTCCAAAGCTGTGGGCTCACCCAGCAGAGGTGATCATACTCAGGCTGTGAGGTAGAAGGACCCTGCCTAAATCATGCAGCTGGCCAAATAGGTGTGGTAGAGCTCCAGGTAAGGATTGGGAAGCCACAGCCCCTCCAGCTCAGGAGTAGGCAATGGTGTCAAAATCATTTTTGCTGAAAAAGAGCAGTACAGCCTGACAGTCTTGTAGGTAGACCAAGAGGCAGTGTGCAGAGCAGGCATGATGGAGATGAATCTGCAGGGCCCCTCTCAACCCAATCCATGCTGCCACCACCACCACCTAACTCTGAAGAGGAGGTACTTTCAGGAGCTAAAAATAGAAATAGCAGAACTTGTTTGTATCATTCCACACTGGACAAGAAGACCGAGGTTTTCCAAGCTATCATCCTGACCATCATGGAGAATTCCAGTTTTGAGGGACATGTTGATGGTAGAGATTGATCCTGCACCTGAACAGGCTCCATCTATTTAAACTGTAAGCCTTTTTGTGACAGTGAGTTTCTTGGAAGAATTAACCAACATAATGCTGGTATCAGGAAAACAATCTATAGCTGACTGTAACTGCGCTTTGAAGGCCTTCTGTGAAGGTCAGCATTTCTCTGATGCTCCTTTTTCAACAGAATAGACTTGTCTAGGGTTAATATTCATCCAGTATCAGTAGTAGTGTTTCTTCATCTAGTGCTTCCTTTCCTTGATGGTGGTTCTATCTCAAGAGTTATACTCAGATAAAACATTTTTTTCAAGGAGTGTCACTTTCATGTCCTGCAGTGATCCACTGATTTCCTTCTTGGAGTATTATGTGATACTTTAATCCTTAACTAAATACATGAAACCTCTTTCTCAAAAAATCTCAGGGTGCTATCCATTAGAACTGATCTCAGTGTTTTTCATAGTGGGAAGCAGCTCTCCATCCAGATTCCACCTTTATACCCAAGGTGAATTCTGTGTTCCAAAGAACACAATAAATGTTCTTTCTGCCTATAACCAACCAACTTATCCTAAAAAGAGGGACTGGTCTACCCTGGGATTTGTGTTGGCTTTACACAACTAAATCCAAAGAACTACACTACTTGGGAAGTCTGATACTCTGTGGCTTTCCACCCATTAGCAAAAGGAAAAATGATGTACGGCCAGGGTGTCCCTGAGCAAATGGCTGAGAAATGTATACAGCCTATACACCCTAGGGTTTGAGATCTGCAGAGGGAATCTCAGCATACTCTAAACAGGGCAGCAACAATTTTAGCATTCGACAGTTTCCTCTATGGTGGATATTTGTAGAGCAGCATCATGAAGTGTTCAGCTACATCAGGTATTATAAGTTGGACTCCATTGCTTTGTTCGACACAACACTTGGGTACATGGTGCTACAGCAAATGCTCCAGTGTGTGGTTAATAGTTCTTCTTCTCCCTGAGCTGCAGTGGCCCATTCTAGGGAGAATGAAATGTTGGAACATACCATAAAAGTTCCTTCTGTTTGGAACTTGGAGGATATCATTTCATCCTGTCATGAACTCAAGAGTGGTGGAGATGATGGTGCACATTTTTCTGGGAAATGTGCATTTGTCAGCTCTCACCTAATTTCATTCATTTTTTAGTGTTTTCTCCTGTATGCAATTTCAAAATAACGTGTCTTTTTTTCCTCTAGAAGATTGTTTAGCGTCTCTTTTTCTTAGTATTATGCTCTTGAGTAGTAGGCACATGCAGTAATTTTAGGCACACAGCTGCAGAAATCTCCAAATTGAAAGAGGAAGGTACGGCCTAGAATTGGACATGTTATTGCAGTCTACTTCTTCTGCCAGTAGAATGATGGGGAGATAGTATAAAAGTTGAGATAAAAACATCTTGAAGTTGGAGCAAAATTGTGTATTATTCCAAAACCATGGGCAGGTTATCAGTTCAGTCATTATCCAAGACTGGCTACTGAGTAAGTTAGGTAACTTTTGTTAATGCTTGTATGTACAGGTAGCTGAATGGAAGGCACTAACAGTAATAATCTTACTTTCATTCCAGATGGGAATGGCCAGTAACACAAGTCCCTTCGGGCAACAATTTAGTCAGACTGGAGGGCAGCAGATGGGAACAACAGGAGTGAACCCTCAGTTACCAGTTAAGCCAGGCGTTGGCAATAGCTTGTCTCCCTTTCCTACAGACATCAAGAGTGTCTCAGTTACCAGTGTGCCAAATATGGTGAGTTGCCTGTAGCTCACTTTTTTACCATTATTTTTTGTGATCTTCCAGTTGACACACACTTTGTTAATTGGTTTAAGGGGAAAACCCTCAGAAAAGCTTTGTGTTTAGGTTAAAAAAAACCAGCATTCTCATATTGTGGAAACAAAGTAATAGAATACTTAAGAAGTTATTACTGTGCTACCTTTCTACCCTTAAATGAGCTGTGGGAAACTTGCTAACTTACAGTTTCAGGTAGGTTGCCATGTTTGTCTGCAGTAGAACAGCAGGATTTGAGTCCAGTGGCACCTTAATCTGGTTGGTCTCTAAGGTCCCACAGGATGCAAATCCTGCTGTTTTACTAACTTACAGACAGTCCTACTAATTTTCAGGAAAAGCCACTTGACAAGAGACCAGCATTACGTAAACCTCTTGGGCCAGATGACTCTCTATTATGAGGCGAATTATGCAAGTTTTAGCACATATAGATCAGTGGCTTAAGTCCCTGTCTGGAGAGAGGAAGCAAAGGGGAAAGCTTGAAGCCTGTCATTTTGCAGAGTTTGGGCTAGAATATGCAGCCTATTCAGGGACAGTGATGGAGGGAGTGGCCTGAATGGGGGATCTACAGCCCAGAGTTTGCTGTTCCTATGTAACATTCCAGTTCCTTATAGCATAATATATGCATGTTTATTTAGAAGTAAGTCCAATTTACATGGGACTGCAGCTTAGATTGCAAGCTTGCACATACTTCCTTGCAATAAGTATGATGGAGCTCGTTATGGCTTACTTCTGAATAAATATCCGTAGGATTGCCCTATAATTCTTCTTTAAACACAATTGTTTTGTTGCAGTGGATGATCTTAACTTGAGGAAAGTACTTGTTCATTGTTCCATGGGTGTTCCCAACTAGTTCCAGACAGAGCCAGATTGTTCTGAAGAGACACACAGGTTTACTGTGTGAGCTATTTCTTTAGGTTCCAGACAGCTCTCAGTAGGCAGAGTGTGTCTTATCCTGCATAAATAGCAGCACATATTGCCCCTGCTTTTGTGCTGTCTAGCAGAGGAGTTCATTTTGAAACTGATAATTAGAATTGCTACTGATTTCCTACTAAAAAGCTTTCAAACTTGGTGGCCTGGAATTTCACTGATAGTGGTTCCAGGTACCCACATTAGTCCAAAGCAAAATCCACATAGTACCTTTTATTAAGACCAGAAGGACAAAAAACTGTGTGAACTTGGAGTTCTCCTGACGTCTTCATCAGGGTGGATGTTAAACAGCCCCAAGATCAGCATCCTCCTCCCCCAAATCAAGCTTGCACATTGTGTTGTCTCATTTGGGGTAGATCTTGATAAGACAATATATGGATTCTTTTCACAGTTACTGAATGCATCATGATCATCATTTCCTTCTGCAGTGTAGTGTTGTCTCCTTTAGTTGACAAGAAATGTATGTAACCATATAGTTTTTTGTGATCTCTGTATATCTGGTGGGTTTGGGGTTTGAACAGAGCTGTAATCCAGAAATTTGATCTAGCTTTTAGATTTGAAAATATTTTTCCCCAGACATGTTTCTGACTGTGCATGCCCAAATAGGAATAGTGTGTCTTCCTGCTCAGTTCTTTTGTCTGTCGCAGTAGCATTAAACAACCTGTCTTGGAGGGCTAGTGTTCTCTTCAAAACAACAAAAAGCTGTTGTTGTCTCTTCCGTTGTTCCTCTTACCTCTTCGGTTTTTCCATATTTCTCTTTTTAGTAGTTTTCTGTTGTACGTCCACCTATGATGTAAAGGGCATCTTTGAAAAATCTTAATCAATTTGTGGGGAAGCTGCCCTCAGCTAATGGTCACAATAATATCTTGTGTTTGGGAGATGAACACAGTCAAGATTTGTGTCACTATTTCGTGTTTACAAAGCAAGCAAGGTGCAGTCGATCCACCAGGTTCTGTGCCACCCTTTTTAAGGAAAGAACTCTCTTCGACTCTGAGGTGATGGCTAAAATACTGGGATCAGTCCATGGTCTTGTAATCGCCTCTTTCAGTCTTGATGTCACAGTAGTTTGCTAGAGCCCATTGACACCAAACCATGAGGAGAAGTTATACCCTGCAATACTAAGATAGCACAAGAGTGCAAACTTCAGGAGTGTCACCTGCTTCTGGGAAGAGTAAGAAGCACACAGAGAAGCACCAACCAAAATTAATGGAAAAGCAATCTCCATCTGCTCCTGCAGTACATGCTCCCTCTTGGCCTTCTGTTTCACCTGTCCCTAACCCATCTCAACTGATCCTAGAGCCCAAGTCAACACTTTTGGTCCACCAGTACATCAGTCTTGTCCCAGGAGCCTCGCTAGCTGATATGGGCTTCTTTTCAGATACCCAGCTTGTTGGTTCTTTTTCTGAGGGACAGTTGCAGGACTTCCCAGCAGCAGCTCCCCTTAACCTCATGAGAGAGAGAGAGAGACCTTTCTGATGCTCAGTACTATGAAACAGATCTCTCTACTACGTTTGGTACTGAAGTTTCTCCAGATGTTCTTCAATAGATACTGCACTCAACATTGTCAACCCCAACATCATAGTCATGAGCAACGTCCATGGTATTGTTTCTGACCTCTCCTTAACATCTTTACTACTAGGAGCAAAATGGATGCTACATCATATCATCTCCATGCATTGCGAATACTAACACTTGAGGTCTGTTCTCTGTGATTGTGACTTCACCAAAAGCTTTTCTCTACAGAGCCACACAACAACTCATCTGCCAACTATCTGACCCAAATTAGCCTTCATCCTGATGCAACAAAGTATCCTCACCACATTCTAAAGTAAAGGATCTTGCTAATCTTAGACTTTGAAGACTCCAGCCAGGACGTTCAGTGACCAACACTCAGGTGTTATGTCCTACCAAGCATCTGAGAATGTACTTGGAGCAGCTGATTCATATAACTACCTCTTTGAGATTGCAAATAAAACAGCAAACATTCGTAATCTGAGGACCCATTCCTCTAACTTATAAATGTAGCGTCTCAGATTCCTTCTCAAATTGGCAAAGTAGTTGTGGAGGAACTTGACATGTGTTCCAACAATACCAAAATGTCTTGAAAGTCTGTACAAGATATAGCAGAAGGGATGTGACCTTTCTCTTTCCATATTCTCCCCCACCCCACCCCATATTTCATCATGGAAGAAGCCTGTCAGATCAGACAAAAACGGGTGTCACTTACTGTGTTTTCTGACAAGGAAGATAATTATGCAACTGGATCTCATGGGCAGGAAACTCAAGTTCTCCCTCTGAGGCGGAGAACATCTTGGATGATTCCCACCGTCCAATCAGGGAGGCAGGAACTAATTTTCTTCCTCTTCCTGTCTGGAATGTGGGACACCCTCTCTTCAGTTCTGTTCCTGCTTCCAGGGAGAGCAGTCTAGTAGCTGACTTGTTCTGCTACTTTCATATTAGGACTTCACTTTCACTTTCACTTTCCCATTCCCACTCGTTTGCTCTTCTTTTCCTCTAATCTTACCTTTCTATTGTCTTTCAAACTCTGTTGACTTAAACTTTCATAGTTCCTCTCAATCTTCTTGCTGTCCTCTCCTGTCTCTTACTACTCTCCCTGGTTGACTGAGACGATCACCGTAGCCATTTGGGGCAGCCGCCTACAAGATGGACACCAGGGATTCTGAGGACAGCTTCCTAGACAACAGAGAGGAATGATTCCCAGTATTCACATCGAACGAGATGGGGATTGATGAATTCGGTGCTGACATGCTTCCCGGCTTGTGCAGTCTCCTGGCTACAAGTTGGCCTTAGACCCACAGAGGAGCTTCAAATGGCCCGTCCCACTGAGCGGGAGCCGGAAGTAACTGCACGCTCCTGCTCTGCAGCTGGAATCAGCGTGTTACCTCATTCTAGGCTTTTGGAGATTTGGGAATTTTTCCTCCTGGAGCATACTCACCCATCTTTGGATATCAGCGGAAATCCTGCCTAAAAACAGAAAAACATATCAAAGAGACAATGATTGAAATCAACAGATGATTGATACCTGCCTGAAAGGGACATTTTGATAATTGACTAGTAATGTGATTTCTCCACAGGCTCAGGTTGTGATATGAACAAACCATTGCTCAATTGTAGTAGAAGGATATTACATTATTACATATGTTTTGACTAAAATGTTGCTACACTTGGTTTGATCTATACATTGTATTTATTTATACTGAAACAACCTTCATTATTGTATTAGTGGTCTCTTAGGAATTTCCTCCTTTGTTTAGCTTGTAATGTTTAATAGGCAGAGATCCCCACTGAAAAGGGGGATCGCCCTCAGAGAGCTTCTGTAATGACAAAGAGAAGGAAGACTTTCTTCAGATGTGGAGGTGGAGGAAATATCCGTGCCAGAACAGTCAGTTCATCTACGGTCTTCCTGTGCAGTCCCACATGGGGACTGCGCACGCGCAGGCCTGCCGATACCGGAGATTTTAATAGCTAAACACCACCAGGGGGCGCTCCCGCCTCTCAGCGCGCATGCGCGGCCGCTTTCCCGCCGAAACGGCCCTTAAGAGGCGGAGCGCCCCTCACATACCCTCAGTTTCTCTTTCGCCGCCGATCGTTGAGGTTTAACAGCTTTCTTCGTTCGCGATGTCTGAGAAGGCCTTGTTTAAGCGTTGCGAGACCTGCAATCGTAAGATGACAAGGTCGGATGGCCATTCCATTTGTTTGTATTGCCTTGGGGAAACTCACAACACTCAGGCGTGCAAGCATTGCCGCGCGTTTACCTCCAAGGCCCGGGCGGAACGGACGGATCGTTTGCATGCCTTTCTCTGGCAGCGTGCGATGTCGGTCGAGGACCCTCCACCGAAGTCTTCGTCTGCTCCGTCTGCGTCCTCTCGTCCTCCTGTACCTTCGGGTTCCAAGACTCCTCGTTCTCAGCCGTCTCCGAGTCGCTCGGAGTCGAGGTCCGAGAGGATCCCTTCGGGTCGGAGTTTGTCGGAACCGACCGCTTCGGTTCCGAGACATCTAGCAAGTCGACCTCCTTCGATCTCGTCGGCTGTCTCGGCTTCGCCTGCTCGTGGCGCCCATAGAGGTTCGACTCCGTCGGTTCCGAGGTCGACTCCGCCAACTCAGACCACCTCTACGGTTCCGATGACTTCGGATCCTGCTGTGAGACCGAAGGCCGTTCCTGAAAAGAAAAAGAAGAAGCATAAGCATTCCAGTAAGCATGATAAGGCAGTGTTGGAAGGCTTACTCACCTCTTCCCCGTCGGTTCCGGTCGACTCCGCTCCCGTCCAAGTGGAGCAGCGAGCAGAGGCGAGTGATCGTCCGCAGTCCAAGACTCCTCCGGACCGGGTGGCTCAGGAGGACGATGTCATTCTCCTCGAGAAGCCTCTTACCCCTTCCGGTCGGGCTCGATCGGCCTCGTACGAATCGGACTCTATTCAGTCGGCTCGGAGTCGAAGGAGTCGGTCCGCCCGTCGCTCTAGCTGTCGGACCCTACGGTCCTATCGGAGCCGATCCAGGGAGAGTCGACGTCGAGATGATCCTGTCCCTCGTTACTCTAGTAGGGAGAGTTCATACTACTCGGACCGGCATTATAGAGGTGCTTCGTTGTCTCCCTCATTTCGAGTCGGTTCCGATGTTGGCTATGACCCGTCCCGCCTCCCGTCGGATCGGGTCTCTCCACGACCCCGGGCCCGTTACAGTGTTTCTCCTCTGTCGGAGTCACCTGAAAAGGAGATTGGGCCATCTGATGAGGCCTCACCTACTGATGATTTTCGGGCCTACAACGAGTTGCTCCGAAGAATGGCGAAAGCCCTGGACCTTGAAGTGACTTCCACTGAATCTAAATTTACTGATAAGATATTGCAACATATCTATTCGGGTTCTACTCCCTCGATTGCCTTTCCCCTTATTGAGGGGTTTGCTGATCTATGGAAGAAGCTGCAGTCTCGACCTGCGTCTGCTACCGCCACTAATCGAAAAGTGGAGAGCTTGTACCGAACCAAGGACGATGCTCATCCGTTCCTGGCCGTTCACCCTCCTCCATCCTCACTTGTCACCGAGGAGATGCAAGCTCGGCCTCGCCAGGGCTCGCTATCGGCTCCAACTGACAAGGATAGTAGAAAGATCGATGCCTTGGGTAGGAAGTTGTATACTTCGGCTACGTTTGGCATCAAAGTGGCGAATTATGCCGCAATGATGGCGGCTTATCAGCTGTTTTTATGGAAGAAGGTGGCGTCTTTTCTTCCTAAGCTTCCCGAAGATCAGCGCACTCTGCTTCGGGTCATTCAGGAGGAGGCTGTTCGTCTCTCCAGACACCAAATTAATGTTGGGAGAAGTATGGCTGACACTGCGTCTCGATCACTTCTCTCCTCGGTGGTACTGCGCAGGTACGCATGGCTTCGCACGACCGCCCTGCCAGTTGAGACAAGGAACAGGGTTGAGGACCTGCCGTTCGAGGGCACCACTCTGTTTTCAGAGAAAACTGACGAGTTCCTCTCTAAGAAGAGGACTGATCGTTTGACAGCCCGCTCGTATGGGGTTCTACACCAGCCGTCGCAGCAGCCTTCTCGCCCATACTATCGCTCCTTCCAGCGTGGCAGACAACACCGCTATCAGCCCTATCAAGGGTATGCTTACCAGCAGCGCAGGAGCTACCAGAGCCCACAATCTGCCTTTCCCAGACGAAGGCAGGGCCAACGTCCCAAGCCTGGTTCCCAACAGCATCAGGCCAAGGACCAGGACCAATTACATAAGCAATTCTGACAATCACAGGGACCTGACCCCACATTTGGGGACAGGCTTAATGCTTTTTTGGATGCCTGGTGTTCAATTTGTTCCGATGTTTGGGTTTTGTCTATTATCCAGTTTGGTTATAAAGTTGAATTTCTTGGTTTACCTTACCTACGTCTCCCTGTGTTTTCTTCTGACCCCCCTCGTTCAGAGATCCTGGGAGAGCTCTCAGCCCTATTGCAGAAAGGGGCTATAGAGGAGATTCCGGTTGCTTCAGCTGGTTTGGGGTTCTATTCCAACCTCTTTTTAGTGGAGAAGAAGGATGGTGGGCTTCGGCCTATCCTGGATCTTAGGGGTTTGAATAAATTTATACGAGTTCGTAAATTCAAAATGGTTACTTTACAGATGGTTTTGACCTTGTTGCCCCAACAGTCGTGGTTTGCAGTCTTGGATCTGAAGGATGCGTATTTTCATATTTCAATTTTCCCTGAACACAGGAAATTTTTACGTTTTGTCTATGGGCAACGTGTCTTTCAATACAATGTTTTACCCTTTGGGTTGGCCACTGCACCTAGGGTGTTCACCAAGTGTGTGGCAGTAGTGGTGGCTCATTTACGTCTCCAGGGCTGCCAGATCTTTCCTTATCTGGATGACTGGCTCTTGGTTGGTGATTCTGCTGACTCTGTGTCCAATCAGGTGTATCTCACCTTAAATTTATGTTTACGCCTGGGTCTTTTTGTTAATCAGAAGAAGTCCAAGTTGACCCCGGTGCGCTCCATCCAATTTATTGGAGTGGTTTTGGATGGTGTTCGGGATGCAGGCTTCTTGCCTTCAGAGCGTGCTGCAAAAATTAAGAGGCTTATTTCGACCCTTCAGAGGTGTCGTTTCCAATCTGTTCGCTTTATCCAGACCCTTTTGGGTTGCATGGCTTCTACTACGGCTGTGGTTCCGCTGGCCAGGTTATTTATGCGACCCTTCCAATTGTGGTTCAATTCAGTATTCTCACCGGCCCGTGATTCTCAAAATAGGAGACTTTCCGTCCCTAGGGGGGTGCTGTCCTCCCTGGAGTGGTGGCGGGATGATGCTAATTTATTTAAAGGGATGGAGTTTGGTTTTCACCAAACTCATCTGTCCGTAACTTCCGATGCTTCCCTTTTCGGTTGGGGGGCTCACTGTGCTGGCCTTTATGCCCATGGGTTATGGTCTGAATCTGAACGTGAGGAACATATTAATGTTCTTGAGTTGCGGGCAATTTTATATGCATTGATCTCCTTTACAGATGTCGTGCGGAACAAGTCCGTTCAGGTCCTGACCGACAACACGACGGCGATGTTTTACATCAACAAGCAAGGTGGCACGGCGTCTGTGGCTCTCTGCACAGAGGCGATGAGACTCTGGAAGTGGGCCATAGATCATGCTGTCTGGCTGCATGCAGTTCACATCCCGGGGGTACAGAATTCCATGGCGGACCACCTGAGCAGGCTCCACAGGGAAAACTACGAGTGGTCCCTCCAGGACAAGTATCTCGCCCCTATCTTCTCGGAATGGGGGACTCCGGAGTTGGACCTGTTTGCGACTGTGGAAAATCGCAAGGTCCTAGCTTATTGTTCCAGAGGAGGAGTAGGCCCAGAATCAAGTGGGGACGCGTTTCAGTTAAGTTGGTCAGGTCCCCTGTGTTATGCCTTCCCTCCGTTCCCGCTTCTGGCACGGGTCCTCAGCAAGATCCAGAGGGACAGAGCGTCCGTCATCCTGGTGACCCCGTATTGGCCGAGGCAACCATGGTTTCACTCCCTTCTGAGTCTACAGACTCAATCGATCCGTCTCCCGGTGGTTCCCGATCTCCTGACCTGCGGGGGGGTTCTTCACCACGACATCAGGAGACTCAAACTCACAGCGTGGTTGATCAGGCCGGGGCTGCCTTCTCCGAGGCTGTGACTAATGTTCTCTTAAATGCTAGACGTTTGTCTACCAGGCAGTCTTATGCCCTTAAGTGGGACAAATTTTCTGTGTGGTGTAGTCGCAGGGGTTTGGATCCTTTTGAGTCCACCCTTTCTGAGATTTTGGATTTTTTGTGGGAGGTAAAGCAAGAGGGTTTGGCCAACTCCTCAGTCAAGGTTTATCTGGCAGCCATCTCTGCCTTTCACCCTCCAGTGGATAGAAAGTCTGTTTTTTCCCACTATTCTGCCAAATTATTTTTGAGGGGATTGAATAATTTGTTTCCCCCTGTGCGGGCTTTGGTCCCTCAGTGGTCGTTGCCCCTGGTTCTGACTCGTTTGATGTCTAAGCCGTTTGAACCCTTGGCTTCCTGTCCGTTTCGTTTTTTGTCCATGAAAGTGGCCTTTTTGGTTGCGGCTACTTCAGCCAGGAGGGTTGGGGAGCTGGCAGCGTTATCTTGCGAGCCCCCTTATTTGAAATTTCACCCTGAGAAGGTCGTTCTTCGTACAAAGGTTGAGTTTTTACCTAAAGTAGTATCCCGTTTTCATTTATCTCAGGAATTGGTTCTGCCGGTTTTCTTTCCGACTCCGGCTTCTGAGGCAGAGGCGGCCCTTCATTCTTTGGATGTTCGTAGGGCCATTTTATTTTATTTAGATAGGGTAAAACCATTTAGGATTGACTCTAATTTGTTTATTTGTTTTGCTGGACCGAAGAAGGGTAACCGGGCTTCGGCTCAGACTATCTCTAGATGGGTGGTCCAGGCTATACTGACCTGTTATTCTGCTGCTAACCTACCTTGTCCTTTGCAAGTGCATGCCCACTCCACCAGGTCCCAGGCGTCGTCAGCGGCTCTCTTCAGAGGTGTTCCACTCCAGGACATCTGCAGGGCGGCGACGTGGGCCTCGGCGGATACCTTTGTGAAGCATTATGCGCTGGATATCCTAGATAGAAAGGAGACAGCGGTGGGCACGGCAGTTCTGCACTCCATCTTTGAGTGATGCTTTGGCGTCACCTCCACCCAGGTATTTAGCTTTGGAATCTTCCCATGTGGGACTGCACAGGAAGACCGTAGATGAAAAACAGGTTTTACTTACCATAACTGTTGTTCATCTAGGTCTTCCGTGCAGGCACACATGCCCTCCCTCCTTCCCCGCTAACTCTCTTGGTACTTACCTTGCAGGGGGCGGCGAAAGAGGAACTGAGGGTATGTGAGGGGCGCTCCGCCTCTTAAGGGCCGTTTCGGCGGGAAAGCGGCCGCGCATGCGCGCTGAGAGGCGGGAGCGCCCCCTGGTGGTGTTTAGCTATTAAAATCTCCGGTATCGGCAGGCCTGCGCGTGCGCAGTCCCCATGTGTGCCTGCACGGAAGACCTAGATGAACAACAGTTATGGTAAGTAAAACCTGTTTTTCAGCTGTCTGAATCTGGGATCTACCAGTATTTACTACCTAAGACATTCTCAGCCCTAGGGCTGCAGGAATTACTCTTGGGGGGGGGGGAGGACCCTTAGACAGGGAATACCAAATCCAGACCCAGGGAAACAGGAGTCTCTTCCTAAGGAGGGCTCCTCAGAAAAGGTCCTCTCATTTCCAGAATATCTTGGGAAACAGCTCAAGGCTGAGGGCTCTAAACCATCAGCCAATAAGCAATCCCCAATGTGGTCAAAAAACTGTACTCACTACCTTTCCTTGCTAATAAGATGTGGCAGGTACCTGCGATCAATGCTCCAGTGGCGGCTACACTTGAGTCATCTGAGCTCCCTGTCAGAGGATGGACAAGGATCAGTCAGAGCCAACTTAGACAAGAAGAGAAAGGCCACGCTGAAGAGAGTGCACGAGGCGATGGACATAGTCATGGCTACTGAGGCTACAGCCATTGCCTCCAGAGCGTCAGGAGTATGGATCAGAAAATTGATCTAACTTCTCCCATACTACAACAGATGCCCCCCCCCCCAAGGGGCAAACAGAATTTTGAAGGCCAGTACCTTCAAGGCAGACACCATCCTGATGCACTTACCTTTTCTTCCAGGCCTATGGTCTCGGCAGCAGTAATATGTAGGCACCCTTAACTATGAGCATGGCCTCTAAATTTACACTCTAAAAATGTCATCCTGTCTTATTACTTTCAGAGAGCAAGGTATTTGGGGATGCCCTGGGAAAGATCCCAGGGATGCCCTGGGACAAAAGAAAGTGTTACCAAAACACTCAAACAGAGAGACGATCTCTTGGCCCTCAGCAATTTTATTCACAACACACTCATCTAAGGTTGAGATGGGATTCCAAGCAACCATCCTGGGGTTAATCTAGACAGCTCTTTAATAAGGAGGGGGTGTCCTTTCAAGAACCCACTTGTGGTATAGTGGTTTAGTGACTGAACTGTGATGCAGTAAGTACTCTGCTGGTTCAAATCTCACTACTGCCATGAAGTTACTACATGGCCTTGGGTAAATCGTTCTTCTCAGTCCCAGCTCCCCAGCTATATTGTGATGATAATGCCTACTTTGTCCCAAGATCAAACAGACAGTTCTCCACGCATGGAAAGAGATCCAACCTTGATACCAAGATCTCCAAGACGGGTCTTGCAAGCCGTCCCTGTGAGAGACCAACTAGTTTTTACCATCAAGCCTGGGTTGACATGCAGGCAGACATCTGGACCTGGGGACTGGAGGGCATTATTAGACTTCAGGTTTTTTGAACAAGTTTATTAAATTGTATCACTTCTGAATGGAGACTCTGCGCTCAGTCGCAGAAGCCATTCAACCAGAAGAATACACGACATCTACAAATCTCAACGGAAGCATACCTCCATGTACCGATCCTGACAGCCCATCAACACCTAAGATTTTGCGTGAAAAAGAAAAATCAATTGGCAGTTCTGAGCCATCCCTTTCGACCTGTCCACCATACCAAGAGTGTTCACAAAACTCCTGATCAACCCCATCGTATGTCTGAGAGAGAGGTATTCATGGTGTAGTGGATAAGAGCGCAGGACTCTAATCAGGAGAACCGAGTTTGAGTCCCCACTCCTCCACTTGAAGCCAGCTGAGTGACCTTGGGTCATTCACAGTTTCTTGGAGCTCTCTCAGCCCCATCCACCTCACAGGGTGTTGTTACGGGAATAATAACATACTTTGTAAACTGCTCTGAGTGGGTGTTAAGTCTTCCTGAAGAGCGATATATAAATCGAATGTTGTTGTTGTTGTTATTCTCCGCTCCTCCACATGAAGCCAGCTGGGTTACCTTGGGTCAGTCACAGCTTCTAGGAGCTCTCTCAGCCCCACCCACCTCACAGGGTGATTATTGTTGTGGGGATAATAATGCCATACTTTGCAAACTGCTTTGAGTGGTTCTTATGTTGTCCTGAAGGGCAGTATATAAACCGAATGTTGTTGTTGTTGTTGTTGTTATGATGTTCACTTGTACCCAGACGATTTCCTCATAAGATCAAGCTCAAAAGAAAAATCTCATGACACTCAGTTCAACATTCATTTCTTACAAAGCTGAATCACCTGGGTATGATCATAATCACCAAAAGAGAGTTGTCTATCCCTCATCAAAGAAAAGGTCAGGAAGACTAAAAAGCTGACCAAGACACTCATCAGAGTGCAAAAATCACTTCTCACAACACTGCCCAAACTGATGGGTTTACTAGTGGCCAACAACAATGCAATACGTTGGGGTCGTCTACATGCAAGATCGCTTCAGACCTTTCTCAGATCTTATTAAGAACAGATCATGGAGGAGACAGATCTTCCCATTCAGGTACCACTGCAGATCAAAACCAGTCTGAGCCAAGGTTACCAGCCCAATGGAAAGCAAAAGATTCATGATCCCTCGAGAACAACAAATATTTACAGATACAAGCATCACAGGTTAGGCACATTTTCCTATCAATATCTTGGAAATCTGAGCAATTTGTCTGGCTCTGTTCCAGTTGAGAGATCAGATAGTGAACTCACACATTTTGATCTGTATGGACAAGGGGGGATCCATTTTGATCTGTATGGACAAGGGGGGATCCAAGATCTCGAGGCGGCACAAGGAGGCAGCAAAGATACTTACCTGGGTGGAAGGTCACCTAGCCTCGATCAGAACTAACACATCAAAGGCATATCCAGTGTCCAGGCAAACTGGCTGAGCAGGTAGACTATTCTACAAGGGGAATAGCCCCTTAAGAAAGATCTCATCCAATGGATAACATCACACTTCGCAAGACCCCTCATGGACCACTTTGTGTCCCAACACAGTCATCAACTACCAGGGTACATGACAAGGTTTGTTCCACCCAGAAGCAGATGCCCTGACATCGCAGTGGCCATTAGACCTCCTCTAAGCATTACCACTCTTACCATTAATACTCAAACTCCTGAGAAAGATCAAGGAACGGAGCGAAGTGCTAGTGGTTTCCTCTTGGTGGCCTGTAGACTGCTTTTCCTCACTCCAACAGATGTTGATACCTCCATCTCTCATCCTACCAACCTCTCCGGTCATGTTACAGGAGGCACCGATTTGGCACTCTTATTTAGACTCACTTTGCTTAAATGTTTGGAAATAGAAAGGAAAACCTTCCTACGATGGGGATATTCCTGAGAGGTGGCCGATACTCTCCTAGCATCCAGAAAACTGTTTCGGATCAGAATTTACAACTCCTCTTGGAAAGTCCTCACTCAGTGGGGCAGGAGGAAAGCACTGGACATTTTACACAGACCTGACCAAACATCTATTTGAACTGGTCAAGGACGTTCCCCTGAGAAGGCTGAGAATGAAGACTATTTTCCTCATTGTGGTCATGTCTACCAGAAGAATCTCAGAACTGAGTGCACCATCAGTCAGACCTGAACTATATATCTTTCACAACAATAAGGTGATACTTCGTACTGTCCCCACTTTCTTCCAAAAGTCTATTCCAAATTCCATAGGTTGAAAGAGATACAGCTACCATATTTTTACCTGTACCCTAAATTGCTTAGGGAGAGGCTCTGACACAACCTAAATGTCAGAAGGACGCTCACGGCCTACCTGCTCTCAACTGTGCAAATCAGAAAGTCGGACTTTTGTTCTTCCATATATCTTCCCTCAATTTGTGGAAGAAAATGCCTTCAGCAGCTGTAGGTGCCAATAGCAAAACATACACACTTGAAGTTTATAAAGCTCTCATCGTAGAGGTTCCTAATGGAATAATGGCTCACTCTGTGAGCAGCACTACTACCAATGCATCATTACAGAGGAGCGCTTCTGTAGAAAAAGTCTGCAAGGCAGCAACATGGTCGTCGGTCTCAACCTTGGTGAGATGCTACAATTAAATCTATCTGATTCAGTGACACCACTTGTGGTAGAAAAGGACTGCAGCGCATAATCTCAGACAAAGACCACGTCACACCCAGAAAGTGGAAACTGCTTTAGGAGCACCCAAAAATCCCAAGATAGGGTGGGGAAGGTGGCTTCCTGGATTCCCCCCTTCTCCCACTCAACCCAAGAATCCATTTTACAGGTAATGTTTTCTCCTTACAAATTGCCAAAAAGCCCCAATCTGCATGGCCAATGTGGAGCAGGGCCTTGTGGCAATTTTTAAAGTTCTAAAATTGCCTGTAAAATGGTGTCAGGAGCAACAGCAGCAAGAAGGTAAACTTTGACTTCCCTGGGGCGAATGAGGGAAGGAAGAAAGGTGGGTGCATGCATGGTGGAGTCACAGGCAAGGGTGGGGGGCAAGAAAGTTGTGGGTGGATGGCAAGGGACACTTTTCTCACCACCTCCTCCCTCCCTAACTGCCTTCCCTTTTGAGGGGCTTCAAAGGGCAGTGGTGTTTGGAAGAGAGGTGGCAAAGAGGAAGGCTCTCTGCGAAGGTAGGGGCTGAAAGCCTGGCGTGGGTCTCTGTAATGCTCACCCTGCAATTTTTGCGCAGCCCCATTTGTATTCTGTCTATCCTAGGCTATATGTCAATGGGGAGAGGTCACATCCTTCCTCACCTGTAAGAATGCGTCTATTTATAGGAGCAACTCAAGACTCTGTTTTTGGCAGGGGCTACAGCATTAATCTTTCCTCTGTTTTTGCCAGGGGCTACAGCATGCGGTTTTTACTCTGGCAACCACTGCAAAGGCAGCTCCAAAAGTTTCTAGGGCTTATAATGGCCATAATTATCAGCGGGCAGAGAATGAGATGTCTTCATTTGTAATCTCCAACCTATGCAGGGACACTTGGGAGAAGCTAGCATACGTTCCATCAGTAGTGCTAGGAGCTGTTTGCAGCCTTCATAACACTCATCTCAAATAGTATTAACCATAGATGCCTCATTGTGGGGGTGGTGTGCCTGGTGTTGCAGGCACACAGTTGGCCTCCTGATCACCTCAACGGAGGCAGTTCCAAATCAGTCACTGCAAGCTATTAGTTGTCTACAAGTTACTTCACACCTTTCTTTCTAAGCTACAAAGCAAAATAGTGCAGGTAGTCATAACAACATAGCCATAATGCAAAGAAGATGGAGCATTTACTTATTAAAACATTTATATCCCACCTTTCCCATTCATCACCTTGATTCACCTAGCCTGCTGCCTTTAAGAAGCGATGTATCAAGTGCAACATTGGTCTGATTACCATCCTTGTAGTAAGCAAAGACACCACTTTGGCAGATTCTTCAGCCTCAAAGGGACAGTTGTACATTAGTGTTTTTGAGCAGCATGTACCAACAGGTAGTGGACAATTGCTGAAGCCCAGCCTCTTTGCCCACACCAGCCAATGGATGGGACAAAGTTCTGCCTTTCCTCCTATCCCTCTTGCACCCAAGGTCATTGATAAGAGCAACCAGAACCATGCAGTCTATTCCCCATTCATCCCAGGATGATTCATCACATTTTAAGTAGTTTACCTGGTGGCGGTTTGGCACAGAGTGGTAGTGAACTGCATTAAGATTCTTCTTATTTCTAGTTCCTACTTAAGGTGCTTTTTTATTTTCATCTAAACCAAGACCTGATCTTTTCTACCTGCTCCATGAAGTCAGCCTTGAAAGCAGAATGAGCTTTGCTTCTGTTGGATGTTTGGAAAGTATTGTTGCTCCTTTAGAACTGGCTTTTTCAGAAAAGTCTAGGGTTCATTCCTGCATTCAGGCCCAACAAAAGAGCAAGAGCTTTCTTCCTAGTGATTCAGCCTTTGGATTATGGCTACTGTCAAGCGTCAAGCTCTGATACGAATTTAAACATAGACTTCTTCCTGGGGCACTCAGAGCTCATTCCACCAGGGTGTTGCCATATCCTTGGTGTTCAACAGAGGGATTCCTCTTTCTAGCTCTGCAGGACAGCTGCTTGGACTTGACTTCATGAAGTACAATGCTCTTGTTGTCCAAGCCAGTGCAGATACATCCTTCAGAAGGGCAGTGCTCTTATGTTCTGTTCTCAAAGATGCGCCTGTACTTGCCTCCAGGTAGGTCAGCTTGCTAGTGTATACTCATTGAAGTGATGGACAAAGTAAAAACAGGTTGAGTGGTTATCTGTGTGTTCATGTGAACCACCAACCTTTCATGAGACAGGTGCTTTCAACTTGCTATGGGCTTTTTGAATTATATGGAGTGGGAAGATGTGACTTTTCCCATTCGGGCATGCTTTGTCAGAATTGCATATATGAGGAGAGAGCGTTTTTGTGCCTTAAACCAAGCAATAGAAGTTTCTAAGTTTTAGCTCTGTGCGAGTACAAAGCTCATCAGTGGGAATGCACAAATAACCACTCAAAAAACACTTCCAGGTAAGTAATCAGTTTTTAATAGTAAGTCAAAACTCCAGTTAAGCACAAGTAAGACTATAATAAGTTTATAAAATAGTTAACACATGTAGGGTAAGTCCAATCAGTCTAGGAATTGAATGTTACAGATAATGTGGTGGAATTGAATTTTATAACCGGTTTAGTAAAACACAATGGCTGGCTGCTACACCCTCCACCCCATAAGCTTATAGATGAAAAAGACTGGAAATGTTACTGCTTTTTAGAAATACAGTGAAAAAAATTACATGGTAGTGTTGTGTGTTCACTTCACTATATGTAAAGTAGATTTTCATATTTGCATACTGGATTGCATTCAACTACGTTTTCTGACAGGGAAAAGGCTTCCTCATTGAACTCCAAAAAGGCTATGTTGAGGGCTGTTGGACTTGTATGTAAAAAATCTCTGTGGGATGGAGACTACTATAAGGAGCTCAGTTGGGCAAGATTGTGTGAAAAGGTTGGCTGGATCCAACTTGTGACCTGCTTACTCCCTCCCTTTTGTATAACAACTTAAAATCAGGATCCATAATACCTGTTTCTGTTTAAAGTGTTTTGAGGCCTTATAAAGAACTTGTAATTTGATTAATTCAGTTACGTGCTACTTTCCTAACAAGAAATATGAACAAACAAGGACTATCAGTGCTTCACTTTCTACTAAAGCAAATAGCCATTCTGAAATGGAGAATGGTGAATAGATGGTTGTTGTGGATTTCCTGGGTTGTATAGCCGTGGTCTTGGCATTGTAGTTCCTGACATTTCGCCAGCAGCTGTGACTGACATCTTCAGAGGTGTAGCACCAAAAGACAGAGATCTCTGTGTCACAGTGTGGAGAAAATGTTGGCAGGTAATTTATATCTACTCAAGAAGGTGGGTTTGGGCTGAGTCATCCTGTAAGAGTTTCCCAGGGTGTGGAATGCTAATGGAGGGAGGCTTCACTGTATCCTGAGGAGGTTCTTTTGCATATGGATTGGTGCTTGATATGCAGGGCTATTGTAGGATGTAGAGTATTTTGTTAGCCTGGTGTTTTTCAGGACTGGAAACCAATCTCTATTCATTCTTAAAGTCTCTTCTTTCCTGTTGAAATTGTGCTTATGCTTATGAATTTCAATGGCTTCCCTGTGCTCTATACTCTACATCCTACAATAGCCCTGCAGAGAAGATTAACATATCAAGCACCAATCCAAATGCAAAAGAACCTCCACAGGATACAGTGAAGCCTCCCTCCATTAGCATTCCACACCCTGGGAAACTCTTACAGGATGACTCAACCCAAACCCACCTTCCTGAGTACATGTAAATTACCTGCCAACATCTTCTCCACACTGTGACACTGAGAGATCTCTGTCTTTTGGTGCTACACCTCTGAAGATGCCAGTCACAGCTGCTGGCAAAACGTCAGGAACTACAATGCCAAGACCACAGCTATACAGCCCGGAAAATCCACAACAACCATCGTTCTCCGGCCGTGAAAGCCTTTGACAATATAATGGTGAATAGAGTTACATTCTTAGTGCACTGAAACAAACTTTATAATAATTTTAGGTTACTATTTGTTCACAACAGCCTGTGCTATTGCATGCATTATATTTAGTTTTTTACCAATGCATTCTCCAACAAATGATAAAAATCTACATTAGGGAAGGGATATATACCTTACAATCAAAATTTTGGCTTCAACAAAACAGTTTAGATAAAGTTGACATTCCCTAAAATTTAAACAAAGGAAAAAGACTGGCCTGACCTTTGAAGATTTTGCCAGAGCAACCTTTATACTTTTAGTAAGAATAGCAAAAGGTTGACTTTGTAAACGTATCTCAGTTGTAGTGAAATCTTAGATTTTAAGCAAGCATATGATTTCTTGACAAGATCAAAAGCCAGCATGGTTATGAATTCTGAGAGGCAAAAATCCATGAAGTTACTCAGTCAACTGCCATGTTGGAACTTTGCTGTTACTCCTTTTGCTGAATTCATACCTTTTCTCTGAAAAATACAGCAGATTCCCCATACTCATGACAACCACATTGAGACCTTTATGGTTATGAGACGGTATATGAAATAAACATCAGATGAAATATTAATTGCAATTTTTTAATGTGAATTGGCTATGAAACTGGAACTTTGGCAAGTCACTGGGAAACTTTTGAAAATGTTTATTTTCTGTTTCCTTGTAAGACATGTTTAATCAACACAATCAGCAAGAAAGGTAGCATATAAAGTGGCACACATACATTTTCTTGGGTTAAAATGTTCATTTCTGGAATTTTTGTTAAGGGAATTGTGGTTCTGAATTAGAAAGTTTTAAGATCTGTTTTTTCCCAAATCAAAAAATGATACCTGTCCTAGTGCTGTTTTATTTGGATGCTGGTTAAAATGTGTTTCAAAAGGAAAGGATGGGAGCCTTAACACGGTCTCTTATCATTTTGTTACTATGTTATTTTTCATCCTGTCCCATCTCAGAGGACCTTGCCTGTAATTATCAAGGCTTAATGGCCATGGGCAGGACCTGCCTTTGTGAGGTTTCCCAAAAAAGGGGCTTGGCTTCATAAGACTAAGAGATGAACCAGCTCCCTACTGCTTTAATGGACCATCAGTCAAGAAAGCTATTTCAGCAGTTGGTGAAACAAAAGGAGAAGCAAGCCGCTGTTTCTGTCTGGTGGGGAAGGGAGTATAGCATGGAGCTCTTTTCCTTGTGGTGTTGGAAGAGGAGAGGTTTCTCCTTCCGGTGCCTTGGTGTAGCAAGAAAGGCAAGCAGGTGGTCAATTTTAAACACTACCACTTAGCACAAGAGTACTGGTACTACTAATATTGTCAGTCTTCTGTAAAAGATTATTGAATATACCTTCTGAAATGAAGCTGGTTAGGTTCCTTGAAACTTTTCTATGTAAAGAAAACTGATGATCTTTGTTAGTCTTAGAATATATAGCCTTTAATGTGACCCAGACTATATTTATTAAAATTATTTATAAACCTGCCTTAAAAAGTTTGCTAAATATTTGGGAGCACAGATTAGTTATTTTACTACCTGATGTTTCAGCATTTGCTGGTCTAGTAAAATATTACATTACTTTTTTCTTCAGCATTAACACAATAGCTTTCTTTTTTGAAGAAGTGTTGCTAATATTTTTCATATGAAAAGGGAACCTGTATTTAAACACTTTTAAACTGAGGGTGGGCAGGTGAGTTAGGATGTGGAGATGGCAACTGTTCACCTGAACATTAGTAGCCCCGTCATGTACTGACTGGAAAATTCAGTTCTAATGCTACAGCAGAACAGAGACCTATATATACATGGAAGTATGCATGCCCCCAAAATGTTGGTATTATTTGGTTCTGGGTATCTGAATTACCATGAATATTTGGTATTCTTGATATCAGGGTCCAAAAATACAAACTCAGTATTTATATCTGGGTTTTATTTTGGGATTTTGAATATATTCTGTTCTTTTATTCTCTATGGGGGAACCTGTCCAGGGGCCTGGGGTGTGTTTTTCAGGCAAGCTCCAACGAAATGGCAGGGAACCTAGTCCTTCCTGTCCTCTACAGACCCCCTCTCCCCCAAGTTTAAAGAAGATTGGATTCAGGGGTCTAATTCAATGGACCCCTGAACAAGTTGTCTCCACTACTCTGTTTTTTCCCTGGGGCGGGGGGAGAATTCCAAGCTGGCTTTCGGGCAGAAACACCTAACCAAACACACGAGGCAACCCCACTGGCCAAAGGCTCAGTCCTAATGCAAGCTGAATCAAAAAAGTACATTAGAACCAATGTCAAACCCAAGAATCTTAGCAGAATGAAACTGAAACAGAGGACACTATTGCAAGCCCAACAGAACCAGTGTCACTCACAGAAGTCAAGCAGAACCCATGGCCACTGTGGGAACACCACAGAACAGAAGCAAGTACCAACGTCAGCCTTTGCCATTAACATCAACTGTTAATGGCAAGCAAACACACACAGCAGAATAAGATGCCTCTCCCAAGGAAGGCCTCAGAAAGTCAGAGGGAGGGGTAATTTTAGGTAATCCAAATTCTCCTTTGTCTGCAGCCTGTGTTGTCACTCACTAACTTAGAGCAGCTTAAAGGGAGAGCTGGTGAAGCTGCCCCTCATCACTTGCCCTTCTGTTCTCTCCTACCCCTGCGAAGAAGGAAGTGAACAGCGCTCAAGAACAACACAACAGCACTCACTAGCTTCATCTTGGGTGCCTCTCTGGTTTTGGCTTCTACTTGTTTTAAAACATTGGCAATGTGGTCTCTACTTTCCTAACATCCTATTCATGTGGCAAGAGAACTACATTTTTGGTGCCACTTTTCTGCACAGAATTGTGCTAGGGTCAGCAGGTCCAATTAGTAGTCTGGCCTGGGCGGTTTTTTTTGGGATGGATGGGTGGGATGAGATTCCAGGTTGGAAATGTGGATTTTATATAGTATACCAACTAGATAAATTGGCCTGCTGGTTTTCTACCTGTTAACTTTGGGAAGAGTGCTTTTCCCTACTTCCCCAACACAGATTGACAGAGGATGCAGGCACACAGTGTGCTTACTTCAGTCACTCTGAAAGCCCAGAGCTGAGAAATTGAAGTGGAACAAGTTGACCTTCTGGAAGACCAACTGCTCAACTCTCCAGGGTTACAGGCAAGTGTGATGAGGGCTGACAATGTTGCCCACATGGGAGAACAGATGTTTGCTCTGCATGCTTGTCAGAGGGCACGAGAGGAGTTTCTGAGCCACATGAGAGCGGTCTAGCCAGACTGCCCCTTCCTTGCCCTGGAGCTCAGAGGACAAGTGGTACACAAACTCATAGGGCTTTGAAAGGTGGGCCCTGACTAATCCTGGCTCATGTGCCTCATATTTCTAGAGGAACTGAGCGCCCCCCCCCCCAATTGGCTCTGGATATCTTGAGAGTGGCCATGAGGGTACCAAGCTGAGAAAGGGAGGTGCCAAGAACATTAGACCTGGTCTCTCCCTCTGTTGGCAGGGTACCCATCCTGGCCTACAAAAGCTGAGAGCTTTCCAGCCCACGTGGCAGTACTGCCCTTGATGTGTGGCTCACACATGATCACCAACATGTACAACTTGTTCTTGATGAGAGGTCACAGGTGGGACTTGGTGCCCTCTTGCAGCTTTCTCATAAGCATGCACAGACTGCTGAAACAAGATCTGCATATCCTGTGCCTGGATCCTGAAAGGAGGCCATCTTCCTCTGAAATGTCTGGATCAAAGGAATGATCAGATTCTCAGTTTCTGTGTCAGACAACACTGTGATGGTGAAGTCCTTAAAGGGCCTAAGGACCTCCGCCATCTGGGAGATGGTCAGCAAGTCATCTTGACTGAACAGCACCCACACCCCACCTCATCACCTACTGCTCCACTAAAAGCTTGAGCGTGGTACAGGTGAAGTTCGAGGAAGTGCTTATGTCTCTGATCAGGCACAGTGCTCCAGCATGCCTGCCAGGATATGCTTCTGGTGCAGTTGGTGAGTGGCTTTCACACTGCCTGAGAAGTGACCCATGATGTGCCAGCATCTCATGATGAGACACTGGAACTCATGAGTTGCAGTGTCCAGTCTGGGATCTTCAGGATTCAGGTCCAGATCCACTGCATCCCTCACTGCAAGATGATGTTTATGGGCCATGCAGTAAATGAGCTTGAGGCCCACTTGTAGTTCTGCTGCTCAGAAGTTCGTGCCACCATTGGTCACCATGTATCACATGGTGATGTCCCTGCCTAATCACTGCACTAATTACTTTTTGACGATGGCAGAGATGTTGTTTGCCACATGTGCCTCTTTGAGAACCGGTGTGGAGCAAAGCCTTACCAGTCCAGCAGCTCCGTATCTCACCCTGCCTAATGCACCTAGAAGATTATTGGGTTGCCACCAGTGCACAGTCAGCAAGGGGTATACATGCTGCAACTGAAGGCAGGTTCTAGGGTTGCCAGTTCCCTGCTGGGGGCGGGGGATTCCCTGCTTACCTGGCTGGTGGAGGGGGGAATGCACCTCCTGGGTACGCTCCCGGGCAGCATGATGCAGTCTTTTGCACTACAGTGGCTGGATTCAGGCTGAATCGGGCTGGATCAGGCTGCTGTGGAGCGCAGCAGCGCTACCATGCTCTGCAGTGGCCTGAACCAGGCTCAGTCCGGCCCAATTCAGTCCCCTGCAGAGCACGGGAGTACTCCCAGAGGCAGCTCCTGCCCTGTGCAATGATGTCACTTCCTGGAAGTGATGTTCTTGCATGGGGTGGGAGTTCGTGCACACGCCAGTGGCCACAGGACGGTGAGTACCAGGTCCTCCACTTGCTGCCAGGAGGGTATTTATTATTTTCTTCAGTTTATAGTCTGCCCTCCCCACACAAGTGGGCTAAGGGCGGATCACAACAGACTTAAAATACACCATGCAACTAAGCTGGCACTGAGCAGGGGCCTGTTGCTGGGACTCCCCCTTCTCCATTGTTCTGACCCAGCAACAGGAGGAGCAGCAGCATGGGGGGGTAGGGGGGGCTGGCAACCCTAGCAGGTACAGATGTTGGATGTGAAGCACACACTTCTCCTGGCAGTGTGGGACAACTGTGTCTTCAAATAGTCCTTTCCAGCCCTGTAAAGGGTGGGTGCCCTGGCCCTGCTCAGCATGGTGCAAACAAGAGCTGTGTAACAAGGATAGGCATAATGGAGCAGTCTGCAGAAGCTCACATCCTTGATAATGGGAAAAGGAAGTCCATCTACAGCGATCGTCTTGTCAGTGAGGAGATTCTCTTCCTTGCCCTATGAATATCCCCTTGGCACACTAGTGCTGCCCTCACCAAACATCTCCATTAGAGATGCTTGGCGACCCTTCTCTTCAGGAGACTTGGGGAGGAGAGCACCAGAGGTGGTTGTGGGACAATTCCCCTCCTGGCTTGCTGATAGCCGTGCAACACTAGGCTCTCTCTCCCCCCAAAGAAGATCTGCCTGATGGTGCTTCTTTAAGAGGTTCCTGAGCCAAGTCTTTCCCTCACCTGAACCCGGCCTTATACAGCTGGCACTGTGCATAGTGGGGGGTCCTCTGTCTTCTGGAAGTGATCCCAGACAGCAGAGGTGTAGGGAGACCCATGTTTCCCTCCAGTTGCGGCACCTCAGAAGCTGCCTCTCTGAAGTGCACAGGGCAAACACTATGTCTAGGGGGCCAGAAAGAGATGGTTGAGAGTGAAACCGTTGAGAAGTGCCTCCATCTCATCATCTGCTGCTGCTTCCATCCTCTCCTCTGTCTCTCCCCCAAAGGCCTTCTGCTGGTCTCAGAGGAAACTGGGGAAGTCTTGTTATCAGTGGCAAGTTTATCCTCCAGCGTCCTCTGGGTTCCTGGGATGAGCTCAAGGAGTGGAAGATTCATGTCCCCCAGATCCAGCCAAAGTACACCTCATGCTGCTGCTCCTCCTGCTGCTGGGTCACAACAATGGAGAACGGGGAGTCCCAGCAACAGGCCCCTGCTCAGTGCCAGCTTCTTCAGGCACCTGTGGGGGCAGTGCTCCTGCAGCTTCCTCAGTAAAGAGGATCTTGCAAGCCCTCTTGCTGTCACCAGCCGAGCCAAAGGCTGGGCTGGTGGAAGGCAGTTGCACTGGGGCAGGCCTCTATGCAGGTGGGGAGAAAGCAGTATTTCTCCCCTTCCTTCTACCCTGCTACTCTTTTGTTTTGCCCTTCCTTAGGGCCCCATTGGACTCCTCTCATTTATTCTGTCCCCACTAGTACTACAGGTAGAGTTGGGATAGCTCAACTGCACTACATTCACTAACATACTACAGCACTAAACCACAACAGTTTTCCACCCCCCCCCCCCCTGGATTTCAAGACCTAGCCAAGTATCAGGGTCTTTGGTTTTTAAAAAACTTTACTCTAAAAGCTGGCTAATGGTTGTGGGTCTAATCTGGAAATGGAAAAATGTTCTCTTATTAAAAAAACGTATTAAAGTGTCAGTCCTAGGGTGTCAGTCCCTGGCAGTTAGATCCCCAAGTCCCTCACAACAAGCAAGCACGTGCATTGGTTGAAGAAACTTTATTTAGAGATTATTCATTTCAATTATGCACTCACAGATAGAAGTTGGCAGAAGTAATTAGTCAAACAATAGAACTGCTGATATAGGGTTTGCATTCGGTTGTGAAAACCTAAAAAGTTACATGGGAACTAAACAGTTTAGTCTAGAGAAAGTACAGAGTGGAATCATTCCCTCCTGTGAAAAGATACATTTCAGTACACAGCTGCAGCTTTGGTCCAAGGCCACTCAGAAGTGAAAGCGCATATTTCTTAGAGAAAACAAAGAAGCCACTTGCTCCTCTAGAAATTAGTATTAACAGTCTGAACACCTTCAGGTTACTTATATAAAATACATAAGATACAGTATTGAACTTTGCTTTGAACTTTGGCATTATATCAGTATGAGTTTAAAATGTAGTGTAAGATGCACCACATAATAATGGCATGGGTGCTTATATCACTCTCAGTATAAAATGTAGAGTACAACAATGGCATGGATGCTGGGATGCTTGCAGAACACAACACAATGGCATCTAACACAACAATGGCATTTAACACAACGATGGTATGGATGCAGAATACAACAGTGGCATTTAACACAACAGTGGCATGGATGCTGGCATTAACTACACTCTAGCAAGAAGCTTAATTCCTTTTTGAGAATCAAGCAGCTCCCTTCTTGAAATCCAGAACAATAACTCTCGACAACTCTTACAGGCAGAAAGCAGTTGCCCACCCCATCCAGAACAGCAAGCAACTGTTAATTAAGTATTAATACAAAACAAAACAGCAAGTGGCTATTTAGCAATCTCCCCCCCCCCCCCGACATAAACAGGAACTCTTAATAACATATTAAAAACAAACCGCAACAAGCAACTCTGGTGGTGTCACATGGATAGGTAGGCTTTGAGGGTCCTCCTCATGTCGAGGTTGTGCCATTCCTTCTCCCTAGTATGCATGGGACAGGGACAAAAGGATGGAAGATTGATCTCCTGAAATCTGTGGAATCTAGAATATGCCTTGGGCAAGAAGATGGGGGTCTATATGGAGGACCACCCTGTCTTTATGAAATATGCATAGGTGTGGTTTGATTGATAAGGCGCCTAGTTCTGAGATCCTCTGGGCTGAAGCGATGGCTACTAGGAAGACTGTTTTTAACTTTAGCCATTTTAAGGATATGTCCCTCAGTGGCTCAAAGGGAGGCTTGGTCAAGGCTGACAGGACAGCATGTAGCTTCCATTTCCATATGGGGAAGCAGTGGATTGTAGGAAGGCTGATCAGTGTTGCTCCCCTCAGGAATCACTGGATGCCTCTGCTGGCATTGCACTCTTTTTGCCAGGATGCATGGCTCAGGCTGGAAAGTTGCTGGGAGCTCGTTCCTGCCTGAGAGGCAGGACAGCACCGGATGGATTGCCTTCACTGTCATGGCTGCAGCCATTGTAGGAGCTTCTTCCTCCTCATCCATAAAGCTCCCATCGGAGTCACTGGGCTCCATGACGCCGTCGGGCTTGTCATAAAAACAGAGTGGGATCCGAAGGCAAAGGAGGGAACAAGAAAGAGGAGGAGGAGAAAGTGAGAAGGAAAAAGAGAAGGAGATAGGAAAAGGGGAAAGTAATGGTTTGGAATGCAAGAAAAAGGCTAGGAGTTCCGATGAGAGGCAGAGAAGTCTTCTGCTACAACTGCTCTCACTGGAGGCAGGAAAGAACTGGGAAGGGGGGGTGTTCCAGGTGTCAACCGGTAACAGGAAGAAAATTTAACTTCCTGCCTCCCTGCTTGAACAAATGGAAATACTCAAGATGTCCTCTGCCTCAGAGGGAGAACTTGCCCCTTTCCCTCCTCACCTTTACCCTACCCCTTCCCAACCCAACATCAGGCCAAGCACCTCTTCCCCCTCAAAACAGGAAAACAACAGTGAGTCTACAACTCTCAAACTAGGCAGAAGTTCCTCAGGTGGTCTGGCTGGCAAGCAGCAGAGTCATTCAAAAAGTGAAGAATCTAGGCAGTGGTAAATCTGAAAGACAGATTCTCAGAGCAGCTAGATGCTAAGAACACTCACAGCATAGTCTTGAGAAATCTCACTCTAAAATGGAGTCTGCCCTGAGCCAGGCCAGTTTTCCTTGCAAGAATTTGAAAAAGGCTCTCCCATCAAAGAAACCCTGTGATTGGCCAGACTAGAGCTCCTCCACCCATTGGTTCCTCCCTCCCTCCCTGCCTAATTCCCCCCTCTCCCCTGCTGCCTAAAAAAGCCAAGAAAAAAAACAAGAAATGAGAAGCCAGCCATCTTTAAAATGGCCTGCATTGCAGTTCCCGGATAAACCTGAATAATTTGGGTTTATTTAGCAATCCACTGTTTAATATACTTGAATATATCTGGGTTGACCCAACTATACTGGATATAGCTAAATAATACTGGTTAGGTATTTGGCTACATTTTTAATTCAAGAATACCAAATCATATACCCCTATATATCTTCTGTGAGTCAGTTGCTTGAAATACTAGTTGAAAGCAAAAGAAAGCTGCAAAACATGAAGATACCAGAGATTGACACTTTCAGATAGGCCAGCCTAGCTTTAGAATGTACATGGTTCTCCTCTAACCTCAGTACATTCACTCAATCCAAATTAGCATTGAGATCAATGGGATTTCTGTGCAATGGGTTGGATCCAATGAGACTTTCACAGTAAGTAAAAGGTCCTTGCTCTGGCAGAAGAAACGTTACTCTCCACTTAGTGGAACAATGTTGTTGGATCCAATCCAGTCTCTTTAGGATTAGGATGCATGTCTGATGGGAAATAAATGTTATTTATTAAATTTCTTTTCTCCTCTTCTGCAGGATATTCAGAGTGGCTTGCAACATTAAATGTTAAAATAGTAAGAATACAACAACAATTAACCCATACAAATCAGCAAAAAAGCAATAAAAGTCCAAAGGTTAAAAAACAACAATATTATAATTCCCACTGCAAATTAAAAATCAAACAGCCAACCGTAATAAAAGCAGAAAGCCTATAAATGCTAGAGAGATGTAAACCTGGGATAAAACAATTTAACTTACTTTGTTTGGAAGAGATTTTTTGTTTCAGGAAGATTGTTAATGAGAAGGATGCCTTGCCGCTGTGGGTTGTTAACACGCTCATGGTTGTTGACTGCATCAGAGCAAGAGGCACAGAACAGGGCTTTTCCTGGACATTTCAGCATGAGGGATTAAAAGAAAAACTTTGTGATTTAGTTCTCTTATCAGTTCAACAGTGTGTGTGTTTGACAGTTGGGAGATACAGGTGATACGTTCCCCTCATGTAAAGTTGCTCCATATAAGGTCTACTTTAGATTTCAGAATATGAGCCAGCTCATGTGAATTCCATCGAAATGACGGACACATCCGTGTAGGATAGAGGTGCAAAAGCGATGATGTGGTTGGTTTCTTATCCCAAAGATTCACCTGTATGCCTCAGGCTTTAAGCATACCTTTATTTTTAAATCTTTACCTTTACATTCTTAAATGGTATGCTTCTTGATACATTTCCTTCTGAGAAGTAAATGCTAAAAATTCACCATGTAGAATAAAGTAAATATGTTTAGATTTTTTTTGCCGGTTGCTATTTTAAGGGCAAGTGATCACAACATAGTCATTTAACTTGGTGGACAAGCCACTGAGAGTTGACCAGATTACCTTGTAAGTTGTTCTGTCCTTGTGAAGCTTCATGAACAAGCTTTCTGTTTCATATAATGCAAACATATTTTGTTTTTAGCCTCAAATGCAAACCCAGGTACAGCAGGTGGGAATTGTACCAACACAGGCAATGGCAACAGGACCTACAGCTGATCCTGAAAAGCGCAAACTTATTCAGCAACAACTGGTTCTTCTTCTTCATGCTCACAAGTGTCAAAGACGAGAGCAAGCAAACGGAGAGGTGCGCGCTTGTGCTCTTCCCCACTGTCGAACGATGAAAAATGTTCTCAATCACATGACACACTGTCAAGCTGGAAAGGCCTGTCAAGGTAAGAGCAGGTTGTTGCAAAATCAAAAAGATTATGATGTGTTTGTTCCATAGGTAAATAGCTTCTGCACAGTGATGTGTGTCTCATCAGTGAAGGTATCCAGAGTGTTGGTAGAAAGCTTGAGTAGCTGACCACCAGCATTAGAGAGGCTGCATATCAACCCCCATGTGGGGCAAGGCTCTTTGGTGCTTCCTAGTATTTGGTTTCAGGGATCCAGAAGTGTTTTCCTTGTGGTTTAGTCCCATACTTCAGTAATGTATGAAACTCTCATGGCATCTTCAGATTGTCTCAAGTGCCATTCCACAAGGCAGGTTATGAGTCTGTCAGGTGAGCAGGAGACAGACCACATAACAACATTGATTTGAGATGCCTCTAGAAGCACCATGTGCCCTTACTGCAGTCTTCCTTCTATATGACGTTTGCCTCAGCAGGAGGTAGCAGGCCTTCATTTCATTAAGCAGATCTCATCTCTATATTTTCTGATTCTGAAGTTAGCTTGGCTTTGCGATTTAATATGTTAACTTATTACTTGATTGGGTGTATGTATTTCCAGATATGGACTTGTATCTTTTGCATTTTGCAGAAGATGGAGGGATTTCAAGCTACAAGCTAAGTCCAAGTCCTTTATTTCATGCTTGTAGACCAACAGGTCATAAGCAGACAAGTTCAGTAATTCAAAATACAGAATTACACAGTTCAATAAAATGGTTAACTAGATAACCAAAATGCTAAATACAAAGTATAAAATATGTTGTTAGGAGAAAAAATCATTAGGAGATAAAAATTGTTAGGAGATAAAAAAAATTCCACAGCAGGAGTTACATTCAATTCAGTATCGGCTAAAAGCTTTGTAACTATTTCTTGTTTCAAAACGCCCCCCACTTCTGGATGAGTACTGAGATCCATTTATCTCTGGCAAGTACATACTTCTTACAGTCAGTAAAAAGGTGCCAAATAGTATCTAGATTCCCTCATTTGCAATCATAGAAATGGTCAGAAAAGGGAATCCCTAACAGCTGCCTGCTAACTCCCCTAGTGGCAGAACATTTAATCTGGCCTTAGTAAAAAGTATTCTGTATTTGGGAACGGTTAAAAATTTACAGTATGCAGGTAAGATCTTTGGAATAGGGAGACCCAGATAGTCCAAAGAGCATACCGTTCGTGCTCTACGTTTATCAAAGTGTAACATTTTGGATTTAATCAGTTTACATGTGGAGGAGTAATCCATTTGTTTTAAGGTCTCCGAAGATAAACTCAGTCTCTGTAATTTATCATTGCCTAGTTTTTGCCAAGAACTCTGAAAACCATCTTTAACAAGTAGATGTAAATAACTCTCCTCTGGGGAAGAACAATTTTTAATCTAAAAATAAATGTGGCAGTCTAGGCTTCGGCTTCTAATGATGGTCATGCAAATTCCAGCCAAATAGCTGGACCAGTGATACACTCCGGCAAGCTAGACATGGAGCACAGAAAGGAAATTAAACAGGAATCATATTTCTCAATTACTTTGGCGATTGTCAAGGATACCCCCAAATAATAATAATGGAACTACTTTGTCTTTAAATGCCTGGACGGCGGCAGGGAGGTATTTGCCTCCTGATGTCTGAAAGAATCTCAGGAGGGCTGCTGAGTGTATAGATGCCAACTTCATGACAGCAGTCATATGGCTTGTCCATGGCATATTATAAGAAAAAAGAACACCCAGGTACTGAAATTTATTGACCTGCTCAATTAAGTGACCATCCATGTTCCATGAGAGGTATCGAGGTAGGACACCTTTACAAAATACTGTAACTTTGGTGGGGTTTCTACCAAGCAGATTTGAGAGTTGTCCATGTCTGACTTATAGAGGAGAAATATTTTTAATTGGAAAATTTGCGGGTGGCGGAATCCCTGGGGCCTTGCATTTTTCTACAGTTTTTCTGTTTCTAATGCCATTTCTAATACTGGGTAGCTGTTGTCTTGTCCTGTTGGTTTGGTGGGAAGACACGTTTAAATACAAAATGGGGACACCAGTGGCTGAGTTCAACAGGTTGGTTTTCACTATAGAAACCCACCTGTCTGACCGTTTGAAGTCAGGACCCATCACACTGTTCAGCAAGAATTTCTTTGGGTTCATGATCCATCCGTTTGGAACTCCAATAATACTCTGTCTCCAGAAACAACAGCAATACTGAGAACTTTAGGAGACACAGGTTCCCACTGGCTATGGCAGCAGGTTTCTTAGTTTGACAGTGGTCAAAGAGAGGTCCATTCTCCTTTGCATTGTTTTTGCTCTGTCAGTTCTAGGAAGGGTGCTGGACAAGGTCCAGTGAGAAGCAGAATGGGTAAGGTTTGGTAGTGCCTTTCTGATATTGTAGGCTAGTTTTTCAGATTACATTAAATCCTTTAAGATTAACATGTTTGACGACTTTTAGTTGTTGTGCATTGTCCCAGACCTTGTATGTTGCAGTTACAAGTTGGCTTAGAGAAATATTGAACTCAGTACTTTCTAGAGGTGGATGGTTGCACTAGTGAATGTCTCATTGTGTAATCATCAATACAGAATCTTTATGTAGTAGATTGAGGACCCTTTCAGGTTAGTTTCTGGCCCAGTTTTAGAACAGAAGTTGCCTTGATCAGTTTAGTTGGTGTCCAGGAAAAATAGCAAAGATCCTTTCAGCAGATTTTGATGCCCTCAACCATTGCAACCTTCTTAAATACATATCAGGCTTGGGAATTGGAATTACTGTGCTCCAGTGATTCTGTTGTTTTCTGAAGGACTGGTTCCAGGAGCTGGTGCTGGAATACTACAGCTATGCACTATGTCATTTATGCTACTAGGTGCTGCAGGATTCCATCCTATTTTACATCTACATGGAACTTCTGGGGGAGCGGTTTGGGAATTTGGAGTAGTGTCATCAGTATGCAGCTGACAGCCAACTCTGCTTGTCATTTGCTCCAGGTATAGTGGTGGATGTCTGGAATTGGTACCTTGTATCGGTAATGAAATAAATAATTATGGGCTAAAAAACTTAATGTTTAGTCTTTTACTAGGTACACAGTTTTATCATACCATTCTTTCAAGGAGCTTGAGCAGCATACATTTCAGACAAATTGGGAGATAGGTTGTGGATATTGATAAGTGGTAGATTATTCACAGGGATTGTATTTATTCTCTTCTGGATGGGATTATTTCCTCCATTAAAGATAGAGAATTCTCAGTTCGAGTGTTTTTAGATCCAGTTTTCTTCATTGGCCCCCAGGCCATGTTTTGTGGCCTTTCCAGGAAAAGTGATATCTTGTAAGTTAGCTCGATACATTTAGTATGTTCTATGAGAGTCAGCCTATAAAATCCATGTAATGTACTGATTTTAACTTCTAAAGTTCCAAATGGTTTGTGATCCAGGTATCTAAAGGGTCACTTTCTGCTATGTGACATACCTATCTGCTAAGGTAGCCATCAGAATTAGGGGTGTTCGCTTCTGGTTTCTGATTCGGATAAAATACCTGAATGGGACCCTATTTGTAAAGACTTGGGATTCCCAGATCGGGGCCAGCATGGTGGCCCCAATTCGGAGATCCCAAATCAAAGCTTCCCCAAAGCATTCAGGTTGCTTTGGGAAGCTTCGGTGCAACTTGAAAGGGCCCCTTTCCTGCCGCTTGTAAGTGGCAGGTCTCTTTAAACTATCAGCTGGCAGGCAGCGGGGGGTGATCCCCCCTGCGACCTGCCCGCTGATAGTTTAAAGGGCCCCTTTCCTGCCACTTGCAATCTGCAGGAAAGGGGCCCTTTAAACTATCAGCTGGCAGGCAGCAGGGGGGATCCCCACCGCCTACCAGCTGATAGTTTAAAGGGACCTGCTTAAACTGTCCCTTTAACGGGCCAGGTAAGTGGGGGGCTGAGGGGTGGGTGGGCAGGGGTGCTGGGAGAAAACCCAGCCCTCTGAATCACTTTGGAATGATCTGAATCTTTACGGAGCATTCTGAAGCTATTCAAATACCTGAATCCCAAAGCAGCTTGCCACTTCGGGTTTTGGGTATTTCCAAATGTTTTTCCTGCTTCGGGTAAACCCAAAGCAGGAAACCCAAATATTTTCGGGGTGCACACTCCTACTCAGAACTTCCCCTTTCAAGAAAGTGTATATCTATAGGAGGCATCTGCTATGGGTTAGTGCTGGAATGCCCTGGATGTCAGTCTGGCACTTTCAATAACAAGATAATACATTTAATAAACATTGTGGTATACTATAATCCCGTTCCCTTATAAAAACGATTTCCTCAGCTGTTCTGTTATTTTACAGCTCTAATCCCTTTATAAAATTGCCCTGCTGAACGCTTCTGTCTTGTACATAAAATAAAGTACTGCAGGTACCAGGCAGGACGCAAAAGAAAGGGCATTCCTTAGGCAAGGCTGAAAAGTCATGTCTCTGGTTGGGGCACACAGAACAGGGCTTTGAGGAAGATCTTAGCTGGAGGGCTGGACAATATAGGAAGAATCAGAACATGACTAGAAAGCCTAATGAATCCATTCAGCAGACCAAAAAAAGAGAGAGAAAGGAGGTGAGCCTGAGCAGGCACTTGGCATTAAATGATAGTCAACAGGTTTGGCCTTCCAGTCATGGAGTCCTTTGTCACCAGGAAATCAAAAGATTCTCTGCTTTCTGTCCCATTTCAGATGTTTGGAGACAGGATTACAATGCTATGTCCATAAACCAGCTCAAGGGCTTAATGTTGGGTTCTCCCCACCCACCGTTAGAGTTGTAAAGAATATGGGAGTAGATTCAGTCAATAGCCCTTCACTGTCCCAGGGAACCCTTGTAGGTATGATATGGGGCCCCTGGCTGTTCCCTTCTGTCCTGGATTTCTTGAACCAAGGCCTGAGTGGCTAGTTCTGATTAACTGTGTATTTATGCAACTGTGGCATACTTATGTCAGATGATGTTGATAAAAAGGTTTAGCCCTGGGGGAAGGGATTCTAGAGATTCTGGTATTCTTCCAGAATCATTTGAACTAAGACATGAAGCCTAGCACATTACTGTGCTGAGCCATAGCCTCATCTTCAGTGTGAAACTAGGAAAAGGTCTCCCACTTCCATGTTATTTACATGTAAGAAGCTTTCTCAGGAAGCCTCAGTGTTGAACCCTGCAGTGGTTCACAAGTTTCCACCTAGTTTCAGTCTTATGGTATGTATCTATCATCCAGGCTGAAGGTGACATCTTGGCTAATATTGCTGAGATGTAGTTAGTGAGCTGGGGAAAATAGATCTGTACAAAGATTTGTACAGTGTTTTTGGTGCAGCACTAACCAAGGCTTGGTCAGAGAGTGGAAGTCTTAGTGGTCTGTGGGGATACCATTGCCCCCACTGGATGCTGTATCAGACAGGGTTCCAGTTTAGATTGTATTTTTGTTGGTTGACTAACAGACTGTATGGGAATGTACTGTCTACTTTAAAGGACCATCTCTCCTCATATATCCCTGTGTGCCAGCTTGTTAGTTTCTGCCTATTCTGTAGTTAAGGTAGTCTGCCTAGCATCTACCATAGCCTGTACTACTTCTGTAGTAGCTTCCACCCTGTGGAATGAGCTCCCTGAGAGGGCACAATTTTTAGAAGTTTTGAGAAGATGCTACAAGACCATTTTATTCTCTAGGGGTTTAAATGGGACAAGGTGCAGCTATTTTTTCTGGAAGGAGGTTATTTGGGGTTGCGTTGAGCCTCAAAGGAAGGATGGGGTAGAAATAGTTTAATAAATTCTCAACTGCCCAGCAACTTCCCTGCCTTAGCTCCTTGAGGTGGGCTCAGGCTTAGTTGTAAGGTCTTGAAAGCTGTTACTCGAGACTTCATAATCCTCCATGGCCTCCTTTGAAGTTTTCATGACAGCCATGGGGCTGGATCATGTCCCCCGGCTATGTGGCAGGCAGATACCTGTTTTGAGTAAGGGTTAGACGGTAAGGGTTAGAAGTAAGGCTCACTGAGACTTGTAATACTGGGGCTTATTAAGATAGTTTGCCTATTTTAGTCGTATTGAATGGATTTCTGTGAGTGCTTTGGAAGTTTCCTACTGATGTGATTAGTGATACCTTCAAAGCTCTGGTCAATATTTTAAATATTTTCAGGCTGTTGATGTGGTTGCTCACAGACCTCTTCTCCGAGCCAGTGCAGGCCATTAAAACCTCTGTTTACTTGGAGATCGGGGCACTGAAAAAGTTTGAAGAAAACTGGCATACAAGTGGAGGAAATCTCATTATGATCCAGATGGTTAGAGTACATATATGTGCTGGCTCTCTGGTAGGGATAGCAGTGAAGCTCAGAGTGTATAACTCCAGCTTTTTGTCAACTGTACTTAGTCACCTATGTGGTTCTGCACCCGGTTCAAGCTGCTAGTTATTATTGTTTTTTGGCCTCCAAAGGTTTTGGCTTTTCTATACTGGGGGGTGTCATGGCTAGGGGTGTGTGCTTCGGGTTCCCAGTTCGGAAAAAGAACCCGAACCGGGCCCGATTCGTGGTGGCTGACAGCTGCCACCCTGTCAGCCACCACTTCGGCCTCGGCCTCTGCAGTGGCGCGGGTGGCAGCTGCTGCGTGTGCTGATGTGCTGCCGGCCGCCACAGAGGCCAAAGCGGCAGCACGGACGGCAGCAGCACCACTGGTGGTGTTCGCTGCTGCAGAGGCCGAAGCAGTGGTGCGGGTGGCACAGGCCCTGGCTGCAGCCTTCCCCGCCGCCTGTGGGCCGCAGCGGCAGCAGCAGCAGAAGGCCTACTCCAGCCTTCAAGGTAAGTGGAGTTGGGGGAAGGGGGCTCAGGGGGGAGGTGGGAATCTCTTTCTGGTATGCTCTGAATCATTTCGAAGCATACCAACGATTTCCAAAACCTGAACCCGAAGTGGCTTGCCGCTTCCGGTTTTGTGTTATTCCAGATTGTTTTCCCGCTTTGGGTAAATCCAAAGTGGGAAAACCAATTATTTTCCCCGCTGCACACCCCTAGTCATGGCTCACTAAGTTGGAAGGGCTGCCGTATCTGCTGTACCCTCTGAAGTGTCCCTCTTGAGAAAATCTGCAGTTTTCAGTTTGCTTTTTTTATTGTATGTACAAAATAGACAAGTCTGCTTCCCAGGAAGTAGTTTTTGGCAGAAAAGTTCTTCTTTAGAGACTGGGATTCTCTTCCATTCAACAGAATCTTCACTGTTGCTTGTCACCAATTTCTAGAATGTCCTCTGCTGAGAGAGAAAGGAACAGTGGAAATTACTGTGAAGGTTAATTCTTCGGGGATGGAATACATCTTGCCCTGTCTTAGAAATTGTCCTGAATGAAGAACAGTCTATTCTGAAATAGGGGTGGGGGTGGTAGCCTTGAGAAGAAAGTTCATATGCTTGCCTGTTTACTCTATACAACATCTAGTAATAAAGAGAGGGAGGGATCTTTTGTGTTCAGACTTTTTGTCTTTATTTCTGTCTTTGAGATCTTTGTGTGTTACCTTCTTGGCTGAAGTTTTTTTGGTCATGGGTGTGGTTTGCTAGTTTTTTGGATTGCTTGTTACAAGTATGCATGGTTTTCATTTGAGGGATTAAATCCCCAAACTAGGAGGTGCCCCTCCCGCCCACCTTCATGAAGGGCTTTGCAGAAGATTTTTCTTCTTGGCCCTTCTTCCAGAGGTTGCTGGGAGTGGCAGCCCTTTCCGAGATGTATCCCAGCCATGGAAAAGAATGAACTTTCATTGTAAGTTCCAATATCCTTTTTCTTAAACCTCCTGTCTGCAGCACCAAAGGTAAAAGGAAGAAACGACTATAAGGCTGTCCTGACTTTATGGACTATTGTTAGAGCATAGTTTCTTTCACTGTTCTTTTTATAGAGTTCCATTTATTCAGAAATTAATGCTTATGAGTTTTTGCTATTTGGAAGGATTCATTGAGGGGCGGGGGGTGCAGGATGGGGCATGGTGTTTATAGAAGTCCTGAGTACTCAATGTTTATTATTCAGTCTGCTGGCTTGAGGGGGGGTATTTTATACAATGGCACCTGAGGGAATATGAGGGCAACTCACAAGTGAGTACAAGTTGGTGAATGTATTCCCAGAGCAGCACTATGCCTCCTGTTGCTGGTGTGGAAATGAATGATTAATCAGAACTTCATCTCTTACTAAACCATGTGACTAAACCACTGGGAAGCCTGGAGGGTAGAAGTGTCTTCTGTGTCCTCTTGGTAATGTACGGATTGGGCAAAAGGTATTTCATGGAAAAACAAATGTTTGTCATTGGGGTCTGGTGCTATAATAGCTGGTTTTGGATAAGAATTGCTGTTACACTGGTGCTGATTCAGCTACTGTGTTTTGACTAGGAGGGATCAGTATGGAATGGATTGACACAGTTGTCCTCTGTACTGATGTACTCGCATGCCAGCTTGATGGGCTCCCGCAGAAGATGCTGGAGAAAACTAATGCCTGGAAACAGATAACTCAGTGAATTTAAGTTTTTTGGAACTGAGCTGTAAGAACTATGTTATGTGGTATACAAGAATTAAATCTTTTGTCCTTTCATCATGTTTTCTCTGGTTGACACAGGACACAGATTTAATATTTTTGTTAAATTATACTGTTTAAATACATTGATGTATTTTTTACCTCCCAAGGGACTTTAGGCATATGTCAGCTTTTAAAACAGCCATTGTTTTGTAAATAAACATTATGTACGTGTCCTAAGAGATCTCTGAGCTCTGCTTCAGTATGTCTTCTCATCTATGTTAATATGGTAGATGCAACCCATTAGGTATGATTCTTGCTTCATTGCTGAATACCTCCTGCTGCATCTTCTTTTTTGTGTTATTTCGTGGTGCTCATAGTGTATTTCTTTTTTGCAAGCACTAGTGAAGCTTTTAATGGAGAAGATAGGAATTAATACTATTCAAAGATAAAGAGACTTAGTCCATTGCTTTACTTCTTGTCCTAGTTGCCCACTGTGCATCATCACGTCAGATCATATCCCACTGGAAGAATTGTACACGACATGATTGCCCTGTGTGTCTTCCATTGAAAAATGCTAGTGACAAGAGAAACCAGCAACGTAAGTAGATTCAATTAAAGAAAAAATACAGTGAGTTAAATGCCAGTAAATTATGTTGCCCTCATTCTAATTGGGTAAGACATACTGGGCAACTTTTGCTTTATAGAATTCCATTGTATGCTGACATCATCCCCTTTTGGTGAATTACTATTTAACTATCCTTTCCCCGTAATTTTCTTTAAAAACGGTATATATGTAAAACCACCACGTGTGCACTTTCTGTGTTATATTAGTTTAGAAGATGTTTGCATTGAGATGTCATTTGGTCTTGTTGGCATGTTTGCACAATTAAAATTACATACTAATTCGGAAGATGTAAAAGAGTTCCTGTGTTAGAAAGTGCAAGAAATCTTACCCTAATTGCACTGGGGTAGCATTCATCAGTATAAGTTAGTGGTAAATAGGCATCTGTAACAGTTTTGGTGGTGAAGATTAGAGCTGTATGACTTACTGATGCAGTAATCTGTATAAAACTGTTGACTAATTGAACTCGTGCATTCAGTATGCTATGCTGAATATGATGATTCTAGCTAATCACCAGGTGTCGGTGAAAATTTAATTGATTCAGGGTCTTAGAATAAAGTAATATTTGGGTCATAGTGGAGCATGTTGATTGTCAGATGCAAGTAACATTGAAGGGTATGAAGGAATGGACTCACAAGCCCAGTTCCCTTGAGGTCCTGGGATGTTGGGGAAAACTCCTCAGCTATCCTAAGTCGCCATTTGATGCCACTGAGGGGACCCATATCAAACTTTGTAGTAACTGCTGCTACCAGAAGATCTGAGAGTATCTCTGTCCTACCTTGGATTAATTTTAATCTTCCTGCCTCAAAGAGGAGGAGAATGACTAGAAAGCCAAAGAGGGTAGTATTACAGGTAAGCAATGTGGCTGTACTGGGACTTAAACTGTGTCCCTCTCCTCCCCTGAGTTTAGTGTACCCAACATACAAAATAGAAGATTAACACTAGGTGTAATAAAGACTGCAAAGTAGACAAGTCAGATGCAGTAAAGAGCAAGAAGAAAGGAGTAACCAAGTTCAACTTTGCTCATTGCTTCAGGAGACAGTGAGATACCAATTTGTGTTTTGAAGCAAACGTTTTCCTTTTAGAACATCTACCACTCAGTAAGAGGGGAGCTGTAATGAGGTGATAGAATTTTCAAAGCACATCAAGTTGTGGATCAGGGCTAAGTCCCCCTGATCGGAAACAATTAGTTGATCAGCTGCCTTATCCCCACAGGCAGGACCTGGGATCTGGAACCTTTACTTTGATGGGGAGGGTCTTTTTTGGACTGAAACTGCCATTACCTTAGAGTGTGATCAGAAGTTGGGGTCTGCTGACTGGTGGGTCAGCATGACCACAGAAACAAAGACATTAGCAATGGTATTGCCCTCTTGGAAGCCAAACATCTGATTCTCCTTCAGACTGCCCCTGTGCTAGGAACTCTCTGACTTTGATGTCTAAACTCCATTCTGTTTACAGCGATTCAGATTTCATTCTGCTTCTCTTGATCTCCAGAGTTCCACATGAGCAAGGGAGGCATGAGATGCAGAATTGAACTATCCCCGGCATTCCTGCAACTTTTTTCCTTGTGCTTATACGACAAAAAAATTTTTGAAGCCACTGTTGAGTTGCTTCTGATGCATCTTATGTGTGAGCGAAATTTTTAATCCTGTACAACTTCTCTCCTGGGCACTGATTGGTTGGCCACCCAGTGGAAACCACTCCCTCCATCCCCGTTCTCCACACACTCCCTCTTTATATTTATTTTTGTAAAATGAGGCAAGAGTCGTAACATTACAATGTCATTTCTCATACTGCTGTATTGTGAAATCAAGACTGCAAATTCACAACCTTGCAAACCTTCCAAACTGCCTGCAAATTACATTTTTATCATCTGACCCGCTGTTTGTTAGGAAACAAGCCCCCAAAAACTAAGCATCCAACTCCCCCCTCCTTTTTTTAATTAGGGAAGATTTGCAATGCTATGTCATTCGTGCATTCTACTCCTTTAAGCACAATATCTGTCCCATTCCCTGATGTCAGTCCATATTCCCCGCTGATCACTTCTTGAGTTTACTTCTTTATTTCCTTTCTTGACAAATGGGGCTCATGTTCATGGTGATTTGGAAATGAGGGTGGAGGACTCGTCCTCATTTCAGAACACAGTCATGTGATGTGAGGAGGCCAATGAGAACGATGTTTTGTTTGGACAGCAGCATTTTAACATGCTGTGGCAGAGAGGCACCGTTTTACTCCAAGCAGACAATTCAAACCATACCAGAACAATCTGCTAGTAATTAGAACAAGTGCAAAAAGTACTTTGTAGGTTTCCCCTCAGAACTTCGCCAATTGCCTCGCTGGATTTTTTTTTTAAAAAATGGTGGGTATGGGACTGCCCAATCAGCAAATACAGGGACAGGGAGAATCGGGGGGATGGTGGACACACTGGGTTCCAACATAGCAGCATTATGACACATGCGCTGAGTAAATCTTGCCGAGCTAAGATGTCTGATTGAAACTTGTTTAAAACATCTGGATTATAAAAGTATATCAGTAAGGTCAAGAAGAGTGTTCAGTCTTTGCAGTTGGCATTCCTTTACTAGTTCGTATCCCAATGTTCATCTACGGCTGGGGTGGGGAAGGTCTGGCCCGCGGGCTGTATACGGCCCGCGAAGTCATTTGGACTAGTCCGTGGAAAGAGATGAGCGGTGGAGCTGTGGATGAACAGCAGCGCTGCAGTCGAATACAGCGGGCGGATCCCCCGATCCCACCCTTCCCCCCCCACTCCCACTTAGCCACTTGGAGGGGGGCGCACTCCCACACCGTGAGAGCAAGTGGCAGCGGCAGTGAAAGCAGGCCTCTCTTGCTGCTGCCGCTGCCTGCTGTTGCCAGCACCGCTCACTGCCACTGCTGCGAGCGGTCCACAGCGCTGGTGAAAGTGGCCTGCGCCGCGGCGGCAAGAGCAAGTGGTGGCGGCGGTAACGGGGGGCTCTGGCACTGTCGAAAGAGCTGCTGCGGCTGCTGTCGCCACAAGCAGCCCGCAGCGGTGGCGGTAGGGAGAAAGGGAACACAAGCACCCTTTCTCCCGCACGCGTGACGTTGCTCCTAGAAGTGACATCATAACGCATGCTGCGTGATGATGTCATTTCCGGGAGCGACGTCACGTGTGTGGGAGAAAGGGAGCTCCCCGTGCGGGACAAAACATAAACTTGGCTCTCCATGGAGAAAAGGTTCCCCACCCCTGATTTACAGTCTTCAGTGCAGTCCCATATAGGGGTCTGCGCTTGCACAGGCCAGCCATCCGGAGCTGGATTCTCAAGCTTTTAGGCTAACCGGGGGGGGGCAGGTACCGCTTCCAGCCAGCTTTTCCCGCTGAAATGGTCACGTGGCGAGGAGGCCACCCCCCATTCCCTCCGTTCGTTTTCTACCTGATGCAAGGAGCAGACGGTTTCTCAGCAAGGCTTCATGTTTGTAGTCAAATTGTTAGAGTTTACAGTTGTTGTTAATAGTTTAGTGTTTAGATAGTTATAATAGTTTAGAATTATTGTGGAGTTCGGAGGGGGTAAGTTGACTTCTCCTCCCCTCGCCCTTTCCCGTTCGTGGCTGAGCACAACTTTTACAACCGTCCCTATGGAGGACAAGTCACTCTTTAAAAAATGTGAGGGCTGTGGAACGAAGATGGCCAGGACTGATGGTCACTCACTATGCCTGGTCTGCCTGGGGGATGGGCATATGGTCAAACAGTGCAAACATTGCCAGTTGTTCACCCCCAATGCGCGAGGAGACTGAGCCTCAAGGCTGAAGGTGATGTTATGGAATAAGGTGAAGTCTGTCTTCACAAGCATGGCAGTAAAGAAATCTGTCCTGGCGGAGTGAGCTAAACATTCGGACTCTGGATCCCTGATGGAAGTGTCGGCATCAGATCCAACACCTGCAGACCAGCCGTCGGATCCATCGATTCCGAAGGACCGAAGCTGGCCACGATCTCGGTCCCGAGATACTATAGCCTCAGCCTGCTCTGGAGCCAGCATGATACGGCTGGAGGGAGATGTCTCAACGCTGGCAAGTGGAAGGTCGAAGTCCCTGGTTCCGGCCAGAATGGAAGCATCGACCTTGAGACTGCGCAAACACAAGGATAAGAATAAGCATTAGTCTCGCAAGCGAGAAGCTTTCACCAATTCCGATGCCGTTACCTGAATCGCCTAGGCAGACTCTTTCCCTGGCGTCGAAACAGAGGTTGAGCTCAGCGTCGATAGCTTTGACCGAAGGTTCCGATAGAGCCAAGCGTTGGAAACGGTGATCTAGTTCCGATGAGAGATCTTGATACTGGAAGCCACCTTGGTCTCCACCCTATCCTATGCCTGGCTACCCGCAGTACTGGGACTATTTCCCACCGTGTCCATTTCCAGGAGTGCCCAGGTCTACCCAAAGCAGATCCCGCGGCTCGGAACTGATGTGGTACCAAAGGGTCTGACCTTCGACGCCAAGACGGGGGCTCAGAGTCGGAGTTGAAGGCCGAACCTCTCGGATCCGGGCAGAGTCCCAGCTTCACATCTGAACCGCCCCCTGAGGAAATATTGGCGGAGTCTGAGAGGTTACCTGCTATTGATTACAAGCTGTACGCCTAGCAGATAATGCGCATGGCTAAATCGCTGGACATAGATGTATCAGCTCCTCAACCAAAATCTCAGAACAGTATCCTGAAACACATATACTGACACCCTAGAGGTGGTGGCCTTCCTAATGATAGAGGGCTTTGTTGAAATAATGGATGAACTGCACCAAAAGCCTCTGTCCATTCCTGCTACGGCAAAGGAAGTGGAAGTCCTCTATAAGGTCAAGGAAGATAAATGTCCGTATTTGTTTTTGCACCCTCCAGCATCCTCCATGATAGTGGAGGAGTTCGAGGCATGCCAGAGACAAGGCAGTCTCGCTACACCTGCTGGCAAGGAGGGTCGTAAACTGGATACCGTGGGCAAGAAGTATTACTTGCGTTCTGCCCTCATGATTAAGATGGCTAATTTTTTAGCCATCATGAGTAGTTATCAGATCTTCCTGTGGGACAAGATGGCCACTTACCTTGAGGAATTGCCTGAAGAGAAGGAGGTATTAGCCAAACTCATCTGTGATGAGGCCATTGTCCTATCTAAGCAGCTGATCAGTACCAGCAGACACTTATTGGATATTGCTGCTAGAGGTCTAAATACGGCTGTTGTTCTCCGAAGGCATGCATGGCTACGAGCAACTGCTTAGCTCGTGGAAACGACAAACAAGATTGAAGACATGGCATTTGAAGGGAATACTTTATTCTCGGAAGCTACTGATAACTACTTATCAAAAATGAAAAAAACCCAGGCAGACTGCAGGATCTTATGGTGTGCTGCTGCAGTTGTCAGGCCGTACCTTCTTCTGTCGCAGTCCAGTCATTAGGAGCTACCAGCCCAGGAGAGAGTACCATTCTTACTGGTTCCAGCCATATAGGAACCAGTATCCATACCGAGCTCCTAATTTGCCTCAGAATCAGTCCCGTAGGCGGGTGTCGGGGAAGTCCAAATCAAATCCGACACCATAAACATAAACAACTGTCTAAACATAAACTCTCAGCAGCTGTATGAGACCACTGGGTCCAAGGAACGGTAATAGAAAAGATTTTTTTTAAATGACGTTGGCTCCAGTCCCCACAAAAGGCAGCTTCCAACAGACACCTCTCAACTTGTGTAGAATGAAAAAACAGACACCAAATCTCCTTGAAGTTGTGCAGTGCAGAACACCAGGAGCCCAAGCTGATTCAGTACTGATCAGCATGAATACTCAGAAGTGCTGGTTTAATGTGTGCCATGTGCAATGGGCCTAAGAAACCATTTTCTAAATCTCAGGCATTGTCCCAGTGCTCTTAAGCCTTCCTTGGCATCAAAGTGTAGCCTTTGATCAATTTAATCAATTTTTCTCTTGCATGCAAACTCTGAAGGACCATTTAATGACAAGGGAGAGTATTGCTCAAGACTATTAGATGCTAACTATTGTGAAGATGAGATGTGCTATAGAATTCAGTATTTTTCAACCATCCAGTATCTTTGTTGCTACAAAGCCATGCAATGCTGTCATGAAGTTTTCTTTCTCTTGTTGAAGGTCACATACACCCTTTTCAACGTGGTAAAGGAGTCTGTTTTGGATACTTTGGATACTTTGTTATTCTCCAGAGAGATGGAGATCTCCATCCATGATCAGAGGAATCATAGAGCTGGAAGGTACCCCCGTAGATGGTCAAGGGCCATCTAGTCTAAGCCCCTGCACAGTGCAGGCAAAAAACCACCAGGATCCCTGGCCAATGTGACCAGGAAGAAAATTCCTTCTTGACCCCAAAGTGGCGATTGGCATTACCCCAGGCACATAAGAAAGGCTTGTGAGAGCTAAGTGCTGGCTCATACCTTCCTGCCCTCCTTCTTACAAACTGCTTAAGTTCATGCTGAGTCATAGAACCAGCACTGCTGACAGATGGCCATCTACCTGGGGTTAGAAACCTCCAAAGAAAGAGAGCCTACCACCTCCCAAGGAAGCTTGTTCCACTGTGAAATCTCCAAGCATTTCTTCCTAATATTTAGTAGAGAAATCTTTAAGTTTAATTTTAACCCATTGGTTCTAATCTGACCTTCTGGAGGAACAGAAAACAACTCTATTTCATCCTCTATGTGACAGCCTTTCAAATATTTGAAGATGGCTATCATATCATCTCTCAGTTGTCTTCTCTCCATGCTAAATGTACCCAACTCCTTCAGCCTTTTCTCATAGGAGTTGCTCTCCAGACTCTTCACCATCTTGGTAGCCCTCCTTTGGACACATTCCAGCTTGTCAACATCCTTCTTAAACTGTGGTGCTCAGAACTGAACACAGTACTTTAAATGAGGTCTAACCAGAGCAGTGTAAAGTGATACTGTCACCTCATGTGATCTGGGCACTGTATATTTCTGTTGACACAGCCCCAAAATTGCATTCCCTTTTTTAATCACACTGCTGACTCATGTTCAGTGTATGGTCTGCTAAAACACTTTGATCCTTTTAACATGTGCCACTGCAAAGACAAGTCTCACCCTTCCTATAATTATGCATATGATTTTTTTCTGCTTAAATACATAACATTACATTTATCTTTGTTGAAATTCATTTTCTTTCAACCCACCTTTCCAGCCTGTCAGGTTCATCCTGAATCTTGATTCTCTCTTCTGCTGTATTAGCTACCCCTCCCAATTTAGTATCATCAGTAGTGTGATCAGTAGGAGTATCAGTAGGAGTGTGCAAGAAAAAAAAGTTCAGATTTCCCACTTCAGAAATTCCGAAAAAAGTTGGAAATAAGCTATTTCCAAAGTGGCAAGCCGCTTCTGAAATTGGTTGTTGTGGATTTTCCGGGCTGTATCGCCGTGGTCTTGGCACTGTAGTTCCTGATGTTTCGCCAGCAGCTGACAGGGCTGTAGGCTTTATTCTGTAGCCCCTCCAGAGAATGCTCACTTGGCCCGCTGCACCAAGGGCCAGGGAATCCCCCGACTCCTTCTGCAGTGGACAAAGGATGCAACGGAGCTGCAGGCTTTACTTGCATTTAAACCCCCAAATCAGCTGCTTGGCGGCAACTTCCCCACCAGGCAGCCGAGTCTAGCTGGCAGGGTTAAATGCCCCTTTCCATGGTGCTGCGCAGCTGGCTTGACTTGGCTGCCTGGCGGGAAACTTGCCACCAAGCAGCTGATTCGGGAGTTAAAATGCCTCTTTCTGTGCCACTGCGCAACAGTATGGAAAGGGGCATTTTTAACCCTGCCGGTTAGACTCAGTTGCCTGGTGGGGAACTCGCCACCAAGCAGTTTATTCGGGGGTTAAAATGCCCCTTGACCCGAAGCTTCCTGAAGCGATACAAATCGCTTCGGGAATCTTTGATTCGGGGTTTCTGAAACGGACCCAGCACGCTGGGGCCGATTCAGAAATCCCAAATCTTTGCAAATTGGGTCTGATTTGGGTATTTTTCCCGAATTGGAAACATGTATTGCACACCCCTAATCAGCATATTTAATGAGCATTCCCTTTATGACTTCATCCAAGTCATTTATAAAGATGATGAACATCACAGGGCCTAGGACAGATCCCTGAGGCACTGCACTTGTCATTCCTCTCTAAGAGGATGAGGAACCATTTACCAACCACTCTTTGGGTGTGATCTGTTAACCAGTTACAAATTCATCTAATAGTAGCAGCTTTTAAACTGCATTTTACCAGCTTGTCAACAAGAATATTATGCAGAACCTTACCCAAAAGCTGTACTGAAAGAAAGAAAAGTTATGTCCACATTATTCCCCTGATCTACCAAAGTAGTAATTCTATCAAAAAAGCAGATGAGATTAGTCTGACGTGACTTGTTCTTGAAGAACTTGTGTTGGCTCTTGGTACTCACAGCTTTCTTTTCTAAATCTTCAAGGACTGACTGCTTGATAATGTATTCTAGAAGCTTTCTAATATGGACATCAAGCTGTCAGGTCAGTAGTTACCTGGATCCACCTTTTCCCCCTTCTTAAAGACAGGAACTCTGTTTGCCTGCCTCCAGACTTTTGGCACCTGACTTGTTCTCCAAGAATTCTCAAAGATTATAGACAGATGCTCTGAGATTACATCTGCAAGTTCCTTTACTATCCTAGGATGCAATTCATCTGGCCCTGAGGATGTTGATTTCATTTAAAGATGTTTGGTGTTAATGTACCACCCCATTGCTATCCTAGGCTACAGCTCCCTTCCTTCATCATGTGTTTTTATTTTCACCAGGTTGAGCATGTTTCCTTTGCATGAGTAGATGAAGGTAGAGTAGCAGTTGAGCAGTTCTACCCTCTATCACCTGTTTATATTCCACTTTCCTCTAATTGCAGTGGACCTACTATTTGTTCTTTTTCTTGCTTTGAATATAACCAAAGATCACTTTTTTGTTGTGTTTGGCATTTCTTGCTAGTGTAAGCTCCTAGTGAGCTTTTAGCCTTCCTAACATTCTCCCTGTCTGCACTGGCTAGTTGTTTATGTTCATCCTTTGTCGTATGCCCTCCTTCCCTTTACTCAAATGTGTCCTTTTTAATTCTCAGCTCATTACAAAGCTATTTATAGAGCACCCTTGCCTCTTTAGGTGCCTCCCATTTTTCCTTCTCAATGGAATAGTTTATTCACTGGAGTACGCCCCAGTTATGTGTGGTATCTCTTGCTATCATTCTTTCAATGCTGTAGTAGAAAATGTGGTTTATGTCAATAAATCTCAAGAACTTGCAGGTTCATTGCACCATCTGTTACAACACTGCAAGTAACTTCAATTCACCATCAAATCTTGGCATTTCCAATATTCAGTGCTCCCTTCTCACTTATTTCTCAATAGCTGCTATTTCAGCAAATAAGTGGCTGATGGTGGGTCATTCTGTTTCTTCTTTTCCTACTTTTCAGAGGTGTGGCAAGACTTTATCCAACTTTGTATTTACTTCTGTTGTGTATGTGGGGGGTGGGTGGGAGGTGTTACACAATTAATCCCTTCACAACTTCAACCAGTGGCAACATACAATCTGAAACTTCTCTCTCTTAAGACTGTTTCTATTGATTCTGCTAGAAGGGCAAATGAGATATGCACCTGGAAGTCACGTGCTCCGTATCTATGTTGTCATCACCCCTGTAAAGTTATACATTGACTTAACTTTAACTTTTTGCCAGTTTCCATGCCAACCATTACCTTAGCCTGCTAGTTTACTTTAAGAATTCTTCTGCAGGTGCTGAAAACCTGCTGCACTCACTTCTGTATGCTGAGCCTTGGTGTTCTGTACAGACCAAACAGGCTCTTTTGGGAAGGATCTTAATTTAGAAGGAGCTTCCATTGTCTCCTCAACACTTTACTAAGTGGATAATTTCTTTTATACTGTTAGCACACAGGCTGGTGCCACAAGGAGCAGTGGCCCATTCTGCTTGGTCAGTTGCAGCTTCCATGGCCTCCTCTACGGGAGTGCTGATCATAGACTTGTGTAGAGTGGTCACATGGTCTCACACTTACACTTTCATCCAGCATTACCTGATTGATATTTGTGCTCAGAGGACTGCGTTTTCCTCCTATTAGTGTGATGTATAGTGACTACAAAGAAAAACAAGGGGTTGCCAACCTGTAACTGGTGTTCTTTAAGTGGTTGTTTGTGCCATCATATGCCTCTTCCTCCTTACCCACAACAAGTATGATTTTAATGTTGCAACAGTAGAAAGAACTGAGTATGACTCATTGTTCTGTCCATTCTGGGTATGCACATCTTATGCATTGCTCTGACCCGGGCAGGGCAAGTATCAAAAGACATTTCCAAGATTAGCTCTCAAAGGTTCTGAATACTCTGCGCATCAGTGAATGTACTCAGATGACCACTCAGGAACACCAGTTACAGGCAAGCAACCTGTTTTTCTTGGCAGTCTGCTGTGATTCTTTTGCAGGTAAGATAATTTGCATCTACTGTTGCTTGGATGCCACATTAGATAAGAGACACTGCTGTAGTAGGCTTTTTCTGGGCATCAGTTAGGGCTTGTTGACCTCCTTCTTCACTTACATTTCTATTGTATGACAAGAATGTCTAATGTAAATTCTGGAGGTGTCCCTTTCCAAGGAACTGGATAGTACATGGCAGTTAACAGTAGCTTGGAATCTAGCAATACGCAAGAGGAAACATAAGTGATTTAACATAGATCTGCTTGCACAAGATCTTATGGAACACTTAGTGCTTTCCTCCATATGTATTACAGTGCCCAGAAATTGGTTGCATAAGATCTTTCACTGGCAGAAATGCAATTGGGGATACAGTAGGTCTAATGCAGCCAGCTACTGCGGTCCTTTACTTGTGTTTCTGCTTGCACAAGAGCTCTAGTTCAAGTGCAGATTTTGCAGTGGATCCAACCCCAGGATTGTGTAGTGTACTCAGGGTTGTAGTGGAAAGCATGGTGATGGGTGTAGAGGTCAAAGGAGTTTACATATAAGCTAGGGCCATAGAATCTTCAATTATATATAAACAAGCCTAGTGTAGTTTATGGAAATCAAGTTATCACCAGTTACTGCTTTGGTGAATGGTCTCTATTTTGATTGCATATGCATTTTACATAACTACATCTCCTGCATTTTACAGCCCTGGATCTTGCTGTATACCATTTTTCTCTCTTCATATTTCCATATGATCTGCCTAGTGAGGACCCATTGCCTGCTTTCAAAGAAGTAGGCTGCAGTCCATTAAAGTTTATGCTAGAATAAAAGCTAGTTAGTCTTTTAAGGTATCACAAAACTCCTATTTATTAAAAACAGAGGGCTGAAACAAATATTTTTTGTGATGCTTGAGGACTTGGAACTGGGATTAAGATCACTTCCTTATTTACTTTTTGATTACACCATTTCTCCACTCGGTATGTTAAACCTTGAACATTAGTGTATGCATTGTTTTTATGGTAAAGAAATGCCATTCATGTTTTGTTTTGTTTCTTTTTTCTTTACTTTTTTTGTAGCGCTCCTTGGATCCCCTGGTAATGGAATCCAGAATTCTGTTGCATCTGGAGCAAGCCAGCCAACAACTCCATCCCTAAGTAACCCTAACCCAATTGACCCCAGCTCCATGCAGCGAGCTTATGCTGCTCTTGGCTTGCCCTATGGAAATCAGCCACAGACTCCATTGCAACCGCAAGTACAAGGCCAGCAAACTGCCCAGCCTCAGACCCATCAACAAATGCGGACCATAAATGCATTGGGTATGTGGAGGAAGTGATAAAGGAAAACTGGTGGTAATAGTAACCAGTTACAAATAACTCAGGCGACTCTTTACTCAAATATATTTGCATTGTGTTTGAATCATGAAAAAACAGAACCTTAAGGGGCATTCAAAATAGTAAATCAGGTCATCCTTCTGGATAAGTAAGGCTGCTATTTAAGCACAGATATGCTAGCATATATGAGCGTATGGAGCGTGGAACAATAAAGGCAATGGAACTGCTACAGATGAACTTCTTCGCGTGGAATCTTGGTGCAAAACATAACCTGTCTTTGACTAGTTGTATCATGTGCAAGCTTTTAAAAATTATTTGGCAAACCTTGCTGGTTGACTTCTGTTGCTTGCAGAGCCATTTTGAGTTACCAGTCCCTCCTCTAAGGTTTCCTACTTAGTCTCCTATTTGAAAATATTCACTTAAGTTTGGTGTTAAACAGAAACTGCTGAATGGTTTCATCATTATTTGATATCGTCAGGTTCCATACTGGGAACATGATTCTAACAAGCATTTGAACAAATATAGTCTTGGTAAAACACAGTTGCAGTAACTTCCAGTTACCGTATACCTTTTTGTCATACAATTAAAATGTAAACAGTGGTCATTTAAAAGTGTGAATTCTTTGATATTCCAACTGAATTAATGAAAGCTAATCTTGTTCCAAAGGAGCTAATCAAATGAATCTGGCTGCAGGAGGATTAACAGACCAGCAAGCTAGCATGATCTCAGAAACGGCTCTTCCGACTTCACTTGGCCCAACAAAGTAAGCTGCATCTGAAATAGTCATTGAGTATTTTTGTTTGGTAATATTTTTAAATTTTGGAAATAATGCTAGTCATACTGTTGCTCATTATTGTTTCATATTGCGCTTTCTTACCACCACCACCTAATTTATTTTCCTTATATTGATGTACTTGGTTATTTAATTGCTTAATTATTGAAACAGTAATTAGGGATTCTCAAAAATTAATATGGTATGCAATGAAGGGTGGTTAGCACACTTCATAATCTCTTACATTTTTCTGTCCTTCAGCCCTTTAATGAATGATGGCTCAAATTCTGGCAGTGTAGGAAATCTTGGTGGCTCTATGCCAACAGCTGCACCACCTTCAAGTACTGGGATGAGGAAAGCATGGCATGAACACGTTACTCAGGATCTGCGCAATCACTTAGTCCATAAACTGTAAGTACTTGCTGTGACTGGGGAAGTTGCTCTTGAACTGTAGTGCTAATTCTTAGATTTGAATTGTGGGATGGCGGTGACATTGAGGACATAGTAGAGTGCTGTAAGGATAAAACTGAGAATTGGTTACCCTTCACTGTAAGAGAAAGCATTTCATGAAATAATTTCTTCCCAAATTCTGTCTCATTTCACTTTTCTTGGTAGATGATGGGGAAATTGTAGAAGTGATTTCCCCCTTCTAATCCCCATTTTTTAATACTTTCGTATCAGATATGGTGCATGACTTGAATCGTGAAATGGAAAGAAGTGGGCTGGTAACGTTTGAGTCTCTTCAATTTTGGAGAGTTTTTGTTTGTTTGCATAATGTAGATGGAAAGTAGAGGATTTCTAGCTGTGTAATTAAAAAGGGATTTGCATGTTTTCTTTACGTAGCGTACAAGCCATCTTTCCCACTCCTGACCCAGCTGCATTGAAAGATCGCCGAATGGAGAATCTGGTGGCTTATGCTAGGAAAGTGGAAGGTGATATGTATGAATCAGCTAACAGTAGGGTATGTTATCTATTGGACAAGTGCTTAGATTTGTGAGCCAATGTTTGATGCACAAAAATTAAATGCTCTTTTGTTAAGGATGTATTGGGTAAAGTGGTGAAAGCTAAAATGTCACAACATCAGCCTTTTCAGTTTTGTAAAACTGAGTTCCATTTTATGATTCTGGTTTAGAAAAGGAAGCCTTTCTTTCACCAGTTTTTCTTTCAGTTTAACTTGCCTGTTGACATGGGAGGTCAATCCTGTGCACAGTTCGGCAAGATTTTATACTTAGATTGCTATGAGAAATGTAGTTATTTACTGAAACATTTTGACTTGGTTTTTTGGTAAAAGTACACTCACAGCAGTTTAAAAACATATGAAAATGTGCTAAAATAGTCAGTTAAAATACTCTGTAAATACTGTATTCTATGAATGAAAGTAATGGTTTCCATATTTTGACCACATCTCAAATCATACATCATCAGAGATTGCTGTACCAAAAAAATACATGAACCTTTTACTTTATTAAACTCTGTAAAGCATTTGCCTCTCAGTATGGGATTTGTTTTTTGTAAATAGCGCTCTAGTTTAACTGTTGAATATTTATTACATTTTTATATGTTACATGTTAAAAATTTAAAAATAAAAAAGTTTAAATAAATAAAATGGAAGTAAAAAATCCACAGTCCACACAAGTACAGACCAGCAGCTTTTAAAATCACTTCTGCACCAATGTAATGCCTGCCTGAACAGCAGGAGTAGAGAACCAGGTATGTTATCCTGAACTCCTTGGACAACGGGCAGGATAAAAACATAATAGATTCTCCACTCCCTCATAGTTTATTCCTTGTCCACATTGGATGAGTATAAAGTACTATGCCACCTCTGTCTTTTATCTTGTCTCTGTACCTTGAATGAGTTGGATTCTTCAAAATAGCTATTGTCATTCTGCCAGGTCCTGGTATTGCTAATCGTATAATACCATGTTTGTATTTCTAGACCACAAATTATGAAAAACTTACTGATTCAGATTACAATTGTTCATGTAACGTAAATGATCAAACAGTATTATTTGGAATCTGTGGATCTTTCAAATATCTGTTAGAACTAATCCTAATATACTTTTCCTTTGTAGGATGAATATTATCATTTATTGGCCGAGAAAATCTATAAAATACAAAAGGAGCTAGAAGAAAAGCGGAGGTCTCGTTTACATAAACAAGGTATCTTGGGTAACCAGCCAGCCCTACAGCCCACTGGGAATCAGGCTGCTGGCATTCCACAGGGGGCAGCAACAATGGCGCAGCCAGTGAGACCTCCCAGTAAGTACATGCTAAGGAGGGAGACAAAGTTTTTATGTTTATATTTTAACCCCACGGATAGGCATTTCACAATTACTTACTTTAGAAATATTTACCCCACCTTTCTACCAATGATGGTATTCAGGACAGCTTATAAAGAAACCATAAAACAGTATCCAAACAATGTATGAAACCATGTACATGGGCCAATTCTAAACAAGGGGAAAAAATCAGAGTAGGAGGTATCAAAGATGTGACCAATAGGGCACAGTAGAAGCACTAGTAATACTTTCTGCCTAAAACATGGATAAACAAGACAATCTTTGCCCAATATCTAAAAGATACCTAAGATGAAGCTGGGAATATATCCCTAAAAAGAGTTCTACAAGTGAGGCACAACTGCAAAATAGGCCCTACCTAACCCTTGAAGGCATCTGTGTCAGGACCTCCAATTAGTATCCCAGCTGCCAGGCAAATTCAGAAATTTCTGACAATTTAGGGCTTTAGAGCATTGAATGTTGTCGGGAAATGAATTGAAAGGCAGTAAAGATATTTAAGACCAGGTAAAATGTTCTGATTTTGGGGTGGGGGGTTGTGGTTAATAACTTGTCTGTCATTTGGACTAGTTGAAGTTTCCCAATTTTGGGCTATTTGAAGACTTTCTTCCAAGGCAGCCCCATGTATTAAAGTAATCAAGCATAGGTGCTCCTAAAATGCAGATAACTATAGTAAGATTAGCAAGACTCGGGTCTGGTAGCAACTTAAAGACCAACTAGAATTCCAGGGTATGAACTTTCAAGAGTCAAAGCTCCCTTCATAAGATTAGAAATGTATAATATCTGGAAATGACAAAGCCATACGGGGAAAAAGTTTTCCCTCAGGTTTGTGGTGTATTTTGTTGTTACTGGTTTGATGAAATAAAAATTTGGGGGAAAATAGAAATATACCCAATACTTACTTTCCTGTTACACCTAAGCTACTTTTACTGGTTTAATAACCTAAAGTAACCTAGTTACCATATAAAACTGTACTATTTGACATATTCATGGAATTTAAAAGTATAAATTGAAACACTGGAATGTGAGGGTTTCTTTTCATCAGTGCATTGGAAGATATCCTTGTGTGGGTTGTACTTCCTTGCTCTTTGGGCAGGATAAAGGCTTCCACAATTCTCAGACCTGGATAGACCAGGTGAGCCTGATCTCGTCAGATCTCAGAAGCTAAGCCGGGTCGGCCTTGGTTAGTAATTGGATAAGAGACCTCCAAAGAAGAGCAGAGTTGTTATGCAATGGCAAACCACCTCTGTTAGTCTCTTACCATGAAAACCCTGCCACGGGTCGCTGTAAGTCAGCTATGACTTGAGGGCATTCTCTACCAATCCTCAGGAGAAAGACCTCTAGTTCATGTCTTTTCAAGTTTCCAAGAGTCCACCTCTAGTTGCCATCATATATGAGAATAGGATTCTTGCTTCAGACCTATGCTGGAGATACTCTCAAACTGAAGGACAAGTGTGAAAAACTGAAAAATTTACATCCCGTAAATTTGCAATTCCTCCCCTCACCAATCAGTACAGGGAAAAATACTTTCCAATCCACTGATGAAGAAAAAACGCTCAAACTAAGAGCCAATTTGGTATAGTGGTTAAGAGCGGCAGGACTCTAATCTGCTGAGCCAGGTTTGATTCCCTATTCCTCCACTTGAAGCCTATTGGGTGACCTTGGATCAGTCCCAGCTCTCTCAGAGCTCTCTCAGCCCCACCCACCTCACAGGGTGATGGTTGTGGAGATAGTAACATACTTTGTAAACCACTCTGAGTGGACATTAAGTTTTTCTGAAGGGCGGTATATAAATCGAATGTTAATACGTTATTAAAGCGTTTCATTCACCATCAGTGGGAAAAGGTATGCTTGTATGGAATATTGAAAGCCAGTACTATCCTGGGTGAGAATAATAGAGAGGAGAGGAATTATTGGGGAACTATCTTTTGAAGAACTATTCTGCCAAACTCAATCTCAGCCAAAGCAAACGTATCAAGAATACTGTCATAGAACTACCCAGGATCATACTTACAGCAACAGAATATAGTAGTAAAATATATCGTCTTTATACCCTAATGCATTTCATGAGACTGCTTCCATATAGTGCACCCTTTGTATCTGAATAAAAAAGTCCTCTTGAATAATTCAGTTTTGCATAGTTTGGAGAAAGCCCAGGAGAGTGGAAGCTTTCCTGACTTCTTCGGGTAGGAGTGACTACAAAATTAGAGTAATATTCATGCTCTTCCTGGCTCCTCCTCATAATTACTGAGCTGCAGTGTTCTACATTAATTGGAGTCTCCAGGTTAATTTGAAGAGGAGACATATAGAGAGAGAGCATGTTAGAATAGTCAAGTCTCGATGTTACCATGGCATGCATCTAGGTGGTCAGACTGGTTGTGTTGAGGTAGGGGAACATCTTCCAGTGATTTTTGAGGCAGTAAAAGATATTTGTAAGCCAAGGAAATGCATGCTTTGATCCACCTGGCTGTGGTTGACAAGGATGATTTCTTCCCCATTCTGTTGTGGAAGAAGTATATGAACAAGGTATCTGAGGATCTGAAATCTGTTGTTTTCTTAATGAAGGTACAGAGAGCCCTCTGGACATCTAATTTATGCCAGTCTCATTCCTTTGGATGGCTGAGATGAGGGCAGATTTAAGGCAAATGGATCTCTGTGCAGTGAGTTAACATTTGGTATGGAGGAAAGGAAGTAGTCACTCAGTCCTTTTGAAAAGAAAAAAAGTTCTTCTCTGATTTAATAGGGCTGCAAGCTTTGAAACCTTTCTGTCCAAAGTTATGGCTAGAAGAAAGGCTAGCTTGAATGACAATATACTCAATGACATTGATCTCAAAAGTTAAAATAGAGGCTTGTGTGGAACTCACATGGGAAATCCCACAAAGGGAAGTGATGCTGAGCAAGGAGATTGGGATGATCTATTTCCCTTGAGAAATGCCTTGTATAGCTGTATTTGGAAAGTGGTTGTCCTGTGATGGGACAGAGCACCAATGACAGGGCTGCCACCTGGCGCCATACATAGATTCTTGGACCTGGAGCCCTGATCCAAGCTATCTTGGAGGAAGTGAAAGATCGCAAGCTGCAGGCACGTTACTTTCCTTCCTATGATACCACCTGTAGAAAGCCTTCCAAGTGACTTCATAGATTGGTTGTTGTGGGTTTTCCGGGCTGTATTGCCGTGGTCTTGGCATTGTAGTTCCTGACGTTTCGCCAGCAGCTGTGGCTGGCATCTTCAGAGGTGTAGCACCAAAAGACAGAGATCTCTCAGTGTCACAGTGTGGAAAAGAAATTCTTTTCCACACTGTGACACTGAGAGATCTCTGTCTTTTGGTGCTACACCTCTGAAGATGCCAGCCACAGCTGCTGGCGAAACGTCAGGAACTACAATGCCAAGACCACGGCAATACAGCCCGGAAAACCCACAACAACCATCGTTCTCCGGCCGTGAAAGCCTTCGACAATACATCGACTTCATAGATTCTTTGGGTAGAGGGCCTTCTAGAAGCCAGGATAATCTCCTTTGCTGGGTAGCCCTGTCTTTCTAGTACCATCCTTTCAATTTCCAGACAGACAGGTGTATCCAACCTGGATAGGATAAAACTGAAGATCCTGAAGGATGATGCTGAGAGCAGCCAAGATGATCCATGGAGGCTGTAGTACCATTGCTACCAGGTTGAAGAACTAGGGTCTCCTTGGCCAGTTGGAGGCAGTTAAAATGATCCCTGCCGTTTATCTTATCTTTTTATTCTGTTGAGCACCCTGGCTATAATTGGTGTCTGGGGAAAGATGTAGGGAAGTCTCTGGGGCCAAGGTGGTCTAGCCTTCCACCCCCTCCAAGGAGAACATGGACAAGAATCTTGTAGCTTTATTGTTGATCTGGGGATGCAAAGAGGATCAGCCAGTGAAATCCCAGCCTCCTGATCACTGCATGGCAGCCACAAGTATTGAGAGCCCACTCTCCAGTTTCCAGATCCTGATGACTGCCAGTCTGCCCTCAGGTTATAGATGCCCTGAAGATTGCCCATTGGAGTTGAAGAGTTGCATCCTGCTGGAGGGAGCAAGATCTCCTGCCCCTGTGAGTTAAAATGGGCTTTCACGGTCATGTTGTTGGTAAAGATGAGGCCATGAGAATCAGTTACCAGGTGCTGGGAGTAGCCTGAATGATCACTCTTAGTTCCAATCAGTTGATGGTATGCCTGGTTGTTTGTGTCACTCCACTTTGCTTGAGTGACTCGGTGATAGTAGTACACTTCCAAGCTCAGAAGACTGTTATCTGTGGTAATTCCAACTCCCTGGGTGGTTCTGAAAATGGAATGCCTCCTTGAAGTCTTGGAGCCACCATCAAAGGAAAAGGGGTACTCGAGCTGGGACAACTGTACCCTTGTGCTATTGACTGGAGGATGTCCTGTGGACGAAACAGCAAAAACCATTAAAGAAGATGGGAGTGGAATTGGGCCTATGGCACAATTTCTAAGCAGAAGAGTATGAGACTCAGCATGCGTGCCCGGATCAACAGATCTGTTAACATTGCATGAATGAAGGAGGAATTGCTGCCCTGAGACTGAAGCAATGTTCTTATGCCGTAGTGAGTCAAGCCATGTCAATCATTGTTCACAGGTGGATAATTGCCTATGAGGGTGAAAAGGTGCTCTTCTGGTGGTTCACCAGGAACCAGTGGGTGAGGAGGCCCTAGAGGGTCGTTTGGATGTCTTGGAGGCCCTGCAGCCTGCATGGCAATCTAATTAGAAGGTCATCCAGCCATTGGCAGACATGTGTACCTTATGTCCTGAGAAGGGCCACTACTGTAGCTATTGTCAGGGCTTGCCGCCGCTGCCGCTGGGCGTGGCACTGGGCGGTCTGCTCCTGACGTCACAGGGGGGCCAGGGAATCTGCAGGACCCTGCTCTGTGGAAGGAGGGGCGGTATACCTCACCCAGACTCCCTCTCAGTCCACTCGCTGGCCTGCTCAACCTGGCCTGCTTACCCTCTGCGCCCTCCTTCATCTTCTCCTTCCAGGACTCTCCTCCAAGCCTCCACCCTTGCATCTTACTGCTCTCACTCCACATCATCACTCCTCACTCACACCCACCACCACAGGGCTCTTCCCAGCCAGCTTTTATAGGGCTTCCTCCTACTGCCCCACCCCTCTTCCAGCCTGGCCTTTGGCTGCACCAAGCAGTTGCAGCTGGGGTAGCTGATCTGGCCCCACTGACCAGCACCAGCTGTGCCTTGTTCTCTGGCTGCCCAGCCTCCCTGCCTTGGCTGATTGCTGAAGGCATGTCCAGCTGCAGTCCCCTGGCTAGCAGCCCAGCCTCCCTGGCTGAGCTGATGGCTGAAGGTGGGTCCAGCTGTGGCTCCTTGGCTGGTTGCCCAGGGCTTCCTGCAGAGCGCCTCCAATAGCCCCACCTGGAGTGGCTTGGCTTTTGGCAACTCCTGGGCCAGGCTACTATTTTCTAGCTGGGGCGTGGCTTTGGGTTGTTGGGGCTGCTGCTGCTTCTCCTCCTCAGGTAAGGTCTTTGGGTGGGTGACTGCTGAGCTTCCAATCCCTCTGCCCTTGCCCCCTTCCGCCTTGCCTAGCCCCCTTTCCCTCCCTAGGGGAGTGGGACTCGCTTGCCTCTCTCTGTCTCCCCCTGCCTCCTGAGGCCCTGGGCTTTTGCCCCTTGCCCCTGGCACCGGCAGGTTCTGGCTCCATTTGCCTGTGGGAGGGGTTGACCTGCTGTCCCCCAGCTGCCCCCTCTGCCTGCCAGTCAGACCGGTTGACCTGCTGTCAGCTGGCTGACCAGTTGACCTGCTGTCAGCTGGCTGACCTGCTGTCTGCTGGCTGCCCCCTCTGTTTGCCCATCAGCCCGGCTGACCTGCTGTTCCCTCCTACCAAGTCTGGGGGCTGGGACCCAGACCCCGGACAGCTATTATGCTTGATGAAGACTTGAGGGGAGTAAGAGAGGCGAATAGAAATGTATTGAAAATTTTGGAGACCAGGGCTTTTTTTGAGCCAGAACGCCCCAGAATGGCATTCTGGCACCTCTTCAAAATAACCATGTGAGTGGTGTCACGTGGATATTTTTAAAATAGCCTGTTTGGGCCATTTTGGGACTGGATCGGGCCGGAAACAGCCCACTGCTGGGCAGGGATGGGTTCCCTCACCCAGCAGCGGCCCATTCCAGGCTGACTCGGGCCCAATCTGGGCTGTTTCGGGCCTGTTTTGGCCATTTTGGGCCCATTTAGGGCCCGAAACAGCCAGCATTGGGGCCAAAATGGCCCAGACTGGGGCTGAAACAGCCAGGATCTGGCCGCTGCTGGGAGAGGGAGGGACCTGTTCTGGGCTGTTTCAGTCCTGTTTTGGCCATTTTGGGCCCATTTAGGGCCCGAAACGGCCGAGATTGGGCCCAAAACGGCCGGGATTAGGGCTGAAACAGCCAGGATTGGGACGGCCAGCAGCAGCCCCTGTCCCGTAGGTCTTTCATTATTCTCAGTGGTGGATATTGGGGAGGGACTAGTGTGGCTGTTTTTCAACCAAATGACACCAGAATTACAAGGGACCTAGTGCTGCTTGTCGTCTAAAGAACCCCCAAACATCAAGCAAATTGGACAAAAGAGTCCAGTTCTACAGACATCTGAAGAAGGTGCCCCTAGCCCATCCTAGTTGCAGAAGAAAAAATGGATCTGCCCCCACAAAGGAGGAAGGGAAGGTTGAGCAAGCCAGAACTGCAGCTTTACCAGGCCCTACACCTCACTTGTGTGGGCTGGGAGCTACCTTCCCTGGGCCACTGTCTGGGAAATCAGTAGAATCAAAATAAAACATGATCATCTGCTGCATTGCTATTATGCACCCAAACATGAAAAAACCATGGATTTTTTAGGAAGAGGGGTTCTGTAATTCCCAAGAATCCTTGATTTTTGTTACTGTTCTGAAAAATCATGTTAACCAATGATTTTCATATATATCTTTAGCTGGATAACTTTGCAATGCACATCCCTAATTAGAATGCAGGGATACTAAATAACTGGTGTATGTGTGTGTGTGGATTGTCTTGCCCTGATAATTGAAGGAGAAGCTGAGTGCCAGCCTCATGGTCTACTGGGCCCAGTAGAAGAACTGCAGTGGCCACACCTGAATGGCACTGGTATTTGCTTGGATCCCTTTGTATACCTCCTTTTGGAAGGGGGGGTCCCTGTGGTGTCTCTTCCCATCTTTTCCCCCTGAGATCCTGCTTAATATCCTGTTTCTTGTATGATGTAGGAACAATTGGCTGGGTGAAGAGAAACCCCATCTATGATGATTGCGGGGGAAGAAAGTGAGAGCCACTCCCTTCAATGGCCAATGAGGCCATCTGCTGCCTCCCTGTTACCTTGATGGGTTCTTGCAGTCTCAAGTAGAGGTGGGAGGAGTCTCCTCTCCAGCATTTGCCAGGACGTCTTGCCTGTGCAACATGAAGAGAATGGGCACTGGCTCAGAGCAGATGCATACAGTTCCCTTGACAGGCCTGTCTGTTACTTCAATGTAAGAGTGGTTCAGCTGTACAATCACTGTCCATAGAGTGCTTTGGGACAGGGGAGAGAACAGAGGAAGAGGTGCTGACTGGCACCATGGCTTGTCTCAGGGCCTCAAAGGGAGGAGTAACTGGACTCCAGCTTTTGCCATGGGACACTTATCCTTCTGGGACAGCTGCTGCTCCTTTGTCCCTGCTACAAGCAGGAGGTGGAGGAGATAGCTTCCAGATTTTTTAGGATTTCAGCATTTTTCCTACTTTTGTGTTGGTTTGGGAGAGCTGGAGAACCTCATCCAGGGGATGGCCTAGGGGTCAACTTCCTGAGGATAGTGGAAATATATGCAAAAAACAACTGCATATGCCCTGCCCATGGGGGAAGGAGGGGACCCAACTTATACAGTCCTCACTGATGGAGAAGTCATTTTCTATTAGAAAAATTCTAATAGAGCTACTGCTACTGCAAATTACGGCACCTTGTTCTATCATAACATGCATAGTCAACTATCATGTTGCAGCATACTTTTTTTTCTTCTTGTGCTACTTTTTAAACCCTCATAATGCCTTGGATTTCATCGAGAACCTGGCCTGCTGACCTTTACCTCTGAAATTCATATTCTGAAAATTGCATTTTAGTATTAAACTCAGTTAAGGCACTATGAAAATAAGTTCATTTCTTGTTTTTTTTTTGCCTACTACTTATTATTGAACCTGAAATCAAATAACAAGACCTTGCTCTAGGTTCTGTCATGACATAAGACTCATCTTATGCCAATCCAGAGCAGGACCTTACAAGAGAGTTCACAAGAATTGCAAGAAAGGAGGACATTGAACTATACCCAAAGGGAGGTTGAGAGGCTTCTGTGCTTCCTTTGCTTGCTCTAGCATCCCCTAGTGGAGCGTAGACCCTTTGCCTGTTTCCGGATGAAGGTAAACTTAGGCTGGGCAACCAAGGTGTCTTCAGTCCCAAAATTTCATCTGGATTTGAAGTTGATTTTTGGCATTTTGATGTGGTTGCTTTTCTGGTGTTACTAATATAATTTCTTAGGTTTTTCTTATACTAAATCCTCAGCAGTGATCCAATTTTGGTTTTTTACAGATGGACCTATTTCCATGCCAAATGTGCCTATGAGCCGCATGCAGGTCTCTCAAGGTATTTAATTTCTACTAATTTTCTCCTTTTTGTGAATCTGAGCACATCTTGCCTCCTTTGTGCCAACAGTATTAGCAACTAAATTGATGGGAAATCTCATTGCATCTTTAGATCCCTTTTGATAATCACGTTTAATGAAGTAGCAGAAATCATGGTTATTCTGTTTAACAGTGTGTTGACCTCAAACAGTTTCTCTGCAGCAGAGAAGCTATGAACTATAGTAAAGATCATGTTCTGTGTCCAACAGTAGACACCTTTTTAGTAAATGAAGTGTTAGCTTTTTAACAATATAAAAAAACTGTCATTCTACAGCCCCTTCAACCAAGCAGTAAGACTAACCAAACCATAATATGATCGAGGTGTCATGAAATTGTAGAGGGGATAGGGAATGTAGCTGTTAAATAGGCATAGTTTAATAGTTTCCTAGGTGTCCCCATACTTGTATCCAACGAGGTCAAAATGAGAGGAGAACAAAGTGCTTCCTCTTGCATTCTGCTCACAGACATTCACTGTTTTAGTTCTGCTTCCCCAAATCGTTGTATATTCACAGTAATTAGCATGTGTAACTGCAGTTGTGTATGGGTAGATGTGCAACAAAGGAACATATGGGCAGAAGCAAATGGACTGCTAGAATTTTATTTGGGTACTTCCTAACAACTGGTAATGCACTCCTAAGCAGAGATATACCCTTCTAAATCCACTGAAGTCACTGGCCTTAGAAAAGTTATCTCTGCTTGGGAATATACTGTAAGTTATGTGGGATGTGAAGAAAAGTAGAAAGAGCATTTCTGTTCTGGACTTTTATCAAGATTTTAACCAGGGGTCTGCACCTGTGGCTCCAGAACCAAATGTGCCTCAGTATGGAACCAAAAATGGCTGATTAAAAAAAAATGAAATCTGTAAATTAAGCTATAGTGGAGTGTTAGTAGGATGCAAGAGTAAGCAGTGTATGAAGGGAATGGCAGACAAAATTTTTATGGGACAAAGGACTTCTCTTATAGAAGGGGAAAGATAAAAGGTGAATAGTTGCCAGTAATCCAAATGCAAATTATGTGCACATTTTTGCCAGTGCTGTGCAGGGTTTTCCTGTGTTTTATTGTGAGACCTGGTGTGTGCCACTTTCTAATAAAGAGCTCATAATGATGAATGTTCGGGCTGTGGAAATTGTATGGATCCAAATGACAGAAATAACTACCACCCGCAGCCAACATTCCACGCTTGGGCAAAGTGCTCAAATGGTTGGTCATTACACATGTTCAGATGGTCTTGGAAGAGATGGATTATGTTGATCTATTTCAATATGTATTCAGGCCTTGGATTGAGACATAAATGGTCTTGGTTGCCCTGACTAATTATCTTTGGCATGAAAATGGCAGTTATATTGATTTTCCTTTTTCTTTTGAGTCTCCTGTACTTCTTGGCATTTTTCACTACCATCAACTATGATATCCTGGAGAAGATTACCGGGTTGGGAATGGGGGTCAGCATGTTGTGGTGGTTCTTCAGTTGGTCCAAAATGCAGCAGCTATAGGATGAATATAGGGCTGAAAGATTGGCACTGGCTACTCATTTGTTTCTGGGCACAGTTCAAATGCCTTGAATAACTTGTGTTACTTAAAAGACCCACTCATTCCACACTGACCAGCTTGCCTATTAAGATTCTGTTCTGAAGCCCTGCTTTCTCCACACTTGCCTACAGAGATGAGGCTGGTGGTGACCAGAGAGAAGGCTTTTCAGCAATGGTACCTTGCCTTTGAAATGCCTTCCCCATTGAGACTCACCTTACTGTCCTTTAAACACTATGTCAAAACATTTCATTTAACCCAGGCTTTTAACTGACCAGTTCTATTTTTTAAAGTTGTTTTTATGGATTGCTTCTGTTCTGAGAACTGGTCTACAAACATCATTTTAGTATGTTGAATATTGTTTTATGCTATTTTTATGCCCTAGATTTTAATGGCTTGTTTTGTAATTGATAATTCATAGAATCATAGGGTTGGAAGGGATATCCAGGGTCATCTAGTCCAACCCCCTTCATGATCATGGAATTCACACACACACACACCCCACACACACACACCCAGTAATCTGTGCTCCATTCCCAGAAAATGACAAAACACCGTCAGGATCCCTAGCCAAACTGGCTTGGAGAAAATTTCTTCCTGACCCCAAAGTGGTGATCAGCATTAACTTGGGCATGTAAGAAGGGGCCACGAGAACTAATCACGAATGTAACCCTTACATTGTTGTTTTGTCGTTTTATTTTTACCTTATGAGATGCCTCAAGCAGGTCTCCAGAGAGGCAGCATATTCATTTTCCAAATAAATAAGCAGGGTTCATTTCGAGGGGGAACGCACAGGAACACGGTTCCGGCAGTTCCCCAAAGAGGTCACATGTCAGCTGGCCCTGCCCACCTGACTCTCGGCCATTTTGGGCCTGTTTCAGCCTGGATTGGGGCCGAAACAGCCTGGATCGGGCCTCTGACAGGTGGTGGATCACTCTCCCGCTCATCAGCGGCCCGATCCTGACCATTTTGGGCCCCTTTTCAGCCATTTTCAGCCCCTTTTTGCCATTTTGGGCCCAATTTTGGTCCTGAATGGCCAGGATTGGGTCCAAAACAGCCAGAATAGGTGATGTCATGGGTTGTGGCATATGCAAATCAGTTATACTAATGGCAAGAGGTATGGCATATGCTAATGAGTTCCTCCAGCTCTGTTTCTACAAAATGACCCCTGTAAATAAGTATATAAATTTGGTGAATTCAAATATATGTCAATAAGTGGTTGAATTACTTTCTGCTAATGAGCTGTTATGGGGGTACATTTTACAGGAGTGGGAGTGAATCAGTTTAACCCTATGTCCATAGGGAATGTCCAGATGCCTCAGGCACCAATAGGACCCCGTGCAGCTTCTCCCATGAACCATCCTGTCCAGATGAACAACATGGGCTCTGTTTCAGCAGTTAGTATCATTTTTGTCATCTTGTTATTGTTTAAAAGTTAACTTTTAGAATGCTTTGGGAAGACAAAGTCTTTATCTTCTGTCCTTTTCAATGCATGTACATTTGGTTTAATGAAACTATAAAGAGAAAATAATCTTTGTTTACCATGGCAAGTTAATTACAAATATTTATTTAGTTTATTTATACCCTTCTTTTCTTGCCAGTGGGGACCCATAGTGGCTTACAACTTTCTCCCCTCCTTCGTATTATCCTCACAATAAACCCGTGGGTTCTGTTAGAGGATGAGTGAGAGAATGGCCCAAGATCAGCCAGCAAGTTTCTGTGGGAGAGTGGGATTTGAATCTGGGGCTCCCAAGTCATAGTTTGACACGGTAACCACTACTCCATGGTAGTTGTTAAAATGCATTTGCGAATCCAGTATGCTAAGAATTTTGAAAGTGAGGTAAGTAATGTCAGAGAGATTTGGAGGGAAGGGGAAGCTGTGATACCCAGGTCCTTAGATTCTGCCAAGAAACCATGTTTAAGGTACCCCTTGTACATTTTGTTTGGTTTAGAAAAATTTTGAAGTGTAGCTTTCTTGGATATGCTTCTTTTTTCTCTCCTCATGTTGAAATGGCTATTATTGACACATAACACCTTTGGACCAGATTCTGATTGTAGATTGATTGTTCTGTCCTAGATGGCTATGTCTCCTTCCCGGATGCCTCAGCCTCAGAATGTGATGGGAGCCCATTCCAACAGCCTCATGGGTCAATCCTCTACGCAAACCCAGTTCCTGCCGCAAAATCAATTTCCTGCCTCCACTGGAGCCCTGAATGTCAACAGTGTAGCCATGGGGCAATCAGCAACACAAGCAGCAGTATCCCAGGTAGGGTTCTTTGAGTCACCACAGATGTTTGGTGGTTAGGGCTCCTTTTATTCAGCGTTTTGACTGTCCATGTTTTTGTTTGCTTGTTTATTATAAAAAACAAATAAATGCCATGCCTGATAAACCCTAAATGAAGAGCACAAGAAAGAAAATGGTCCATCAAAATAAAATATTTCCTTCCTAATATATGTGTTTTATGAATACTGAGGGATGTGTGTGTGTGATATGCTGTCAAGTCATAGCCAACTTATGGCAGCTCCAGAGGGTTTTCAAGGCAACAAGTAGACAAAAATGATGGCTGTTTTTGCATACTATCTCTAGACTTTCTTGGTGGTCTCCCATCCAAATACTTCCCAGAGCTAAACCTGCTTAGCTTCTAAGAACTGCCATCTAGGAAAAGGTAAATAACAGGTATAATGGTAGATTATGTTGTATTGCTTGTGCTATTCCATTTTCTGAGTAAGAAATTCCAGGCCATTTTTTATAAAAATGGCAAAGAACCCTGACTTGCTTCATGTATTTGTGCCTAGAACTTGGTATTAATACATTTTCCATGAATGTCAAAGTCAAGGTAGATCATTTAGATATAGCAGACTTGTACATTTTCATAAGGGGACTTAGTTACTCAGTATGGGGACTGGAATGGTGTGAATATTGTTTTAATAAAATACCGGACATATTCTTATCATTCCAGAGATATTGGAATAATTCTCCTGATACTTAAGATTAATCATGCCCTTTCCGAACTATCCCATGTGGAATTAAAATAGGAGAGGAAGAAACGGAGAGAAAAGAGTGGTCCAAACTGATGAGCTGTTATTTCCTATGGGGTAAATCTGACCTCTGGAGGCCAAAAGGCCATTTAAAATTGCACTACTGTTCAACTGGTCTACCACCTATAAGAAATTGTCCAGAACTGCCCCTGGGCTCCTTTTGGACAAGCGCCTACCCTCAGTCTCCAACTATCTTGGGGCAGCATTTCTTCATGCCCTCAGAGCAGTGGAAGATTGGGTGTGTGTTCTGCTATAAACGACTCGAAGAGCAAAAGTGGACTCTCATCGAACAGCTAAGTCCAGGAACAGTTCCGGGTGATAGATCTGAGAATAGGTCATGTGTATTGCCCATTTTTTTCAGTGCTCAACAGCTGGTTGGTAGTGTATTGGCTCTTTAAATTTTTAAAAGTCCATTATTTCTTAGGGGTAGATCTGGCTTCCAGTGTTTGGAGGCCAACTTTCCCCCCATATGAAGTAATGACCCTTTAAAATGTGTTTATGTGCCACTGGCCAGCTGTAGAGCGCTTTCTCCTCCATGCCTCTCCACCAAGATACCTGATTCTAATATTATTGCAAGTGATAATATCAGATTTGGGAATCATTTCAGGGCAGTAACAGTGGTTTTAGATATTGCTGACCCAGTTAAATACATGTAATGTCAACCACATTATCAGGTCAGCACTGTCCAACTGAACCCCCCTAGTGATTACTTCTGTACTAAGGTGACTGCTCTTGTGATTTTCTGTGTAAAACAATTTGATGAATTATTGAATGTTATGTTAATACCATTTCTTTCTAGCAGGGACAAGTTCCTGGTGCAGCTCTTCCTAACTCCGTGACTATACTAGGACCACAAAATGGCCAGCTCTCATGTCCTCCGGTGACTCAACCACCCCTTCATCAGCCTGTGCCTCCTCTGGCTAGTGTGCCATCTGTTCAGCACCAAACCCCTCCAGGAATGACCCCTCCACAGCCAGCAGTGCCTGTCCAGCCGGCCACACCAGTCTCTACTTCAGGACAAGCCCCCACCCCAGTTGCTGGCTCTGTTCCAAATGCCACACAGATGCAAAGCACACCTTCAGGGCAAGCAGTTGCACAAACTCAAGTCACACCGCAGCCTCAGACCCCAGTTCAGCCCCCATCTGTGCCAACGCCACAGCCATCTCAACAGCAGCCAACCTCCACCCAGGCCCCTGGCACTCCCGTGAGTATTTGGTTCTTTTCCATTTCTGAGACCACATGTCCAACCATGTGGGAGAGAGTGTTTTATATGTAGCGCTAGATCATAACATAGCAAAATGGAAGAGAGCTGTATAGTAAAAAGGTTACCTAACTTAAATCTGAAGAAACTGTAACTACGTGTAAGCATTCTTCCCTTGTTAGCCCAGTTTCTTTTCCTTTGTTGGAATTTATTGTAAGGTTCATGGGACTGGGAATGTCTATAGATGTATAACTACTGAAAATTTTGAAGCTTTTGGAGAAGAATGAAATATATGGAATACTGACTTTCCTACCAATCCTAACCTGATTTTGCTGCTTTAACCACATAAGATTCAACATTTATAACAGAGGACAATTTTATATGCTAACTTTAATAGTCATAGTTATCTATTCTGTGCTGTTGTGACTCTTTTGTGCCAGAGTGCAGCATAAGTTCTTTGTATCCTCTTTTTTCTTTATCAGCTGTCTCAAGCAGCTGCAAGTATTGACAACAGGGTGCCAACACCAGGCTCTGCTGCCAGTGGTGATGTCAACACCCAGCAGCTTGGGCATGACACACATGTGCAAGAGATGAAATCAGACATCAAGGCTGAAAAAACAGAGTTGGAGTGTGGTGAAGCACCAACGGAGCCAAAGCCCGAGGTACCGTATTTCCACATATAGTCATCATTAGGAGGCAGATTACAAAAGGAGCTTTCATTGGGGGCATCTCCCTTTCTTAATTAGAAAATGTAATAGACTGTCATTTTACACTGCTGGTGAAGTTTCACTTTCTCTTCCTCTTCAGTTGGAGGAGGTCTTACAAGGGCCCACACAAGCCAAAGAAGAAACAAATGGGATAGAGATCAAGCAAGAACCAATGGAAATAGAGGGAAAGAAGCCAGAGATAAAAGAGGAAGATGATAGTGGCAGTAATGGTGCCACTTCACAGTCTACGTCACCATCTCAGCCAAGGAAAAAGAGTATGTCTCCAGCACTTGTATTTGTGTCTCTGTTATATATTATATTTGCTCTAAGCATCTTACTGCAGAGTAAGAGCAACTTGGGTCAATCAGAAGGATGCTTCCTCTTGTTCAGCAATCTGTCTTGGACAGTGGCTGGGCAGATGCCTTGGATGCTGTGGGCAATAATGATGTTTATCCTTAGCTTCTGGCAGTCAAGAGTAGATCACCTCTGATTATGGGACTCACTTTAGCCTCTCATAGTTGAAACTCATCACTAGATCTGTCTAAGCCTCCTTTAAAGCCAGTTGCTATTCTGTAAGTTAATGCCCATTGAGGAAAAACGTTACGTCATTATTTCAGGAATTAAAAAAATGTCTGTTGATCTGTGTGGTGATCTGCATTAACTGATTAGAATATTTTAACAGTCTTTAAACCAGAAGAGCTACGCCAGGCTCTCATGCCTACTCTGGAAGCTTTGTATCGGCAGGACCCCGAGTCTCTGCCTTTCAGGCAGCCCGTGGATCCCCAGCTCCTGGGTATTCCGGTGAGTTATTTATTACGATACTTTCTCCTTTGTCAGCAATGTAGCTTTTGTGGGGCAGCTATGGGAGGTTGTCTTTACACTAAGGCTTTGTATCTTGCCTCAGTAAAATATGAGTGCCCTTCCCAAGTGATAGCTGATAGTAAATGTGGTGCATTCAGAGGATTAGTTGCTTTGAGGAACTTCAGCATAGAGGGAAGTAAACCCTTTTAGGACATATTTCAAGTTTGGAATAAAGTCCCAATTTCTTAAAAACACAAACATTGACAACAGGACCATGTTTTAAAGCATTTGGTATCATGGAGACATGGTTGGATTCTCAAAGAAGGACTCACTGCATAGGAAAAAAATCTAGTTATCTCTTCTCACATAGAGGGGGCTCTAGAGAGCAAGAGAGGTGAATGCTGATCTTCTGAAGTTCATAACTTGGTCCTGAAGCACAGGTGATTGAGCTCTAGCTTGGAGCCTTCTCTTTGAGAATGCCTCTTTATTTTAAGAGGAACTTTTCTTGTCCAGATGCAGTGTATGTTTAATGTTTCTTGGCAAGGAGAAGGGGCTAACCAGTGCCTCCTTATGCTGGCTAGCAAGACATATTCTAACAACAGACTCATATAAAGTTAACACTGCTAGGCGGTGGTCCAGACACGTGGTGGTAGTCATCAGAGGAAGCAGACTTGACGTGAAAGAGGCTGACTTTGGAGTGGACAGTGAGATATTGCTCCTTCCCCAGAGTCTCTCATCCTCCTGTCTCTGCAGAAAAAATCATGTCATCTTCAACAGCTCTATTGTCACTTGCTGCAGTTTCTCTTCCTTTAGCGGACCAAGCTGTATTTCCCCTTGGACTTTTGTTTCTTTGTTATCAAAGGTATTCTTGGTATAATCTTTTCATCTTTTATCCTTTTCTCTATACAAAGAGGAATCAGGGCATATGGGCCACACTGGATCTAAGCTTATTTTTGTTTTCCCACCTACATCCCCATTACTAATATTTTAAAATGCCTAGGACAAACATGGGAGGGGTAGAAAGTCTGATGCAGGATGGTGGACTTGATCTCCAGAAAGAATGTCACTAAATCCAAATGATCCAATTCAGATGAGAAGCTGCTCACCTGTAGGGGATCAAGCACAGAAATCTCCATCATCCTTCATGGGAGATATCCTTCTTATTGGGAAACTTCAAAACTTTGCACCATCCAAAAACCCACTGCCAAGAACTCTTTGGGGTATGTTCATTTCCCTTGCCTCAGCTGGGAATCCCTTTAATTGTCTTAGGAAATCATGTGCATATCCTAACTCACAATTATAAGATGAATGTTAGTATGATGAAACAAGTAAAAATGCTAGATATAGTATACACACACACACACACACACACACACACACAAAGAAAACACATCCTAGTCCTGAGGCTTATAATTGATTGAAATCCTAAACCATTAGGGGAAAGGGTACAGGAGTAGAGGGGGAAAAGAAGAAGACATCCAGAAAGGAGAGTGAGGGAAAACTGGTGGCTTCCACTTTTTTTTTTTAAACAGAAGCGAGAAGAACTTCCGAAGATCAGAGGCTGCAAGATTCTAGTAGCCAGGGGCAGCTGATGGAAAAACCTAGGAGAGATTGCAGGTTGCAGACAGAGGTTGGTCATGAAGGGTACAGAGTGGGTGGTGGTGAGTAGAGATGGGCACGAACCGCAAGACGAACTAAAGTTTGTCACGAACTGGGCCAGTTTGTGCTTTGTGAACCAGTGGTTCGTGGAAGCCCATTTTCCACGAATTTCCAAGAACTGGTCTGCCGGTTTGTTTGGTTCGTGTTAAACCCCAAAGAAAGGAGCATTTCACCCCCACCGGCTTGGATCAGCTGCTTGGCGGGGAGATCCCTGACAAGCAGCTGATCAGGGGATTGAAATGCCCCTTTCCGTGCCGCTGCTAAGTGGCAGGGAAAGGGGTATTTCATCCCCACAGGCTTGTATCAGCAGCATGTGGGGAGATCCTCAACAAGCAGCTGATCTGGGGGTGAAAATGCCCCTTTCCTTGCCACTTCGCAGCAGCACGGAAAGGGGCATTTAAACCACACTAACCAGTTCACGAACAGGGACAAGTTTGTGAAAGTTTGTGGTTCGTGAAACAGGACAAACCGTGAACCGCACGGTTTGTTTTTTCCCCGGTTCATGCCCACCTCTAGTGGTGAGACAAAAAAGGAAGAGGAGAAATGGTCAAGAACGTGAAAGAGTTTAAATGTTAGTAGGAGCTTGTAATGAATTGATTAGGGAAGAGGAAGACACTGAAAATAAAAGCTGAAGCTGATAGAGGTGAGAAGGGATGGATGAGAACAAGGAAAGCCAAGAAGGATCTATCTGAGCAGGGAAGTTCAAAGAAACTGCAGGCTTGAAGTGATGAACTGGAAATTGTATGGTTCTGATCAGTAAAGGAGAAGAGTGATTTTGCTACCACAGACTAACACGGCTAACTCCTCTGCATCTAGGAGAAGAGTGAAAAACTCCTAAATTATTTGCTAGTGTAGAAATCAGAGAATTATTAGAAGAAGAAGCAGGTGAATGAATAGAGGAGGAATATGAATGAAAGAGCAAGAATTCTCTTGAAGGGCTGTCATATTTGTTGGATGTTTCTTGTGGGATACCGCTGCTGTTGGTCAGTTACCTCATCCTTCAGGAGTGTTTCTTTCATGCCTCATCCAGTTATGACTCCTCTACTTAAGAGAGGGAGAATAAAACTTTGTCTTCTGAGGGATATGTAAAATGGCTCTAAGGATTCTCTTCTGACTTGTTTCTAGTCAGTGATGTTGTCCTTAAGTTGCTGATCCATATGAGATGATAGGCTATCATTTAGCCTTAAATCAGTTTAAATGTGGCTGTCTATTGTTGGATGTTGGGAGCATATTACATCTTTGCTCTTTTGGATTACATCTGCTATCGCTATGTTTCCAGGCATTTCTTCAAAGTTTGGGTCCAAGGCTCCTGAACAAACATGTGCTCCCCTGTGAATCCTCTCAAACTGCAGTTTATGCAATCCTGTATAGCAGTTTGTGGATCTTAGGGCGTTTTTGGGGTGGGGGTACTATCCTAATTGTGTTTCTGGAGATTATTGATTGTCTGGTTTACTTTGTTCTCACAGATGGAAGGCACGCTTTTCAACTACGTGTTTCTGAAAAATTAACTAGCAGAAAGTAACAGTATGATTTTGAAGCTCCTGCAGACTCAAACCAAACAAGGCTGAGGAAAATACAGGGTCAAGTTACAAACTAAAATAAAAATGTTCCAAATAAGTATTTATTATGAGTGTACACAACATTGTACTTAAAAACAAGTTAAAAACATAAGGCCTAAATTACAGGCTACATCCATCTGTTAAAAGTAACTAAAACATTCTCCATATACAGATGATGCTACAGTCCAATAACCGACACAAAGACAGACGAGATGCGTTTTGGCTCTCAGGCCTTCCTCAGTGGTCAATTGTACAATATTTATGTTAAACTAACATACCCACACATTTAGAAACCAATATAAAAATGCTCCCGATGCTCTTGTCTATAATGCAAAAAGAGAAAGGAGGGAGGAAAAATGTTTTTAGTGTTGGCAACCAGTATACTCTAGAAATATTTTTAAAAAAACACTGGACCAAGTTTACCTCTTGAATTGTGTGGTGTAATTCAAATGGTTAGCAGGCTGTTTTTAAATATTTGTATATCTTTATATTTATAATAAATACATTATATATAATTTATATTACATTTATTTTATATTTCATATATATATATATAAATATTTCTATATTTAAAATAAAATAAATATTTTTATTTTAGTTTGTAACTTTACCCTGTATTTTGCTCATCGATGTCACCACGTGTGAGCTGTTAATCTCCTACTAAAAGCTGTGATAAAGACGTTCAGGCTCCACTCTTAGGTGTATGAATGTAAAGAAGCTTTATCCGCAGCCGCTAGCCCCTCTGCTTTTTGGAACTACTACAATCTGAGGAATTAATTCTTTGTGGCTGGGCTTGAGTGCCCCAGAACAGTCCTTGAATTTCAGTGTATGATGGAGAAAGCCGGTTAGTAGCTTGTGTGGAGCTGATGGCTCATGGGAGAAGCTTAACCAGAAGAAGCCTTTCCAGATTTAGAACCTTCTTTAAAAGTTAATATGAAGTGCCTGTCGACAGACAAATGAGCAAAACTAGGAAGGGAAATACAGAAATTAGATTTAAAAACATACAGTGTGTAGCCAATTCAAAGCTTACAGGGATTCTCTGGTCTTGACGGCTGCCATGTGAGGAAAAATGACAGAGGCTTGCTTCTGGCCAGTCTTTATTTGAGGGGTTCCATAGGAAGGGAGGAGGCAGTTATGCTCATATTCCCTCCAAAAAGATCCAAACCACTTAACAATTAGAATCATAGGAATTTTTCACTCAGGATTTTTGGGGTTGTGTGCAGGGTTAGGAGTGGAGTGCAACTGTATCAGGCAATAAAAACTAGGCAGCATGTCCTAGAAGTGTCAGCGGGGGCAATTGCCCCGAAACAAGTCATCCAGCTTAGATAGGTTTTGCATTGTTCTTCCTCAAAGTGGATAGTTGTTGTGCTATGGGCCCAAGCTTAGAGTAAATCCTAAATCCATTACAGTGGGATAATATTGTGTAGTTGGATTTCTGTAGCTGCCAGAGTCTATCAAGGCACAGCACCAATTTCACAATATGCATTTGCTACCTTTTATATTCCTTGTGTAATTAGTGTATATACATTTTAATAACTATTCTGTTTATGAATGTAGTGTTTTGTCTTTGACCATAAAATAAAATCTGACTGTAGTTGGGTTTCTAAGTTTGTATGAACATGTTGCTTTCCAGCCCTGTATAGAGATGCATATACATACATTGAATTTCGGATCTAGCACACTCAGGTCATTCCTTTTTTCTTTTCCCCACCGCTTCCACTAAAAAAGCAACATAGTATGTTATAGCCCTGCCAGTTCAAAACCGTCTTGCCAGTTGTATCCTATATGTGGTACTCTTCTCCCACCCATCCCTTATAAATGTAGAATCATCAGAGTGGGAAAATATATGCATCATATAAACTGGAAGCTTTCAGATTATATAGATTAATTGTGAAATAAAGTTATTTTCTAATATACTGATCCCCCCCACAATGTTAGTGACAGTGTTTTCTATCTACTTAGGTCATCTTCATTTTGCTGCAGATGGAAGTAAGGTCTTCCTAATATTCTTTGGGATCAGCCACCATAAATATTTAGAATTTACGTACTCAACTGAAAAGGCCCATTATAAAGGGGGGATTGAGGGTTGATTAATCGGCATGGCTGTAGAGTTCTCTGAGTTGATCTTGTAGTTGAGATTTTTCCACATTCGTCAATTGCTAGAGTTTGGGGATAGAATCATTTGGATGACCAAGGAGTATCGGTATGTCATTGACATATAATGCTGATTTGATCGCTTGGTCATGAACCTTTATTCCTTATATTGGTCATGAATCTTGATTATTTTTGGGTCCTCATGGTAATTTCTTTGGAGGTTTCCATTTGTCTCCCAGGATGTTTAAATATTGGCCTGAGTCCCTTGGTCAAGTTGAGCAGTAAATAAGGTGACACTCCATGCCACCCTAATTAATCTGTATGGGCTACTAGCAAGTTAACTTCTGGATGTCTTTTCACAGGAGGAGCTTACAGTGTAGTGTAAGCTCCTCCTGTGAATCTTCTCAAGGCAGCCTTTTTTGCTAAACATATCTTTAATAGCAAGGCAGTGTGTTTGTTACTTATTAGTCTCATTCTTCGTAAAATATGTCTGAGTTACAACAAAATCAATACCGGTATAAACATTAATTATAAAACCACAAAAATCAATAAAATAAAATAAAAGGCACATCAGACCCAGCTAAAGTGGAGTACTTAAAAGATACAACCAACTGTTTAAGAACTTATGAAGAGCCCTGTGGCTGCATCACAACGATTGCTATTTAATCCAGCATCCTGTTCCCCTCAGTGGCTGACTAGATGCCCCATAAGAACCCTACAGGGGCTTGCATGCCAAGCCTTCTTGCTGCTGCTGCCCCCAGCAAATGACATTCAGAGGTACATTGCCCTCAGACATTGAAGTCCCATCTAGACATCATAACCACTAATGGTCCTATCTTCCATGTAATTATCTAATCCTACTTTAATCCTATCCAAGACGGTCACCATTGCAACATTTGTGTACACTAACAAACCCCACTTTTGCTTCTTGGTTGCCCTCTTCTGTACTGTTTCTAGCTCTGCAGAATTAGTTCTGAGATGTGTTGACCAGAATTGTACATAGCATTCCAGATGAAGCTGCCACAGGAATTTGTTCATTCTAAATGAAGCTGCCCCAGGAAGGGCATTCCTGTTACTGGCAGGTTTATTGTCATTCATTTTTTCCGGTGATCTGTAGCATGGAATTTACCATTTTTATTGTGGCTGCAAACTGAATTGACATTTTCAGCAAGCTGTGGACCCCTGCCCCAAGGGCAGTCATTCACTGATCGTGGCTGCAAGCTGAATTGAATCAGTGAATTCATGAAATTAGAATTTTCTCCCTAATGCTCATCACTTTGCATTTTGAATTTTTGTAGATATGATTTGCTTCACTCACTATGCCCACAGCCACCGATGGACCCTCTCCTCCATGAATCTTACTTCCTTTTAAAGCCATATATGTTTGGGTCCTTCACTATGTCCATGCACAGTGAATTCCATAATTTACTCACTCTTTTAGTAAAGCAGTACTTCCTTTTGTTCTTGCTGTGTCTACTGCCCATCAACTCAGTTGGATGCTCCTGAAGTCTCGTGTTATGTGTGTGTCCGGGGGGGGGCGGGATTTCTGTATCCACTTTTTCTACCCCATACGTTAATTTATGCATCTGTATTGTAACTCTCCTATGACATTTTTTTTAAATGGAACACTATCAACCCTTCACTCTTTTTTCATAGGAAAGGTGCTCCAACCTCTTAATCGTCTTTACTTCCCTTTTTTATACTTTTTGTAGCTCTGCAATATCTTTTTTGTATATTCTATTTTTTTTAATATTTTTACTTTCCAGTTGAGCCTTTCTCTCACTTTTTCTTTGATGATCTTGTTTCTGAGACTTGTCCAGCGTTTTAACTAGTTCAGTCCTTTATGTAGCATTGATCAAAGGTGACTGCCAGCTGTAATGTAAATTTATGAGGTCTTGAGGCCAACACATATCTCCAGTGTATACTGCTATTAATAGTTTCTGGAATTATTTAGAAGTTAGTCTTCTAAATGTCTAGCTGATGCATTGTTCCTCTTTTTTTTAATTTGAAGGATTATTTCGACATTGTGAAGAATCCCATGGATCTTTCCACAATTAAGCGCAAACTGGATACAGGACAGTACCAAGAACCATGGCAATATGTGGATGATGTCTGGTTAATGTTTAATAACGCCTGGCTTTATAATCGTAAGACATCAAGAGTCTATAAATTTTGCACTAAACTTGCTGAGGTCTTCGAACAAGAAATTGACCCTGTTATGCAGTCCCTGGGATACTGTTGTGGGCGCAAGGTGTGTGTGGCTTCTTCATAGCTATGAAAGTTGATTTTTTAAAAAACTAACAGAATACTTAGAAGTTTTATTTTGTTGTTATATTCCTTAGTTTGTGTCACTTTCTAGCCTTTAGTATTTACATTATATATTGTGTTCAGAGTTAGAAGATAAGGGTATCAGAATTGCTTTATTAAATGGATAATATTAAGAGTACTATAAAACTTTAGTGGATCTTTCATTTTAAAATAAAAACAAAAGAGAAACCAGCTTCTCAAAAAGAGCCCAGTGTGTTTTAGAAAATAATCTGTGTCTGGTCATTACAGTTAAAATACAGCCGCAAATGTGCACAAATTGCAAAATGTCTTCTGGCTTACACAATATTTATTCACATTCATATATGTAGAAACTTAAATACATGTTCTTAAAAACTAAAACACAAGGAACATGGAAAACATTATCTGAAGCAGACTAAAATTTACTATTCTCTAAAAAAGGTTTTTTTAAAACCATCTGAAAAATATTTTAGTTTCTGCAAGTTTATAAGATATAATCCATGGGCAGTATTTCAAAAGAAAATACGAAAAACATAAATTATTCCTACATTAATCCATATACCTTAGTCACAGGAGTCGAATGGATGATGGATTATCTTTTGACCTAGATATACCCAATAAAATGGATTCCCAAAACAATATCTGTAAATTGTTACTGTGAAAGAGCCACGCCTTCAAATAGCTTGTATGCTAATTGCGTAATCAAAGGCATGCCTTTGCAACCTGAACACCCTCCAATGTAGTCACCACATACATTTTTAAATTTTAAAGTAAACCTCATGCACAATAGAAATAAACACATGATAACGTTAGTGAGAAATCTACACAAGGATCCATAAAAGGTTTATGGATATCTAAAAATAAGTCCATCTGCAGTTGTCATCTATATGCCATATGTTCAAATATAGATGAAGCTGTAAGGTCCTCTATTCACTGATTTATGGGAGGTAGACATTTGTCTCTTCAGTGTTATACAGATCTTTTAGCTACAATAAGGGCACAGAGAGTCCATTTTTGTTGACCATCAGTCAGATTCCAGGATACAGGTAGGTAGTTTAAATGCATATAAATATCTTTTAAAAAATGGATATTCTAATACAAAATTTACATGACTAATAACGTCCTCCCAAAAAGATTGAATAACTGGACACAGTCAGAGCCTATGCTTCAGAGATGAGTCCTGTAAACTACAGCACCAGCAATTAGACATTGTACTTAGTCCTTTACAGATAAAACTGTGTGGTGTCCTATATACCCTAAACATAATTTTTTTGCTGAATTATACAGCTTAAGGTCCATAGATATGACAAGTATAGCATTAAATGCCTTGCCCCGTTGCTTTGGCATAATTGGGCAACCCAATTCCTTATTCCATTCATTCCTAAGATTCCAGATATCTTATTTATTACCAGCATCAAATATTTTAAAACAAATATTGTAGGTTTCATTTTTTGCATAGATTCAGTAAGTTTCCAAAAGTGAGGGAGACTCTGAAACACTCAATGCTACAGGGCCATTCTTGGATACCAACAAACGTTGTACTTCTAAATATTGCCATTCTGCAAAAGTTAACAAGTCATATCTAGACCTCAGCTGAGAAAGTGACAAAAACTCATCATAATCTGTCAAGATATCTAGAGTAAAAATCCCCATTCCAACCTTCCACAGGAAATATTTTCTCTCAATTTTTAAATCTGCATTGGCCCATAATGTTAATTTAGCAAACAAAATGGATCAAATATATATTGTTGTAATATTATATGTTGTAGTTTCCTAGCTGCAGAAATTGCAGGAGGAGCAGGATCCAGTTTTAACATAAATAGACCCTAATGCACTCCATTTTAAAAAGTGGGACCAGACAAGAAGACTCCAAAAGAGCCCAAGATGGACAATTCTCTTGAGAGAAGCTGTCCTAGTGCAAATTAACAGGTACGCCTGATGATATAAACTAACATCAGGAAAGCAACTTTCTGCATATATGACTATGAATTAATACTGTTTTTACATGAGCCATTTTGCATTGTACACAGTTTCAGCTGTATTTTAATCATTTTAATGTTTATGTCTGTACATAGAGCTCCTGAAGAAGCATTATTTTCCAAAATGCATTTGGGCTCTAATAAAACAAGACATTCTTTGATTTAGTTTTGCTTTCATTTCTAAAACCATATTGAATTGTTTAAAGTTAAGTTTGATCTTTTTTTAAAAAAACCCTTATAATTAGTTCAATAAATAAGGGGGGGTCTTCATTTGGAATGAGATAAAAACATTTTAAACACTTACATTTTATTATGTGCCCAACACATCATGGTCTATATAGATTGAAATTGCTCAAGTCACAGGAGTAAGAAAAAAAATCCTGGAATGTTCTCCATGATGTGGAGCAGTTTATATATGAACCTTCTGCTTCAAAGGCTGGATTGCTCCTGAGCTGCTCCCACCTTCTTAACATGCACCATTCTGTCTTGGGCATCAACATGGTAAATGAACATTCCTCATTATGAGTTTTAGGCATTAAATTCATCATGGTACGACTCGAGCTGCAAGAACAACACTAATGTAGCATGGTGGCACTATGTAAGGATTCGTGATAAATCTTGCCATTTCTTACTAAACTTAATCAACTGAATCAACAACAACTGCTGAGCATTTTAAATATATCCTTAGAAGTCAGTACACAAAGCATTCTATTTTCCCTCTGTGAAGGAGAGTTTTCTTGTGAGAGTTAGTGCTGCCACCCTACTCCACCGGCAAGACTGCACTAAAGATCTTGAAGAGTCCTTTCATTTATGATGGAATAATATACCCTGCCCTGCTTATATAGAAGCAGGACATTCTGGGAGCAGATACGCTTTTTAAACGTATGCTTCCTCTTCAGTCCCTGTGCAGTTTGTTTCAGCTGCTGCAAAAATGAAGTGGCTCCTGAAGGCACGTGGGGACTCATTGCGCATAACTGCAGAGAAAGAGAGGACCCATGAAAATGTGGCAGTAGTGTACTCCCAACTGTCTTGCTGGAGGCTCAACTTTCCTGAGCACTCAGGCTAGCCATGTGGATGTAGAAAGAGGTTTCAGTGCAACAGCAGCACCTCCTTCCTTGGAGCATAGGTTTCCACTAACTGCCTCAGATAGGGCCACCCTGATCTCTGTACGTGGATTAAATAAGCAATAGTCAGGCATCAGAGCAGACTGGTGCCAAAAAGGCATAATAAACCAACGCAAAAGAAATCTCTTCCCTTACATACCACAGCAAGAGCTTACAAATCAGCCAGGTACAGAGCACACCGCACTCTTCAGACAATCCAGGTTAGATCTCTCAGATCTACATGGCATAGCAAGAGGAAAGGGGCATAGGGCTCATAAACAAGTCATAAGCATGGGTCTTGCCTGTCAGAACAGGCTTGACTTGAGCCACAATGTAACAACAGGTGGTAATGTATTCAGTCTTAGGGAGCATTCTCTTCCCACCATTGCACTAGGTATCTGAAAGAGGAGAGCGCTAATGGGTAGGGGGGCAAAGTTCAGGTTGTAGACACCCCTTCCCCCAGATTTTTCTGCTTCAGGGATTTCCCTATCTAACACAATTTCAATCTAGTGAGTCCAAAAGGATTCAGAAGTTTTCAAAAATGGATGCTTCCCCTCAAGTCATTTTCTACCCAGAATCCTTTGATAAAATGATGCTTAATATGTGGGCCTCTCCTACAGCCAGCAGAAATTTGCTGAGGATCACCCCAAAACATTATGTTCTTCCTGATAAACCCAGGACTCCTTAGGCAAGCTACTAGTATATTCTCTAGTGGCCACTCTCATATTGAGACTGGAGCTCTAGACCCCAGTAAGCCACTTGTCTCCAACAGCAAGGAGACAAAAGAAATTACCTGACCTTTTATAAGATACATGAGGGCAATGCCTTTATCATTAGAGCCTGTATAGTATTATTTTCTCCAGAGCAGTAATTCTGTGGACAGAGCATCAGGAATCCTCATCTTGATCCCTTCACATCCACTATAATCTTCTAAACATTTCCAAAGATTCCATTTTTGATGTTATGCAGTATGTAGCATGTGCCAGTTTAGCTAACATTGCTATTAGGAGAAACTCCCACTAAAACACTGGAACATAGATAACTCTTCCCAGGGCTTTTTTTTTCTGGGAAGAGAGGTGGTGGAACTCAGTGATGGAACTCAGGACCGCACAATGACGTTACTTTGGGTCAGCTGGAACAAGGGGGGAGTTTTTTAAAGTTTCAATCTCCCTCGGCAAAAATGGTCACATGGCCGGTGGCCCTGCCCCCTGATCTCCAGACAGAGGGGAGTTTAGATTGTGGCGTGGAGGGCAATCTAAACTCCCCTCTGTCTGGAGATCAGGGGGAGGGGCCACCAGCCATGTGACCATTTTCAAGAGGTCCCGGAACTCCGTTCCACCGCGTTCCAGCTGAAAAAAAGCCCTGACTCTTCCATTTCCCTTGGCGGTGGTTAAACCTTTTGGAACTGCAACTTTGGATGATATCCTAGTTCAGTGGTTCCCTGTCTGAGGGCTGGGGACCTCTTGGGGCCTGTGGTCTTTTCACAAGGGATCAGTTGATCCATATGTGGACTGAGTGTTGCCATTTTGATCTTTTTGTCATGTATTGCTTCAATCAACAGATACTAATAGTAGTTGTATTCTCATGTGATGGAAGCGATCTGCAATCTTTTTTTATGTTGAAAAGGTGTGGTCATACTGGACAGGTTAAGAACCAGTGTCCTAATGGAAATGAAGGACAAGAAAATAACCATACCATCCACAGTCAAGAGGAATAACCTTAAGCTTAATTAGGCAGAAGTTTCTTTCCATTCATCACCACAGACCCAGCTACAAACACAGCAACTCCAGAGATAATAAATCAAGATTCCAATCCTGACTCACCACCTCATCTTCCAGATGGATGTGGACTATTGGACAGAAACTCTGTTAGGCATTATGCCTGTAGGGGGTGCCTTCAGAAGTTCTACTTTGCTTGGAAAAGTTAGATGACAGATTGGTGTGTGCTGCACATGATCCAGAAGGGTACAGGGTCTGGCTAATTTGTAAACTATTGGACATCCCTTCTATGCTACATAAAGCCAGTGGAGTCAGTTTCCTTGACATTCAAGAGAGAGACTGCCGTATGTTTCAGATGCAAAAATTCTCAATTATTCAAGTATCCATTGTCTTCTTTGTCAAGTCCAAGAAAAAGGGAGTCTTGTGGGTAACTCTGCATCTGAAATACCAAAACAAGTTCTTGAAAAAGAGGATCTTCAGAATGGAGACTTGAGAACTATCATAAAGGCCCTAGATGAGAGATTTTCATGCTTCAGTTGACCTGTGTTCACATCCTTTGCCATCTCTAGCACAGATTGTATCTCAGGTTTTTGTGCTACCCACTACAGCTGCCAGCATCTGTTTTCCAGGGAGTAGGGCTACAGCCAGAGATTTTCTCAGGCAATCACCAGTTGCCTGGGACTATCAATTTTGGTGCTCTTCACCACTCTTGCAAACTGCAAGCTCTCAAGATTTCTTTCAGGGTTTAAGATGGAGGAATGGAGGGGGGAAATGCACGCTCACCTCTGGCCCAAAGACCTGTTGTTCCCCTGCATTCTAGCACCTCTTACTGCAAGTGTCCTTAGTAAGATCAATCAGGATAGGGAGGAACTAGTTTTCACAGACTGTTATTAGCCAAGGGGACTCATGGATCTCAGAACCTAGTTGCTGTTGCAGTGTACCCTACATCTTTTCCTAGGTCCTCTACAGTATCCCAACCCAGACTAGTTCCACATCTCCATCTAAAAAGAGTGGAAAGAGAATCTTGGAAAGTTTTGGATACTCAAAACCAAGTCACCAACATACTCCTATCTTGCAGAAGACGCTTGATAAACTGTATCTACGAAACAACATTGAAGGCGTTTACTAGATAGTGCTGATGCAAGTGCCATCTCAACAGCAAAATAATAGATTTCCTCCAGCCAGGATTTCACCCCGATACACTCAGAAGACCAGCCCCTGCACTCTCTTACTTGTTATCAGAAGGACTTTTTCTCTCTGCTTATCCTCTTTCCTCAGAGGTGCATCCTTCCTCAGTCCTTCTACAGTACACTACTTTTCTACCTGGGACCCACACAAGGTCCTCCAGATGCTCCAGAAACTGTTCCCCACCAAATCCTCTCTTGCATCACCTTAGCCAGAAGAGTATCTGAGCTCACTGCCCTATTCCACAAGGCCTCTGTGGTGCCTCCACCTTCCTTTCAAAGGTGAGCTCTCTTCTGAGAAACCAAGAGGAAGGTTTTCCTTCATTCTTCCCTCACCCAGATCACCTTTGTGAGAGGTACAAATTGTGACATCAGAATTCACATCCAACACATGGCAGCCTCCCAGTCCACAGAAATCCTTTATGTAGCACATCACCGCTGACTACGGGGGTTTCAAATGGGTTTCTAGGGGGAATTTGTAGGGCAGCTACTTGTGCTGCCTCTTACATGGTTGCAAGATGCAACAAGCTGGACACTTGCACCTCAGCAGATGAGTTCTCCAATAATTTCTTCCTTGATAAGTTACTGAGGCCTACCTTGCCTCAGTAACATTCCTCACAAGAATACCCTCCTTCAGGTTTGGAAAACGAATAATCAAACATACCATGAGGATTCCTCTTCATTTGTGCATTCAAGGGTGTCCTTTCCCAACTAGGCTCTGATCCTGTTGGGAATCAAAAACTACTCCTCAGCATAAGATTATGCCTATCCAATTCCACTGTATATGTAATTGGGGCGCTCCCCATCGTTCATACTTCAGTAAAAGGAGCATTCTGATTTTTGTGCATTGCTACAAGACATAGCCTGGAGATTTGCCTCCAGCCCGTAATGGACAGACTATTTATTTACGTTGTTTATAGTGCACCATTCCCACTGAGACTCAAGCCAGATTACATGGTAGAAGTCAATACAGTCAGTGGCTGGGACATCCAATAAGCAGTGCAGTATGTTTTGGATTATGGAAATTGAAAACAAGCAGAACTTTGATACAGAGCTGAAACAATGCTCAAAGAAAGCATACATATTTAAACATGTCACATTAAATGATGCAGAAATTACCTAGTAGTACCTAGTGACTTACAAGAATTTGCAGCGACAGTACACGGTAGTGTAGTGTAATATAGTATAGTTGAGATTTTTGGCACTGCCCTGACTTCAGAGTGAGGTGGGAAGACTTAACACTCACAAACACAATTCCTGATCCACCAGTGAACAGACCCTGATGGTAAGTCTGGTGTCAAATTTTCATTGTCCATGTTTTTTAAAAGGTTTGTTGTTATTAATTTGTGGTGTTTCTACATTTTGTTTACATCATATTTAGAAAGCTTCTCTGAGAATATTTTGACTAGCTACTTAAGTCATTAACCACTCTAAAAAACATCCTTATTCTGCCTAGAAAGAATAATGTTATGCTAAAATTCAAAAAGGATTCTTGTGTGGCAGCATATATTTATTCTAGCCAACAATACCCTATGGATTTTCTTTTTGCAGTATGAATTTTCTCCTCAAACATTGTGCTGCTATGGCAAACAACTGTGTACAATTCCCCGCGATGCTGCCTACTATAGTTACCAGAATAGGTAAGTCTTGACCTTCTCATGCTCCAGACAAAACAAGGACTAAGGTGGAGATAAGCCTTGCCAACATTTCTTCTTAAAACTAGCTCATAAGCACAGAAAAAAAACCCTTTCCCCCCCGCTATAAACAAGTGACTTACAAGAATTTTCACTGTGCTAGAAAGTGCTGGTTTAGAATGGCTACTCTTCTGAAAAAACAAACCACAGGGAATGGAATTAAGAGCCTGGAAAGTGAAATAGGCGCAGCAGGATAGCTGAACTGAGTGCTAGTGCTTAGCTAGGTTTGAATGTCAAATTTGAGTGTATGAAAATCTGGGTTCAAACCCTGCTGTGCTGTGAAGTTGACAGGTCTTCATATCCCAATTTTCTTCACAAGCGGTTAGACTAAAAATACTGTTCTGAAGTGCTTGTAGGAAAAGGAGGGTGCCAACTTTTGAGAGTTTGTTGTTTAAATGTTGAAGTGTGTTTTATTGCCTGAGTGAATGAGCTAAAAACTTTGTAATAAAGAGTCTTTCTGCCTATTTTATTTTAATGTAGATGAAGAACTAAATGCAAAAATTTACATGTCCATCTGTTGGTATTTGGGGATAATGCTGTTTCGGGAAATGAGAGTTTTGAAATAACATAGCTTTGTGCTTGTTATAACGTCTCCATATTCCACCACACAGAAGTAGGTTATCATTTCCATCTCTCACAAGTATGGGGAGGCAGACATTTTCTTGCTCGCAGACAGCCCCCAATCTTAAACAACTTCTCATTCACAATTATGTACGTCCTAACACGGACACTGGAGCTAGGGACTGCAATAAACTAAGACATCAGCTCTGTCCCTCATATTCACTCTGACAACACAATCACTGGACCTAGCAACACTAGCTATACCATCTCAGGTTCATTCAGTTGTTCATCTTCCAATGTTATATATACTGTCAAGTGTCAGCAATGTCCTTCCACTCTCTGTATTGGAAAACAGATCAGATCCTATCCCTCCTGGCGCTGGTTTTCAGAGGTTTACTGCTTCTGACATTAAAACTCACAAAACTCAAAGACCAATGGGAGAACTTTTTAATCTTCCAGGACATTCCATTATTAATCTAAAAGTGGCTGTTCTCAAATGAAGCTTCAGGGGCAGATTACAACATGAGAGTGCTGAACTTGAGTTCATTTACAAGTTTAGAACAATGGAAACCTCCACCTCCAGGGCTGAATATAGATGTAGGATTCTAATCTCACTACAGATGCTATTTTCTGCTCTAATCAAGTTGCATTGTACCATTATATCCTGACTCTCCATTCTTTGCTTCACTTCTCACCACTCCTACCGGGATATAAAGACTCGGGGATCGCCATTCCACCCTGAATCTGAAGAAGGGGGCTTGGGCTGTCAAAAGCTTGTACACTTGAAAAATCTTGTTGGTCTCTAAGGTACCACTGGTCTCAGATCCTGCTGTTCTGCAGTAGAACGACACAGCTACCTACCTGCCACTTTTTTCTTAATGTCAACTTGTAACCCACTTGGCCCAACACCACCCACCATCTAGATATTATTAAACAGGTTTGGTGGCGCATTGAAATCTAACAAAATTTATTCCTGCATAAGCTTTCCAGCACTGAATTTTGTTAAAGTGCTCCTGGGCTCCTGTTTTATTTGGTACAGCAGACTAACACAACTGCCCTTCAGAAATTATCTGTCATCTATTGTGATGGAGGTTTATCAAGCCCCTGGCATGTGGGCTGCAACCCCTGACATTCCGCTTGGTAAGTCACAGGAATGTGCAGGCTTATACTGTCTTACTTCTGCAGATCTTAATTGTGACATCTTCCTCGAACAATCGTGATAGGATCCTATGGATTTGTTTTCTTAACAGCAGTATTTCCATCTGGTGCAGGAAGCCTTCTGTCAAGACAAGAGGCATTCTGACAGCAAAATAACTTCATGCATCAGCTGAGGGCACCTTGCACTGATGAAAAGTACTGGTTAGTACAACAGATTCATAGGATCCGATCCAGTGATAAGGCAAGCTTTTCACTCTAAAGGTGATGTTCTCAATAGGAAAAGTTTGGAATGTACAGTTCCAACTTCCCACTGTTAAGAGGAAATGTTGGCTACCTTGTTAATGATAGAGCTTCACTTAAGCCAGATTCTGGAGGGGTAGACATGTGAATCTGCTAAAGCCAAAATAACAAAAAAGTTCTTGTGGCATCATAAAAACTAACACATTTATTATGCAAAAAGGTTTTGTGAGCCAAAGTCAGCTTCTTGAGATTCGTTTGGCAGAAATGTTTATACCCAGGACCACAAACAACAATAGAGGGGAAAGGAAGAACTATTAGAAAAAGAGGCCCAATTTTCCAGACAAGTTACGTTAATATTACATCGCACATACTACTGCCAAGACAAGTCTCCCCCATCCTATAATTATGTATTTGATTTGTCCTACCTAAATGCAGAACGTTACATTTATCTCTGTTGAAATTCATTTTATTTGTTTTAGCCCAGTTTTCCAGTGTTTCGGTATCGTCCTGTATCCTTACTCTGTCTTCTGCCATATTTGCTATCCCCCCCAATTCAGGATCATCTGCAAATTTAATTAGCATTCCTTCTATTCCTTCATCCAAATCATTTATAAAAATATTGAACAAAACAGGTCCCAGGACCAATACCTGAGGCACTCTACTTATCACTCTTCTCCAAGAGGATGAGGAACCATTAACAAGCATTCTTTGGGGTCAATCTGTCAACCAGTTACAGATCCACCTAACAGTAATAGTATCCAAATCACATTTTACCAACTTGTCAACAAAGATATTATGTGGAACCTTATCAAAAGCCTTACTGAAATCGAGATAAACTATCCCCTGATCCAGCAAGGTAGTAACTTTCTCCAAAAAAGGCTAGTCTGACGTGACTGGTTCTTGAGAAACCCATGCTGGCTCTTAGTAATCACCATAATTCATTCTAAATGCTCAGACTGACAGTTTGATGATTTGCTCTAAAACTTTTCTAGATACAGACGTCAAGCTGACGGGTCAGTAGTTACCCAGATCCTCCTTTTTCCTCTTGAAGAGGGGGACAACATTTGCCCACCTCCAGTCTTCTGGCACCTTGCCTGTTTCCTAGCAGGAGCAGACTGAGGAAAAGTAGGAATTAAGCAGTTCTGCCATCTTTTCATTGCCTGTTAGAATTTCACTTTCCTGTCCCTGCAATGGGCCTACCATGTCCTTGCTCTTTTTCTTACTTTGAACATAAACAAAGAACCCTTTTTTGTTGTTTTTAGCATCTCTTGCCAGCCAAAGCTCATACTGAGCTTTAGCTTTTCTAATGCTCTCTGAACAAGCACTGGTTCATGGGACAAACACTGTCCCCTATGCAAACTACCTCCAGACAAAAAGGAGAACAAACATGAGGTGCAACGAGAACATTGTTATTCCATCCTTTTTCCCACCTAGTTCCAATCCCTACAAGATTTTTTCTTAGCAGTCCAGCCCCATCTTGTATCCTCTGCACTGATGTTTCCATATGGGGATGGGGAACCCAGTGCAGGGAACAGCCAGCAAACCCTGCTACCATAGAGAATTCTTTCCTCATATTGGTCCTTTGGAACTTAACAGCCCAGCTAGGTCAGACCAGTAGTTTAACTAGTCCAGCATCCTTTTACACAACAGACAAACAGTTGTCATGGAGGGCCAACAAATGGCACAAAGGCCAAGGCATTCCCTGGTGTTGTGTCCCAGCATTTGTTTTCAGAGGTTTACTGCCTCTGAATATGGCGGTTCCGTTTACTAACCATGGCTAGTTAGCAGTTGATGGGATCTGTCCTCTATGAATCTGTCTACCCCCCCCCCTTTAAAGCCATCTATGTTCATGGCCCTCACTACCTCCATTGGTAGTGAATTCCACCATTTAATTACTCATTGAGTAAAGAAGTATTTCCTTTTGTCTGTCTTGTACCTATTGCCCATCAACTTAATTGTGGGTGCCCCCGAGTTCTAGTATTATGGAAAAGACAGAAAAGCTTCCTCTATCCACTTTCTCTACTCCATGCATAATTTTATAAATCTCTGTCCCATTCCCCTTAGCCTTCTTTCTAACCTAAAAAGTCACAGACTCTCCAGCCTTTCCTCATAGGAAAGGCACTCCCACCCCTTGATTGTCTTGGTTGCCCTGTTCTGCACTTTTCCAGCTTTCCTTTTTGAAATAGTAACCAGAACTGTATATGGTGCTCAACACAAGGCCATACCATGGCTCTGTACAAGCACCTTACATTATTTGCTATTTTATACTCAGTCTCTTTCCTAATAATTCCCAACATTGAGTGTGCCTTCTGCACTGCTGCTGCACATTGGGTAAGCATTGTCTCAGAAACCATCAGCATATATTTAAAATTGGGATTTTTTTCTTTTAGTGCATATCACCTTATAGTTATTGACATTGAACTTCTTTTGCCACATTGTTGCCCACTCATCCAATTTGGATAGTTCCCCCTGTAGCTGTTCCTAATCCATTTCAGTTTTTACCATCCTGAATCATTTGGTATCATCTGCAAAGTTGGCCACTGTACTGATCAGTCCCAGTTTCAAGTCATTTATGAATAAATTAAATAGCATCGGTCCCAAAAGTCATTGTGGGGACCCCATTGCTCACTTTCCTCAATTATGCAAAAGTTCCATTTATTCCTGCTCTCTGATTCCTGCTGTTTAACCGCCCTTCAAATCCTTAAGAGGACCTGTCCTCTTATCCCATGGTTACTAAGCTTACTCTTCATGAGTCAAGGCTTGTCAAAAGCTTTTTTTGGAAGTCCCAAGTATATATTGTCTACTGCATCTCCCTTATCCATATATTGGTTAACGTGCTCAAAGAACTCCAAAAGGTTAGTGAGTCAGAACTTCCCTTTCAGCAGCTTTTTAAATTTTCCTTCAGCAGGCTTTGTTCCATTATATGCCCAATAATTCTCTCTTTACTAATAGTTTCTATTAATTTACCTGGAACATTCTTCCCATTGTTCTGAGGCAAAGTGTTGAAGGTAGCCACAGACATGCCCGTACAATACCGCATCAACCAATGGAGTGGAATGGATTCTTGCTGAGTGTCCCACCTAGCCGGCAACCTAAGGGACTGGTGTAATCCTCAACAGATTCTCCAGTTGCTGTTCATGGGGTAAGGGAAGCACAGCTTAATTTAAAACTCCCTCGTTCAGGAGAAAACAGTGCACAAGTGATCCCTTGCTTGACCCTTTCTGCAGCTGACTTTCAGTCAGTGGGAATATCTGTCCATAGACATATTTGCTTTAGTGGTCAATGCAAAATACTGTAAGTTTTATAGCAGAACCAGTCATGAGGCATTCCTAGCTCACTGATCAGGAAAATCCTCTTTTTCTTGGTAACCTAACCACCTGTTCATCAGGTAATCAGCAATGTAGTGCAAGACAATGGAAGTTGCATCTTGATTACACCATATTGGCCTCATCAGCCCTGGTTCACAAGGCTGTGGCACCTCAACGAGGCTGCTTTCACACGTGTTGAATCATACACTTTCAGTACACTTTAGTGATCATTTGCAAGTGGATTTTCCTGTTTCACACAGTAAAATCCAGTTGCAAAGTACATTGAAAATGAATTAATAGTGTGTGGAAGCAACCCAAGTCAATCTTCTTTGGTTGCTTTGGAAAATGTGGGCTGTAAATGAAGTATGTAAATTTGTGGTGGAACAGCCCTACTAACCCGCAGGCCTCAGTGTCTATCTGGCCCACCAAGGCATCTGGGCACCAGTGGCTGTCTAAAGTCTCTGCATGGTAACATGCCAGCCTCCTGGCTTTCCCAAACCCTCAATGGGGATTTCACTCTTCCTTTTGGTACACCACTGTCACCACCTGGCCTTTGTAGGAATTACCTCCAGTGAGGATCAGGACTCCCAGTTCCCGTTCCCTGCTTCACTGTTCTAAGGCTCCATCTCATGCCTGCATCTCCCGCTACCCAGTGTTTGAATAGTGGAGGTCTAAGTGCTACCAGCATTTAAAAAAATATTTTAATTGGATTTCTAAATTAAGTTTCTCTCTGGATCTTTGCTTAGAAGCAGTGATGGGTTGGCAGTAGAACATATACTGTGTGAATTTTGTTCAGTTTTCAGCAGTGTCTTGCAGCTCTTGCAGACAATGTTGAAAATGTATCTTTGGCAGCAGTTGGAGGACTGCAAGAGAAGCTTTTGTGTGGACTGTTTCCCCAGCTGCTCGCTCACTGATTTCTAGAAAGCAACCTAAGGGCTAACATCAGCCAACTGTCCCAGCCATAGCACACAGCAGTGATGGGATGGTAATTGACTGATGTGAATCGTTTCAAGTTTTTAACCAGAGAAGCGGCATAAAAATCAAATAAATCATAGAGGATGAATGGGTTTAGTTGCCATTCCTTCATAACAAAAGGTAAAGGACCTACACTCTGAAACAAAGGATTAA